>NC_044322.1:256992115-258242115 GCF_007399415.2 Gopherus evgoodei | reverse complement strand
ACATTGCAGGTAATCCACCCTGGAACAACTTACCAAGGGATGTTGTGGATTTTCATCACTTCAAGTCTTTATATCAAGACTGGAAATCTTTCTAAAGGATTTTTATTTGAAGATATACCTGTCTCACAGAGCTGGAGGGGACCCTGAAAGGGTCATTAAGTCCAGCTCCCTGCTTTCACTAGCAGGACCAAGTACTGATTTTGCCCTAGGTCGACCCCCTTAGGAATTGAACTGGCAACCCTGGGTTTAACAAGCCAATATGCAAACCAGTGAGTTATCCCTCCCTCCATTTACTCTCAAACACAGAGGAATGGCTGTATGAAATTCTGCAGTCAGTATTATGCAGGAGGTCAGACTAGAAGACAAAAATGGATACTTCTGGCCTTAAAATCTATGAATCTATTAATCTTGATGAGATCTAGTGCACATAAGTAAGGGTATGTCTACAGTACAAAATTAGGTCGAATTTATAGAAGTCGGTTTTTTAGAAATCATTTTTATACAGTCAGTTGTGTGTGTCCCCACACAAAATGCTTTAAGTGCATTAAGTCGACAGACTGCATCCACAGTACTGAGGCTGGCGTTGACTTCCAGAGAGTTGCACTGTGGGTAGCTGTGGGTAGCTATTCCACAGTTCCCGCAGTCTCCGCCACCCATTGGAATTCTAGGTTGAGGTCCCAATGCCTGATGGGGCAAAAACAGTGTCGCGGGTGGTTCTGGGTACATGTCGTTGGGCCCTCCTCCCCCGCCCTCCGTTCCTCCATGAAAGCAACGGAAGACAATTGTTTTGCGCCTTTTTTCCTGGGTTACTTGTGCAGACACCATACCAAGGCAAACATGGAGCCCACTCAGCTCACCATCACTGTATGTCTCCTGGGTGCTGGCAGACGTGGGACTGCATTGCTACACAGCAGCAGCTCATTGCCTTTTGGCAGCAGATGGTGCATTATGACTGGTAGGCATTGTCATCGTACTCCTGGGTGTTCTTTTAGCTGACCTCGGTGAGGTCGGTTGGAGCACCTGGGCAGACATGGAGTGACTCAGCCAGGTCATTCCCCAGTCATACTTCATTGTCTTCTGGCGAGCAGCCAGGAGATGATGATGGCTAGCAATCGTAATGCAGCATCTTCTGCCGAGCACCCAGGAGATAATGATGGGTTGCAGTCGTACTGCACCGTCTGCTGCCATATATAAGATAGATGGAGTGGATTAAAACAAGAAATAGACTAGATTTGTGTTGTATTCATTTGCTCCCCCATCCTGCCGTGAAATCAACAGCATGCTAAACCCAGGGTTTTGAGTTCAATCCTTGAGGGGGCAATTCTGTGTGACAGTTGTTTGTGTTTCTCCTTGATGCAAAGCCACCCCCTCTGTTGATTTTAATTCCCTGTAAGCCATGTCATCAGTCACCCCTCCCTCCATCAGAGCAATGGCAGACAATTGTTTTGCACCTTTTTTCAACGCAGATGCCATAGCACTGGGAACATGGAGCCCGCTCAGATCACCATGGCAATTATGAGTGCTGTAAACACCACATGCATTATCCTGCAGTATATGCAGAATCAGAACCTGCAAAAGCGAAACTAGGCGAGGAGGTGGTGGCAGCGCGGTGACGAGAGTGATGAGGACAAAGACAGGGACATAGACTTCTCACAAAGTACGGACCCCAGCAATGTGCTCATCACGGTGTTAATGGGGCAGGTTCATGCCATGGAACTCCGATTCTGGGCCTAGGAAACAAGCACAGACTGGTGGGACCACATAGTGTTGCAGGTCTTAGACAATTCCCAGTGGCTGCAAAACTTTCGCATGCATAAGGGCACTTTCCTGGAACTTTGAGACTTGCTTTCCCCTGCCCTGAAGCACCAGAATACCAAAATGAGAGCAGCCCTCACAGTTGAGAAGCGAGTGGCGATAGCTCTGTGGAAGCTTGCAACACCAGACAGCTACCAGTCAGTCGGGCATCAATTTGGAGTAGGCAGATCTAATGTGGGAGCTGCTGTGATCCCGGTAGCCAATGCATTCAAAGAGCTGCTGATATTAAGGGTAATGACTCTGGGAAATGTACAGGCCATAGTGGATGGCTTTGCTGCAATGGGATTCCCTAACTGTGGTGGGGCGATAGACGGAACCATATCCCTATCTTGGCACTGAAGCACCAAGCCAGTGAGTACATAAACCGAAAGGGGTACTTTTCAATGGTGCTGCAAGCACTGGTGGATCACAAGGGATGTTTCACCAACATCAGCGTGGGATGGCCAGGAAAGGTACATGACACTCGCATCTTCAGGAACTCTAGTCTGTTTCAAAAGGTGCAGGAAGGGACTTTCTTCCCAGACCAGAAAATAACCATTGGGGATGTTGAAATGCCTGGAGTTATCCTTAGGGACCCAGCCTATAATGCCATGGCTCATGAAGCCAGACACAGGCAGCCTGGACAGTAGTCAGGAGCTGTTCAACTATAGGCTGAGCAAGTGCAGAATGGTGGTAGAATGTGCATTTGGATGTTTAAAAGAACATTGGCTCTTTACTTACTGACTTGGATAGACCTCAGCAAAACCAATGTCCCCTTTGTTATTGCTGCTTGCTGTGCAGTCCACAATATCTGTGAGAGTAAGGAGGAGACGTTTATGGCGGGATGGGAGGTTGAAGCAAATCGCCTGGCCGGTGATTACATGCAGCCAGACACCAGGGCGGTTAGAAGAATACAGGAGGGCGCGGTGTGAATCAGAGAAGTTTTGAAAACCAGTTTCATGACTGGCCAGGCTACGGTGTAAAAGTTCTGTTTGTTTCTCCTTGATGAAACCCTACTGCCCTGTAAGCTAACCACTGTCCCCTCCCCGCTTCAATCACCTCTTGCAAAAGCAATAAAGTAATTGTTCCTTCACATTGATGCAGTCTTTATTAATTTATCACACAAATAGAGGAATAACTTCCAAGGTAGCCCAGGAAGGGTTAGGGAGGAGGGAAGCACCAGGTGGAGTGCGGGAGGAGGGAAGGACAAGGCCACACTGCACTTTAAAACTTTAAAACTTATTGAATGCAAGCCTTCTGTTGCTTGGGCAATCCTCTGCGGTGGAGTCGCTGGGTGACCGGAGGCCCCCCCCACCGTGTTCTTGGGCATCTGAGTGAGGAGGCCGTGGAACTCGGGGAGGAGGGCGGCTGGTTACACAGAGGCTGTAGCAGTGGTCTGTGCTCCTGCTGCCTTTCCTGCAGCTCAAACATACGCTGGAGCATATGAGTTTGATGCTCCAGCAGCCTGAGCATTGACTCCTGCCTTCTGTCAGCAAGCTGATGCCACCCGACACTTATTCTCTTCAGCCCGCCACCTCTCCTCACATTCATATTGTGCTTTCCTGCACTCTGACATTGTCTGCCTCCACGCATTCTGCTGTGCTCTGTCAGTGTGGGAGGACAGCATGAGCTCAGAGAACATTTCATCCTGAGTGCATTTTTTTTGCCTTCTAATCTTCGCTAGCCTCTGGAAAGGAGAAACATATGCAGCTGGTGCAGGAAAAAAAAGGGAGAGTGGTGGTTAAAAAGACACATTTTATAGAACAATGGGTACACTTTTTTTCACGGTAAATCTTGCTGTTAACATTACATAGCACACGTGCTTTCATTACAAGGTCGCATTTTGATGGCTTCACTCCTCCCCCCACCGCGTGGCTAACAGTGGGGATCATTTCTGTTCAGCCATAGGCAAACAGCCCAGCAGGAACGGGCACCTCTGAATGTCTGCTTAATAAAACCACCCTATTTCAACCAGGTGACCATGAATGATATCACTCTCCTGTGGATAACACAGAGAAATAAAGAACAGATGTTTGAATGCCAGCAAACATCAGGACCATACGCTGCAATGTTTTGTTCTGCAATGATTCTCGACTACATGCTACTGGCCTAGCGTGGTAAAGTTTCCTATCATGGAGGACGGAATAAGACTGCCTTCCCCAGAAACCTTTTGCAAATGCTTTGGGAGTACATCCAGGAGAGCTTTATAGAAATGTCCCAGGAGGATTTCTGCTCCATCCCCAGACACGTTAATGGACTTTTCCAGTAGCTGTACTGTCCGCAAATACCAGGGCAAATTAATCATTAAACACGCTTGCTTTCTGGGATGATTTAGTTGGGAACTGGTCCTGCTTTGAGCAGGAGTTTGGACTAGATGACCTCCTGAGGTCCCTTCCAACCCTGATAGTCTATGATTCTATGATGTCTAATATTTACAAATGTACACTCACCAGAGGTCCCTTCTCTGCCTTCAGGGTCTGGGGGCCCGCCTTGGGTGGATTCGGGGGTTATTGGCTCCAGGTCCAGAGTGAGAAACAGATCCTGGCTGTTGGGGAAACCGGTTTCTCCACTTCCTTGCTGTGAGGTATCTTCAACCTCCTCCTCCTCCTCATTATCTTCCTCATTGACAAAATCCGCTTCCATGTTGCGTCCTACTCCACTGACAGAGTCAAAGCACAGGGTTGGGGTACTGGTGGCTACACCCCCTAGAATGCATGCAGCTCATCATAGAAGTGGCATGTTTGGGACTGTGACCCGGAGCGACCGTTTGTCTCTCTGTTTTTTTGGTAGGCTTGCCAGAGCTCCTTAATTTTCACACAGCACTGCCGCGAGTCCCTGTTATAGCCTCTGTCCTTCATGCTCTTGGAGATTTTTTCAAATGTTTTGGCATTTCGTTTACTGGAACGGAGTTCAGCTAGCATGGATTCATCTCCCCATACAGCGATCAGATCCGGTACCTCCTGTTCGGTCCATGCTGGAGCTCTTTTGCAATTCTGGGACTCCATGCTCACCTCTGCTGATGATGTGCGTGGTCACCTGTGCTGATCAGCTCACAAAGCTGGCAAAACAGGAAATAAAATTCAAAAGTTGGTGGGACTTTTCCTGTCTACCTGGTCAGTGCATCTGAGTTGAGAGCGTTGTCCAGAGCGGTCACAATGGAGCACTCTTGGATCGCTCCTGGAAGCCAGTACCGTCGAACTGCATCTACACTACCCCAAATTCGACCTGGCAAGGCGGATTTCAGCGCTAATCCCCTCGTCGGAGGTGGAGTAAAGAAATTGATTTTAAGAGCCCTTTAAGTCGGGGAAAAAAAGGGCTTCGCCATGTGGACGGGTGCAGGGTTAAATCGAGGTAACACTGCTAAGTTCGACCTAAAATCGTTGTGTAGACCAGGCCTGAGTCTGAGATAGGAAAAGGCTTAGGAAGTTATTAACCTGTGACCTAGGAATGTTGGAATGATGTGTCTTATTGAAAGAAAAAGCCCAGTAAGTCCCTTTTCCTTGTAAAGATAGGCTTCTATATGTAAACCAATTGCAAGAGGGGGTCACATTTGTCACAATCATATATATACCCTCTACCTCTCAAAATTAAGTTCCTAAACTCTATGGGGGGCCTCTCCCTCATAAGAATATAAGAACGGCCATGCTGAGTCAGACCAAAGGTACATCTAGCTCAGTATCCTGTCTTCTGACTGCAGCCAATGACAGATGCCCCAGAGGGAATGAACAGAACATGTAATCATCAAGTGATCCATTCCTTGTCACCCATTCTCAGCTTCTGGCAAACAGAGGCTTGGGACACCATCCATGCTCATCCTGGCTAATAGCCAATGATAGACCTATTCTCCATTTATTTATCTAGTTCTTGTTTGAACCCTATTATAGTCTTGGCCTTCACAACATCTTCTGGCAAGAAGTTCCACAGGTTGACTGTGTGAAAAAATACTTCCTTTTGTTTGTTTTAAACCTGCTGCCTATTGATTTCATTTGGTGATCTCTTGTTCTTGTGTTATGAGAAAGAGTAACACTTGCCTATTTACTTTCTTCACATCTGTCATGATTTTATAGACCTCTATCATATCCCCCCTTAGTTGTCTCTTTTCCAAGCAGAAAAGTCCCAGTCTTCTGGCATTGGCCACTGTCAGAAGATAGGATACTGGGCTAGATGGATTTTTGGTCTGACCTAGTATGGCCGTTCTTATTAGTCTCTAAATTTCCCTTATTACAAAAGCTATATTTTTGATTTGGGTGAGAAGTCACTTCCCTTTTAGGCAGGCTATTCCGTGACTCTTAGATCTTGAGTCTGAGAGGCTGTAGTTAATGCAGAACTCATGAACATATACTGATGGTTTAGATTTTTCCTTCTGATGTGTTGTAACCCCTTTCACCAGCCTAACGAATTTCATCTGCTATGATGTTGCCTAATTATCTAATTACTTTAGGTCTTTGGGGAATTCCTAATAATCCTTTCCATTCTTAACTAACCTAATAATTTTGTGTTATTATCACATATCATTATTCATTCTCTCTTCCAGATTCTTAATAATTGTATTGAACAACCCTAGACCTAGTGCTGATCCCTGAGGCACCCCCATTAGTAATCTAATTCTGTAGTGAGAGCTGGTCATTATCCTCAGCCCTTGCGTATTATTTGTTAGCCACATTTAAATCGTGTCAGGACTCTGCCTTTTATCACATGGTTACCAAGTTTCTTAAAAATCTCTCACTAGAGGCTATTGTCTAAAGTCTTTTGAAAAACTAAATGTACCCCACCAATCCTTTATTCACCAGGATAACGCTTCTAACAGATTCTTACAAGTTGGAAAGGCAGGATTTAGCTCTACACCATTCTGTTTTATACTGTGATGGTTTGTGTGGGTTCTGTACCCATATAGATGTTTTATAACTCTGCCTTTAATGATTTTCTCATATATTTTCCCCCCAGTATTAGAATACGGTTCACTGGTATGCATTCCCCCTCATGCTTTGAGGTGAAAACTGAAACAAAGAAATCATTTAGCTTCTGTGAAATCTCTTTATTTCTCTGATTACCAGCTTTGCACCACTGGAGCCTGCTCACCAACTCTCCTGCAAGCTTCCTACTTCTGATGTACTTAAAGAATTCCTTATTACTTGTCGCTCTCTATTTGCCTCTTTGTTCTTCAGATTTACTCTTATCCCTCTTAATCTCCATTTTCCATCTCACTTGCCAAAGTTGTTCCTTTCTATTTGTATTACAAGGGCTGGATTTCCTTTTTTTTTTTTTTTTAAGGATACTTTTTTGCCTGGAATAAATTCTAGTACTTTGACATGCAATTATACTATATATTTTTTCAATCTTTCTTTTTCGCTTGGTCTGAGGCAGGCAGACCTTTAGTAATTGCATCAAGACATTCTTTAAGAATCTGCATGTTGATAGTTTTAGATTTTTATTTCCCCAGTGTTCTCTTCAGACTCTTTCCAACGAACTCTGTCTTTAAAAAAAATCACCTAAACCCCCAAATGGTGCACTTTTTGAAGTTTAATGCTACAAGAGTTTATATGATCTTCTAGTTGTAATGCCAAGCTTAACTATATTATAACTGTTATCTAGGAGTGGGAATTTCCAAAGGACCTACAGGAGTTAGATACCCAAATCCTATTGAGATTAATTGAGTCAGGCTTCTTATTCCCTAAAGATGCTTTGAAAATCCCTGTCTAGAAGTTCAGTATTACTTAATTCCTGAATAAACTGTTACTCGGGACTAGATTCACAGTAGCCTTTTTCTTGTAAGCTTCACAGCCAGGTGCTCCAATAAGTAATTAATTATTGTATCAAGGAATTGTTTATCAAACTGTGTCCTGATATAATGTTCTGACAATACATAGATGTCATTGTCATCCTGATCTCTCAGCATTGTGTATACATCATCTCCAGTCTGTTTTGTAAACCTATACTACACTCTTACAAATATAGGTGTACTCTTAAGGATCAGGATTTGTAGTCAGAGAGACTCTCATAATGGTCCTTTCCACCTAGAAAAGATCTTTGGAGAGACCTATGGAATCCTATGTCCTCAGTTCCTCACTTCTATGACTCAATCTACTTTTCCTTTGTCGCTTTGGTTATACTTATTTCAGTAGGTTTAAGAAATGACATCAGGTGCTCCCTGAATGCTAGTTTTTTAGCTTCATCAGCTTCATTTTAAGAGATTCTGTCAAATTCTGAGGTGGTATGACCTTAAGGCCTGATCCAAAGGCCAACTGGAAGTCAATGCAAAGATTTCCACTAACTTCAGGGTGTTTTGGATTGGGCCATAACTGTGGCTGCCTCTCTGTCTCTTCTATAACATTTCAGTCAACTCTGTCCTAGTAAGCTTCTCATGGTATCTAAGAGCCTTTTGTTGCTTGCAATTAAGTGTGTGTGTGTGTGTGTGTATGTGTGTGTGTATATATATATATATATAGAGAGAGAGAGAGAGAGAGAGAGAGAGAGAGAGAGTTGCATAGTAAATAGATGATCATTCTGGAACAGGTACACTAACTGGGTACTTCCACCCTTTCTAAACTAGCCAAGCTCCATTTGCCTCCCGTAACTCTAAATGCATTCAGATAATCCTGGTGCTTGATTACCTTCCCTGTACCTTGCTGAAAATTTAGTTAACTGTTTTTTGAAATACTCACTTTAGTTAGTTAGACTCATACCTCTAAAATGTCCCTAATTTTAGTCTCAGAGGTACCCATGTTCTACACCACATTGACATTCCCTTACTTCTGTTGTTGAAAATTATTTACATGCAGAGTTAAGAAGCTGATATTACAGAGACACTGTTTACAATCCCAAGGCATTTTCAATTTTCTGCATGGAAATTTTTTGCATCCTCTATTTTTGGACTTGGTAGGTGGAGAAGCAGCATGGTGACTCACCTCCTTTTTTTCCACTCAGCAGAACAAACATGGCAGCCTCTCTCTTACCTCCCACGTCCACATAAAGGAAAAATGTCAATACATTACTCTCAAAAGCTTGCCTCTCTCACCAACAGAAGTTGGCCCAATAAAATATATTGCCTCACCCACCTTGTCTCTCTAATATCCTGGGACTGACATGGTTACAATTATGCTGCATGCAGTGTATTATCCTTAGCATGCAACTCACAAGCCATTCCCAGATCTGTGTGCATCTTTTTTCATGTTACCGACACAGACACAACCTTCCAGAGGCAAATCAACTTGCATAAGTGTGTGCCAATAGCAGGAGAGCCAAAGCTATCTGATCAGGAAGAGCGGTCAATATCAGAAATGTGGTACAGTACTGAACAGGATGATTTTGCACTCATGGGACAAAGGTCACTTGAACCCATTCTTAAATCCAGTGATTTTAATGAACAGAAAGTTTAGAACAAATATATTTCTAAAAGAGGGGGAAAACCACATGGGCCTACGCTGAATGTAGGCAACTACCTTTCCCTAATTCTCAAAGATGCATACATAGGTTAGTAACGTGTGCTGCCCTCTTAAATTCTGTCTCTCAGCACTTTCATATAAACCATTTAATTGCATTACACTGGATTTAAGGAAGAGCTTGTTCCTATTCTTGACCTGCTAAAGTAGCTCTTAGGTAGGATGCAGTGCATGGACACATGGGCTTAGTGCTGCTTGTAATCATGTAACTCTCTAAAAGCATGACACCTTTGGGTGTATTATGAGAGGCAAAGCAGCAGTAGTGATGGAAGTGAGCTGAGGTTGCTGTTTACCTGCATCTCCTAATGATGATGCTTCTAGATCACCTGCCAACACACACATATGAGTGGCAACTGCAGAAGACAGTTTGTGGCATTTATTTAAAGTAGCTGACCACTTCATTCACCCCTTCTCAAAGTTTAAACCAGAATGAAAACTCTTTACAATATAACTTTCACTGCACTCTGCAAAAGCTTTGGTAGTTTTAAATCCTCCAATCTTTCGAGTGACACCATAACATTTTCACAGCCTCTTTCATTCTCTTGCTTCAGTGGCTGGACTAAACTTCCAGAGCAGCCAGGATTTTGGGACACAGGAAGAGAATAGCTTAGTATATGGAGTAGATGGTAATGGAAACTGGCGGTGATGCTATCATTTTTGTCATATTACTGATAGACATTGAAAGTCTGTTCTAACACCCATAGAGTGACCAGACATCCCGATAAAATCAGGACCGTCTCGATATTTCGGTGTTTGTCTTGCGTCCCGACCGATCTTTGGTTTCGTTCCACCGGTAGCACTCGCCTTTTAATTAATTAATTAATTTATTGCTGTTCCACCAGCAGCGTTCGCCTCCCCCCCCCCGCTCCGCTGGCAGCACTTGGTGCTTTTTTTTTCCCCCTCTCTCGCTGCTCCACTGGCAGCACTTGGCTTTTTTTTTTTTTTTTTTTTTTTGGCTCTGCCGGTGGACCCCCCCTCCTCCCATGTGTCTCAATATTTTCTCCCTATCTGGTCACCCTAAACACCCCCTGAGGCCAATGGAAGTCTTTCCATTGAATTAAGTGGACATTGGACTAGACCTCAAGCCTGTGCTTTGTACAATGGAGCTATGAGATGCTGATAATCTGCTGCCGAAGCTGTGCCAGTAGAAAACCAGTCAGTAGTGAGTCAGTCATATTCTAGAACATTGGAAAGATTGACCTACTCCAATGCATTGCTGTTTACCACTCTTGCAACTCATGTGGATTTTCAAGGTCTTACTGATGCTTCACCTGGGTCATTGGTGGGGTAAGTGTAGTGCTGCTCACAGGTGCTTAAGCATATAAGCACAAAATAAAGAACCACTGCACAACCACCTGAAACTGTGAGTACCTTATTCTGTTCATTCAAGCGCAGGTCTGGAATAGCAGATGGTGCTACTAATGAGGTGTACTGGCATGCTGTGAAGGGGCAGAGCAATGGAACAGTAGGGATGCTACAAGTTAGGGCTGCAGTGTATGGGTAGTTCTGTGTATTTGACGGGGATGGAACACATCAGGGGTGCTTCAGGTTAAGACTGGATTTTGTTGCCACAGGTGTGTGGTGGCCCAGGGTGGGGCCAGTAGGGACGTTACATGTGAAATTTGAGAAGCATAAACAGAGCTGAGTGTGGAAAGATTACATTGCATTTGTCTGCAGTCATCTTGGCTTAGCTAATGCTATTTAATGCTTCTCTCTCTGCAACACATTTAGCCTTAAAGAGGAAAAATGTGGAGAAATATCCCAATGGGAAAAGGCACGACATGAACAGTGAATTGTAACGAGACATGGAATGATACAAACTTAACCTATTCATAGTACTGGTGGGCAGGAGTTGCCTCTCTCCGCCGCAGTTAGGTCTTCACCAAGTAATCCAGTTCTTAAATGTTTTGGACCAGTTCCTTGGCCGGTGTAAGTTTGTGTGTGGCTTCACTGAAGTCTGGCCCTACGTGTCTTATTTTCAGTATAAAATATTCGAGAGGTTTCTGAAACTTTTTAAAAGTTTTCATCGGTGATCTGGCCACTCCTAGTCTTTTTTGCCCTCCCTCATTCCCTCTGTCCCTTTGACTGCTTCTTTTCCATTTTAAACCTGAGATGTCAAAAAAGTATCTGAAATGTCAAAAAAAGAAAAACTCCATACTGCACCTATCCTGAACCTCTAGATTCTGTATAGTACAAGTTCAATCTGTCTCAAAAAATCTTCCTTCCTTTCCACCAACCATCCTCCACCCCCTTTCCCCCCAAAAAATTAAAACCTACTTCTGGCATCAAAATAGAATAAAAAAGTGGGATAGAAAAATGTATCCTACACATTCCTTCTGATGCTCTGGTTGGATGCAAGAACAGGTAGTTGGAGTGTTATTGTGACCACAAGGAGAGCTACTCAGAAAAGAATTCTGTGAGATGTCAAGGGGCTGGCATATCTGACAGTACAAAAAGCAGCCTTATGATGTAATGTGATTAAAATATGACTATACAGATCATTGTTGCATACACTGTTATATATTTGCAACAAATCTTGTGCAAAGGTTGTCAAGGGAGGTGTCTATGAAAAGGTTGTGATTTGTTATCTGTATGCAGTATCATTTTTGTATTTGAAGATGTGAGTATTGGCTCTATACCTGTATTTCAAATGTTTGCTCCTGGGTTAACACTAGTTAGCCAGCACATCTTGGAAGGACTGTTCAAATTGAGTGGCCCACCAAAAGACACTTAATTCGCAGTGGACCATGGGAGACGCCCATCTACATTGAGTGGGCTGTCCTGTAAACGTGCTGGTTGGAGTATAGGTAACGACTTCCTGCAATCACTGAGCGAAATTGGGCATGGACATGTAACTTGCCCATATGACTCCAAACTCCCACCTTTCACTTTTAATTTTCCACTGGCTGTGCTGAGGTTTTTGTTTAAAACAGTGGATTTCCTTCCACATGGCAGAAGATATAAAAGGCCCTGGAAACACCTGCATTTTGCACTGCCCCTTTTGCCTCCCCCATTGGTGGCCCTGCTGGTATGGCAGGGCCACTAACTGGGGATGGGAAGGAAGGGGCAGCGACGTTAAAGTGCTGCTGCAGCAAAGGACCCTTCTTCAAGCGCTGCCATGGCAGCGTTTTAAAGTCGCTGTCCCTTCCCTGTCGGCAGCCCTGCCAGTTGGGATGGCAAAAGGAGCAATGATGTTAAAGTACTGCTGGGGCCACCACCTTAAAGAGGGTCCTGGCTGCCGCCACCGCTTCCATGGCAGTGGCCAGAGCCCTGGAAACTTTTACATCGCTGCCAGAGCCCTGGGCATTGGGGACCAGGCAGTGTGGATGGGCTGGCTGGGGGAGGCTGAACCCCCTCCCCGCCCCTTCCACCAGAAGCCCTGCGCCTTCCAGGAACCAGAGATGCCCTTGTACCAGTAAGAATTAATATTACTTTCACCCCTGATTCCATCACTGCTATAAGCCTGAACCAAGAACTTTACAATTGTTGTACGTATTTGATTCCTTAAACCAATTTTAACTTATCTATCTACCTGCCTACCTACCTACCTACCTACAGATTTTAGATACTAAAGGATTGGCATCAGAGTGAGTTTTGGGTGAGATCTGAGTTATATATTGACCTGGGTGTATGGCTGGTCCTTTGGGATCAGAAGAACCTTTTGTTTGATGAGACTGGTTGTAAAGAACCACTCACCTTTAAATCCAGTGTTTTTGGTGGTGACATAAGAACTGGAATGCCTTAGGAAACTGCTTTTATGCCTTCTTGTTAGCCAATATGGTGAAACAGAAGTTTACTTTTGTTGCTGGTTTGGTATAGCTTATGGAAGAATAACAACCAGTTTTGGGTTGTGTTTGCCCTGTTTCTCAGCAGTTTTTCTTGAGTTTGGCATTCTCAGTTGTGACTCACAGAGGCATGTTTACAAGCTTATTTGAAGAGTTTAGTATTAAAGTGTTCCTCAGATGACTGTGTTTGTTAAATAACCCATCTCTTTTCCTATTGGTCCCAGTCATACAGCTGCATAAGATGAGGGATGTACCCATCTCTCAGGCTTTGGATTGATGTGGCAGGATCAAATCAGTAGTTACAATGGGATTTAATTTACATCATTGCAACAGAAAACAAAATGAAACAAATAAGGGGAAAAATCCATTAGTCATGTGAATGCTGCGTAACAGCAATTTACAGCTGCAACCTGTTCTTTAAAAGGGCTGGCTGAGCGAGATCAACCACGTGGCTCTAGAGTAGATAGTAGCAGGCAACAGTTTGGTCTTTATGGGTGTGTGTATATGTCGTGCTGTCTAGAGTAGCTCAAGACCGTGAGTGCCTACCTTAGGGCAGAAACCCCAAAACTGGTTGTATGTTCTATAATTAGATTTCCCCTACCCAGTAATGTGTGAATGCGTAAGCACTATCACAGTCTACCGTGGAGTCACAGACAGTTCGGGTGACCAGATGTCCCAGTTTTATAGGGACAGTCCCCATTTTTGTTTTTTTTTTTCTCATATAGGCTCCTATTACCCCCCACCGTGTCCCAGTTTTTCACATTTGCAGTCTGGTCACCCTTTAGACAGTCCCCTTGGGCATTCCCATCTATCTTGCCACCCAGGCAAGCTGGATTTAGTGATAGATGGTTGCTGTATACTAAAGATCACAAAATATTCATGTGGCTCCCAGTCCCAAAGGACCAGTCACTTACCCCCCAGGTCAGTTGTGCTCAGATCTCAAACCAAAGACAATGTCTCTAGTCAATCCTGTAATAAACTAACTAAAGGTTTGTTAACTTGGAAAAAGAAATGAGTTATTTACAAGGCTAAAACAGGAAACATAAACACACAAATGAGTTAGTCTTAGATTTAAAAAGGTAATTTAAGCTTCTATAATGAGCAGTTCTGTATGTCCTAGGGCTGACCCATGCCAAGCAGCATGGGGATCTCTTGCTTATGTTTAGGAAACTTTGTCTCTCAGAGTCCAGGCAGCATCAAAAGACCCAGTTTATTTTTGTCAGGGATTTTTATCCCCCCTCAGTGCAGAATCCAAAATAATGGGATGAATTCATATGCAGTCCTCTCCTTCCTGGAGGGAGTTAGGAATGAAATCATAGAATCATGGAAGAATCATAGAAGATTAGGGTTGGAAGAGACCTCAGGAGGTCATCTAGTCCAACCCCCTGCTCAAAGCCGGACCAATTCCCAACTAAATCATCCCAGCCAGGGCTTTGTCAACCCAGACCTTAAAAACCTCTAAGGATGGAGATTCCACCACCTCCTAAGGTAACCCATTCCAGTGCTTCACCACCCTGCTAGTTAAATAGTGTCTCCTAATATCCAACCTAGACCTCCCCCACTGCAACTTGAGACCATTGCTCCTTGTTCTGTCATCTGCTACCACTGAGAACAACTGAGCTCCATCCTCTTCGGAACCCCCCTTCAGGTAGTTGAAGGCTGCTATCAAATCCTCCCCTTGCTCTTCTCTTCCGCAGACTAAACAAGCCCAGTTTCCTCAGCCTCTCCTCGTAAATCATGTGTCCCAGACCCCTGATCATTTTTGTTGCCCTCCGCTGGACTCTCAACAAGGTCTCTGTCCTTTGATGCTACACAACATCTTATTTGCCTTCAGTGGGCCATCTTGTGTGCAGAATAAGCACTTTACATTAATGCTGCATTTTCTTTTGAAGAGTTATAAAATTACAGAGGTTTACTATGCAAACTTTCAATATAACTCTGTAGCATGGAATACAGATATTATAAATAGGATTAATACATGCAGCATCCTACAAACATTCCATAAAGTCTAAACACTAATACATTCTTATAAAACTAATATTGATTTTAACTATACTAATGAGGAAAAATCCTTTAGCACTATTTCAGTACAGCTATGCCATTTAATACAGTAATGGCCAACTCCAAGCATTCAAAAGTCATAAGTTAGCCCCCCTGCAGTTATATGTTGTCTTGAAAATCAGAAAAAAATTCAGGGTTCTTTTTATTTTTAATTCTTTTTAATGTGACTTGAGTGTACACTAGAGCTTTTCTTTGCAACCATGAAACTTCTAAAAGCTTTTTAAAATATGTGGAGATACTCATGAAATAACATGAATCTAGGAAATGAGATTTTAAGATTTTATCATGACTCTTACAATATTTGATGTTTTTCTTGTGCCTCAGAAACACTGTTAGAACATCAGTTGATTTTAAGGATCAGATTCTGACCAATCACAGCTGAGAATTGAATCCAGGTCACCTGAATCCAGCTGCTTCAGGGGTGGGCAAACTTTTTGGCCTGAGGGCCACATCTGGGTAGGGAAATTGCACGCAGGGCCATGAATGTAGGGCTGGGGTAGGGGGTTGGGTTGCTGGAGGGAGTGCGGGGTGTGGAAAGGGATGTGCTGTGCAGGAAGGGGCTCAGGGCAAGAGGTTGGGGCAGAGGAGGGGTGCAGAGTGTATGAGGGGGCTTGGGATGCAGGAGGGGTGCGAGGTGCAGCAAGGGGCTCAGGGAAAGGGGTTGGAGTGCAGGAGGGGTGCGAGATGCAGCAGGGGGTTGGAGTGTGGCAGGGGGCTCAAGGCAGGGGCTCAGGGCAGGGAGTTGGGGTGTGGAGTGCAGGAGGGGTTCGGGCTCCAGCCTGGCAGCACTTACCTAGAGCGGCTCTGGGGTGGCAGCAGCACACACCGAGGCCAGGGAAGGCTCCCTGTCCCTGGCCTTGGCCCTGGCCCTGCACTGCTCCGGGAAGCAGCTGGCACCACATCCCTGTGGCCCCTGGGGGCGGGGGACAGAGGGCTCCATGCATTACTGTTGCCTGTGGGTACCTCTCACAAAGCTCCCATTGGCCGTGGTTCCCCATTCCTGGCCACTTCTGGGAGCGATGTGGTGCATGCGGCACCGCAGTGGTGGCAATCTTGCGGGCTGGATCCAAAACCTTGAGGGGCCAGATCCGGCCCATGGGCCATAGTTTGCCTACCCCTGAGCTAGTATCTTAAGCAGAAGGCTATCCTTTCCCCAATTCACTTTGTATCCTGCACTCTCTGAATGTATAGCGCCAAGTCAAAGTTACACATCTAGTAACAAGAAATCTAGGCCATGCCTACAGAATGGGATGCTGTGTCCTGGAAAGCAGTGACCTTGAAAATGATCTAGAGAACATGATGGACAAGCAGGCTTGTTTCTGTGGCAAAACAGGCTAATGTGATCATTGGAGGAATAGACAGGGGTATAGGAATGTATTCTGTTTATAGTGTAGTTGAGACTGATAATGGAATACTGCATATTGTTCTGAAGTCCACAACTTTAAATAGGCGTTGAAGAATTGTCGTGGGTGCAGAAAAGAGAAACAAAAGGTATTTGAGGGCTGGAGAAAAATGCCATACGGTGATAGACTTGAACAACTTAATCTGTTTAGTTTATCACAAAGAAGACAGAGAGGTGAGTTGATTTAATTATATGAGAATCTTCACCTGGAGAAAATACTGAGAATTAAAGGGCTCTTTAATCTAGTGGAGAAAGATATAACAAGGACCAGTGGCTGGAAGGTGAAGCTAGACAAATTCAAATAGGGAATAAGGCACAATTTTTTAATAGTGAAGGTGATTAACCTTTGGAACAAACGACTATTGGAAGTAGCAAATTGTCCATCTCTTGATGTCTTCCAATCAAGCTTCTGGATCCCCTTCTGGAAGTTATGCTTCAGTTAAAAACAAGTTATTAGCTCAATACAGTGTTAAGTGGGTAAAATGTCATACTTGTGATATACAGTATGTCAGACTAGATGATTTAATCATCCCGTCAACTCTGTGAATCTATGAACCTGTGACACGAAGCTGGGGACCATGTCAGCAGGTATGCTCAGGGAAGCAGAGTAGAAGAAAGCATGTGCTAGGTGTGTGTAGGCAGGTTTGATTTATTATTTGTTTGCTTATTTATTACACACCTTTGTAAGGTGCTCATTGCCATAGCTCACAAGGACCATTTATAAACTGCCTGTGATGACCTACAAGCCCTCATTTCTCTGATATGATTCTGTGCTCATCAGTCACACTTGGGACAATGCTGACAAGTAAGGTAGCTGAAAGGCAATCCATGTTAGCTTTCAGCCTGAAAAGTAATTGGATTACTCCTCAGAATTACACATATATGAACTAAGTTATGAGTGTAATCCGTTGCTGTCATAGCCAGAGCAATACTGTTATGTCCTATATGTCCCCACCTTGCAGACTATATTACTCTATGAGCAGTGGATTCTTTAAGATCTTGTTTTATGTCTATCAACTCACAGAACATTACCTTCTCTGTGAATCATTTTATTACTTCCCCTAAGATATGTGGTATGAAACTGCCATGTAACAGTCCCAAGTGGGAAGGTGGGAAAGAATGGGGATACTAGAGAGGTCTCAAAAGAATCACTCTGTGTGGGGAGGGTCATAATTTCACAAAAGCCGCTTTGAATGTTTATACATAATACAGTGCCTGTATTGGTATTTTTGATCTAATTCTTACAGCAAATAGGGTAACCTTGTCTTCAAAGCCAACTAGAGTAAGTGTTCTGCAAACACATACATACATAGCACATGTAGTTTTGGTATTGCATTTTATCACAGCTACAACCTCACATATACTCAAGTGTAAATAATCCAGTAAGTGTAAATAAATAACACCAATGAGAGAGAACCACCAACTATTAAGTACCTTGTTTCCTAAATTAGTGGATAAGAGAACTGTTTGCTTCTCGCAAAGTACTGGATGTGTCAATTAACTCTCCCAATCAAATTGCCAGCTGATATTGATAATGTAACTTGAAACTAAGAGACTTCAGGTTAGGGAATATTTTAGGAACTGTATATTTTAACAGGCATCAAATTACTTATTCTACTACATATATGTCATGAAATAATGTGAAAATATAGAAATAAAATAGAATTAAAAAGGAAAAATTAATTTTGAAATTAAATTTCAATCTTTTTCTAAAGTGAAATTTTCAAAAGTAATGTTTTTCAGAATTTCCATCTTTTGGGAAATTTTTGAAAATATTTATTTTCATTCCAATTTGGAATGAAAACAAATTTTGAAATGATGGAATTTCTCATAAAAGAGAAATTCTGAGCTTTGACCAGCTCTACTTGTCTCTGCTTTGGGCATCTATGGATGTGAGGTACTCTCTAAGTTCAAACCAGCAGCTTTGACAGTGAATGGTCAAAGAACTGGACTGCATGAGGAATCCTTTTATTAATATAACCTGATTTCAAAGAGAGGAGGACACTGACCTCCATAACAGCTTAGTCACCTCATTATTATGTTAGAAAGGTGTTGGACTGGAACTCTGGATACATGGATTCAGTTCCTGGCTCTGTCCCAGATTTTCTATATAATCTTGGGAAAGTCACTTAATCTTTCTGTATCTCTCTTTGCTATCTGTAAAATGGGGAAAATATAACTTCCTTTCTCCTGCCCTTTTATCGATCTTGTTTTTAGCCTGTCATCTCTTTGGGTTTGGGACACTATCATACTATGTGTCTGTAACTGTGCCTAGCACCCTGATCTTGGTTGCTACTGTAATACTACCACTCATAGTAATGAGTGGTTTTTCCATCTTCTAGCCACAGATGGTTTGTGGAACCGGTTATAATGAAAACTAGAAGCAGGGTAACAGATCACCTCACAATCCCAGTTGTACTCCTTTCACAGACGGTGCATTTGGGTATCTTATATGTCTATTCACTAGGCAGCTTGGGACATAAAATATTAATACTGACTTGTCAGAGGTAATTCCAAACAGAGCAGAAAACTCAGTGAAGAATCACATCCTCATCTAACAGAATTGGGATAATATTGATACTTGCCATTGTTTACCACTCAGAGGCAGCTTCCATGAGTAAAATCTAAGAGGTCCTTGGGCTTGTGAGAATGCAAGAATTGTAGCTGCTTATTACTGTAAATATTATTTAAATGCAAATTAAGTGCCTTCTATAATAAACAAACAATGTAATGGAAATTCCATTTCTTCAGAAGGCCTGGAAGTTGCAGATATCATGTGGGTCATTTAGCATGAAGCATTGTACAGTATTTGACTCTGGAAATGTGACTGAGGGAAGGCTCCCCTTTTGAAGGAAGGCCCGAAGAGAAAAACAGAGAACTCTGCACAGGTATAAGCAGGGAGAGTAAGATGAGAAAGCGAGGGAATATTGCAGCCAGGTTGGCATAAGAAGAGGAAATCAGGAATGGAGAACTGTGGTTGGGGGATTGAGGGGGTGCATGTGGAAATAGTAGTGAGGACTGAAGGATCCATGAGGCAGCTGGTCTCCCTCTATACATGCCCTTTATTCTGTTTGCCCTTTATTTGTCGCTTTTAAATCTTTGCCTTTTTTTTCTTGTTCAAGTGGAATGGTGAGAAAGTCCTGTTTCCAAATTCAGGAGAAATGCTGGTTGTGCTGCCAAAGCTCAGCATATTTGAAATCTAGCTCAGTTTAAGCGCTGACTTGAGGTATAATAAAATGGAAACATCATGCCTGTAGGTTTTGAAAGATCAGATCCCAGAAGAATCTCAGAATAAAAAGATGGGAAAGATCTATTAGTTCATTTCTGTGAAAATGCATATGTGTACCATTAAGTATATTTCCTAGGGCAGATTCTCAGCTACACCTAATAATATTTGAGCATGGAGGCATAGAGGTGGAAAGGCACAGTTCTAGACTTCGTAATCTTTGGGATGGTTCTACAGTGGGCCAGTTCTCTGGTGTAGCTTAGAGCAGTCTCTAAACTCTTATTTCACCAACTGTATTTCAAGCAAATCTCATACTGTCCCATTGTCTATCAGGATCCACTGTTTCTTGCTTTATCTTTGTGATAATTGTATTGATATAATTATTAAACCAGGGTATATTTCGCTGTGCCTGGGATGCTGCCTTCTACAATAGTCCAGAAAATTGAGAAGGGTCAAAAGCTACCTGTAGGATGTCTAAATTAGGGTCAGTGGAAAGAGTTCAATGGGAGACAGATAAGAGCCATAATCTTTAATCTGTCATTACCCCAGGGAACTCCCATTGATGGTCTAAAGAAATAGGGGGTTATTTGGAACAGGCTCTGTTCTGTAAGTGAGAGTAGGAAATAGTGTTAATTTGATTGCGTTATCTCTCCCATGGAGAGAGGTCTATATGGCTTGGCCTCTGAAAAGCTAATATGAGGTGAGTTTATTGTTTAAATAACACAGTGAACAGTAATCCCCAGAGACCTGAATGACTACAGTTTGCAAGCAAAGGTCCTGAGGTATGGGAGAGCAGCTTTAAAAGGCATGGCCAGAGGGAGAATAAGTCCTGCATTATTCCAGTTAACTCGTTGTCTTGAAACATCACTGAATTCAGGCAGACCATCCTGCCAGTGGGACTGTGCAGTTCCCTGTCTGTCACCAAAACAGAACCACACCAGGCTTTTAATGTTTTTGGTGGTAATTCCACTGGTCCCAGAGCATTCCAAACTGCTGTGCTGGGAGCTTGATCTCCAGAGCAGTGTTTCCCAAACTTGGGGCGCCATTTGTTTAGGGAAAGCCCCTGGTGGGCCGGGCCTGTTTGTTTACCTCCTGCATCCGCAGGTTCAGCCGATTGTGGCTCCCACTGGCCACAGCTTGCTGCTTCAGGCCAATGGGGGCTGCGGGAAGCGGTGGCCAGTATGTCCCTCGGCCCGCGCCGCTTTCAGCTGCTTCCATTGGCCTGGAGTAGTGAACCGTGGCCAGTGGGAGCTGTGATTGGCTGGACTTGCTGACACGGCAGGTAAACAAACAGGCCCGGCCCACCAGGGGCTTTCCCTAAACAAGCGGCATCCCAACTTTGGGAAACACTGCTCTAGAGCATGCTGAATTGAGGAGTGGTAGTCAGGGTTTGGTATTGTTGTCAAGCAGATGATGGGCAAGAAAACCGTATAGCCAGCGTGCAGATATTTGAAATGCAGCAACAAAGGTATAAATCTGGATTATACCTGGATAGGGTGTCATAAACAGATAGTTAAGGGTTAATGTCTCTTTTACCTGTAAAGGGTTAAGAAGCTCAGTAAACCTGGCTGACACCTGACCAGAGGACCAATCAGGGGACAAGATACTTTCAAATCTTGGTGGAGGGAAGTCTTTGTGCTTTTCGTCTTGTTCGTTGTTCGCTCTTGGGACTAAGAGGGGCCAGACGTGCAACCAGGTCTTTCTCCAATCTTTCTGAAACAGTCTCTCATGTTCAAAATAGTAAGTACTAGCTAGAAAAGGCGGATTAGTCTTATGGTTGTTTTCTTAACTTGTGAATGTGTATTTTGCTGGAAGAATTTTTACCTCTGTTTGCTGTAACTTGTATCTTAGGCTAAAGGGGAGGGAGTCCCTCTAGTCTATATAAGCTGAAGACTCATAGACTCATAGGTCAGAAGGGACCAATCTGATCCTGTAAACATTTTCCATTCTGGTTTTACAGAGATAATGTTTACTTTTTCTTTCTTTAATTAAAAGCTTTCTTTTTTAAGAACCTGATTGATTTTTTCCCTTGTTTAAGACCCAAGGGGATTGGGTCTAAACTCACCAGGTGATTGGTGGGGGGGGGGGAAAGGAGGTGGGGGGAAGGTTGATTCCTCTCTGTTTTAAGAACCAAGAAGTTTGGATCAGTGTAGCCTTTCAGGGTAACCAAGGGAGGGGAAAGTCTGGGAGGGGGAAGGAGGGGAAATGGTTTATTTCTCCTTATTTTAAGACCCAAGGGGTTTGGGTCCTGGATCCCCCAGGGAAGGTTTTTGGGGGGACAGGGAGTGTACCAGACACTGGAATTTCTGGTTGGTGGCAGCGCTATCAGATCTAAGCTAGGAATTAAGCTTAGAAGGGTACATGCAGGTCCCCACTTTTTGGTCACTAAAGTTCAAAGTGGGAAAAACAAACAGATGATGGGCAAGGAAACCGTATAGCCAGCGTGCAGATATTTGAAATGCAGCAACAAAGGTATAAATCTGGATTATACCTGGATAGGGGCACAAGCATTTTTTGTTATTTGTAGATGTTTATGCTAAGTGTGAAGATTGCACCCTCCCCCTTATAGGGATCACAGAAGAAACCACAGTGGCAGCTTCACAGTCAGATAATGTTTCAGACAAGTTGGTCACACTGTGATGTCTGATCATGTGATCTAGTTCACTGCTTGTGGACTTGGTCTTTTCAAGGCTTTGGTGTCAGAAATGGAAGGAAGCGCAGGCACTGACTTTTTTACTTTTCCCGGTGGGTGCTCTGCCTCAAGGCCCTACCCTCGCTTCGCCTCTTCCCACCCCATTCTACCCCTTTCCCAAGTCCCCCTGCCCACCCACCACTCACTGTTCTCCACCTTCCCCCAAGCGCCTCCTGCCAGCCACCCAACAGCTAATCAGCAGGCCCACCCAAGAACTGTGGCTGGAAGGTGCTGAGCACGCCCTATTTTTTTTTGGTGGGTGCTTGAGCCCTGGAGTGTTTTCCTAGCACTATGTTAACTAGTTTCATGCAGAGAGGCTGAGCAATAACTACAGCGTTGGAAGCAGCCATGTAGGAGGGGATTTTTATTGTGTGGGCACTACAGATTTTGTTTTTTGGTTTACCGTGAGACAGTACTTCCCTGGAATGTGAGATGAGACTTCCTGTCCCTAGGTTCTGTTCTTGGAGAAAGCAGTCCTATCACCATCAGCTTGTGTAGGATAAGCAGAGTTGGGGTATGTGAAGCAGGACTGATGTTTTCAGGATAAGGACACAGTCTGGATCAAGCTGAGGATGAAAATGGGAAAATCTTCAAGGACATGTAATTAGGTAAGGATGGTTTTAGGCTTCTAGAGAGGAGAAACACTTTTAGGGTAAACTGTCACCAAGTCTTTACTTTTGTTTGTTTCTAATGTATAATAAGTCATTTAGACTAAAGTACATGTGTGCTCTTTACATGTGGAATAATAGAACCGTAGTAAACTTAGCAATGCTATACATAAATAGACGTGTTCTTGGTAATTAGTAAACATTGTATTAGAAACTATTGATGTATTTTAAAGCTATTTGGAAAACCCTCTCCTCAAAACAAGAGTCTCTTTTAATGCTTTGCACTTGGGCTTTATTTAGAGAATGACACCTGCCATCTCTGCTACCCCCACAGGGGCCATTCAGTGTTCAGAAGAGATCTCTTTGCTCGTTTCCCAATGAGGGAAAAGGTGCTACAAGGGCAGCTCAACAACATCAGGTGTCTGGCAAGGAAGGAGAATTAAGAGAATGTAGGTGTAAAATGATAGTAGGCTCAAATTAGATTCTGTGTGCACACAAAAGACATATTAAGGGCTGAAATATTGATAAGAGTGGCGGTGTCTTTTCCTGTCAGCTTTATTTTAATTTTATTTCATTGATACAACTTTGGATTCATACATATTTTTCCCCAAAAGACTTTGAAGTGCTTACAGGATCTCATTTATTGTGTCATTTATTGTGACTGCTCCTTATAGCTCCCAGAAGTAGATGCTTTGCCCATGGCATCTTGTTCACATAATGAGCATTTAATGAGGAGCAATGAACTCACTGTCCTGGAAGAGGTGTGGGTGTTGCTTCTTCACTCTCCTGGGTTTTGTTTGTTTGTTTGTTTGTTTGTTTGTTTGTTTGTTTGTTTGTTTGTTTGTTTGTTTGTTTGTTTTTACAACCAAATTGAAGGGATTGGGGGAACTCAAGAGAATTTTGCCTTGACTCGCTTTTGGAAAGAGGAAAAGCTCACAATTCTGTGTGAAATTCACCCTGTGCCAACGGCTATTACCAGATCTAGTTACCACTTACCTCCCCCCTAAGCTCTGTTCTGAGTGGGATTAAGTGGTGCATAGACCTTATTTGGCCCTCTGCATAGGGGAGAATTTCTCCATCGATTCCTAGCCAGGAGTGGGCATGAAGAGTAACTTTAGAAGCATTCTTTGGCTCAGTTCCCACATAGGCCTCCTTGAGTGCCCTGCCACTATTGTTGCCTTCTTCCACTCCTTGGTGAGCCAGTTGGCCGGATTCTGGCTTTTTAAGTTTAGTTTTGGGGAGTGTGTTCACCTGGAAAGGTGCCCCTCTATAATATATGCATCTTTTGTTTAGTATCTTCCCAAGCTATGGATTTGGGGAAATATGTCATCTTTAGGGAGTCATTTGCCTCTGCTTCTTGCCCTCTACTAAGTTTTTGCTGTCTTGCAGATCAAACGGTGCAGAAAAATAAACTCCTTGCTGCTGCTGAATCTCCAGTCTGCATCTTTGTCCTGTCCTCTCTGCAGTACCGCTGATTTCTCTGCTGTTTTGTGCTGTTAGAATCTACAGCAGAGCTGTGTGTAATGGCATATTTTTCTGTCTGCAATACAAATGGTCATTTTCTCCTTGGAAGAAGAAAAAAAAAATCCAAAAAGCTTTAGTGTGAGAAAAATGTTCTTGCTTTTTCACTAGTCCAGGCTGCTGATGTGATATTTCTTTCACTTGGTGGCAGTGAGATTTTTTCATGTTGATTTTTTCCCAGAGGAGCATCTAAAGCAGGGAGACTATCCCAAGTGCTGCTGGGAGGGGTAGGAAAACTGGAAATGTGCACTGCTGCTTCTAAATGAAAAAGACATTACCTCTTAATTGCACTTGATGTTGGTAGGTGTAGACATATCCATTTTCCGAGGGTGGGCACAAATAGAGCTGGGGTGGCACAAATAGAAGGGTTGGGGATGAAGGAAAAAACAACTCCAAAGGCTTTGGTTACATTCTGAAGTGTTTCAGAACCATGGTTTGCACTCTGGTTTGTTTGGGCTTTTAGGTTGCTTTTCTTCTTCCTTGAAATTATTTGCCCATCCTTAATGCTTGAAAAGAGAGGGGTATTTTTGTCTGTGAGAGAGACACACACACACACATACACTCATTGCAAATGTCCATCCCTTTTTGCTCTTCAAAATAAAGTTCTTAGCTGGAGAAGGAGCTGAGGAAATAACTTGCACCCTGAATAACATCTTCTTTCTTTGTAGAAATGCTAGTTTTTGAAAGTGGACTTACCTCCTGTGCTTTTCTTTTTCAAATCACATAACTTCCTGCATGAGGTAACCTTTTCTATCTCTGTCTGTCTCTCTTGCTCTCTCTTCTGGATTGCTTTTCAGTCACCATTGCTCTCCGGGTCTCTCGCTCTGTGATGAATGAGTTCATTCATCTTTTTCTCAGGGGCTCTGTGAAAAGCTTTAGACTTCGCCTGCTCTCATTTTTTTTGCTCTGCTATTCATTTCCATGGAGATGGAGAAAGGAGGGGGGGGCAGAGTGGGTGGCAGTGGGATCAGAGGTCAAGAGTGGCCACTTTCTGAATTATAGCTTTGAATTCCATTAAAGGTGACACATTGTAACCTAGAGTAACTCTCTAAGAACTTGGCTGTCAAAGGAATCAAAGCAAAGAGAGAGGGAGGAGATGAGAAGGAGAAATTGCATAGAAAGAGGAATCCAAGTGCTTGGAATCTCTGTCAGGATTATGTCTGGGGACTTAATATAGAGGTAATTCATTTGTGTAACCATATATCATCCTTCAGTGAGGCTGCATGCTGAAGTCTGCATGTGGATGGAGTGTGTAGTGCAGAGAGAAGGTCCCCTCACCTTCAGTGAAAAAAAATCATCTCTTTGATTAACAACAAAAACTAAGGAAATGAGGCACATAGAAATGTTTTGACCCCTCTGTGATTTCTTCATATTATTATTATTTGTATTACGTAGAGCCTAGAGACACCAGCCAAGACTGGGGCCTTGTTGTGCTTGGCACTGTACAAACACATGCTGAGTGATAGTGTTTGCCCCAAAGAGCTCTAGACAAGACAGATACGGGATAGGAGAAAGGAAATACTATGATCCCCATCTTACAGATGGGAAACTGAGGCATGGAATGAAGAAGAGACTCTTAAACCAAACAGCCGGTTATCTTGCTCAAGATCACACGCAAGTCTGTGGCAGACCTGGGAGTTAAACTAAGATCTCTAAAGTCTTGGTCCAGTGTCTCAAACAGAAGACCATTCCTTCTCTCTGGGAAAAAGAGGATTTTATGAGGGAGGGATCTTTTTGGAGCATGATGCATTAGTATAAAAGTTTGACAAAGCGGCATAGATAAAAATGGTGTGAACCTGCATCCATCTTTTGAATTGAATCATTTATTTTATTTTATTTTTATGTTTTGTTTGTTTATTTTTGGTTGAGGCTCTATAGCATTGAGAGTAGTCCATTCTTTCTTCATTTTTTGGTCTGCCTCTATGCTTCCTCGTTTGGGCTGGGAGTGGAAATACCAAAATACTTGAGGAGAGGCTTTTTTCATGATCATTCTAGCCTGACAAGAAAGAAGAAGAATTGGAAATGAAAGGCGAGAACCAGCTAAGTGTTGCAAAGCACAAAGCATTAAGATGTGTTCAAATGTCCAAACTTTTAGGTGCTTCTTAAAAACTATCATTTTGAGAGTCACCTGTCACTAATTAGTATTGCAGAGTCCCTCTGGTACAGATGTGCCTCCCCCCCGATAAGAGAATAAATATTTAGTAATCATCCCTCATATTTCACTGTTACCATCACTGTTGGAATGCCATTCTATATCTTCCACCTTGACCAATGGAATAACAGTCCTATTATTAAATGTAAACTCAGCTCATGAGCCTGAAAAGTACAACAATCTAGAATCACCAAAATTGGTGAGTGTGTTGAGGCATAATGATAATATACAAACTGTATGACCATATCTAAGGTCCCTCAAGAAATCTGAGGTTCAGAAGTGCTGAACACTCACAGCTCAAATTGACTTCAGTTGGAGCTGTGGGAGTTCAACACCTCTAAAGATCTGCTCTGTGAGGTTTACTCCAATGTATGTGGGCTGTAAACTGGACCTTTAGCAGCACTTAAAATACATTCTGGGTTTAAATTAGGCCCATTCCATCTCCAGATGGGAGATTTGTTTCCTGCTCTGTGTTTTCATTTTAAGATGCTTCCTCTGTGGTGTCTGGAATCCACTTAGGGCAGATTGTCAGAGTTTAACTACCATTCTGTACTCTCCTTTCACTTGAAACAGAACAGATAAGATGCAGAGTCTGAAATAAAGGTTAAAGGAAGGAAAATAACAATGTGTGAGGATTTATGCACCCTCTTCTGCAGTGTTTGCCCCTACATTCCCATCCCGCTTCTGTGTTTTGCTCCCTGACTCAGATCTACCCTTGCTTCCCTAGACGAGTCCTGCTTTCCCATCTCTCTCCTGTGCTCTGTTCTTACTTCTGTTCTATTTATACCTGCCTTTCATGAATTATAAAAGAGGAGTGAAGTTTGGTAAGTAGCCAGTGTTGTATGGGACACACAGGGCCTTTTAAAGGCTTTAATTTATTTCAGTGATTATATAGGAATTGTATGTAGGTTCTTTCACACTCCCATTGGATTTCTGAGGCTAATCCTGTTCCCCACAGCCACTTGCCCCATCATCCTTGTACTTCACACCAAGGAGTTTAGATGGTACCTGCTTCTTAATTGGTGTGAATGGGCTCCCCTTCCTCTCAGGAAGACCCTAGCTGGTAAGCCCTCTTGGTGAGGTAAACAGCAGAGGTCCACCAAACTACTTTCACCACATGTTTATTATTTGTCTTTTTTTCTTATGCTTCAATACAATCATATAGCAGCAGTTATAAAGTGCCCCCTTCCTACTCCCTAGGTTAGCATTTTATACTGCCTACTTTCCTTCCTGGATTCTCCAGCTGGTGAGCTAATTAACTCATTAACTCATCAGGCTACCTGCAGGTGTAAGTGCTGCCTTCACCACACTAAGTGCCCTGGGTGTTTGGAGTGGACAGGGTGCTGGCTTCCATAGTGCCTAATTTGAAGTTGTCAACAGCACCCTGTCACAACTGGCTATAAAGTTCATGACTAGTCAACGTGAGTTCCATATACATTGTCTAGTACAGAGCAAGTGATGCCTGCAGCAAAGTTTCTGATATGTTGCCATTAGAGCTGTCTGGAAATCAGAATTTCTGTTCTGTGAAATACTGTCAACTTTTGGGACATATCTTCATCTCCAAGGGATGAAAAACCATCATCTTCAACTTTTTTGCAGAATGGAAATTGTGCAATATTGCATTTCACCAAAACATCCCCCCTGCAGGAATATTTCTGTGATTCAGAGCAGGGTGGGGGATGCTCCCCAGGCTGCCTGACTTGTCAGCTGGAGCTGGGCACTTAGGCAACAGTCCACAGAGGAGCTGGAGGTCCCAGAGAGTCAGGCAGCCCAGCAGCTAACTGGGTGAGGATCCAGGTAGCCTGGGTTCCTCAGCAGCCCTTCGGGCAGGTTACTGGGGAACTGGAGAGCCGGGGAAGCTGGGTGGGTGAGGTGGCAGGAAAGAAGGCAACCTGGCTTGTCTTCCTGCCTCCTTTCCATCAAAAGTTTAGACGGAATTGACATGTTTCCACGATATGTTTCAGGTTAATTGAATCTGCATTTTCCAACAGAAAGCCGTTCCAATGGAAAAATTTTGACCAGCTGTAGCTGGCATGCTTAAGGTCAAAGAAAGGCATGCCCTCTTTCGACATATTAGATAAAAAGACTCTGCTGAATGGGAAGGCTGTTTGGTAACAGGCCAAATGGAAACTAAGGTGGAAGGGATGGATTCCTGTTGATTTAGGGAAGAGGGGATCCCTATAGAACAGTCTGTTAAAGCCTTGTGTGACACACAGATTCCTTGAGCATTTCATAAGGCAAGCATCCAGTTTCACACAGTGAATATGATCCACAAGTCTTGTACAAATCACTTATGTTCACCTCTCCAGTGACTGACTTCTCCTCCCTGGCATTTAAACCCTTCCTCTTCACCCAATCACTTTGCTGTTTTGCCATCTGATCTTTCATTCTCTCTATTATCTTTCATCCAGTTTCTTATGCAGAGAACTGAGGTGAGGTCCTGGGGATAAGCAAACGGGATTTTCAACATGGCCATATGGTTACATGGAAAATCTGACAGCTCAAGCTCTCTGCTTCTCCAGCGCTAACATGACTAAGTGGGTTATGCAATCTTGTCTGCTTGTGCTTTTGCTTCCCTTTCAGGGATGATGATTGTAACTTGCATATGTCTCAACCTCCTGAGGCCCAAATGTGGGACAAAGTGAGCCTGCAAGCATCAAAATGAGGCACATTAAAAATAAGTGCTAGAAGCTTGAAACAAAGTGAAATGAATTATTTTAGCATCAATAACTGTATCTATAATGACAGTCTCATGATGCCACAGCTACGAAGCAAATCATTTTACAGTAATAAAAGTGATAGCACTCCAGAATTGCATGGAACAAAGGTAAATGTGTGCATGAGGAGACAGATGAGAGTTATGGCTGCCCCTGGATGGTTGTTATGATGAACACTGATGTACAAGTGATGATTCAAATGCCAGTCTAAAGGTTTACTTCCAGGGTGTAGATGCCAGTCTGAGGTAACTGTGGCCACAATCTCTTGAATCCTTAGTCACACACCCTCTTTACTCATGAGACTACTTTTGTGAATAAGCAACAAGAGTACGCAGGACCAGGCTCTCTGTATGTTACCAGGAGAATGGAATACTTTGTTAAAAGAAACACCAAATGAATACCGTCTGAGGGAACCTTCCATTTGACTTACAATAGTGCTAACTCAAGTTTCTTAACATGTTTCATTTGAGCTCCTTTCTTCCCAAAGGAATCTTCCAGCCCTCTTGGTTAATGTAGTAAAATCCCCAATTCCTTTCAGCTAAGGCCTCAAATCAATGGCCAAATTTGAGACCATGGGGAACATTTTAAAGGCAGTTGAACAACCAGTTTAGCAATAATTTGACTAGCTTTTACAGCTACTCACTACTTTTGGAGTATTTGTTTCCAGAAGCCAAAAATGATGGAAAGCTATCCAATCAGACTGGCCCCTTGGAGCAAGTGAGATAAGATTATAGCTCCAATGTATGGAGTAGGAGGTAAAGAAAGGCTCAAAGCTTTACAAGCTCAAGGAATGCTCAATTGTTTTCCCATCTTAATATTTTCCAGAGTAACTGATCACCTGGCTTGTCTGTCTAACACCCACCTAAGCCCTAGTAGAGTGGATTGTTGCCAGCATAATTGGTGAGAGTGTTTTGACTGAGAAGGGCCACCTGAATCTGCTGAGCCTCCCAAAAATGTTTTCCCAGAGAACCTCTGTGTATGTAACTTTTGAGACTGCTTTTACTTCCCTGTGTTATTTCTGGCTCAGTAAATAGGGAGATGTAAGGTTTGAGCCTGGTGAGGTAGTTAGCTTAATCACTAGAGCTTGTTTTGGCAGAAAGCGGCTTAAAAGCCCGACTTGTGGTGGGGGCAAAGAATCCATAAATAGACGAGGGAGAGAATGGGATAGAACAGCCTTCATCACAAATCTGGAAACAGGTGCTGGAAATCCCACTTCTTTGATGTAGGACTTCCATTGTTAGATCTTTTAGCAGCCTCAGACCCACATATGTTTATCTGGGACAGAACCAAACCAAACTGATCTGTTACCCTTAGGAAGTCTTTTATCTCCCATTAAATAAATGTTTTCTTGGGGCTGTATGCCTTAAACATAAATGACTAATGAGGGGGCTGCTCCCTAAAGCAGAGACAAGGTGTGTGGGAGGGGAGATTTCCACACATCACATCAGTGTACTGAGAACCATGGCAGTAGGTTGGCCTGCTGCCTACAGTGCCATTTCAAGGAGGCATGATTGGTCTGAATATCATTGGTCTATGTCACGAAGTGTGGGGGAGTCCGGTCTTGCACCCCTCTTCCTGGGACCCACAGTGACTCTTAGCCAGCCAGTAAAACAGAAGGTTTATTGGACAACAGGAACACAGGTTACAGCAGAGCTTGCAGGCACAGTCAGGACCCCTCCACCGAGTTCTTCTGGGCTTTCAGGGTGCTTGGATCCTAGCTAGGATACCCTAAATTCCGCCCATCCAGCCCCAAGCCCAAACTCAAACTGCTTCCCTCCTGCCACTCCCTTCCTTTTTCCCCTTCCCGGGCAAAGGTGTTGACCTTTCCCCTCTCTTACCTAGCTCAGGTTACAGGCCCTGGCATCGTCCATCCCCTAAAGTCCTCCCCTGCTCTCCCACTCCCCACACAGACAGTCCCTACTGCATCACATCTCTCCCCCCTTCGAGACTGAACTGAGCAGGGTCACTCTGCCCAGTGACCTGGGGAAGTTCAGGGCTCCCTCTCCGGGACAACGTATTTGCTGTCAGGTTGGCACTTCCCTTTACATGGACCACGTCCATGTCATAGTCCTGCAGGAGCAGGCTCCACCTCAGGAGCTTGGCGTTGGCTCCTTTTATTTGGTACAGCCAGGTCAGGGGAAAGTGGTTGGTGTACACAGTGAAGTGTCACCCAAAGAGATATGGCTCTAGCTTCTTAAGGGCCCACACTATGGCCAGACATTCCTTTTTGATGGCCGCGTAGCTTTGTTCCCGGGGTAGCAGCTTTTTACTCAGGTACACGATGGGGTTTCTCTCCCCCTTTTTATCCTCCTGCATTAACACTGCCCCCAGTCCCGTGACTGAGGCATCGGTGAACACCATAAAGGGTTTGTCAAAATCAGGGTTTGCCAGAACTGGGCCACTAACCAGAGCCTTCTTTAGCGCCCGGAAAGCCTTCTGGCACTGCTCAGTCCAGATTACCTTGTCTGGCTTTCCCTTTTTGCACAGTTTAGTGATGGGGCCGGCTATGGCACTAAAGTGGGGCACGAACCTTCGATAGTACCCCGCCATTCCAATAAAGGCCTGGACCTGCTTTTTGGTTTGGGGAGCAGGCCAGTCTTTGATTACCTTCACCTTGGCTGGTTCCGGCTTCAGGCAGCCGCTCCCCACCTGATGGCCCAGGTAAGATACTTCAGCCATTCCCACCTTGCACTTCTTAGCCTTTACTGTTAACCCAGCCTTTCGGAGTCGGTTCAGGACTTGTTTAACCTGGGACATGTGGTCCTCCCAGGTCTGGCTGAAGACACAGACGTTGTGAATATACGCCACAGCAAAACTTTCCATCCCCCTCAGTAGCTGATCCACCAGGCGCTGGAAGGTGGCCGGTGCTTCCTTGAGGCCGAAGGGCAGGGTCAGAAACTTATAGAGCCCCAGAGGGGTGATAAAGGCCAATTTTAGCCTGGCATCTGCGTCCAGCGGCACTTGCCAGTAGCCTTTGGTAAGATTCATAGTGGTGAGGTACCGAGCACCTCCCAGCTTGTTTAGGAGCTTGTTAGGCCTGGGCATAGGGTAGGCATTAGATACGGTGATGGCATTGAGCTTTCGATAGTCCACACAGAACCAGATTGACCCATCCTTCTTGGGGACCAGCACCACTGGCGAGGCCCAAGGGCTGGAAGACGGCTGGATTACCCCCAAAGCCAGCATGTCCCTGACCTCTCTTTTAAGATTCTGGGCAGTTTTACCAGTGACCCGAAAAGGGGAGCATCTTATAGGGGGATGTGACCCGGTCTCCACCCGGTGGACAGTCAAATTAGTGTGTCCAGGCTGGTTGGAAAACAGCTGTTGGTATAGATGCAGCACCCCCCTGATTTTAGCGTGCTGGCCCGGGGTCAGTTGATTAGAGAGGGGAATCGCCTTCAGGGGGGAACCAGCTTTTGTCCCAGGGAATAGATCTACTAAGGGGTCATCTTCCTGCCCCTCCCAATGTCCACACACGGCCAACACCACATTCCCCTTGTCATAGTATGGTTTCATCATGTTCACATGGTACACCCGACGGTGATGTGCCTGGTTTGACAGCTTTACCACATAGTTTACCTCATTTAGTTGCTTGATAACCCTGAAGGGCCCTTTCCAGGCGGCCTGGAGTTTGTTTCTCCATACAGGGATGAGAACCATCACCTGATCCCCGGTGGCGAAGGCACGGGCCCGTGCCGTGCGGTCATACCAGACCTTTTGCCTTCTTTGGGCTCAGGTCAGATTTTTTCTGGCCAGGCCCATGAGCTCGGCCAGTCTTTTCCGGAAGGTCAGGACATACTCCACCACTGACTCTTCCTCGGGAGCAGCCTTCCCCTCCCATTCGTCCCTCATTAGGTGTAGGGGCCCCCTTACCCGCCTTTCATACAACTGTTCGAAAGGTGAAAACCCGGTAGATTCCTGGGGTACCTCCCTGTACGCGAACAGCAGGTGAGGTAAGTACTTGTCCCAATCCTGTGGGTGCTGGTTCATAAATGTTTTTAGCATCATCTTCAGCGTCCCGTTGAACCTTTCTACCAGCCCGTTGGACTGGGGGTGATACGCTGAGGCCCAGTTGTGCTGGACCCCACATTTTTGCCATAAGGACCGGAGCAGAGCCGACATGAAGTTGGACCCCTGGTCCGTTAAGACCTTCTTGGGGAACCCCACCCAGCTGAAAATTGTCAGCAGCGCATCTGCCACTGTGTCTGCTTCGATAGAGGACAAGGCCACCGCCTCGGGGTAGCGAGTGGCAAAATCCACCACCACCAGGATGTATTTCTTCCCTGACCGGGTCGTCTTGCTGAGAGGTCCCACTATGTTCATGGCCACCTTCTGGAAAGGTTCTTCTATGATGGGTAAAGGCCTTAAAGCCGCTTTCCCCTTGTCCTGGGCCTTTCCCACCCTCTGGCAGGGGTCACAGGATTGGCAGTACTGTCGGACATGGGTAAAGACCCCAGGCCAGTAAAAGTTCTGTAGCAGCCTCTGCCTGGTGCGCCAGATTTCCTGGTGCCCTGCGAGAGGGATGTCATGGGCCAGGTACAACAGCTTGTGACGAAACTTCTGGGGAACAACCACCTGCCTCCTGATCCCCCATGACTCTACTTCCCCTGGGGGAGCCCATTCTCGGTACAGGAACCCCTTCTCCCACAGGAACCTTTCCTTGCAACCTCTCCTCATGGTCTGTACTGCACTAAGGTCAGCCCGGTCCCTGTGCTTCCGCAAGGAGAGATCTTTCTGCAACTCGGCCTGGAACTTCGCAGCTGGGACAGGGATGGGGACCAGCTCTCTCTTGCTGGCTGGGTCTGAGGCTGCAGCCTCTCTGAACCGTGCCCCTGGGCGTTCCCCGCTCCCTGGGTTAGGGTCCTGCACCTCGGCTCGAGTACCTTTTTCGTTGTCGGGGTGCAGTGCCCTTTGCCAACTTTGACTATGAGTCACAATCAGGGCACTCTTGGTGTTACTAGGCCAGTCCTCGAGGTTCCCTTCCATTAACACGTCAGTGGGCAAATATCGGTGTACCCCCACTTCCTTGGGGCCCTCCTTGGCCCCCCATTTCAGGTGTACCCTTGCCACGGACACCTTGAATGGGGTCCCGCCCACGCCCATCAGGGTCAGGTAGGTGTCGGGCACCATCCGATTTGAGGCCACCACCTTGGGCCGGGCCAGCGTCACCTCTGCGCCCGTGTCCCAGTACCCAGTGACCTTCCTCCCATCTACCTCCAGGGAAACAATGCACTCTTTCCGGAGGGGCAGCCCCGCGCCCACCCGGTAAACCAAAAACCCGGAGCCTGGAGCATCCACAGGTGGTATGTTGCCAGCCCCCCTTTTTTGGGAATGTAGCCCCTTCTCCGATTGGGTTTTTACCCAGTTCATCCTCTGCTGGTTGGGTTTGCTTGGTCTGTTTCTGAGCTTGGGGCACTGGGCCCGTATGTGACCTTGTTGGCCACAGCGATAGCAGCCCATGTCTTGTGGGTCCCCTTGAGTGGGTTGGAGGGACCTGACGCTGGATGTTCCCCTTTTGGGGGGGTTCTCCATAGGCTCCCTTTGGGAGGTCCCATGATGACTCTCTCTCTGCGTTGAGGCAGGCCTACTCCTTCGAGACTCCTCCCTGCCATCCCCTGCCCGACTGTTCACAAATTGGTCAGCCAGCTGGCCTGCGTGCTGTGGGTTCTCCGGCTTCTGGTCCATCAACCACAGCCTCAAGTCGGACGGGCACTGCTCGTACAGGTGCTCCAGTGTGAATAGGTCAAGCAGGTTCTCTTTAGTTTGGGCCCCAGCTGTCCACTTGCGGACATACCCCTGCGCCCGGTTGACCAGTTGTAGGTATGTGACCTTACAGGTTTTACACTGGCTCCGGAACTTTTTCCGGTACATCTCAGGAGTCAGCCCAAACTCGCGGAGCAGGGCCTGTTTGAACAGTTTGTAGTCCCCTGCCTCCGCCCCTTTTAGTCGGCTGTACACCTCCACGGCTGTGGAGTCCAGTAAGGGGGTGAGAACTGCGATCCTGTCTGCAGGGTCAACCCTGTGCAGCTCACAGGCATTCTCAAAGGCCGTCAGGAAGGTATTTATGTCCTCCCCCTCCTTACGCCGGGGCAGCAAGTGCTTATTAAAGCTCTTTGTAGGCTTGGGTCCCCCCTCACTCACCGCAGCCGGGGCCTCACTTCTCCTCAGCCGGGCCAGGTTCAGCTCATGTTTACGCTGTTTCTCCTTCTCCTCCCGCTCATGTTTATGCTGTTTTTCCTTCTCCTCCAGCTCTTGCCTCTTTAACTCGAGCTCCTCCCATTTCAGCTCCCTTTCATATTCCAGCCGCATCCACTCCACGGATGCCGAGCATTGCCGGGAGGATCCCCTGCTGGGGGGTGAGCTTCACCGGGAGGACTCCCTGCTGGTTGGGGGTGTCACGGTGCCCTTGGTATACACTGGGATCCTCCCCGCCTTTCTTCTAGGCACAGGAAGGGGGGTCTCGGGAAGCCCTTGTCCACCGGCTGACCACTCCCAGCGGGGACAGACACTGGTGCCTGCGCTGCATCTGCCCGGCTGCTTCCCTCAGAGACAGGGCTCCGTTCATTCATGCGGTCTCCCTGCTCCAGCTGGGCAATCAGCTGGTCCTTGGTGCGTCTCCCCGGGCGCAGCCCCCTCTGCTTGCATAGCTCCAGCAGGTTGCACTTGCGCCACTTGGCATACATCTTCCTGCTGGCCACTCACAGGCTGGGGTGCTCGCCGCTCCCCACGGTTTCCAGGGGGACCCCTAGTGCACCAGCCCTTCGTGAGGTCACCACCTCTCTACCAGGGTCGAGCTGCAGACTCCTCCGCCCCGGGGACCCTGTTACTGCAAAGTCCTTCTCACTGGGCACACACTCCCAGGGGTTAACCACCCCTTCGTTTTACTGCTCCCCAGTCACTTACTGCAGGAAGCGCCGTCCATGGGGTGCAGTATCTCCCGCCGCTGCCACCAGTTGTCATGGAGTGTGGGGGAGTCCGGTCCTGCACCCCTCTTCCTGGGACCCACAGTGACTCTTATCCAGCCAGTAAAACAGAAGGTTTATTGGACAACAGGAACACGGGTTACAGCAGAGCTTGCAGGCACAGTCAGGACCCCTCCACCGAGTCCTTCTGGGCTTTCAGGGTGCTTGGATCCTAGCTAGGATACCCTGAATTCCGCCCATCCAGCCCCAAGCCCAAACTCAAACTGCTTCCCTCCTGCCACTCCCTTCCTTTTTCCCCTTCCCGGGCAAAGGTGTTGACCTTTGCCCTCCCTTACCTAGCTCAGGTTACAGGCCCTGGCATCGTCCATCCCCTAAAGTCCTCCCCTGCTCTCCCACTCCCCACACAGACAGTCCCTACTGCATCACAGTCTAAATGCCCTGATCTAGTAACACTGCATTAGTGAAGAAGATCACTGTATGGAGGGGGAGGAACATAAGACATACTCCCAGGAGCATGAGGGGGCTGGCTGGAGTGCTGCTGTGTTCTGGCTATTCCTAGCTGCTGGGAAAAAGTGCCTTTAGACCATAGGCACTAGATATAAATTAAAGCAGATGCCCTGAGCTCTGAGCCGCCATGGGTGCTGGTGGTACCCTGCAGCTCCCAGCCGCCGCAGAGGGATCCCCAGAGCTCCTGGTTGCCATGGGTGGCAGGGGATACCCTGGAGCTCCTGGCTGCCGTGGGCACTGGAGGGTTCTTAGCTACCACAGGTGTGGGGGGCCTGCAGCTCCTGGCTAGGCCCCCGCAGCTCCTGGGACAGGTCACAGGTTTCCATAAATTTTTCTTTATTGCCCATGACCTGCCCCTGATTTTTACTAAAAATATCCATGACAAAATGGGGAACCACTGGGCAGCTGCAGGGCTGTCTGGGAGCTCCAGTGGCCCCGACCACTCATGGGGGCTTGGAACTCCAGGGTCCCCCTCCTCCTGCGGCTGGGAGCTGCAGGGTCCCCCACTGCCTGTGGCAGCCAGGATCTGCGGGGGCCCAGTCAGGAGCTGTGGGGTTCCCCCCACCTGCGGCAGCTTAGAGCCCTCCAGTGCCGAAGGCTGAGTGACTTTTACTAATAATATCTGTGACAAAATCTTAGCCTTTAATCATTATACATACAGATATGAATAAAGTTCTTAGGTCAGTTTCATAGCAAAGATGATGAGCTGCTGAGTTGTAAAAAAGTTCTTTCAGAATCAGTTCCATAGGTTATAATCCAATCAGCAGTTCATGTGCAGAGTCTGCTTAAATTCTTTCATGAGAAATAGCAGGGTAGTCCAGAATGAAGCTGGAGACCTCAGTCTTGTGACTTAAACTTCTATGACGAAGTTCAAACAGATCTGAGATGTCAGGATCAGGCCCCAGGGTTCTTTTATAGATCTCTGGCAGGCTACAATAGCCTCTTGACAGCAGATAACACAGCAGACAGTCCTTGGATGAAGAATAGGTGATATACATTGTTACTTTGAATTAAACCACCTATTTCCTAAGTATACATAGGTAATTAGCTGTATTCATTAGCATATGATAATTACCCATTCAAGCAGTTTATAGACAGTTTACTACAAAGTTCAAAGAGAAATATAGGCAATGATATTATTACCCCCAAGTTTCATCTAAATGTTAATATTCCTTTTTGATCTTTGAATCAATAGAATACAGTAACAGACAGGAACAGAAGTTTAGCATCTACAAGCTGATTAGATCACATTTTTAACATCTAACAAGATAAAGGTAAACACGGGCAAATACAATTAGTATTTACTTCTAATTTTCTAAAAATACAGAACCTTTTTGCATTTAACATGCCTTTGATAACTATCTACAAAAAGTATCAGGGGTAGCCGTGTTAGTCTGTATCCACAAAACGACCGTGTTTACCATTTCAGTACTTCCCTAATATGTTCTTAAAGGTTGATCTTGGGTCACTTAGGGCTTGGCTACACTGGAGAGTCTCAGCGCTGGTGATGGGGTTACATCGCTGCAACTCACTCTGTGTCCACACTTGCAAAGCACGGCCAGCGCTGCAACTCCCTGGATGCAGCGCTGGCTGTACACCTGGTTTGCTTGGGGTGTAGTGATTCCAGCGCTGGTGATGCAGCACTGGTCGTCAAGTGTAGCCACCAACAGCGCTGTTATTGGCCTCCAGGATATTAGGAGGTATCCCAGAATTCCTGTCCACAACAAACCGGAATGGCTGAACTCCGATCTCCCCGTAGCTACTTAGCTAAAAAACAAACACAGCTGCTCTTTGCTCCAGCGAGCGAGTGAGCGGAGGCAGGGGAATTGCTTTGGAATGTTCACAGCTGTTTGCTTGAGGAGAGAGGGGAGGGGTATTGTTGAGCAGCTGCTTATATGGTCTAAAGACTATTTAGGAGTGCATAATTTGCATTTAGTGAATAAGAGACAGGTGGGGGAAAGGTCAAAATGATTGAAGGTAGGACTGTGTATCTTCCAGTCCTTAGAACTTGCAAGGCAGGGAGCTGAGAACAGTGTCAGCTCCAAAAATCCACTCTCTCTGTCTCCCCCACACTCCCTGTCACACTCCACCCCACCCCCCTCTTTTGAAAAGCATGTTGCAGCCACTTGAATGCTGGGATAGCTGCCCACAATGCACCACTCCCAACAGCGCTGCAAATGCTGCAAATGTGGCCACACTGCAGCGCTGGTAGCTGTCAGTGTGGTCACACTGCAGCGCTTTCCCTACACAGCTGTATGAACACAGCTGTAACTCCCAGCGCTGCACATCTCCAAGTGTAGCCATACCCTTAGTTTGCTGGTTGCTTAACCCTCACTGGTTCAGTGTCACACTGAATATTTTGTTTGCATGCAAATCTGAAAAATTGAGGCCTGGCACAAGGGAGTTTTGGGTTGATTCAAAGTGAAAATGCTTTGATTTATGGTGAAGTGAAATGTTGACAAAAGTTTCCTTACATGTCTATGTAAATGTTCTAGTTGACCTGAAATGCTGAAACAAACTGTTTTGATACTTCTGATTTATGTTTTTCTTTTTCTTAACTGAAAAAAAACACTGAAAATGACCCAGATTGTTTTTGTCAATCCTAATCAGTATTTTTCAAGGGGGAAAAAGGGTTTGTACAAAAACTTTCACATTGCTCTTCTCCTCAGTCTATGCTTTGAGTCCTTGGGCTCAGCTTTTCAGAAGGAGATGCTCATAGATGGTTTTCTCATGGAAAACATGTATACAATGTAATGAAAACCAATCACTTTTCTTCACTTTTTTTTAACCACTTTTAATAGAAAATTTAATTTCTATGGTATAATTTTACAGGAAGATTTAAAAAAAAAAACCTATAGAATTGTGATTTTTTAAAAATAACATTCAATAGATTTTGAAAGTAATTTTCTATTGAGTCCTATATGTTTCATTACTATGATATTCTATAGAACTTTTTCTTGATAGGCTTCCTCTTAAGAAGTTTCAACTTAGGCTACAGTCTACTAGAGTTGGAAGAAAACTCTTTGGAAAAAAAAGTCAGTTTATTTTCCCTGATTTTCCCCATCAAGCTCCTAAATTTTAACTCATCAGGGCACAAAACCTACTAATCAAGCCCTGAGGTGCTTGAACAACCACCCCAATCTCTGTGTCTCTTTAAAGCAGCTGGAATTAGCTGGGCTTCTGTCTGTACTGAGGTTCCTTCTCAATCAGCATTCTTGTTGCAGCCCACTTTTCATCATTTTGGCTCCCCTTTCTGCACCAACTCTTCTCTTGATAGAAACTTTTTCTTTGCCTACTATTTTTGCATGATGGTCCTTCTGGACATAGAACCCAGTTCTTGACTTACTATGTACAGTATCCTAGATACTGCTGTGAGATAGGTTCTTTATAAACAAAGCCAGATTTTGGGGGGAAAAAAGTGAAAAATTAAACTACAGACTAGGAGAAGTAGATCTGAAAAATCAGCTGGCACATATGTGACCTCCATCTCCAGTCTTTTAACATACGATTAGTGCTGCTTTGTCCCACCAAACCTAAAGCCATTATTTTGTGACCTAATCATCTCCTAGTTTTCCAGGTTTCCTTGTATCTAGAGTCAATTTCTTGGATAAGTCTGTTCCTCAGTTCCTTTATATGTAAAATGTGGATAATACTTCCTTTCTCAGCCTTGTCTATTTAGATTGTAAGCTATTTAGGGTCAGGGACTCTCTCTCTCTGCGTGTATGAACAACATCTAGCATAATGATCTTGGTTGGGTCTTCTTGGCGCTACTGTAATACACCTCTACCCCGATATAACGCAACCCAATATACCACAAATTCGGATATAACCCAGTAAAGCAGCGGTACCGGAGGGGGCAGGGCTGTGCGCTCCGGCGGATCAGATATAACGCGGTTTCACCTGTAATGCGATAAGATGTTTTGGGTCCTGAGGACGGCATTATATTGGGGTAGGGACGTATAAACATTCATAATTGTGGAATCTTTGCATACTTTGAGGTGTCTCACAGCCCTAGTAAGAGAGAGGTGGGAGTGGTCCCTACTCATGGCAGAGCACAGGGACTGTGATTGTGTCTCCTGTTAGGTACAGAGTATCTCAGAACATTTCTGTGTTTGTATTTTCCTATCTGTAACATGCAGGCTTAATTAATCTCTAGAATTATTTGAGATCTCAAATGAAAGGTGCTGTTGAAGTCCAAGGTAGTAGTATTTTTGTTTATATAAGTATTTCTAAAAGGATTAGCTGAAGGGGGACTAAAACATCTTTGAATCTAAATCCTCCTTCATTTTGCCATTTGACTCATTTGTGAGCTGAAGCTAAACTTGTCTGGATGTGCATTCTTGTGAAGAAGTGCTGACTCGAAAGGGACCGAATTAATCATTTTGCTCCTCTGTGATTGTATTGGTTTTGGCATCAGAACAGATGGGGGTGGGCGGATTCAGAGTTCAAAACTCTGCTATGATACTTCACAACTGATGGAATTGAGTAGTAAACAGATGGAGTGCACGCCCCTCCCCTTTAACTCCTGCCCATCTGTCATAGCATTCCCTCTCAGATCTGAACCTTAGAGTTCAGAAAATGAGATACTAGCACCTGAATCCTCTAAGCTTAATTACCAGCTTAGACCTGATAGCACTGCCACCACCCAAAAATATGGTGTTTTGGGGCACTCTGACCTACCCAACCTTCCCTGGGGACCCCAAGAACCCAGATCCCTTGGGTTCTTAAAACAAGGAGAAATAAACCATTCCCCCACCTTTCCCCCTCCCAGAATTTCCCTCCCTGGGCTATCCTGAGAGATACTGATCCAACCTCTTAAATCACCATACAGAGAAGCATCTCCCTTCCCTTCCACACAGAGGCAAACAGATTCAAGGAAAACAGAGAGAGATTCTCTCTCTCCCACTCCCGTCTCCCCCACCCGTCCTGGTGAGTTATCCCAATCCCGTGGAATAAAACAAGGGAACCAAGAAAAAAAAATCAGTCAGGTTCTCTAAAAAGAAATCTTTTAATAAAAGAAAGACAAAAGTAAAGAATTATCTCTGTAACTTCAAGATGTAAATATACAGGGTCCTATAGCTTACAGACACCACAAAGAGACTTTCCCCCCAGTACCAATACCAATCAAAAATATTCCCAGCAACTATACATATAAAAGTTAACCAGCCAGATCCACAATTGCAAATAGAGTAAAACAATCAAAAAGCCTAAACCGCCTGTTTTTACTTACTATTTGAAAAGAAACTTAGAGAGCCTGTAGTAATGTTTGGTCTCTCTCAGACCCTCCGAGAGAAGAACACACAACGGACAAAGAACACACACAAAAGCTTCCCTCCACCCAAATTTAAAAGTATCTTGTCTTCTGATTGGTCTTCTGGTCAGGTGTCCAGTTCCCTGCTTGTAACCCTTTACAGGTAGAAGAGACTTTAACCCTTAACTATCTGTTTATGACACCATCCCAAAAGATAAACTGTTGTCACTCTGGAACGATGTCCAGGCTCTAGATTCTAACAGGAACATAACAGTGATCTCTCTCCATCAGGCTGATATCCATCTAACTAGCTCTGAGGCTCAGGGGAAAGCATCAGGTTAACTGCTCCGCTGAAGTTTTTAATTTGCTCATCATCTTCGGTTGATGTGATTAGCAGCCAGGATTAATTACCTGCAGGAATGCTCCCTCACTCTTCCTCTAACATAAGCATGAGAGATCCAACTTTATGGTCCTGGATGATGGAACACGCTCTTAATTTCCTCTTCCATGGTGAGAAAAGAAAGAAACATTTGTCAGGGTTCCCTCCCCACTCTGAACTCTAGGATACAGATGTGGGGACCCTCATGAAAGACTCCCTAAACTTATTTCTGTCAGCTTAGGTTAAAAACTTCCCCAAGGCACAAATCCTTCCTTGTCCTTGGATGAGTACTGTTGCCACCACCAAGTGAGTTAGACAAAGATTCAAGGAAAAGAACCATTTGGAGTTCCTGTTCTCCCAAAATCCGCCTCCAAGTCCTTTCACCCACTTTCCTGGGGAGGCTTGAGAATAATATACCAACCAAATAGGTTAACAGAATGGGTGCAGACCAGCTCTTGGGTTTTTAGGACACTAAAAACCAATCAGGTTCTTAAAAGCAGAACTTTATTATAAAGAAAAAGTAAAAGAAGCACCTTTGTAAAATCAGGATGGAAGGTAATTTTACAGGGTAATCAGATTCAAAACACAGAGGATTCCCCTCTAGGCAAAACTTTAAAGTTATAAAAAACAAAAACAAACAAACAAAAACAAATCCAGGAATAAACCTCGCTCTTAGCCTAGGGAAAATTCACAAGCTAAAACAAAAGATAATCTAACACATTTCCTTCCTATTACAATTTGTAATCTTAGATGCTTAGTTCAAGTATGGCTTTAGGAGATGTATTTTCCCTGCCCTGGTTTCTCACTGACCTGGAGAGAACAACAAAGAGACAAAAACCTTCCCCCCACAGATCTGAAAGCATCTTCTCCCCTAATTGGTCCTTTTGGTCAGGTGCCAACCAGGTTATTTGAGCTTCTTAACCATTAAAGGTAAAGGAGGGATTTTATGCTACCCTTAGCTATATGTTTATGACAACATTCGTAACAGAGAAAGATGAATGGGTCAGATAAAAAAACCTCCCCCTTTTTGCCCTCCTGTACCACTTTGTGCATTTTGTCATTTGCTTTTCTGGAACTGAGAATTGCAGAAACATACAAACATAAAACACAGTAGGCTTGGGGGGAAAATAGGTGAAATAGTTCAGAACTTCCAACAAGGTTGGATTCAAGTTCTGGGTGAAATTTCAAGTTGGTTATCTTCTTAATGAAGCTGCATTGTCTAGACTCTAGAGCAAGAAACTGGAAGCCAGGAACTCCTGAGTCCAAGTTCTGCCTCTGCCTTTGAGCTTCTTTGTCCTTTGCAGGACTGTAACCAAGGTGGGGCGAGCAGGGCAGCCGCCCAGGACGCCAAAAAGTGGAGGCAAAAAGTGGGACTGAAAAATTACGAAAATAAACCGGTAGGGGAAGCAAATATGCTTGCTCATCCCCCATGCTAAAATGCTTAGTTATGGCTCCTGTCTTTTGGCAATTAATTAACTTCTCTGTGCTTCCATTTGCTCACCTCTGAAATGGGTGTGTGTGATAATAAATACCTGCCTAGCAAGAATATTGCACAGATTAATTATGTTGGTAAATTGTTTTTCAAATGTAATGCTGAGTTGTCTTGCTGTTACTTTTATCTGAACAGGTTCATCAATCCCTATTTTTGTCTGTGCATCTCTTTTATATAATACTTGTTTTTATAGGCAAGAGTCCCACCCCCACACAAAAGCTGTAATGTTCCTTTCTCAGCAAAAAATAATAAACAAATAAGTACCAGCAGCCCACCTGTTGTAAACAACCAGATAATAACAAACTAATGTATCTGGATCTTTTTAATGTCCTATGTAGTCACTGGAAAGACTCCATTGATTTCAATTGGCTTTGAATCAGGCCTCCTGTCTTGTATGCTGGCACACATTGCCACAGTATCTGAGTGCCTACCTGGTTAACTAGATCAACACAGTGGGATACGTAGCAGACTTCATGAAATCTTCAGCTCCTCTCCCTTCTCTGATTATAAGAAGCTGTATTTGAGGTAATCTATTCTGAAAACTCAGTCCCTATATGGAAACCTACAACAATAAATTAGTGTCTGTGCAATAAAATAGATGGGGGGAAGGTTTGGGTCCAGTTTTGCAAGGTGCTGAATACATTTGATGATTTCTGAAGTTGGTTGGGCTGATGGTGTTCAGTGCTTCTGGGACTACGGCCTTTGGCAAAGAAGCATAATTCAGTCCCTTGCTTCCCAGGGATTAATGTATGTAGGACAAATATCAATCAGGAGAGGGTAATTTTTAAAATTACAGGACATCCCTGGTTCTTTCAACAGAGTTGATTGCAAATAACACCAAGTGGGCAAATTTGCTCACTTTGCAAATAAAGGTGCTATAGCTATCCACCTATGACCAGATACCGGCGTGGATGTGCTTCATCAGTGGACTCTCTTGTTAGGGGCCCAGATGTGTGGTGAGGGTATGTGGGTGTTTCTTGCTCAATACTGCAGCTGAGACTCAAACTAGGACTCTAACAGGCTGTAGGCAGCATCTCTGACAGGAGCTAAAAGGGAGCCTTAAGTACAAAGTGGGCTTGAAGGAAAGGCTTAAATATCTGTGTTACCGCTCAGATGTGCTATCTTTTGAAATCCAGATTAGACTTTTCCAACCCACTTGCTGGCATTAATTTCCAAATCCAGTTATATAGTATTACTATAAAGAGAACAAACCTAATTTTGTTCCTATTCCATCTGTGACATTTAATCCAGGGAAAGGGTATCAGGCAGAATGCTGCCAGAATTCCTCTACCCCAGTCTGGCCTCTGAGAGCTTTTGCCCTCTGATCCCTGTTGCTAATTGATCCTGTGCACATCAGTGTGTGACACAGGTACTGTGCAAAGCCCTTTGGGAGGCTTATTGCCTGGGAGAGGAAAGAGGAATTTAAGAAGTCAGCAGTTTGGGAGCTCTTCCTTCTGCATCTGCTTTTGAAGCTGCCATCTAGAAATTTCCTGTGATTTTTGTCACCATTTTATTCATGGCCACTTGGACTGCTAAGTACTCAGTCTCCTTTATAGTTTTCACATCACTGCTTGATGGGAAATTGCCAAGGTTTAATTTGAAATGAAAAACTCAGAAGAACAGATATTTGAGTGCCCACAATGAAATATTACCATTACAAATAAGTCATAAATAAACCCTTGCATTGCTATTTATCTTGAAAGCATCAGTGTTTCATTGAAATGTTGATGATTCAAAGCAGTGTATTTGGGGAAATACGCAGGGCGCATTTTGGCCATATATCCAGGTATGTTTGGCAGCATTCAAATGGTCAAGCAGTGAGGTGGTGGGGTAGGATTAGGGGAGTATATGAAAATCTCAATGGTTTCATAAATCCCAAATTTAAGAGTGTCTGAAGTGCTGACCATGGTGACTGCTGTAGGGACCAACCAATACCAAATTCTTTAGAAATCCTAGAGCATTCCCACTGTTCTGCTATCATCACAACAAGAGGATACAGCTTCAGGTACCTGATTTCCCACTGTGTGTAGTCATTTATACCTGTGACAAGTGAGTGTAAAATACTACTGGATCGGAAGCATTTTGCACAGGTGTAGGGCACTGCAGAATCAGACACAAGGGGTAGATTGTGTCTTTCAAATGCTGGTCTGCTTCAGAGGTAGTGCATAGTTAAACCATTACAGTGGAAGTCAAGCGGTTCAGCATTCAAACACAGATTAAAAACCCTGTGTTTCTGCATAAATTCCTTGGGGAGGTACTAAAATGTACCTTCAGTTTAAATAAGATCTTTTGGGAAGGGACACTGTCTTTATCCATTTTGTAAATTCCCATGCACAATTATGATGCTATATTAGTCTTTAAAATAATAATACATTTATTCCATAGCTCAGTATTTTCAAACCTTAGTGCCTAAAGTTAGGCTCCTAAATATATGTTTAGGTATATAGATAAACTTTTATTTGAATGCCTAAATATGAATTTAGGAACGTTACTTTAATTTTGGACATTTTTAATCTATCTCCAAATTCACCACTAATTATATCACTGTTGTCCTCTATCCAGTATGTGGCCTTTGACAGTGTAATAGTTAATGGTTCCATCCTTGAGCTCTTTTGCTACTGGAGAGATGAGCCGGTTGCTGCATTTAAACACAGCACCTTCTATGGTTTGTGAACAAATGCTGTTGCACTGTTTCATCTTCTTCTTGACTGCTGGTGTTGTCTAAGTTCTTCTGAGAGATCAACCAATTCAGGAATTCAGACAGCTTGGATTTTTATTTTTTTATTGCACTTGGATGGTACTAATTATTTTCATATTAAAACCTAACCATTGCATTTGGTTTGACTATATGAGGGAAAGAAAGGAGCAGGAAAAGAACAAAGCCCTGTTTAATACAGGGGAAATGTCACTGTTGCACCATGTTGTGTTATGGTGGCAAAACTTAATTAGATCAAGCATAAGTGAAAACCGATCATCATGCAATTTATTTTTAGGAAGCAGCCTCCTACAAAGAATCACAGAATACCTTGCAGTGAGAGGCAGATAAAAGAGAGAATTCTTTACAGAGTACGGTGTGGAGGCTCTCATCCAGGGAGAAAGGGGGAAAGCGTCTTTGGATATGGAGTTAATAATACCTACAGAGAAGAGTAAGTGCTCTCACAGTGATGAGCATGGAATGGATGGATAGATAAGAGGCAAGTCTAAAAACAGTAAAGGTTTTTTTGCAGATAAGTTTGTGTGAGGGAAAATGCTGGGTGTACTAATGGAGAAGAACAAGATGGGTAGGCTGAGTGTTTGAGGCTGGAATGAAAGGAGTGTGCGGTGGTGGGATTAGTGTTAAAGAAGAGGGCATAAGGGACCATATAATAGGTAAAATTAACTGAGGCCTGGGCTTTAGTGTGACTCATAGGTTAATGCAAAATAAAGGATTTTCTTTCTCAGATAGGACTCTCTCAGTCACAGTGTAGCAGTCTGACTAGATGTCTTGATTTTTCTGGCTGTTATCCCCACTTCGTGAAGCATCAAGTCACAGGATGCAAAATTCCCCCCTCTTTTGTTTTGCATGATCAGCAAGGCTAATAGCTGAAGCAATAAAAAACTGAGTTTGTATCCTTTGATTGGCTGATTATATGCTTACAATCAACCAATCCCAGGCGAGTGGGGAAGAGAGGGAACGAAGCTTTTAATTTCCTACACCTCACTGTCAGCAAGCCAGTGTAGAGGCAGCAAATATTAGATCAAAAGTAGTAAAAGAAACCAAAAAAACCTTGCACTATATCAGCCTAGAGGTGCATTTACCTACCCCTCTCCTCGGTCACACATCTTTCTTGAAATAGCTTATCAGGTTGTTTCCATGTTCATTTCCAAAGAGAGGTCAGAAGTATTACCTGAGCCATCAGCAGGAGGTCTTCACTGCCAGAGCCAGTACGAGTGGAGACTTCCTTCTGCCGGGAAGTAAAAGACTGGGTAATAGTGTCCTCCTAATTAGGTGCCAGTTGGCAGTGATTTATGATGGCACATCTACAAGCACTGAGGCCACCATGCTGCATCAGGAGAAGTGGGATTCAAATGTAGGATTAGGCTTCAGAACATAGGTCTCTCCCCACTTGTGGTATTATGAATCTGATCCTCTTCTGGTGGAAGCAATGTTTAGACTCTGCTCAATGCATAATGCATTTTGGGCTGAGTAGCCTTTAAGTTCAGTTGTTGCCTGTCTAGGCAAGGGTTGAGTACTCTGAGTTCTGTGTTTATGCCAGCACTTGTATGTATACCATTTGTTTCTTTCTTAATTTGTGTTTGCAAAGGTTCATTTTAACACTCCATTCTACACTTACTTAAAATACATCCCCCTTAGCTCAACCAGAGGGACCTCTTGCATGTGAGTCCATCTGTCACATTCCAAGAGGGCAGTGCTATATTGCACCTACACAGATGCCACTAATTATTGCAAGAAATCTATTAAGGAACAACTGTATGTTTTAATTTGTGATGGGTTACATTAGCTCTTTGGGATTGGAACCCAGGGGATGAGATTTCCCTATAGACTCATGCTTTGTATAAGAGAAATCCCTACAATCTGTGGTATATATGCTGCTGACACTGTAATGAATTGACTTGTCCACCATCCACTAGATCTGTCTAGAAAATCTCCATCTCTAAAGCAGAGCAGACCATTTGTGACTTTTCAATGAATTTTTCAGAAAACAAAATCCCTCCTCTCCTCTACTCTCCCCATCATCTCCATTTCATTTGTGGAAAAACTAGTGCACTTTTGCAAAGATTTCCTTTATAATGTTTTTGTTCGTAACATTCCCCAAGCTGAAATAAAATCACCAAAATAAGTAGGAGTAATACACAAATTATTGGTAAATAAATTTACGTTAAGTTCACACTCCACACACATTGCACACTTCAGATTGTTTCATGACATCTATCTAAGATTTTGCCTGTGAAATCCCCATGATAGAATTTGAAACAAAGGGCTGCAGGGTGCATTAAGGGAATGGAGCCATTCCCAACTTCAAATATGTTCAATCATCTACCCTCATGAGGGGCATAGGACTTAATATGTTGACCTCAGAGGGTCTGGCTATCCAGTTTGATGTAAACAACTAAACCTCAGCGGCTTCTCTGACTGAGTCTTTTAAGTTTCCTATCTCCTGCCATCACAGCCTCCAGTTCCACAGGTAATTCTAGTACATTGAGTAAATTACAGTATGATTCTCCAGTACTTTTCAAAACAGACAGGAGTTCCTCAGGGGAATGATAGGAGCCAATGGTGTGGGCCTTTCAGCCATGCTCCCATTCCCTTCTGTTCATTCTTTTGTCATTTGCAGCAGCAGCTCACGGTGGTAGTTAGTATATTCCATGGACTGATGCTGCTGTCCACTACTGTTCAGGGAATTTGGAAAAACTGCACACAAATAAAAAAGGGTCTTGGGTTGGCTTTATGTGGAAGAGATACAAAACAGTTCCTGAGACAAATACTAAATAACTCTTACCGAGGGAAAGAGCCGCTCTGAAAAAGCTCTGACTCCTAGGTCGCTGCCTCGGCAAAGTTTTCCCAAACATACATCAGTGCAGTATTAACTCGCAAAGTGACAACTACCGACTTCCAACAAGCAATGAGAAAGGGCCTCATTTTATCAGCCAATAAATCTCAGCTCTTTTGCCCATTTTTTTTCTCTCTCTCACACCTCCTATCTACACAAATCCTTGGTGATTTCCATACGTACAGCTATGCCATAGTGTTCTATAAATCTGACTCCCTGTCCCATGCAATGCAACATCACCTTTGTCATGTTCTACATGCCAGTCAATAATCCTGAACCAAAAAGGCAGTAAGGAAGGGGAGCATGGAAAGGGACAGGTCCATCAGCAATCATCACCAGAGAGGTAGAGATGGAGCATATCCTTGCCGGATGTTCTTATGGCATGGGTTCCCTCTGTGACCTCCTGGGTGCTTTAGTTTATGCCAGCCATTTTTTACCTTTATCCAAGGCACCTAACTGGCTAATAAATGCAGTGTAAATCTTTGCTAATTGTGCCCCTTTTTGGGTAGACTTGCCCTGTTCAGCATTGCCACCCTTGACTTACAGAGCAAGCCGGTGTAACTACAATAGCATAAGGACCAAATCAGTGCAGAGTAGTAGTGTGGATTGCTTGTTCACTGGGTTCTATAGTTTAACACCCATTTTATGATGCTGTTGCACAGGCACAGCTGTCTATATATAGTTTAACAGAGGAGAATAAAGACTACGGCCAAGAGGAGACAGCCAGAATTGTTGGGCCCTGCAGCTTATCTACATATATAGGGGAAACTGAGTGGAATGGGGATGTATCCTCTTTTTTTCCTTTTAAAGTTAGGGTTGATTTGAGATCAGGAATTGAGTGTAGATTGGGCAAGCTCTTATTCTGACAGACCAGGTAAGCTATCGCTAATAGTAACAAAGGCTTACTTAGAGCACCAAAAGTTCAAGGCCGGAGCTGCTCACAATGATATGTCATTGTGTCCCTGAATAGTATGCTACCCCATATGACCTGTAAAGTCTCTGAGGATTGGGATGAAGCAGTAAAGCACAGGTACATCATAGATCCATTGGACTGAGGATAGCATGTCATGGTCATGAAGTCAGTAGAACTGCATAGTTACAGGCAGCTGAGGAGTTGTGTCTCTGCATTGTATGTGTCAGAAGGGGAATTGCTGGGTGCAGAGTGCTCTGAAAATCTGTCCCTAAAAGCTTATGATTAAAAATGCATGAGAAAATGAATGGATCTGCATAGTCAGCTACTCACTGCCATCATGATTCTTTCCACAATAACCAGTCTCCAAACATTTTTATAAAAACAAACTTACAAATTCACGTTTTTAGCTATTTCAAAGTGCAAATATAAGTTGGAGGCAACAAACTTCCATTGTCTTGGCTCTGCTACAGTGTGTTTTAATTCCCCCCCCCAAAGAACATTTGGGCTGAAACCGTGAGTGCCAAGTCTCGGCTGAGCAGGAATTCTAACCGCTGAGGTCTAAGCCCTTGATAATAGGGGTTTATTAAGGAAGGACTGACAGAGTCTGAACTTGAGCGGCCTGAATGGCCCAGCAGAAATAATGGAATGCTTGTGGCAGCTAGAAAACAATTGTTTATTGGCATAACCCCAGGGTAAGGCTTTGCCAAGAGCACACATTCTCTCCTTGCCAATTTCTTCATATGGGAATACAGTGCTGAATTCCTGCACCTAATAGTGGAGCAGCGGAACAGGAGGAGGAGAGATGGTGGTTCTAACTATACCATCTGTTTAGCGATGTGACGGCTCCCTCCACTGGAGGAAGTTATATCTCCACTGGGTCAGTAGAATGTCACCTATTTACATCAGCTCAGGACCTACATTGCTGATTTGGAAACACAGCCTGAAACATGGGAGTATTTTAGGGCACGTGGTAGAGCTAGAGGAGCTAAAACCAGTATGTTCATACACAGTTCTTTCACTAGAATGTCCAGGTCTCTGTAAATCTGCATGTTATTAAAGGAGTATCTCAAATTAGGCATATCCATAGATGGGATGTGTCCTGATTCTAAACAGCAAATGCAGATGATGCAGCTCACAGGAAACATTGTGATTCTCAAACACTGGGGAAGGCCAGCCCAGCCCAGCAGTCTCAGAGCACTATACAAGGAGAAAGCACAGAGACTCAATTCCAACCTCCTACTCCCAAGATGGTAGGAAGTGGAAGTGCTGTGGAAGTAGCGTGTTCCCCTCTAGCCCCCACTTCAAGACTGAGGCCAGTCTGTACTGTGATACGAGAGAGACGTGTTTCAAGGTTCCAAAAGGATCTTAGTTCAGCATTCTTTCAACAGAACCTGGTCACTGTGATGTGAGGCCCTGAGGCTAGGAAAAGGAGAGGCTCAGAGAGAGGTTTGAAGGATCCTCTTGGGAAAAGCAAACAACTAGTAGGTCACCAATGAATTGCAGTGAGCTGTACTATACTGTTTTTATGCTGGAGTTCTATATTTCAATATGTAGTATTGGAAATGCTTTTAAAACAAAACGTCTACATTAACAGGAACCTCCTTTGAATAGGAATCACTTCTGAATCAAAATTACTTTCCCACTTAGAGTTTAATTACTTTTAGAGCTGTTCCCACTCCCTATCTGTGGGCAGAGAATGCAAGCTTCCTTTACCCTGAAGAGAAACCTCTATTTCTAGGGCCTTGTATATTTATTTTGCAATTCCATGGCCATGTAATATGTCCCAGAATTCACCCCTTGCCACATAATTTTGCTCCAAAGTCTGAGCTTTCATTAAAATCATTGCTTTTAGCCCCTAGGACTGTAAAGATTACATTGAAAAAATTAATCAGGTGTAAACTTATATTTTCACTTCCTTTCACTTCACTCCTTGTCTTTAGACAACCTGGGGGGGGGGGGAAATCTGTGAATTGCCCTATTCATCTTTATAAGTAATTAACTCTGAAACCTAAGGATGCCTGTGTAAATGCCAAAGTTGTTAACTATTTCTCTGCCATCCTTTTTGAAGAAATATCCAGCTATGATGTTTACTAAACAATCCCAGGGTGCCACAAGTTTAATTCTCCTTTAACCAGGTGCCAAAACCTCCAGCTTCCTCCCAACAATATCTGCCATGCAATTAGGTTGAAAGGCCCAGATCCTCAAAGGTATTTAGGCTCCTAACTTCCTTTGCTTTCACATGAGTTCATATTTAATTCAGTATAAACCCCTCCACTTAGACGTCTATCTCATGCTGCCACAGAATTTCCAGTAATTCACCAGAATGCCACAGAAAGCCAGAGACCTTGCCTCAGAATTTAGGTCCAGAGTGTGTGAGGACCTTACCATTTGGATTAGAAACAGAATCTACTGCATTTTTAATGGATTGAGGATGAGGAGATGGGAAAGCTTTGTTTTTGTAATTTTCCTACACTTGATAAGAATGCAAGGTACCCCATGAAGCATTGAGAAGATTTCCAGCTGTTTTGTTTTTTTCCTGGATAGGGTGAAGGGAACATCCTGAGGGGATTGTGGCTCACTAGGAAAGTGGCTTAAGTAAAACATTGCTCACTTTCAAAAATACTGGCCCACAGGTGGAGAAAGGATTCGTTACACCCACTATTGATCCTAGCTTGGTTGCACTTAGTTTTATTTTTCCCTCCCCCCACCACACACCTGGATTGGACCAATCCCAGAGCAAGCACCCTCAAATCTAGGTGATGGAACAATACGTTGTGTTCAGTTCTCTGCTTGCTTCACTCTAGCTTCTAAGTAGAGTGGGTCAAATAAATTGACAAGTGTTATAACGTCATACTATTTTTTCAAAGTGATCTGATAATTTTTTAATTGTTTGCCCAATGCCTGCTTCTCAAGATGAGTCCCCACTGCATTACCAAATTGAGCTTTGACAGTACTCAAGTTCCAACACACCCACCTCATGAGCCAGTGTAAAGCCCCATTTAGATATTTGTTGGGAGCAGGGTGGGAGTCAGGTTATGAGTAACACTGGATTTACATCTTTAGCTAACAATGCTGTCAAGATACACCCTTAGTTCTTTTTACACCTACTGCCATTCCAGCAGAGGTTGATATAGCAACAATGTTCGGGGTGTGAAAAATCCACACCCCTGGGCTCTGTAGCTGTGCTAACGTAACCCCAGTGTAAAGGCATCTAGGTCAACAGGAGAATGCTTCCATCATCAACCTAGCTACCATTGCTTGGGGAGACGCTGTTCCTAAAGCAGCAGCAGCAAACCTTCTTCCGTCACTGTAGACTGCACTACACTACAGGGTCACATTGGCATAATTATGGCACCCCATTTATGCCACTATTTCCCCTGTCGCACAGATAGATATCCTGAGCATTTCCAGCCACCATACTTGGCTGGCAAAACTGATGCAGGAATCATGGCCAAGATTTTTTTTTAAGTGACTAGAGAATACTGGGTGCGGGACCTGATTGTCAGAAGGTGCTGTGCATTCACCCTCTGAAAATCAGGCCCCTTTAAGCTGGGCACCAGGAAGGAAACAGTTCTGTGGTTTTGCCTCACATCTTTTTTCTTCCATTTTCTGTGAAAATGTTTTATGCAGATAAAAAGCTGCCCTTTTGTCTTCCTCGGTATTCCCAGTTTGATTTTTGCCCAGCTCAGGGAGCTGCTTTCATTGGTGAAAGTTAAAATGACACTGAGAGTGAAATCTTGGCTCCATTGAAGTCAGTGGGAGTCTTGCTATTGACTTCAATGGAACCTTCATCCTTCATGCACAAAATCTTACTAAAAATTTATCATTAAACTAATGAAAAGTTCACAGAAATATTGGCATTGGGAATATATTTTGCTAAACAACCTCCACAGAACTCTCAAAATTACCATGAAGTTTTGCTCTGCCCTCACATTCACAAATATTGCAGCTTTCGCATGGCAAATTTTGCACTGCTGTGTTTATTAATCAATGAATTTTCACTCTCCTGGCTAACGCTGCATTGACTTACCACCTAGTGAGATGGCTGAATTTTACTAGTACTAAGATCAATCCCCCTTTTTAAGAAGCCCAATACGTTTATTCTTTCCCTCTAAAGAAGTTATAGCATAAAAGGAAGATGCAAGCACTCTAGGGCGGGCAGATGTCTTCAGAAGGGATACAGGTCTCATGCTAAGTACCCACTGCTTTGGAGTTTGTTTTTTCAATGATTAAGTTGTTTAGGCATTGTGAGAGAACTCTGAGACATCAAGCAGCCATAAGATACTGACTGACTCATTACGAGATTCCATCCAGAAATGATGTTTATTTATATAAGGATCCAGGAACCCCAGAGGGAGGGGAAGAATCATGTGGGATTAGACAAGATGAGGCTTTTATTAAACTTCGAAGGATAATTAGAAGAGCAGGGTGAGACAGTGAACATCAAACTACATAGGATATTTGAGCTAACAAGGTTTTAAAAAATATTTTTCAAGCATATTTCAACAGACGGTAAAGTAACAGAAAATTGATGAGTGATTAAAATACAGACACACGCACAGAGCTTATGAGGGAAGAGAAAACTGGCAGAAGGGAATGGCAAGTATGTTTTATGTGGTGGGAGTGTGGCCATCATGTATGTAATCGGATAGCCTGGCCCTTTAAGGGAGATGGTTCTGGAGCAAATGGACCCTAGGAAGTGACACAGGCCGCTGCTGGGAAAGGGGAAATGGTCTTAGGGAGGGGTGGTGTCTTCAGGAAAACAAGGTTACCATTTCTTTGCTGGCCCAGGAGCAGGAGCCTTTTGGGGCAATTAGGGTTGCCAGCTTTCCGACTGTAGAAAAACACCCTCGTCCCACCCCTTCTCGAGGCCCCGCCTCCACTCACTCCATCCCTCTTCCTCTGTTGCACCCTCACCCTCACTCACTTGCTCATTTTCACCAGGCTGGGGCAGTGGGTTGGGGTGCGGGAAGGGGTGAGGGCTCTGGCTGGGGGTGCGGGCTCCAGAGTGGGGCCAGAAATTAGGGGTTCAGGGTGTGGGAGGGGACTCCAGGCTGGAACAGGGCATTGGGGTGTGGAGAGGGTGAGGGCTTTGGTGGAGGTGCGGGCTCTGGGGTGGGGCCAAGGATGAGGGGTTTGGGGTGCGGGCAAGGCTCAGGGCTGGGGCAGGCGGATGGGGTGCGGAGGGGGTTGAGGGCTCTGGCTGGGGGTGTGGGCTCTGGCATGGGGCCAGGGATAAGGGGTTTGGGGTGCAGGATGGGGCTCTAGGCTGGGGGGTGGGGCCGAGGGGTTCAGAGTGTGGGAGGGGGTAAGGGCTCTGGCTTGGGAGTGTGGGGTTCAGGGTGCAGGAGGGGGCTCTGAGATGGGGCAGGGGATAGGGGTGCAGGGGGCATGAGGGCTCCAGCTGAGGGTGTGGGCTCTGGTGTGGGGCCAGGGATGAGGAGTTTGAGGTGCATGGGGGCACTGGCCTGGGGCCAAAGGGTTCAGAGTGTGTGGGAGGTGTGGGGTGCCAGCTCTGGGAGGGAGTTTGGGTGCAGAAGGGGGCTCAGGGCTAGGACAAGGGGTTGGGGTGTGGGATGCGGGCTCTGGGAGGGGGATTAGGGCTGGGGTAGGGGGTTGGGGTGCAGGGGGGCTCTGGGCAGCGCTTCCCTCAGGTGGCTCCTGGAAGCAGCTAGTATGTCCCTGTGGACCCTAGGTTCAGGGGTGGCCAGGGGGCTCTGTGTGCTTCCCTCACCTGCAGGTGCTGTGCCTGCAGCTCCAGTTGGCCATGGTTCCCAGCGAATGGGAGCTGAGGAGCCGACACACAGAGCCTCACTCTGGGGCCTCAGGGACATACCTGCTGCTTCCAGGAGCTGCGTGGAGCTAGGGCAGGCAGGGAGCCTGCCTGAGCTCTGCTGCACCACCGAATGGACTTTTAACATTTTTGACTAGGCGTTCAGGTCGAATACCGGATGCCTTGCAACCCTAGGTGCAATCAGTTACCAAACCAATCAAGGCACACCCTGGGGAGGGAATAACAGCTCCAAAGATTTCCTGTTCTCATTGTTGGGCGGGGGAGGGGAGGAAGGGTGTCATCTTTACAGGTTGTGCAAGAGGGATGGAAGCCCTCATCCCCCCACAGGAAACCCTAGGAGGGAGGACTTTAGCTATTAAGTTTTTCATGTTTGAGAACTTTATTCTGAAATACTTTTGTGGTCAAGGAAATAAAGGGAAAGAGTCGCTCAGGGTAGTGAACCCATTCCAATGCCCAATGTCTGCTGTTAGCATGCCTTTCTTTGGCTCTTGTTGATGCGGCACAGTCCACTCAACTTGCCTTTTTAGCATCATGGCAGACAGAACATGTCCCACAGTGTTGCCATTGCTTCCTGATTTGCAAGTGGGAGACATCCTCTTGTCTAAGGCCTGTTCCTTTTTCACTAATTCCTCTTACAGAAAATGATTTAAAACCTAAACCTATTCACACATGACAATCACATGGTGGATGAAAAACAAAACTCATTTGCACAGTACATTCTGTTTTGGTTGAATTAATTTGCTCTTTCATTTCTACACAGCTACCCTGCGCTTTTTATTTATAGTTGAAGCAAGGAAGCAATTTCCTGGAAAAAATAGGCAGGGTTCACATGCCTTCACAAAAAATAATAGAGGGCATAGGTGAAATGTCACAGGCTTTCAGTTTAAATAATTTTCCGACGGCATTGCATATTCTTTGGAGCTAGTGAGAAGGCAGAGTAGAAAGGAGCTGAGGAGGTCTAATGAGCAAAAGAGATTAAATTAGAACCAAATTTCCTTAGGAGTATAAAGTATTTTGAAAAGCTTAAGAAAAAAATAAATATCCAGAACTGAGAGTCATGAGAATATAAGAATTGCCATACTAGGTCCATCTCACCCAGTATTCTATTTTCCAACAGTGGCCAGTACCAGAAGCTTCGGGGGAGTATACAGAAGAGGGCAGTTGGAGTGATCCACCTCTGTCTTCTCTTCCCAGCTTTTGATAGTCTAGAGGTTCAGAGTTACCCTGAGCATGAATTTGCATTTCTGACCATCCTGGCAGATAGCCATTGATGGACCTATCCTCCATGAACTTACCTGGTTCTTTTTTTGATCATCTTGACATCCCATGGCAATGAGTTCCACAAGGTTAATTGTGCAGTCCGAAGTACTTCCACTTGTTTGTATTAAACCTGCTTCCTATTAATTTCATTGGGTGATCCCTTTTTTTTTATTGTAGGAAAGGCTAAATAACACGTTTTTGTACACCATTCAGGTTGGGTTGCCAACTGTCTAATCAAACAAACCCAAACACTCTTGCTCCGCCCCTTCCCCAAGGCTACATCCATGCCATGCCCCTTTTCTGAGATCCCGCCCCTGCTCTGTTGCTCACTCTCCCCCACCCTCACTCACTTTCACCAGACTGGGGCAGGGGGTTGGGGTGCGGGATGGGGTGTGGACTATGGGTTGGGGCATGGGGCCGAGGTGTTCGAAGTGTGGGAGGGAGCTCCAGGCTAAGCCTGGGGCAAGGGGTTGGGGTGAGAGAGGGGGTTCAGTATGCGGACTCCAGGAGGGGGCTTGGGGTTCAGGCTCTGGGAGGGAGTTTGGGTACAGGAGTGGACTCAGGGCTGGGGCAGGGCATTGGGGTGTGGGAAGGGGTTCGGGGTGCAGGCTCCAGCCAGGTGGTGTTTACCTCAGGCAGCTCCTGGAAGTGGCGACATGTCCAACAGCAGCGCCTAGACTTATGGACGGCCAGGTGGCTCTGCGCGCTGCCCCTGCCTGGGCAATGGGAGCTGCAGAGTCAGTGCTTGGGGTGGGGCAGTATGCAGAAACCCCCCTAGCCATGCCTCCTCCTAGGAGCCGTTGCCAGACATGCCGGCAACCTCCGGGAGCAGTGCGGAGCAAGCACGAGTAGGAGCCTGCCTTAGCCCTGCTGTGCTGCCAGACTTTTAGTGGCCTAAAACCTCCTGGTTTGGCTTCAGTAGCCTCTGGGAGATCAAACTTGATTCCGGGAGACTCACAGCCAAACCAGGAGGATTGGCAACCCTAATTCAAGTACCTCAGTCAGTTTAAGCACAGTAAATTCAAGGATATAACAAGAATTGAAGAGTAGAAATGTGTGGAGGCTGACACAGATTGGAGGAAGCTATTGTTTAATATTGCTTTGCCCAGATGACTTGATAACTTGAACGACTGGTAATTAGGTGCAGAGTATTGCTCTGATCCTGCAACTGTCTGCATCTGGGAAGATCCTTGTGTCCAGTGAGGCCCTGCCCAAGTCAGTAGGGTCCTTCATAGGCACAGGGACCTACATAAGTAGTGCAAGATGCTGGATTGGGCTCTAATTCATTACAAGGTTAAATAAAACTCAGAAGAATGTCATGCAAAAATTATTACAATCAAATAGCTTTTCAGTGGCTAATGTGGGATAACAACACAAAGCCTTACAGCACTCTTCATCACTAGTCTCACAGCACTTTGCAAAGGAGGCAAGTGTCATTAGCCACATTTTACAAATGGAGAAACTGAGGCATTGAAGGGTGAAATCACTTGTCTGCGGTCACACAGTTAAAAAATTCCCATTGGTGCAGAAGGAGAGACTTACACAGAAACTGAATGAGGCAGAGAATCGCAGTCTCAGCTCTTCATGTCACAACAAAAGTACCATCAGAGAGGGTTGCTCAGACCATTGTCAGTGCATCATAACAGGATGGTTATTATTGCTAGGACTGCTATGATTTATGATATGGGAAAGAAACCCTCTGTTTTACTGACAATGCCTGCAGTACAATGAGTTAATATGGACAGTGCTTAAAGTAAATAGGAAGGGAAAAGGGAGCTTTCCCTCCACCAGTCGAGGAGGAGAGGGATTTATGGACTTGCTGCTTTTAGCTGATGAAGGGAGCTGTGCTTCTCTACTTGTTCTTCCTTCCCTTCCTAGAAAAAGGAGATACAAAGTCAGTGGCCGCTGTGTCCCCTACACTAGAACTGACTTTGGCTCCATGTTATTGTGGTTATTAATGATTTATGTTACAGTCAGGCCAAGTTGCCCCAGTCAGGGATGTGGGCACCACTGTGCTAGGTGTTGTACAAGCATGAAGTTAAGAGACAGTCTGTGCCCTAAAGAGTTTACAAAGGCAGTTAGTGACCAGACAGAACAGGAGGATGAAACAAACCAGTGGATAGGGGTGGGAGAGCAGGAATAGGCCGTAACAATACCAGGAGCATCTTATCATGCAGGCTAGCTGTGTCCACAGGGTAGCTTGCCCTGCCTAGCCATTACCACCTGGCTGTGCTCTGAAGACATCACAACCAAAGTGAGTATTAAGGAAGATAAGGTAAATGGGCTTACCAATTTGAGGGAAAGTTCATGCCATTCATGAGAGCTGGCATGAAGTGATTGTGGGAGAAGTGGACTATCGGGGAGAGTGACACAATGTAAAGGTGGTGTGCAGTAAAGGTGAATCAGACCCAAGGGCTCTGACTTGGTCTCACTGAAATAGGAAAATGCAGAAAATTAAGGCAGCTACCCTTGTATTCTCTCCAGGGAATTTTCTGGACTCTCTGGGCTCGTGTCAGATCCATCACTCTTAGTTTTGTATTTAATATCCTTTAAAATGGCTGCACAAAGAAACCTAACATAGATTATTATTAAATGTTTATATTTACAACAACTGTGCTTATTGTGGTGGTGTGGGGGAGGAGGACAGGAGCAAAATCACTGTAGCAGAAATGGCTCATACCGGACATTAAATGAAGAAGCCACAGGCACAGTAAAATGAACTAAAATAGCAGCCTTGGTTTTGTAGGGCCCCAAACAGATGCAGAGGCAGGGGAGAAAGTAAGTTAAAGAACTTACTGATACACTGGAGTCCTGAGCAAGGATGTAGCCTCAACCGGAAAAGGCGTGTCCTCAGCCAGAGGAGGCGGGACCTTTAAATCAAGATTTAAAGGCCCTGGAGCTTTGACTGTGGCTGGGAGCCCCAGGGTCTTTAATTCACCCCTGGAGCTACCAGCTGCAGAGGTGGCTAAGAGCCCCGGGGCTCAGGGGCTATTTAAAGGGCCCAGGGCTCTGGCCGCCGCTACCGCACTAGAGCTCTGGGCTCTTTAAATCGCCAACAGAGCCCTGTTGCTGCTATGCCAGGGCTCTGGCAGCCGGGCTCAGGTAGCGATTTAAAGGGCCCGGGGCTCCGGCGGGAATGGCAGCAGGGATCTGTTGGTTATAAAATGTTTAAAGCGCCGCCCAAGCCCTGCTGCCAGAGCCTGAAGGTAGCAGTGGCAGGGCTCGGGTGCTGCTTTAAAGGGCTGGGGCTCTCCGCAGCGGCAGGAGCCCCAGGCCCTTTAAATCACTGCTGGAGCCCTGCCACCGCTACCCCAGGGCTCCGGCAGTGGATCAGGAGGTGTTTTCAAGGGCCCTGGGCTCCTTCTGCTGCAGGGAGCCCTGGGCCCTTTAAATCACCAGCCTAGGGAAGCTGGTCGGTCCAGCACAGGTCACCAACTCTTGCCAGTACGCTATACCAGACCGTACCAGCTTACTTTCACCTCTGTGCAGAGGTCAACATTAGTCACTGCTTGATAGCCACCAGCCAGGGCTACTCTGACCACCACCTCAAGGTAGATAGAGATGGGAGGATATGTGTGTGTGTGTATGTGATGGGACTCTGCCAAAGGAAATCACTCGAACAATATAGTTGACCTCACTCTGCCCCCAGGAAATTGATTTTTAAGACAAATTATAGAAATTTAGGCCTCTATGCGCTGGTCTTGGCTCTGCAGATGAATATCAGCATCTGTACCCATGCTATGTTTAAAATAGGCCAGCAGGAAGGGGGACTAATCATATAGCTTTTATGATAACCAGCATGGTTATCATAAAAGCCAGGGACTGATGACACTGGCTTGAGTTGAGCCAACTATTGTGTGGCCAGGTATTGTGGACACTTTTCCCCCTGTACAACTGTGACAGTTGAATACATCAATACTTCTGCTGTTGCAGATCCTGCGCCCGCCCCCCACCTCCCCTGACTCTGACCCCAAAAAGGCCTGATTGTCCAATGTGGGGTGTTCAAAGCTCCCTGAAAATGGCCCTCTTTGAGAGGTCTTAAATTAAAGACAGAAATGGAGATACCTAAAATATCTAGTCATTTTTGGAAATTTGGACCTGCATCTATTTAGACTAGTGGTGAGCAACCTGCGGCTCACGGGCCGAATGCAGCCCGTCAGGGTAATTCACTGGTGGGCCACAAGACAGTGTTTACATTGACCGTTTGCAGGCATGGCTGCCAGGAGCTCCTAGTGGCCGCAGTTCACTGTTCCTGGCCATTGGGAGCTACGGGAAGTGGTGCAGGCTGCACGAACGTGCTGGCTCCTGCTTCCTGCAGCTCCCATTGGCCGTGAACAGCGAAGCGTGGCCACTGGGAGCTGGGGGTGGCCATGCCTCACACTGTCTCACAGCCTGCCAGTGGATTATCCTGACGGGCCACAGGTTGCCCACCACTGATTTAGACTCTCATTTTAATGGTTCTTCAGCCATTGTTCCTTCGTCTTGTGTTTGCACAGTATTTTGTACCCCGTGTTAGTAAGAGTGTGTGTGTGTGTGTGAGAGAGAGAGAGAGAGAGAGAGAGAGAGTTGATATGTGTGTAAGGGAAAAACATACAATAGTAAACAAATGTTTCAAATAAAAGTGCCCCACTGAGAATAGCAAAGAGCAATTGCTTATTACAACCTTCATTTTATTTACAGTAAAGCTGGTTGAATTTTCTGGATGAAAAGTTTTCCTTTAAAAAATGAACATTTTCATTAAAAAAAGTTGACCTTTTCAGAATTTTTATTTCTTAGGAGAGTCTTTGTTAGATTTGTTTCTAACAGTTTTTTTCATTAATTGAAAACCGTATTTTTCATTAAATGAGTATTTTGTTAAATGTAATTTTCAGTACTTGGTTTCAATAGCTATTTTTGATTTAAAAAAATCAAATGAACAATTTCATGAACATTTTTGAAAAATAAACAAAAATGCATCTATTTTGAGTTCGCAAAATGGAGCAACTTTGAAAGTGAAAAACTTTTCATGATTTTTTCCCTGTGTGACCAACTCTAGATTCACTTTGAGAATCATCCGCCCCACTAGAAAGTTAATATTTATTTCCAGCAACATAGACAGACAACGTAATATGGTTAGAGCTGATGATGCCTTCCAGGGAATGGGAAAGAGGAAAAACGGTGACATTGATATGAATGAATGGAAAATCGGACTAGGCAGGAGAATGCCACAAATGGATGGAGCCCCATCTCCTCAGGTTTGTGATCTACTGGGGCAGGAGAAAGCAGATCCACTTGATATAGAACATGAACTGCAATTTCTTAGCTGGCCTATATGTTGGTTGATATGTGTGCATCAGGGGAGTTAGGACTTCGCATGTATCATGGGGGATGTAGTCCAGCCATTGAATCCACATGCAGTTTTGTCCACTGAGTCTGGCAATGCATGTGGGAGATGCAGTCCTCCAGGGAGCACAAAGAAACAATAGAGGCCCAAACCAGAACTCTCATAAGGCAATGCACCCAATGATAAGGAAATGCAGTTTCAAGTTTTTATTGAACTAGTTCAAAACAAAATATTCCAACCTTATTGAAATGAAGTGTTTTGAAAATTTTCCATTGAAAACATCGTTGAACTCGATCCATTCCCTCAAAACATTTCAATTTTGATGAAACAGCGTTTTCTGATGGAAAATTATTCTGTTGAAAATTGTTCAACTAGCTATAGTTTTGAGTTTTATGTCAGCCCAAAGTATGATGCACATTGAATGGTAGAATGCGTGCAGTCATGGACCCCTATTATCAACCCAAACTATGAATTATGCCCAAGGAACTGGAAGTGTTAATGTCTGCTGCATATCTACATGCTTTAGCTTGATTCTGAAGGCAAATCAACTATGCAAATATCATAGGCAAAGAGAACTGTGATCCACAACTAAACTAATTACTCTGGTTTATTTACTTGAACAAAGCCAGATTGGGCATGTTAATTGGGCATTATTTAAGGAAATTTGATCTTTTCTTTTCTTTTCTTTCTTTTCATATTAATCACATTTTTCCTAGGTTCTCCTTGTCATGTAGTTCTCAGTTCGCTTGTTCAGTTTATATCAGCATTGTTCAGCCAGTTGGCCTCAGGTCACTAAATTGTGGCCCTCCAAGGTGATTGCAGTAAGAAGCAAATGTGTATTTGATTGAAAATGTGTTCCCTATGCTGCAACCTTGGATTTTAAAATAGAAGTGTTTGAATCAGCATTGTCACTAGGGGGCACTGCCTCCCACCATTCCCCTGCAGATCCAGAAGCTGTTCTAGTGTGAGCTCTGTGCAGCAGCTGTCAGCTGCTCAGCAGCTCCCCTGGTGATTGGCTGCTGCATCATAGGTGAGTAGCTCTAGCTGCTCCATTGCCTCTTATCTGCAAGGCTGTGAGAGCCCAAGGAAGAGTAGGACAGGAGCTCAACTGGCTCTGTCAGAGCCTAGGGGACTAGTGCCTAGCAAAGGATAGTTCCCCTTCCCTGCACACGTCCACCCACAACAGCCCAGGAGAGGTGTGTGTGTGTGTGTGTGTGTGTGTGTGTGTGTGTGTGTGTGTGTGTGAGAGGGGGAATAAGAGCAATTGAAAATCAACTACTGTTTAAAGCTCCCTGAATCTCTACCTGAGGCCATGTCTACATCTAAAATTTTGCAGCGCTGGTTGTTACAGCTGTATTAGTACAGCTGTATAGGGCCAGCGCTGCAGAGTGGCCACACTTACAGCAACCAGGCTGCAAGTGGTGTTAGATGTCCCACTGCAGCGCTGTTGGGCCTTCATGGGGTTTTCGGGAACGCGAGAGCAAACCGGGAAAGGAGACCAGCTTCCCCCCGGTTTGCTCTCGCTTCCCCAAACCACCCTGCAACCGCAGGAAGGACCTGCTGCTCGGGGTTTCGGAACGAGAGAGCAAACCGGGAAAGGAGACCAGCTTCGCCGCGGTTTGCCCTTGCGTTCCCCGAACCACCCTGCCAACCGCAGGAAGGAGACCTGCTGCTCGGGGTTCGGGGAACGAGAGAGCAAACCGGAAAGGAGACCAGCTTCGCCGCGGTTTGCTCTCGCTTCCCCAAACCACCCTGCAAACCGCAGGGAAGGAGACCTGCTTGCTCGGGGTTCGGGGAACGAGAGAGCAAACCGGGAAAGGAGACCAGCTTCGCCGCGGTTTGCTCTCGCATTCCCCGAACCACCCTGCAAACCGCAGGGAAGGAGACCTGCTTGCTCGGGGTTCGGGGAACGCGAGAGCAAACCGGGGAAGGAGACCAGCTTGATTACCAGAGGCTTCCTCAGGTATGCTGGGATACCTGCTTATTCCACGGAGGTCAAGAAAAGCGCTGGTAAGTGTCTATACTTGATTACCAGCGCTGGATCACCAGCGCTGGATCCTCTACACCTGAGACAAAACGGGAGTACGGCCAGCGCTGCAAACAGGGAGCTGCAGCGCTGGTGGTGCCCTGCAGATGTGTACACCTCCTAAGTTGCAGCGCTGTAACTCCCTCACCAGCGCTGCAGCTTTCTGATGTAGACAAGCCCTTAGTGCAGGTTAGAGCAACCTGAGGCTACTTTGACTTGCGCCAGCTGACAGTGGTCCTTGAAGGATTATAGACTGGGTGGGGAAAGCTGTAACATAGCACTCTCTAGCCATTCCCCTTCCCTGCTCTTGACATGTCCCTGCATCAAGGGTAGTGGGATGGAGGTGTAGGAGCTGATTATAATGACTCTATATGTATGCTAGGGACCAGGGCCAACCCTAGATCAAATGGTGCCCCAGGTCAGGAACATCTTTGCTGCCCCTACTCCATTTGTTAAACTTTTGAATGCCTTACAGCACCCCAAGCCCAGCACCCCCCAAGCCTGGCACCCCAAGCAATTGCTTGCCCCTAAATCCAGCCCTGGTAGGGTCTCCCTCACACCAGGGGCAACCTCCCTAAGGGGACTTATGTATGGTTTCCCCTCCCTGTATGCCTCCTGAGCAAAACAAGACAAAGAATCTGCACCAAAGTATTCATTATGATCCCTTGACCTCTGTTCAACTCTTGGACTGAAGAAGCTGGAGACCACTGTGTCATAAATCAATGTTTCAGAATTGCAGGATTGTGTCACAAGATAGAACCGATACCACAGGAAGGGTGAGTACTGGGGGATGCATAAACAGATATGTCCAATATCCTTCCTTTGCACATGCTATTTTTGCTGGGGTCACAATTGCAGTGCTTGTTAAAGGGGTGCAGTATGGCACTTGTTCTCCTCTGTGGTGACACCATGTCACAGTTTACATCCCGAATTGTCTCCAAGCAATAAAGACCAGGGGCCACGGAGTGAGAAAGTAAAGGGAGGATGAGTGGAGGGATGTGAGTGAGATGGTAAATGAGAGTTATTTTGGAGGCTGGGGGGGTAAGGCTTCCATCTTGATATGGTGGCATTGAAGAGCAGCTCTTGCCCACCATCTCCAGGGAGTTCTGGCATGAAAAATAAGTGAGTGTCTGGTCCAAGCACTGAACCCCTTCAGTTCTTTTTGCCTTGACCACTTCTTTCTGCTCTTCTCAAGGTTCATTCCTCAGTCCTCTGGCTTCCCATTTGTCCCTTGGGTGCTTATACAGCCTTTCTGCTTTTCTCTCTCTTTCCAGTCAGATAAACCCACTCCTCCACAGGATACTATTCCTGTGACCAACACCAAGCTAACTCTTATGCTCTGATGAGCCTGGATGCAAACACTTTCTCTAACTGGCAGGTCAAGCACGTTTGGGGTGAGCAGGCCATTGCAGGGAATTAACCCCTCCCCTGCTTGAACTAGTGTGAGCCGTGCCCATCACAGGCGGCAATGTGCCAAGATGGTGAAGAAAGTCAGGGGAAACGAGTTTGATGGTAAAAATGGGCTCGAGACTAACAGGAGTTGGTAAAGGAGGTGGCTGGAGGGGCTGAGGTGCACCCAGAACCAGAAGGCTTTTAAGAAACTGCAGAATCTCTGGCCCGCTTTTTATTTTCTGACACCTGATATGGAGCTGAAGTCATGAAATGGGATCCATCTTCTGATTGCCACCCACTTTTCTGTTTTGCTTTTACTTTTCTCTCCTCACCAGAGTTGATTGTGAAATGAACCATTACTTCACAGTAATTCATGTACCTCATCTTCCTCAGGAGAAGCCACTTGCTACAATGAACTTCAGCAAAGCTGCATCTCTCTTCTCATTATCCACTTCATGTTTTCACTGCACTCTCTTGCTCTTACTAACTCTAATTAGTTATTTGTTTCTCTTCTCAATTTATTTTACTCCTTTCTTTGTCTTTTAGCTGTGTCTGTGATTTTTCTGTCTTATGCTTTCTATTCTTTTCAGGGCTACCCAGAGGATTCAGGGGGCCTGGGGTCTTCAGCAGCGGAGGCCCCCGCCGCCGAAGACCCGGCACTTCGGCAGCGGGTCCCGGGGTGGAAGGACCCCCCGCCGCCGAATTGCCACCAAAGACCCAGAGTGGAAGAAGCTTCGGGGCCCCCAGAGCGAGTGAAGGACCCCGCTCCAGGGGCCCCAAAAAACTCTCATGGGGGCCCCTGTGGGGCCTAGAGCAAATTGCCCCACTTGCCACCCCCCTCTGGGTGGCCCTGATTCCTTTTATCAATCTCAGTCCAACTCACCATTTAAACTGTCCTAACTGCTTTCTCCTTTTATCTGTTTCTCTCATGTACTCACTGCTTCATCTTGTCCCCTCTTAAAACCACCTTTTTCCAAAGTCTTTTTCTTTCTCCTATTTTGTCTGCATCTTTCTACTGGTTGTGAATGTGGCTGCCAATCATTCAGAAGGTGCTGTTCCTGCTTTCACACAGTGTTCTAGAAAAAGCTTTTCCTTCAGCACATTTAGCCCTATTTATGAGTTGGTTGAAATAAAAAATGTGTGAAAAATTTCATAACGATCGAAATTCTTTCTATTTTGCATGCTCAAAATGGTTAATTGCTACATTTTTTGGCAATATTTTTAAATCAAAATTTTCTTTGGAAACATTATCAAAAGTATCAAAATAAAAAGTCACATTTTTTTTGCAAAAAACCAAAAAGCTCAATTTTTTGAAGACATTTTATTTTCAAAATAAGTCATTTTTACTACAAAAAACCCCCAAACCTCTTTGTTTAAGAAACAACTCCCTGCCCCCAAGACAGCTTTAATAGTTACAAGGAAAATTGAAGGAGTTAGTATGAAAATACCCATGTGTGCTTTTGACAACAGATGGTTGCAGTCTGGTTTGGGATTTCGCTCCTGAGAAACTTTTACATCTGTCACCAGCTCCTCCAGACAAGGGATACTGTGATGCCAATAGCCTGTTTGTAGCACTATCCCTGCCAGCCTATAGAGTACAACAGAGCTTCTGTAACTTTGTAGTTGCAACCAATGACATCAGATTACAGATATTTGTGTGATGCTATGAAAAGTATTATGCATTATAGCACATGATTCCCATCTGTTGCATTCCATTGAGGAGGCACTGTCAGTATCAGGTTGCCAGTCTTTACTACAAGCAAATGTATGCCCTCAGGTTCAGACTTTGCTTCAGTAGCTTGGAAAAACATCCAAATTGGTCCTGTGCTGTCATGGGCAGACTTGAGATACCAGGCACATCCTCTGCATCAAGCCTGTGTGGGGTTTCAGTTTGTAGAGAAAGAATTTCAAACTCCAAACATATGCAAAAATAAATCACCTGATGTGACTTGGGTTATTGAATAGATTTCCAATGCATTCTGGTTTGCCAATATTTTGTTTTACTATATTTATTACCAGAAATAGTATAGCTTCTAAACTGAAGCTTACAGATACTGCTTGGAGACCTAGACTCCTCTCTCAAATCTAAACTTCTTCTATTGTTCGTTATTTATTGTTGTCTTTTGGAATGGGGAAACGTAAGAATTTACAGTAATATAAATGAAACCATTAGAGTTCTTTAGGGTTGAATCTATGGAGATTACTCTAAAAACCTATATAATGGAATAGAGAATGATTGCCTTGCTATAGGGTTTTGACCTATCCTATAGAATTCTATGGTAGGAAAATAGGATGGCTCCAGAAAATCAGGTCACTATTTGTATTCTTCAATTTAAAGCAGCAAAGAATCCTGTGGCACCTTATAGACTAACAGACGTTTTGGAGCATGAGCTTTCGTGGGTGAATACCCACTTCTTCAGATGCATGTGGTGGAAATTTCCAGGGGCAGGTATATATATGCTAGCAAGCAAGTAGAGATATATGCTAGCAGGCAAGTAGAGAGGTCAGTTCAATCAGGGAGGATGAGGCCCTGTTCTAGCAGTTGAGGTGTGAAAACCAAGAGAGGAGAAACTGGTTCTGTAGTGGCAAGCCATTCACAGTCTTTGTTCAATCCTGAGCTGATGGTGTCAAATTTGCAGATGAACTGAAGCTCAGCAGTTTCTCTTTGAAGTCTGGTCCTGAAGTTTTTTTGCTGCAGGATGGCCACCTTAAGGTCTGCTATACTGTGGCCAGGGAGGTTGAAGTGCTCTCCTACAGGTTTTTGTATATTGCCATTCCTAATTTCTGATTTGTGTCCATTTATCCTTTTCCGTAGAGACTGTCCAGTTTGGCCGATGTACATAGCAGAGGGGCATTGCTGGCATATGATGGCGTATATTACATTGGTGGATGTGCAGGTGAATGAACCAGTGATGGTGTGGCTGATCTGGTTAGGTCCTGTGATGGTGTCGCTGGTGTAGATATGTGGGCATAGTTGGCATCAAGGGTTAGAGCAGATGCGGAGATGGAGGCATGAAGGTAGGCATAGCGGTCATCAAATTTGAAATAGTTGTGTGTAAGTATAAAGGCACAGAGCTCAGCAGCCAGTTGTGCTGCAGCATCATCAGGGATGACAATATATATCTCCAGATCAGTGGCACTGCTATGGGCACCCGCATGGCCCCACAATATGCCAATATCTTTATGGCCGACCTGGAACAACGCTTCCTCAGCTCTTGTCCACTCACGCCCCTTCTCTACCTACGCTACATTGATGACATCTTCATCATCTGGACCCATGGGAAGGAGACTCTGGAAAAATTCCACCACGATTTCAACAGCTTCCACCCCACCATCAGCCTCAGCCTGGACCAATCTACACGGGAGGTCCACTTTCTTGACACCACGGTGCAAATAAGTAATGGTCACATTAACACCACCCTATATCGAAAACCTACCGACCGCTATGCCTACCTTCATGCCTCCAGCTTCCATCCCGGACACATCACACGATCCATTGTCTACAGCCAAGCACTGAGGTACAACCGCATCTGCTCTAACCCCTCAGACAGAGACCAACACCTACAAAATCTCCACCAAGCATTCTCAAAACTACAATACCCACACGAGGAAATAAGGAAACAGATCAACAGAGCCAGACGTGTACCCAGAAGCCTCCTACTGCAAGACAAACCCAAAAAAGAAACCAACAGGACTCCACTGGCCATCACATACAGCCCCCAGCTAAAACCCCTCCAACGCATCATCAAGGATCTACAACCCATCCTGGACAATGATCCCACACTTTCACAGGCCTTGGATAGCAGGCCAGTCCTTGCCCACAGACAACCTGCCAACCTGAAAACTATTCTCACCAGTAACTGCACACCGCACCATAATACTCTAGCTCAGGAACCAATCCATGCAACAAACCTCGATGTCAACTCTGCCCATATATCTACACCAGCGGACACCATCACAGGACCTAACCAGATCAGCCACACATCACTGGTTCATTCACCTGCACATCCACCAATGTAATATACGCCATCATATGCCAGCAATGCCCCTCTGCTATGATACATTGGCCCACACTGGACAGTCCTCTACGGTAAAAGGATAATGGACACAAATCAGACATTAGGAATGGCAATATACAAAAACCTGTAGGAGAGCACTTCAACATCCCTGGCCACACTATAGCAGACCTTAAGGTGGCCATCCTGCAGCAAAAAAACTTCAGGACCAGACTTCAAAGAGAAACTGCTGAGCTTCAGTTCATCTGCAAATTTGACACCATCAGCTCAGGATTTTCACACCTCAACTGCTAGAACAGGGCCTCATCCTCCCTGATTGAACTGACCTCGTTATCTCTAGCTTGCTTGCTAGCATATATATACCTGCCCCTGGAAATTTCCACCACATGCATCTGAAGAAGTGGGTATTCACCCACGAAAGCTCATGCTCCAAAACGTCTGTTAGTCTATAAGGTGCCACAGGATTCTTTGCTGCTTTTACAGATCCAGACTAACACAGCTACCCCTCTGATACTTCAATTTAAAAACGCTTTAAGGGCTGGATTCAGTGCTCGCTGTATTCAGTGCGAGTCTTTATAGGTGAAAGGCCCCAAATGAAAGTAGTACCCATGAATGCTGCCAGATCGTTAGCCCAGAGAGGGAAATTATCTGTATATCTGGACAACAGACTGCGCACAGACAGCCACAGGTGTGAGCATCCCCACATATTACATGCCCCGCCACTAATGTGCCTCAGACTGTAACTGTAAGGACTACGTAGCAGTAATTCAGCCTCCATGCCCAATTATTCCTTGGCTACTCTGCTGAAAATGCCATAAGGTATCAAGAGCACCCATTAGTGCCACCTGTCTTGTTGGTGTTTGTGTTAGGGACATCACTCCATCAAGAACTGGAAAGACGCTAATAGATCACTGTTTCATTGCTAGATCAAAATTTGTTTCCCTTGGAATATGCTGATGTTTCATTTAAAAGAAATAACCCCTCCAAACCCAAAAAACCTAAAAAAATGTTGTCTGATAACTTCTGAAACTAAAAAGAGTCAGTTTTCAGATGAAAAATCAAAAAATTTTCATGGAGGCAGATACTTTCCATGAAAATTGTTTGTGTATAGAATATCAGGGTTAGAAGGGACCTCAGGAGGTCATCCTAGTCTGACCTGTTATTCAAAGCAGGACTAATCCCCAGGCAGATTTTTACCCCAGATCCTTAAATGGCCACTCAAGGATTGAGCTCATAACCCTGAGTTTAGCAAGCCAATGCTTAAAACCACTGAGCTATCCGTCCCTGTAGTTGAAATACCACTTTTCTACTGAAATTTTTTTTTATCCTTATCACAAAAATGATTTACCTGACTCAGTTTTTTGGAAAAAACAAATTTCATTTCATGTTGACTTAAAAGAATGTTTGTTGTTTTTCTCTTGCTGAAACAAAATGAAAAAAAAAAACATTTTGGGTTGAAAGAAATATTTTGTTTGACCTGAAATGAAACAGTTAGTATTTTTTACCTCCCTTAAAAAAATCTGACTACATTTTGAAATGCAATATGATTTGAAACAAAAGCCAAAACATTTCATTGTGAAAATGTCAAAATGAAACATTTTGACTTTTTGGAATCCTTCCCCCAATTTTTCCAGTTGTAGCATTTTGCTGAATCCAACCCTAATTCATGAATAGTTTCAGTCAACCTGAACTGCATTTTTCAGTGAATAACTGATTTGTCCTCAAATATCATGCAACTCGATTTGTAATATAAATTCATTGGATTTTAAGGCTGTCTTGGTAGCTGGATCTTCTAGTCACTTCCTCCTAGGTAGCAAATGCCTAAACTGCAGCACAAAATGCAGCAAGGCAGGGTGAAAGAGGAAATGGCTGTTGCCTGAAAAGCTTTGCAGAAGCTTTGTTTGGAACATCAGACCTGCACAGTCAACCAGTCCTGTTGTTGTACAGTGATTCAGCTGGGTGGCTAGGAAGAGTGACATTTCACGACTGAGCAAATACATTTTTATTCATATTTGCATTTGAATGTTGCCCCTCAAGTCCAGAGCTGAGCATGACTTAGCATGGCTAGTTGTGTGGTCTAGTCCAGGGGGAAAACACTTTCTATTTGTGGTTTGCCCATTCTGGGCATGTTAGTTAACTCATTTTATACATAGATATTCATTTGAGGAGAAGGAAAAGTGTAAGTATGACCTGGAGCTCTAATGATGTATAGTCAATGATGATTCATATATCACTTTTCATCTATATAATCTTCATCAAGAAACCTAAAGCACTTTGACATAATTCAAGCACCCTCTTGAACCTTGGCTAAGCAGTTAAGTAGCATTGTCCTCCTTTTACAATGGTTAAATTGAGGCACATGTTAAGTAGCTCAATAATGCATTATGAATCTGTTACAGATCTGAGAACTGAATCCAGGAATCCCTACTCTGTGTCCTACTTTAATCATTAGTCTATAATTTTTCCCAAATTTCTGCCACTTGTGCAATTATAAAATAATTACTGTATTATCTATGAGAGAGAAGGTGGGTGGGGTAATCTCTTTTATTGGACCAACTTCTGTTGGTGAGAGAGACAAGCTTTTGAGCCACACAGAGTTCTTCTTCAGGTCTCTTTCACCAACAGAAGTCCATCCAATAAAATATGTTACCTCACCCACCTTGTCTTTCTCATATCCTGGGAGTGACATGGCTACAACTACACTTCATATACATCTACACTACATGGTAAAACAGAAGTTCTGCATTGGGAATTCAGTGGATTTGGGATGAAATGGTAAATAGAGTATTTCAGCTATAAAGAAGATTGCACAAACTTTGTCTTCTGTGCAGGAAGTGGAAAACTCGGTACACGTTTGGCCAACGGTTAATTCTATGCTTTATCTGTTTGAGCTCCTCTTGTCCCTAAGTATAGCTTCACTAAAATGCATAGTCTCACCATTTGGTAGTACCCCTCTATTAGAAAGTTTGATTGGAGTTTTTCTCTCAAGCAGTCTGATATATCTTTCCCTATGTACCCTTCCCGAATTTGACCATACTTCTTTTTTTTTTCAGAATGCAGCAGCAACAACAACAGCGCCGAATGTTCACAGCCGCCCTCTTGGCTTTCATTTTCATTCTAGCAGCCATGGGCACTACTGAGGCTGGCAAAAAAAGAGAAAACCAGGTAAGGTACATATAATCAATTGTGCAGTAGACATAGGGATGGGGGGTAGCAGAGAGGGCCTAGGACCAGATCTTGCACTATTGAAGTCAATGATAGTTTTGTTATTGACTTCGGTGGGGGTAGGGAACTTAGGATCAAGCTCCTAGTGTCTAAGCCCCAGATCCTCAAAGGTATTTAGGTGTCTAATGCCCACTAAAATCTATTTTGGAATCAATGGGAATTAGATGTCTAAATTATTGAGGATTTAGGCCAAAATGTCTTTACTGTATTTATCAGTATATTTCACATACTTTTTTCCCTCTGTATTTTACATATGGAATGCATGGACTTGTTTCTCCCCTTCAACTAATTAAAAGAAAATAATTTGTTACATATGAGGGAGTTTCTTGACTACCATTTGCTTCTTCTCCCCGTTGGATAGGTGTGACATTCCATCCCACCTCAGAGTCCAAACCCGGCTGGCACAAACCCCGAGTTACAGATCCATCCATGACTGAAAAAAATATTTGCCAACAGAACAAGACCTTAGTGATAGTTAGGGAGAAGATTCCCAGAATTATTCATTTCCTTTCGATTCAAAGATGGAAAAAAGAAAAAAAAAGAATCTAACCTGGATTTGGTGCCAAGCCGGAATGGATTTTTGGATTTGCCTCTTATTTTATGTCGGGCCTTTTCCTTGCTTCAGAATTTCTGTCACCTAGCCTGAGGACATATGTCCGTATTGTAACCTGTGCACTGTTTGACAAAAGTGACAGACTGTGCTCATGAAAGAGCCAGTGTTAGGAGGGGATAATGCACATTGCTGTTAAGGTGCATTGGCAGAACTGTATAGATGGGTAGGTCTAGAATAGCAAGGAATTCCACAGCTCAAGACTGAGGTGTATTGCCAGGAATATCCATGAAGACACAAGATTTAGAAAGCAGGGATTATTGCAGATTAAGTCTGAAATCCATTGGCAATTTGTGAGTGTGAGATTGAGTCTGAAATTAACAGGGTGCGTGCATATGAGGACCTGAGGTACATTTCTGTAATGTGGGGGATCCAGAACTAAAATGAATCACTGCAAAGCTGGACTGAAGTACAGTGGGAGAACTATGTGTGTGGTTGGACTGGGACAGGGACCAGGACTGGAAAAGCCGGGATGCTGCAGGTCAGGAATATAGTACATTGAGAGAGCTGTGTGTGGTGCCCAGAAATGGAATAACTGAACAGAATGGCATTAGGTTAAGGTACATTAGGAAGTCTATGTATTACATATTATTTCCTAGTACAGAATGGCGGGGTGTTGCATGCCAAGACTGAACTTAATTCAATCTTCTTTTCCCTGAGATAGATTCCTCTGATAGAAGAATGTCAAATGCTTTCAGTTTGTTATGAAATTCAGGATAATCATTAACTTTTTGACACACAGAGTGGGGTTTGCTGCAGTGACATGTTTTCATTTAAATGGGAGTACAGAAATTAGTTTCTGTGAAAGCTGCCAGTTTCACAGCTGTGGAGACTGAAGTTCTCTTTTTAATCAAGGGACAGGTATAGTATGGCAGCATCAGTACAGCCTTCCTCAGCACTGCCCTGGACTCAAGCTCACTTAGGCTATTGGAGAGGTCCCCAGGAGGGTTGTGTGTGTGGTTCAGTCACCTTGCTCTTTTGTTGGCCTCTCTGAATTAGAGTGGCCACTCACACATTCCCAGAACACCAGATATTCTGGCACTTCTGGGAATGGAGTGGGCCCACCCCTGCCGATGTGACCCTGCCCACGCCGGCATGACCTTGCACACATGGTGTGTGTGTGTGGTCATTCTGGCAGGGGCAGAGTGGCACATGATTCAAAATGGCATCCTCTGTCTGATCCTGGATAAAATCATGTCTGGTTTTGTCTCAGTACTGGATGAGGGACAACTTGGACAAGCCACACATAAAGAGAACTGTCTGGTTTAAAACCGCATGAGTGCCTTACCTACTCTGACTATACTAACAACAGTGATCCCGCCTATGTGACATGGAAACCCATCCATTAGGAATTGGATTAAGACTTTGTTTCACCTAGAACCTGACAAACACACATCTGGTGTGACTGCTTTCGATCAGCAGTGACCCAGTCCTTATTTTAAATAGAGACAGTCCTGAGCTGGAAAACCCAGACCTAGATTTCAAACCTGGATGTTTCCAACTCTTATGCTTTTTTATCACAAGAGTCATGATTTTTGACATTTTTCTTTAAGCTACACAGCCGTGAGAGCTGTGAATATTTCAGTATCTGAGTTTTCATTTCAAAACAGATAGTACATTTCTAGCCATTGGGGGTATGGCGAAATACTGGAAAATATGAACCATAAAAGTGCAAAAACTGGAAAGCAAATAAAAGAGCTCAAATGTATTATTTAAAACATGATATTTTGAGGCCTGACATGATTTTTTAATACTTGGAGTTGGCAGTTAGGCTAATCTCTCTAGGGCAGACTAAGATCATGCAGCATGAAATGAAGTCCAGTTTCTTACCAGCACTCTTGTGCTCTGGATCTTTAGAACACCTGGTTTGGAGATGTTTGGATATGTTTTTGGCCATTATAAAAGTAGGAGGGTAGCCATCAGTAATGAAATTTGTATCCATGTTCAGATATACTGACACATCCTTCCCCTGCTAGCTTACGTCTCTGCCTCCAAAATTCAGAGTGTGTTCCGACATGAAGTATCGTATCAGAGGGGTAGCCGTGTTAGTCTGGATCTGTAAAAGCAGCAAAGAATCCTGTGGCATCTTATAGAATAACAGACTGCTAGTTTATAAGGTGCCACAGGATTCTTTGCTGTTTTGACATGAAGTATAGTTTACAACAAAGATAAAAGGCCTGTACACCATTACCTGTCCTTTGATTGTGGATGAACATTTTTCACAAATCGTCCAGTCCTTAGCCACAAAGGAAGCCTGCACAACACCTTCAAAAGTTGAGCCTGGGAGCTTACATTCATAGCTTGTTAGATACTAAAAATCATGGACTAAATAGAGATGCTGGATTTATGATCTTTTATAACAATCTATAATCTACTAAACCCCACTCTCCCCAGCTTGTTTTTTTTTTAATTTTATTTATTGCCCCTTATTTCCCACCTCTGACCGGGGAGGTGTTAACTGGCCATTTCATCCTGAATGGTTCTTCTAAATACACTGCTACCCTGATATAACACGAATTCAGATATAACGCAGTAAAGCAGCGCTCGAGGGAGCGGGGCTGCTGCGCTCCGGCAGATCAAAGCAGGTTCAATATAATGCAGTTTCACCTATAACGCGGTAAGATTTTTGGTTCCCATCTGCTCCACCTTGTATTTAGCTGTGCCAGTGAGTACATTTCCCAGACCTGAAGAAGAGCTCTGTGTAAACTGGAAAGCTTGTATCTCTCACTAACAGAAGTTGGTCCAATAAAAGATATTACCTCACCCACATTGTCACTCTAATATCTTGGAACCAGCATGGCTACAACAACCACTGAAACACCAAATCCCCCTTGAAACACCATATTAATGCATACGCTCCTGGCCCATGTGGTACTTGGTATTTAATCTGAAAATGTTGATATGCCACCAGCGGGGGCAGAACGTCCTCTTTTGTATGTGTGTGTATGTACCTAGATCAGTGATCACTGATAGCTTCTAGAACAGGGGTTCTCAAACTGGGGGTTGGGTCCCCTCAGGGGGTCATGAGGTTACTACATAGAGGGTCATGAGCCATCAGCTTCCACCCCAAACCCTGCTTTGCATCCAGTATTTTAATGGTGTAAATATATTAAAAATGTTTTTAATTTATAAGGGGGAGGTCACACTAAAAGGCTTACTATGTGAAAGGGTCACCAATACAAAAGTTTGAGAACCACTGTTCTAGAAGACTCCCTTTTCTGGAGAGGTGAATCCTGCCTGCAATGACTCAGAGGCATCACACTCACTGGGAAATTTCTGGCCTCAGTAATCCACCCTGGTCTGGAGTCACTTCGAAGTCAGCCTCTAGAAAGGCAGTCAACCTATAGCCTGCAGCACCTTGTAAGGAGAACTTTAGTTTTGATCGATTTAAGGCAGTTATGTTATGAGAGTCTCTTGTTTACTGGTTTACCTGGTGTGATTGTTCAGAATGCCTTTTTTTTTTTTTTGGCTGGATACTGACCACTTTTCTTGGTTTGATTTGGTTTCCTTGGCTCCATCCAGAGAAGAAAGTGAAGAAGTCTGACTGTGGGGAGTGGCAGTGGAGTGTGTGTGTACCCACCAGTGGAGACTGTGGCCTAGGGACCCGCGAGGGCACTCGCACTGGAGCCGAGTGCAAGCAAACTATGAAGACCCAAAGGTGTAAGATCCCCTGCAACTGGAAGAAGCAGTTTGGAGGTAAGGGTTGCCCAGTCTTGAGTACTGGGAAGTGACCCTTTGTGTGTGCTCAGCCTGGGCCGAGTGCTGGTGTGCATGCTCTGCCTTTCTCTACAGTGCTTCATGTTCAGTACGACTAGAGCTGATTGGAAATTTTTCACTAACTTTTTTTAAATGAAAAAAATGGCTTTTTAAAAAGGAAATGGTGTGATTTATTTTATTCTATTTTATTTGTGTTGAGTTTTGGGGATTGGACAAAGGAGGGGGGGATCATTTCATCACTAGCTCTGATTACAGCCCATTCAGGAAGTGTTGCACTAGGGTGACCAGATGTCCCAATAAAATCAGGACCATCCTGATATTTAGGTGTTTGTCCTGCGTCCCGACTGATCTTTGGCCAGGATGCAATTTGTCCTGATATTTCATTCCGCCAGCAGCACTCGCCTTTTTGTTTTTTTTTCCCCCCCTCACTGCTCACGCTGGCAGCACTCACTTTTAAAATTTTTTATTTTTAATTTTTTCCCTTGCTGCTCCGCCAGCAGCACTTGGCTTCCCCCTCACCAACTGCTCTGCCAGCAGCACTCACCCTCCCCATCTGTCCCGATATTTTCTCCCTCTCATCTGGTCACCCTATGCTGCACTGAGATATTCTCTGTAGGAGAAGGCAGATTTTACAGGCTTTCAAGGACAGGGCTTGAGTCACCCTGGTTTAGGCCAGCAGAAGGCAGGATATTCACAGTAGAAGGTAGAACTGAGCAAATAACTGATTTTTTCGATGTGGTGGCCAAGCTGAAAAATCTGGGAAAAAAAATTGGTTAGTTTTGAACTGGAACTGATTTTTTATATTGCCAAAATGAAAAACTTTTTTTTAAAAAAAAGGTTGTTCGGGTCATTCAAATCAACATTTCAAAACAAAATGGTTTGTTTCAAAAATGTCAAAACTACCATTTTTAATTTTTTTAACATTTTTTCCCTCATTCTTTGAGTTTGACTGAAACTATTTGCCAGATTTGTCTCTAATTCATAAATGGTTTTAGTCACTCTGAAAATGCATTTTTCTGAGAATTTGCTATTTGAATAATAATTATTATTAATAATTAATATATTAATATTCACCCAGCTCTACTAGAGGGATCCTTTTGGCAGGACATCCACCCAACCAACAAAGCCCCCAGAGGCCCAGCAGCGTATTATAATTGCTCTCTATTGCCTTTCCACAGTTGTGAATACCGCCCCTCCCTCTGCATGGCTACTGCAGCCTCCACACTGGAACATGATATAAAATTTGCAGCCTGTCGCACTAGTGGCTGAGACTTGTTGGGGAGTGGATAAAGGCCATAGCATTTAATCCATGAAAGACTAAGATTTTCCTTCCATCCTGGACAAGCTATGTAACCAGGATTCAGGTATATGGTTGCCCTTGTAGACTCAGCTTTTCTCTACTAAACAGCTTGGATGACTTGAATTGATTATGGCACTACAATGAAAGCTGCAGGCAGTCAGTGCAGAGTTTCTGGATTTGGCAGGTCAAGTGCTGCACCTGGGCACTTGCAATTTTTCTAGCCCTATTTTGCAAACTCAAGCGGTTTGGATAGTTCATTTTCAGAAAAAAAACATACAAATGTTTGGATACACATCTGAACTGGATAGTACCCTCTAAACTTTTTGCTTCAACTCTTCACTAGTGAGAACTATTCTGTGGAAAAAATCTTGTTAGTTAACTTGTAATCAGCTGGCTGGCCACCTCTGCAGTGATAGAGCCATAAAACTTTATACAGTGAGTCATGGGGTACGTCTACACTACGGGATTATTCCGATTTTACATAAACCGGTTTTGTAAAACAGATTATATAAAGTCGAGTGCACGCGGCCACACTAAGCACATTAATTCGACAGTGTGCGTCCATAGTCCGAGGCTAGCTTCGATTTCTGGAGCGTTGCACTGTGGGTAGCTATCCCGTAGCTATCCCATAGTTCCCGCAGTCTCCCCCGCCCCTTGGAATTCTGAGTTGAGAGACCAGTGCCTGATGGGGCAAAAATCAATGTCGCGGGTGGTTCTGGATACAGCCTCACCCCTCCCTTCCTGAAAGCAGCAGACAACCATTTCACGCCTTTTTTCCTGGGTGAACTGTGCAAACGCCTTAGCACAGGAAGCATGGACCCTGCTCAGATCAATACCGCAATCGTGGACGTTATAAACACCTCGCGCATTCTCGTGCAGTCTATACTGAACCGGGACCTGCAAAGCCAGGCGAGGAGGAGGCGGCGGCTACGGCAGCGCGGCGACGAGAGTAATGAGGACATGGACATAGAATTATCTCAAACTGCAGGCCCCTGCGCTTTGGAGATCCTGCTGGTAATAGGGCAGGTACTAGCCATTGAACGCCAATTTTGGGACCAGGAAACAAGCACAGACTGGTGGGACCGCATAGTTTTGCGGGTTTGGGACGATTCCCAGTGGCTGCGAAACTTTCACATGCATAAGAGCACTTTCATGGAACTTTGTGACTTGCTTTCCCTTGCCCTGAAACGCCATAATACCAAGATGAGAGCAGCCCTCACAGTGGAGAAGCGAATGGCAATAGCCCTTTGGAAGCTTGCAACACCAAACAGCTACCGGTCAGTTGGGAATCAATGTGGAGTGGGAAAATCTACTGTGTGATGCAAGTAGCCAAAGCAATCATTAAGCTGCTGCTATGAAAGGTTGTAACTCTGGGAAACATGCAGGTCATAGTGGATGGCTTTGCTGCAATGGGATTCCCTAACTGTGGGGGGGTGATAGATGGAACCCATATCCCTATCTTGGCACCGGAGCACCAGGGCATCCAGTACATAAACTGCAAGGGCTGCTTTTCAATGGTGCTGCAAGCACTGGTGGATCACAAGGGACGTTTCACCAACATCCACATGGGATGGCCAGGAAGGGTTCATGACGCTCGCGTCTTCAGAAGCACTGCTCTGTTTAAATTGTTGCAGCAAGGGAATTACTTCTCAGACCAGAAAATAACAGTTGGGGATGTTGAAATGCCTATAGTTATCCTGGGTGACCCAGCCTACCCCTTGATGCCATGGCTCATGTAGCCATACACGGGCAGCCTGGACAGTGGTCAGGAGCTGTTCAACTACAGGCTGAGCAAGTGCAGGATGGTGGTAGAATGTGCATTTGGCCGTTTAAAGGCACGCTGGCACACATTACTGACTCGTTCAGACCTCAGCCAAATGTCCCCTTTGTTATTGCTGCTTGCTGTGTGCTCCACAATCTCTGTGATAGTAAGAGGGAGACCTTTATGATGGGGTGGGAGGCTGAGGCAAATCACCTGGCCGCTGATTACGCGCAGCCAAACACCAGGGCGATTAGAAGAGCACACTACGAAGCGGTGCGCATCAGAGAAGCTTTGAAAACGAGTTTCATCATGGGCCAGGGTACGGTGTGACTGCTGTGTTTGTTTCCCCTTCATGAACCCTCCCCTTTATTGACTCCTTCCCTGTAAGCAACCCACCCTCCCCCTTCGATTACAGCTTGCTTAAGGAAATAAAGTCACTATCATTTAAAAATCATGTATTCATTATTAAAAAGTAATTATAAAAAGAGGCAGAGAACTGACAAGGTATCCCAGGTGTGGTTTGGGAGGAGGATAGGAGGGAAGGAAAAGGCCATTAAACACATTTCAATGTAATAACAGCCTTTTGGTTGGACTGTCTACGGGGGTGGAGTGGGCAGGTGCACGAAGCCTTCCCCCAAGCATTCTTACACGTCTGGGTGAAGAAGATATGGAACATGGTGAGTGGTGATGGTGGTTACACAGGGGCTGCAGCGGCACTCTGTGACCCCGCTGCTCTTCCTGAAGCTCCACCAGACGTTGGAGGATATCAGTTTGATCACGCAGCAGCTCCAGCATTGCAGCCCGTCACCGCTGATCTTCCTGCCTACATCTCTGATCTTCCTGCCACCACCTCTCATCTCGAGTGTCTCTCCTATCCTCACGTTCGTCCCTCCTATCCTCACGTTGGTCCCTCCTGTCCTCACGTTCACTGGCATCTTTCCTGTACTTTGATACCACGTCCTTCCACTCATTCAGATGAGCTCTTTCATTGCGGGTTACTTCCATGATTTCCGAGAACATTTCATCTCGCGTCTTCTTTTTCCTCTGCCTTGTCTGAGATAGCCTTCGGGATGGAGTAGGGAGACTTGAAAAATGTGCAGCTGCATGAAGGAGGGAAAAAAGGGAGAGAAGTATTTAAGAAGATACATTTTACAGAACAATGGTTAAACTCTTTCACAGTGAACAACACTATTCACCTTACATAGCACATGTGATTTCATGGTCGCATTTTGCATCTTAATATTGAGTGCCTGCGGCTCTGGTGTTATAGATCTCACAGACGCAGGTCCGGGCATCAGAATTCAGCTTGCATGCGGCCATGGTAAGCCATTGTCTTTCGGCTTCTCCAGCCTTCAGATACATAGTGCCCTCTGATGCTTCTTTCCTGTTAACATGCAGCAGCAGAAGCCAACCCCCCCCATCCAATTCTCTAGGATGATTGCATTACCCCTCCCCCCCACCGCATGGCTGGTATCATGGAAGATCACTGCTAATCACCCCCCTTTCCCGCCCCACCGCATGGCTGGTAGCTGGGAAGATTCCTGCTAGCCAAACACAAAAAAGCTCAGTGCTATCCTTCCTCGCCTCCCCCCGCTTGGCTACGTGCAAGGAAGGATTTCTTTTAAGCAACAGCCCAGTATGAAAATGGCCATCTCTGTCCCCTTAATTAAATTCCTGAATTTCAGCCAGGTTACCATGAATGATATCACTCTCCTGAGGATAACAGAGCGAGATAAAGAATGGATGTTTCTTGAATGCCAGCAATCACCGGGACCATACGCAGCTATGCTTTGTCATGCAGTGATACCCGATTACTTGCTACATGCATGGCGTGGTAAAGTGTCCTACCATGGTGGACGGGACAAGGCTGCCTTGCCCAGAAACCTTCTGCAAAGGCTTTTGGAGTAACTCCAGGAGCGCTTCATGGAGATGTCCCTGGAGGATTTCCGCTCCATCCCCCAGACATGTTAACAAACTTTTCCAGTAACTTTACTGGCCGAGAATGCATCCCAAGCCCTCATGGCAAATCAATCATTAAAAAACGCTTGCTTTTAAACCATGTTTTGTATTTACAAAGGTACACTCACCAGAGGTCGCTTCCATGGCGTCACTGTCTGGGCTAGTGGCTTGGGATGGCTGGGAGGGTAATTCCGTCTGGGTTACAAAAAACTCCTGGCTGTTGGGGCTAACAGAGTGCTGTGTGCTCGCTGTAAGGTCGTCCTCCTCTTCCTCCTCCTCCTCCTCCTCCTCATCTTCCCCATCCTCAGAATCCTCAGCCATGGTTGAGATTACAACCCCCACCTCAGAATCCACGGACAGGGGTGGGGTAGTGGTGGCGCAGCCCCCTAAAATTGCATGCAGTTCAGCGTAGAAGCGGCATGTTTTCGGCCCTGACCCGGACCTTCTGTTTGCTGCTTTGGTTTTCTGGTAGGCTTGTCTGAGCTCCTTAACTTTCACTCTGCACTGCACTGAGTCCCTGGTGTGGCCTTTTTCCATCATAGCCTTGGAAATTTTTTCAAATATTTTTTATCTTGTCTTTTGGAACGGAGTTCTTTTAGCACTGAATCCTCTCCCCATATAGCGATCAGATCCAGTACCTCCCGTGCGGTCCATGCTGGAGCTCTTTTTCGATTCTCAGGAGACTGCATTGCTACCTGTGCTGATGAGCTCTGCGTGGTCACCTGTGCTGATCAGAGCTCCACACTGGCCAAACAGGAAACGAAATTCAAAAGTTCGTGGGGCTTTTCCTGTATACCTGGCCAGTGCATCCGAGTTCAGATTGTTGTCCAGAGCGGTCACAGTGGTGCACTGTGGGATACCGCCCGGAGGCCACTACCGTCGATTTGCAGTCACACTAACCCTAATCCGATATGGTTATACCGATTTTAGCGCTACTCCTCTCGTCGGGAAGGAGTACAGAAACCAATGTAAGGAGCCCTTTATATCGATATAAAGGGCCTCGTTGTGTGGACAGGTGCGGCGTTAAATCGGTTTAACGCTGCTAAAATCGGTTTAAACGCGTAGGGTAGACCAGGCCATGGATAAACAGTGGCATAATCTTTTGGCTTAATATATTTTAATTTCTTGATAAGAAAAAATAGATATTAAAGGGTCTGATTTTCCTTAGCCTCACACCTTGTGTAGTCATTTATACCTGTGCAAGAGGGAATGTCGTGATCATATCGTCCAGGAATGGGCAACCTTTGGCACGCAGCTCATCAGGGAAATCCACTGGTGGGCCGGAATGGTTTGTTTACCTACAGGGTCCGCAGGTTCAGCCGAATGCAGCTCCCACTGGCCGTGGTTCACTGTTCCAGGCCAATGGGGACTGCGGAAAGCGGCGGCTAGGATATCCCTCGGCCAACATCGCTTCCTGCAGCCCCATTGGCCTGGAACAGCAAACCGCGGCCAGTGGGAGCTGCGATCGGCCGAACCTGCAGACACTGCAAGTAAACAAACCATCCCGGCCCACCAGCAGATTTCCCTGACGGGCTGCGTGCCAAAGGCTGCCGATCCCTGATGTAGTCTGACTTCCTGCACATCACAGACCACAGAACCTTACCCACCCTCTCCTGTAATAGACTCATATCTTCTGGCTGAGTTACTGAATTCCTCAAATCATGATTTAAAGACTTCAGCTTACAGAGATTCCACCATTTACACTAGTTTAAACCTGCAAGTGACCCGTGGCCCATACTACAGAGGAAGGCAGAAAAAACCCCAAACAGGTTCTCTGCCAATCTGAGGAAAATTCCCTTCTGAACCCAAATATGGTAGTTGGCTGAACCCTAAGCATGTCAGCAAGAACCACCAGCCAGACACTGGGAAATAATTCTCTGTGTTAATTCTCAGCCCTCCATATCTAGTTCCCCATCTACAGCCATTGGGGATTTTTGCTACTAGCAGTCACAGATGGGCCACATGCCATGGTGGGCAATCTCCTCATACCATCCTCTCCATAAACTTATCAAGCTCAGTCTTGAAACAAGTTAGGTTTTGCTCCCTCTCCTCCTCTTGGAAAGTTGTTCCACAACTTCACTCTGATGGTTAGAAACCTTCATCTAATTTCATGCCTAAACTTGTACTTTGCACTGGATGGAGTTGTAAAGGGATCTACCTGTGCATGGCTCCAGGTATGATATATCTCTTAGAACACTTTGTTGTTCAATTCTCACTCAGGGTCAATGCTGAATGTCTGCTGAAGGAACCTGCCACCGTGTTCTGTAGTCCAAGCAGATAAACCACTGAGATCTGTATGTGGTGTGATATGCATCAGTACCATAGTTTCATGGCTTCAGCACACAAGGGTCAGGATCTTGCTCCTCCTTGCGGATTGATGTAATACATTGTTGCTCTGTTATCCAGAATTATTTTGATTGAGTGGTTCTGTTACCCACACAAAATTCTCTGTTACTCACACACTCAAGGGCACCCACCTTTACCCGGTGGGGCTCAAGGCGTAACCCTCTTAATTTATGCACCCCCACCCTTTTCCAGTTCCTAGAGCTCCAGGCAAAAAGCACTAACTTATCCCTCAGTGGGCTCCGGACTCTACTCCTCCATGGGCTCCAGGCAAATACCCTACTATTCTGGTTTGCTAGTTTTCATACCCCATTTGTAAATGATGCCACAAGATGGTGGAGAATCAGGCCTTTCGAATCTGGAAGATGTTTTCCACTAAAATGTCTCTCTTTTATAGTTTCAGTATTAAAATGTAGTTTCCTTTTTATAACATTAATCCTGTACCCATGCAAGAGCAAGATAATTATACTTTTAAATTGGGTCATATTTGGGGGCAAAATTACCTCCCAAAATGTCCCTTGAATTTTTGCTGCCCCCCACACCCTGTTTCTTTGGGTATGTGATCCACCTGCCTGAAATCACTGGCAGTATGTGCCCACCTGGTTAGATTTGGGTAATGTTTTATTCATGCTCCATGATTCTTTTTAAAAAATTCTTTGTATTCCCACACTCTTTGCAGCGGAGTGTAAATACCAGTTCCAGGCCTGGGGAGAATGCGATCTGAATACCGCCTTGAAGACTCGAACTGGGAACCTGAAGAGAGCCCTTCACAATGCTGACTGTCAGAAAATTGTCACCATCTCAAAGCCCTGTGGGAAGCTTACCAAACCCAAACCTCAAGGTACAACCCATTTGCTGCCAGTAATGTGCTACCCCATTTAAATCCAGTCGCTGCTGGAATCCAAATGCCTTAATGGGAAGTCAAGAGTAGAAGAAGGATTGTCATTTCTTGTCCCTTCCCAGCCACAACACTGCTTCTGCATTTGATCTCCCAGCCAGGAGTATGCATCCAAGCCATGAAGCCCTGGGGCCTTAACAGATAGAATCCCTGACTGAACCCCACTGAAAATGTACTGCTACCAGTTCGTTTTAACTATGGGTGTTTATGCTCTCATGGCTTCAGGGTACAGGATCTCTTGCCACAACCCCTACTGATGAGCATACACCAATAGCAGCAAGAGAAAATGTTTCTAACAATACAAATAACTTTTTCATATCTCCTTTTTGTTAGACTTTTAACTGCCTGCTGACAAGCCTAGGCTTTCCCTTGGGATGGGAATAGCTTAAGGAATATTGTTCACACAAGTCATGGGGAGAAGAGGTTATTCTCCCTGCTGCTCAGTGTGTGTCTAGAATACCATTGAAAAATCAATGACTGTTCTGTGCACTTTGGATCATGTGGTCTCAAGCCTAAGAGAAGTGTTTGGTAATGCAGGGATGGCAGGAAGAAGGGGGTTGTGTGTTGTCTCTTGCTGCAATTAACAATGCAATTCCCAGTTTGCAGACAGCCATATGTCCCACTAATTCATCCTGTTTCCATGTGTCACAGACTCCCTTGGTCAATATCAGGCAAACTTGTTTTCTTTTCTAATCACTAGGGCTTCTTAATGAACTCTTCTGCAGCAGCAGCAGGTACAAGATAATTTATAGTGGGCGCTTAGACTGCATAAAGTACCACTTGGTCTCAGACAATATGCCTCATGTAGACCACATAGGGCACATCACATGGCCATTTTTTTGCTGGAACAGATGCTATTTTTACTTAAAAAAGAGCTGAGGTTAAGCAGATTCCAGAGTTTCTTATTGCTTTCTTTCTCTGAATAAATATTAAAAAAAAAACTGTGTATGATTAAAAGTGACAGGTGTCCTTTATATTAACAACGTCATTGGATCACAAGTGGTCCATAGAGTATTTGCTAATGGTCTGCTCCTTATGTATCAGATTATACATACTTCCTTAACTAAATATTTTGTCAGTTTGTGTGTGTGAGAGTCAGAGAGCTTTACAATCAGTAGAGCTGTAACTAATAGCTGTAGCCTTGTGCATTATTTACAGAATTATCAGATGAGTTATGATTCTAGAATCTGTTTTGATGATGATGTCTGAAGGCCCAAACTGGATTTTCAGAGACTAGCTGAGTTTGCTGCATTTGGGAGGTTACTGGAATAAGCTTCATCCTACACTACCAGAAGGCCTCTCCCATCCCTGTCCCCACTAGTCTGTTGCTTTGTTCTGCTTTGCTAAGTCAGCTTTACTAAGTCAGTATTTTCTGTCAATGACTTGAAGGGGGCAGAGCAAGACAAGCAGAACCGTGGTGGAGGAACGCTTTGAGGGAGAGATGCAGGCAGATGATGGAAAAGCAGCCTTTAAGCTTCATTTTTTTTTAAAAAAAAAAGAAAGCTTTGTTGGGATTATTGTAGCAGCCTTTGTTAAACTGGAACTGGCATTCCTGAATAAGGATACTGAGTCACTCTAACAATGAATGGAGCTACATGAACAGAGAGAGGTCATGTAAGTTTGGACTACTCCACACACAAAGGTTTTTGGGAGCAGAAATGCTGGTTTCAGCAAGCCTGGCTGTGCTGCATAACTTAATCTGAAGACACTGCTCATGTGTTTTGAGACAATGCAAATGAAAAATGTGTGTAAATGCATGTCTTTGCAGTTAAAAAGTATAGTAACTGAGGGGATAATTTATACTCTCAGATCTCCACTGGAGATCATTATGGCACATTCTTGCACTCCACTCCCATGCCCAACTTCCATAGGCATAGGCAGGAGTTCTGTGTGAGTGTCAAGTGTAGAATACAATGGAGAAACTCAAGGTGGACAAGAAATCAACATAGTTGATCTAAGAGCAGAATTCTTGTGTGTGTGTGTGTGTGTGTGTGTGTGAATTACAGGAACTCCATGTTTCTTGAATTGTAAATGGGGGATGGGTAGGGTGAGAAATTAGAATGTATTTCAGCAGGATATAAAAATCTAGGTGGAATTTTTTTAACTGACCCAAAAAATCTTGGCTGCTGAAATACTGAATGGGGCAAGACTATATTTTTGTTTTAGAAAGTGACTACATTCTTCATGAGAAAGGGAATTGTAAGAGGGATTTCAGTGCCTACCTACAATGGACTCTGGAACTAGATGGAGGCAAAACTAAACTGCACTTTGACTCCAGTTAGACTAGGACCCTGTTTAATTCGTTAGGAGGAGAGAAACATGTTGTTTTAGGGCAGAGTAATGGATGGAATGCTCTGTACCTATGTGCTGCAACTCCTGTTAAGTGCTAGTGAACTGCAGTGTCATAGATTGGCTATTACTCCCACAGTGATCACAAACAGCAGCAAGTATAGTCGCTGTTCGGTATCTGAGATGTTCTCCATCAGATTAATCTTTTTCACCTCCAACCATTATGCTTCAGAAGCAGCATCTCTGTTCTTTACCAGCAGGAAGGTAAGCTCTGATTATCTCTCCAGCAGCTCTAGGCTGAAAGGGAGGAAACAATGCAAGCAAACAGCTGAATGTTGGAAATACAAAATAGATTATCCTGTTTAAAGACAGAGAGAGAATTATTTGGGCTCAATTTCAAACCAAGCCAATATGACCAAAAGTCATTCCATAGGAACAGAGATATTGCCATGCTGGATCAATGGTCCATCTAGTCCAGTATCCTGGACATTAGTCAGTACCAAATGCTTCAGGGGAAAGTGTAAGTGCCCTGCATTAAGCAGTTGTGGGACAATGGCCTCCTAAGTCCCACTAGATAGAGAAAGGCTTACACCCTGAAGTTTAAGGATTTATATCCGTTCCAAAATGTAATTTAAAATATTTATTCCTAGAACTCTGATGCTCTCATTATCCATGTAAGTGTCCAGTCTTTTCCTGAATCCTGCCAAGCTCTTGGCTTCATTGATATCTTGTTGCAATGAGTTCTGCAGGCTAATTGTGTATTCTGTGAAAAAGTATTTCCTTTTTTGATCCTTGAATTTGTCACCTTTCAATTACATTGAATTTCGCTCTGTTCTGGTGTTATGAGAGAGGGTGAATAGAAACTTTAACCATCCATTATTTTATATACTCTTATCATGTTCCCTCTTGATTGCCTTCTCTCTATGCTAAATAGTCAGTCTTTTCAACCTCTCTTCATAAAAGTTTTCCCATGCTTCTAATATGTCTTGTTACTCTTCCTTGAAATCTCCAATATTATTGCTAAATCCTTTTTGAGATTAGTTGACTGAACTGAACACAGCATTTCAGGTGAGGGCCTGAAATAAATTGATTTTATATAAATAATGTCATTTAATCTTCTCTTTATTATTCACCATCCCATTCACGATGCATCCTTTTTATGATCACTTCTATGCATTGAGCAGGGATCTTCACTGAGCCATCCAGAATGATACCCAGGTCTTTTCTCTGGATTGATGTAGTTCATTTAGACTCTAGTAAGTCTATTGGTAGTTCTTCCAGTGTGCAGTACTTTGAATTTTTTAGCACAGACTTATCCAAGCTAAGGGAATGGAACAGATGAAATTCACTCTCAAATTTTTCATAGTTGTCTCCAGTCTTGACTGATGATTTCGTATTGTCTGCAAATGTTGCTACCTCACTGCTTATCCCCTTTTCCAGCTCATTAATAGTTACACTGAACAACACTGGTCCTAGGATGGAACCATGTGTCTTCCTGTTGTTGACATGAATATTCTCTTGGCCATGTCGCAAGATTTTCATTTTGATTTTCAGCAAGATTGTTCTTTGTATTGCAAGAAGAAAAAGTGCATATAAAGAGGGAGAAAAATAAATATTGAAGACTTCCCTTTAGGTGTCCCACTGGGAGGTATATATTTTGTTTTTTTCTGAGAAGCTGTGTGAACTCTAACATAACTTCTGCTAAGCTAAATCAGAGCAGCTACTTATTAACCTCAGGCTTCGGAAACTGGTGACCTGGGCTTTCGTTCCCATTTTATATATTTTCTTCATTATTTATCAGTAGCCGTGGAAAGGCCTTAAAATGGTCTGCAAGCTGTGTCCAATCTGTCATTGTCTGCTGGTGGAATTTCATTAATTCAGACACAAATTTTAGAGCTTGGAAAGCTTGTTTCAAATGCGCCTGTATTTCTTCTTCACCAGAAACTGATCCACCTCAGCACTCTTTTTTTTTTGCTTGGTACTGCATAGCTGCCAACTTTAAGGATTGACCGTAGTCTGAGACACCCTCCACTTCACTGCTTGAAGATGGAGGAATCTCAAAGAAACTCTGCTGACCTTTAGCAGGAGAACCAACTGAATCAAAACTCACTACATTTTCTAATGGACACTTTCCTCTGGGGGTTAGTTGGGGAGCTACGATATCTGATGATAATGCCTTGATACTGGGTTGGTGTATCAAAATATGATGATCCTACTATATCCTAGAATGAAAAAAATTGGACACATTCTTGAATGTGGTGCATTTTGAATGGGAAGTTGTTAGGACTCAGATTGTGATGATGATATCCCAGATGCCATAGTTTGTGTGTCTGTTACACTAATGAGGCCATGAGAAAACATATAGTCTGGGAGAGTTAAAGGAATAATGGAATCCTAGCAGAGGCAACTGAATCTCCTGAAGCATGTACAATCAGACATTCTAACCAGTGTCTGCCGTGTCAGTGGTGTTCAAGGTCTTTCTAAACTATGCTGATAGATATGAAGGAATCAGGCACTTCTGGTGAGCAGCTTCTGTAATGGCCAACTTGCTTTGATGAGTGGAAAGCACTGCCAATAAACTCCATCTCCTGTACTTCCTGGCCACCCAAACTTGATTGATGAGTGTTCAGGTTCCAGTTGACCAGAAAGTAAAAAAATGAGTTATTGTCAGGTTTCAGAAAATATTTTTTCCTTACTTCTCAGAGGGGAAGAATTTATTTTCACTGAGCTTGGTTGTCTCAGTGGTGGTCTCTCTCTTTCCCTGACTCTTACTTTTCCTGTCTTCCCATCTATCTTTCTCCATCATATTTTTGACTGTTTGTTCTTCAGATTAAAATAATATGAGATTAAATTATCAGTATATACCTATTATCTGGTCATTCTTCAATGTAGCCCTCTTTCTTTCTAACTCCATTATGTTTTCTCTCTGATTTTTTTTTACACATATTTTCATCTTCTTCCCCATCCCCTCCTCCTTCCCATCTTTCTTTTTTATACATTTTTATGTATCTGCTCTGAATTACCATGCTGTTATTCCACTCAGTCTCCTTAGTCGGGACGACCGGTTATTATCGCTCATGTTCCAAATACACTTCACCATCTTGTATTTGCAACCTCCAGCCAATGTCATCTTTAATGCCAGAGTATGGTCTGAGGAAGATTTCAAGTCCTAACATCCAATATTCCAGAAGGTTGCTTGGATCAACCTGCTATAAACATTGGATTCTGTTACCTTAAATCCCTGTGGGCTTCCATATTACAGGTAAAGGTGGCTGCAGTTTGCTCCAGTAAAACAGATAAGGTGCAGCCCTTGGGCTCCTGGCAAGTTGTCAGTGCAGTTTTCTCTTTTTCTCATATAATCCTCTTTGTATTCTTGCTTATATCATGTCATCTGGGCACCTTGGGTAGGGTTTACAATACTAGTGCTAATACTCTGCAGTACATAGTGTGTTTTATCTAAGAATCTTTACAGACAACAATTAGCTAATCCTCACAACACCTCTGTGAGAGAGGAAAATACTTTGATCCCCACTGTGGAGAGGCATGGTGACTGAGATACAGAAATGACTTGTCCCCAAGGTCACTGGCAGATCCAGGAACAGAATCAAGAACACCCAACAAGTTCTATACTCTGAGCAATGGCTACGGCTTCCTTTTGTTCCAGTCCCCATGGTTATTAAAAAAAACAGCATGATTTTTCAGGGTAAATATGGTGTAACCTTTGTTTTGGAGTTAGCAATCTGAGCAGATTCAAGATACTAATGTGTCATTTATATTCAGGCTGCTTGACAGAAAGTTATTTTACATCTTCCTTTAGAAGGTGCCAAAATATATAGCTGGGTCTTGTTGAGCAGATATACCAGCAATCAAATGAGCTGCCTGCTGGTGGAAGAGAGACGTTCAAACTACACAGCTCTTCTTCCGGTCCTTCTTCAGTTCCTTGCTATGCAGTCAGGCTGGATTGCGCTCTGGAAGTAAAATATACTAGGTGCCTGTTGCTATAATGCATCAGGCACCATAGTAGGAGACTGGATATCCAGCTGCAGACAGGATGTAATGCTAACCATTGTGTCACCAGAACAGAGTTCTATCTTGGAAGAATGACTTGTCTGCCAGTTAGTGGCATGAGCTGACTGTGGTGTTCTCTGAATGGATCACTGGCCTGATATACAACTACTTTTTGCTCAAACAGACTGGCTGCCATATCGGGCTGCTACCTGACTGACCCTGTTGAGGGAGTGGATGATCTGCCATGTTGGTAATTTGGACTGTGCACTCTGTACTTTGCCTTCTCCCATTATAAAGGATGAAATATATATCTCACTTCTGAGTGGGAAAAGATTCATGAGCACTAAGAACTTTTAAAAAAATTATATAAAGATGCTGAAATTACAGGCATCACAGTCCTGGCTCCTTCTCCCTCTGTAAATTCCAGGACTCCCAGCCCTTAATGTAACTCATTAGTCATGCATACATGCGGCTAGCATAATAATTAGTACTATAGAAGGCAGAATAATAGGTTGCTGCTCAAACTAATGAGATATAAAAATGAGGGATTTTCTCACGTTAGGCAAACAGCTGTGACAGTGAAACAATAAAGGAAAAAGCATAATTGTGGGGCTCTTCCAAACCTTGGAGTTGGTTTCCTAAAAAACGGCTCCGATCCTCTGAGGGAGAAACTTCTCTTTTCACTCCGGCTACATAGATGCTATACCTGGGTTGGCAAGCATAGAACTTGGAGCTCTACAATGCTGCTCAAACCAGTCTTCCTCTTAATCTGCAATGTATGCCGCATGGGACCTGCAGGGCCTGGTATTTATTATTTGTGTTTGCAGCGGTGTCAACAGACCCAGACTGTGGGTGTCATTGTGCTAGGTACTGTATAAACACAACGAGTATGTCTACCCTGTAATTGGGAGGTGTGATTATAGCATATGTGAACATCCCCAAGCCAGATTTGATCTAGCTAGATCAAAGCTAGCTTGAATGGCAATAGCAAGTGAAGCCACAGTGGCTTGGGCTGTTTTCCAGTCCACCTGGGACCCTGGGTACGTTCTCAAGCGGCTACCTGTGCCACAGCCCTTGCTGCCATGGCATCACTGCTATTGTTAGTGGAGCTAGCTTTGATCTAGCTAGATTCAAGTTAGCTCAGGTATATCTGCACATGCTTCAGTCACACTTCCCAACTGCAGTGTATACATCCCAAAGGGAGAGACAGCTACTGCCCTGAAGGGTTTATGGTCTAAAGAGCTCAAACAGACAAAAGGCAGGAGGAGAAGCAGCAGTCCAGAGAGGTAAGGTGACTATCCCAAGGCTGTGGCAGAGCCAGGATTAGAATCCAGGTCTCCTACCCCAAGAGATCCATCTTGGCATGGATGGAAGACTGTTCAGCTCAAGATGGAACATTACTTGCTGGGAACTATAGTCTCTGTGAGACATATTTCTGTGTATAGGCCACTGCTTCTGCATCTAAAATCAGAGGGGTTTTTGCCATTGGTTTTGATGGAAGCAGAAGTAGATTGTAAAAGAGAAGATTGGCTATGGTCTGGGCTCATCTTGGTACCCTCAGTCGGTAACACTGGGGTGCCCTTGATTTGGTTGCCTTTGATGGTGACTTGTCAGCACTCCCTGCTGAGGTCTCTTTGGACCTCCAGCTTTGTGCTCCTTATATGGGTACCTTTGAGTAATCTGAATGTTAGACAAATTACTAACAACTCCATAGAATCAAAAGGTAACATTTATCAGATTGACGCACACAGAAGCTGCCTCTAATTCAGAAGAAAGAAAATACACTTAGGGGAGGAAGAAAGAAGAGGCAGAATTTTTTTTAGCTTTGAAAGAACATTAGTTTTCAAAACCTCATATTCTCAGATGTTTCACAATCCTGCAGAAGTTTTTTTAAAAAAAAACCCAAATTCTAAGAGCTTCCTGGATACCGAGTTTCAGCATTTTTTCATCCTTTGGTTTGTATGTCTGATTCCTTTTTGTGTGTTGCCCCAAACGGTGAAAAAGACTAAATGTTGTATGACTGTTGTTTACCCTTTAGGACCACAAAGGTCTCCATTAGCATTAATGTAAAACTTTGTGTATGAAAAGATTAAAAAGTCTGAGTATCCTGATACTTTTACATGCTCATTGCCTCACTCTCCTGGCTTTCAGCCGCACATCCAGCCTGCTTTGGCATTCATCAGTGCCTTTCAGCAGTGAAAGGGCCTGAAGCTATGGGACTTATTGGGATAAAAGATATGCAATCAGCAAATGTTTACACTCATTACCATTCCAAGCAGTGAGAGAGCTCCATTTCCTTCTTTCTCTCCTTTCTCTTTCTTTCTTCTTCACTTCCTTCCTTTCTATCCTTCCTTCTTCCCCTTTCTTTCTCTCTCCATCTCCTCCTCTCTGTCTTTTCTTCTTGTCACAGAAGCCTTGAACCCAGCTCCTTGTAGCACGGATCACTGATAAAAGCAGTGCCTGTGTCCTTAGTTCACAACACAGAGATAATCTGTGGGCAGGTGCAGCAAGCATGACAGAGAAATGCACACAGCTCTTCAACAAATATTTGTTCCCCGATTTCTGTAAATCACAAGCAAATTATTTCCTGTTAAATTGCCATTTACTAATCTTGGGTAATATATAGCGGCAGCCTACCTGTCAAGCTATCTGGTCATTTTTCTACATGCACATTTGTGTATAATACTCTAGAGCGATGCTTTTGATAGTTGAGCAGTATCCCATTGGTGTGTGAACACAGAGAGTAAAACCTGAAACAACACGTTGCCCTGGGTCCACAGGTACACCCTCCCATTGGCATTAATGAGAGTTCCTGTGAGTCTCAAACTCAGGGATTTTGTGGCTTAAATCCTGCTCCATGCTTGGAGGGGACTCAGCACTGCTCTGGTCATTACTTTCTTTTCTTCTTACATCAGTCATAGAATGTTTCATGCATGTACAGCTGGAAAGGTTCCAGCAGTGTTGCCAACACTAACAATTTTATCACAAGTCTTACTATATTTGGTATTTTTAAAAGCCCCAGCTTCTGGAGTCAGGTGATTATATGAAAATCTCAGCTTTCATTTTAAAAGAAAAGGAAGTTCTTAGCTTTTGGTTGCAGAAAAAAGCCTGAAATATGACCGAGTGTAACCCTAAAGGCGTAAATACTAGAATGTGAAGAAAAGGAATCCCAAATTATTATCATTATTATTAAAACTCATAATTTCAAAACCAATGTTGTGGTTTTTCATGGCCTTACTCCTGATTTTTGAATGCATGGGGCTGGTGATACTGCTCCTGTGACTGACTTTCTGGTGTGATGAATATGCCTGAACTGGCAGAGCATTTTGGTTGAAATACTTTTTTGACTCCATGTGGCTTATGTTCCTGAGACAGGAAATCTCATGAAAACGTTGCCTTTCTTACTATATCATAGCACTGAACATTCAATCCAGGCCAAATGCAGGGAGTGCGGAGGTGCACACAAAATGGAGTAAATGGACTTTTTAGTTCCTCCAAGTTTCAGTTCAGGTTTGAGTCCCACTTTAGATAGATGTTCAAAGTGCTCTTCTTTTTTTTTTATTTGAAACCTGTGCCATGATGCTCTCATACAGTTTCAATATTACCAAAAGGGTAATTTTCTGGGGAAAAAATGCCTGTGAGTGAAATTATTATTATTATGTGTTTATTTAATCATGTTTATTATGGTACTGCCTAAGGACCAACTGAGAATGTGGCCCCACTGTGTAAGTGCTATACATACATGAGTAGTAGAAAGTCCCTGCCCCAAACAGTATAAAATGTATGTAGATAAGACAGACACAGATTAGAGGGAAAGAAAGAGATTGATTGATTTTTTTTTGTCAGTTAACCATGTCTGTCAAACTGTATTTAGGACTGAAGAGGGTTATTTTCACCAGTTCAAAAACATTTCTATGTTTTATTGCATCCTGCTGAGTAAAAAGTGGCTTATTCTTAAAGATTCTGACATGCATAGAGAGTGTGCTGCTATCAAATGATGGTGGTTTCTAAATAAGGGACTGAGCCTGCTGCCAGTGAAATCAATTGAATGTTTGTCACTGGCCATTGTGGGAACAGGATCAGACCCATGGTGGCTCTGTTCTAATCAAAGATAGTTCCTGATTCTGCAACCCTTACTCAAGTGAATATTCCTTATGCATGGCACTACTGTGATGAATAAGGAGTGCTGGTGTGTTTAATGGTTGCAGGATTAAATCCATATACAGCCACACAATTCGCTCTTTCTGAGGTGTATTTGTATGCAGTGCAATGATAGGCTATTTCTTTATTTGGAGGCAATGTTTTGGGTTCCAGCAGGAGGCTATTTTTTTGTGAAGCATACTTGATTGCCATTCAGTGTCTGTATTACCAGTTATCCTGAACTCTGTCTCTGCATGTGTACTGCATAGTATTCTGGTTTCTACTTGGGCTGGGGCACTGAAATACTATTGTGATTTCCAGCTGGACAGGGAAGTATTTCAGAAGTGATTGGGGGGAAGAGGGAAAAAATAGCATCAAGTTTTAGATACACACTTTTTGCTAAACATCCAGACAAAATGTGAATAACTAGAAGTGTGTGAATAACTGACTTGCCTGTACCGAAAAAAAATTGGTTTGCGTTGAACCAAAATATTTTTTCTTTAATGTTTCAGTGAACTGAACAATTGAAAAAATAAATAATTTTGAATGGAACTAAATGTTTCATTGTCCCCAAAATGTTTCATTTTCAAGCTTTTTAAAACTAATAATTTAAAAAAAATAAAATTGAAGTAAATTTCCAAATGGAAGTTGTTTCGATTTAAAAAAAAAAGGAAAGGTTTCATTTTGAAAATGTCAACACAAAATATGTCCGGGGTGGGGGGAATATTTTTAATAATTTTTTTTCAACTGAAGCTGTTTTGGTTGACCTGAATTTACATTTTGCATTGAAAAAAAATTAGTTTGAAAATTTTTGCTAGGGTCTGTTAATGACCCTTTAGTTGGATTTAGTTAAAATAGTTGGGGCCATACCTGCCCCATCCTTTGGTTCTTTTCTGCTGTTCCAGTGATGCAGGGAGAGTGTAAAGTGGCCTTCTGATAAGAGAGAATCCCCATCTGGCATAGGCCATGTCTACATCTAAAATTTTGCAGCGCTGGTTGTTACAGCTGTATTAGTACAGCTGTATAGGGCCAGCGCTGCAGAGTGGCCACACTTACAGCAACCAGCGCTGCAAGTGGTGTTAGATGTGGCCACACTGCAGCGCTGTTGGGCGGCTTCAAGGGGGGTTCGGGGAACGCGAGAGCAAACCGGGAAAGGAGACCAGCTTCGCCGCGGTTTGCTCTCGCGTTCCCCGAACCACTCTGCAAACCGCAGGGAAGGAGACCTGCTTGTTCGGGGAACGAGAGAGCAAACCGGGAAAGGAGACCAGCTTCCCTGCGGTTTGCTCTCGCGTTCCCCGAACCACTCTGCAAACCGCAGGGAAGGAGACCTGCTTGTTCGGGGAACGAGAGAGCAAACCGGGAAAGGAGACCAGCTTCCCCGCGGTTTGCTCTCGCGTTCCCCGAACCACTCTGCAAACCGCAGGGAAGGAGACCTGCTTGCTCGGGGAACGCGAGAGCAAACCGGGAAAGGAGACCAGCTTCGCCGCGGTTTGCTCTCGTGTTCCCCGAACCACTCTGCAGACCGCAGGGAAGGAGACCTGCTTGTTCGGGGAACGAGAGAGCAAACCGGGAAAGGAGACCAGCTTCCCCGCGGTTTGCTCTCGTGTTCCCCGAACCACTCTGCAAACCGCAGAGAAGGAGACCTGCTTGTTCGGGGAACGAGAGAGCAAACCGGGAAAGGAGACCAGCTTCACCGCGGTTTGCTCTCGCGTTCCCGGAACCACCCAGCAAACCTCAGGGAAGGAGACCTGCTTGCTCGGGGTTCGGGGAACGCGAGAGCAAGCTGGGGAAGGAGACCAGTTTGATTACCAGAGGCTTCCTCAGGTATGCTGGGATACCTGCTTATTCCACGGAGGTCAAGAAAAGCACTGGTAAGTGTCTATACTTGATTACCAGCGCTGGATCACCAGCGCTGGATCCTCTACAGCCGAGACAAAACGGGAGTACGGCCAGCGCTGCAAACAGGGAGTTGCAGCGCTGGTGGTGCCCTGCAGATGTGTACACCTCCTAAGTTGCAGTGCTGTAACTCCCTCACCAGCGCTGCAACTTTCTGATGTAGACAAGCCCATAGAGATGGTGTGAAAGTCTTCATACTCCCTTCCCTGGCTCCCCAGCATAGTGTATGTGTTGGGGCAAAGACAGAGGAAGAGGGCAGGTCTGGGCTACTGCTACCTTCCAGCAAACCCCAGTCAGATTAATGGCCCCTAGGGGAGAGCATAAATGTGGCAAACAGCTCTCTCTGCCATTGTGTGTGCTCAGTACAGTTTGACTGAACTCAAGGATCAAGCCCTTTAATTGTTAACTTTTACCTTACTGATGCCATTGACTTCTTTACTGGGGCCCTTCCTGCATTGCAGTGATCGGTGCCTGAGGTGCCTTTAAGTGAATGCTGCAGTGGGTAAGTTCAAGTTAGAATTACAGGCGAGTGGGTGGGCACCTGCCTCTCGTCTGTTCATAGCTCCTCATAACAGCTCCTGTGATTATAAGTAACACGTCAGATGCAAACACATTCCCCGTGGCCAGCGCACAGCTGATGTGCAGAGTCTGTGACTTCCTCTTTGCAAATATGGCATTCATTAAATGGAAAAGCTGCAGGAGCCTGCTGCTGACACAAAGCACTTGCAGAGCTGGCAGTGTTCTATGAGAGCAGGCAGCACTGACAGTACTGCCTCCCCTGGCATCTCCCGATTCAGCGCTGTGCAGCAGAGAGAGAGAGAGTTCAGGTTGCTGTGCAGGGACAGTTAGCATTGGCAACAGCAGTGCAGTGACTCTTCCATCCCAAAGGCTCATTATCACTGGAGACAGCTTGACAGATTACTGCAGAAGGCAGGCTGAGACTACATTAAAAAGACTAATAGGAAATGTGGTCCCCAGCTAATGTTCTGAAATGAAGGTCTTGCATCCATTCTGTGCCAAGGTGAATTAGACCCAGATGGCTTCTCCTATCTGGAATAGGAACATGAAAAAGTGGCTTATCAGATACTGTGTATCCAATGGATCTTTCCCCCGCTTCCCTTTGTTCAGCAGATAGGGGGAATGAGACTGTAGATGTTTCAGATAATTTTCCATTGCTCTGTGAGCTAGTCAGGGCTTCCAGACAAGGGGTCAGCTCTGACACTGCTAGCATTGTGATCCTGCTGTCAAATCAGACTGCCACAGCAGGAAACTAGCTAGGGCTGAGTGAGCGCCGTGGCATGGGTTCCTGCGTGGCCCCAGAAGCTGACTTGCTATTGTACAATACAAGTTACTTTTCTAGTGTGGAACTAGGAGGAGGATGGAAATGAGAGCCACGCAGCTGCAGGGCTGTGGGCTGAACAGTGGGCGAAAATGAACAAAATACAGTTCAAAGCAGCTTCCGAACTTGTTAACTGTGGAGATGCTACAATCTATAATCTCTGCAATAAAGAGAGGAGCGTAGCAGTTGTTAACCAACACAAATAGTGGTAACCAGCAGGGTCTGAATACACGAACCAGTGTTTTCAAACCTGACTGCCTAAAATTAAGCTCCTAAATCCATGTTTAGGCAACTGGGGTGGGATTTTCAAATGAGTCTATAGTTTATGTACCAGTATAACATTGTTAGGTGTGATTTTTTTTAACTGATACATTTATACCAGTACAACTCCCAGTGTGGACAGTTGTATTGACATAAAGGTGCAATGTATTGGTATAGTCTTTCCCAATCTCAGGTGAGAATAAGGGCTTGTCTACATTTAAAATGCTGCAGCGACAGTGTCAGAGAAGACACTGCCTATGCCGACGGGAGAGATTCTTCTGTCAGGGTAGGTAATCCACTTCCCCAAGAGGTAGTGTTAGGTCAACGGGAGGATCTGTGGACAGCTAACTCACCCTCTTCTATCTCCAGTGCTTTTAGCAAATTTTAGCCTGCAACATTTTCTTCTGCTTCCTCTGAGTCTGAGTGGATTTTAAGAATTCCAAGGCTTGTCTGATTGAGGGGGGTGGGGAGTCACTCTAGTGGAAGGGGAGAGAGAGAGAGAGACTGGTCTCTTCAGAGTGCCCTTTGTATCATTCAGGAGGATCAGTAACGCTATGCCCCATCTGTACCAATTATTGCTCTGGGCTGGTGTACACTGAACACATGCATCTACATAGCTATGTTTCTCAGGGGTGTGAAAAACCCACACCCCTATGAGATGTAGCTGTGCCCACCCAACCTGCGGTGTAGACAGTGCTAGGTCAATGGAAGACTTCTTTAGCTGCCACCTCTCAGGGAGATGGATTAACTAGGCTGAAGGGAGAATTCCTGCTATCACTGTAGGTAATATTTACACTGAAGCACTACTGCAGTGCAGTTGCAGTGGTGCAGCTATGCTGCTGTAGTGGTTTAAGTGTAGACAGACCCTTAGAGTTAGGCCTGGTCTACACTAGAAAATTAGGTTGGTTTAATTACATCAGTCGGAGTGTGAAAAATCCACACCCCTGAGCAGCGTAGCTACATCAACCTAATCCCTCCTGTCAGTGTAGGTAGTGTCTACACCAGTAGTCTCAGGCCTTGGCTGCACTCACGCTTTACAGCGCTGCAACTGGGGTGTGAAAAAACACCCCCCTGAGCGCTGCAAGATACAGCGCTGTAAAGCGTCAGTGTAATCAGCGCTGCACGCTACACCCGTAAGGGATGTGGTTTACATACAGCGCTGGGAGAGCTCTCTCCCAGCGCTGCCGCTCTGACTACACTCACACTTCAAAGCGCTGCCGCGGCAGCTCTCCCACAGCGCTGCCGGGGCAGCAGTTTGAAATTCCAAATGTAGCCATACCCTCAAACTCAATTTACCTTAGGACCAGTGCCAGTCCTCAAATCCTCCCAGTGGGCCAAGAATGTGACTGAAGATGGTGTTCAGAAAAGAAAATATTTATATTATATTTTTTATTTAGAATTTCTTACAAATAATAAAACTATCATACAACTTTATACAATTCTTTACCTGCCAGAGAGTTTTTAGTGTTTGCCAGACACCTGGCAACGCTTCAGTTCTGTCAGTTTGTTGATGTTTGGCCTCAGTGACAGCAGTTGAAATGGTCAGGATTGCAGCAAGGTGTGCATCAAATAATTGTGTTCGGTATTTTGACTTGTTTATTTTCATTATAGAAAAAAGAGATGCTGCCTCCCTGGCTGACTCTGCCTGGCGACCAGTGATGGTATTTCTGTCCCTCTCCCCCAGCCAATGGGACCTGTGGGGGGCGGTGCCTGGCGCAGACATTGCCGACAGTGTGGCTGCCTGTGTCTCTCCTCTGCGGACCGGGACTTTGAGACCCCGGGTCTACAGTGAAGCACTGCGGCTGCACTGCACTGTAGTGTTTTTAGTGTAGACAAGCCCTTACGTAGCACTTCTGTGGGGTGGCAAGGGAAATGAGGTGAAAAATGGATGCTGGAGCTCTGGGGATTTCATGGTCTTCTATTTTTTCCTGAGGTTGGTGCCCCTCTTTCGCTTCAGTAACCAAGAAATAGGAGAGAGGTTCCCCCTGTGATCTTTCTGCTCAAGATACTCAAAGCCAGATCCTAAGATGGTGTAAAACAGAGTAGCTTTATTTACTTCAGTGGAACTATGCAGATTTACCTCAGCGGATGAGTCCCAGATCATCAAATTTAATTATCCAGTCAGAGTAAAAAGTCATACCCAGCCGTCTGGCTCAAGACACTCAAGTGCTAGTGAAGAATACTAACCAAATGGCCACCTGGCAATCTCCTGGCTTGGAGGCTGACATTTGGCCTATGATTTCAACATGGATTTTTTTTCCTATAAAGGGAAGAAGTGACGGTGCGATTTGATGGAGAGTGATGCCTAGTGGTTAAAGCAGTGTTGGACAGCTAGGACTCTTGAGTTGTGTTCCCAGTTCTGCCACTACTTGCTGTGTGGTCCTGGGAAAGAAGCTTAACTGTGCAATGCCTCAATTTCTTCATATGTATATTGGGTATAATATATATGGTACTGTAATTCACAGTGGCATTGTGAGGATTAAGTAATGTTTGCAGAGAGGTTTGTGATCCACCAATGGAAAATGACATACAAGAGTAGTCCAAGTGTCATGCTGTCTGGAGTGACTCATGACTGAGAGTGCCAGTCTCAGGGCAGACTGTCAAAAAGCAGGGCAGACACCCCACACTGGTTGTATGTTCTATAATTAGATTTCACCAACCCAGAAGAAAATGCGAACTCTCAAAGTAATACAGTAGTTTTATAACAGAGTCACAGACAGTCCCCAAAGACATGCCAGCCTATCTTACCAGCCAGACAAGCTGGACTCTGTGATAAATGGTCACTGACACCAAAAATCACAAAATATTCAGGTTGCTCCCAGTCACTTACCCTAGATCATTTTGTACCTTAGATCTCATACCATAGCCAATCCTGTAAAAAGTAACTAAAGATTTATTAACTAGGGAAAAGAAGTAAGAGAGTTCTTTACAGGACAGAGCAAGCAAGCATCTGTACACAAATGAGTTTCAATGTGTGATTCAAAAGGTGACAGAGCTGTAGTAATCTGCCAATTCAAAATGTCTTTCAGGACTAATCCATGCCAAACAGCATGGGAATCTCTTTGCTTATGTTTAGGAATCTTTGCCCCTCAGAATCCAGACAGCATAAGAGAGATTCAGTTTCTTGTCAGGGATTTTTATTCCCTCCTCTCCAGAATCCAAAACTGATGGGATGAGTTCATGCACAAGTCTCTCCTACCTGGAGGAAGTTAGGAAAGCAGTTAACAGGCCCTCTGTCCTTTGATGCTACATAATACCTCATTTGCCATCAATGGGCCATCTTGTGTTCAGGGTGAGCACTTTGCTTTAATTAATGCTTCTTTTCCAGTTTAGTGAGTTACACACTTGCTCACAGCTTGAAACCTTCTCTTAACAAAGACCCTTGTTAAAAAAACTTAACACCTCTGCCTTCAGGCAAAGAGATAAGATATGCATCTACCTTTCCAGCTCTGCTATCTAAGCAGCTGCACAGGAGAAAAAAAAATCTTACTGGCTTTTGATTCCTTTAAAATTCCTCACCGCTGCTCACCATGTCAAGGTTCCTTCCCCACTCTGAACTATAGGGTACAGATGTGGGGACCTGCATGAGAACCTCTAAGCTTAATTACCAACTTAGATCTGGTTTTGCTGCCATCACCCAAATCATTTAAGAGTTATTTGGAAAACTCTGTCTACCTACCCCCAGAATATCTCCCTCCACCTGTTCCCTGGTGAACACTGATCCAAACCCTTGGATCTTAAAACAAGGAGAAATTAACCATCCCATCTCCTTTTCCCCCACCAATTCTTGGTGAGTCCAGATCCAACCCCCTTGGATCTTAAAACAAGGAAAAATCAATCAGGTTCTTAAAAAAGAAGGCTTTTAATTAAAGAAAAAAAGGTAAAAATCATCTCTGTAAAATCAGTATGGAGAATAACTTTACAGGGTAATCGGATTTAAAGAGCCCAGAGGAACCCCCTCTAGCCTTAGGTTCATAGTTACAGCAAATAGAGGTAAATCTACTCAGCAAAAAGGAACATTTACAAGTTGAGAAAACAAAGATAAACCTAACACATCTTGCCTGGCTGTTACTTACAAGTCTGAAATATGAGAGACTGGTTCAGAAAGATTTGGAGAGCCTGGATTGATGTCTGGTCCCCCTTAGTCCCAAGAGCGAACAATCCCCAAAACAAAGAGCACACAAACAAAAGTCTTCCCCCCACCAAGATTTGAAAGTATCTTGTCCCCTTATTGGTCGTTTGGGTCAGGTGTCAGCCAGGTTACCTGAGCTTTTTAACCCTTTAAAGGTAAAAGGATTTTGGTGTCTCTGGCCAGGAGGGATTTTATAGCATTGTACACAGGAGGGCTGTTACCCTTCCCTTCATAGTTAGGACACACAATTACACAGGTTTACAAGGCAAACACTCATAACGTTATAACATGAGCTGCAGCCATTGATCTAACTTATAACCACCAAGGTTATAAATGAGATCAATTCATGCTGCATCCTACAAGCATTTTATAAAGTCTAAACACATTCTTAGTAACTTAACATCTAACATCTGTTTTGATAATACTAACACACAGGTACGCAAGATTGGTTTCCAGCTATCCATTTGTATGTGTTCAGTAAGGCCTGGGGCCTTGTCATGAGCTGGCACCTGGTCTGCCAGCATCACACCATATATACTTCCCCTAACCCCCAAACTCCTCTTGTTCATAACCTTTTGCTAGGCTAGGCTATGAACTTGATTTATATATAAAAGACTGTGACATAGAAACCTTAAATTAAACCTATACTGTTGTTTCCTCACTCACTTCATACTACTCCATACTCCTTAGTGACAAAATCCCTGAGCCAACAGTGGGTGCATTTTGTGTCTGAGCTTGGACTGGATTTTAAATGTGCATAGGTGCTATTCTGAACAAAAAGGGGAGACAATGGCAAAACAGGGTCCAGAGAAGCGAGAGAACTTTCTCACCACCCTCTGGAGTTGCTCTCTCGTTTGGAGAAAGCTGAATGAAACAGAAAGGAAATGAGGGAGGTGTGTGTCTGCAAAGCTTTTCTCCAGCTCTCCACTGAGCCGTGACCTGGTTTCTCCAGGAGCTGCCTGCTGTTTTCTTATTTTCTAAGCAAGTGCCTAAGACAATGCCTTGCATGCCAAACAGAGTCAGCCAATCAGATAGGAAAGGTTCTGAGTTGGAGACCACTCCCTGATCCTTCCCTCTTTTTTATTTTTCTTCCCTGGCTCTGAAATAACAGCTCCAGTGTCCATAGAGAAGATAGGGGGGGAAAGCTTCTCTTACCTGCCTGAGCACTGGGTTAAGTGTTTATTTTGTTTGTTTGTTTTTGTACGGTATTTAGCTATTAATATTTTTCATTGTTGTCATCTTGACAGAACCCAAGAAGAAGAAAAAGGAAGGCAAGAAACAGGAGAAGATGCTGGATTAATAGAAGCCTTGCTGGGCAGCAGGAGAAAGGGACATCAGCAAACGTGATCAGTTAACAGTTTCATTTACATCTAGACGATTTACCCTAAAATTATTTATAGCTTAATTGTACAATAGGAGGAAACACACACACACACCCCTTTTTTTAAAATTTTACTCTAGTATTTTTTAATGTATAACCCTAACAACATTTTAGAGGCCTGCAATAAAGAACTGTAATTTCATTCAGAAAATTATTTCTATGGTATATTGAAAAATGTAGAGTATTTTAAGGTATTTTTTCCCTCAAGTCTTATTTTAGGTGTTGATCCGGACAAGTTACTCCATGCAGGCAGAGCCTTGAGCCTCTGGAAGTAAATGGGGCAGTGTGTGGGAGCAGGAGTCTGCCCACGTGCAGTAACGTGTAGGAGTCAGGCCTTAGATTTGAAACAAACAGGACTTTTTTTGGGAGGGTGGGGGCAGTCTTTTAAGATTCTTGTCACAGATAGAGAACTGTGTGGAAACTGTCTGGGGTGGGTGGAAAGGTTTAGTATTTGCTGGCAAAAAGTAAGAGGGGGGTGGGACAGTAAGTATTCAGTTCAAATTACTACTGTTTAAAATCTCATTGTTTCTACCACTGGCACTTTATTGGCAGCAGGAATGGTGAAATCCTCTCTCTAGAAAGCTGGGGTTGGCAAAGTCCTCAATTTTCATAGTGTGACACTCGGCTGAAAAAGTGCTTGTCATAGTGAAACAACACCAAAACTCACCTTGAATTTTTCATGAAAACAAAAGGAAACAGAGAAAAATGTTTCCCTCTCTTTACCTGAAATCCTGAAAAAATACCTTTATCCCTCCCTTCCCCAGCAGGGGAATATCCTTTTCATGTGGTCTTGTTGGGAGCATTGGGTTTTTTCCTTAGCCATCTCCCAGTGATATCAGTGTGAGCCTCCCTATTGATTTTAATTGGAACTGGTTGAGAAATAGTATTTTCACCAGAAAAAAATTGAAATACATGATTTTTTTTTAAATGGTCATGGAATTTTTCAGATTTTTCCAGGAAACAAAAATGGAAAATAATTGTTTTTTGAAACCAAAAAAAAAAAAAAAATTCATTCACCCCCTTCCTCTCCCCTTTTCTTTTATCCCAATAGAAAAAAAAGAGAAAGTGAAAATCAAGAAAGGTTTTGTTTTTCATTAAAATTGGAAAATTTCAGTCAAAATAATTTTTTCTGTGAAAAATTTCATTTAAAAAGTTTTTTTTTTGGGGGGGGGGAAATGTTGATTGGAAAAAAATTACAAGCCCTAATTTTAATAGATATTGGGTCTGTCCTTTTTTGAGGATACAGGGGGGCTGATCATTTCTTATTTTAGCCCACTATTTCACTTGACTGTGAGGTCCAGGGAAAAGGGATCTGTTATATGGAGTTAAAGTGCTACCCAGCTGGCTCCTGGAAAGTCCTGTGGAGAAGACTGGTTTTTCACTCAAGACAGCATTTAGATTAGTAGTTTAAGGAATTTCAGTGCCCAAGTTCCACTGAATTTGCATTTGAAAATCCCAGCCTTATAGTACAAAGGATAGGATTTGGCTGCATAGGAAAGCAGGAATTTTTGCAGGGAAGTCCTATGGCCTGTGTTATGCAGGTCAGACTGGATTATGACAATGGTCCCCACTGGACTTAAAATATATGAATCAATGCGAACCTGCCGACATCAGTGGTTTTGCACTGGTGTAGGGGGAGTCCATCTGAACAGATCATGCTACAGGATTGGGACATGGCTTGTAGAAATTGTGGAGCTTCCTTTCCTCACACTAACACACTAAAATCCCACCACCACCATATCAAATAAACTACAGGCACATCGTCTTTGTGTTCCCCCTGGTTCTGGAATGGAAAGGATGCTTTAGGCTACCTCTTGCAAGGCAGACGTTCTCAAACCGCTCTCCAGAGCGCTCCTTCATCCCTGTAACAGTGTGAGACACGAGCAGTTGCTGGAAAGGAAGGTGGTTCCAGGAGGGAAGAGTTTCTTTCACTCAAAGACTTGCCAACACACAGATGTGCACAGCTTACTAAGGCTTGGTTTACACTTAACACTTATGCAAGCATAAGTATGTTGGCCAGAGGTGTGAAGAACACACACCCCTGGTTGGACATAGCTGTGCCCACCACACTCCCAGTATAGATGCAGCTATGGCAACACAAGAGCATAGCTTTTGTGAGCATAGCTATTGTTATATGGGGAGGTGCGGTTCTTATGTCGATGGGGTTCTCTTGGTCTACACTGGGGGGCTATGCCCATGTAGCTGTGCTGGCAGAGGCTTTGGAGAGGAGACATAGCTGAAAGATGTGATGTTGCCCCAATGTAGTGAAACTGGTGCAGCTTTGCATATGGACGCTCGTAAATCATTTTAAACCTGGCTTACCTTGGTGTGGCTTGCCTCTATTAAATGAGGAGCTGTCAGGAGTTAAGAATGCTGCAGATAGACAGCCTCATTCTCCTCTGATATATACGGGGCTAAAAGTTTTATAAAGAGACTGCTTTCCCATCCCACCTGTAAGGGGTTAGAAGTGGATGTAAGTGGCCCGCTTCAGGAATGGTTTCCGTCTTCATTTGCTACAGCTATAATATGGCCCTGAGGGAATGATAAGTATCCCTAAAATAACATGACCTCCTAGGGACACTAAAAGCTAGTAGAGAGATGAAATGCCATGCTTTGACTTGAGATGCATCTGAATGCAAACCCTGGATTCAAACACCTGCAAATTTGGGGACATTGGGATCTAGATTCAGAAGCTTGCGATACTGTATAGTTTTAACATTGCGCCTGACAGAAACACCCCATGCTGAAAGGGAGCCCCTGTTTGTAACACTAAGACTGTGTCACCCCCCTGTCAGGATCATCTAATGATGTAGTGCCATTCCTTCCAGATCTACTCTTCAGCGGAGAGGGATGTTGCAATTTTGACGACCATAAAAATCAGCAGTCGGAAGCAGCAGCATGCTTGGGTTCCTGGTTCAGAATAGCTAGGTGCCAACTCAGAAATCATTCTATTAACACCACTTGTGTCCACTTCTCATGTCTCTTTCTCTCTGTGGAGCAGGACTGATGTGGGAATTGGCTGGAAGAGCCGTTCACAGTGGAGAAAAAGGTGGGGAAGGGGAATCTCCATTTCCATTCTTTAGCCCCTGTCAGGGGGCATCTCCTGTGAACCTTCAATCATTTTCCAGGGGTTATTCTCTCTAAAGGAGGGTTCCCCACTAAATTTTGACAAAGTTGGAGGGTTTCCCTTTGAGCTTCTCCCAGACTTCTGAAGGCATTGCTGGGACTCCTCTCCAAACCTGAGCAAATGATGGTTGGAGGTTTGAAACTGCAATAGCATTTTTGGCCGGAGGGAGTGGTAAGGAAAAGGTCTTGTTCAGGGTGATCCAAAGGTCACCTCTGAATGCAGTCACGAGCCTTACCGCTTCCTGCTCCAGAAATCTCTAGTTCTCCCTGCTCAGCCCCTTCACCCCAGCACCAGCAGGTCACTGCTCTCAAAAATCTCTCTTTGTTTATTCCTGGCACACAGAACTGTGGGCTATGGTGGATCATTGGATGCTTTTTTGCCCATTTTGTGAGTCCTGCACAAAATTAAGTTGAGAATTAATGGGACCCCTGGAATTAGGAAGAGGCTGTCCAAATTACATGGGAAGATGGGCTTCTTAGTGAAGCCCTTTCCTGACAAGTCTTCTCTAGCTGGGGGCTTCCTGGTAGAGTGGAACACATCATATGCAATGGAAAACTAGGGACTCCAATGTAAAGGAGAACCGTTTCAAACCCACAAGGCCCCTTTTTCAAGTTAAACTGGGAAAAGAATGTAGATTACCCTGACAGCTTCGGTGGGATTAAGGGTGAGGGGGTAGAACTTAAAGGGTGGTCAGAAACTGTTTGAGGACGTTATGGCTTGCAGAAATAAACCCTTGCTCCTTCATTGCTCTTTAGCAGTAAGCCTTCCTGGTGTTTTCCTTTGTCTATAGAACTCCTTAAAGTCAAAAGAGGCCCTGATTCCATTTGGTTTCTTCCAGCCTTTGACTTCTTGAATGCTGGATGAGCTGCCTATGATGCAACTGTACCTACAGTTCTCTTATTATATGTCTGACAAAGAGCTTCCTATTTTCAAAAGCAATTGCCCATATTCAGTCTTTGGTGAAGACCGAAGAGGTGTTCCCCAATCCAGGCCACTTCAAAAGGCCATTTACGGTTCTGAACAGGGTAAGGGAATTTTGCAGAGAGAAGGCTGCAGCTTTGAATTCCATGAGGTAAAGGTAAGAAAATTTACAGCCTATGCTTCCTATCCATCCTTACCTTCCTGTAATTAATTATACAGCCTGAATCCCCTCATCCTAATCTGTCTGGCAACAGAGAACTATCTAGTCTCCCCAGTGAATCTTTATACTTTCAGTGTGGTAATTATATGATTCATTCAGAGTTTCCCAGTTGGAGGGGAACAGCTTTGACTCTTCAGAGATTTTTTTTGCATCATCGATAGGTCTTAAAAGGAAAGCAGGCTACTACTTTGCTCAGAGCTAGAAATTGGCTAACGAGGATGTCACTAAGCAGGCACAACACCTTTCTAGAACAACAGTGTTTATAAAAACTACAAAGGGTGACTCCATGATTCAAAATGTATCTTGAAAAATGTGACACCAATCTCAAATAATAAAAATAGAAAGGGCCCTTTCTCTTGTGTAATGAATTATACCTGGGCAAAGTGAGCACAATGACTTCATCAGATACAGTCCAGCAGAGAATCATGGCCAGCAGCTCTATTATTTTAGAGCCAAGAGTAGTCAAGCAGAGTGCAAAACATTCTTCAAAACAAAAACTAAGATCTCTGTCTCAGAGTGATGTTCTCTTCTACCACCGCCAAGTAAAGGGAAAGCCATAGTGCCCTCCCCTGTCCTTGCTGCAACTTCCTTTCAGAGGATCCATTCAGAAGTGTTTGAACATAGGAACAAGGGATGGGGGGTTGAGGGGGGGGAAGAGGATGGTTTATGTTGCTGCAAATAAAATAAAATAAAAACAAAAAACCCTCCCAATCCCTGTAGTTGTGCTGTTAAAAATGTCAACAGGAATGAATGACTTACAGGCTAAATATTGCACTCAATGAATTTCTAAATATGTACATAAAACCTCACCTTATCTGATGTATTCTCATGGGTTCTTTCCTTTTCCTTTTCTTTCTCTCTCTTTTTTTTTTAATTTGTACATTGATTTTGTAATCTAGCTGTGTGTTATCTTTTTGATTTTCTTTTTAAACTTGTATGAAAGCCATATATACACATTATAGGATGAAAGCATTAATCCTGTAACATTCCTTAATGATTCCCTTGGCTTGGCAGGATTGTGAGAGGTCCTAGAGAATATATATGTTTACTGATTGTATCAACATAATTTACTTGCTCTTAGTGGAGGTGAAGATGTTAAATAAACTAATACACAGAGATTTGGCGGTGTCATCATCTCCTTTGTGAAACAATAAGGGACGTTGAAAGTCTCCTGAAAGAATTCCAAAGACTTTTGGAGGGGGTGTATGTCTTCCCATGTGGTGTCAGTTTGATGTCAGCCTTGGGGTGTTGCATTTTTAATAAGCCCTTTCTGTATAAACTCTTAGAAAGAGTCTTTATTTGCAGGAAGAAGCCTGGCTAAGTAACAGAGATAGGCAGCTCCTCTGTAGTCAGGGGCATCTAGACTGAAGTCTGTCTTCTCAAAATTCTCTCCATTTCCCATTCCTGTAAAAGTTTATTAATACATTCCAGAACATAGACACAACACTGAGAGGTGGGAGAGGAGTTTGGAACCATCTTTCTCATAGTCTCAAATAAGAATATCATACACTTCCTCAAGAATGGAATCTTCTCCTCAGTCCTTTTCTGCCATGTCTAATCCTTTTGGGTGAGAGTGGTGGCAGTGGTAGGGGGCATCAGAAAGGAAATCAGATATTTTCATTTCCATTGAGGAACAAAGAAGAGGGGTAATAAAGTGATAATGGCATATCTGTTCTTTGTATCTCCCTTCCCCTTTTCCCGTCTTAAGTCTTTCTCCTTTGTCCGCCTCCTCTTGCCTTCTCTATTCCCTTTTTTCTTTTCTTTTTGTTTCCCTTCCCTACTGTTTTCTTAAATAATCAAATACATTGAATACTCCCCCATCAGCTCTTCTCCTGCTGCAGTAGCAGTTCCATTCCCCACTGATAAGACAAGAGGTGTTGTGTCTGGAAGTGCCAGCCCAAGCTCGTTGTTGGTGGGATTGGTGATAGAGCTAGGAAAAGTAAATGGGCTTCTAGAATTGTTAGGAAGCCAATGAACTACTGTTGTAAGCTGTGAAAACTGCCATTGTGTTCTTCAAATCACTAAAGGAGTTGGCAAGCCAAAGCCCACAAGGAAACCAGCTACCTGCTCTTCTTTCTTTATGCAATAATAACCTGCCTGCCTAGCATTTACACTATACGACTGGGATCAGAGAGGGAGTTATGGCAGCTTCAAGCTTCTTTTATGCTGCCTGTATTCTGGGGCTGTTCAGGGGTCTACCCAGGTGTAAGTTACCAATGTGCTTTAACTTATACTTTGCTTACTATGTCCTCCTATGCAGGGCACTCTCGTCCCACACCTTCCCTGCACCAAACATATCCACTATGCCACGTACATGGCTGCCAGACAGCCCTTATGGCACTATGCACTTATGCACCAGTGAAGTGTCCCCGTGGACAGAAGAAATTCTCAGACAGCTCTGAGAAGATTCTAACACCTCTTATGACACTTTTCTGCATGCCACTAGAGGTTGCTATACACACTGTGTCAATTACATAGATCAATGAACACAATAATACCTGGTAGTGAGTGGGAATAGAAGTCAAGTGGTACTTCTAGTCACAGGCTGTGGATGGCTTATGTGGTGCCTAATAACATCGGTTCTTATGTAGGGTAAAGAAAAGGTAATCAGAGCTCCTGCTTCATGGCAACAGCTGATTGCCACAGAGATGAGGAATAAATTCTCTCCTTTCCCTTCCAATGTACAACATTTCTCAACTGACTAGTTACTAATGGGCGGAAAGGATGGTTGCCTTCTGAAGCCACAGTCAGAACCTAACCTGCACTAGGTGGCAAATGACCAGAATCCTTGCTCTGAGAGATATTGCAGTCAGTAAATTAAGATGAGAACTCAGGAGGAAATGGGAAACACAGGGAGGGGACTTGATGGGGAAGAATTAAGGTATATACAGTGGAAGTTGATAGTAATGAATGTAAACCAAAGCTATGATTCATAGAAAATTGATAAGGGAAGCAAAGAGACACAAGGTGAAATCTAAAGCCAGAAGAGTTAAGAACAATAAGAAGGAGTTTTTATAGTATATTAGGAACAAAATAAAAATCCAAATGGAAATGGCAGAATTGTCAAAATAATTCAGAAAAGGCAGCAGTGTTCAATAAATACTTTTATTCTGTATCTGAGAAATAAAACAGCTGTGTAGTCATATCATATGATAACACTCTTTCCATTCCACTAGCATCTCAGGAGACAATTAAACTAGTACTAAAAAGCAACAAAGAGTCCCGTGGCACCTTAAAGACTAACATGCATTGGAGCATTAGCTTTCCATGCGTCTAACGAAGTGGGTATTCACTCATGAAAGCTCATGCTCCAATACATCTGTTAGTCTTTAAGGTGCCACAGGACTCTTTGTTGCTTTTTACAGAACCAGACTAACATGGCTACCCCTCTGATAGTAGTACTAAAGTTAGATATTTTTAAATCAGACGGTCAGGTTAACCTGCATCCAAGAGTTTTAAAAGAGATGACTGAGAAACTCACTGGACCATTAATATTGATTTCCAATCAGTCTTGGAATACTGGGAATATTCCAGAAGACTCAAAGAAAGCAAATGTGCCAATATTTAAAAAGGGTAAATGGGATGACCCTAGTGATTATAAGCCTCTCAGTCTGACACTGATCATGGACAAGATAACTATTTGGCTGATATAGAACTTGATTAATAATGAATTAAAGGAGGGTAGAGTACAATTAATACCAATCAACATGGGTTTGTGGCAAATAGATCCTGTCAAACTAATGATAATTTTTTTTTATGAGATTACACATTTCATTGATAAAAGGTAATGTTATTGAAATAATAGACTTAGACTTTTGTAAGGCATTTGACTTGGAATCACATGACATTTTGACTAAAAAAACTAGAATTAACATGGCAGACATGAAATGAATTAAAGGCTTGCTAACTGTTAGGCCTGCTAATGTAATTGTAAGTGGGGAATCATTATTGAGTGGATGTGTTTCTAGTGGAGTCCCTCAGGGATGTATTCTTGGATCAAAACTCTATTTTTATTAATGACCTGGAAGAAAACATAAAAAGTCTTCACTGATAAAGTTTGCAGATGACACAAAAATTGGGGAAGTGGTAAATAGTGAAGAGGACAATTCACTGATACAGAGGGATCTGGATTGCTTGGTAAGCTAGGTGCAAACAAACTATATGCATTTTAACACAACTAAAAGTAAGTTTATACACCTAGGAACAAAGAATGCAGGCCATACTTACAGGATGGGGGACTCAATCCTGGGAAGCAGTGACTCTGAAAAAGATTTGGGTCTGGATAATCAGCTGAACATGAGCTCCCAATACATCATTGTGACCAAAAGAGATAATGAATTCATAAGCAGGAATCTTGAGTAGGAGTAGCTGTTTCACTTCTGCATTTGACTCTGGTGTGACTGCTTCTGGACTATTCTATCCAGTTCTGGTGTCCACAATTCACCAAGGATGTTGACACATTGGAAAGGGTGCAAAGAGCCACAAGAATGATTAAAGGATTAAAAAACATGTCTTAGAGTGATAGACTCAAGGAGGTCAATCTATTTAGCTTAATAAAGAAAAGGTTAAGGGGTGACTTGATTACAGTCTATAAGTATCTACCTTGGGAACAACTATTTGATAATAGGCTTTTCAGTGTACCAGAGAAAGGTATACCATGATCCAATGGCTAGAAGTTGAAGAATTCAGATTGAAAATAAAATGTACCTTTTTAACAGCGAGGGTAATTAACCACTGCAACAATTAACCAAAGATTATGGCAGATTCTCCATCAGTGGCAATTTTTAAAACAATTTGTTTTTCTAATAGATCTGCTCTAAGGAATTATTTTGCGAATGTTCTAGGCCTATGTTATATAGGAGGTCAGACTAGATGATCATGATGGTCCTTTCTGGTGTGGGAAGCTATGAATCTATAACACACAGTGGCTCTTTGTCTCACTATAGTGGTTGTATCACAAGAGAGAGGTTTGAGACTGCTACTGCCTTTGGGTTAATGAACCTGGAGCTTAAATGCAAGCCCATGTGTTTAGACTGAAAGGTCCGCGATTCAGTCACCACAGGTGCACCCGTCAGGGGTATCATTACACAAACAAGAAATAGATGTGAGTAAGGAGGCCTGAGATTCTCTCTCATGTTCTTTGATGCCAGATATTCTTTAATGGATTTGTGTTCCACTACAGAGTGGATTCTGACAATGTTTTGTATGTTGCATCCCTGATAGAATGCAATGGACGTACCCCCTGATCCTGCAAATATTTACAAATGCTTAACTTTACACACTGCATGTAGTCTCATTGACTTCAACAGGCCAACTCACAGTGTGTATAGTTAAGGATATGTGCAACTCTTGGCAGCCTCGGGGGCTCATTTACCATTACACTGACATTAAATACAAAGGTTCTGTTTTGTTCCTACCAACACCTCCTGTTGATAGGTCTGACATTGCAGCCTGCAGAGCTGGAGTGTGGCAAAGAGAAAACATACAGACTCTATGATAAAGACTGTTTTGTAAGTGGTTGGATTTAGAGCTGGGTCTGTGTCTCATCAGTGCTACTCACTCTCTTATCAGCAAAGCTTCCTAAAGTGTTCCAATTTATCACTATGAGAATAAAAAGACTAGGATATTTTATTTTAGTGCAGTGCATGACAGCACCTCAGGGTCAGTGTAAAGGTTGCTGTGGGACAGAGTGAACAATGGGCAGTAACATAAAAACCCCAGAAGGTTCCACCCATTCTACACTGTAATATTAAATGGTACGTCTCATTGAACAAGGGGTTTCCATTACATAAGGATGTGGAAAACCCTCATTTTAAAAAGAGGAAAAATATTTATTATTATTAGGCTCATTATAAATGTGCTTAGCACCTTTGATCAGAGGAGCTCAGAGCACTTTACATATATTAATTAGGCTTCCAACAGCCCTGTGAGGTAAGTATTTTTTATCCTCATTTTCCAGAAAGCCAGAGAACTGATTGGTTAATGTGAATGAGCCAAGAGCACAGAGTGTATTTATTGCAGTGCGGAAAATTGAACTCTGACACCGCAGTTCTAACCAGTGGTCAACCCTTTCTCTAATGTAATGGCATAAGAGTGGAGAATCCATTCATAACTTCCTCCAAAAGGGGCCAGAAAGAGTGTGGGGGGTTAAACAGAGGACCTAACCTCCCCCACTCCCCAATTAGAGTAGTGAACTGGTATGGAAAGAGCCTCCTGCCAGAATGGAGCACAGGAGGCTAAAAATTAAAACAGAAGCATGCCCCATCACAGAAGCTCAGGAGAGAGAGAAAGGAGGCAGGGAAAGATTCTGCTGTTTGATGCCTTGGGGCTCAGAAAGTACTATTCTTTCTGGTGTTCTGCTTCCTTTGTGTGACATGGCAGGTGTAACAGGACACTCCTCCCAGAAGTGACTCCAGATAATTGATTCTGATGCCCTTTCCAGGTTCACCACTGTTCTGTGAGATCCATAAAGCTGCTGGGAAGAAGAGCGAAGCGGCATGTCTCAGCAGCCGGGGAAGGACTCCTGGAAACAAGCAAGCCAAACAGGATGCTATTGAGAGGGAATGAAGCTGATTTGGAAACAGCTCTATGGGACCCATTCCATAGCTAGAAATTCATCCCCTCCCTTCCATTGACACACTTGATCCCGCAAGGTTTCTGTGTATCCCCTGTGAGATCTGAAACTGGAGGCTTCAACGCTTTTGTTCATGAGAGGTCCCGAGGAGAATTTGGCCAAAAGTTTCTATAGAGCTTTTAAATCCTTTGGGCCGAAGAGGGCTTTATAAATATTTTATCATCATGGTCCCTACCAGGCCCTCAAATTCCCAACCCTGTCTCTTGCTTCCTTACAGATTGGTACATGCTAGTTCTTGTCAGACTGATGCTCTTTCCTCCCACCTCCATATCTTCTACTGAAATGACAGGTACTCTTAAGCCAAATTCCTGGCATGTGAGAGCCTTTGTCAGAACAACATTTTATATTTAGATTCATCCTCTGTGATTTCAGTGCCACACAGGAGGTGTGAATGCTAAAGGAAGGAAGCCTGGGGCAGCTGGTGACAGATTTCATGACTGTTCCAGGAAGGACTGGGAAAAGCTAGGTAGCCGTGTAAATGGGGAGCTCCCTGCCTTTCAGTGCTTTGCATTAACTTCTTCTTATCTCTCCTCACTCTGGCGCTATTTATGCCTTTAGAAAACATAAAACTCAAATGATGTCACTGCTGAAAGCAAAGACTGAACTTTCATTTAACTTTTCTTTTAAGTGAGTTTTGTGCGAAGATTAAAAGAGCTGGCTTGACAATCTTGGTAGCTAAAATCCTATATTCGTGTATGTAACGGGTGCAGGTTGAGTATCTGCTGTACAATCATCACCACTGGCCACTGGGGGTTGAATCCTGGACCTCCAGAGCTAAATCATGAGCCCTGCCAGACTGATCTAAAGTATAAAAGGCCCAGAGCCTTGAGGAAGATATTGAGGCCCCAAACTTACATTGCTTTCAATGGGAGTTAGGCACCTAAAAACCTTTGAGGATCAGAACTTAAGTTCCTGAGCTGGCAGCTGGAGTAGATTCAAATCCTCTGTGAATCAGGCACAGCAGAAAATATATAACACTGAACAGTGTGTTAAACAAGTTTACTTCTCCAGTAAGTGTACCTCTGCCTCAGCCTGGAGAAACCACCTCCTCCAAGAAGTTGCCAATTAGTGCCAGTTATGCTAGCAGTATCTGAGATGTGGCCGTAAGGGAACAGAACCGAGATCACCTTTTCAATGTTTTATATTCAAAGGCTCCACAGTATATTGAGCCAGGGTAATGGGCGCTGTGATTAAGGGACTCTGGTGCTGTATAGGCCTGCGGGAGACAGGAGTTGAAGGAACAACTAGATGACACAGCTGCGACTTGTAAAAGGTTGAACAGTTGCAAAGGCTACGGAATTCATGAGCTTTGCTTGTTCAGGAAACCATCCAATAGCAGCTACTTTTTTCCTGCCTTTGTTCATAGAAAGGAAACTATTTTGAATTGACAGCTATAAAGGGGTGGGAATTGCCACGTGTGCTATCGCTAAGTCTCATATACTCCACCAACCTCTGAGGGCATAGATCTCAATTGCCTGATAATACACTTCCAATCAGAGGGCTTTGCAGGTGCTGCGAATGGAACTTCTGCAAGAGAAAGTCTCACAGGAAGGTCAAGCAGAAAAGGGTGAATGGCAAAGGTTAAATGGGAATTAACAATGCAGCTTCCTCCCATTACAACAAGGTAACCCTGTGCTTGGGATAAGGAGCCAGATCCTCAGCTGGTGCAAAATTGGCATCGTTCCACTGGCTTTGGTAGAGCTGTGCTGGTTTATAGCTGCTGATGATCTGGCCCAAGATTGTGGCAGGACAGAGAGTGAACTAAGGAGAACAGTGTAAAGTATAAAGGCGATGGCAAGAGTATTCATGTTACAGGTTAGTTTTCACTCCTAAAAGATGATGACTTACTTCTACCTGAAAAGTTAAATTCTAGTTACTTTCAGTATCAGAGGGGTAGCCGTGTTAGTCTGGATCTGTAAAAGCAGCAAAGAATCCTGTGGCACCTTATAGACTAACAGACATTTTGGAGCATGAGCTTTCGTGGGTGAATACCCACTTCCTCAGATGCATCTGAGGAAGTGGGTATTCACCCACGAAAGCTCATGCTATCTGAGGAAGTGGGTATTCACCCACGAAAGCTCATGCTCCAAAACGTCTGTTAGTCTATAAGGTGCCACAGGATTCTTTGCTGCTAGTTACTTTCAGTAACTTAGAAAATTTTGTCATTTCTGTGCTAAACATGAGCAGTATACCTACTTGTAGGCTGGCCATCCTCTCACTTTGCAACTTCCATGCACCGTGTGGTTGAATCAGTCATGTATTATGGATCTGGTAACTACCTAAGTGCTAAGGGTACATTTACAAAGTAACTATATCTTGGGTAAGGAGCTCCCATGTGGAAAAAAATAACGCAGAGGGGTTGGGAAATTACAGATTGCTAATAGGCTGCTTACACAAGAGCTATCACACAGCATGGCTGGGCTAGGCTGTCCTCTGTGCTGGTTTTCCTGGATATGAGATAGGAAATGTCATACGTTTTGACTTAGACTTTATATCTCATGTTTCTCGGGGGAAGGGAGGGAAGGAAAATGGGCCTTATGTTCTAACTACCTTGCAAAGCTGGCCCAGGAGACCACAAATCTCAGGAGCTCTGCCAGGACCATCCATTTGAAGGCTTCATGCCTCCATTAAGTTTCCTGGCCTCTGTGGTCCCTCTAGGCTCTGTTGCCATCACTGCTAGAAGGACGAGTCGCCCAGACATGATGGAAGAATCAAATGGAAGATGGACATTGCAGGGGATGGGGCCCCAGTGGCTCTCACTTCAACACACACTCACCCACAGTTGTACATCATTAACAGATACTGCAAGAAATGAAGCCACTTTTCTGATTCAAGTATCTTTCTAAGGGCTGTAATTCTCTCTTTCCCCCCGCATAACCTTAAAAGCATTCACTGTGTATGTCATGGGGCAAAGAATCAGTCACAGGTTTATATATTAAAAGAGTCTCTCCTTTTATAAAGCTTTAAAAACTGGATGTGGTGCTGGTGATAGAGGATGCCAGGTGGACATCCCTAGGGACAACACTTTTCTTTTTATTCCCAGAAGAGGCACAGCCTGGAGAATGATGGGATAAACTTCCCCTACGCTGCCCTATCAATCTCCTTCAACCCTGCCCCTGTGAGGGTGAGAGGGTTATTCGCTTTCAGTGCCCATTCAATCCTGGTCATACATTCCATTCAGAGTCAAAAGAGGAACAAGATGGGGAAAGGACAACATCCAGAAGTGCTGACATTTTCAACATGAAATACAAGGAAAAGAAAAATTCAATTTGAAATGAAATTAAATGAACATTTTCATTTTGTTTCAAAATCCCTCACTGGAAAAATTTTTTTGAAAACAACATTTTTCCACATAAAATGTCAGTTTTGATGAAAGCACATTTTTTGGAGAGAAATTTTTTCAGTCAAACCCATATAACCAGCTCTGCACAGAAACATTAAATGATAGTTACTGAACAGGCATTATTAGACTGTATTGACCAAAAGTCTTTTCCTGCACACAAGGACTGGATTCAGATCAGTGGCCTGGAAATGAAAAATTCAAATCTCATGGCCGTTACCAACACTTTGAACTGTCCCAACCCAAATGAATGATTATTTTCTTATGCTTGATACAGCATTATAAAGTCTTATCCTTATTATACTGAAATTGTTCTATTTCCATTTTTCCTGAAGGATATGGGAGGGATACGGTCTATAAGAGGGAGAGACTAAGCAGCATCGGGGCTGGATTAACACACAGGCAAACTAGGCATGTGCCTGCAAACTTCTGGTGGTGGGGCAGGGCCCAACAGCCAGTCATACAGTACACTCACCGCAGCTGGGCTGGCCGTGCTGTATGTCTACCAGGACAAGCTGCTCATCCTACTGCTGTTTGAAGCACTGCTCGCTATGATAGACGAGTGGCTGGGGCTTACCAGAGTGGTGTGGCAACCCCATGCACCAGGTCACAATGCCACTGATTCATATTCGGCCCAGCCACCCTCTGTCACACTAAGCAGCATCCTGAGCAGCAGCAGGATGAGGAGCTTCCCCAGCATAGCCGCAGCATGGCCAGCTGAGCCGCAGTGAGTGTACTGACTGGCTGTTGTTATTCATGAGCAGGTAGGGGCCCAGAAGTGTGTTTGCCTCGGGCCCAGCAATCGGTTAATGTGGCTCTTGCCAGGAGAAATTCCCATCATGCTCTGAACAATCTGTACACAACATCTATAGTCCAAACTTAATCCCTTCCTGGGGTTTGGGCTTCCTGGTGATTCAAAGATTAAAAAAACATAAATCTCAGCCGAACTTTCATTCCCAGGCTTGGCTTTTCCTTGGGCTTCTCTGCAGGATCTTCCATCTCCATCTCTAACTCTCTTGCCTCGCCGAAACATTCCACCCCTCTCTTATCTCCTGATTGGAACTCTCAAGATTCAACAACCATAATAAGTCAGCAAGTCATGGCTCTGCATCTTGGTTCAACCACCTGAATTTAGGGTGGTTCAACAGCAAAGCCCTGCCTTCCTGTGCAAGATACCAGTATGACAACTTATATTGTGGTAGCCCCAGTCATGGAATGTACAAACACAGAACAAAAACATGGCCCTTGCTCCAAAGAGTTTACAATCAAAATCTAAAAACCGCCATTCTGTTCAGGGGTGGCTCTAGCTTTTTTGCTGCCCCAAGCACAGCAGGCAGGCCACAGGAGGTCCACTGGTCCTGTGGCTTCGGCATACCCGTCGCTGAATCTGCAGAACCGGCGGACCTCTCACAGGAAAGCTGCCGAAGGCTGCCTGACTGCCGTCCTCGCAGGAACCGGCAGGGCACTCCCACATGGCTTGCCGCCCCAGGCACGCACTTGGAGCGCTAGTGCCTGGAGCCACCGCTGATTCTGTTACAGCAGGATAACGTGGGCAGGAAATGCAGTACCAGCCTTAAGTCATTAGCACAATGGAGTAAAGTAAGGTAGCTAGAATGACCATCTTAAGGACATTGTCCTCTAGGGTTTCTGAGATGGCAGGATGCCTTTTCTTCATACCCATTTTACAGCATCTGGTCACAGTGCCACATCCTGGACTCCTGACAGACAGGAAGAGGCTGCTCTCTGCCAGAAGCTGATGATGAGTTCTTTTAAAACATTCTTTCAGGTGGTCTTGCTAAACAGATCCCATAAAATTAGACCTGTCCCTGCTCAAAATAAGTAACAGCTCTGAATACCAAAGAGTTTAATAGAGAGGAGAATGGATTACAGCTGCCTTTAGTATGGAACAGAGAGCTGACATAAACCGTACATCCGCAGAATCATTCTGCTGTATAAACATACTGTAAGAGGCAAGCAAGTCAGGCTGTCATATCAAAGGGAATGTGGAATTCAACTCTACATTCCTTGGTGAGAGTCCATCTCCAGAAAACCCTAGTCTGTCTCTGCTTTCCACGGAAACCTATGTTTTTAAATGGTGTTTCCCTTCTAGCCTTCAGCTTGTCTGAGCAGGTTGCTGCATAAAGCAGCTTTGGCAGTCATTTTATGCTACTAAGAGCATTTTCAATCTACCCACATTTTGTGTGTGACACCTTTAAATTCAGTCTTTTCACTTCTCAGCCTCCAAAACACTTTACTTGTCTACATTTTTAAAGATTTTCGGAGGCTGAGTTGGATTTCTTTTAGTAAGGTTTAAGGTAATTCTGATCCAGAGCCTATACTGGGCACAAGGATGAGTAGATGAGGCTGGCTACTTTTCCAATAAACTCTCGATTCCTACGCAAGCCCTCTGCCATCCTAACTGCTCTCGTCATGCTTGGAATATCTGGATTTGTTTTAGTCCTGTTCACTTCTTCACTTGACATTTGCACTGTGGAATCCGGCTGTTGCAATTCTTCCTCCTGCCCCGCAGGAGACACTGTGGTTAGGCCATTCAGCACTGCTTTGATCTTCTTGCTTAAAGAGCATTCTGGTAGACAGAAGCAGAGAAATGGGAGGAGAGAAGGGCAGAGAGGTGAAATGGAGGGGACACCTCATTTCCAAGCCCATGGTTTTGGATGCTATATATCACCCTAATTTTTTTCTGAATAGTTGTCAGGTTTGCACCTCGTTTTTCAATGTTATTTATAAAAAAAAATAGGCAAATCATTCTCAATGGATTTTTTTGGACAAATTTTGCATTTTTCTGTTTAGTTACTGTCCTTAAACAGCTCACCACTGTTTCAAATGTATCTGCCATTCAGAATTATATATCAAAACTTTTGGTGGTGATTAATATACTCTGTAGTTAGTTAATTGGTCTGTAGATTGAGCATGAGCATCACACTGCAAGAATTTGATAGTTGAAATCTGAACTATGTTGGTTAGTTTTCATTGGATAGACACAGTAGATCATGTAATACATTTCTGCCCCTTGCCTGGTTCAAATTAGTTTGCTGGTGAGAATATTAACTGCAGATTAAAATATTGCTTAAAATTTGCTGTGTCCACTAACATTTTTGCAAGCAAACTCATTTGCAACAGTGTATGGAAAACAAACCCAAAAAGGGGCATGAGCAGTGTCAAAGTGAACTCCGTAAAAATCAGAATATTAGTGAGCAATATTTTGCACTAGATTAATCAAGATTTATAATTTATTCAGGACTCAGTTCTGTACTCCTGATTCCATCTGAATTTCCACTGAGCTCAATAGGAGCTCTGCTTGAGTCAGAAGGACTGAAGGATTGGGCCCACAAGTATTTGGCTCTGTTCTGAAAGAGTTTATTTTATGTCTAGTGGTCTGGAAAGCCTCAGTGGAGTATGAACAGATATTCACAGTTAATAATTCTGATGAGTCCTGGATATAAACAGCAAGGTTGCCTTTCTTCCTTTGGAATGTACTTTTATTTTTTGGTAGTGTGTTTAGACTTTAAGTATGTGCCACTTTCCTAAGTGGTAGAGTACAGTGTGTAAACTAACCAGCCATTGCTGGCAAGATATACAATGTACTTGGTTCTGGGAGCTGACAGGAAAATTTTACTGTTCCTGCTGTATCTTGTTGAGGAGAACATGAACTGCCAGGGAAAGAGAGTGGAGATAGCTGGTTGGCTCAACAGGGCCAGCGCTGGCATGCAGTCTTTCTTTTCTATCAGTACTGAAACATAAAATCCAGTGTAGAATGGCAGCGAGTTTGTCCAAAAGCACATTGATAGCAGATGGTGAAATGAGCTATGGATTAGACCTGGTGTAAATAAGTCAACAAACTTGTTACTGAATGAATGATTAGCAAATCATTTTTTTGTTATTTAGGATGCTCTATAGATGGTCAAATAATATTAAAGAAACAATGTATTCATTTACCCCATCCAAATGTCAGGCACATTATCTGTGAATGCACAGTCATTAGTCAGACAATTCGGCTATGATGTGTCTGCAGCACAAAGCCCACTTTCACCGCTGATGTGAAACAGGTTGTCAAGTATAATTCCCAATTCTGGACCTTAGCGTCCAAAATATGGGTACTAGCATGAATTCCCCTAAGCTTAATTACCAGCTTAGATCTGATAGGCTGCCACCAATCAGGAATTTTTAGGGCCTGATACCCTCTGGTCCCCCCAAAACCTTCCCAGGGGACCCCAAGACCCAGATTCCTTGAGTCTCACAACAAAGGGAAATAAGCCATTCCCTCCCCCGTCCCTTCTTCCTCCCAGCTCCTTCCCACCATGGGAACACTAGGAGATCGCCTGATTCAACTTTTTGAAACACCACACCGAGAGGAGTGTTACCTTCCCCCTCACCCAGAGGCAATACAAGCTGCATGAATATAACACAAAGAGAAAATTTATCCTTCCCTTCTCCCCACCAATTCCCTTGAACCTTAACTAGGAGAAAAAAATTAAACAGGTCTTAAAAGCAAAACTTTTAATAAGAAGAAAGAAAAAGTAAAAGGTTTATCTCTGCACTTTAAATGGTAAAAAGTTACAGTCTTTTAACTATAAACAATAGAAAGAAACTTTCTCCAGCAGAAACACAATTTAAGCTACTTCCAGCAAGTACACATATGTAAATGAAAAAAAAATTAAAAGACAATGACTGCCTTTTCTTACTCACAATTCTGAATAGATAAGAGACTGTAGCAGGGAGATTGGCAGAAACCTGGTTGCACCTCTAGCCCCATCCAGGACCCAGAGAGAACAAAGCCAAACCCAAACCCCACAAACAAAGGCTTCCCTCCCATGAGATTTGAAAGTATCTTGTCTTCTGATTGGTCCTCTGGTCAGGTGTTTGGGGTCCCTGTTTGTTAACCCTTTACAGATAAGAGAGACATTAACCCTTAACTATCTGTTTTATGACACAGGTGCCACAATTTGCCAACCTTTTAGCAGTCACTCCAAGGACTGAATGGGCATGGTAACCAAACACTCCTTTCCTATCCACAGGTCCTTCTGACACAGCCAGACACATCGTCTGTGCGGTGACGTAGGACAGCTTGCAACAGTGCATCCTGTGCTGTACCTGCTGTGTGGATAATAAAGGGGTGGCAGTTTCCAGGCATCATAGCACCATTCACTAGCACAAAACTTATTTTTAAAAGGAATCTTACTTATTTTGGAGACTGAACTGCTTTACATGAGCATCTTTTGAGCCATTTCTAGCTGTACCATCCTTACTATCAGCACCTTCCTCTAGTCTGTCACTACACACGACTATAGCCACCTGCATCTGTGCTTTCCCTGCCTCGTCAAGTATAGACCTTCTATATCATACAAACCTTGGTGAAAGGGTAGATGTCCCATTTTTAAAGGGACAGGCCTGGTTTCTGGGAGTTTTTCTTATATAGGTGCCTGTTACCCCCTCACCCTCTGGCCAGTTTTTTCACAGTTGCTATCTGGTAACCCTATGAAAGGGTATCTTCCAGGACCAATTTTTGCCTCTGGCATGGTCTCCTCATTTGCATTCTTTTCTGAAAATCAAGCAAGACCCTAAGCTGTGTTGAGTTAAAAATGACCCAAACTATCTGATTATAATTATGAAACATAAACAGTGAGGACAACTTTTCCTTACTATCAGCTGCAGAAAGCACATTTCTTTCACAAACATTGTATCAAATCGAGAATCCAACCCCTTGATTTTGCCCTCATCCCAATGAACTCTGCAATTTACATTGCATCTAAAATTAATGGGGGAGGGGTGGGAAATACCCCAAACAGGCCAATGTCATGTATGGGCAGCCAGGCAGGAGAGAGACCTTATGGGATACTATTTAATTTAGAGCTTTTAGTGAAATTACATCACCAAATATATATATATTTCCATAACCCTAACTCCCTTCTCTCCGTCCCGCTGTGTGCCTGTTGACTCTAGTCCATATTTCATTTGGAAATGTATTAGTTAATGAGGATCTAGAATCAATTCCAGGCTGGCTTCAAGGCAGTGAAAGGTTTCCAGCAAACATTTTCTGATCTGCAAGGCTTTCAATGGAGGGAGGGGCTGGAGCTGGCCCCTCAACCAGCTTTTATTAGAACACACTGCCCACAGTAGCTTCTTGCTTCACTCTTCCTCCTCTTCTATTGTGAAAGGGCTGTGATGGAGTGTATACCCCCAGACTGACTCTGGAGGAGTTACCTGGAGCTGGACAACTTAGTTGTGACACCTGTTGGCAACTATAGGGCAAGTCAGGGTCAATTAAGGAGGATACCCAGCTGGGTGGCAAATACGAAGGATGTCAGGGCAGAAAGGAGAAGGACTTTCAGGGGGAAAGTAGGTGTTGGGATCCTCTCCTGCTAAGGGAATTCTGACAACAGGTCAGGAGAGATACTGAGAAACCATGGATGTGGGCAAACCTTGCTGTGAGTCTTGATAAAAGGGCAGGAACTGGATCTTCAGGTGGAAAGCTCTGGGAGATGTTGCTTGCTACCAGAGCTGGAAAGGACTCTACAGAGCTTGGAAAGAGGCTGGGAGAAAGGGCCAACCACAGGTCAGGTAGGAAGTAGCTCAGATAATCAGCAAGAGGTCCGATGGAGCACATCTTGGCTACTCGCTACAGGGTTCCTGAACTGGAACCCAGAGAGGAAGGAGGTCCTGGGTTCCCTACTGGCCACCAGGGAAGGTGATGTGAAACTTCCTGGCACAAGTGGTAAGAGCTAGTGGAAGCCCTGAGACAAGAGGGTGTAAGGACCACAGGGCTCAAAGTCAGACACTGAAGACTGGTCACAAGGTCATTTAAGTATTTGTTGGTGGGACTTTCTGTTACCTTGATGACCAGGGGAGGGAGGAAGACTATAAGTGACCTACCTGGAGAGCTGAGTCACAAGAAGAAGCTGACCATCCTGGAGCAGCTTTCAGAAGTGGGAACGAAAGGGGGAGAGCCTGCTATATCATGCCCAGCCATGAGGGGACATGATGGCTAGTGGGACATTTTTCTACTGGGCTTGTCTACATGAGGAAATGGACTGGAATAGTGATTATGGATTCCACAGCAGCTGTTCCAGAATAGCTTCCCATATGGACACTCAATTCCAGAATAAAAGTCGCTTTATTCTGGAAAAAATTGCTTTGGAAGTGCACTAATTATTCTGGAATAAAAGTGACTTTTATCCTGAAATGGTGTCTACCTGGGGACCTGTTTTGGAATGATTATTTCCCTAATTCTGCTTGGGTGTGGTTTTTGGTTTCTTCCCCCCTTTCTGCTTCTATGAGCTTGGGCTTTGGACAGAGTTTCCAATATAGGCAATTTGGCAAGTGTCATAAACAGATAGTTAAGGGTTAATAGAACAGGAATACTTCATGTCTCTTTTGACTGTAAAGGGTTAACAAGTTCAGTGAGCCTGGCTGTCACCTGACCAGAGGACCAATCAGGGGACAGGATACTTTCAAATCTTGAGGGAGGGAAGTTTTTGTGTGTGCTTCTAGTGTTTGGTTGTTGTTCTCTCTGTGTTCTGAGAGTGACCAGATGTGCAACCAGGTTTCTCTCCAATCTCTCTGATACAGTCTCTTATATGTCCAGAATAGTAAGTACTAGGCAGATAAGGCAAGTTAGGCTTATGCTTGTTTTCTTTATTTGCAAATGTGTATTTGGCTGGAAGGAGTTCAAATTTGTATTTTGCTGAAAGGATTTTAATTTGTACTTGTATACTTAGGCTGGGAGGGTATTCCCAGTGTCTATAGCTGAAAGACCCTGTAACAAATACCATCTTAAATTTACAAAGATAATTTTTACTGTTTTTCTTTCTTTAATTAAAAGCTTTTCTTGTTTAAGAACCTGATTGTTTTTTTATTCTGGTGAGACCCCAGGGGACTGGGTCTGGATCCACCAGGGAATTGGTGGGGAGAAAGGAGGGAAGGGGGAGAGAAAGGTTAATTTTCTCTCTGTGTTAGGATTACTTTCTCTCTCAGGAAGAGTCTGGGAGGGGGAGAGAGAAGGAGGGGGGAAGGTGAATTTTCCTCTCTGTTTTAAGATTCAAGGAGTTTGAATCACAGTGATCTTCCAGGGTAACATACGGAGGGGAAGTCTGGAAGAGGCAACGGTGAGGGAAAGGGTTTACTTTCCTTGTGTTAAGATCCAGAGGGACTGGGTCTTGGGGGTTCCCGGGCAAGGTTTTGGGGGGACCAGAGTGTACCAGGCACTGGAATTCCTGGTTGGTGGCAGCGCTACAAGTACTAAGCTGGTAATTGAGCTTAGAGGAATTCATGCTGGTACCCCATCTTTTGGAAGCTAAGGTTCAGAGTGGGGAATTATACCATGACAGCAAGTCTGGAAGAGAAGTGAGGGTGGGAGGTTTTTAACTATGGAGAAAGAAATCTAGGAATGAGCAAGGTCATTTCTTTGTTATGTTACTCTGGGCTGTTCTTCCCCCCGCACCCAAAAGATGCCTCCTCATGTTCCCACCCATGGTCTATCCATCCCCCTCCAAAGATCAAGGGCTTCTGCAACACTCCTAGCTTTTGCTCCCCAAGAGATGAGCTATCCCCAAGTAATTCCTTAACAGGACTTGCTTTTGGCAGGCTCTTCATGCCAGCCAAGGCACCAAGCCACCTATGATTCTATGTGTCTATGACAATCTTATGTAGTTATAGATACCAAACGCCTGTCAATAGGCAGTTTTCACACATTGTTGCAGGGCTGAAGCACAGCTCTTGTTTGATGCTCCTTGGAAAGTACATGTGGACCAGGCTGATAAGCATTAGAAAATGGTTTATGCACTTTGCAACATGGTTATGTTCCAGCCAAATAAAGATTTCAAAATGTGTCAGCAGCATCTTCCCAGTGAGAAGTGTGTGTAACACGGTTCTCTAAGGTGCTACCGTAGTTTGAAATCTGTGCATAGGCAGAAGCTAAAAATGCCTTGGGAAAGGGCTGTCAAGGCTCCTGAGGCTCTCTGACTCTTTTGCTTTATCTGTGTTCAGTGCCAGTGTCAGAAAACTCTCTGATACAAACCCTCTACCAGGTGTTCCATTTATGATCACTGTCTTCCCAATAATAACAAAAAGAGAATCTCACCCTGTTGGTCAGTAATAAGTTGAAGATGGTGATGTTAGAAAAAGGGGATTCGGAAAAGACTAAATCTGTTTTTTCATTTTTCAGTTCTTTTCAGAAATCTCTTTTGGTTAGTGCACATTATATGTGTGTAGTTGATGGGTTTCTTTTGCACTTTCCTTATTGGGGCCCTGGAAGTTAATTTTTTTAATAGCTTGGGTAAGAGCCTTGTTGTGTTTCTGATGGACTGTTACTTATCTTCCAGAGGGCACAGAGGGTTGCTTGGAGGATGGGTGTGATGGGCTGTATAAACAGCACACTGGTTAACAATTGGTTAGAAGGAGTGTGCAGCCATTTAGGCCACTGGATGTCATCTGGTTGGGTTTTAGGCATAGCTGGTGATCAAACTTAGCTGGGGAGGAGCTAGATCTTCATAAAGGAAAAAGCATAGGATAGTAGGGAAAAAAAGGCCAGGGAAGAGACCAAAGAAAGAAGTAGATAGGAGTTTCCTCTCTTGGGTTAAAGGTTGAGAGAAATTAGGGAGACCTAAAGCCAGAACCACAGGTCCTGAGCCAGGAGGAAGCCTGGGTGACTAGGATCCAGAGGCAGGTTGTTGTGAGCCAGGAGGAAGATGGAGACCGTGATGATACAGCCTAATGGACACTTGGATTGAAGTTTGAGGAGCTGCAAAGCAAGAATGAAGCACTCTGCAGTGACACTCCTGGGGACAGAGAATAGAGAACTGTGGTGAATAGGAAGGTTCCTACAGGGTGAGAAGGAAGCCCTGTGGGAGTAGGGGAAGATACCTGGAAAACACAGGATTGGAGCAATATCCTGTGGCTGATCTTGACACAAGGACAGGAATCAGACCTCTGGAAAAAAGCCCTGGGCAGTGTTGCTAGTTACAAAGAGCTCAGGAAGGGTCTGGGAGAAAGGCCTAAATAAAGGCTAATAATAGGAAGGACTCCTTAGAGACAGTGGCAAGGTGTCTGATAGAGCAGACCTTGGCTGCTCATTCTTGGGTTCCTGGACTGGAGCCCAGGATAGATGGAGGGGGAGAGGTGGTCCTGAGTTCCCCTACTAGCCACTGGGAAGGTGGCATGAAGCCCTCTGATGTGAGAGAACATGGATGATTTAGAACCCTGAGAGAGTGGCATAGGGCTGCTGGGCCCAGAGTCAGGGGCTGGCGATCTAACACAAGGTCCTGGAATTACTTGTTGGACTTTCTCTTACCCTGAAAGCATAGAACTAAAATGTTACCTGGCTGGAGGGTTGGGGCAATAACTGAGACCATCACAGGACCAGAGCCACCATTGGCAGGAGGCGCGGGAGATGAGCTGCTGTACCACACCCAGCCAGGAGGGTGTACACCTGCAGTAAGTGCCTTATTTCTCAGTGGTCATGAGGAGAATATGTGGAATGGCAGCAGAGTCCCTCCAGACCCAGCAGGGGGTAGGAGGCCATTGCAAGCCCATGTTGAGAAAAAGCAGCCTGGATGTGCAGGAAAAGGCAGCTGGGCAGCGTTGTGGCCCAGGCCTAGGAGGACAGTGGGCATGCTGGAAAGAAGCAGGGAGATACTCAGAATGGAGAAAGATGATGCTTAAGTCAGGACTGTTTTTATAGGATCATATCTATTTGTTTTAGGGAATTGATTGGAAAACACCCAGAGAAAGCAACTTCATAAATGCCAGGGAATGAAAGATAGCCAGAGATCAGGATTAAAGCTGGGTGGTGCAACAGAAAAAGTCCAGTTTAGTGAGTCCAGGAATTAAAGCCCCCTAAGGCTTGAAAGTGCTGGATGTGAAAGCCTCTGAATTGAAACAGACAGGCATATAATTTTAACAGCATAGGCAGCCCAAGTGTAAAGCAGTGAGGAAAGTCTTTGTAAGACTACACTGGGGCAGGGAGCAGACTCACATCAAGCTGGTGATCAGGGCTTTGAATGTGATACCAAGCATGTTTGTGTTCCATTTGTCAGAAATAGCAAATATCCAAATAGTGAGGATTGACTGAGATGACAGAGCTCCCACCTGTGGGAGAGAGCTGGAGTCTGAGGCCTGGTCTAAACTACGACTTTAGGTTGAATGTGATAGCGGTACCTCGATTTAAGCCTGGACCCGTTCACACGACGAAGCCCTTTTTTTCAACTTAAAATGCTCTTTAAATTGATTTCTTTACTCCACCTCCGACGAGGGGATTAGTGCTGAAATCGGCCTTGCCGGGTTGAATTTTGGATAGTATGGATGCAATTTGAAGATATTGGCCTCCGGGAGCTATCCCAGAGTGTTCCATTGTGACCGCTCTGGACAGCACTCTCAATTCAAATGCACTGGCCAGGTAGACAGGAAAAGGCCCGCGAACTTTTGAATTTCATTTCCTGTTTGGCCAGCGTGTTTGAAGAGCTCATACAGAGCTCATCAGCATGATGTGCACATTACTGGGGCACAATGTCCAGCCCATACTTTGTGAGAAGTCTATGACCCTGTTCCTCTTGTCACCGTGTTGCCGTCGCCTCCTCGCCTGGTTTTGCGCGAAACAATTGTCTGCTATTGCTCTGATGGAGGGAGGGGCGACCGATGACAGGGAATTAAAATCAACAAAAGGGGTGGCTTTGCATCAAGGAAAAACACAAACAACTGTCACACAGAATGGCTCCCTCAAGGATTGAACTCAAAACCTTGCGTTTAGCAGGCCATTGATTTCACAAAACAAATCGGGTCAATTTCTTGTTTTGATCCATCTATCTTTTACATCTTAGGCCGGCAGAAGATGGTGCAGTATGACTGCAAGCCATCGTCATCTCCTGGGTGCTTGGCAGAAGATGCTGCATTACGACTGCTAGCCATCATCATCTCCTGGCTGCTCTCAGAAGATAGTGTAGTATGACTGCTAGTGATTGTCATCTCCTGGGTGCTCGGCAGAAGATGGGAATGACTTGGCTGAGTCACTCCCATGTCTGCCCAAGCGTCCCTGACCAAACTCACCGAGGTCAGCTAAAAAAGCACCCAGGAGTATGACGATGATGGCTACTAATCATAATGTACCGTCTGCTGCCAAAAGGCAATGGGCTGCTGCTGTGTAGCAATGCAGTCCCATGTCTGCCAGCACCCAGGAGATGTATGGTGACAGTGAGCTGAGCGGGCTTCACGCTTGCAGTGGTATGGCATCTGCTCAGGTAACCCAGGAAAAAAGACTCGAAATGATTGTCTGCCGTTGCTTTCACGGAGGCAGGAAGGGAGAGGGGGGCCTGATGATGTACCCAGAACCACCGGCAACACTGTTTTTGCTCCATCAGGCATTGGGATCTCAACCCAGGATCCCAATGGGCAGCGGAGACTGTGGGAACTGTGGGATAGCTATTCACAGCTACCCACAGTACAACGCTCCAGAAATCGACGCTAGCCTCAGTACTGTGGATGCAGTCCGCCGACTTAATGCACTTAGAGCATTTTGTGTGGGGACACACACAATCGACTGTATAAAAACGATTTCTAAAAAACCGACTTCTATAAATTCGACCTAATTTCATAGTGTAGCCATACCCTTAGTCACAAGATATAAACTGCTGTTAAAGAGAGTACAGTAATTGGGAAGAATCTAGCCTAGACAGTGAGGAGGAAGAGTAGTGCCATCCACTAGACTATATTAGCCCTGAAAGCCATGAACTGCCATTGGTGTTTCAATGTAACTGGGTTTGGTATCGCTGGGAGAGAGGTGTATGTGTGTTGGATGGAGTGCTGTGTATGAATCATAGATTTTTTTAGAACTGCACTGTTTTGGCCAGACTTCATCATAAGTAGGTTGCCCCTCTGGGGGGCACATAAGCTCAGTGTTTAAATCAGTCAAGTCTTAAATGGTTCTAGAGAGAAATATAAAAGTGTTGTAAAAAGTGTGAATCTGCTTCACTGGGCCACATTCCCAGCTGGTCTAAACTGGCATTACTCCATGGAAGTCAATGGAGTGAAGCTGATTTACATTGGCTGAGAGTCTAGTTTCATGTCTCTATAATGCTGCTTAATGTAGCTCTTATGTGGGTTTTTTTATGGTGGTGGGGGGCTGGGAGTTGGTGTGGGGGTCTCTTAACAGCAATCGCCATTGAGCATATAACATTTTTATTCTTTCTCTCTTTTTCAAATGAAGGTTGATGTCGATAAGAAAAAGTTTCCAGTAATCAGTTTATAAAATCACCCAATCATATCTCTCTCCTCCCTTTCAAGACACAAAAGCAAACCAAACTGGCCAAATAAAGAGAGTGAAAGACCTTCTCCTCCAAACTCCGCACTCCCACCATCCATCCCCTATTTTCCATAAGAAAAAGAATGGATTGAATTGTGAAAGCTGGGCACTCTAGCATCTCAGATTACAAGGAAATTCAACACACTTGCTTCCTTTATCAGGAGACAGAACTGCCCTGTAGTCACCATTTTAAATAGCCCCTTTCAAGGAACTGATAACAGGAGACTGGCTAAACATGGCAGTTTGACAGAGCTGGACTGGTTTTTATTGTTTGGCTATCTCTTTCCATTAAGGTTTCTGTCATTCTGACTGTTTTGCTACTGTGCAGGGGCAGCAAATACTTCATTTTGTACCTATCTGCCTATGGTAAATCTAGTATATTAAATCATGCAACAGACATGTCATGAAATAAAAGTGAATGTTCCCACAGCAATGTGACGTAAACGTCAAATTGCACATATGGAGTCATTTCAGTGCAGTTACCCAGCAGAAAATTTGGCTCATGATGTATTATTTTGTTTACACCATGATATGTATACCTTAATACATACACATACTGTAGCCAAATTAATGTTGCTGTGGGAAGACTATGTCCTGACTTTAGTATATTTTGTTCTCAACTTCAGTGTTTCATTAACTTTTTTTAGCTTTTGATATTTCACAGCAAGGTATGCAAGAAATACTCTGCAGTAGTCTAAACTGTAGATGATTGTATATAGGTGTATATAGGTGGGACATCAACAAAGAGACATCAGCATGCAATAGGAATGGAAAGGACAGGATGGATTATGTAGATATATTGTAGAGACTTTCTAAGAAGCCATGAAAGCAGCAGAAACAATATTTAACAGTGACCTGGATGTAAGGCATGAAGGAATCAATGTGACATGGAGATTGTGTGCCTGGGATTTGAGGAAGATGGTGGAATTATTAGCCATGGTGAAGAAGGGAATGGGAGGAGAGCACATGGGGGAAGATGAGGAGTTCTGGATTTGCCATGTGGCATTCGAGCTGACAATGGGGCATCTAGGAGGTGTTAGAGTCGCAGAAGTGAAATGAAACAGATGAGGAGAGGGCAGAGGTGAATAGGCATCAGGTCAGAGATGGCAAGTGAAGCTGTGATTCAGTGAGGACACCCAGGGATGGAGCAGAGACAGAGAAGAGAAAGGAGGCCAAGGAAGAATGGAGAGTGGCAGAAGAGAGGATGTGGAACCACCAATGGAGCCACTAAAGAAGTAGTCTGAGAGGCAGGAAGGGAATCAGCCAAGCACAGATTTGTGAAGACTTGGGGAGAGGAGATCATGTTCAGTTGGAAGGCATGAACAACTATAACTACATAACATATTCAAAAAAGAATTAGAAAATTCATGGAGGATAGGTCCATCAATAGCTATTAGCCAAGAGGGTCAGGGACACAACACCATGTTCTAGCTGTCCCTAAACCTCTGAATGCTAGAAGCTGGGACTGGATGACAGGAGATAGATCACCTGATAAATTGCCCTGTTCTGTCCATTCCCTCTGAAGCATCTAGCACTGGCCCCTGTCAGAGACAGGATACTGGACTAGATGGCCCATTGGTAGAAGTCCATATGGCTATTCTTATGTTCTTAAGATAGTGTTAAACACATCAGAGGAGATTGAGGAAGGACAAGAGGCCTTTGGACATGACTCAGAGGAGGTCAGTGACCTTCGTGATTGCTGTCTTAACAAGACTGAGTGTGCAGAAACCCAGCTGCAGAGAATCAAGAAGAGAGTTAGCAGAGAGAAGCAGGCATAGGTCTGGTCAGAAAACAGAATGCCCCTTGTTTTTATCAAATGTTCTAAATTCATACGTTTTCAACCATCTGTTAGAAGACAGGATGTTCAAAGAGCTAGGGAGTGAACAGCCCCGCAGTCATGTGCAGAGCAGAGGTGAGGCATCAGGGAACTGCAGATAAATCTCAGGAGAGGTAGGAGAAGGGAGAGCAATCCCTATATGGCTGTGGATGTGTCTGAGCTAGTCCAGAGTGGGGCTGATAAAAGGGAAGGAGCTTAGCAAGGAAGCAACTGTGCAGCAATAGGTGGACCCAATAGAAGCTCTGGGGAGCTGCTGAGAAACATCTCTGACTAAGAGCTAGTGCCAAGGAAGCTGTCCCAGTGGCTGCAAGGGCAAACATGGGAGCCATCGACATCCTTAGATGCTGCATGGGTCCCAGGCAACAAAAGGTTGGCAAGTCACCAAGAGATTTTTGATGCCAGGGTCTCTAATGCAGTCCAAAGATACCTTGAGACATCCCAATAGCAACTCACCAGTGATGGTGCCATTAAAATATCTTGCCACAATCTCTCTCTTGTTTTGTGTAATTAGTTTTTTTTTAATGATCAAAGTCTCATTTTTTCCCTTATAAAACCATCAGCCTGACAAAAGAGAGAAGGAGCTGGAAAGAATTCCTCTTCCTTTCACCCTCTCTGGCTTCTTTCAAACTGAGCTATGTGAAGCTCTGTTGCAATCTGAGAGGTCTTAACTGCAGAGATTTAACAGACACTTCAGAAAGAGTCAGCAGAGGTGACTGGCTATATGTTCCAGTGGGGTCTCTGCCTCTAAGTAGAGTATCTAGGAGTCTCCCTGAGGTCTTCCAGGAGAGGGAGGGATACTGGAAGCAAGTGCTGTGTGGCAATCAGGTTCAAAATGACATGAATCAGATTACAGACTTAGAAACCTATAAATAAAATGAATGTGTGTCCATTTAATGCTAGAGAAAGGTGCTGTCTTAGCAGCTGGGGAAATGGAAGCTGTCATAAACAGATAGTTAAGGGTTAATGTCTCTTTTACCTGTAAAGGGTTAAGAAGCTCAGTGAACCTGGCTGACACCTGACCAGAGGACCAATAGGGGGACAAGATACTTTCAAATCTTGGTGGAGAAAAGTCTTTGTTTGTGCTTTTTGTTTTGTTCATTGTTCGCTCGGGACTGAGAGAGACGGGACATCATTCCAGGCTTTCCCAATCTTTCTGAATCAGTCTTTCATGTTTCAAAATAGTAAGTAATAGCCAGGCAAGGTGGATTAGTCTTATGTTTGTTTCCTCAACTTGTAAATGGTGTTTTTTGCTGGAAGGATTTTTACCTCTGTTTGTTGTAACTTTGAATCTAAGGCTAAGGGGGGGAGTCCCTCTAGTCTATATGAATCTGAGTACCCTGTAAAGCATTTTCCATCCTGATTTTACAGAGATAATTTTTGCCTTTTCTTTCTTTAATTAAAACTTTCTTTTTAAGAACCTGATTGATTTTTCCTTGTTTTAAAATCCAAGGGATTGAGTCTGAACTCACCAGGGATTGGTGGGGGGGAAAGGACGGGGGATGGTTAATTTCTCCTTGTTTTAAGACCCAAGGGGTTTGGGTCTTGGGTTCCCCAGGGAAGGTTGTGGGGAAACAGAAAATGTGTCAGACGTTAACTTCTGGCTGGTGGCAGCGTACCAGATTTAAGCTAGTAATTAAGCTTAAAAGCGATCATGCAGGTCCCCACTTCTTGAACTCTAAAGTTCAAAGTGGGGAAAAAACCTTGACAGAAGCCCTTGTTTTTATGGTGGGATTTGACATGGCAGAGGTGGCAGCTGGACTTTAGTCATTACCTGGTGCATTTTGATATTGGAGTGCACTTTCCTGCTCAGGCAAAGGACCTCTGTTATGGGTGTGCCTTTGAACCTGGACTGAAAGCTTACTGTGCAATGAGCAGCCCATTCTGTCAATGGACATGTTAGACATAATACTTTCTTCTTCACAGCTATTGATACGATGGCTCCTTTTGGTTTGTCCCTCAGCTTTGTCCCCAGGGATGTTCTTGGTGTAAAGACAGTGGAGAAGAAGATTTGTAGAATCCTAGTGGAAATACTCCTGATTTGAATCGGATCAGTTAACCACAGAGTTTGCGAAGTCATCTGTGTTATGGTTGTATGGGAAGCAATGAGAGAATTTCTTGCTTTCATCAAAAATCTTGAAAGTTCTGGTAAGTGGACTTGGTGGTAGGTCACCTCATTGTAGTGGTTCATGCCTGTGTCACTATTCACCTTAAGAGTGGACTGTGGCAATGCATTCTACTTGGGGTTACACCTTACAGTCAGTTATACTTCAGCTGATGCAGAGCATGATGGTTGGTTTGTTAAGAGATCACTTTTTTTCAGGGAAGATATTACACCTGTTCCTCCCAGTTTGGTTTCCAGTTTGTTGCAGGGTTCAATTTAAAATATTAGTTTACAAAGATATATATATATATAGAGAGAGAGACTTTTACTAGTCTATCCAATTGAGTGGACAGCAGATGCCTGACGGAAAGGAAGCTATTTACAAAACTATCTTCTTTGATGCCATCACATTTTGTTCTTATTTCCCCCAGGAATTCAAACCCTTCTTTAGTTTACATAGGGCAGTCTGTTCTAAGCAACAAGCAGCCATAATTAAATGGGAAGAGACAGAATATCATACTGCAGGTATATTATGTCTTCCTTTTGCCACCCTAATGAGCAGCCATTGGTTTTAGAGCTGGAAAAATGTCTTGTTAGTTGTCTTTAATTCAGAGGTATCACTCTTCCAGCTGAGGTGCCTGGGATGAGACTGTGAGTCCAATTCCAATTCTTAATTGGATGCTCTGGTGGGTTATTCCAACCTTTTCCTATCTTTTGAGAAGAAGGAATTTACCCAATGCACAGATCTATTCCAATGCCTTTACTGGCATGTACAAAACCCCAGTGTCACTGCAAAGAGCAGTCAATGGGGTTATGACATAAATATAAGATGCCTAAAAGGAACCATACTTCCATCGATTACAGTCTCCACTGCCTCTGTAGTCTTGGCTCCTAAGTCCCAGGTTAATGTACCTCCTTCCCATTGGGCAGTGGCTGATTCTTATGTCTAGTGCAGGCTCCTAGTGACCATATAACTTGGGCCCTTCCCTCAGCTCTGAGATCAGGCTCTGTTTGGCTGGCTACATCCCTGCAGGGGCAGCACATGCCTTCTTCTGCAGGCTGCACAGTCTGTCTCAGATCATGCCCTCTTACTCCGATGGGAAGAGAGTTGACAGCAGGAACTAGGGATGGGTGAGAGTGGTGAAGTCATCTTCTCCAGGCTGCCCATCCCCTAGCCAATGAGAGTACTGAAGGGAAGGCCAATCTTCACAGCAGTGCTGTCGATCTGTGGCATAGGTAGAGCAATATGAGGTGCTTTCTGTAATGCCCTTTCTCCTGTCTCTTCTTGGCAGCTGAGCATGTGGCAGTACAGCATTTCTAGGCACACCGCTTGCTTTTCAATTTTTTTTCTCTCTTTCCAATAGAACTACTCAACTTGGATTCACAGGAGATAGAGCTGAATGAGACTAAGCTAGGCCCATGCCCCTGCCAGTGCAGGGCTGGTCCCTATAGTATATTCATTATAGGTAAATACTCAAAGCTCTGTGGTTAAAACCCACCTGGACAAACAGGCATCTCTTGTTTAGGAACTTAAATATGGCATTTTTTGTCATACTCCTCTTGAATTGTCTTGACTCCTTACCATTAGGTGCCTGGGGCCAGACACAAAGCTCATTTATGTCAACTGGAATGCAGCTATTGATTTCACTGAGCTTTGGATCGGGTCCCTGGTGAATGGGAGACTTTGCTGTATTGTACAGTTTGTGTAATTCATAGGAAGGCAGGCTATAGAGTTATAATAATGGCAGTTAGAGTTGCTGGACTTTTCGTCCCAGCATTCCTAGACACAGTGGCAGCAGTTTGCTGATAATCTGTAAGTCAATAAACAAGCAGCAGTGTGCTGATTCATGGCAAGAGAATACGGGATAATGACTGTGACTATTGACACTTCAATCCATTCCCATTCTGACAATATCTGATGGCAAACTTTTTTAAAATGACCTCTTCTGAGTGCACACCTGCAAGGAAATAAATGTGAGCTAATGCATCACATAGATTTGTGTGGGAGTGAGCTCAAAAATACCTAGTACAAATTGCTGACAACAAAAAATAAATAAAATAAGGCCAGTTCTGATAGCACTGCTTAGAGGCAGACTTAGGCAAGGAGATGCTTTGACAGTGCACTTCAAGCATGATCTACAAGATGACCTGCTATTCCGCACTGAAATCTAGATCCAACTACAAATAAAGGACTAAGATTGTGCAACCCTTACTCTTAATAGCGAAGACTTACTCACACAGGCATTCCCTGCCACCCCACAGAAGCAAAAAAAAATACATGAGTGAGTGAACGCTCCCCAGTGTGATTAAGGGTTGCATATTATAGCCCAAATTAATAGAGGAGAAGAAGAGTGGAGAATGGAGTATGGTGGAAGGTGGTTTTCAGTGTGTTCTGTTGGGGTGGGGAGAGGGGAAGCAGATCCTTCAAAGGAAAACTGCCTGAGTCAGCCCAGCATTGCAGCCATTCACAGGATAAGAGGTGCTTCTGGACATTGCAGCTGAAACTCAGGCTTCCGATTACAGCTGGGAGTGTCTGAGATCTGGCAGCAAAACTGTTCTTGTTTTGTATTTAAGCAGTATCTTTAATTTTAAGATATTACAAGTTGTCCCTGTTCCTCATTCTGTGTCTGATGCAGAATAGAAGCCAGTTTATGGTATTTCCTGCTCATACCTCCTCCAGATTCCACAGCAGGGCTTTGCAACAACCTGATCAGAGTTCCCCCCAACCTGAGTACACACCAGGTGTTGGGCTATCCCCAGTGCATACTAAAGAAACCTTTAGGGGGTTAGTGACTAGCACTGCCTGCCTCCCTTAAACTCAGCTGTGTGGGTCCAGCTACCACTCAGGAGAAAGAAGTGGGTGGGCTGGGAAAGGAGTCATGGGGTAGAGTTGTGGCCGCAAGAGTGAACACTGTTTCCTCACTATCACCATGGAGATGAGGGTGCAAGGGCAATGTAGCCTCAGGCAGGATTAATTTTCCACAGTAGGATCATAAAAGGGATCCATAGGCAGCCCTGGGCTGGGAAAACCCTGGTAGCATGTCTCCAATGGAGCCCACCTGCCAGAGAGTGAGGGTGGTTGCCTGCAGGAACCACACAGGCACCTGGGAGGCTAGGGCCTACACATAAATTAGCCTGGCCTGCTGGACATCCCTCTAGATTAGCAAGTTTTGTGGACCAGGCCTTTAGTCTTTTCTGCTTTTCTGGTGGAATAAACACAGAGGAATTCCATAGGTTTGGTTTCTGGGTTTGTCCCTCAGTCCCAGGATGATCCTTAATGGAAGAAGTGTCTCTTGTGGTTCTTGAACACTCTCTCCTCCTGCCCTCTTCACTCCCCAGCTACATCACGGAGTGGTGTTGAGCACTGAATCTTCTTTGACTTGAGAAGGGCTACACTGATATGAGTAAGTAAAGTGGAGGAAAAGTAACTCTTCTCACAACCTCCCTCAAGCTAAAAACTCCTCCTATCATAAACACAATTTACGTTTGTGAGTTCTCTCACCTATTGAATTTTCAGAACACTACACTAAATAAAATGATGGTAGCTCTCCCCGCCACCCACAGCTAAAGGGTCAAACAGAAAAACATCAAAGGTCCTTCCCTGTCCCTCAAATCAATGAAGCAATGATCAATGTAGAAACTCCTTATGAGAGATTTTACATTCTCCTCCCCTGGGATGCATACTGAGGATTGTTATGCAATGATATTCTATATCATCTGACTTCTTCACCACCCAATCATCATCCAATGGAAATACTCTCCAGGTGAAAAACTGAGTCCAAAGAAGGATAGCCTTGTGGTTCTGGCTGAGATTCAGGAATCCTGTTGTCTATTTCTAGCTCTGTCACAGATTTCCTTTATGATTTTGGACAAGTCGTTTGATCACCCTGTGCCTCAGTTTTCCATCTGAAAATGGGGTGAGCCTGTCCTACCTCAAAGTAGTGTTGAGGGATAAGTTCACTGTCTGAGACACTGAATGCTGTGGTGAGGAGGGCGGTACAAGGACAAAGGTAGATAGATCAAATATAGTTGATACGAAACAAACAAAAATGGCGGATAACGTCCTGTGTTCCACATGCATTTCTCTTTGTTCTGTTTTGATTATTTCTGAATATTTCTTTTTCTTTCTTTATCTTGTGTTGGTCTGAATACTCCACACTGCAGTGACCAAAACTATTCAATGGGTAGATTTGCTTGACAGACTGTAGCATCTTATGATTGGTTGTTAAACTCCTTGGGATCTTGGCTGGATTGTTTTCATTTTTTTTTCTCGCAGGAGTTTCAGGAGCATTGTAGAATAACAGTCTAGTCAATACTAATTCCTTCTGCACTTATTAATATTAATTGCCCAACGTTAGTGTTAGTGTGTGGGATGCAGTAAGTAATGCCTAAAAAATCCTGTTGTTTAATCAATGCTGAGCTACAGTTTATTTTAGGGTTATTGCAATTTGAGTTGTGAACCTTTGCAGACATCAGCATTTTGTTTCATCTGGTGTAAAGCTCAATGACGACCTCAATGACGGTAAGTGACTCCTAGCTGAGGCAAAGCCTCCTGCCTGGGGTCCCAACTCAGCAAAGCAATTAAACACATGCCAACTTATAAACACATGGTTAACTTTAAACATTTGCTTAAGTCTGTCCCTATTTTTGTAAAGCACTTGAACATGTACTGAAGGCTAAGCACATGTTTATCTGCTTCATTGGATCAAGACCTTTGTCAGGGATAGGCTGGCTCCTGGGGTGGTTCTACCTTTGGGACACGCATCCACTGCCTCACTCAGAAAAATGAAATCACGTACATTAAATGTACTTTTATCCCACAGCTGTGTACCATTCCCAGCTGTTACATTAATAGAATAGAATTTCCATTTTCTGGATGAAAGATCTGTGAATGAGCAAGCTGCTCCTCTGACCCAGAGTGTGTCATGCACATACTAGAAGGCCCCCCCCACAAACAGCTGCAGAAATAACAGATATTTTGGGGTAGGGCACCTGTGTTCCTCTGCACAACCCAGCAAACACATGGAAGACTAACAGACACTTTTGAAGGTAGTGTAGTTTTTTCAGACTCTAGGAAACTCTCTAGAGCTTCCTCATGATGTTGGCTTTTTGTGCCAAAGACAAGAGTCGTCTCTGTGGTCAGCACATTATTCACAGGACTGATTATTTCTGTCAGGCAACAACAGATATTCCATATGACACTCTTTCACTGGGTCTGATGCTAACAATTGGGAACTGTGGTGAGGTGTCTGAATTCAAGGTCTGGCTCAAGCTGATGGCAACCTTTGCTGAGATCCTGTTTTGAGAATCCCTGTATGCGTCTCCACTGAGGCATTAGGTTCCATGGCATTCTCATTTAATTGCTGCATTTGGATAATACATGTTCACAGCAGTGCAAGTGGTTTTGTCCTCTGAAGACTACTACAACTGGAAATATCAGCAGGACAGCTCCATGGACTTTCTCAGCAATGTCTTGCATTCCTACTCCTGGTTCTGCAATTCTTTGTCAATTATTTTTTGGACACCTCTGCTCTTGGGCTAAAGGTATGATGGTTTAATCTATTTGTAGAAAAGCCCTTTGCTTTACCCAAGCTTTAAATATGACATTGTCATGGATTCTGCGCTGCCTGGATTGATTCTTGAATACTGTATCTTGATCAAGTTATTGTGATGATTACTGTATTCAGTTAATTGATTACCAGGTTACTTGGGAAATGCACCCATGAAGGGGAATATGGATTCTAACATATCTTTCTCAAGTAAACATTTGAGACAATGCAAGAGCCATTCACTTTGATGCTCTGGCTTGCCCTCTAGCAGAACTCACCAAATTGCACGTACTGCCCAAAACCAAGCCCACAAAATGGAGAACAAAGGGAGATGAAGGGTTTTTTCGAGACTGACACTCAGATTTCTAAAATGTAGGGCTCTGAGGAAAGATACGCCTACCTAGGACTCCATGTAAGTTAGACATGCGTTGTAGGTCTTTTTGTTTAAAAATCCCTTTTCACTTATGCTGAGCTTTGTTCCTACTGTTTAGATTAAACAATATCTTGTTTTAAGAGGGTAGTATTGAATCACTGTATTTATTCACCACTGGTCACTAACTGCTAAAGGGATGAATAGCAGGGATAGAGTGGAGTAGGGCCTGTTGAGGGGTAAGCATCGGTACACACGGTACTGAGACCTAATACTTGGACTCAGAGTGGGAGAATGGTGGGATTCTACTCCCGGAAGGTAGTTGCATGAGGTCTTTCAGGGGTGCACCCAGACCAGAAATACTTCAGAGATGCAGCTAACCCTGTAACTGTGACAACATATCTGTTTTCAACATCTGATAGGCTTTGACTTAAAAGGGCTACACCATGACGTTGACTAGCCAGATACATCTGAGGAAGCCTCTCTCCAATCAATAGAGTTTCACTCATTGTTTCATAAACTTTACATTCTTGTGCTGCTAAGAGCGTTTGCAGTGCTCCACTGGTGGCTTGTTTTTATTTTATTTTTTTGAAGTGTGTGTGTGGAGGTGTGAGGCTCATCTGAAAGAATTGCAGTCTGCCAGCAAGGTGGATCACAGTTTGAACCCTAACTTCACTAATGTGCACATTTATATACATGTTGGGAGACGCCCTCAATTCCTTAAGGGTGCTACAGTATCTGGTGTAACCAACTTTGCTTTACTGTAACATTAATGACTTGGTCGAGGCAAGGAAGAATAACTGAGTTCAAGTACTTTGACCTTTTTTTTTTTAATCTCCACTCATATTTTAATCTCCATATCAATTATGTATTACAGGAAGCCAGAAGCAGAAGTGTTGGGAAAAACAGAAAAGAAATTGCTTGAACATGCAGGATTCTCCTGAGCCAACTCATTCCACTATTACATTAAATACATTTGTACAAGGTTCTTCTTTGTCTCATCATTTTATCCTTTAACTGTGGTTTAGTAAAAGAAAAGAGTAGAAAAATACCACATGCCGCAATGGACCTGTATCTTTCCTGAGACTGTTACATTGTTCCATTCTCAGCCTACTGGACAAGCTAGTGAGCTTTGAGACCATTTTGTACTTCTGTGTAGTCAGATCTGCTGCCATTTCCTCCTTTTCTCCTCCTCCATAATAACATAGGCGGCCCATCTGTGAGAAAAGGAATATAAAAAGCAGTAACACCTTCAACATTGTGTAGCTCAGCAGTCACTTTTCATAAAACTCATGGCTGCTCCCTAAGAGAGATCTAAATTAAAGTTCAAAATGAATCAAGCCATTTCTTTAAGGGGTACATGTTCAAAGTGTATCCTGTATAGGAATCATGCATCTAGCAGTATGCAAACTGCTTTGTAAATTCATGGGCCAAGAGTTTGGTCTGACTCCCGTTCATGTGTATGGGAGCATTTCCATTAATTTCAGTGGGAGTTGGATTACTTCCTAAGAGGGTATGCTTCCATATCAATAGAACATATTTGCATGTGTATATGGGAGAACAGACTGTATTAAATGCAGTAATTTTTAAAAATAACTTTTATTCTATACACAGTTCAGTGTAAAATGCCACTTCTTGCATGTAGCTGGTACAGTAATGCTATATGTGCCAGTATATGCATATTTGTTCAGCATTGCTATAGATGATTAGGCCTATAGCTTAAGATGGATGTACACCAAACATCCACAAGGCTTATCTGTTACGTGTTGCTATTCTTTGGGATTTGCATAGGACTAATAGTCTACTTTAATTTTATGGGACGGGACAAGCCATCTTAAACAAATGTAAATGTAAATACCCATAAAAGTTTTTTCGCTGACCTGCAGCTGGTGTATCTTATTTAGTGGAGTCAGTTTAAAGACTTTATTTAATAACCTGACTTATCAAAAAACCTGGGTTTGCCAAATGGGGCTAGAAATCATCCCTTTAGAACCTTTCTTGAGGTATCTTGGCACTTGTTAATTTCTGTGCAATGAAATGGCCAATGCTTTAAATGATACTCATGTCATATAACTTTAACTCTTTAAACAGGTGGTTGGGGGACGGAGAGGGAGAATCATTAATGCACATGGATCTCCACCTTCCCCTGAGGAAGGGTGACTTGACAGCCTCTGAGATACAGTTCTCCTTGTTCTAGGGCAGCTCCTCTACAAATCTGGGAATCATGCTTGGGGAATGTCTAGGAGGGGTAGGACTTGCGGTAGGATATGTCAGGGGTGCACATGATCTGTTGCTCGGTTACTAGTGTTAAGTCTGGAACTGCAGCCTAACTTGCTCTGTGCATGGAGACCTGTGGAGGATGTTAAGTTATCTGCAGGGTTTTGTAGTGGCACTGTCCTCATGGAATGGTTTGGGGGACACTGTGTGACCTCAGGGACCCCTTTTGTGGGTTTTTCTGGAGATGTGAGCAATTCCCCCTACACCCTCATAACATAAGGCATGATCCAAAGCCCACTAAAATCAGTGGGTTGACTCCAGTGGGTGCTGGATCAAGCATTTACTACATTTTTACGATGCTGTGTGGACAGCTTTCTGCAGTCTACCTGGCGGATGCTAACGTAACTATCCTGTAATCTGCACTGTGCTACAGGAGAGAGAAGTTGCAAGCTATCCTGCTGTTCACAGAAACACCTGGTACCACTGATCCAGGGCAAATGTAAGCTGACGATCAAGAACAAAAGTCGCAGTATTCCATTACTAGTCTCCTGTGCCATTCACTGCCTCTGTTATTTGATTTTGAGTACGAAATTCTTGTGTACACGCTGCTTTCTTAGGCATCTAGTCTCACCACAGTGTTAACACAGAGGGCTGCAGTGTGCACACACTGAAGGGAGAATACAACCCTGAAAACGCCTGGTCCCTATTCTGTGTGTGACCCTTGCTCCACAGCCAGTGTATATTGGCATAAATGTTGACTTCAATGGCACTATGTTGATTGATACCAGCTGAGGATGTGGCTATGTTTAGAGCTTCAAAAATAGTTGCAGGAACCAGCATAGTAAGTCTGAATTTAAAGCACCTTGCAATGAGCCCTTCTTGTCATTCCTTCTATTACGTAGTTTACTCATGTCCAAAATGACTGTGTGGTTCTCTTTGGAGGAAATAACTCTCCCATTTCAATTTTGGTTTCTTCATTCTGCATGCTATGTTTATGAGTTTTCCCAGAAGATTACTTCTCAGCAGAAGACCCTGGTATCTTGGGTGAAAGTCAGTGGGCAGAAACACAATCTGGTAATTTGTAAGGGGACTGGGTATCAAATTACCCAGCTTGCTGTAGAAAATAGTCATTTTTATTCTGGACTGTGCTTATCTATTTTTGCAAGTACATCACTTAAGAAGGCTACTTGCTCGGCTAATCTGTAACTGTCATGGAAATGTAATTTTTCCCTCCTCCAACCCAATAACAGGCACCTGGCAAGCTTGCTTGTGCACCCGTGCATTCAAGTCTAGCAGTTTCCATGGAAACCCATCAAGCTGTCGCACTAGATGTCTAACATGCTACCACTTCACAAATGCAGGACAGACTGTTTTGCACAAAATTTTCTGATAATGTTATTTTCTCTTTTCTCCAAAGACAATTCAGAAAAGACAGTGTCTGCAGAATGGAAGAATTACTTCTTATCCCAGAAAAGCAGTTTGTATAAATCAGAATATAAAAATGGTGGCTTTCACAAAGTCACTCAAAAATAAATTTTAAGCAATTGAAACCAACCTAGAAATGGGAAAAATGGAAAGCCCCATCTCAGATTATTAATGTTGTACCCTGATTTCATTGGTTTACAGTCTCTTTGAGAACCTGTCACCCCTTCAGAGTAAATATATGAATTCCAAATCCAAGGTGAGGGACATGGATGTCTCCATGAAGAGACTCTAATTCCAATACCAGTCTAAGAAACATTGCTCCTCCTGTTTATGAACAGTTCAGAATTCAACCCTTGGCCTGAGGTGTCCATTGACTCCTTCAGGGGGCTCCAGAATATCAGCTAAGCAATAGGAACAAATCTCGTTCTTTTCTTGTGTAAACTTGTGAATTCTGGCCCAGTCTGAGAAACCTCACTTCTCTTCATGGAGATTCTTCATTTGAGGAATAGTCAGGTGTTAAAAAATCTGCTCCAAGTCAGAGCTCAAAAAGTACTCCAGCCAAGTGATGACAGTGAAGAACCATAAACATCTAGACGCAATCAAGTTTTGAATTAATACAGTGATTGTTCTTAAAAATTTCTTCCATTTTGAAAGTTTCCACCAGTTTAAGCACTTAAGAACAGCCATACTGAGTCAGACCAATGGTCCATCTAGTTCAGTATCCTGTCTTCCAATAGGGACTGATGCCAGATGCTTCAGAGGATGTGAACAGAACAGGGTAATTTATCAAGTGATCCATCTGCTGTCATCCAGTCAGAGGTTTAGAGACACTCAGAGTATGGGTTTAAATCACAGACCATCATGGCTAATAGCCATTGATGGACCTACAGTCCAAGAACATATCTAATTCTTTTTTGAACCCAGTTATGTTTTGGCCTTCACAGTATCCCCTGGCAATGAGTTCCACAGGTTGACAGTGCATTGTAGGAAGAAGTACTTCATTAGATTTGTTTTAAACCTGTTTCCTATTAATTTCATTGATAACCCCTGGTTCATGTGAAGGGGGTAAATAACACTTCCTATTCACTTTCTCCACACCATCTGTGATTTTATAGACCTCTATCAAATTCCCTCAGTCATGTCTGTTCTAAGATGAACAGTCCCAGTCTTTTTAATCTCTCCTCATATGGAAGCTTTTCCATACCGCTAATAATTTTTATTGCCCTTCTCGGTACCTTTTCCAATTCTAATATATCTTTTTTGAGATGGGGCAACCAGAACTGCATGTGGTATTCAAGCTGTGAGTGTACAATGGGTTTATATAGCGGCAATATGATATTTTCTGTCTTATTATCTAGCCCTTTCCTAATGGTTCCTAACATTCTGTTCGCTTTTTTGACAGCCGCTGCACACTGAGTGGATGTTTTCAGAGAACTGTCCACAGCAATTCCAAGATCTCTTTCTTGAATGGTAACAGCTAAATTAGACCCCATCATTTTTATGGGGATTGCTTGGGATTATGTTTTCCAAAGTGCATTATTTGGCATTTATCAACATTGAATTTCATCAGCCATTTTGTTACCCAGTCACCCAGTTTTGTGAGATCCTGTAACTCTTCACAGTCTGCTGTGGGCTTAACTACCTTGAATAAATTTGTATCCTCTGAAACCTTTACCATCTCACTGTCTACCCCTTTTTCCCAAATCACTTATGAATATGTTGAACAACACTGGTCCCAGTACAGATCCCTGGGGGACCTGCTATTTACCTTTCTCCACTGTGAAAACTGACCATGTATTCTGACCCTTTGTTTCTTATCTTTTACTAGTTACTCATCCATGAGAGAACCTAATCTCTTATCCCACGACAGCTTCCTTTGCTTTAAAGCCTTTTAAAAGAGAATCTCTACACTCTTAGAACTGGTAATCTCTCTCAAATGAGTAGAACCTTTTTTGGACTGATTCTCCTCTCACTTATGCAGAGTATAACTATTGATTTCAGCAGTGTTACTCCTGATTTACATTGGTGCAAGAAGGGAATCAGGCCCTTTAAATTCATCCCTGGTAATATAAATAATGATCATTAGAGAAATACGCAATTTAAATCAGTGTCTGGATTAAAAGAAAGTAAGAACCTACTCAAGAATATAGACAGTGATTAATTTCTAATGTTGATATCAGACATAGGGTTAAAGTACAATAATATACACAAGATTGCCTTACACAATGGATATTTATAATTGATAGCAGATGGATCTGGAAACTGGAGGGCAGAAAAGTTTTATCAAGGGTTATGTTTTAGCAAAAGAACCCTCAAATTGTGTAAAGCATACTATATATGATTGAATCTACTTAATATCAATTTGCTTAATGGAAAAGTTTATCTATACCATTTAGCATTTAGTGCTAATATGCCCATTTAATAACAATTGATATTAAGCAGTTTCCCAGTTAACGCTAACTGAAAATCACTCTTCTTGAGCTCCAGATAGCACTTAATGTTACTTACAGCAGGCAGAAACAATGGATGTAACAAATCTTGTTACCCCACACTTTACAGAAAGTGTAAAGTAAACGGCTGCTCTTCAATTTTTATTAAAAGTTTTATTTAACTGCTTAATTATTGAAAAGAACCAATGAGAGAAGGCACCAAAGGCATTAAAGCTCAGCTAACTGCTGTGAAAACCATGGACTAGTCCAAGTGATTTAGAATCACTGCATATTTGTAGATATTTTTGTGGATTAGCATGGATGGGTGGCAGGAGGTGAGGATCCTTGCCTGACAATGACCATCTCCAGCCTGAAGTTAGGGCTCACTTAAGTTCTCACCAGGACAAGTGGTCTTGATTTATTGGTCTGCTGGAATCTGATGGACCCAAATTGGTTTTAATGTCAGTTAAGCACAGTGCTGTACAGCAGTGGAGAATTCTACTGACAGTTTGATATTATGATTATTGCTTATCCATAATAACTCATATTATGGCTCCTAAAAAACCTTGTCTTCATGTACCAACCTCATGCGGCTCATTGGTGGGTAGATGACCTGTGAGAGACTAAATATATGGAGTTAGAGGTTAAAGCACAGATGGTGGCTGACAGATTCAGAGGTTAACTGAGGTGTAACAAAGGGGATATTTATTCTATCCCATACCTGATGGTGAGGAAAATAAAGTGTTTTTTTCTCCTCCATTATAGCATCTGCTGTCATCCAATCCCATTATTCATGATGATCATTAATGCTTCCTCAGGGAAACCAGAGAGTTAGCATTCCTCACACAAGTGATTGTTATGCCCTTGCCCAAGAAACTCTCTGTTGAGATTTGTGATATAGCTAATGTCGTGTCTCTAGATTTCCCTTTTAGGGAAAAGTTGTTGAGAGGGTTGTGACAGGCAATTTTTGAAGGCTCTAGAGATCTAAAATTGCAATTGATACTATGGACTGAGAGTTGACTTGACTGCAAATCCTTGCATGAGTCGATGACATTGCTCTTAAATGGTTCCTTTCTGCCTTTCTTCTCAGAAAGCACAAAAATGGTTATTCTGCCCAAACAATTCTATCTTGTGGGGTTCTACAGAGTTCTGTTCTGTCATCCCTTATGTCCTATGTGCACATATGGCTTTGGTTGGAAAATGGTAAGATATTTGTGTTGCAGAAGCCTCTCTATGCTGATGATGCGGCACTGAATTATTTTGTCCTACACAGGCGATGTAATGTCTGAGCTTCCTCAGTGCCTGGCCATGATATGGACTTGGATGAGGGTAAACTGAAGAATTTTACTGCTGGCACAACAGATGTGGTGCTGGTTTGCTGGGAGTTTGATTTGTCTTTCAGTATGACTTAGGTTCCTAAACACCTACGCCACTTTTGAAAATGGGACATAGGATCCTAAGTCACTTAAGTGCTTTTGAAAGTTTTACCTCACTATACTTTAATGGGTGTTATGTCTAACCTGGCCAGGGGTTGGGTCATAAGTATTTCTTCGTCTCTTTCTTCATTTATGTATCCATCTGTATGTATGAATACTTGTTAGTCTGTGCTAGTGCAATATAATGTTCTCATTATCATATGTTTGGTATAGATGTGTCATAGCTTCATCATTTGCAAGTAATCTATCCATCTATCTAAACTCATGTCAGTAGAGTGAGTATCATCCTATTTCCACTGTATTTCTCAGCCATCCCTTGCACTCTGCCAGATTTGTAATTCCAGCTTGCCGTGAATGTGATGATTATGTTCTCAGTGCATTGGCTGGTTTATTTAAAAATGTGCAATAAGTCAATTGTACTTGTGTCTGTTTTCTAAGTGATGCAGAGAAACTCTAATTGCTTTGTCAGTGGACTTGTGTGTGGCTTTTTCCAAGGTGTTTCTCTTTGCCAGCAGAAGAGCGTTCTGTTGGGAATTCTTCTTCCCCAATGTAGAGTACCCTGTATTTTTGCTCGGTGATAATTAATAACACGGATGTGATTAACCTTCACTATGTTTCCTAACCTCTCCAGCAAAGGATAATATAATTTATATTGCTAAGGAAGAAAATTATGGCATAGTCTCTCCCAAAGGGAAAATGGGTTTCCTGCACAATTCTCAGTTCTCTCCCACAGTGACTATAGCCTGTAGCAGCCTCTTACAAGGAAACCTAATTGCAGGGGAGGGAGAAGCCTTATGGATGGAGCTACTTTGCTGTCTGCCTGACTTGCACAGGGAAGTGAAAGGTTGAATTCAAGGATATGCTAATGATGATGAGTCCACTTTGGACAGTAACTAGAAGGGTCACTGCCAGTGATGAAGCATTCTACTTCTGATGCCCGCTGACACTTTATGTCTATATTTCTGAGTCAGTCTGAGGCATTCACATGCCAGTGTAGCAGCAGTGGGTATCAAAGCTGTTGATCTCCCTGTGTTTGCACTGATAATTCATCTTCTCTTATAAGCTTTTGACAAGCATGAAATTTTGAAAAGGCCAAATTTTGGGTCTCATGAGATTACATCCTACCTCTGCTCTGACAGTTATGCATGTAAGATACTAGTTATATGTGTTTTGCAAGACCATTAAAGAGCAGAGGCCTGGCAAGTTGTTATTAGTGCAGCTGGGCAAATAATTGACTTAAAGCAAACATTTTTTAATCAAAGATCATTATTAAGGTTGTAAGTTCAAGCACTGAAAAGTCAAGAAATACTAGAATTAAAGTTGCCTGTGCAACTGTATGGCTTGCTCTGTGGGGCTAGTACACATGCATTCTAGTTAGATGTAGGAGCTGTGAGGGGATGCTCAACTGATCTCTAGGTGTGGTGCATGCATGCTGTGGTTAGCACTAGGGCCTGTGAGAGCCTGGAACATGCTCAGTGAGGGTACAATCTTCAGAGCTTTTAATTGTCAAACTCTAGCAAGTCTCTACTGAGCATGTGTGAACTGAGATTTTTTTCAAAGGTTTATAACTTGGCTACATTTGGTCAGCTTGTTATTGAGATGGCCATGGGCATATTTCTGATAAAATGCCATCCCCCTGCCAAATTTCAAGTCCCTGATCCAAAGTGTGTGTGTGGGGGGCACTAGAGCATTTAAAAAAAAAGGTCTCAAGAATTTTTTTTAAAAAATGGATAAACAATTTATTTGTCATTAATCTCATTCTTGGAAATGGTTAAACCATTTACCTGAATTTTTAAATAAATAATAATAATAATAATAATAATGATTCAGGTTGAGGCAGACACCTAGAATGGAAATTTTTAGTCCAAATGATTAATGTTGGTAAAGTTATAAGTAACTGAAAGCACAGTCTTATAATGGGAAGTGTTGGATAACCTTAACAGTAGGTAGTGCTACTAGTTTCACCTATAACAGTATCTGCTGTATGCTATTACCTTCAAACAGTCCATAGCATGCGACATATAACTTGCAAAACCAAACTCAGCCTAACAATAATTTATCATGCTTTATCTTTAACAGTTTGCAGATTCTTGCATCATATTTGTATCAGTGCAATTCTTTTTTTCTCTCTTGATTTCTCTTCTGGTTGTATAGTAAGTCAGTTTATTTTTTATTTATAATTGTTTTTTAAACACTTGAACAACAGAGTCAGAGCTCCTACTAAAGAATTGCATAATTAGAAACAGCCTGTAATGTATTATGAATTATCCTGTACACATTGTAAACTATTACAATCTTGGGCATTCGTGCTTTCTTAGCACTTTGGGGTATGTAGTTGTACAGCAATAAGCCTTGCATACTTTCAAGTTCATATTCCTGTTCTGTTTCATCCTAAAACTGCTCAGGCTTAATCACTCAGTGAAATTTGTCTATGACTCAAAAATTTACAGACAGAAAGAAAGAAAGAAAGAAAGAAAGAAAGAAAGAAAGAAAGAAAGAAAGAAATCTGATTAACTTTGACATACTGGAGTGGATGATTAGGAGAAAGTATCTTATTTTGGAAAGAGACAGAGACAGTGTTTCTAGCCAGCTACTTTTAGTGGGGGGAAAACATACCTTTTCCGAAAGGCCAGGTCTCTTTACATTGTGAGGAAACAATCTGGCCCCAATCCTGGGTTCTATTAGGATTGCTTTGCACTGCTCCACCATCAAAATGCAGCCCTCAAGGCAGCAAAGTCAGCCCTTGGAGGTGCATCCGAGCTTAGGGGGATCTTCTGGCGTCACAGGCTACCATAGCAATACCTACACAGTACTGCTCCCTGAGGCTGGTGTAGAGGCAATAGCTGAGATAGGTGTGCCTGTGACATCCCTGAGGCTACATCATCCTCAGCAGATATACAGGTCTCAAAGCTAGTGGAACTGTTAGATTACCTCTAGAGAGGCCTTGTGATTGTCAGTGGAGAACCAGAACGTTGGCTATACATGGTGCAAGGCAGGCTTCAAAGTGGATATTTACACTGCCACTCAGATTTGGTAGCATTTTATACTCACTTTGCCCAAGTGTGAATGGCTATACAGGACACAAGGCAGTGGAAAATTAGGCCGACAATGTTCTAATCCCACTTTTTCCTCTTAGTGCTGTATGTGTATTTTTTTTAATACCTCCACAAATCGTTAGAAATGAAGATGTGTAGTTTTACATCTCTGAAGATTTAAGCATAGACAGTATCTAAAATCACTTATTTCAGTGTCTTTAATGACGACACACAGAGGCTGATGATGATCATGAATTAAACTGGCTACTCTCCATAAAGAGAAACCCCATCTCCTCTCTTTAGGGGTTTCCCATCATTTGTTGTCATTCCACTGGGACATCTCAGACAACCTCTCTTCCTCTTCAGAAGAGAAAAGCAAAGTGATGGCTTCTGATCTGCAGGGCCTGTGCTGCCGCACACTCATTGACCTGGGCCAGAATTCATAGAGGCATCACTTGTTATTTCTTCTGTAGGAAGCCAGTAGCCATGGATCTTTGATGACCCCATTAAACATGCACACCTCTTTGGTTTTCACTTTGGTTTTGGATAGCGAGGCTTGAGCTGGAGAGGCCCCCTCATGGGTTCCTTTAGTTCTGACAGATAGCTCTGCAAAAACTAGTTATTTCTTCTTTCCATCTAACTTTGGTACTTATATCCTCCCATTACCATAGAATTTGCATCTTTAGCATAGGGTATTGATTTAATGTTAGATCTAGTTAGAGAAAGGTGAACATTTTTGGAAACAATGTTATTTTAATTTTTTTCATGGAATCTTTTCATTTTTGAGGGAAAAATTGTTTCAAAATGTCAATGTTTCATTTTGGCACATCTCAGTTCATATTTTTCTCCTTGGTGACACAAATCCCACTCTTTAAAAATACCAAAATGGGCACAAGGAAGTAAAAACATGAGGTAAAGTGGGAGAAACCCATTCTCCGGTGGGGAACAAGGGAAGGAAGTTATGAAGAAGTATCATTTCTCCCACATTTTCAAAACAAATAAAATTTTAAAAAAGTTTTTTTTTAAATTTCATCTAGAATCAATGAAATTGTGTCATGAAAAGTTTTAGTTGTTGTTGAAAACATATTTTATTTAAAAAAAAATTCCAGTGAAAAAATTCCTACCAGTTCTATTTAATGTACCTCTTCCAGAAAATGCAAATAGAGTGGCTCCTTATGAAATGGATGGATAGAACTAGTATTGCATACAAGGCATTAGTTTCTTACTGTGTGTGTAAGGTCTGCAAAGGTATGTGTCTGGATGCGGGCAGAAGTGAACAGGGGTTGCTCTAGAACAGTGGTTTTCAACCTTTTTTCATTTGCGGACACCTAAAAATTTTTGAATGTATACCCTTTTGGAAATCGTAGACATAGTCAGTAGACCCCTAAAGGATCTATGGACCACAGGTTGAAAAACACTGCTAAAGAAACTAAAATCTCTGTCCTTTTCTTTATTCATAAATCTAGAACATAAACTAATATACCGTTCACTGATTTTCATAGATACATGCCATTAAATTAGGTCTTGTTCTTTCTCAACCCATCTCCTCTTCATTATTTGATCTTCCAGTGAAGGCATCTTAATGGTGAATGTGTGATATGCATAGAAATAGAGTATGATGTCACCAGAATGGTATTCTGAAATCAGTGCATGGTGAAGCAGAAGGTGATGCCAGACTGTGACAAAAACAAGTTCTTATAAGGCCCTTGTCCGTATTAGTGAGCACTTACTTTACTGAGCAGGCCCATGAACTTCAAGTGTTTACCAAATACACTTATTTAAAATAATGGCAAAGGGCTCAGACACGGCAGTGATGGTGGCCAGTAGCAAACAGAAAAGATGTTTAGGTCTTTCATGTTTGCTGAACAACTGTTCCCCTTTTTGAATAACAGAACTGAAACAACTGTTGCCACAGAAGGTTTGCTGGAATCAGAATTTGTTCTGAACTCATGATGAACAGGGAGGTTGCAAACATCTCAAAAGATGTTCATGACAGGCCTCTCCTTGAAATAAGGCATATGCTTTTAATGGAAAAAAGAACAGGAGTACTTGTGGCACCTTAGAAACTAATAAATTTATTTGAGCATAAGCTTTCATGGGCTACAGCCCACTTCATCAGATGCATAGAATGGAACATATAGTAAGAAAATATATATACATACAGAGAATATGAAAAAGTGGAAATAGCCATACCAACTCTAAGAGGCTAATTAATTAAGATGAGCTATTAGCAGCAGGAGAAAAAAACACTTTTGTAGTGATAATCAAGATGGCCCATTTTAGACAGTTGACAAGAAGGTGTGATTATCACTACAAATATTTTTTTTTCTCCTGCTGATAATAGCTCATCTTAAATAATTAGCCTCTTACAGTTGGTATGGCTACTTCCACTTTTTCATGTTCTCTGTATGTACATACATCTTCTTACTATATGTTCCATTCTATGCATCTGATGAAGTGGACTGTAGCCCACGAAAGCTTATGCTCAAATAAATTTATTAGTCTCTAAGGTGCCACAAGTGTTCCTGTTCATTTTGCGGATACAAACTAACACGGCTGCTACTCTGAAACTTCTAATGGTGAGAGCAATTGGCACAATGCACCAAGGCTTCAGGTGGATTCTCCATCACTGGCAACTTTTAAGTCAAGACTGGATGTTTTTTCTAAACTATATGCTCTTGTTCAAAGAGGAATTAATTCAGGGATGTCCTATAGCCTGTGTTATGCAGGAGTTCAGACTCGATGGTGGTTCCTTCTGATTTTACAATCTCAGAATCTGTTAGTAAGACATTGCTCATTGAAGTGTCAGTGAGAAATGTTCTGTTGGTTCTCACGAATAATAACACAAATATCTGTTTCCTGCTGTTGTTGTTTTTAGCATCTTTTTCTCAGACATGCTGATAGCACGCATTAAAGAGAAAGGACAATCTCCAAGTTTGTTGTGCAGAAAAAATTGCTAAAACTTTGGGATTGATTCCTGATGCTGCCGGTGTAGCTGCCAGTTAGGGATATGTATGAGAAAGCTGTAGGCAAGTGCTATCCCAGCCTATTAGGTATTGCAAGAGATGGATGCCTTCTGACAATCACCCTGCTGGAAGCCTGGCAGCTCAGAAAACCCCAGACAGATAGCAGCAGCAGCAACACACACAAGAATTTCAAATGATGGCAAAATTTCTCCCATTGCTGTGTCTGCTGCATGGATGTGAAGTATTCCTCACTTCTTCAGAGAACGCAATCATTCAGAAAAGTAAGGGCTAGAGTGCATTCCAAGGATACAGCGAATAGTAAGGAGCATCCCTGGGCCATAGGGAATTGCAGCTCAAGGAGTCACAATACTCACCTTTTTCCAAAGGAGGTTGTAATTTTCTGCTGGCTTTCACCAGCAACAAATTACTTCTCTGCATCCCTGCTGTGATTATGAGCGGTGGATTGCAGTGTGTGGGAGAGGGGGAAACTAAGCCTCTGTACATTCTCCTCTTCCTTCATTACTGGCCTGTAAGTAGTGTGACAAAGTTCCTCCTCTACCTTGGTGGGTCCTGTGCTTATTGGCGGATTTGCTCGCCTCACAGATTCACCCTGTGGGTTGGGAAATAGCCCAGAAACCTTCCCCTCTGGTAGAAGCCACAGTCCAGGTCAATTCCTCCTGTGTTTGATCAGGAGTTGGGAGGTTTGAGGGGAACCTGGGCCTGCCCTCTACTCTGGGTTCCAGCCCAGGGCCTTGTGGACTGCAACTGTCTAGAGTGCCTCCTGGTACAGCTGTGCAACAGCTACAACTCCCAGGGCTACTTTCCTATGGCCTCCTCCCAACACCTTATTTGTCTTTGTCATAAACAGATAGTTAAGGGTTAATGGCTTTTTTACCTGTAAAAGGTTAAGAAATTCACCTAGCCTAGCTGACACCTGACCAGTGGAATCAATGTGGGGACAGAATGTTTCAAAAGGAAGGAGGGAACTTACCTTTGTCTTAGTCAGTTTCAGTTTCAGCTGGAATGGAAAAGATCAAGGAACCAGCCTCTTATCAGAGTAGTAAGTTTTAGAAAAGAATAAATAGGTTTATGTTTATTTTCTTTTGTGACTTTGTCTTTGTGCAATTAGAGGAGAATCAAATTGGGAATTCTTTTGTGTACTAAGTTTTGCTCAGGGGAACATCCTCTGTGTTTTGAATCTGTTGTCTGTGAGAGTAGCTGGTATGCTAATCTCTCCCAGAGGTTTTTTTTTCCCTTTATTTTCTTTAATTAAAAGTTTTATTTTTAAGAACCTGATTGATTTTTCCTTGTGTTAAGATCCAAGGGGATTGGATCTGGACTCACCAGGAATTGGTGGGGGAAAGGAGGCGATGGGGGAGATGGTTAAGTTCTCCTTGTGTTAAGATCCAAGGGGTTGGATCGGTGTTCACCAGGAAATTGGTGAAGAAGTCTCTCAAGACTACCCAGGGAAGAGAGTTAGTACTTGGGAGTGGTGGCAGCAAAACCAGATCTATGCTGGTAATTCATTTTAGGGGTTCACATGCAGGTCCTCATATCTGTACTCTAAAGTCCAGAGTGGGGTGAAACTTATGACAGTCCTCACCACCGGACCTTCCTCCTGATGTCTGATAAAGCTTGTACCTCTCAGTCTTCCAGAAGCATGCCTACTCACTCTCAGCTTCTTGTATGTATGCCTCTTGCTCCCAGTTCCTCACATGCACTTCCTCTCTTCTGGCCTGACTGGAGTGAGCCCTTTTATAGCATCAGAGGAGCCTTAATTAGAGTCAGGTACTTAACAGCCTCACCTAACTCTTAGCAGGTTAATTGAAGTCAGGTGTTCTCATTAGCCTGGAGCAGCCCCTGCTCTGGTCACTCAGGGAACAGAAAACTGCTTATCCAGTGGCCAGTATATATCCCTTCGACTACTCTGCTGTTCCCAACTGGCCTTGGTCTATCATAGTAGGTTCACAGTGACCTTTATCCATGTATGCCCAGACCCAAGGACTGGGTAACCTGCGTAGGGACAAGTGGGCTGGTCCTACTCCTTCTTACGCTCCTGTGATGTCATCAAGGCTGGGCTAGAATCTGGCTCTTAATGTATCAAATCTTAGATGGAGCTGTGAAACCAATTTCTTTCTATTTCACTCGTCCCCATGTCCCAAACTTTGGATGGGCAAGGGAATTCTTTGGGTAAACACAATGGCAAAAAAAAATTAAGAGATTTGTTGCTGTTGATTTATAGAGCACTTATTGCCCTTTCAATTAAAGGCAAGGGAGCTTTTGCTGTTGTTAAAAGTGAATATATGGGTGCATATTTTTAAGAATTCATCCAGTAAGAACACTACAGTGAGTCCTGTGAAAAAATAAATATTGTCAATCCTTTGAAAATTGTAAATGAAATATATTACAGACTAGGACAATGTTGATGGTATTTTATGTGAGGCATATGGATGGCACAATGTAGTTTAAATATGAAATACACTGTAGAACTGTCTATTTTAGTGAAAAAGAAGCAGACTGCCTAGTCATATGAAATCATTTTCACACTCCCAGGTGGCCATTTGAGGGGGAGCAATGCAATTTGCTGTTGCTAGAAATAATTGATGTCAATTATTTTTGCTGACTTTTTACAAGGTTGTGGATATAAATGAAAATTAATTCACAGTAAATATGTCCAGTTCTGATATGCTGCATCAGTAAATGAACAGTTCTATGAAATTAGCACTTGTGTTAGTATAACCACCCTCCTTCCCCATCACACTTTTGCCCAAGGTATTGTTTCAGGTGCCTAGCGATTTAATTGAGCATTTTGATGACTCAGTTGAATGACCATCCTCAGTGATTTGAGACAAAATTTTTTCAAGGTACTTAGGAATTCTATCTGTCAATCATCTAACCAGTTTTTAGCTAACTCTTCCAGTGAAAATTAATCTGTTCATTAGATTTCACTTTCGGATTCCATAAATTCACTTACTTAGTCTTAGCATAATTGCTGTCATTACCATTATATGTCATAAGATACCATGACATGTTACAACATAGCCAATATACTTAATAGAATTATTGGGGGCTATGTCACAATGTCTTAAGATGTTTGTCTCTGTATTTGGAAATCGCCTTCCTGTAACAAATGGACTGCAGCTTGAAATAGCCTTTTCTAAGTAACATTTATGATGTATGACCAGATTTCACAGCAAGTTGTAAGGTGATTCACCACTTCATGCTCTCGATAACCTGATGGAGTGTTATCAACCAAATGTCAATTCTCTAGTTTTGGTATCACATCTGCGATAATTCTTCTCAAAGCTGTCAGGGAATTGGCATAATTTAGAGGTGACATATGGAGGTTCTGAAGGCAGCTGTGTGCTCATAGCCAGTCAAGAGCCACAGTGAAATGGAATCTCAGGCGCATTATGGATTTTTGCTGGGCGATATTGAAATAACTCTGGATCGATAAGGTGCCAGAGCCAAGAATGAATGAAGTCCATTTGTTATCAAGTCACTGATTTATTTCAAAATAACCTATAGGTCAGCTACAGGTGCCCAACTAATTTCTCCAATAGGGCGACATAAATGGCTCTGGCTCTAGACTGATAGTAGAAACAAGCTCTCCTTTTCCCCTGTCAGCATTCCCGTGGGCAAAACAACAGACAGGGCCAAGGGAGTCTCTTGTGAATTTTATATTGCTGAAAGTTTAATGCATAAAAAATAAAGAGGCACAATCAGTCACATGCATTTGATCCGCTAGAAAAGAGAGCAAACACACACACCCAAGTAAAAGGAAAGCTTTTCTGATCCATTTCTATTCTTAAGTGTTCGATTGTCTCTATTCCACAGTAACGTCATGCCATCCAATCATAGCATTCCACAAAGGCAGGAGTGGTTAGCAAGTATGTTTTCCTTTTTGCCATGTCAGTAATAGGGAGGATCTCTAAACCACCGACAAGGGGAAAATAAAGAGAGAATGCTATGTTCTATGGGCCTGATTGTGCCAGGCCCTTAAGAGGGTGGGGAAGGGAGCTCACCTCTCACATGAATTTAGCGGGGGTCTCTCACATTCATTCCTGCCTATATGCCCTCCTCTGTGGGATGCCAGAGGCTCACAGGGCTCCAGAGAGGACAAGCAGAGGAAGGGATGATGTGGGTTTTGGACCCATCCACCTTCTTATGCACCAGTCAAGAGGAAGCCAGATGCACTGTGGCAAGGAAAAAGGATGCAACATCCTCTAGGAAGGTGTAACCTATATAATCTCCATTGCTCAAGGATTCTGTTGGGTGAGGGATTGTGCCACCCTGAGAAATGCACTTTCCTACCCCCACCCCCAACCCCTCTCTGTATATAGCTGTGTTATATCATGCCAGCTAGCCTCAATATCCCTCCATTTGGTCAGTTTGAGGAACACTTCCCATTTTTTCAAAGAACAGTTTCAATTGGCCCTCAAGCGCACAAGATCATTGCATGACCTCATAGACCTTACTGTGATGAAAAACGTTCCTGAAAGTCCATCTAAATTTTACTTTGCTGGAACTGAGCCTGGATGAGAGAATACCTCAATAGCCCATCAATTTAAGTGTATTTATTGTGTCCTTGTTTCTAATTAGTACTGTATTCCCTAAAAGTGGCAAGCGCTATTACACTGTTTTGGTCTGCTGGTATTATCTGTTGTTTGAGACATCTGACCAGCACTAGTAGTAGAAGACTCAAGTCAGACATAGAGGGAAGAACTTGTTAAGGCATGTGATTAGTGCCTTTCACTTCTGGAGACCTGAGTTCAGATTCTGTCTGAAGGCACAAGTGAAAAAGAGTCAGGCAATGAGGGGTGGCTGGGGTTTCAAACTTCCCTATTGGTGTACATTACAGTACTGTGTAGACCAGTATTAGATTACGGACAGCTTCTGCTCCAGTGAAGCCTAGGTTTGAAATGCATGGGTGTAAATTAGAGCAAAAATTGTCTCTTTCAAGCTGATTCTCCACTGTTTTGCATCTTGTGTCATCATTTATATCTACCTGTGAAAAGTGAGTGCAAAATGTCATTATACTGATAGGAATGGAAAACCTGTCTTACGAAAGGAGACTGAAAGAGCTTGGCTTGTTTAGCCTAACCAAAAGAAGGCTGAGGGGAGATATGATTGCTCTTTATGAATATATCAGAGGGATAAATATCAGGGAGGGAGAGGAATTATTTAAGCTTAGTACCAATGTGGACATAAGAACAAATGGATATAAACTGGACACTAGGAAGTTTAGACTTGAAATTAGATGAAGTTTCTAACCATCAGAGGAGTGAAATTCTGGAACAGCCTTCCAAGGGGAGTAGTGGGGGCAAAAGACATATCTGGCTTCAAGACTAAGCCTGATAAGTTTATGGAGGGGATGGAATTATGGGATAGCCTAATTTTGGCAATTAATTGATTTTTTATTATTAGCAGGTAAATATGCCCAGTGGTCTGTGATGGGATGTTAATGGGGTGGGATCTGAGTTACTACAGATAATTCTTTCCTAGGTGCTGGCTGGTGAATCTTGCCCATATGCTCAGGGTTTAACTGATCGCCATATTTGGGGTCAGGAAGGAATTTTCCTCCAGGGAAGACAGGCAGAGGCTCTGGAGATTTTTCGCATTCCTTTGCAGCATAGGGCACGGGTCACTTGCTGGTTGATTCTCTGCACCTTAAGGTCGTTAAACCACGATTTGAGGACTTCAGTAACTCAGATATAGATTAGGGGTTTGATACAGGAGTGGGTGGGTGAGATTCTGTTGCCTGCATTGTGCAGGAGGTCAGACTATATGACCATAATGGTCCCTTCTGACCTTAAGTCTATGAATCTCTGTAGTAGCATTTTACACAACCTGTTTACGTAGGTGTAAATAAGAAGACAAGATGCAGAACAGTGGAGAATTTATCTATGTTCAGGTTACTTAATCTGAGTGCTACTGAGTTAGAAAATGTTGGCTCCTTCATTCTCCTTGCACTTGCTGAACTGACGAGATTAGTCTATGATGATGTAAGAGCATGGCTCTTTGGAAGGGTGAAATATCCACCATGGGGCACTTTTTGTCAGTTCATTAATCAACAACAAGCTCATTTCTTAGGCAAAACTGAACTGTTAAAGTTTTCATGATTGGAAGGGACCAGAGAAAAGCCATCCAAAGCTCATCAGCTATTTGGGATTTGAATATGCATAAATTTCTGTTCATAATTAATGCAGCAGGATACTCAAGATGAGGAGAGAAATCACAAGTTCTTCAGTAAAAGATTTTCAGATGAGTTGGGGCACCCTGTTCTGTTCTGTTCGACTCTCTGCTTAAGACAATAAAAATCCCAAAGGATCCTTGAGGAGACGTGTTACAGGGTCCTTTTAGCTCTCTCAGTAATTCAAAGTCAAACAGAGAGAGGGAGAGTGCAAGTATGCATTTCTAGGATAATTACCAGTTTATAAGCATTCATTAAATTGGTTATTTGATATAAATCCTGTGCTGTTGCTTTCTTTTTTACTTAAAAATTCAAAGCTCCATTAGGACTGGAAATGGAAATACATTTTAATAATTTGTAAATTTCCAGAAAGCAAAAGTTACGCAAGACCATCTGGTACTTCAGTAATAGAAACATAAATATATACATTTAAGCTTTAAGAATAATTCAGAATCCATTTTGCAAGGCTAATAAAGCTTGTTGGTTTTGAAAGATGATATGTCTGTCCAGGGAGCTATATCACTTTGGTCAGGAAAAAAAAACTTTTATTGGAGGAGCCTTCAATCCGGTAAATCCCCAACCCCGTCCCCAACTTAGCCCTGCTTATAATATTGAGTAGTTAAGATACACATTTAAGACCCACATTCCTACTTCCTGTCAAAAATGATCACACTCCCCACAAAGCCACCAGTTTATGTTCTGTTAGGGTCTGATCCAAATCCTTTGACTTAAATAAGAGTTGGTCCATTCACCTCTATAGGCTTTGGCTCAGACTCTTTAATTCCTCCTTAAAAACCTACCTTTGCCGTGAGGTCTACAACTCACTACCAGATAAAAGCAGACAAACTGGTCACACCTATCTGTGACTACCACGACCACTGTGACTATGAACTTAAGGAAACAGAACCATGTCTGTTTCCTTTTTTCCCACCACTCAGCTATCTATGGGTCTCTTTATCCACCTTTCACATATCGTCTAATCCCTGGATGCTGAATTTTCTATAGCAAGGACTATGTTTGTGTTATTTACTTGTACAGAGTCTGGTGCAAGGGAGTCCTTACACATTATGAACTCAATTGGAATTAATAATATTAATAAAAGGTAAAAATATCAACTTCTATTCCTAACTAATTTGGAAGCGGAAAACCTGGTATTCAACTCATTGGGGGGGCAGCCTGCTCCTGTTTAGAATGTTCTCCATCCCTCCCTTTGAAGATATGCTGCTGTTGGAGGATTTTCTCTCCATCTTCTTCAACAGCCTAGATCAAACCTGTTAGCCCTTGAGCTGCTTCTGATTAAAGGGAGTTGTCCTCCCACATCTTTGATAACTGCTTCTGGTAAGGATGAGAGAACAGGAAAAAGAAATACCTAGAAATGTTAGAAATACCACTCTTCCTTGTGATATTTTAATGAGCTTGAAGCTTATGGTAATCAAGAAATTCCCTCCTCTGGAAATGAAAGGGGGTTTATGTTAATCTGTTGCGACACTGATTGTTTTCCCAGTGTGAAATGATGGATCTTCTGTGTAGCTGTGTGATAGCAGCTACATACTGTGTCACCTCCTCGCCAAGCCTGGAGACTTGGGAATGGATTTGTGTGAGGGATAACAGGAGCTATTATCTCCTTATTTTAGCTGTCGAGGTGTCTTTAACAGACACAGTATTAATGGACATTCCTTTTCCCCGTAGATTCATCTCTAGCAGCCGCTTGCCATTCTGTGGTTTCCTGAGGTACATACACCGATTTATAGTACCAGCCTTCCACACTTCCTTGGAAACTGTTGATTTTTTTTTTTTTTGGTCAGAAAAACAAAATTGTTTGGCCAAAGACTAAACATGTTTTATTTTGACGGTTTTTGAAACAAATTTTTGGTTGTGGGGTTTTCAGTAGAAAGTCAAAATCTTTCATGAAGACGCTCTCATTTTCCAACCCAGCTGTACATGGAATGCTTTGCCTTTGCAAAGAGAGCCAGTAGAAGTTTCGTTCAGTCCTCTGCAATGGAAGATTTCATTGTGTATCACACATGCTGATAACGCCATTGACCTTTGCCCTCCACTATCTTCTTCACCCTCGACTCTGTTTTCTCTTCCACTCAGGCCCCGAGCTGTACACTTGATCCAGTCATCAGCATTTCCCTTCTCCCATTACTCATCATTCTATTAGTGAATTCAAACATGTTGAAACACCCTTTCCTAATTATAGGCCCCATTCTTTACTATGCAGGAGAAAGGAAACTCCGGGAGTTTCAAGAGTCTGAGTTCCTTAGGAGTTCTTCCATCAAGGAGACGGGGTTTGCCTTCGTGCGGAAGATGACAGGGGTGCATAGAGGCACATATGCATCTCAGTAATCAACAGGACGAAAGGAGAATCCCTACAGGTGCATACAATACAAGGGGAGTCCATACAATTGAGTAATTTACAAGGGGGGGAATCGTTATAAATGCATTCAAAAGGGAAACTAGGCAGAGGTATATTTTGCAAGGAGAATCCCCTCTGTGCAGGTGGATACGTTGCAAAGGGCAACCACTCATAGGGATTAATTGCACACTTAAATTAATCATGGGCAGTAGTAGTCTCACAGACATGTTCTCGTACATCATTAAAAGGCTTCCCCTCAATAGCAAGACCATATATCCCTATGCTAAATACTGGACACCTGGTAAAATGACTTGTATTCAAGTGAGTTTAATGGCAATCAATCAGAACTATGCAGTGCAACTATTCAAATTAACATCAAATTGACTGAGCCCCTGTTAAAAAGAAATACTGTATAATTGGATTCTTTTTATTTACCTTCTTATCTTTAAGGTTATAGGGCTCACACACGGATGGGTGACACACCCACAAGGGGAGAGGTGACACACACACACTCCCCTACATCTTTCTCATGGGGGGGGCAGAGGGAGGGTGTTGACTGACCGACCCAACCCTCCCTGTCCAGCGCTATCGACCCTCTATGCCTGGCTGGGCCCCTGGGACAGACCTGGCTGTCCTGGTACCCGGTGTCGCATCTTCCAAGGCAACACTTGGGGATGGAGGGCACGCATGGTTCACACTTCTGCCAGGGTTCAGAATGTGGCCAGCGACAGCCTTTTGGCACTGTGTGGGAGGGAAGTGACAGGTGGGGGAAGGGATGACCTGGCCTGGGTCTTTGGAGAACTCGTCTCTTCCCCCACCCCCGCCCAGTGTGGCTGGAAGCACCTTGACCCTTCCTGCCCACACGGTGTCGAAAGGCAGCTAACACCTTCAGGCTGCTGCTGGCCACAGCTGGCCTCCAGCTACAGTGCAGGCAGGAAAGGGTTAAGCCCTAAGGATGCATTGTTCACCAGGGCCAATGGAACCTGACTGCAGAAGCTTCAGCTAACAGGGCCAGAAGGTGGCTCAGCAGGGGAGGAAGCCTAGGGGACAAAGCAGCCCCACAGTCCCTGGGACCCAGGGTGGGAAGGTGGTGGGTGAAGAGGGTTGCTAAGACTGTGCCCCGGGGCTGCTGTGGAGCCTACAAGCAGGGCCATCCCTAGAGGGGTGCAGGGCCCAGGGCGGAAGTGATGGCTTCTTCTCTTCCGGGACCAACCATGCTGCCCAATCACACCAGCCTGCAAAGCCTCCCAAAGCACACGGCCCGGAGCGGTTGTTCCAATTCTCCCTACACAAGGCATGGCTCTGCCTGCAGGTTTGGGATGTGAACAGTCTGGAAAGCACTTTCTCTCTCCAAGTCCAGAGCTAAGGCCTTGGCTACACTGGCGCTTTACAGCTCTGCAACTTTCTCGCTCAGGGGTGTAAAAAAATCACCCCCCTGAGCACTGCAAGATACAGCACTGTAAAACGCCAGTGTAAACAGTGCTGCAGCTCTGGGAGCGCGGCTCCCAGGGCTGCAAGCTAAACCCCTTGAGGATGTGGAGTTCTGGGGAGCTCTCTCCCAGCGCTGGCACTGCGGCCACACTCGCATTTCAAAGCGCTGCCATGGCACGCTGCTGCAGCAGCGCTTTGAAGTTTCAAGTGTAGCCATACCCTAAGTTGAGGGGCAGAGAAGCTTCATTGTGCCAGTGCTGTGCAGGGCTTTGACACATGCAGGGCTCAGCTTCTCCTGGCCAGCGCCCCGGGCCAGAAGGTCTTCGGCTTTCCCAGGGCACTAGCCCAGCCAAAGGCAGTGGGGGAAGGAAGGAACCTGCCAGCCAGGCTGTTGGTGAGTTGAGCGCTTTGACCAGGGACTGGTTCTCCTCACAGTGCTGGGAGTGGAACATGTCCCACCAGGGGGGGTATGGAGGAGCAGCAGGGCTGGGGGGGAAAAGGGCAAAGCAGGGAGACGACAGCGAGAGTGGGAGCACGTAGAGGGCCAATGGGTTGGCAGCAGAGGCGACATGTAACTGGCCACCGCCTGGCGCCTGCCTGCACTCACCAGCCACTGCAGCTCACAGCGGAGGCTGTGCTGACAGACCAGCAGGGGGAGTCGCAAGCCCCATGTGCTGTATCTTCACCCCACCACCAGCCTTACACACTCACCCCTGTTGTTAGTCACTGGACCCCCTCTGTCATGGTATAATTCCCCACTCTGAACCTTAGCGTCCAAAAGATGGGGTACCAGCATGAATTCCTCTAAGCTCAATTACCAGCTTAGTACTTGTAGCGCTGCCACCAACCAGGAATTCCAGTGCCTGGTACACTCTGGCCCCCCAAAACCTTGCCTGGGGACCCCCAAGACCCAGACCCTCTGGATCTTAACACAAGGAAAGTAAGCCCTTTCCCTCACCGTTGCCTCTTCCAGACTTCCCCTCCCTGGGTTACCCTGGAAGATTACTGTGATTCAAACTCCTTGAATCTTAAAACAGAGAGGAAAATTCACCTTCCCCCCTCCTTCTCTCTCCCCCTCCCAGACTCTCCCTGAGAGAGAAAGTAATCCTAACACAGAGTGAAATTAACCTTTCTCTCCCCCTTCCCTCCTTTCTCCCTATCATTTCCCTGGTGGATCCAGACCCAGTCCCCTGGGGTCTTACCAGAATAAAAAACAATCAGGTTCTTAAACAAGAAAAACTTTTAATTAAAGAAAGAAAAAACAGTAAAAATTATCTTTGTAAATTTAAGATGGAATATGTTACAGGGTTTTTCAGCTATAGACACTGGGAGTATCCTCCCAGCCTAAGTATACAAGTACAAAGTAAAATCCTTTTAGCAAAATACAAATTTGAACTCCTTCCAGCCAAATACACATTTGAACTCCTCCCAGCCAAATACACATTTGCAAATAAAGAAAACAAACATAAGCCTAATTCACTTTATCTACCCAGTACTCACTATTCTGAACTTATAAAAGCCTGTATCGGAGAGATTGGAGAGAAACCTGGTTGTAGGTCTGGTCACTCTCAGAACCCAGAGAGAACAACAACCAAAACTAACAGCACACACAAAGACTTCCCTCCCTCAAGATTTGAAAGTATCCTGTCCCCTGATTGGTCCTCCGGTCACGTGACAGCCAGGCTCACTGAACTTGTTAATCCTTTACAATCAAAAGAGACATGAAGTACTCCTGTTCTATTAACCCTTAACCATCTGTTTATGACACCCACCATTCACCGCTGGTGGGCAGGTGGCTGGCAAGCAGGGATCCGGCCAGCAGCAGGACCCACCAGTACTGATGCAGCGGAGACAGAAAATATGAGATAATTTGCCCGTTTTTAAGAAAAAGTCAGGACATCTGCAGGAGGGCTTAAATACAGGACTGTCCCTTTAAAAATGGGGCGTCTGGTCACCTACCCCTCAGTTTCTGCAGAGTCTGCTGTGAAAGAAGTTAGGAATAGTGTAGTTTTAAAAACAAACAATAAAGAATCCTAACCAAACCCTACCTTTTGGGCTGGATCAGCGGCAGTCACATGACTATCTCTTACTGCTATTGTATGGGGTGCTCTGCATCAGGAGGCCCCCGCAAGCATTCAGAATGCACAACAGAAGTTGGACAAATAGTTAAAAGACTAAGGAAGCCTACTTTGAGGTTAAAAATAGTGAAACTGAGCTCTTCTGTGTTCTTGGACATGCAAGCAATTCAGACCCAAATGGCGTAATTACTGGGGAGAGCTGTTGTAAGGACTGAGCAGTGCTATGAATTTGTGTTGCCTTTAGGCAAATTCCATCTCTTTCCCTTTGCCTGAGGCCTAGTAGTTGGGAAAAACACACAGACACACAAATCCTTCTGGCTCGAGTGCTTTCTATTTCCTGAGACAGCAAGGGAGAAATGTGGCATGACTTGTTTTCAAAGTTGGTTCTTTAAGAGAAGAAAGCAGAGGGGGCTGACTTGTATCAACTACCAACTTGCAGCATGTCAGGGGACTTAAGAGGGTGTGGATTGCTCTGCATTTCCCAAAGCCCTGTTTCCAGATGAACTACCAGTAAAACAGAGGAAAAATGGATGGTAGACAGTGTGATACAGGAGGGCCAGGGAGCAGTGGGAGAGTGGTAGAGGGGAAGTATAAGCCCTAGGCTAATTAAGGCATGGTTCCCTGTAGACTAGGGAGGGTTGCTACAGATTAATTGGAGCACCTGTAGTCAGTTAAGGCCCTGCTTCAGGCAGTCAGGGGAGAAGGAGAGAGGACTGGAGCTTGGAGGTGTGCTATGAGACTTGGAGGATCAAAAAAAAAATGGAGTAAGGGAGACCCTGCCCCAGCAGGAGAGGGAGACTCCCCACCCCAGCATTTAAGGACTGAAGGTACCCCATCCAAGGGGGAAGAGGGTAAGAATCCACAGGGGTTGAGAGGGGCTGGGGCTCAGTGTAAGGAACAAACCCAGATCCCTCCCCTGCTTTCCTCCTTTACCACCTTCCTGGGCCACTAGTGGTGCCCTCAGTGCCCCAAGAGCAGGGGCAAGGGGTGGCATTTTAGCCCTCCACCAAGAAAAGTGCAGGACTCACCCTACTACATTGGCCATCTTGTCACAGTGGTTATAGAAATGTTGTTTTGGTTTTTTCTCTGTTCTCTTTTCTGGATGGTCTGTATGTGTCTGAGATGCTGGCTAGTATCTCCTTTCCATTCATTTTGAACCTTTCTCCTTCAATTCAACCATGTTGGCTGTATCTCTGCAGTAAAACTTGTGCTCCAGCTGGGAGGATGAGAAATATGGAACCTTTCCAAAAGCTGTTTGTCAGTGATGGCGATAGCATGGTTGGATGGGCTCATCTGAACAACAATAACCTTTTTAATACTGCTAAATGCAAAGTCATATATCTAGGAACCAAGAATGTAGATCTCCCTTATAGGATGGGGGACTGTGTTTTGGAAAGCAGTGACTCAGAACAGGACTTAAGGGTCGTGTTGGCTAACCAAATGAATGTGAGCTCCCAGTGTGATGTGGTAGCTAAGAGACTATATGCAGTTCTTGGCAGTATAGGTTGGGGACTATCAAGCAGAAGTATGGAGGTGTTAGTAGTATGTATATAGCATGAAGGAGACCACTACTGAAAAATTGTGTCCAGTTTTGGTGTCCACATTTTAAAAAAAGTCAACAAATTGGAAAGGGTTCAGAAGGAGCCACTGGAAAACAAGCCTTATAGTAAAAGATGCTCAATCTGCTGATTAACCTTAACAGAAGGTCAAGAGTTGACTTGTTCACAGTATCTAAGTGCCTATATAGGGAGAAGTTTCCAATAGCCTTTAACCTTCTAAAGGCATCACAAGCCACAACAAAATCAAATGACTGTAAGGTGAAGCTAGACAAATTAATTACGAATAAGGTGCACATTTTGAATTGTAGGGATGATTAACTACTGGAAGAATTTAGAGGCAGATGTGATGGATTTTCCATCACTTGAAATATTTAAGCCAAGATTATTTCAAGGCAATGTCAGGATTGAGCAAGATATCATTCTAAAAATATACTCTAGCTCAGGGGTGGGCAAACTTTTTGGCCTGAGGGCCACATCTGGGTGGGGAAATGGCATGCAGGGCTGGGGCAGGTGGTTGGGATGCAGGGGGGAGTGTGGGGGGTGGAAGGGGGTGCAGTGTGCAGGAAGGGCTCAGGGCAAGGGGTTAGGGCAGAGGAGGAGTGTGGGGTTTATGAGAGGACTCAGGGAAGGGGGATGGGGTGCAGAAGGGGTGCAGAGTGCAGGATGGAGCTCCGGACAGAGGTGCAGGGAGGGGTGCAGGGTGTGGAAGGGGCTCAGGTACAGAAGGGGTACAGCAGGGGGCTCAGGTCAGGGAGTTGGGGTGCAGGAGGGGTTCAGGCTCTGGCCCGATGCCACTTTCCTGGAGTAGCTCCAGGGTGGCAGCTGTGCCCCACTCCCGGAAGCCACTAGCTAATCATAATGGTTCCTTGGGCCTTAAAATCTACATAAAATAACAATTCTGTATTTCTGGTGATGTCCCCATTGGCTCTTTTCCCTCCTGCGTCATCTGGAAGTAGAATGAATGCACTTCTAGTTTCCAGGACTCAGATTAAGGGACTTTGAGGATTCTCCCTGACTTGCATCTCTTGTGCTGATAGACCTCCAAATGTTGATGTTATAGTTTCACACCTCTTCTCCAACTTTCTCCCCGGAAGTGGTGTTAAGTGGTGACTTTCGCTTCTCTAGAGAACTATTCCCAAGAGCAGAGGCTTGGATTCCCTTCACAGTAGTTCTTGTGGGTGGTCAGGCAGGGTGCTTGCTAGGAGCTGTAACACTACTGGAAAGGAGATTCAGGGGGTTGTTTGTTTGTTTTTGTAACGTTCTACCTAGATAAAAGGAACTAGTGCTATCTATTGGGGATTGAGGAAATCTTGTAGCTATGCTGGCACAAGTGGGTGCACTATCTATGGAGTACATACTGAGTTTATTTTTCTCGCTTCCCCCCTCTCAGTCCCATCATTACTCCTTTTTGGTAATAATCTCTTGGAAGCAGAATGAAAACTCAATAACATTCGTATTTGAAATATGGTTTTGACTATACTTTGGGCAAATGGGATTGCAATGAGACAAAAGCAGATAGATAATCCACATAGAGAGGTGAGTGATGATCAAATATCTGGGACTCTGCCCAACCCAACTAAGGAGATGGAGGGGTGACCTGTTATAAAATACTTCTTCTGCAGGATTCCATATTAGTGTCTTTAGCCTTTAGAAAACAGCCAAGGTAAAGACAGATAGACATGTGACTATGGACAGACAGAAGGCAATCTGGCCACAGCTGGACAAGGACAAAGTGGGAGGGAATGGTTATACCACTCCTGAATCTCTTCTGTTAGACCTCACTGGTGCCATGTTGGTGTTAGTATAATCATTCTGCTCAAGCAACTCATTTACTTAGACAATTTCATTCTTTTCCCATTGAGTTTTGTAACTTCCTTTTCAACATAAGCAGACAATTACACATACAACTCTTTCCAAAGATAAATAGATAAATCTGCCACTGGATAGATCCCTGATGTATCAGCTACAAAGAGGTGGTCTGTTTTGTATAGATGTCCCTTCACTTTAAAAAAAAAATTATTCTTGGAGAGTCTTATGTGAATCATGGAGCTTGGGAACTACTAGAGTTGCAACTTAAGTGTTCCAATTAAAAGTATTACCTATAAAATGCAGATCACTCTAGTGAAAAGAGAAAGAGAGAGAAAAGAGGGAAGGGGAAGAACAAAAGGAAGGGAGAGAGGGAATGAAAAAGAAAGTCATTTAAAATAATGCAACATTTTAACTATATTAACTATGAGACAGCCATTTTCTCATGCATTGTTTCTTGATAAACTTGCCATGTGCATGGCAGAATTCAGGAAGTTAGGGATAAGTGAATGACCCTCAGGTCAGTTTAGATAAAGATCCAAAGGTTTGTTTTTCAAGCAGGATTCCTAATATTTCACTGTGTTGTCAGGGTCAAGCATGCTATACAAAGTATTTTTCTTGGCCACACTCCCACTTATGGTGCAAGGCACAAAGAGCATGAAGATGAATGAACCCACCATTTTCATATCTCAGAGAAGGTTCAGTATGAAGATTGGGTAATGAGTCAAGCCTTTTCATATGTATCTGAACTGGGTTCTGTTATTCCTAAGGTAAGTAGCTTTGTCTAGACCCTAGATTTCCACAGATTCATAGAGTTAAAAGCTAGAAAAGGCCACAATAATCATTGAGTCCAGTGAATTCCACAGTGCTGTGACACAAATGGAGTCTGCTGTTCAGTACAGTCAGTGAAATATGCACTAATTCCTTCTATGAAGAGGCGAGAAGGCGGAATTTCGGTGACTTTGCTCTGCACAGTTTGTCGAATGAAAACTAGGTTTCAGTGTAACCTCAAGGGAGCCATGATCACAGTTAACAGCCCAGTTTCTGCATATTATCCTTATCTGTTTGTCTGTTTCACTTTCAGTTGACTGGCAGACAGGATATGGTATGGTATATACAAACATCCCACTTACAGTGCTGGAAACAAAGCACTCGGAATCTGATTTGAACAAACTGACGCCTGATAGAGTTGGACAGGTGGTAGAGACACTGGCTTGCAATCTGGAGTCAGCCCCTGTGCATGTAAAAGTCCCCCCTAGGAATACTTTATTATTGCATTGCATTTGCTTCTGATTAAACATCAGGCAGCGAACATCTGCGGACACAGACACATTTATTATAATGAGCAAATCATGAATACACTTCTCTACCACATTACTGGAAGTAAGAGTGACTGTTTTAATATTATGAATATAATATTGGACTTCTGCATGCTTTCCATGCATGGGATAGATATGAAAGTATCGTCTGGAACTGGTCAGATGCAGAACTCCTCTGGTGTCCTAACGTATTATTAGTAGGAACTTTGTAAGCAGGTTTTGTCTCTCTGTCCATCCATTTGTCTGTCTGCCTTTCTGTATAGACAATAAAAATACATAGATGTGTTTCAAATGATTTATTTTATTCTGAGATACGTTCCTTCAAATAGTATCTGGGCAGAAAAATGGACACCAGGGAAAAAACCCCACTGTTTAATGTGTTGAGCTTTTGCTAAAATGCTGGTGGCTTGTAACCATGCTGTGGTTTAACGAGCTCAGGTCATCTCCCTTTCTATCCTATGTCATTGTAGACTCACTCCTTGAGCAGTGAAACAGCCAGTATGGGAACTGATCTTAGGCTACAAAATGTAACTAGGAGAACTCAAAGAAACTTATTATTTAAAGGAATAAGGAAGGGAAATGCTAGCTGGATTCTTCCCCTTTTGCATGAGTGTGCTTTAGGCACCTGGCTCTGGTGCCACAGGGCCCCCAAACCAAGAGAGTTTGCTGTATGGTTTGGTAACATTAACCACAGCTATGCAAAAAAATAATGACACACGAGCTGCCATATGGGTCAGTGACAATGGGACTCCACACTCTTCCTTCCCTTTTTAAGCCTCCCTCTCAAATGACACAGCAACATAAGGATGGTGGTCAATGGTCGCCTTGACAGTGAGTAAGGTTTATTTATAATTAACTCAAGAAATGAGCCAGGCTTAGCTGCTATAGAAGCCAGATAGTGCTGGTTCCTTCCTTTGTCACTAACCTGTACAGATGTCTTCCTCTGCCCCTAGGTGATGTTGCCTTCTTCTATTGCCAGACAGTGCCGAGATTTCTCCACATGCTCAGCCATGGGTTGTGCCTTACCCCAGTGTTCAGGTGCTTACCCTCATACTCAAACAGAGTTCCCACATCCTGTCTATGAGTCAAACCCTATATTCTCAGAGGACACCAAGACATTGCACGTAATGTAACAGATTTTTACCTTTTTGCTTTTTAAAAAAGTTGTGTACATAAAAAAAATGTTTAAAGAACATTATTAGTTGCAAAGTCAATTTGAAAATTAGGAAATGCCAGATTTATGGCTGATTATACAACCATAATTCGAACCTTTTGTGCATATGTAGTAAGGTATAGAATCTTTAATGACATGATTACATCCTTTTTCCCCATAGGATCCCCTACCTCATTCGGTGCACAGGTTGCAGTAGTGGGTGGAATTATGGGATCATGGCCAGTTGTAAACTTGACATTCTGAACTTTTGAGTGCTTGACTTGGAATATGGTAAAAGCAAGTTATTTAGGTTTTGATACATGTAATATTATTTAGCTTATCTAGCCAAATAGTCTTTGCAACCAAAGCCTGTACTGGACAAAAGCTGCCAGTGAGTCTATACTTGACTGCAATCCAACCACTTACTCCAGGTGAGATGCCTGGAGACAAAGTTCTTGTAGCTTATCAAGCAGGACAGATATCGAGCCAGTGACTGACTGATCCTATATTCAACTGCAGAGTCTCATGTTGAAACTCATTATATTTTTACCCTCCCTCCATAAGTGGACTCTTCTAGTATCCTTTCTACTCCTTGAAGTCAGCTTAGTGGCCAAACCAAGCTGCCAAATAGGCAAGGAAAAGTGGGTGTCTGGCCTGTGAATGACTCAAGCACTCCTCAGTGAGGGTGTTTTATGGCCCTGCTGAAGACTCCTAGTTAAGATGCAGCAGCAACAGACTTCTGATTGCCTGGTGTGGGAGGTTTCAATGAAAGATTCTGTGAGTTCAATACGTTCTACAATTGACAACACTTCTTAGCACTCTTCTAGTTGTTACTGAATTGATTCCAGACTGGTGCTTATGAAGAAAAATATCCTTTGCATGTGTGTGTATTTGAGCTGTTTAGGACCTATTAATAACCATGTGGGAGGACAGCTGCGTTGTGACAGATCAATACACAGAGTAGCATCCTTGAGGGGGATGCAGGGAGTGGTTTGGAATCGGTAGTAGAGGAAACATTGCTGGTTTTAGCTGGTGCATATGAGACTTCCATCTGAATAACCCCTTTTTTTCTTGTGAGGTTAGTGTAACAAACTCTGTTTGGGGACCATACCACAGTGGGGACTGGAGTATGAAGCCAAGCTTGGCCCTTTGCTCTCTGGGCTGGCAGGGACTTAAAGTATTGAGGATGAGGCTGGCTCTGCCTTGTGTGTCAGTGCTGAACAACCCTCCTCTATCCAGGCTACAGGCAAAGTGCTTTGTGGAACACCATATTAACTCTTTGCTAGTGGGCCCAACGGTCAAACTTGCATATCTGCTGGGGTGTGCAGAGGGCTGGAAATTCTGCAGCAGCTTCAAGCCAATTGAAGAAAGAAGTGTTTAATGATTAGAAATGAACATAAATACTAGTCAGCACAGTAGCCCCTCTGTTATCTACATTCAGATTAAATTACACTTGCTTCACTCTAACCCTAAACTCTCAGATTTCATTGCTTGCAGATTTTTGCATCACTGGGGAATGACTGCAGTGCAGATGCTGTCAGAGGAACTTGGAGGTTTTGGCAGCTTGGTAGGAGACAATTGGGGCTTTTGTCACCCCGGAAGACATAAGGGCAATTTGGGTTAAGCTCATTGGCAGGATGTTTCTGCTAAAATGATCAGCAGTGAAATGGTTAACAATGTTGCCATTTGCAATGTCATGATTAGGTTGCAGAATCAACACTCCATTGAAATGAATGATGCAATTCACATGTCTCTGAGCTATTGTTTCAGGCTGCCTGCAAACTCAGGAAAACATTACTGCATTGGCTACACTCAGTTTGTAGCGTTAAAGTGTTCTTCACAACCGAAAGGGCTAGAAGACTGGTTCTTGATTCTGCTCTCATTTACACTAAATCAGGAATAACTCCACTTCAGAAACACTTCCCTCGTCCTGGTGCCCAGTGAACCAGAACAGCCCATGGATCATCTGGAGAAAGAAATATGACTCTCCGTGAGGGAATGGACAGTTGAAATAACCTGAATTACTTAAGGGATGCCATTCATGAAGGAAGAGTATGGGCCTGATCCAAAGCTCATTGAAAACAATGGGAAGATTTCAAATGGTTTCAAGGGTCCTGTCAAGGTTCCTCCCCCACTCCGAACTTTAGGGTACAGATGTGGGGACCTGCATGGACACTTCTAAGCTTAATTACTAGCTTAGATCTGGTAACACTGCCACCATCCAGAAATTTCAGTGTCTGGAACACTTCCTGTCCCCCCAAAACCTTCCCCTCCCTGGGCAGCCTTGAGAGGCTTTTTCACCAAGTTCCTGGTGAATACCAATCCAACCTCTTGGATCTTAACACAAGGATAATTTAATCATCCCCCCTCCTTACCTCCACCAATTCCTGGTGAGTCCAGATCCAATGCCCTTTGATCTTAAAACAAGGAAAAATCAATCAGGTTCTTAAAAAGAAAGCTTTTTAATTAAAGAAAGAAAGGTAAAAATCATCTCTGTAAAATCAGGATGGAAAATACTTTACAAGGTAATCAGATTCATATAGTCCAGAGGAACCCCCTCTAGCCTTAGGTTCAAAGTTACAGCAAACAGAGGTAAAATTCTCTCAGCAAAAAGGAACATTTACAAGTTGAGAAAACAAAAATAAGACTAACACGCCTTGCCTGGCTGTTACTTACAAGTTTAAAACATGAGAGACTGATTCAGAAAGATTTGGAGAGCCTGGGTTGACGTCTGGTCCCTCTTAGTCCCAAGAATGACAACCCCCAAAACAATGAGCACAAACAAGACTTCCCTCCACCAAGATTTGAAAGTATCTTGTCCCCTTATTGGTCCTCTGGTCAGGTGTCAGCCAGGTTTACTGAGCTTCTTAACCCTTTACAGGTAAAAGAGGCATTAACCCTTAACTATCTGTTTATTACAGGTCCAGATTTACAAAGGTATTTAGGCACTTAAATACCACTGGCAGGTTGAGATCTGCTGATAAAAAGAGCTATATATGAGCTAGCAATTATTATTATTATTATTATTATTATTATTATTATTATTATTATTATTATTATTATTATTATTATTATTATTATTAGTAATAATACATGCTGGTGAAATCTGCAAAACTGACAGAACTTACATCTGAAATCTTCTAGTTACACAGCAGCAGAACAGAAGAACCATTTCTCAGGTTGGTGGGGGGGCACTCCATTTCACCTTTAGTTTTTTTTGCTGAGACTGCCAAAAACTGCCTGTCATGGGTAAGTTTGTGTGATGTGGTCTCCTGTTTGCTAGGAAGTGAAAAGCAGCCATCAGTTCACTTCACATGGGCTACTGACAAGGTGATGGATAGTGGACAAGTGATATATAGCCCTGCCCACATGAAATCTGCATTTTCTTAGAGATCTCCTTTTAAAGCCTCACTTTGAGGCAGAAGCGCCACCAAATTGAAGATATTTTGTTGCCAATGGGTGGTAATGACTTTTAGCCAGTAAAGACTAAGAAATGATGTCAAGCCAACAGCCTAGAGAGGAGAAATTCTGTATTTCATTACCAGTTACATCAGAGCTATGTAGGGCTCCAAAGAATTATTGTTCCATGCATAGGCCAATAACTGAATGAAAAAAAAGAACCACAGTAAGGGTAACTTTGAATACAGGGGAAAAGCAAAGGCAGTGAGTGAGAACTTGAGCAACCAAAAGGTACTTAAACCAGAAACTTAGTGGCTTTTTTAACCTATGAACAAGTCAAAGGATGAGTCCGTATGAGTGCCTTCATCACTTCTCCATTACAGATACAGCATGAGGTACCCAAAGTAACAGGAACAACAGAATCTGATATGGAATTGCCTTTCCAAATCAATTATTCTCTGTCCTGTGTGGGCAATAGGCAAAGGGGAGGAGGGCTAAAGAGGAAAGCACTCAGAAACCACTGCCTGTCAGTTATTCATCCTTAAGGGCTCTGTTATATTATCCCCTTGCAATCAGATTAGCAGTCTCCTTTGTATGGCTCATATCACTTCAGATTAATATTCATGTGCAGTAATATTGGAAAGTGACATTCATAGTATATTAGCTAAGATGAATATTAATATGGAGTGATGGAGAGAAGCTAATGTGATAGGGCTGTCATAGTGTGTTAACACTGGAATGTCACTCTTGCCATTTCCAGCTCACTTTATACTGTCTGAGTGTCAAGGAGCTGAGCATATTTCTCAGTGCATTTCCTCTGAAATGAATGTGTATGGGGTGGGGAGGACAGTTCCACTCCAGTGGTTCCTATTGAGATCAGAGCAGTGGAAGAGATGCTCTTTCTCCAGTCCTACATTCCTTTGAATATATATCTCAGTTGCCATTCTATTGTATTCCAGTGTATCTGAATCCAGATGTCACAGGACTAGCAGCATTTAGAAAAGCCATGCAGCACCCACACCAGGGATTTACTTTTCCAAACAGGGATATGTATTCAAGCTACTCCTGGGGTGGAGATGGGAATGAGGGGTTTGGAGTGTGGGAGGGGGCTCCGGGCTGGGGCATGGGGTTGGGGTGTATTTTGCGGGGGGGTGAAGACTCTGGCTAGTGGTGTAGGTTCTGAGATGGGGCTGGGGATAAGGGGTTTTGGGTGCTGGAGGGGGCTCCGAGATGGGACGGAGGGTTGTGGTGTGGGAGAGGGAGGGGATGAAGGCTCTGGCTGGGTAGAGTTGCCAACTTTCTGATTGCAGAAAACCAAACACCCTTGCCCTGTCCCTTCTCTGAGGCCCAACTCCCACCTCCCTCCATTGCTCACTCTCCCCCCCCACTCTCTAATTTTCACCGGGCTGGGGCAGGTGGTTGGGGTGTGGGGCAGGCTGAGGGCTTTGGCTGGGAGTGTGGGACTGAGGATGAGGGGAGTTTGGGGTGCAGGAAGGGGATCCAGGCTGGGACAGAGGGTTGGGATATGGGAGGAGGTTTGGGGTGTGGGCTCTGGGTGGCAGTTACCTCAGATGGCTCTCAGAAATGGCTGGCATGTCCCTGCGGCCCCTAGGCACAGGGTTGACCAGGAGGCTCTGCGCACTGCCCCCATCTGCAGGTGCCGTCTCCGCAGCTATGGTTCCAGGCCAATGGGAGCTGTGGAGCTGTCGCTCAGGGAGGGGGTAGTGCGCTGAGCCTCCCTGGCTCCCCTTCCACCTAGGAGTTGCAGGGACATACTGGCTGCTTCTGGGAGCCACATGGAGCCCCATTGTGCCACCAACCGGACTTTTAAAGGCCCAGTCATTTATGCTGACCGGAGCTGCCAGGCGTTCCGGTTGAAAACTAGATGCCTGGCAACTCTGTACAAACTGTACCCTGTAAATTTTCTTAAGCTGGGCACCCAGATATAAGGTACCCCAAATCACTGGCTACTGATGATAAAGTCATAATTGCCAACTCAAAGGCCTTAGTTTCTAACAGATAACCTTGTGGTTTCACACAAATGGCCCTTGATCTGTTCTCCTCAAAACTGTTTCATGGCAGCTAAACTGGATATGTCCACAGATGATCACATGCTTTCACTACTATCTATTTAGTTATTGATTTTGTTGTTATAAATTGCTCCCATCTGCAACTTCTGTATATGTACAGTGGTTAAATGTGTGTTCAGCAAAATATAAGGAGTCCTTGCATCTGCTCTGGACTATAAAATAAGCACCGGTGGGTTGAAAAGACACATTCCAAATGTTATTCCAAAGTAGGAAACAGAAACCTCATCCTTGGTTACATAAAGGACCACTGGACAAGCTCGAAAAAGACCAACCTCTCCCTAGTGTGACCCAGGGAAAGGCCATCTCCTCTGCCCTGTTTTCCCTTTTCACTTTCTCTCTCCCATTGGTGGCACAGAGCCGTGCCCACTGCCAGAGTCTGGGCTTGAAGCTTTGCCAGCATCTTTCTCCATCATCCTTTGCTTCCCATCCAAAAGCATGTGACTGGATTTTTTCGAAAATGTGAACTTCCCTCCTCCTCCCTGACATGAGCACCTTCTCCCTAGCATCTGGCATTAACACCTCCTTCCTAGCACCTTTTACTCTCAGTGGTTCTCCTCCCCAGCTTGGTTTCCTCTCTGATACCCACAGGACTCTCCTTTCCACTCAGCACAGTGCACTGGCAAATCCTCTCCAGCTTCTAACAAAAATGACATATATTGCAACTGGGAAATATCTTTCTTCCAGCTACCTGACGTCTCCCACACCAGTAATATTGTCATTTTTTCATGTGTGCAGTGCCAAGTGTGCCAGTTAAAGCTGCTGCTCCCTTCTGTTTATGAGTTCATTGTACAAGTACAGAATTTGATCTAGCCCCACCCACTATTTGGAATGCTACACCCATTCTTTCTACAGAATGTCCTGAGCAATCCATGCATACTGCATTGTGCTCCTCTCCTCCCCCCTTTATACCCTAAATTCTTATCAGGAGCAAATTCACTCGTGAGAGGGTGAATGTAACTTGCACCTTTGCATCAAAACGACAATCCAGCTAAATGGCTCAGGAATTTAATTATTTGTGCTATGGAATGTAGGTATTCACCAAAGGAAATACCTATTCCTCTGTGTTGCTGTCATTCCTCTGAGGGTACCAAAGTTTCCATATTTAATGTGTCTTTTGTTGTTTGTTACCAAGGGGAGCTGTGACTTTCCAGTATCTTGACTGGGATGATGGTTCAATTACTTTCCCCTGGCATGTTATTTATTTTAATCATGGTTTTCAGCAGGGCCTAGGAGACTTTTATGAGGCCAGGGTCTATTTCTGCCCATATTCCGAAAAAATGATTCAAGGAAGCTGTCACCTGTAACATTCCCATTTGTTGATGATGTTGTCACGCCCTCTGGATCCAATCACCCTTGCTTTGGCCCTATTCCCAAACATTCTACAATGGCATCCAAGGTCATAGTTAGTGATTATGGTAGGCGTCAAGTAAAATCTATGAGTCTATAAATGTAACAATCAGCTCAAATGTATTAACCTTTGAAATATTCCAACTGTAGCTTCTTTCCCTCCTATCCCATTCCTCATTTTTCAGGCTACAGACACAGCTCTTACCATGATTTACTCTGTGCCTTTTAGCAAGTTTTTCAGAAGAGTGAAAGCCGGAGAACCCATTGAAAGAGGTGGGAGAAAAACAAAGAGAGGAATCTTTTTGTACGGAGGTAAAAGCTTCTCTCTCTTTCTCCCTCCATCTTTGAAATCATTGTTACCATTTTTATTATTCCTTCTGGATCTGTGAAGTGGTGGAAATGGAAGTTGGTAAAGCCCTGAGAGAACAAAGTGGGGAAGTCCATTTCCTTTCACAGCCAAGTTTGTTTCCATGTCTAGACAGTGAATAAAATGGCTGGCGAGGGGCCAGAAGAGAGTTAATAGATTTACAAACTATCAGTGTTTTCTCTGTATTGATTTTCCCAGGATATTTCCTGAACACAGCAAACAGTAGGCAGTTACGATGCACAGTCTGAGTTTCCGATGAATAGCTGCCTCACAGGGAAGTCGCTAATGGAGACATTGCTGGAGTGGGTAACTTTATCTGAAGCACTCTCCTCCAGAATGTAATACACCTGATTGGGGAGCACTGGGAAACAAGGAGCCTCCAAACACTCACAAAACATTGAACAGGAGGAAATGCTACTGGGTTGGTAGGGAGGCATGGGTGACATTAGGTACTGCCATTGCTTGGACATGATCCAGTACCATTAAAGAGAGGGGTAATTTTGTGAAAGTCCAGATAGCAAGATGATTAGGGAAGAGTATATATTCCTTTTTGTTAGTCTGTTTGCTTTGGTTCCCAGCCACACATTCTGTCTTTTCCATCTGCCCTCTCTCTACACGCTCAGGCTGCAGAATTCTGACAACCCACCTGCTCACTGAAATGCTACTGTGTGCATTCAAGTTAGATGCAGCAGAGGAAATTAGTGTTTAACTCAGTGTTGTGTGTGCACAGTCTAGACTAGTACATCCCAGTCTGATGCTTTGCATTTGCAGGTCCAAATACTGATAGGCTCAAATTTGGGTTCCCATCACCCACCTTGAATTTTCATGAAATGAATACTCACTCTGTGCCCAAATAATGTTAAAATACATGCTGGAAAGAAAAACATTTTGTCTTTGCTTCACAAAATATATGGAGAAGGATCTAGTTAGTCTTAGTGTTGTCAACTATCACACGTCCAGAAGTTGGCCCTCATACTCTCCTTGTCACTCCTCTACCAAAACATTCATCACCTGCATTTTGAGGGTGTGTTGGAGCCACACAGTAGCAATTCTCAGGTATTGCAAAGAGGAAGTGCAAATTGGGTGGATTGTACCAGTAGATTAACAAAATGGTTCCATGGTGTAATGGTTAACACTGTGGACTCTGAATGCAGTGATCTTAATTAATCTCTTATTTGGATCTGCATTTCCTTTGGAGATAAAAGATGGTCCAATGTTTGGGACACTAGCCAGGGACTTGCAAGACCAGATTTCAATTACCTACTCTGCCACAGACATCCTATGTAACCATGGGCAAGTCACTTAGTCTCTCTGTGCCTTAGTTCTCTATCTGTATAGCAGGGATGATAATAATTCCCTCCCTGATGGGCTACTGGGAGGATAAATACTTTAAATATTGTGAGGTACTCTGATACTGTAATTCTGGGGGCCATATAAGCACCATCCGTAGAATTACCTGTCATGAAAATTTAATTGAATGTTTCACAAGATGGTGAATTGCAGGATATCTAGTGCAATCTGTGTTCTAGCCCTTAGTCCAAAATCAAGGACTTTGAGGTGAAGATATGGATGAAGGGTTGGAGAAACGGAGGAAGGAGATAACAGTGAGAAGAGATTCAGAGAGAGGCAAGCATGGATGTCAAAGCTGCTAGAAGGAGAAGAACCAAATCAGCAAAACAAAAAGATCTTGAAGAAAGGAGAGGGCTTTAGAGAAAAAATGAAATCAAGCATTTAAACAGGGATGTGCTGGAGGGAACAGCTGGGAGCCACCTGCTAGGAAGGGTCAGGGTGATGTCCCTGCCTCTTACAGGGTTATCCCATCTCTCGATACTGCTAAACATCCCTGCCAGAGATGATATATCCATTGTGCTCATGAAGGTCCTGTTCCTGATTCCATTGAAGTCAATGGTTAAAGTTCCCGTGACAGTATTTGGGCACCATGATACTGGCACATTTTTTTTTGCTTTTTGAATATAGCAGATTCCATCAGTTGGCAGGGAAGGTTCCAGGGATGATATCTCCAGGCTTCCCTGATGGTGTCTGTATGCAATGTGGTCATGATGTTGCGAAGTAGTGAGTATCCTATGATGTGCTGAGATCCCTCAGTTCTCACTGAATTCAATGGGAGTTGAAGGTGGCTCAGCATCTTGGACGATCCAGTCCGATATACGCTTTAGGAACAAATTATAGCCATTTCAAGCAAAGGGCGATTGCTATAAGTTTGTTTGCCAGTGATGCTGCCTCCCTCCTGGTAAATTGTGAACACATGCCTTGTTTAAACAGGAAAAGCAATGAACAGCTATCCCAGTCCCTTCACTGCTCCTCTCTTGTAACGATTGTGCTCCAAGGACATGGAATCATACCCCAAGCTAAGTTGAAGGAGGAGCGATATTTTGTAGGAGCCCCCTGTTAAAATATGGATAGGACCCTGCACTTAAGGTCTTCTGACGGAAAACAGGGACACTGAAAGAGGCCGAGGAACAGATGTATAAAGACACAGCAGGGGAAGCGGAGAATGAGAAGAGTGAAAGGAGGACTAAGATAGATGATCCCTAGTTTGTAAAGCTGGACTACCTTCCATTCACTGGGAACGTTTAACTATCACTAGCTGCTAAAAAAGAGAAATACTGAACGCCCATGTAACTCAGGCTGAAGAAGTTTAGTGACCTGATGCCTCCCATTATCCCAGGTGGGCAAACAATGTAGTTTGCTCAATAAGCGAAAAACAAAAAAACAACCAGAGGTACCACATACAAAAACAGTTTTATTATTATTATTATTATTATTATATTTTGCTATTTAATGCAATGCTTCAACTAGGAATACAACTCAGCAGAGGTACATACACGAATATTGCATGTAATTTTCATTGCATCTTCAAAACATTTCAAACCCTCATCATCTCAGTCCTTGGTTAACTGTTATGTTGGAGCCTCTCCTGCCTAGGGCTCTCCTCATCCTGCATAACATACTCTAATGTCACTGTATAGCAGTCTTTGTTCCCTCTGAACTGAAACATTAAGCACAAATTCCCAGAAATGTCTCTTTACCACCCGCTTCTTTCACTGTGTGAATGCTGTATATAATATGTATATACCTATACAGTATATATAAATATATATATATATATCTAAGGTGTGTGTATATATAATAACATGGGTTAGCTTTACATAGCCAACCATAAAACTTGTGCTTATCTTATTTATATGAGATCAAATGTACGGCATCAAGAACGCTACCAAATTCCAGCAGCCCTAGTTTGTATGATTCTCATTTCTCAATCTTGCCATATGATTTTGGACAACATTTACGTTTAATGCACTTTTTTCATATAGTATATTTCTTTTAAGACAAGAATACTCAATTTTGCAAATTAACAGGTCTTTCATACTCTTGAGATAAAAAATAATAAAAAAATTAGATTTCAAGAGGAGACTAGGCCCCTCCTTGTACATACAGTTTGAAGAGTAACTGAACATTCATTGTAGATGTATTTACATTGCAACCTTATCTTGATAACATTATACATATTGTATTATTTCTGTACATAGCCAAGGTATGCTGTTGGTCATGTTAAAGCACACTGCCTAAAGGTATTTACAGTTTGAATATTAGACTCAAGCTCACCAATGACCTCCTCAAAATGGCACCAGAAGTTAAGGGATAAGTCATGAAAAGGTCAGTTTATTACTGACCTTGGCACATTCTCACCTATTATATTTTTATTATTATCATCATCACTATTATGTGCTTCAGAAAAGGATGGATATCTTTGGGATAGAACGTTGAAGATGGAATCATCTCTGGAATCAAAACCTCTGAGCCTTCCCAGAGCAGATGAAAAGCAGTAATGCCAGAATTCCTGCAATCTGCCTGTCCGTTTGGAGCTCTGGGAACAGAAAATTTGTCTTGTTTCCCTGCCTACTCTGCTTTTTTCAGTGCCAGAGGGTCAAACAATGTACATGCTAAACACATGGAAACAAACCCTTTGTCATGAAGGGCAGCAGAAACAGGACCTTCCATTTCAGTGATTACTACAGTGATACTGCATCTGATACCGCCAGATAACAAAGTCTCCCAGAGAGTCAGCAGAGTTGGGGATATCTTACAGAAAAAGCTTTTCATGCATGCTCCTTCATAAATACAATTCAGGGCTGAATTTTGCCCACTATATCAAAAAAGAAGAGAAATGGCAGTCTCCAAACATCAGGTGAAGGACTAGACAGAGATATGGAGCGGGGAGTGGTCCACTTTTTTTTCTTATTTCTTCAAGCAGCGGCAGATTAATATGTGTGCCAAATCCACCAGCTCCCTCTCTAATTCAAGCACAGGGAACACTGATATGTAAGCAGTGCTACTGCTTTTCCCCCCTCCATAGTGAAGAAAAGGAGATTATAGAAAACTGAGGGAAGTAAAAATATGAAAGAAAATATTTGCAAGACATTGGTTGCAGTGTGTGGTACTGATCAAAATCAGACTGGCTCTGGTTACAGTCCCAGTTTCGGGATTCCCTAGTGAAAAAGGCAGTGGAAGTCAGAGAGCACTTAGAATATTTTAACAGTACCTGGCTAGCTCAGGATGGATGACAGGGCCCCCAATTTGTCATTTCATGACGCACAGACCACTGCAGAGTGTTTTGTCATGTAATATTTCATCATAACAATATATAGTCTCCATAATTACCTATGTTTTTTTCTGGCTTGGAGCTGATACACTTTTAAAAATGAGAACAGAGAGGATTGTCGTGCTTTTGTGTTTTTCTTTCTAAAATTAAAACATTTAAAAGGGATCTTGATTTGAGGTTACTGTCTCCAGTAGTACATCTAAGAACAAGGAACTGAACAGGCTTGTTTGCACACTACAGAATGGCAACACTCTAGCAGGGCAGAAGTATCAATATACTAGCACTCACTAAGTCTGAAAGATGAGAGAAACTGCAGATCCATTGCTGAAATGGCTGGGAAGGACATTAATTAAAGCAGTGAAGTGAAAGAAAACATGGCTTTATGACAGAGGGGGAGAAGTGGGAAAAGAAGGAAAAAAAGAAAAGCATAAAATTGGGGACCTCTACCAGTGTATGTCACTGATGCAAGGGTTTATTAAATTAAAAAACATTTCCTTTTAAAGTCTACAGTGAAGAGCAACAACATGGATAGAGGATACATTGGCGGAAGTTTTGTTCACAGCCAAAGGCACTATACAGGGAGCACAAAAGAGTTAGTAGATTTGGGTGAAAAAAGTCACACACGCTTTTATCATCCTAATTTCAACTGCTTACTCTTCCGCCAGCTGTGTCTACACTGATATTTAGGGGGAGGTTTTCAGAGGCACAAAGAGCGTTTAGGTACCTGTCATTGACTTTGGTTGCCCAACTCCTCTTTGTGCCTTCAAAAATCTGCCATCTTAAGACAGACTGTTTATTGTCCAGCAATCTGTTCCTTGGTATGAATTTAGCTTCTCAATCAATGAAAGCATTGACTTGTGACTTTTTGAGTTATTTGTATGCGGTTTTAAAGTAAAAATTGTGACCAGAATTGGCAGCATACACCAGCGCAAGTTCTGCGACATAAAGATGGTTTAACGGGCTGGTTAAAGCCAGGTGAATGGCTGCTGTGTGTTGCAGGAAAGGCATAAAGCTGTCAGAGGGGAAAGGCTTGAATATTTGTGGCAGTATAAAAGAGTAAAATCCATCAGCAAATAAAGCCTAGGGCAGCCACAAAGCCCTGGGAGTGGGAGAGTCTTTATTTAGCGCCAGATACACAAAAGCAAAGCTAAGCAGTGGTGGAAGGGGGAATCCAGTAGGTTTGCCGCACTGAATTGCAGAGCAGCACCAAGTGCACATCCAGCTGCGAGGTGAGGTAGAGCAAGGAAGGGGCCCTCTTTGCCTGCCCTGGCCCTTTTATTAACTGTCCTCAGCCAGACAATCCAGGAGCCTGCTGCAAACACCACTAAAATCTCTTTCATTGGCTGACTGGTGTGACAAAGTAGCCGGCCTTCTCTTTCAGCCTCTTCCCACACTACCATGCTGGCTGAGTAGCCCAGCTTGCCTTATATTGTCCCAGCATCATAAAGCAACCAAAGCACAGAGGTGAATCTGGGTCTTTTACTTCAGAAACAATTTTTTACTGATTTGGCAACTGCTTCTGATGCTTTAAGAGAGGACCACTCATCAGGAAGTGTGATGGGGCAAATAGGAATATGAATTATATTATAAAGGAGATGCATAGGATATTCCCAAAGTATTTCCATGTGGTCATCATTTTTTGAAGCAGTCTGAATGAGTGACAAGTTAGTTTAGAGTCCCCTTCCCAAAATAAATCAACAGAAGGCTAGTGTATGACCCTATTTCATCTGCTTTGCACCTCTCTGGCAGCACAAAAACAGCTGGAAAATTAGCTTCACTGGCCAGCTGCCACTTTCCTCAGTGTAAGGGAATCTGGAGCGGCATTACAGCCAGCATGTCTGGATGTTCATAGCCTACTTTCCTGGCCTTGGTATGCTGGGTGAGTTGGGGGCACGGCAAGGGAGAGACTGCTGGGGGACATTGCAGCTGGTGTAATTTCGTACACACCAGGAGTACTCTAAATTGCTCCTCCGGGCCAGCAGCAGACGTCTGGTCTGAGGATTAGGGAAATGCAAAAGTAACGTACAAATGATCTTTTTCCCCTCCACGCTGTGCTGGGTCTAAACCAACCAGTGTCCAGGATCTGACCCTTCGGTGCCAGTCTTTACTGGCATTTGAGAGAAAAAAGTTTCACATATACTGACTTTATTTTGTTTTGCATGGCCTATTTTTCACAAGGCAACAATCAAAAGCATTTCTATGTCCAAATGGACCCCTTTGATTCCTAATAAATCAAGTAAAAATGCCAAACTGATGGCTGACCAGAATTGTTCCTTAGGTTTTTGCACACAGCTGAAAGCAGATTTCTCAATGTTACTTTGGCTGACAGTTGCAATAGCTCTACCCTTTTTTCCTCTAGAGTGATGTTAATGCTCACAAAAGGCGCCATATTGACATGCCTTCAGGCTGTTGTCCTCTCCTCAGAAAGCATCTATAGACTGGACAGTGACAATTGCAAGTCTTCCTACACTGGACTGAAAAATGTGACTCAATCCTGACCTAGAGGGGAAGAAAGAGTAGTTCAAGCTCAGTGCTTAGTCACGTCTTGTCCTCTGTCTGGAGCCTGCCAATAAGAGGGGACAAGTAGTGCTAATTGTTGTCTTCCATATTTCTTAATGAGTTACATACACAGTTTGCGAAAATTACATGTAAAGCTTAGCATGGACTGTGAAAAATCCAGCTGAGCTTCTTCTGTCATCTGCATTACAAAGATAATGGTGCTAGTATTACAAAGATAGCTGACACTGTTGCTGATGACGCATGGACCAGAACAGAATGCAGCGCCTCTTTCCACTGCTTCATTGGTTCAGCAGCACCAAGAACAGTGGTTTTTAATCAGTCAATGAAGCTGACGGATTCAGATGACAAATGAGGAGCTAAAATGGGTAGGTAGAAGGCACCATTTTCTTAAGAATCACATTTACAGCCTGCAAAACTATAATCCAAAGGGGAATGAAGTGAATGTGATGTATCCTATAGATTTGGAAGAACAAGGAAAGGCATGGGGAGAGGGATTATAAAACTCATATAGGTTTTTTTAACAAGTGCCTCTTTGATTGAAAGAACAAATTACTGAGTAGTCATGAGAGACTATTCCCTATGGGATTTCGCTAATCCACCCTCCAAAATGAATTTAAACCTTACAGATTGTGTGAGGCTTTTTGAGCCTCAGTGTCACAAGGAGGATATACACGGCGTGAGGAATAGGAATTTGTCTTGCATCTCAGATTAGATGACAAGGAGAGCAGCACAGCTATCATTCCCATGCTTCACACTGAATATTAAAAAATGTATATTGCACACATATGCTCTATGCACGTGTATGTGTTTTCAGACACATTATTTCATGTTTGGCACTCTAAAGTTTTGAAGAATGTGTGTGTATATGTGTATCAGGAGAGATATTTTACATACAACTAAGAAACATACACTAAGGGTAAAGTATAGTACACTATGCAGTTAGTGTGGCCTCTCAACCTTTCAAATGTACTGTCTGTTAATACAATTTGAAATAAAGTCTCTCCTTTCACAGACTCAGAGGTAGTGATGGGTGTTAGGAAGAAGCATTAGAAAGCTGTATGTTATGTTTCATTTCTTGGTGGGTCTTTGGCACAATGTTCATTTCTCTTCGCATCACGTTGTGCCTCATCACATCATGAGATGTAGCAGAATGTCATGTGATTAACTGTGTACTTTTTAACCTGAGAAGGTGTCTCATGATGCTAAGTGGATTTGTAATTCCTGTCCTGGTGATGACTTGAGAGTTCAGAATGGAGCCTGGACACACATCAGAGGTGCAAGGTTACAAGCTGAACTGTTAGTGGTTTCAGGGAAGAATAAACTGCCCCTCCACTCCCCCTTTGGGATTGTGTTATTGCTGGGAGGGAGGAACAGGCACAGTCTCTTGGAAAGCTGTTCTTTCCTGAAGAAAGGTATAGAAAGTGAACATATTTCACACTCTTTGATTTTTGTCTCTGGATTTTTCACCATTTGGAAGAGAATAAACAACACAGACTGCTGAAACATGGCTAGATAACTTCCTTTAGGCCTTCAAGACACGTCAGGAGAAAGCAGTTTTGACAGATACTCAGGGATCAATTTTGCAACCCTTACATTGAGCAGCACTTACTTAAGTGAGTAATCACAGTAAAGCTGGACTCATGGGAGTTAATGCTGTTTAGTGTAAGGGTTGCAGAATCAGACCCATAGGGAGCAAGCATTTGTTCTGTTAACTTAATGCTTTGACCTGTTGAAGTCTATGGAAGTGTTTCAATGGACTTCAAAGGGCTTTGGACCAGACCTTTAATGAGTTAATTCTTTTATTCCCCAATAATGGCACCTTAAATTACAAGCCACTGCAATTCAAGAAAGGGCTGATCAAAACATATCCCACATAGGTGCTTTTGGACCTCATTTTGTTTCATGGTTAATTTTCCCTTTCTGTCAGGAACTTTGGACTGGTACATGTCAAAAAGATCCTATTTCCAAAGTGCCCCCAATCCACAGTTCTGTTGAGCATCTGAAAAGGTTAAACATTAAGTCATCATGGTTAATTTCCCTGTAATCCAAAAGGCTGCTACTTTGAAGTTCACTTTGGAAGACTGTAATATAGAAGGATGATATACCTAGATGACTTAGTGGTCTACTTGTTTACATCATTCCAGATAATGGTGAATATTTTTGGATTACAGTGAAGGAACCCCATGGATATGTCACTATAGAAGGCTACTCTTTGGATAGCAAAATCCACAGGCATACCTTTGTAAGTGTCTGGAAGTGTCAATGAGAGGAGGAATACTGACAGATGCAAATCTTGCAGGGAATAGCTGTCTACTTTAATCTGATGCACTCTGCCAAATTCAAACAGTGCTCAATTTTGCCACAATATATATCAAATACTGCAAAAGTAGCTATTCTACAGGCAGGAGGAGTCAACTCTCTGGAGTAACTGACAATTTTTGGAACATTTTAAAATAATGATATTGCAGTGTCTATATCTGTATAACCAGTGTTCTCCTCCCTGCCTCTTTACTACTGTTATCCTCTGATAGGTAGCAGTAATATTGCTCCATGCTGACATAAAAGGCAACATGGCCAGCACTGTATCTTTTCCATAAAGTATACATAGTCCCCACCATATGCCTAAGAAGGACTTTGGCTTCTTCCTTCGTGGAACATACCCAGAGTCACTTCCAGGTAGGCACAGTAATCTACATGAAGTTATTCTTGTCCTTAGAACAAATATATTAGTAGGAACCTTCTCTCTGTTGGACATTAAGATGGACTTTCTTATGTTAACCTTTCACCTCTGGGAGCCACAAGCAAATACTGGACATAAAGTCTATGCCCATCAGAAATGGAGATAACTCTCTCATTACCTATTAACAACTGCTCTTGCTGGTCTCAACTTACTTCCTTGATTTGAGCCCCATGGTTGTTAATTTGATGAAAACTTCTAATTCACAGCTGGCTTTGGTTTTCAATCCTTATGCCCTGGGCAGGGAGGTGCAAAAAAGAAGAAAAGGCTGTTTGAAGAAAAATACAACTTCCTGGGGGATGGTACATAAAAGAGCTTAAGTGAGCTAAATCCTCAAAGACTTTGGCTTATAAGGGCCTCAAGACAGTCTCTGTGGTACAGCAAGCTGGAAAGGACCTCCTTTTTTCCCTTTCATTTTCATTGGCACCATGGGAGCAACCCCGCCCCCCCAGTTAGAGAAAGCTGATAAGCTGATATGCTTGGAACAATGGATAGTGAACCATGGGATCCATGGTGAGCTAAAGAATAATTTTGTCTGATATATTTATGGTGATGGGAGAGAGGTAAAGATACTATATTAGCTGTCATAGTTAGCCTACCTTTAAGTTTCTCAACATGAGACCCTGACAAAAATAATTGTCAGCTTTTAACTTTGGAAATAATCTTTGCAAGATGAGTTTGAATTGCTCAGTGTCTATCTCTTCTACCCTCCCCTCTCCAATTAGGTATGTTATATTTGTTGTCAAAGTGTCCTTACATTTTTTTCTTCAGTCAGACAGACACATACACAAAGATTATTGTTATTTTATAAGAATGGACAAAAATCATAGACTCAAAAAGCCCTTCTGCATGATATCATGAGAGAACAAGGAACTGTGCCTCAAGTTCACATTCCCTACTGACCCCTCATTCAATCACCATTTCCCCAAGACCCATTGATAATAATAATAATTAAAAAAAGGTTTTAAGTGCAGTTCTTGAAGACAGAGCTGACACGCCAGGTCAGTAACTCCACTTGGCTCCTTGATTGCATGTTCCACACTAGAGCATAAAGTGCTATGGCATAGTTTTTTAAAACTTGGAACTTTCATCCTCTTTCCACGATTTTTATTTTTTTACCTTGTGGCGCCTATGTTCTTGTAATGACACATAAGGAGGTGCTTAAAGGTTTTCTTAAAGGTAGCATTGCAGAGCGCATAGCAGGCAGGGTTGATGGTGCTGTTGATATAACAGAGCCAGTAACCAATAGTCCATACAGTGCTCGGGATGCAGGAGATGCAGAAGCTGTTGATGAGAACCATCACATTATATGGTGTCCAGGTAATGATAAAAGCCAAGAGAATAGCCAAGATAGTCCTGGTCACTTTTTTTTCTCTAGAAGGGGGTGGTTTCCTTTTGGCTGGCTGCTTGGTCATCTTAACAATTTTACGGGCCACATTGTTTTGCTTCTCGTCTCCATTTTGGCCATTAGTACCTACAATCTCCACGGTGGTGTTGGTTGGGGCACAGCAGTCACCCTTTTGGGACTTAGTGACTATCCTGATGCACGTCAGCTTGGAATTCTCCCCTTTCGAGTGAACTTGGGAGACAGAAGCCTTGGTGGCCTCTTTGGTAGCTTCATCTTCTTTCACATTGGAAGCAACCACGCTGACAGAAGTGGAGTCATTAGAGCTCTCCTTCTCTTCCCCTGGAACGCAGTTCTCTGTCACAGTCTCTCCTGTGGCTTTACCATTCTGAATTTTGCTGTGCTTCAACCCATCCTCACTCGTTGGGATGTTGTTATTATTTGGTTTCACTATTTTACTTTGGACCAAACTGGGAGAAACTGGATCCTGGGTTTGTGCTGGTTCCTTTTTTCCTTTTTTTATCCTACTCTTGCTGGCACGAGATATCTGCCAGTAGAGGATGGTCATGATGATAACGGGCAGGTAGAAGGCTGCAATAGCAGTGCCAAAGGTGACAGCAGCATTGGAAAAAAATTGGATGTAGCACTCCCCATCAGAAACAGTTCTTCCCCCAACAATGAACTGCCAGAACAGAATCGCAGGTGCCCACAAGATGAAGGACAGCACCCAAGCAGCTGCAATCATCATACCTGCCATCTTAGTGGTCCTCTTTACAGGGTATGACAGAGGCTTGGTGACACAAAAATATCTGTCAAAGCTGATGATGAGAAGGTTCATGACAGAGGCATTGCTGACCACATAATCAAGAGCCAGCCACAGGTCACACACCACAGGCCCCAAGGGCCAGTAGCCAATCACAGTGTAAAGAGTGTACAGGTTCATAGAAAAGACACCAATAATCAAGTCGGCACATGCCAAGCTGAACAGGAAGTAGTTGTTGACAGTCTGCAGGTGCCTGTTGACTTTGATGGACACCATGACCAGGATGTTCCCAATGATGGTCACTAAACTGAGAGATCCTGCTACCAGGACTATGAAGACCACCTCAACAGTTTTATAGGGACTCCCCAGTGCCATAACATCCTCGGCGGAGGAGTTTATGTAAGTTGAGTTATTCATTTCTGTGTCTCTAACAAGAAACCCGATGACCAATTATCACTTAAACCTGCAAAGGAAAGAAAACAAAAGGAATATCATTATGAAATTAGCCTTTTGATTCTGGCAAATGGAACCCAGAAAAAATGTGTATGCAAAGAACTTCTGTGTAGCAGATTGTGGTTTGGCAGAACCACATGGGCATGGTTTATCTAAAACACTCAGCTGTTTGTAATTTCCTGTTGGGAATAATATATAGAGGTGATTAAACTAAAGCTTGAACTAGGATGCAAAATTTGGATCCAGACTTAGATTTTGGACACATTAATATGCATATTTGTTGAGATCTAAGTTTTTTTTTCTTGTGGCTCATTATAAACTAAGAACTATTCACAACATTTGGAACTGAATTTTGGTTTCAAGTCCCTCCCCACACCTCCAAAGTTTAGGCATGCTCTGGTCCAGGGTTTTGGTTCAAGACCATATCTAAATTAAATCTCTCTTGGGAAGTTCATCAAATAGTTGTTAAAATTTTGAATGAAAATAAATTTTATTTTGAATTGGATGGTAAAGGGTAACAAGTTTCTCTCTGTTTTGTAAGGTGCAACCACGAAGGCTTCTGTGAGGTACATAGAACAAGCTCGTGTAATTCCTCACAATAATTTTGTAATATTACATGCCAATTACTTCTTTTCAGAGTTTGAAAAGAAGCTGGCGTTGCATGGGAAACTGAAAATTCTTCCTGCTGCCCAGATGCCCTGCTGATATAAATATGCATAGCTCCATTGAAGTCAATAGAGTTAAGCAATTTCTACCAACTGAGGATCTGTTCATCTAATTACAAACAAATCAGTATGTATGCTATCAGGTTTTTTCCCCCACAGATTTCACCAAACTTTTTAAAAGTAGTTCTGTATTGTCTCTTTCCTGTTTGTGCATGAAAAAAATGCTTTTTTAACATGAAGAGTAAATTGTCTAATGCTTATCCTTTATTTGTCACAATTTTCTGTTTCGTGCCATAATAAGTGGTTGAAATCACTGATGTCACAGAGAACTGAGCCGTAAGGCAGGTGAACCATAAAGAAACAAAACATCCAGTTTCGTTCATATTTACCAACCTGTTTTCTGCCTTATAAAACACACTGTCAGCACTCAATAAATAAAAATAAAATACTAGTAATATGCATTTGATAGATGACCAAGTGTTTTTGCCTTATGGTTATATAGCATTCTTTTGTGTGCCTCCCTCTGAAATCAATACAATGCAATGGAATTGTCAGTGCAGTCTCTGAGTGTACGTTATTTATGTGTTGTATTCAATTGATTATTGAGGCATGAAGGCCAGATGTGACAAAGAAGTTAGATTGTTTCTAATTGGAATGTTTTCCAAAGTTCTCCACAAGGCATCAGATCTTTAATATGCAGCTTTTCAGTTTGTGTGAGTGACATTATGTAAGCAGGGGAATGGTCCCGCTATTGTGGGGAACTTTCCTGGCTTCTGCTCTACCTCGGTGAAAAGGGCTAGCAGAAGGATCTGAGTCCTCACTCCCACTTCCTTCACCCAGAGGCCTCCCTGCCCTTGGGGAATCCCCTTGCACTTTCCTGTCTGACAGAGTCCTCGTAACCCCAGCAAGGCTGGGCCCAGGATTCCTGGGGGGCTCAACTCCCAACCCTGCTCCTCCGGGGTACTCTCTGTGCACTGGATGTTTTCCTGACCCACTGATCATTACATACGATTTAAAGCAATACAGTTTATTTAATTAACAATTAGTTTTAAAAGGAATAAGGAAAGTGGGAAAGGTTGAAGGAAACACATCACCCTTCTCTGTGGCAGGGAACATCACAAACAGTGTCTCTGGAATGTCAGGGCAGTTCACAGTCTGTTCCTTGTAGGTCCCAGGCCTCCTGCCCAGGCCCTGGCTGTGCTGCAGGGATGCTGCGGGTCGGACACTTGCTCTGGCAGTGGCCACACGCTCTCAGGCGCCAGGTGACAGGACCGTTCTTACCAGCGTTGCACCTGTCCTGTCAGAGTTATGATCCCCCTCCACATCTGGCCTGCAGAGCCTCTTGGCTGAGGTGTCCCCCTGTGCTGGGCCCATTGCCCAGGGTCCCCCTCACTCTCCCCAGCTGCTCACCATACCTGGCTCTGGACTGCTCCACTCTGCCTCAGCAAGGCTGTTGCTCCTGCTCTGCCTCCAGCTCCCTGGGCTGCTTTTCTGGCGCCTCTGCCTGAGGCTACTGCAGTTCTGCTCCCAGCACAGGTCTGCTCTGCAGGCTGCTTCTGTGACTCTGCTCCCAGTCCTGACCTGCTTCCTGGGCTGCTTTTCTGGCCCCTCTGGCTCAGGTTGCTGCAGCTCTGCTCCTAGCACAGGTCTGCTCTCTCTGGGCTGTGCTCTGGCTTTAGGGCTGCAGCTCTGCTCCCCAGCTCAGCTTGGGCCTCCCCCTTTGCCTTAGCTCAGCCCCACTCTGTGTGACCCAGGCAATTCCAGCTCACAGGGAGGACGGGACCGCCTGGCATCCTGACTCCCTGATTAGCCTGCCCACCCTATCAATCAGGTTGACCTGGAGCATTGGCCTCTCCCCATTGCCCCTGGGGACTGTCAGTCTCAGGGTCCTGATTTCCCATTAACCCTTCCCCTTTTGGTACTGGAAGCTAGCCAATCAGAATACCCCCACTGACTGCTAGTAAGGGGATAACAGTCCCCTTACATAAAGGAAGAAAAAAATCCACTCAACTTGCATAATGCATGTATACTGCCCTAGGAGATCAAGAGTTTCTTTCTGTGGTACTTGCTACTAACCAGGTGCTATATATGCACATATAATCCATATTTCATAACCAGGATGATCCTTCTTCACTGGAATGAAATTACTGCATTTTTTCTTTGGGGCTAGAAAAGACGAAGATGATGGGAGCTGTCAGCACAATAAATAACCTGTAATCATAAAGAAAACCAAACAAACTTGGGCCTTTGGGGATGTTGGAAGATGCACCAAGCTTAGGAGTTCTTTGCCTGAGGTCAGTTTACACCATTCTAATTTATATCCGATGCAGAACAACTGACTAAAAATGGAGCTTATGTATTTGTCTCTAACATTACAATTATCTGACATTTTTGTTTGGCAAAGGTTGAGGTGATGGGAAAACAGCTGGGAAAAAGATGTTCAGACTCTGTTGTGATGTGGCATAAAACCCTGGATGGACAGATATTTTTTTTCTATTGATCAATCAGTGAGCATTAGGGCAGGGTTGGATGGAAGAAGGGTATTTCAGAGAGAGAGAGAGAGAAAGAGGCTGAAAAGAAGAGTGAAATCGTTTTAATTCACATGTGCTTGCTATAGTATGAATAGGTTAAAGGGAATACAGCAGAAGAGTCACAAAAGAATAAGAACTTAGATGCTATTTATTAATATTGCTGTAGGTTTAGCAGTGTACTCTGTGTATTAGAAATGCCACCCACCTGCCTTAATGGGTGGGGGAACCTGATGGGCTGGTGGTGAGGGGGAAAACTCACTGAGGGACACCAGGTAGCTCTTCCCCTCTCCCCAGGAGTCTCTGGAACCCATTGGCCAGCTGAGGGCGAGGGGTGCTGACTGGCCAGCAGTCTGCAGCTCCCATGATTTAACCTAGAGAGGGGCCATGTGGAGCCTCTTTCAGCTCTATTCTGCCCAAGAAGTGTTGGCTGGAACATTTTAAATGGAGCCTATTTTAGTCCAAATATGCTGTTTTGTCAAAGCCAAAATGTTTTGTGGAGATTTACTGATTTCAACGGGAAAATTTGAGAGTTCCAGGGCTCTCTGGTCACTTCTCCCAGAGGGAGAAAGAGAAGAGCTGAACTGAAAACTGGACCTTTCCAATCCAAAAAGGGGCATTTTGCCACAATTCCATTTTTTGGAAAACATTTGAAAGTTTTCTCCTTGTTCCTGTGAGGAATGAAAGCAAGTTTTGAAACCTCAAAAGTTGTCGTATAGAATTGCTGCCACTCTATTACCAGCCTTTCCTAGCTACATTTTCAACTCACCTTCTTCTTCCTTGGGGAATTTTGGTAATTCAGGAATAGTTCACCTGATCCACATGTTGCAGAGAAATCCAGGTTAATTCTACCTGCCAGAAGCAGGAGGTTGCTTAGCCTTTTCAAAAACATGCAGACAAGGGAGTTTTCTCCTCCAGCACTTCTTTGCACTAAACTCGCCTGCAGTGAGAAAGTCAGTACTAGCTGTGAACTGAAAACAACATGATCTGCTACTGTTAAAATAGATACTTCACTATGGGGTAAATTATTCCCACCCCTTCCCCTTGACACTAGTTGTTGTACACGGGTCGGGGACAGAATTGATGGATTTGATGAGGCTAAAGTGGGTGTGCACCCCTGGCATGACACAAAACCCAGCTCCCTGAGTGGGAAGTGGTGGTTGTCGTTGGCAGAGGCAGAGTAGGGTCAGGCTGCTGAAGTAACAGGGATGAGGTAAGAACTTCGGCTACTATACAAACTCTCCATGCCTTCTAGCTTGACAGATGTTGGAGTAGCCTCCACAGAGCACCTCCATAGCTACAGCACGTTCTTGACAGGAAAGATTTTTTCCTACTGTCCTACTGGCTCTCCTCGCATCCAGCTGAGATATTCAGCCAGGGTTCTGAGGAGTGGATTTGTACCGATAAACTGAGGTTCACTATGAATGGGAACCGCAGTTTGCACAATGAAACAAACTGATGGAATTCAATATGTTCATTCTAGTACAATACAGTACAATACAATATAGACCCTGAAAAGACAGTCAAAAATCTGAATACATGGAGAAAAGACTAGAATCTGAAGTGCATCATCTCACCAACATTACTATTAGCAAATTAAACATACTTTTGAATCACACTCCCAAGATCTGCTTTGCCCTAGACCAGTGGTTTTCAACATTTGCAGACACTTACATTATTTTTACTAGAGATGTGGACCCCTTTGGAAATCTTAAATGTAGTCTGTGGATCACAGGTAAAAAACCACTGCCCTAGACCCTCATGGTGTCACACCTCTAGGGTACAGCTTAATCCTTTAGCACAAGTGCAATTCTAAAGTCTTGATTTAGAAGATATATTCAACATCCCATACAAAGTTGATAACAATAATTTTGTGTATGCTCAAAAATCTGGTTGATGTGACAGGCCCACCAGAGTTTATTAGGTAGGTACTTCTTTTTTTATAAGTCCCCAGTTTTAATATGGAGAATCTGGAAGGGCATCTCTGGTGCTTAGGACAGTATACAAAGGCAAGGAGACCCATAAGGAAACAGACCTTCCATGTCTGAAATTTGGGTCCAGTAACTAGAATGGAACTACTCACAGGAGCTTAAATGTTTTGCTGATTTGGGACCAATATACTGAGCATCTTTTAGGATTCACTCCTCAAAACACAAGCAGAAAAAAAATCATTTTTCCCCCCACAAACTCATGAAGAAGAGAGTTGATTTGTTGTTTCAGTCAGAATGGGTCTTAGTGTTCACACTAATCTCCAGTCTACATCATTACTGGGTCTCATTTCATTCCATGCACCAGTTAGAACATAAGAATGGTCATACTGAGTCACATCAATGGTCATCTAGTCCAATATCCTGTTTTCTAGCAGGTGCTAGTAGTGAAAATATTTTGCCAGTCAACTTGCCACATTTAGTAGACTTCATTGCAGAATTTAAGAGATGTTATAAATTTCACCTTTGCTTTTGGTAAAGAATTCATGGAACATTCCTAAACAGCAAAAGGACAAAGTCTTCCCTGTATGAGTTATCTCAGGGAATCTGACAGAGTCAAGACTGGAGGCATCTGTATGGAGTATCATTGCCTCTGCATTCTTGCCCATCCTCTCACTTCTGTTTCCCTGTGGCCCCTGAACTGCACATTTTCTTCAAGGACTGTGTCTCAGGGGTTCTCCTGACCCTGGTTTTCCTGGGCTGCCCCAGAGTGGGAGTTAAGGACAAACCAAGAAATCTCTGCATGTGTCTTTAAACTGTAAACTGAGCACAGTCCCATAAAATTAACAGAACAAAAGCATTTTCTGTCGCTGGCAACAGCAGAAATAAAGTAAAAATAAAAATACTCCCTTAAGAATAGTAGGGAGTGATATATGAATAAGTGCCAATGCCTGCATTGATGTTACTGCCTTCATTCCATCTTCTGGACTTGGGGATTTGTACAGCAATTAATTACATCTTGCTCACCTCTGTGCCAATAATCTAAAACTAGTTAATTTACTGACTTTAGCACAATGATTTGAATTTAAAATTGCACAAGAGAAAGCCGGGTCTTGGCAACATATAGTCGCTCTAGTTGTGGGAAGCTCCAGAGAAGAAGCTGTTGTTTCCATAAGGCTCTGAATATTAATAAGTTATTTCTTCATTATTATTATTATTATTCTCATAGTGCCCAAAGGCCCATCAGGATCAGGATATCCTATTTAGTGTCTGTTCTTTAAAAGTTTCTTCAGCAGCTGTAACTTTGTGTTGGAATATTTGGCCATCTGTATGATCATGAAAGCATTGGTATTCTGCTTTTGACCTGACAGCATCACTTCCGATTTGCATTTCCTTGTTTACTACACTGGGCAAACCTGAAAAATACAAGGTAAACATACAAACCTTATCTAATCATTTTGTCCATAAAACTGGACTTTTACTTCCTGAAGCAAAACACATGCCATGATTCAGAGATGTCCTTCTCCCTGCATACAAAGAGTCCTTTTTCCATAGCCTAGTGAGAAGATCATCAAATCCCGTCCTAGTGAGGTGAGATTGTACCTTGACTATTGTGTGCAGCTTTAGGCACCTGAAAGATATTTACAGAGTGGAGAGGATTTGGAGAAAGGAAATTAAAAATTAAGGGTCTGATTTACCACTGGATTACTTCAGTTGTATACTGGTGTAATTCCGTTGACTTCAATGAAAATAAACTATTCAGAGCACTTTGGCTGTGAAAAGCAGGAAAAATAACCAGTTTGTCTCTTTTTTCAATTTCATGTAAGGTTGGAAGAAGACTCTGGAAATCTAGATGGCTGCGATTATGGGACACCAAATGCTAGGAAGCAGTAGAAAGGAGAAAGTGTTATTGTGGATTTATTTTTATGGATTGAGAGGCAAACGTGAGCTGTGACTTTAAGGAGAAGGGAAGAAGCTGTTGTTATTCTCCTCATGCCTTCAACATTGACTGGTTCTGTTGCATTTCACCCAACATTTACTTCAGCTACAAGCACAAGGCTCTGAAAAATGAGACTGCAATCTCACTGCCTTCCAAATGTACTCCTGTTCATTTCCCTTTTGCATCTTAAAGAGGGATGGAAAAGGAAAGGGAAGGAAAGAATGAGCGAACATTCTCTTTTATTTGCTGAGATCCTTTTGGGGGCAGGCTTAGGAGATGACGGCCCTTGGGATGCTGCCAAAAATCATGTCAGCTTGAGAATGGGAATAGTTACAGTGGGATGGGGAACTGTGCAATTATAAGAGCCTTTAATGAAGGGCCTGGGCAAAAAAAGGACTTAGAATGCCAACAATGAAAAAGGAAAAATAATGCTGATTGGAAATTTTCCAGTAGAATGTTTTTCCATCAGAAAATGCTGATTAGTTGAAAGTGAAACATTTTGGGGTGAATATTTATTTTGGAAGGAGGGTCTTAAAACACATTATTCATCCTGGTGACGTTCAACCGTGAGAGCATCTGTAAAACTACTGGCTGCTGCATTCTGTGCTTACTGCATTATGGACAAAACATAAATGGGAGCACAGCAGACAAAAGAATTGCAGCAGTCAAATCTTGACAAGTTGAAAATATTGTATAATAACTAAGTGAAGGTCTCTGCATGGCAATATTCTGATAAGAAATGTTCTCATTTCAAAAGCTTGAATCCTGCTCTCTCCATGACATCAGAGGGCCTCAGACATCCTGGAATGGTATTGTTCCACTGGAGTTTGAGGAAGCAAGATTTGGGTTACCCAGGCAGATGGTTTACACCCCATGAGGCAAATCTTTCAGTGGAATGAAGACAATTTGCACCACTTGGGGATCTCTTTGCATGGATTCTATCCAGGCAAGCCAGCTTTGTGAGGGCTCTCTATGCATTTCCATGCATTAGGCACAGGGGTTCGGGAAGCCACGGCCAGCACATCCCTCACCTGCGCCACTTCCCGCTGCCCCCATTGGCCTGGGACGGTGAACCGCGGCCAGTGGGAGCCACGGTCCACCAAACCTGCCGATGCGGCAGGTAAGCAAACTGGCTCGTCCCCCCAGGGTGCTTACCCTGGCGAGCCACGTGCCATAGGTTGCCGACCCCTTCATTAGGGTCTAGAGGGCAGGGCAGACAATGGGGAGGGGAAGAGCAAGGCTTATCGATCCTGTATTATGAAGAACACAAAGCAAAACAGTGATTCCAGAGTGGTGGACACCAGTGAAGTCAAAGCCATGCAGCAGCTCTGCCCCTGGTCTGCAGCCTGTGTTGGTGAATTCCTTTTTATTCCAGTGTCTTTGGGGCCACCCTGGTTACTTAGGCCTGGCACATGGTACAGGATTTACTAAATATATTGACATATCATATCTGGGCCCAAGCTCTTTGTAACAGGAGCTGGGCTCAAAGTAATACATCACCAGGCTGGATGCGCCACACAAGAGATGCTTGGAACCAGCTAGAAAAATCTTAATTTTGTTTCAAATTTTAATGAAAGTATGCATTCTCTCCAGTGGGATATGCTGAAAGAAAACTCAGCTTGGCAAACTGATGGAATCCTGAGGTATCAGGGTCTGTGTCACATCTGCCAAACAATGAAAATATAGAATTGAAGTACATGAAAACAACCCCTATCCTAACTATAACAATGTGTGGCTAAAGAAAAGGAGTGATCCTAATACTGATCCTTGAGATACATCAATGCACAGAGGAGTTGACCCATGATAATCATCATTGTTTGATGTTGCAGATAGGACTCGAACCAAATCAAAGTGGCGCCTGACAATAGATGGTAAATGTGTCAGAAGTGTGTCATTGTCAATTGCATCAAATGCTAATAAAACTAAGGTCTACCTCTTCAGCTCCTCCACTGGAACTATGTTAGGCTTTCCACCTTTCTAAAAATTGTTGGTAATGGGACACCTGAGGCCCTGCCCCCTCCCCTGCCCCCCCCAAAGCCTTGCCCCTGCTCTGCCTCTTCCCTCGAGGGCCCGCCCCCTTTCCTGACTCTTCCCTCAAGGCTCCCACCCCTATTGCTCATTTCTCTTCCCACATCACTTGCTGGATCATCTTCACTTCCCCCCCGTGCCCCCCTTCCCAGGTGAGCACTCTTTGCTCTGGTGCTGGGATGGGAGCTGCTGCAGCCTGACAAGGAGCCTGCCGGCTGGTAGGAGGTGGCCCTGGCTGAGCAGGGGCTAATACTGGTTAATGACCCAGCACCTCCCCACTCCCTGCAGTAACCAGACTTTTGGTGTCCGGTCAGTACATCTGACTCAACACTGCCAGGTCCCCTTTTCGACTGGACTTTCCAATTAAAAACTGGGCACCTGGCAATCCTAAATGGCAGCCAGACACAGAAGCCAAAAACTGTATTGTCCGGGTAAAACCCGGATAGGTGAGAACCCTAAGCTACATTGATTTACACTAGGCCCCTCAGGTCATTCTACTCCCTTCACCAGCGCAAGCTCTGTGCTGCCCTGCCATCTCTATGGTCTCATTGGAATTCTTCGTATACAATGAGCTGAACTAAATGAGTTTGTATCTGAATGTAAATGATTTCTTTGAGCACTGTAGACAGAATACTTAAATTAGAAACCTAATGAAAATTAGTCATATCCGCAGCTGCCAAGGAAAATTCCCCTCAACAAAGGAGGTATTCAAGCTTCTTTTAAGATCAGATGGAACAATACCAGATTCCAAGGATATATTCCTTGAATAATTCGTGCCATGACAGGTAAACACTCCCTCAGCAGCCAAGTAGGAATTGGATTTTAAGCACTTCATTACCCTCAAGGCATGTATCATGTCTGCGATATCAAACAGAGAAACCTTCTTAGAACTACACAAAGTCCCTGGCTAGCAGGTGAAAAAAGCCACAGGTGGAGGAAGAGATTCAGAAAGCTGACTCAAGCTGATAACCAAATTACTATCAATATTTGGAGCTAATTCATGACATAACTGAAGATGTTATTAAAAACTTCCATAGATGGAGCCAAACAAACAAAAAAGACTTTTTTTAATTGGTTTCAAAGGTTACAGTACCTCAAAGGTTGCAGGACTATCGCATGTGAAATAATGATAGCAAACAAAAACACTTTAAGGCTTCAAGCAGTACATAGAGTTACTCCTGGAATTGCTTGTAACATCGCAGAGTGTGCCAAAAAGTCAGGCAAAGGCCTGAATGGTCCTATGCTGTGCCAGAGAATCACTCCAGATCGCTTGAAATCACACAGTATTCCCACAGAATCCCAGGGAATTCTGCAGAAACCCATAACATCCCACAGTGATTCTGCAGCCCACAATAATATCGCTGATAGTTGTTTCAAATCAACTCAATGGGAGTCTTTCCATTTACACTAATGGGAACTGGTTCTAGCATTTAGCTATTATCAGTGATTTCCCTATTCATAACACTGCATAGCATTCATCTGTGATCTAGCCAGGCTCAAAGTCTCTTCACATACACCAGCTTTACTGACAGCTGAAATTCCTCTGGATGCCTTTCTCACCAGCTATAGAAAGCATCCAGCTTTCCTATGCCTGAGAAGACAACTAACTCATTGAATCCTGAAGGAAGGCTTTGCCCTCAGCCACTGCATTCACCAGCATCTCAATCGTTTTAAATAGAATTGTGCCAAGAAACTGCTACATCAACAGCTACATATTCTCATCAGTTCAGAGAGGTGCTTGATTCTGTTGACTTCCTGGCTGCAAAGTTTTTTATAGTGTTCACTCAGCTACAGCTAGACCTAGGCTGGAAATTGTTTTTCTGTCCCACAGGAATTTTTGAGAGGTCATTTTTCCCCCCCGTCTCAAACAGGAACAAAAAGTCACAATGTTGAAAAGTTTTGCTAAACAACAAAAACAAAAAAATAGAAATATTTTCTAACAATTAATTTTGAAATGTTTCATTTCTATATCGACTTTATATATTTTATTTTGTATTTTTATTATAAATTAACTTAAATTTTTAAGTGAAAAGTCATTTTGGCCTGAAAAACTGAATTTTTTTGTTTCAAAAATGTTTCAAAATAGGAAATTTGATGAAACTGACCCTTTACTGTGAATAGTTTAGATTCTGATGATCAGAACCACTCAACTCTGGCACTATTCTAGACACTCATCTCAATAGCTCCACTGAACAGATGGTGGTTACTCCAGTGGTCATCTGGCAGCAATTGAATCGCTCCAATCATGTGATAAAATCCCTTTGGTCTTCTATTCCAGAAGAAGGGCAGGAAAAAGGGTGTGGGCATAAATAAAATCTGAGAAGCAATCCTATACCTAGAAACTAAAGATACTGTGAAAGAACACTGAACAGAAAAGACAAATACTAAGAAATAAGCACAATGATCAGAAAGCTAATGGACAATAGAGTGAAATAGCTGCAGATGCTCAAAAGCTGCAGTATGTTTCTGTTTACTGAGGCCAGTGTGTAATCCTCTGAACCATAGAAGAATGTGCAGATTAAACTTGATACAAACTGCACATGGAGCTGACTTTGCTCCACTTCTGAGTTTACAGTAAGGAGAGGTCCCATTCTGTTCTAATCCAGATCTTTGCAGGTCAACATTTTATAGACATGCAGATGCAAATCAGGTAGGCAGCTGTCCAACTGCTAAAACTGTCACTCATCATTCATTCTGGTTGTATGTGGGAAGGAATGTGGAAAGCATCTGCAACTTCTGCAGGTGCAAATTATGCCTACCAAAAGGAGGCAGAGTTTTTGAATATCTATTCTTCAGGATATCATCTAATCCAGGGTAGGCAACCTATGGCACGCATGCCGAAGGTGGCACACAAGCTGATTTTCAGCGGTACTCACGCTGCCCAGGTCCTGGCCATCGGTCCGGGGGGTCCTGCATTTTAATTTAATTTTAAAATGAAACTTCTTAAACATTTTAAAAATCTTGTTTACTTTACATACAACAATAGTTTAGTTATATATTATAGACTTACAGAAAGAGACCTTCTAAAAATGTTACAATGTATTATCGGCATGCGAAACCTTAAATTAGAGTGAATAAATGAAGACTTGGCACATCACTTCTGAAAGGTTGCCGACCTGTCATCTAATCTATCCATCTATTGTATTTATAGAACATGAGTCAACATTGTCTCCATATGCCAACCACAATAAGAAGAAAAACAAAATATTTTATTTGAAGTGGATTTTAAATCATTTGGACACATTTAAATTTGGAATTCTGCCCATTCCTATTCCTTCCTTCCTTTCTTTACTCTCCCTCATATTTGCTCAACTCTCTCTCTTTTTACAGGTAGGCTGCAAAAATGTGGATTTTGCTCTTTGTTCTGAAAATAGTTAGCTGGAGCTTGCTAAATAAGATCTTTTAATGTTATTAGAGTTTGGATGTCTATACATGTATGTCTCCTGTTTGGGAATCTATAAATTGAACGTGCTCTCTCTCTCTCCCCCTTTCACCAATCAATGTGTTATTTAGGCATCAGCTATAATACTATATCTAGGTTCTACTTCTGGAACAATCTTCTGTAGAATGTTATCCGAAGACATTCTGAACTTTAGTCACTTTTTCACTGAGTTCTGGAGAACCTGGAAATGGTGTCCATTTCTACATCTTCCATATCCATTCAGTTTGGTTGTTACTCACCTTCCTTTCCACAAATCTGTGCAGATTCAGTTTAGAACTATGGAGAGAACTGGCTCAGATAAAAGAACTGTCCCTAATCTTCACCAGGAAGTTGAACCAATCTCAAACCCATTTCTGAAGCTAAAAAAAAGTTTGGACAACTTAACGTTTTATGGTTTGAGCACCTCTGCAAGTCATGTTCCCAGCTGTGACCATTGTTAAATGGTATTTCCTGTCTTACCAGAAATAGGAGATACCAGAAGCCTCATGACAAAATCTGTTCTTGAAAGATTTCCAGGCAGGTGCTGCAGTTCAAAAGGTTTAAATAATTTGGGAAAGGATGGGAGAGCAGCATCCTACGTCTTGTGTTCCTTCATCTCTGAAATGGGATACTACCCATTTTTGTAAAGTGCTTTGCATTTTTCAAATGGAAGATGTGATATAGCAGATAAGGTGTTCTTATTACTATTGCTTTGTGATTCTTTGCTATGAGCCTGCACAATTATCTCCCATTTTTGTGAGACAAGAACCTGAATGTTTGTAGTTTCTTTGAGGAGCGAAAATTCAGTTAGCAGTTTGTCTGTAGATGTAGCCTTTTTCATTCACAGTTGCTACATTTTTAATAACTGTCTGGCTGTGTTACATCTCAGTAAACAACAGGTACCTGCTTTGCTTTTAATTACATAGATTGTGGTTGCAGTCAAATTGGATTTTTCTCCACGACAGATTTAAAATGTTCTTGCAAGGGTAATTCTGGCTCTGACGCATAACTACCAATATTGGTCTTAACACATTGAGGTTTTGGTTAACAAAGTACCATACCTTAGCTTTGAATATGAATCATTCACTAAAGGGAGAAGACCAAGCCCCTTGTTCTATGGTCACCAGAAATATAATACTTAACAGGAACAGCTTAATAACAGATGATTTGGGGACTGTCTCTGACCTTGTACATCCATGTTAAAGACATATACAGCATCTTTGGATTACAACACTCAAGGAAATAGCCCCGGACTGATTTCTCACTTTTGTTGAGAGACACTGTAAAGATTGCTCAGATCAATATTTGACCTACCTAGTTTGTCTACAGCAACAATCGACATGTGCAGCCTTGCATCCAGGAAAAACATTATGACACCACACTTGTGTGAATGTGAAAGAGTAAAGGAAAATACATATCAGGCTTCCAGTGAGGTTATTTCCAATTCCAACTTTGAAGAGTCTTAGATATGACTCTGAATGACATAGTACAGATGGGCAGGGAAGAGCAGATTAGATTGCTACGAAGAAAGAGCTGTATTGTAACCAATGTTAGGGCTACCTAGATTGCAGCCTTTCATATCCAGGGCTGCCTTCCAGCTCCTCCATCATGTAAGCCAGTGATCTGTGATTATGTAGATCCCTCCTTCATGTCACCAGCTTACTGGCCACTGGCGCTGGTTGGATGCATGTGAGTTGGTGGAGATTATGCTGTGCTTCATAAAAAGATTTTTTCAAATTACTGTCACCCAGTTCAGCAGTGGCAGCTCTGAGACACAATGCCTCCCGGCAGGGTGATGGGGCACCTCTGCAATGCCCCTTATGGTGGGCTGCCTGAAAATCCCAGTCTAGTCCAAACTGAGTTTTTTAAAAAGAATTTACCAAAAGAAAAAAAAATACCCTTGAAAGGATGATTTAAAGTTGATGTTGATAGTGATAGGCATATAATATGAAACTGCATTGTGATAGGCTTTGCTATGTCAGCCTCATTGCTGGACATTGGCCCATACAAGGAGAGATTGCTTTCTCATCTTTACACTAATGTCATCAGAGCTGTTTTTATTAATATGCTACAAGTCTATTTGTGTGTCTTTTAGTCCTTGCTCCCTTCCCTTGGCTGGTGCCTCTGAGATTTCCTGCTTATGTGCCATTTGTAGTCCCTCGGTTCAGGTCCCCTCTCCACTGCAAACACTTCCGAGATGGACAATAGTGCTAAGCTATAAATAATGCTATCTGAGTTTTCACTTTACTCTCATTATATGGAATGTCACCAGCATGACCTAATTCTCTCAGCCTACTTCCATATTTATTTAACAAGCTATTAAAGATGTTCTTCCCCATTGGAGCAAATTTATGGGAAATCAAATACGGTCTGGAAAAGTAATTTACTTGGGGACAAATCCCTGTTGCGATAATTGCGCCTACACATTTACCCTAATTATAAGCTCAACTGTAAAACGTGAGTGAAAGTTCATAAATTGTCACAGTGACCTGTTTATTTATATATATATATATAGAGAGAGAGAGAGAGAATTTTTTTTAAGTAAGAAGGAGACAGAGAGACTGAATTAATTCAAACAGAAAGAGATTGACTAATACCACTCAAGGACTGTGTTAAGATTATGACAGGTAAACAAGAGGAATAGAGAACTGGAAATCAAAGAACCAATATTGATGTGTTGGAAATTAGGCCTATTGGTGGTCAAAATAAACAGAGGCGGACTATTCCTCTCAATACTCCCTTTTGGGGTTCTTAAAAAGAAATAACTATGAGGGGTTGGGGGAAGCTGCCACAGTGACACTGGCTGATGAAAAAACAAAAAATGGAGAAGGAGCGAGCTTCACCATCATGGCTGCCACCCCCAACTGTTTCCTAAGTCCCCAGACCTTCTTCATCCTCATCCTGAGAAATAGCTTCACCAGACTGGGCCAGAGAGAGAGTCCCAGATGACATTGCCACCTCCACTGGCTCCAGTGAACTCCCAAACACCACCTGGGATTTGAGACTTTGGGCAGGTGAACACTAGAAGTGCTACATCAGCGCAGCTGCACCAGTGTAGCTGTGCCACTGTAGCATGTCTTATGAAAATGCTCTATGCCGTATGGTATAATTACTCCACCTCTGTGAAAGGCAAAGCTAGGTCCGCAGGAGAGCATTGGTGTAACTTGCATCACTCGGGGGGAGGGGGAGTATCTTTTTCACACCCGTGAGCAATGTAAATTACATCAACTCAAGCAATCGTGTAGATCTACTCTTCGTGTCTCTCTTCCTCCACCCTGCCACCATGTGTCCTTTTCCTTCCCTACCTTATGTCTTCTCTTTCCTATACTTCTCCTTTTGCCTTCTGTCTAATAGGAGTCTGGTTTAGCTGGCCAAGATGGTATATTTTGCAACACTGCTACGAGCCTATGACCAAAAAGAGGCAGCTAAAAGCAGTGCTCCAAACAGCCTGGTGTTGGAACAAGTGAGCCAGGTCTCACAGTGGCTGATAAGACCATGTGCTGCTGTGCCCGTGTTTCTCCAGCAATGACCTTGCAAGTGAGGCAATACCTGAGAGAAAAGGTACATTTTCTGTCTTTGCTGTTCTTTTCTTTTCCCTTTTGTGTGTGTTTGGCTTGTTTCATTTTCTAGAAATTGGGACTGGACTTTAACAGCAGCAGCAACAAGAATTGCTCCCCACCATCTCAACTCACTTCGTCTCTTTTCCCAAAAAGAACATTTATTATCATAAAAAAGATTATAGAACAAGGGTTGGGGTTTTTTTTTTCCTTAAAGACTCTCTACAGCCATAGGGAAAGGAAAGAAGGAACGTTGTTAAAATAAAAGCCTTAATACTTAACATTATTAAAAATCCTTTAAACCTTCCATTAAAGATCCAGAGAAGAAGGAAAAATAGTTAAAGCATTTGAAATGTAAACATGGTCCTGAGCAGGCTGAGGTCTCTGTATATGAAACTCTGAAACTTGTTTAAAATTGTTTAATATTGAACAGTTTTAGGTTCATGTTAACATCTTTGACTCCTTGGCTCCCTTTATTCCATCTACATTAATACAGCCTCCCTCCACCTTCACACCCCCCCACTAAATCCACATACCTTGCACTGAGATTGACTTAAAGTTGGCACTTGGGCTTTTTTAGGGGGTGGCGTGTCTGTAAATAAATCCATCCCATCATGCCACACAACAGCAAAACCACTTTTGAGCCATTACTGCCACCACAAGGCAAAAGTGGCCCTGGCTACAAGTGACGCAAGAATGAGTGGTGGACAACACTGTATGCTTGGAGAAAGACAGACTGAGGGATGAAGGGAGAGTGATTGGGAGAGAGAAAGAGGAGAGAGTTAATTGCAAAAGGGAGCTGGAGTGAAGAGAGAAGGAGTAGAAGAGGAAAGAGAGCGGATGAAGAGAAGGCAAGAGGGAGTGAATGAGATGGGAGTGAAGGATTAGGAGAAGAGAAGGAGTGTGAGTATTGACTAGGTTTGGTCAAAAAATAGAATTTTTTTGAACAAAATGAAAAACAATAGTTTAAAAATTGTTCCTGAAATTGTCTGATTTCTGATTAAATTATTTTAAATGATTTTTCCCATTTCTGTTAGAAGCTAAGGGAAGCTAAATTAATATTTTTTTCAGTTCCCTTGCCCTGTGTTCCTGTCTTTCCCTTCCCTTTACTTTTTCTCAGGGGAAAGTGACCAAAACCCCCCAAACCTGAAAACTTACAATATTAATTTTATTCGAATCAAAATGAAAATATTTTGTTTTGGATCTTTTAATGGAAAACTTGGAAAATACTAACAATAGGGAAATTATTTGCAACTATTTCTGCATAGCTCAAAAAACAATTTGGCTTTTGGGCTGAGAAAGCATCCCTAATATTCACAGCATGTCGCAACCCTTACTTAACTTTGCCTTTATGTAACGTGTGTGTTGGCTGTGTGGGGGGATCCATGCCTAACTGCAGGAAGATCAATGATTCATTCTGTTCTTTAGAGGGAATTTGGCACACACACACCCAGCATATCTCACACCATGAGTTAAATTTTCAAAAGGCTCCTAAAATCATGTAGGTGCTAAGTCACATTTTTTAAAGTGATGTAGGCACTTGGAAGTCTAAATCCTATTGATTTGCAATCAGACTTAGGTTCCTAAGTGTGACACAGAGGCACATTGGTGGTTCACAACACTATGTCAGCAACTCTTGTCAGGTCTGACATACTTATTATATCTAACACCTAAAAGATGTCATGCAAGGAATCACGTACAAACTGGTAACATGTTGATTCCGAAAATCATTGTGTGGTATATGTAGAGGGTATGTACAAAGAGCTATAAATATCTGCTGGAATTATGTTCTTAAAATGTGTTTGGCAAGCAGTGCAAAAATACAGACTACTCTGGACAAAGGAATGTACATTTGCTTGTCTGACCAGCTGAGTCATCAGGCAGAGACAGTGCAGATGTGTTTGAGGATAAGGTAAACAAAGCTATCAAGCTAACAAGCAGGGGGGAAGACTTTGCCTGGGCTTACTTTTCAAAGACTAGATTGCAAACGTTTGCTGGACTATAAAAAGAAGCGGAAAGAACTCCATAGTAATCCATCACTAGAGCTTAAGGGGCCAGAGCTCCTGAAATCATAGAATAGTGGAGCCTTCAGCCAAGGGGGGTTGAAGTCTCTGGGATCTGAGTATAGGTGAGAAATCTGCATAGACAAAGAGTGTAACTTGCTGAAATTAAGTTTTAGTCTTAGTAGTGTATTTTTACTTTTGTTTGTTGGTAACTCTTTTTATCCTTATTCCTTACGCTTGGTATCACTTAAACCTATGCCCTTTTGATAATAAACTTGCTTTATTTTTACCATAAACTAACTCCGTGCTTTGAATGAAGTAGAGGGTTTGTCAATGCCAGTTAGGTTAATAAGCTGCTGTGTATTGTCTCTTTAAAGGAGCAATGAACTTGATAAGGTTTTCACGGTGCTACAGCAAGAGGGGCTGAGCACAGCAGAGAAAGACATTTTTTGTGGGAGGACTCAGGACTTGAAGGGTTGTTAATGTCCCCCTGCAAAGAGTAACTGGTCATTGGAAGCCAGGGTGACCTGCATGCTTGTATATTGGCTGTTGGTGCCAAGGCTGTGAGCCACAGAAGCGTAGCCCTTTGGAGTTGCAAGGCAAGTGTTCACTGGACTCCTTACTGGCCTGCTTGAAGTCCAGAGGGTCACACTAAGTCTCATTTGAAAATGGGACTTAAACCTTTCTAAAATGCTGCCCTTCTTCTGATAATTGGGAAGTCCATCACTGACAGTTCCACTCCCCAAGGGAGGCATGAAGAGGGGATGGGCTTATTCCTTTGGCCAGTTGTTTTCTGTCTTTCCTTTGCTATTATTTATCTGTGGATAACAGCTCATTCCCTCACAGTCAACTCAGTCTCTTGCTGAATCTGGCCATGAAACCATGATCTTATGTTTAGAACCATTACAATCCATTGTAATGATGGGCCAGACTCAAAAAGTTTAGAGATTCAGATAAACATCCATAAGCTCAGATGCTTATCCCTTGGTGTGATGCTGTATGATTGAATATGACTATTTATATCATTGACATTGCCACTGTTATACAATTGCAACAAATCTTGTACAAACTATGTCATGAAAAGTGTCCATGGAAAAGTTATGATTTGCTAAGTCTGATTATCCTTTTTATATGCATGTATCATCTTTGTATCTGAAGTTATGAATATTGGCTATGTACTGACATCATACATGTGTTGTAGTCCTAGGTAACCACCAGATAGACTTTACATTAGAGTCACACCACTATGTTTTGATGGCCCATTAAGGACCTTTAACTCCGACAATGGGCCATAGAAGAAACTCATCCCATCCAGTAAACCTTCCTGTGGGTGCCTCAGCAAGAATATGGGCAATGGCTTCTCCCTGTGAGTCAACAAAGCATGTAAGGACATGTGATATTCTCATGTGACCCTGCACTCCATCTTGAGATAGTAAGTTTCTAGGCACATGGCAGAGGATATAAAAGACCCGTGAGGTATCTCCATTTTGCCTCTTTCCTGCCCTGATTTTCTGGACTGTGGCTTTACCGCTAAAAGGAACATTTTGAACTATGGACTGATGACCTTCCAATGTTCTGGAAATTACCAGAGAGAATTTATAAGCTAGCAGTCTATTCCATCACTGCTACAAACCTGACATAAGGACTTTGCAATTTTATTCTTTTCTTTTTCTTTCATTATTAAACCTTTAGTGCAGGGGTCGGCAACCTGTGGCACGTGTGCCAAAGATGGCATGCGAGCCAATTTTTAATGGCATGCGGCTGCCTGCTGTGACTCCACGTGTCATTAAAAATCCTGCCGATGCGGCAAGCTGTGGGGTCTGCGGTCCCGGGCTGGAGTGCTGGCCGAGCGCAGCAAGCCGCTGCCCCCTCCTCCGCATTCCCCCAGAGCCCTGCCGCCGCATGCACAGCGCTCTGGCGGCTGGGGCTGCGCGCTCCCGCGGGGCAGCGTTTGGCTCCGTGGAGAGGTAAAGATGCTCCCCACTCATCCGGAGCCCTGCTGTTGCACGCACATCGCTCTGAGGGACGGGGCTCCAGATGAGTGGGGAGCCTCATGGTAAGGGGGCCGGGGGGGTTGGGTAAGAGATGGGGGCAGTCAAGGGACAGGAAGCAGGGTGGGCTGGATGGGGGGTGGGATCCCAGGGGGGTGGTTGGGGCAGGGGTCTCTGGAGGGGGCAGTTAGGCAACGGGGGGCATTGGATGGGGCATGGGAGTCCTGGGGTCTGTTTGCGGGGTGGATAGGGGTCAGGGCAGTCAGGGGACAGGGAGCAAGGAGGGTCCTGGGGGAGCAGTTTCGGTGGGGGGGGTCTCTGGAGACAGTGGTCAGGGGACAAGGAGCTGGGGGGGTGGATGAGTCGGGAGTTCGGGGGGGCTGTCAGGAGGTAGGGATGTGGAGAGGGGTTGGGGCAGGCAGGGAGCAGGGGGGATTGTATGGGTCCAGAGTTCTGGGGCTCCTGTCAGGGGGCAGGGAGTGATTAGATTGGCATGGGAGTCCAGGGGGTCTGTCTGGGTGCAGGGGTGTGGATAAGGGTTGAGGCAGTCAGGGGACAGGTAGGGGGTAGGATTCTAGGGGGGCAGTCAGGGACAAGAGGCAGGGAGGCTTAGATAGGGGGTGGGGTCCCAGGAGGGGGTAGTTGGGACAAGGAGCGGTGGGAGGTTGGGGGTTCTGTGGGGGGGGCAGTCACCTAGCCTCCCTACCCTGACACCTGCACCCCCTCACATACCCCCAGCCCTCTGCCCTGATTCTTGCACCCTCCACATCCCCAGCCCCCCCACATCCCATGCACCCCACACATCCCCATCCCTACCCTGAGCACCAAACGGGAGTCACATTCCCACCTGTACCCCTCACACCAAATGGGAGCTGCCTAGGTAAGTGCCCCCACACCCAAAACTCCTGCCCCAACCCTGAGCCCCCTCCTTCATTCTAGCTCCTGGCCAGACCCTTCACCCCCAGCCCTGTGCTCAGTGCACTCCCACCCTCAGCTCAGTGCAGAGAGAGTAAGAGAATGGCCAGAACCAGGGAGAAGGTAGGTACCCGCTCTATGTGGGCAGGGCCGGGACCCCAGACCGGCAGCGGGCTGAGCGGGTCCGGCAGCCCGGATGCCGGCTGGCAGGAGCCGGAAGATGGAACCCCTGAGTGGCAGTGGGCTGAGCCGCCCAGGCCACAGCCGGTCTGGGGTCCCTGCTGCTGGCCCCGAACAGCCCTGCCAGTCTGGGGTTCTGGCTGCCAGACCCTTCCCAGCTGGGGTCCCAGACGCAGACCCCACTCAGCCCACTGCCGGCCTAGGTGAGCAGAACTCCAGACCAGCAGTAGGCTGAGCGGGCCGGTGGCGTAAGATCAACGTTTTAATTTAATTTTAAATGAAGCTTCTTAAACATTTTGAAAATCGTGTTTATTTTACAATACAACACTAGTTTGTTATATTATATATAGACTTGTAGAAAGAGACCTTCTAAAAAACATTAAAATGTATTACCGGCACGTGAAACCTTAAATTAGAGTGAATAAATGAAGACTCGGCACACCACTTCTGAAAGGTTGCTGACCCCTGCTTTAGTGTTTATTACTAAAATATTAGCATCAATGTGTTTATTGGGTAAGATCTGATTCATATATTGATCTGGCTAAGTGGCTGATCTCTTGGGATTAGAAGGACCCTCTAGTTGATGAAATTGGTTTCCAGTAACCACTCATCCTAGAGTTCAGTGTCTGGGTAGTAAAATGAGGGCTGGAATGCCTAAGGAGACTGCATTTTTGACTTCTTGTTAACCGGTGCGGTGATACAGAAATATACTTTTGTTACTGGTTTTGTATAATCTAAGGATAGCCTATCCACCAATTTGGAGTGAGTCTGCCCTATTTCTCAGCAGTTTGTCCTGAATTTGGCATCCTTATCTATCACCCGCTCAGGCATGATGACACTTGGTGAGGCTGGTTTCAAGGGGGCTGGAAATACCATAAGAATTGCATTTCTCATGGCATTATTGTATTCCTGTTTCTCATCCGAGATGAAACCAGGTTGTGCATGAAAATTAAAATAAGTAAATAAATAAATAAATCTAAGAAAGAGAACAATTTTGAACCCCAGAACACCATGTCTCCTGTTTCCCAACTATACTGGCGGGCCAACATTTTAGCTACCTGGAGCAGCCACTGATTTGTGTTCCAGACATTTGAGTTGCCTTGATATCTTTGTTTCCCCTTTTACCACCTTACCAGCCCCTCTTTCTCTCTAGAGCTCTTCCCCTTTTTAACATTCTACTCTCAGCGCTGCACACTGGGACTCATTTACGGAGGAGCAGAGTATTGGAGTCAAAATGCAACTCATTGGTCTGAGAAGAATTTTTCATCTTTATTATCCAAATCCATCTTCCTTTAATGCTCCTTTCCTTTTTGTCACACATTGTGTTATAGGGCTCTCCTATAGATCCATCCATAACCGGCTGCTATGTTTTCTTTATCCAGTGTTTTCTGGAGTCCTGTTATTTGCAGTTCTTGTTTCTTTCTAGGCTGAAATGTCCCAACATCCCTTGCCATCACTGCTGAAGCAGTGCTTTGGATGCTTTGAAATGCAGAGACAAAAGCAGCTTCTTGCTGCCTGGAAACAAGCAAGAACTTCAAACCATGAGGACTCCAATGAGGAGCACAGCTGTACTGTAAAAATAATTATTGGCACACCACCATTGGTACCCTCTAGCCCAAGTTGAACACTGCATGGGAGTGCCCAGCTACTCCACTATACAGTTTACATGAAATGATCATTATGCTCAGTTTTCCTCCAGAGTTTATATGGAGCTGATATACTTCAGTGTGTTTGTTCCAGAGTCACATGAAACTGGTATTGCACCCTATGTTAGAGTTGACCTGAAGGTCACACTATACTTTGTATAATGTTTTTCATTGGCAGCCATGGCAAGAAGCTGCCTTGGCTGAGCCATGAAGGAGACCCTCGTGGAACAAGGAACATTATCAGTCAGGACTGAGGTGCACTGGCAGCGTTATGAATTTGCTTAAGAGAATCACAGGCCTGGCTTAGGAGGGGGCACTTTGGGTCAATACAATGGATGGTTCAGTGGCAGAATTGCTTTGAGGGACCAAAACCAGAATAGTAGGATTACCTCAGGTGGATTTCTAGCATTGTATTGGGGACCAGGACCACAACAGAGTGAGAGAGCTGTGGGAGAAAGAAAGAGGAAGCTTATAATGGAACCTATCTGCATTATCCTTGGCCCCTCCCTCATCAGCAAAATTCACCAACACTAGTTTTGTGTGTACTGGGAGAGCTGGGACTAGAAGGGAGGGGGAACTGTATATATATTTTTCACCACTTAACTCCTCCATGCTCCTCAAATTCCCACATTTGAAACTGAACAAAGTCTCAGTGATGCCATGCTGATGTGCAGATGTCATATGCCCCAGTCAGCCATGTCCTGTGATGCTGTTGAAGAAATCTATGACTTAAGGGCACATTTCATAGCTCCCTGCTCTCAGTCACTCACACTATGAGCCTGTGACTTCGAAAGGGAATGTTTGAAAACAAGAGAGATTTCCGGCAAGTCATTTTTTTCCTCCCAGTATATAAGCAGCTTTAGAATATTTTAGTATAACTGTTTCTCAGTGGGATTTTTCTTATTTTACAAAGAAAACAAAAAGAACTTGGCAGTAGAAAAGAAAACACAGCTATATGCTCTGTGTCCACATGCTATCATATTAAAGTAGGAGTCTCCAACTCCCGCTGCGAGCATGCTACTCTCCATCCTGATGCATGCCTGTCAGATGGAGCAATGCATTCTGGGAGCTGTAGTTCTCATAGGCTAGTGGTTTTCAACCTTTACCATATTTTGACTGTATGTTACAGTGTAGAGTCACATAATGGACTTCCATAATGCATTTAGCTATAAAGAAAGGGCAGGTGCTCAGGAACCCCTGAGACTTGTTTGTGATGATCCTGGGGCTTCTGCCTCCCACTTCCCCTCACCTCACCAGGTTTTATTAACCACGCTATAGGCCATATCTCTAAGTGGTGTTAAATTCAGTGTTCTCTGTTTTTATGCAACTAAGATTTGAGGGTAGACATTGTCTAACTTAGGAGTTTATGTTGCTGCCCATCTCCATAGTATTTGAGCACCTTCCACATAAAATCAATAGCAATAGTGAAGCGGCTAATGGATTTCATGGAACTTCTGGGACTTCTTTTTAGGGTATAAAGATTCTGCTTGGGGTTAGGGTTATATACGGAGTGTAAAAGGTATAATTAACTATAACTCAATGCAATTTTATGTAGGGTATAAAATTCTACTTGAGGTTCAGTTGTGTTTTCATTTGTCTGATTGACGTACTAATTAATATTGGCAGGGGGGTCTTTTTGCTTATTTTAATTTTTGAACTTCAATGTCATTCTTGATTGATTAAAGTTTGGACACTCATGTTGTAAGATGCATGATCAAGTGATTTACAGTTGGGTACATGCTTGACTGGTTAACCAGCTGCATGCCATGGTGGGGGAATGTCCTTTATATCTTTAATTATCTGTATCTTTACATTTACTACTTTGCAAATGAGCATTTGAAAATGTCAGTAGTCCCCCTTTTTAGAGACCTGTAATGAATCTGCTTCCATTCATAAGTAATGCTGTCATCCTAAACAAATGCCAATAAAACCTCTGTACATCCATGCCATTATATATTCCCTCTGAATACATGAGTTGGCTTAATTCTTCATACCCTGGTCCACAACACTCAAGAAGACTGTTGCCCTTCTATATTTCCCAGTTGCCTTATGCCTGATGATGTGCATATTCAGAACATTCCAAAATCTTAACAGATGATCATTATTATACCTTTAAAATGGAGGGCTCCATTAATAACAGTGCTAGGGGTATGGGCTGAGCTGTTCTGAAGAAGGAACCCTTAGGAGTAGCCCACTGGGGGAAGAAGAGATAAGCTAAACTTGTGTTATGTACAAGCTGACTTGATAAAGCCAAACCTTAGGAAGAGGCTTAGTTTGGACACTGCATAGTGCGTGAACTGTGTTCTTAAGGAATCAGCTTACAGAAGAACCAAAAAATTCCTTTTTATTTCAGTCCCTCACATGCATGGGATATCAGGGAATGGCCTGTTTTTGTTTGTGTCTGGGGGAGGCCGAGGGGTGGTCTTGAAAACATTCACCATTCTGACTTTGAGTTGAGACGGGGATGGAAAGAAGCATTGATCTAATTATATGATAAGGATGGACAGGGTCAGGAAGCAATAGGGTGACAGGGAGATGTTTATCGCCAGAGCTTCTGATAGTGTTCAGGGCACAGTGACCCACCTGGGTGTTATCAGTTAATGAGATCCAAGCTGACTGTCATCCTGGGCTATGTGGTCAATGGAAGAATATACAGTATGATTTACGAGTGAAATGAAATATAGCTCTGCTCTCCCATGTCACATGCTCATGCGCTAGGAATGAAATCCCAGCCAGCTCTACCTCCAGAGGCAACAGGCTGGAGAAGGCATTGCCGGTGGAATCCCGGCTGTTTCCCTTGCTCTGTCATGAAATGATGATGGTTGTAGCTGCTGTACATGACCAATAGCTACACTGATTTTGGAAGCTACCAATTAAGTAGTTGCCACTCACAAATCTTTTTAGCATTATGGTTTCTATGTCACAACATTTATTTTCCAAGCAGCAGTTTAGCTGTGTACACATGTGAGGTCGCGAGTGTCTGTGTTTGTGTGCTTGTGTGCAGACAAGTCTGTGTGTGTGTGTCTTTTGACTTTTTGACCATCTGTCTCCCTGTGTGTGCATGTGCATCTCTGCAAGAATGTCTGCTTATGTGTGAATGTATGTATGTGTACATGTCACGGAAACATGTGGGGCTGTCTGAGGGTTAGTGGGAAGCGGATCAAGCAATCCTGTAACCCTCATTGGATCAGATTCATTCTTTACATAAGGAATTAGTCTGGCCTATTATTGTTAGACACACTTATATGCTTTCAATGGCCAGCTCCAAGGCATGTGTCACTCGTCAAAGTTCAACAGACAAGGGGTAGGGGGAGCTTGAGGAAGGGTTACAACAAATGGCAGGGGTATGAAAAATAGGATTTTTCCTTGTTTTCAGCTGAAGCAAATATTTGCAAAAAACTCTCATTTTTTCAAAGCAGATCCTACCGGTAAGTACCAGTTTAAATCATACACAGGAAACCTGAATTGTAGTATTGATGCAAATAAGAATAAGCATTAGGAATAGAGTTTTCCCAGATAACATTGGTTCATCTAATAGTGTGACACACGGAATTCCTGACTACTCCTGCTGGCCATGCTCTACAAACATTCATATCAGCTGCTTCAGAAAATGTACTGAGGCCCGACTAAAGACAATGACCATGTAATTGAATGAAAATAAAATAGGTTTCTTTGTAGACTTCCACTCGATGGATCATTAAGGCCTGGTCTACACTACGCATTTAAACCGATTTTAGCAGCGTTAAACCGATTTAATGCTGCACCCGTCCACACAACAAGGCCCTTTATATCGATATAAAGGGCTCTTTAAACCGGTTTCTGTACTCCTCCCCGACGAGAGGAGTAGCGCTGAAATTGGTATTACCATATCAGATTAAGGTTAGTGTGGCCACAAATCGACGGTATTGGCCTCCGGGCGGTATCCCACAGTGAACCATTGTGACCGCTCTGGACAGCAATCCGAACTTGGATGCGCTGGCCAGGTAGACAGGAAAAGCCCTGCGAACTTTTGAATTTCATTTCCTGTTTGCCCAGCGTGGAGCTCTGATCAGCACGGGTGGTGGTGCAGTCCCAAATCCAAAAAGAGCTCCAGCATGGACCGTACGGGAGATACTGGATCTGATCACTGTATGGGGAGACAAATCTGTTCTGTCACAGCTCCGTTACAGAAAACAAAATGAGAAAGCATTTGAAAAAAATCTCCAGGCTATGACAGACAGAGTCCACAGCACAGTGCTGTGTGACAAGCGTAACGGAAAGCCAAAGAATCAAATCGACGCTTATGGAAGGAGAGAGGGGGTACTGAGGACTCCAGCTATCCCACATTCCCCGCAGTCTCCGAAAAGCATTTGCATTCTTGGCTGAGTTCCCAATGCCAGGAAGGTCAAAAACATTTTCCAGGTGGTTCAGGATATATATCGTCAATTTACCACCCCTCCCCCGCTGTGAAAGAAAAGGGAAAAAAATCATTTCTTGACTTTTTTATATGTCACTCTATGTCTACTGCATGCTGCTGGTAGATGCAGTGCTGCGGCAATGAATAGCAGCATCCTCTCCCCTCCCTTCTCTTCCCCTCCCCGGTGGCAGACAGTACCATACAAAAGGATTGATAGCTGTCCTCATCATCCTGTGAGTGTTCCTGGCTGGCCTCAGGTGAGGTCAACCGGAGGCTCCTGGGTAAAAATAGGAATGACTCCCGGTCATTCCCGGTAGATAGTACAGAACGGCTGGTAACCATCCTCATCATAGCAACTTTCATGTCTAAAGAAAAGATTCTGTACTGCCTGGACTATCATAGCAGCGGGATGCTGGGCTCCTCTCCTCCCTACCATTTCATGTCCTGCCTGGACTATCATAGCAGCTGCAGGCTGCCTCCCCCTCATTTTATCTCACTAAAAACTCAGTATTTCTTATTCCTACATTCTTTATTACTTCATCACACAAATGAGGGGACACGGCCACGGTAGCCCAGAAGGGTTGGGGAGGAGGGAAGCAACGGGTGGGGTTGTTGCAGGGACACCCCCAAGAATGGCATGAAGCTCATCATTTCTGTGGGATCTGACACAGAGTGGCTGTGCTCTCTGGTTCTCTGATACACTGGTTCTCTAGTACACTTGCCCCATATTCTAGGCAGGACTGACTCTATTTTTAGATAAACCATAAAGGAGGGATCAACTTGGAGAGTCATTCCCATTTTTGTCTTTGTGCCCCTGGCCGACCTCAGCTAAGGCCAGCCAGGAGCACCCATGACAGCAGCAGACGGTACAGAATGACTGATAACCATCATCTCATTGCCAATTTACAATAGCACAGCAGACGGTACAGAACGACTGGTAACTGTCTCTGCTACCTTGTAATGGCAAATGAATGCTGCTGTGTAGCACTGCAGTACTGCCTCTGTCAGTGGTATCCAGTACACTAACGGTGACAGTGACAAAAGGCAAAACAGGCTCCATGGTTGCCATGCTATGGCGTCTGCCAGGGCAATCGAGGGAAAAAGGGCGCTAAATGATTGTCTGCCGTTGCTTTCATGGAGGAAGGAATGAGTGACAACATTTACCCAGAATCACCTGCGACACTGTTTTTGCACCATCATGCATTGGAATCTCAACCCAGAATTCCAATGGGCGAGGGCGACTGTGGGAACTATGGGATAGCTACGGGATAGCTACCCACAGTGCAACGCTCCGGAAATCGACGCTAGCCTGGGTACATGGATGCACACCGCAGAATTAATGTGCTCAGTGTGGCCGCGTGCACTCGATTTTATTCAATCTGTTTTACAAAACCGGTTTATGTAAAATGGGAATAATCCCATAGTGTAGACGTACCCTAAGTGACCAAGTTTATTTTGTGTTGGCTACTATTAGTGTTTGTGTTTCTATAAATAACACCACTTTTGATGCAAAATCCATTTGAGTAAGTAGCCTGAGGAGTGGGGTCTCATCTCTCACATGCACTATAGAGATTTTCTTCCCCTTAACATGCCTACCCTCCTCCCCCTTACTTTAACAATGATGTGCTGTTGGGGCTGCAGGAGGCCCCTTGTTAAAACTCTGCCACAGAACTGACAGGCACTTTGGATTGATTTCTCTGCCTCGGATGGAGTTCACCATCTCCCCGGCTACTACTCTGGCATCCCTGCCAAACAGGGCATCCCTGCCGCTTACACAAATGGTCATGAAGAACTCTTTCAAAAACACTTTGTGATGTACCAAATTGATCCAAAATATCAGATATTTTTAACTCATGGAGGGAGCCACCAGATCCCCTAGAAAGTCCCCATCTCCAACTCAAGCTATATAAGTTGACCACTTTGTTATGCAGCCAACATTTGTAGTACCTTTTTCAAGAGCAAAGTACAACCATTCTTAGAAATCACCCTTCATATAAATGTAATTGCCTACTAGTGCTGTCTCATTTGGTTGTGGCTATGAGAAAGCATTTGTATTTGAATGGCAAAAGAAATGAATGTATTCCTCATTCTCTCAAACCCATCTCTCTGTGAACATTTGCGCCCTGGACACAGATGCAAAAGGAGATTTTTGTGGAAGCCCTTACCAGCAGAGCCATGTGCAGATACAAAATTTGTATTCAGGGCCGGTGCAACTGTTTAGGCGACCTAGGTGGTCGCCTAAGGCACTGGCATTTGGGGGGCGCCATTGTCTTTGGCAGCGACTGCGGCGGACGGATCTTCAGCCACCCTGATCGCCGCCAGCATTTAGGCAGAGGGAACTGGGGCAGGGGAGCACGGGGAGGGCCGCCTGCAGCAAGGTGGGGGGGCGGCACGCAGGGGAACTCCCCTCTCCATTTCTCCCCTGCCCTGCCACCTTCCCGAGCACGCCCTGGCCGCTTCACTTCTCCCGCCTACCAGGCTTGCAGTGCCTAAGCTGATTGGCACCACAAGCCTGGGAAGCAGGAGAAGTGAAGCAGCCACGGCGTGCTCGGGGTACTCATGCGAGAAGCATGGGTGAGCTGGGGCGGGGGCGTGCCTCAGGGCGGGGGCATGAGGGGAGGGCACAAGGTGGAAGTTTCACCTAGGGCACGAAACATCCTTGCGCCAGCCCTGTTTGTATCTGCATCCAATCAGCGATACGCACATATGATCCGTGGATATCCGCATCCACGGATGCAGATACCCATGTATATAAAGTAGATAACCACAGATTTGCAGAGCTCTAGAAATAAAATTTGGATCCACATCCATCTGCAATCTGCAAACATGGACTGCAGATATCCACATCTGCCGATTTTCAGGGCCTGATCCAAAGTCCATTGAAGTCAAGGGAAAGACTCTCATTAACTTGAATGGGGTTCGGATCAGGCCTAGAAAACACAGCTGTCTCTAAGGGTCTCTGAAGGGGTCAGTAAAGCATTGTGGGTGTGAAGAGTGCTGCCCTTCACTTTGACAATTCCTGAAAAGTAGGGATCCTAAGTTGCTTTTGAGACTTATATTCAACCAGTGAGTGAGAGTCAGTGTTATTGATGGGCAAAACTGCAAAAGGATTTAGTGGTTCAACTTAGATAAACAACCCATAGGCCATATGCGAGCCTTTTGAATCTGCACATTTGGAAGAACTGGCTCATTCACCAGGTTTCTGGTGCTTCCTGCTTCCTGTCAGGGTGGGTAAACTATGGGTGATTTGTAACGTCCATTATTGGGTCTCATCAGAACCTAGAAGATTAGAGGCAGAGGAGACAGAAAAATCTCTTTGAAGGAAAGTTAAGTGAACATTTTACCAAACTCCAAAGTAGCAGGTTGAGTTTTGGGCAGTGGTGAGGAGATAGATCTGTCCCTCATTATAACCAGCTAGGCTGAACAAACACGGTTGAAATTTTCAAAGACAATCAAAGTGTGTCTGAATCCCCTAGTCAGTTTTGGAAATGTCAGACCATATGCAGCGTTGCTTCTTTGTCCCAAGCAATTATCAGAGCCTAACAGGATTCTTTCCATGAAAATGAGAAATTGATGCCATGAGTCAGGAATATTCTTGGTCTTATCTTGCTTATTTACACAGAATGTACACAAAGCCCTATTTCCCTGAACACAGACACAAACAACAGCAGGAAGTTTCCTTGTCAGAAATCCAAAGGTCTGCTACGCCAGTGAGCTCCATGCCCAAGAAGCCCTGGCCTCTGCTTCCTCTCAGAGCAGTGCTCAAGATTCCTTTTGGCCTCCACCCCACACACAGCCTGCTGCCAATATACTAGCCCTTCTGTTTGAAAGCTCAGTCCAGACACCTGGTGACTTGAGCGGTTTGAATGCTCCTTCTTATGATCCTGAACAAGAGTGCTTGGCACACCCATTGGCTTTAATGAGTTCTGTGCTTGTCTTTGGAACCAATACTCTGCTCTCAGCAGCCATTAGCACTTTTCAGCTTAACAATTTGTCCTACTAACTGGCACAGTCACAGGGGTGACATAAATGGTTGTGTCAACTACACCCTCAATACATGTGTACAACAACAGTCTGAGGAGGTGCAAAATGGCAGCATTATAGAAAGAATGGCAATCAAAAGGGGGATGTGTGATATTGTACGATTACCTCATTTTACAGCCTCCTGTTATGTGCTTTTCTTGCTAGCATTTTGCCTTTCTGCCTCATGCTTCCTTGGCATGTAACATGCACTTGCTGAGGTGAGGCTTACACTTCCATTGACATCACCTCAGAACTGAGCCCATAGAGAACTGGCTACTTGCTGCATACGAGCATCACTCATGATCAGAAAGGACTCTTTTATCCCCTCCTCTCTTGAACACCCCCAGGAAAAACCTCATACAATTAAAGCTGCGCTGACTTTTGCGAAGTACTTCCTCCATGCTGGAGATGCTCCAGTAGTGCACCTCAAGACCTGACTGGAAAAAGAACTTCCCTGCATAGGTTTTCAGTGTCTTATGGCTGTTGCTGCCAGGATGGTGGCGGAATTATAGTGAAATGACCAGGGTTATTTTTGCAATTTTAGGGATAATCCCTACTCAAGGCATGATTTGGAAAATCATTAGGCATTGGGGACTGCATGCTTGGCACAGTCACGAAGAGTGCACCTGTGGTATCACCAAACGTTCCACGTGTATGACAGCATCCTACAGATGTAAGGTGAGTATTAATAGGACAGCAGCATAGCAAATAAACTGAAGGAGCAGCAGTGAAGTGTGTGCTAGTTATCAAAAAAGATCATGGGCCAGTTTATCTGTACTATGCTGGGGGGTTGGGTTTTGATTCCCATTCCAGATGGCTCTCTCTCCCAACTTGCATGAACTGGGAGTGCTACAGAGGGGAGACAGTATCCCCATGACTCAGTGGTGACCATTCTGGACAAATAAGATGCAGCATTTAGGGGCTCCAAAGGGAATCCTATCCTGTTCTCCTTTGCTGGCAAGCAAGGCAGTGAATTATAAAATTCCATTTAGCCTGTACACCCTGTTTGAGCAGGGACTGTCCCTTACTGTGTGTATATACAGCACCTAGCGCAGTGGGGCCCTGATCTCAGTTGGAGCCTCTAAGTGCTATGGCATTGCAAACTAATAAATAAATAATAGTAATTAGTAATACCAGTGGTAAGTGAGGAGATATTCAGATCTCCAAAAGGCTTCTGGGGACATCCTTTCACAAAGGAAAAGTTTGTTAATGATACTTGATAAAAGCATCCATTGTTTGTCTATTGATGATTTGGCCATATAGATCTGCCTTATTTATGCCATTTTACTACATTTTTACCAATATGACATAAAACATTTACTATCTGAAAATTCGCTCTTACTTTTTCCTTCTGGTAAAAATATTAGACAGATATAAGAAGCAGTTATAAGCAGAATGGCTGTGAGCAATTTGCATGTACTGTACAGTGCTGAACATAGGAGGACACAGCCTGCTGGCTAGCTAAGTAATGCAACCTGTCTCCTGTCACATTAAAAACATTCAAAAGATACCTGGGAATCTGTTTCTCATCATGGGAGACATGCAATAAGTGGCTGAATAAAGAGCAAAAACATCCAAGTACCGTATTATAATCTCCCGTGTCTGTCTTCTCACACAGAGGGAAGATAAGATCCACTTGTGCAGTGTATATCTGATTCCTCTCAGCTCTCCTCATACCGTTTGAATTCAGAATTGAATATTTCCTTTTTTCTTTTCTTTTTTTTATAAATAGCCCAGGTATTTCTTCTTTGTTCTTATTGTGACATCTCAGGCATCTCCTATTATCCCCCTGCTTTTATTCAGGAAGCTTCTACAGCAGCAGCAGCAGCCTCCACTGCCGACAATGTAAAATGTAGTCAGGGCTAATCATGATTCGGGCTATTCTTTTTCTTACTTCCTTTACAAAAAGCTGTTCTGCAATAGATGGAACATCAAAAATATATGCAATGCTTGCAAAGTATAATAGGATATATACATAGAGAGAGAGGCAAACACCTATCTCTCTCTATATGTTTATTGTATTTATATTCTTTCTTTTTCCCTCCTTTTCTTTCTTTTTGTCCCATTTAATTTTCTTGCTTTCTTTCTCTCTTCTCAACATCACCTACAAGGGTTCTGGACTTAGCTATGGGTATTGGATGGAGAACAATAAATCCAGTTTCAGAATGGTAGCCGTCTTAGTCTGTATCAGCAAAAAGAATGAGGAGCACTTGTGGCATCTTAGAGACTAACACATTTATTTGGACATAAGCTTTCATGGGCTAAAACTCACTTCATCGGATGCACAAAGTGGGTTTTAGCCCATGAAAACTTATGCCCAAATAAATTTGTTAGTCTCTAAGGTGCAACAAGTACTCCTCAATAAATCCAGTATAACCCTAATTATGTGAGCTATTTAAATCAACTGGTGTTTCAGTTAGAAAAGTGAAAGCCCACTGAGTCTGAAATATCTTGAACCTCTCAAACTCTTCTTTGGTTGAAGGATTTACCATTTTTTTCTGATTTCACAACAGAGCTAGGGGTTTATCTAAAATAAAGAGAATATTTGCTGGAATAAAAGCTGAATTCACTTTTTCTGCTATTTGCTCATGCCGCTTCTGTGTTTGTCTTCTATGAATAGTCTAGATAATAAATTTCACAGTGGAGATGTTCATAAAAACAGCAAATTTTAAGTGGATATTAAGAGAATAGCCATGGAAAACAAATTTTGAATTCCTTCACGTCAGTATTCACAATGGAAGCCTGACTGCCTTTGTTCCCAGTCCATGTTAACTATCACTGTTTGAATTTCAAATAGTCACAATAAACTGCTCACAAATAATGTAGAAGCCAAGGATCTCACTGAAGTCAAAGGAAAACCTCTCACCCTGAATCTTCTGAGACCCAGGCTTCTTGTGCTGTTTTGATACTCACCTTGCTCATCAGAATGTAGCACAGATGGACAGCTAGAGGAGTGCTGTCATGAAAAAAAGAAACAAACATACAGTCCTGGGTTTGTTCTTGACAGATTTCCAAGCAGAGAAGTTCTCCAAGTTGCTGTCAGTGTTGTGGACCGCGCATTGTGGAACTGACAGATACATCATGATCAGGCAAGAGGTTTTATTTTTATCTTGTGTTTTTAGGTTATATTTAGGGCATGACAGGCCTGTCCAGCCTGACAGGATTTATGTTAATGATCACGTGTGTGCGCAACTGGAAGTCTCCCTTCTACTGTTGAAGAGATATAAAACAGGCCAGAATGGCTGCCTTCACTCAGATGGAGATAAAACAGAAGACCTGATTATTCAGTCATTTCAAGATCTGCTGGCCCTTTCCTCAGGACTAGGGATCTGCTGTCTTGGCAAATCCCAATTTTGGTAATTACATTTTGCCTCAATTCATAAATGTCATGGCCAGGTCATGGGCAGCCAGACCTAGTGGTCAGAGTCCGGGTCCACAGTCATGGGAGGGGAGCCAAGAGTCAGCTAGGTCAGGATACTGGGAGATCAGAAGCAGGAGACAAACTTGAGAGCACAACCATGAATCAGGCTGGGTCAGGATACTGGGGGTCCGAGGCAGGAGACAAACTGAAGATGAGAACCATGGGTCAGGAGTCAGAGTCAGGCTGGGTCAGGATACCAAGAGATGAGAAGCAGGAGACAAACTGGAGTCTGGAACTACAATCAGATGCCGGGAGTCAAGCCAAGAAGTTTGGATGCAAGGAAGTCAAGCCAGGGGCACAGGAGCCACACAGTCCAGAGCAGGCTGGAGCCCAGTTGCATGGACAATTTCCTATTCTTGTGCTGGGTTTATACAGAAGCTGTGGACCAATCAGGATCCCCAGCATTCTGTCAGTCAGGGTCCAGGACATGATTCCTCTGTCAGGGTTCAGCTTTTGTCCTAGGAAGTGTTAGCAGGTCACTAGGTGGCAGGTTGGAGCTTACTAGACAGTTCCAGACAATAAGGAAGAGACGTTCAAAGGCACCAGTGGTGTTTAGGGACCTAAATCCTATTAAATGTCAATAGGAATTTGGCACTGAACTGCCACCAGCACCTTTGGCAATCTCATAAATAAATAAAATTTAGCATTTATTGTGTTTCTGTTCTTCCAACCCCATTGCAAACTGAACTGGAAGAAAGCAGCAAAACATTTCCCGGCTGCTCTTCATTCATATTTGTAAACACTTGGCTTTAGCTGTGTTCAGACCCATTTGTAATTTCTTTGGGCTAATGTTGTAGGCTGGGATTTTTGGAGGAGCTTAAGGGAGTTAGGCATCCGACTCAATGAATTTCAATAGGATTTAAGCACCTATTTCATTTCAACTCCTTTGACAATCTCAGCACTTGCAAAGAAGTAGCTAGCAGGAATATATGCAGAATCAGAAGATTGCAAGTAAACAGTGAATACACACAGAAACATGGAGAAGCACTTTGCTTTCTTGCTCATGTCTATCTTCAACCTTTGAACATGCCCCGCTTGAGCTAGATGTTTCTAGAGGCCAGAGCAAATTCAGATTGAGCTGATTGCCTGTATTGTTGGGAGGGGGAAAATGCTCTGTTTTTGTCCAACCAGCCTGCCTCCTTCCTGAGCACTGCAATTGCTAATGGAAAGGAAAACAGAAGGATCGAAGAAAAGAAAGAACTCAGCAGCTATCCAGCTATCCCCCTTTCATTGTTTTGATTGGGCCCATGACTGTTCTCTCATCTTTCCTGTTTTCAGTGGCCCTGAGAAAGCACCTGCCATTCAGAGCTTCTGAACCACTCAGGTGCACAGCCCCCTCCTGTGTAGCTTAAAACACCTCAATGGCATCCATATCATCCAAACATCCATCCTGGTGCCTTACAAGACAGTGCTTTCTCCCCATTTCCCATTCTTACAAACCACACAAAGCTCTCAAGCTTGGTTAACATATCATTGCCAATTTGGCGCAGAACTCAGGGCAGCTCTGCCACATAACTAGTGGGGGCCTGCCCACATAATTCAGATCTAATGTGGTGCACGATATCACAGGGTCTTAGATACAGTATTTCTCACGTTCCATCCTGATCTGCTGAGCAGTGTTGTCTGGTAGTAAACAGCTGCTGTAATTCACCCAACAGGCGTCTGTATTTTGGTAATGGACGAAGGGATCCCTAGGTATATAAGTTGTATAACGCTTTAAGTTTGTAAAGTAATTTGGGGCCCTTAATACAGAGATAAAAGGCACTTTATGGATGAAAGAATATAGTAAATAATGAAAAGCATGGTAATAATAGTAAATAATAATATTATTAATACATCTAAGAAGGAAGGGCAGATCAAAGGAATACAATTCAGTCTTTGGGATTAACTTATTCTGAGGAGGAGCCATGGATAACATACTTAAAAAAAAACTACACTGGAAATTAAAACCAAGGAAATAGCCACAGGGGACGGAGTTACTGGATGAAACTGAAGAGTTCCTGGCAAAGATTGGACCAACATGTTGCTAACAGAAGGAGGGAAAGAAGTTATGTGACTGCCATGGGCTACTGTTTTTAGAAATAAGATCAAATTCATAATAGATCTAAATCATCAGCAGTGTTGGGTGGAACCAAACCTTGTAACCAAGTGGTTAAGACAAAAGAAACATTAAAATGCTAAAAACACAAGAAGAAAAAAAAAGCCCACTTTCTACTGTATAAGAATGGCCATACGGGGTCAGACCAATGGTCCAGCTAGCCCAGGATCTTGTCTTCCAACAGTAACTGCTGCCAGATGTTTCAGAGGAAGTGAACAGAACGTGACAATTCATCAAGGGATCCATCTGCTGTTGTCCAGTCCCAGCTTCTAGCAGTAAGAGGTATAGGGACAACCAGAGCATGGGGTTGCACTCCTGACCTTCTTGGTTAAGAGCCATTGATGGACCTATCCTCTATGAATTTATCTGATTCTTTTTTAACCCAGTTATACTTTTGGCTTTCACAACTTCTCCTCACAACAAGGTCCACAGATTGGCTGTGCACTGTGGGAAGAAATACTTCCTTATTTTTGTTTTAAACCTGTTGCCTATTAATGTCATTGGGTGACCCCGGTTCTTGTGTTATATGAAGAATTAAATAACATTTCCTACTTCACTTTCTCCAGACCATTCATGTTTCATATCCTCCCTCAGTTGTCTCTTTTCCAAGCAGAATAGTCCCAGTCTTTTTAATATCTCCTCATACGGAAGCTGATCCATACCCATACCCATTTTTGTTGCCCTTCTCTGTACTTTTTCCAATTCTAATATATCTTTTTTGAGACAGGACAACCAGAACTGCACAAAGTATTCAAGGTGTGGGCATATCATGGATTTATATAGTGGCATTATGATATTTTCTATTGTATTATTTGTCCCTTTCCTAATGGTTCCTAACATTGTTTGCTTTTTTGACTGCTGCTGAACATTGAGCAGATGATTTCAGAGAACTACCCATGTTGGCTCCTAAATCTCTTTCTTGAGTGGTAACAGGTAATTTAGACCCCCATCATTTTGTATGAATAGTAGTGATTATGTTTTCCAGTATGCATTACTTTGCATTTATCAACATTAAATTTCATCTGCCATTTTGTTGCCCAGTCACCCAGTTTTGCAAGATCTATTTGTCACTCTTTGCGGTCGGCTTTGGACTTACCTATCTTGAGTAGTTTTCTGTTGTCTGCAAACTTTGCCACCTCACTCTTTATCCCTTTATCCAGATTGTTTATAAATATGTTGAACAACACAGGTTCCCCAAGGATCTGTACTGGGGCCAAGCTATTTACTTCTCTCCATTGTGAAAACTGACCATTTATTCCTACCTTTTGTTTCCTATCTTTTTACCAGTTACTGATCCTTACTTTGCTTAAGAGCTTTTGGTAAGGGACCTTGTCAAAGGCTTTCTGAAAATCTAAGTATGCTATATCAAATGGCTCACAATTGTCCACATGCTTTTTGACACCCTCAAATAATTCTAATAAATTGTGATGCATGATTTCCCTTTACAAAGGTGTGCTGACTCTTCCCCAACATACTGTGTTTATCTATATGTCTGATAAGTTTGTTCTTTACTATAGTTTCAACCAATTTGCCTGGTAATGAGGTTGGGCTTACCAGCCTGTAATTGCCAGGATCGCATCTACAGCCTTTTTAAAAAATTGGCATCACATTACTTTTCCTCCAGTCATCTGATACAGAGGCTGATTTAAGCAACAGGTAGTAGTTCTGCAATTTTATATTTGAATTCCTTCAGAATTCCTGGGTGAATACCATCTAGTACTGGTGACATATTAGTGTTTATTTTATCAATTTGTTCCAAAACCTCCTATATTGATACCTCAATCTGGAATAGTTCCTCAGGTGTGGGAATTTCCCTCACATCCTCTGCAGTGAAGACCAAAGCAAAGAATCCATTTAATTTTTCCACAACGACCTTGTCTTCTTTAGCACCTCACTTGTCCAGTGGCCTCACTGATTATTTGACAGGCTTCCTGCTTCTGATGTACTTTAAAAAAAAGGGTTAATTTCTGTCTTCTGCTAGTTGCTCTTCAAATTTTTGTTGGGCCTCCCTAATTATAAAACACTTAGATCCAGATTCTGGCTGTGACACAGGCCCTTTGTGCTGCTCTGATGGTGTCAAGGGTCCATAAAGCTGAGCTAGTCAGATAGATTAGTGAGTGTTCTCTTGTTCTAGGGAAATCTCTGTGTGGTGCAGAGCTGACATTTTAAAACACTTTCAAATGTGACTAACTAGAAGATACCACAGGTGGGCATGTTGGAGACTTTAATACACAGGACACTAATTAAAGCCATTTCTGTTTCAAAGTGATGGCATAGGGGAGTCCTGTGGTACATTTGGAAATTTCCCATTCCAAAAATCAATGATAACTATAGGAGACTCATACAGCACATCAGCACCATTAGCCTTGAAGACCACAGCTTTCAATTTACCCAGGAATCTGTACAGAAGGATAGTGGCAGTGCACGCTTCCTTCATTCCCAAGAAGCTGTCTAAGCCCTGCCCTGAACAGGAGGAAAAAATCACCACACTAGAGGTATTTTATACTCCATGCCCATTCAGTCTTTAACTTGACTTTGCTGAGACGACTAACAATAGAGTTGATTATCAGAGGCGGTGATGGTGGTTGTTGAGGCGGACATCTGCTCACCAGAAACTGAACTCCGACCACTAGCTCTTTTCACATCAGCCAACACACAGCTAACAGATGGCAAATACATCCAGTCACAGCTACAGTTTACAAGGCCAGATGTCTGTAATACAACAGTTAATTTGCCTTACAATGGCCATGTCTTGAAAAGTAGTGTGTGATCGAATCACAGATGTGAGACCAGTAATGGGATCATTCTTCATGGTAATCTGCAGGAATGGGCAATAGTGTTAGCAATTAATAGTAATATTTTGCATTTATGTTGCACCTCTCATCAGTGGATTACAAAGCTCTTTAATGGTATGTCTATACTATACACCCCTGGCAGTGCCATGGAGGGTAAGTGTAGGTACATGCTGCAGTGAAAACCAACTGCCCCAACACTGTGGTGTGTAGCTACATGTGGCAGTGAAAGGCTCTGGCGGAGGGGTGCAGTGCAGTGGGGAAAGGCTGTGCCAGTGGAGAGCTGCTGGAGCCTTTCCCTGCTACCTCCCCCCTGACGGAGCCTTTCCCTGTGGCAGGGAAAGACTCCAGCAGTGAGGAGGAAGTGGGACACTAAACTGCTAAAAATAGCAGAGTATCTGGGAGTGGCATTGCTTGGGCATGCAGATAGTCATGTAGGGTAAATGCCCATAGGGTTCAGGCATGTCTTTCCTCACCTAAGCAGTGTCTCACTGTGTACATTGTGATTTATACCCATGCTAAGAGGGCATTCAGTGTATGTACTCTGCACACTGCTGAAAGTGTAGATGTGTCCAAAGTGGTCTCAGCCCTGTTACAATGGAAGAAACTGAGATCCAAAGAGACTTGGGAGCAACATCTCTGTGCAAAGGTCTCCAACGTGGCAGAATGGATGCAGTTCCATTGCACAAGGTTGTGTTGAGGGGAGGGCTGCAGGCCATGTGCCTCCCTCATCCCGCACTTTGCACGGAGTGTTCCATAAAACATGGGGTGGGGGTGTTGGTGGGGCTGAAGGGATGACAGAAGCTGGCCAGGGACAGAGCCAGTGGATTGCTTCGTAAATGTTCTGGCTCCCTAGAGAGAGATACAGTACAGACAGGATCAAGGCGATTGCAGTGGCAGGGCTGCAGTGGCAGCTGCTCCCTGGCCAGATGTGAGAGTTAAAGATTTCTCCTCTGAGCCCTTGGGGAGATCACCGGCTCGCAGTCTGCTACTCAGGGTGTATGCTGATTCCCAAGAGTTGGGCTGAGGTCTTCTGACATCCCAGACTCTGGGCTGAATTAATAATTGCCGTAGAAACCCTTCATACCATCCAGTGTGATGCAAAGAAGCCATAGGGCAGGCAAGGACCTCTCTGGGGCATGCTCTCAGCCAAAGAGGCTGCTATGACGAGTACAGATCCAGCTCTGCCAAAGCTGTACCACTTCCACAGAGGCCCCAGTTCTATGGCTGGGAGTAAGAGGGGGTGTGGCTGTGTCAAACCTGCTTGCATCAGTGCATTGGCTCTTTGTATGTACATCTGGAGCATAAGGTAAAACCACCCTTAGGCAGGGATGAATCTGGACCTGTGCCTCCATTCACCCCTATTTTTCATTCCTGTCTCATCCCGTGATAACACAATGGCAGCATCTTTGCAAATGGGAATATACAGATTGTTTTCCAAAACAAACAAAGGTCAGTGGGTAGGTTCTGACCATGCAATCTAAAAAAAACCAGATTGGTTCTCCAGCCTTCCAGTCCCAAACAGACTCACAGGATACTGGTACTACAGGTTTGCTCTCAGGGAAGCTTCTCATTTCTCCAGTTTTATCATAGGGCTTGGCTACACTGGAGAGTTGCAGTGCTGGTGAGGGGGTTATAGCGCTGCAACTTAGGATGTGGCCACACTTGCAAAGCACGGCCAGCGCTGCAACTCCCTGGTTGCAGCGCTGGCTGTACACCCGGTCGAGCCTCGGGTGTAGGGATTCCAGCGCTGGTGATCCAGCGCTGGTCAGCAAGTGTGGACGCCCACCAGCACTTTTATTGACCTCTGGGGTATATGGAGGTATCCCAGCATACCTTAGAAGCCTCTCTGGTAATCATGCACACTCCACTGCCCTGGGCTCAGCTGACCCCTCCTTTAAATGCCCCGGGAATTTTAAAAATCCCCTTCCTATTTGCTCAGCCAGGTATGGAGTGCAATCAATCATTCAATCAGTCAGCGACCATGCCTCCATGCCCCAAACGAGCCCCAGCATGGAACAATTCCGAGCTGCAGGACCTCATCAGTGTTTGGGGTGAGGAAGCTGTGCAAGCACAGATGTGCTCCAGAAGGAGAAATTATGATACGTATGGGCAGATATCGCAGTCCTTGCTGAGAAGGGGCCATGAACGGGACGCGTTGCAGTGCAGGATCAAAATAAAAGAGCTGAGGAATGCTTACTGCAAAGCCCGTGAGGGAAATCGCCGCTCAGGAGCTGCCCCCACAAGGAGCCATTTTTACAAGGAGCTGGATGCCATACTTGGGTGTGACCCCACTGCCAATCCGAGGACCATGATGGAGAGTTCAGAGCAGGGAGAAGTGGGGGAGGGTGTAGAGGAAGCCGACAGTGAGGCTACTGGCATGGAGGGAGACACCCCGGAGTCCCAGGAGGCATGCAGCCAGGAGCTCTTCTCAAGCCAGGAGGAGGCTAGCCAGTCACAGCAGCTGGAAGTTGCTGGTGAGGAAGAAAATGAGGAGCGTGCTCGGGGTAAGCAGATTTTTATGTTTTGGGAGAGGAGGGTTTGGGTTATGGCTGCCTGCATGCATGCCTAAACGTGGAATAGCCCACTGATTTGCTCTATCACGTCTCTGTAATCTGCCTCGGTAATCTCTTGAAAAGTTGCAGCCAGAGCGTGCGCAATGTGCTTTCTCAAGTTTATTGGGAGAGCCACCGTGGTCCTTGTCCCGGTCAGGCTAACTCGTCCAATCCACTGTGCAGCGAGGGGTGGAGGGACCATGGCTGCACACAGGCAAGCTGCATAGGGGCCAGGGTGGAATCCACATTGCTGTAGAAGACCCTCCCTCTCTTCCCAGATAACACGCAGCAGTGATATATCTGGCAGTAGGAAACCCTGTTGAGAATTTAGGGATACTTGAGTGCAGGGCGCCAGGTTCACTTTCCCCCTCCCAGCCCCGCGGTGCGTTCCGGTCTCCACACCCCACTCCCAGCAGGCAGCCAGCCCCGTGGTGTGCTCCGGTCTCCCCACCCCCTTCCCAGCAGGCAGCCAGCCCCGCGGCACGCTCCGGTCTTCCCCCCCCCCTCCCAGCAGGCATCCAGCCCCGCAGTGCGCTCCGGTCTTCCCCCCCACCCCGCAGGCATCCAGCCGCGCGGTGCGCTTCGGTCTTCCCTCACCCTTCCCAGCAGGCAGCCAGCCTCACGGTGCCCTCCGGTTTTTCCCCACCCTTCCCAGCAGGCAGCCAGCACAGCTGTGCGTTCCCCCCCCCCTCACCAGCAGGCCGGCAGTTACGCAGACGGCCCCCCGCCCGCCAGCAGCTCGCCACGTTCCTGTTCACTACTGTCCCCTGTGCAGGACACCAGCTACCTCCTGTACCCAGTGCAGATAAACCCCAGTGACCCATCGGTCAATTCCCCCTCCCAGGTGCACTCGGGGCAGAAACACTCACCCCATTGCTCGCCATGCCTTAGCTTCCCTGGCCTCTCTGTGTTATGTGAGGTATGTGGGAAGGATGCTACAAAAAGTCTAAAAACTCCTTCACTGTGTGATAATAAACAATGTAGCCTCTGTGTATTACATGTTTCTATCTATGTTTTTTTTAGTGACCTTGACTAATGCAGCCGGATCACCGGCCTCACGTCGGTTGCAGAACTTGAGAAAAAATCCCTGAAAATCAAAAGAAGAATTGATCAAAGCAGTTATGATTCACTACAACAGAGAAAGTAGGAAGACGCAGGAATGGAGAGAGAAAATGTATGAATGGAGAGAGAAAATGTATGACTGGAGGCAAACAGAAAGCAGGAGAAAGGAATTGGCTATCAAAAAAACCTCAAAGCAGATGATAAGCCTCCTGGCTCGCCAAACTGAGTCTTTTGAGTCTCTCGTAGCCATGCAGGCAGATCTGTACCGTGGTAACCCACACCCCTCCCAAAGCTCTCTTTCTTGTTCCCCAGTATTTGCACAAAACACCTTTCTCCAGCAGCCAGTTTCTTATTACCCCCAGCTACCCCCAACACCTGTACGATCACCTACCAGCCCTGATAACTATAATTCTTACCCTGTGCACTCCACTCCCATTACCCTGCAGCATAGTAATCCTGAAGTGCAGAAGACATTGAACACTAATCAAAACAGGACATATTCAAACCTCTGAATGTACAGTCCACCACCCTAACCCCCCTGGCCTTTTATGTACTGTACTTTGAATAAAGGATTTTATGGCTTCACAATACGTTTTATTATTGCAGGAAGTGGTAAATATGTACCCCAAGGTAGAACAAAGCACAGCAAAGGCACCAAACATTACTGTTGGCTCTCAGCATCAAATTGCTCCCTTAAAGCATCCCTAATCCTTGAAGCCCTTTCCTGGGCCTCCCTAGTAGCCCTGCTCCCTGGCTGTGCAAATTCATCCTCTAGGCGTCGAACCTCGGAGGTCCATTCCTCACTGAATCTTTCACCCTTTCCTTCACAAATATTATGGAGGGTACAGCACGCGGATATAACAGCAGAGATGCTGCTTTCCCCAAAATCTAGCTTCCCATAAAGACACCTCCAGCGGGCTTTCAAACGGCCAAAAACACACTCCACAGTCATTCTGCACTGGCTCAGCCTGTAGTTGAACCGGTCCTTGCTCCTGTCAAGCTTCCCTGTATACGGTTTCATGAGCCATGGCATTAAGGGGTAAGCGGGGTCTCCAAGGATTACAATGGGCATTTCGACATCACCTACTGTGATCTTGCGGTCTGGGGAAAAAGTCCCGGCCCTCAGCCTCCTGAACAGGGAACTGTTCCGAAAGATGCGTGCATCGTGCACCTTTCCAGGCCATCCTGAGTAAATGTCAGTGAAACCGCCCATGGTGATCCACAAGCGCTTGCAGAACCATGGAGAATACCCCTTGCGATTAACGTACTCTGATGCCAGGTGGGGTGGTGACAGAATAGGAATATGCGTCCCATCTATTGCCCCTCCACAGTTAGGGAAACCCATTTCTGCAAAGCCATCCACAATGTCCTGCACGTTCCCCAGAGTCACAGTTCTTCTTAGCAGGGTGCGATTAATGGCTGTGCAAACTTGCATCAGCACCATTCCAACGGTGGACTTTCCCACTCCAAACTGGTTCGCCACCGATCGGTAGCTGTCTGGAGTTGCCAGCTTCCAGATTGCAATAGCCACCCGCTTCTCCACTGGCAGGGCAGGTCTCAATCTCGTGTCCCTGTGCCGCAGGGTAGGGGCGAGCTCAGCACACAGTGCCATGAAAGTGGCTTTTCTCATCCGAAAGTTCTGCAGCCACTGCTCGTCATCCCAGGATTGCAGGACGATGTGATCCCACCACTCAGTGCTGATTTCCCGAGCCCAAAGGCGCCATTCCACGGTGCTAAGCACGTCTGTTACTGCCACAAGCAATTGAGTGTCTTGAGCGTCAGGCGTTTCAATATCATCGTCTGACTCCTCACTGTCACTTCGCAGCTGAAGGAATAGCTCCACTGCCATGCGTGATGTGCTGGCAACATTCATGAGCAAGGTCCTCAGCAGCTCAGGCTCCATTTGTAACAGAAATCACAGAAATCGCGCTGCAGACTCACAATGCCGCCAAACTGCTCAGAGTGTGTAGCAAAGCACCACGGGGCGTTGGAACAGGAAGCGGAAAGACCCGGACACTTCCTTCCCCTTCCTACAAGCCACAGGGCCAAAATGGGACGAGGTGCTCTGTGGGATAGCTGCCCACAATGCACCACTCCCAACAGTGCTCCAAGTGCTGTAAATGTGGCCACACTGCAGCGCTGGTAGCTGTCAGTGTGGCCACACTGCAGCGCTGGCCCTACGCAGCTGTACGAACACAGCTGTAACTACCAGCACTGCAAAACTGTAAGTGTAGCCATACCCTATAGGCTCTGCATTCTCTCCTTCCCCCACCTCTCCACTTACTTTACCAGCAGCCACCTGCCAGCCTCCACTTCTGGTCCTAGCCACACATGCCTTGGGGGGGCCAGGTGTTTCCTCCCTCACTACAGTAACCATGACACTAGCACAGTCTGCACTGATCATTCTGCTTTGATTCTTTTAAGATTTCTCTCTATGCAAACACTCACAACAGAAGCATCACAATCAGGTCAGCTACCCGTAGCTCACTCACAAAGGCACCCAGGAAAATACTTAGGGGTTATTATATCACAGTTTGAACTGGATACCTGATGGGCCATGTCCTCAGCTAGTGTAAATCGGTATGGTGCTATGCCAGTTCACATCAGTGGAGGATCTGTTCCTACAAATGTAAAACAACATATTTGAGGAATTTCATGTCATTTTTTCAATATTTTTTCCATTCTTTGCCCAACTCTAATCACAATGCAGATAGATTAGGGTTGGCACACATGCGTTTTTTTTTTCCTCTACTGATTTTACTGGACCATTCCTATATCCTGGAAGTCTAACTTGTAAGGTATAAAAAGGGTCCCAAAAGAACTTCTGGGGCTGTGCAAGGGCAAAGTGCTGTATCCTTGCATGATGACATTGTATTATATAATGCAGTGATACTTACCTTGAGATGGAAACTAAACACTTTTAAAATCTGGGCTTTAGTTCCCAATTTTCTCCTTGGAAGTTTTTGCCATTTTTTATCTGTTTTACCATTTGGACTGTAATCTACAGGGCAGGGACTCTTTCTCACTATGTGTTTAGACAGTACTTTGCACAGTGAAGTCTCTGGGCATCATTAATAAAATAATAATAATAATGATAAAAAATCTGTGTCACAATTCTGTGATGCATGTGTTATTCTCTCTCTCTCCCCCTCACCCCCGGATAAACAGTAAAAGGCACTGAACCCTCAATGCTAAATAAACTATATGCCTTTTATTTTTAACTGTGTGCTACCTGCAGTAACTTGTACCCAATAAATTGATAGGAATTAGTGGAATTTCTCTGCAAGCCATTGATGGTGACCATTCACTCATGAGACACCTTTCCTAAGGAAGGCCCAGGAGAATGCTCAAAGATAATGGAAAAAAGCAGGGGCTGAGACAGGAGTAAATGATAAAAAGATTAATTTAACGCAGCAGTGCTAGGCTAACCCCTGGATGAAAGCCTAGCAGTTATACAGAGAAGTCAGTTTGAGTCCTGCAAAACTGGTCTAAGAAAGCCCATTAAATAGGTGATTCATTCTTATCGCTCCCCTTCTCTTTCATCTTTATGGGCTGAACAGTAATAGATCCTTTATTCCATACATCTCTTTTCAATGAAACAGGAAATAAGCAAGTGCCAAGCTCCAGCTGTAATAACAAGAGCTGGCAAGAGCCCAATGGGTCTGCACTGGTTTTTGTTTTGGTTTGGTTTTTACTTTTTATTTATTAAAATTCTCTGGGTACAGATTTACTTTCTTTGCTCCTTCTATATTATTGCTCACCTGCCTTGAAATTGGGAATGCAGGCACTTTGATAAATGGATTGTAAAGTTGTCCAGATTCACTGTGGCTTCTTAAAGTGCCTGTGTATACTTGGCCAAAATGCAATTTTGTAACTTCCTGCAGCAATTGCTCCTCAGTGAATCACAATAAATATCACTCTGCCTCCCACAGAACAGGACACTAAGGGGGCTATTTCCTCCCTTCCCAGTGGTGAAATTATGTCAGTGTCACAAAGTATTTTATTACATCATCGAAATCATGTAGCCACAACTGGTCCTGGCTTTAAAGGTGAACAGCAAAGCTACAGTCATGTTTCAGGGCTAGATTCAATTAGTTTTGGATCAGGCCTAAAGTAGACTTTCTCTGGGAGTTAGGCACCTCAATCCCATTAGACTTTTAGCTGCCTCTTTAGGCACCTAAATACCTTTATAACTCTGGCCTTTACTCTGCAAGGAATCTCACTCATTTCAGTGGGACTACTTGTGGAGTGAATCACTGCTTATGAATCATTAGGGGTATCAGAATATGGTCCACTGACAGAAGATGTTTCATTGTAACCAAAACAACTCATCAGCAATGTAAAACTGACGCACTGTGGGATATTTTTGGTAAACCAGGAAAGTGATGAAGGAATTCACAGAAGAGTGGTCATTTTAAAATGTATTTCTTGTCTGGATTCCCCACCTCAGATCCCAAACTTCAATAGTGAAGCGTTTCTCCACACAAATCTGCTTAGCTTAGTGGAGTTTTTTTAGTTCACCTTTCAACTGCAGGTCTAACGAAATAAACTCTTCTCCGTCAGAACACTGAGTGAGGATCAGTTCTCTCTGCTAGGAGATATATTGCAACTAATTACTAATGTTGCATTTCAGTGCTTCATTTGATTTACATTGTATTCAGACACACGCGTACACACAAAGGCTCCAAAACGGAGATGATTTTTCTGCTGGAAGACAAAATCTCTCATATACTGTTTTAAGAGGTCAGTTCATGAGTCATACAGGATAAGTTTTACCTCAATAATCCATCTGAGCCCTCCTGATATATGTTTCATAAGTGCTAAATAAGACAGCCTTGATGCAAACAAGAGCTTATATCATTTTTTCTGTGATCATATATTCTCAGGTGATTCTGCTCATAATACAGGTGTATTAAATACAGCCTGTTCTTAAATCTTTTCATTGCACTTTCAGTCCTTGTCAAAATTACTAATGTGCCTTTAGCTTAATCTTATTTCTCATTACAGAGTCTCAAACTGCCTGAAATATTCATGTGATGGGAAAATGAAGAAAGTGAAGAGCCAACTGGTGGGTGTCTTTTACAGAAGCTGAAGAAAAATCACATAAGTTGAGGAAAATGTCAATGCCTGAAACTTTTACTTTTTTTTTAAATTGACAAATGTTGCCAATTAGATGTTTTATTTAAAATGTGTGTTTTCTGTCCAAATCTTAATGAAAAGTATGGACCCAAAAGCCAGATCATTGTCCCTGAGAAGGCTACAGCAGAATTTTTTCAACTTGTGGGTCCACAGACTAGGTACAAGGGGTCTGCAAAAGGTCATCATTACCAAAGAACAGTGGTTTTCATCTGTGGTCTGCGCACCCCTGGGGGTCTTCAGACTATGTCTAAGATTTCCAACAAGGTGTGCACCTCTATCTGAAATTTTTTAGGGGTTTGCAAATGAAAAAAGGTTGGAAAGCACTGGGCTACATTATTCCAGGGATGGAAAGCAACCTTTAAGAGAGACCTGCTGAGAAGTCCCACGCTATAAGGGAATCTTGACATATGCCTCCACACACTATAAGGGGCATTTATGGAGCATGTTTATGGCTTTCTATTGATTCCTCAGCTGCCACAACACTGAGTGCCATTACAGGAGCCTTCAGTCTGCTCTAACTTAAGACATGGGCCAAACTGCCCCTCAGCAGCCCTGAGGATCAGGAGAGCACAAAAGTGGCATAAGACCAGCTTCACTCTCATCCCCTGCACCTGAGCACCTCTTGTCTGGACTTAAGAATCATGTCCCTGAACTGCAGCTACAGTTAGAAAAGTGACTATAAATGGCCTCATGGAGATCCTGAGAGGCAAACTGGCCTGGGCTCAAGTGTCCCTATTTACTTCCTATGGCATTAAGTGCTTCTCTTCCTTGTTTCGCTCCTGCAGTTTAATTATCTACTAGTTTCATACTGGCTGATACATGTTGGGGAGTTGGATGCAGACAGGAGAAAGACCCCACTGGAGCAAAGATGGTGGTGTGGAAGCTATGTGAGGAGAACCCACCATCACAGTAGGAGAGAAGGAATGGTAGATAATGCAGAGGATCAAGTGCATTCATTGCCAGGGAGATAATGAAGAGGTAGGGGAGTAATTGAGGAAAACTAAGGAAGTGATGAGGGGCAGAGGTAAGAGAGGGATGGGAATAGAGTGAGAGACAAAGGGATAGAAAAAGGGAAAAACGTGAGAAGGGAATGAAAGGAACAGCAGAGGGGATGAGAAGGGCAGAAGGAGGACAAAAGGAAGTTGAAAAGAAAAATAACAATGAGACAGAGAGAGAGAGAAGAAAAGGTGATAACTGTTGACATGGCAAAAGGATTTGTGGTTTCATGAATAAAGCTTCAGAGAATATTAAAATTTCTCTCTTAGTGGAACCCCAAGATCATTTATGTCTAAATGGGACAATAACTGCAAAGAGAAATCACTACATGTGAGTAAAAGAGAGAAAAGATCAGAGAGAACATGGGCCAGATTCACTGTTACATTGGCTGGTTTGGTTTTTTTTACCATTCCATTCATGCAACATAACCATAAACTAGAGATTAAACTATGTTTACAGTTTATGGCTGCTCTCTATTGCCAGAGCAACACAAAATATTCAGTGTGTGTTAGGAAATATGGGTCTATATATCTCTCACACACACACACAAACCCTACATCAAAAGAACATTATTAAGATTACAAAGTCAAGCATATTCAAGTTAGGAAGAGGCAGAATTAAGGCCTCCTTGTGAGTGTGCTTTGTGACAGTGTAATTTTTAGTCTCTGGATTTGTCTCTTCAGGACAGTAGTTCTGTGTCACTACCTAATATTTTAGAGGAAATTGCTCCACAATGCACTGAGTTAATTAATTGTGCACAATGCACTTTCTGGCCTTCCCTCACCCTCTGTTTCTAATCTTAGGGAATGCCTGGATCTCATCTCTATTCTTGTCTCCCATTTGCCCCCCGCCCCCCTTTGTGCAGAGTCAGTAGGAGAAAAATGACAGTCTATCGAGTATGTTATAAATACCTTGAAATGAGTGGAGTAAACAACATGGTAATAACATTTCATAAAGCTGGCCAGCCAGCCAGCCAGCCTCCTAAGTGAGACACTTTTTATTATGTTCTGCTCCAAGTGTCATTTCCCTAATGCTGCCCATACATCTTGTGCTGGGTGACAAATCAAATCTGTATTCACTTTTGCTTTCTCTGGCAGCGGAGAGGCACGGCAGTGGCCGGCTCATGGCATATAAAGTGCGTCATAAAACTGCAAGGGTTCCCTGGTAATTTATTCTCCTGGCTTTTGTTTTGTTTTTGAGGGGAGGAGGGACAGCAGATGACTGCAAATGTGCATTCTTTGACTGCCTTGTCTGATCTGTTTCCTTGAGGCGCTGTGTTGTTTGTTTGCTTTGACGATTGCACATGCCAGAGAAATAGGAGCAAGCTTCAGGTGGGGTTTGAAGGGCATGCCCTATCCTACACAGAGGGAGTGGAGTCTTCAGTCAGGGAGTGGATGATGCCTCGTTATGGGTGACTGAGGATAGCAAATAAACAAGAACAAAATAAAATGGCAAATCTACTCCTCTGGTAATTATTTGTCTGGGACAGTGAAGATAGTATTCTGAAAGCAATTGCTTAAGCACCCACCTGGGACTGAATGAACTGGGTGGGAGAGACAGAGACAAAGGGTCAGGGGCATACTGGGTTACTAAAGGTGATCTGGGTTCAGTCTCTGTTTCAGTCACCAGTTAAGTGAGTTTGATCTTTTCATGCCAGTGCCATAAAGAACATGCAACTAGATTTGCAGTACTGAATAAACCTAATCTCTGCCCATCTCTCCATTAAGGAGAGACGAATAAGAATAATTCAAAAACCCACACTGAAACATCCAGCTAATCTGCAATCCCAAGGCAGGTACATCTAAAACCCTCACAGTATTTACATCTTTTGGAAGACCAGTCCACTCCATCAAAAACAGGTACAATAGTCAGAGGCCTCTTCCTCCCCACCATAAATGTCTCTGCTTCTAATCAGTACATGTGTTAAGCTTTGAAAACCTCTCCAGGGGAAAAAGACACGAAATCTTCACTTCCATCTCCCTAATCCACACCATGAATTGATCTGATTGTTCTTGTTGCTTCAAGAGCTAACTCTTGCACTTTTTACTGAATGTGGTCCAGTAGTGGAAAATAATGTGAATAATTATTTGAAGGAAGAAAAATAGCAACATTGGCCAGGAATATTACTCCCAGCTGCGCTGCTCCCAAGCCCTGCAACTGAATGGGCCTGACACTTTGAGACTCAAGATTCTTCTCTCCACATACCTCAGATTAATACTATCTCCTTCTCTTCTTCAGCCTACATTAAGGTTTATTTAGCTGATCCTGTTCCCACTGAGAGATTGAAAAGATTGGTAATGTTTACCTTAGAGATGAGCCAGTTAAGAGAAGACTGGATTCAGATATACAAAATAATGAGTGAGAGATCGGGTGGGTGAGAGAATATCTTTTATTGGACCAACAATGTTACCTCACCTACCTTGCATCTCTAATATCCTCGGACAGACACAGGCTACAACTACACTGCATAAAATAATGCCTATCATACAGAAGGTAGATAAGGCACTTCTGTTCAGCCCCTTTCAGAATACAAGAAACAGGAGACATTTGAAACAGAACATCAGCAAAGTTAGAACCAGTAAAAGGAAATTATTTTTCACATAGTGCACAATTCACCTACAGAACTCCTTGCCACACAGTATCACTGCGGGCAAGAGCTTAGCAGGTCTAAAAATGGATTGGACATTGATATGGCTAACAATAATATCTAGAGATATTTTAGTACAAATTTAGCCAAAAAAAAAAGAGGAGTTTGGATACAAATATAAACTCTTCCACTCAAGGGCTTAATGTTTTAGGTCAACCTCTACCTATTCAGGATTAAGAAGAAACTTTCCACACGAACAGGTTATCCCACGACTGCTTCTGCAGGGCTGCTGGACATTGTGAAAGACAATGTAATGGACTACATGGACCATTGGGTTTTTCCAGTGTGTCCTCTGTTTCCATGTTCTACCAGTGGTTGTCTAGTGAAGGGTGTTTTGGGATTTAGGACACACCATGCATAGTTCTTCAGCCCTGATTAGAACACTGGCTCTCCCATATTTGCCTGTCACCAGAAAATCAGACATCCCCCCCATCTTCCACACCTCAGTGTGCTCTGGGAATCTCCCAGGGACTCTCTGTAAGAGCAGAGGGGTTTTATTTCTGGACTCTGACTAAAATGCACTTACAATGGCATAACTGAAGTTATTGATAGTAGTAAGCAAATGTACCCATTCTACACTTTGCAGCAATGTTTAGTAATTTGTAGCAATGTTTAGTAATTACACAATCCATTCATTAACTAAGTAATGCATTTAATTACTTTGCACGTGGTATTTAGGAGTGTCCCTTGTTATTTTGTTTTGTGACTTGAGGGCATTAAGAAGTTTCCAGTAATATGTATTTAGGTAATTGCTACTAAATACAGATACATTAAAGGTACCTATTTTACTCTATACCAGAAGATAATGCCATTGTTGCTGCTGTAATAGCAGGGGATCCCAAAGGTCAGGACTAACAGGTGTTGGCAGAGTGCCAGGACCGAGAGTATGGCTGTTCAGGAAGGACTGGAACACACTTTTAAATTTGTGTGGGGCCCCAGAATTGAAATATCAGAGGAAGTTGCTGGTCAAAACTGAGATACATTAACAGGGCTGTGTGAAGGGAAGTTTACTCTACAACCATCTGTACTATGCTCCAGACCTTCCTCTGGTTATAAAGCAGCATAGCTCCATTGAAGCCAATAGAGTTATGCCCACTGGCATCCGCCGAGTGTCTGGCACTATGTCTGATTTTAACCGGAACTATCAGTCTCTCACTCACAAGCACAACAATTCACGTATGTTTGTACAAGGCAGTGATAGATTATGGGGGTGACAGTCTGGCTCAGAGGACTGGAAGCAGGGTCATAGAGGCTTTTACATCTAGGACATTACCCATTTCAGGTTGATAATGACTGACAATTGTTGCCATCTTGGCTATTTAACAGCCTGTGCAAAATGAATTGCTAGGCTCAGTCCATTTCCTAATATCCAGGTTTTCACACCCTTCCCTTGCTTCCTAACCCTCCCCACACAGTTTCGCAATCAGCACTAATTACTATCACTGCTGACAGCCCTACCAGAAATGTCAAGGACCAAATGGTCCTGAAGATTAACTATCCTCGCTGCATGTCAGGGCTGAGGCACTGAGGTAAGGACTCCACTTCTTTCAGAGCTGTGAGTATGGCACTTTTTGCCAGCACAATCCTCTCATCTCTTTTTTTAAAGACATTTGAAATGATAATGGAGAAAATCCCTGTTCTTAGCAATCCCTCAGTTGATTTCTTCACTTAAAAGCCTCTCATAATCTCCAGAGACAATTGCCCACAGGTTCTGTCATGAAAGGAATGAAGACAGAACCCCAGCTCTCCAGGAGAGCTCTGAGACACCTTTAACTGTAACATAACTGATGTTTTTATGGAGTTCCACATCATTTACTGGTATTAAACACTGCAGTGGCTTAATCCTTTCTCACACAATGTGTAAAAAACAAATAAGAGCTCAATAGACTTTAACTCTCATGAAGGGCAGACAGTGCAGGCCAGCCAGCATGAAAATACCTTAATTATACTTCACCGTAGAGATACCACAGGCAATGAAAGAAGGCATGCATTTCTTCTTTCGTCACTTTCCTTGGGGGGGAATTTTTGAGGCATACAAATGATTGATAAAATGGCTTTTGGGTCTAAAGAGGGAGTTTCTGGAGGCTGAAAAAAGAGAAGCCTCTGAAACAAATAGAAGGATGCACCTTCAGTGGACACCAGCAAGCATTCATGGGAGCAACTCCTCCATTTCCTTGCAGGAAAGCCTGCCCAATGAACACTGGACACTGCACTGAAATGTCTATCACTGGACACTAGATATATTTGATCAGCTCTTTGCTTGACTTTGGGAAGGACAGCCCTCCTTGATAGAGACCACAGAGATGATTGCCCTTACTGGACACAAGATATTTCAGAGGAGCTACCTCACTGGAGCATACAAGAAACATTCCTTTGATAGTTGTTCAAACGTTCTGCCTAGCCACTGAGGGCCAGATTTTTAAAATTATTTAGGTGCCTAAAGACGCAGATAGGCATCTAATGGGATTTTCAAGAGCACTTGCTGCCAAACTTCCATTGACATTTGTGCTAATTACACAATTCATTATTTCCTCAGATGAGGCTCAACTGAAATAGCAGGGGAATAGGCATGTCAAAAATTAAATGCATTTTTGGAGCTTAATCCAAAGCCCATTGAAGTCAATGGAAAGTGGCTTTGGATCAGTCCTTTGCAAGCTGCATAATATCTGGTATAGTAGGCAGTGTTGCAAATTACACTTACAGTACATTGGATCTATTCATCCTTCTCTTCATCTTATACTCATCGAATATTTTTATGTTGTGCAAACAATATTTGATAAGAGTATCAAAATTACACATCTCTAATGCTCAAGTGATCTGTAAATACACTTTTGTGTGAGTACCTCTTACAAGTAACTAATCTGCTTGCTGTGTACCATGGTAAAAGATAGCACCAAAGAAACCTATCAATGTTGACAACATAAACTAGGGAGAACATTGAAAAAAAATTTTCTTTCTCTTTCTTGGCAATTCATGTAACACATTGCAGATCACTTGAACGGATAAAATTGACTACATAAAAGAAATATGTAGCAGAAATGTTTTACTTATGTTAGTTGGCTTCTGGCATAGGAACAGAGAATGCAGAAAAAGGCCAAAATAGCCTGTCTCATCAGCTATCCTCTCTCCAACACTGGAGTGCTGGATATTTCAGAATAAGAATTAAAAGTGGGATTTCCAAAAGCTCCCAGCATTGGCTTACCTCTGCTCCCACTGAAGTCAATGGTAAAACTCCCATTGGCTTTTCAGTGGAGGCACAGTTGGGCCAGTGCTGAGTGCTTTTGAAATTCCCATCCTCGGTCCCTAGAACTCCAATAATGCATCTAGTTATAAAATAATATATCACGTGGGGAAACTTTTTCCTGCCTCTCCTTGTTGATTGGCTAATGCCCAAAAGCACAAGGACTGATGCCCCTTGCAATTCATATAAGCAGAACCCTTTTCAAAACTTACTAAGCTATTAGGCTCAGTAATATTTTACTGCAGTGACGGTGGAGCATTTAATTAAATATTGCATAAAACTGTATTTCTTCTCATCTGTTTTATATTCATTGCCTACTAACGTGTCTTATATTATGAGACCAGCTAAACAGAAGTGTCCAGATGGCCTTCTCCATGCAATTTATTAGTTTTCTTACCTCTCTCTTTTGAAACTAAACTGTCCTACTCTTTTCCGTCACTCCTCACACTGATTCACTCCTTCAGTACCTCTGGACCTTTTCTACTTCTTCTCTGTCTTTTTTTCCAGATTTGTTGATCTAAAGTGAATGCAGCACTGACGGTGAGATGGAGGCATTAATTTATATAATGGCGTGATATTTTCCATTGTATTCACTTTTCCCTCTTTAACATCTTGCCTATTTTTGACCAACAGAGTAGTGAATGGAAGCTTTCAACAACAATTTCCCTTACGTTGAAAGGTCTGGTTCAAAGCCTATCAGTGTGTAGGGGTAGTCTAAATTGTTCCTTCCTTCTGAATTGTTTCCCCCACTATCTTGCCTAATTAGGTCCTTCTGGAGTTCCTCAAATCCTTCCTTGCCTTTCCTGACTAACCTAAATAACTGCCATCAGCAAATTTTGCCAACTCACTATTCACCCCCTTTTCCAGGAAGGTAATAAATATAATGAACTACCAGGCTCCCTGTACTGATCCCTTGGGCACCCCCATTTATTAACCTGTTCTGATGCTGAGATTTAATAATTTATCACTACTTCTTGCTTCCTGCCTCTACAGGAGTTTTTCATTTTGTGCTACTGCAACAGTTCAACTTAGCTGAGGCATTCAGGATAATAGTCTCCAGATTGAAATTGCGGGATTGTGGTAACTTGGCAGTCTCAGAGACATCCTCGGTTCTAGAACTGACTACCCTCATGTTCACAAGATCCTGACTTATTTGATCTTTAGAGCATTCTACAAAGCCTTTCTCATGTAAGCTGTTTGGGAAATTATATTATTGTCCCAGGAGAAATCTTGACATTTCAATATTTCTTTTCATTCTGAAATTAATAAAAATGTGAAATATAAAAAATTTTCATGGAACAAAAAGTTGCAAAAAAAATTCTGTTCAGAAATATTGATACACAAAATGTTGTTTCCAAATTTTGATGCTTGACATTTCAAAATAGTGATTTTTTTCACAAGTGGAAATAGTGAAATGTCAATTTGAAACAAAAATTTCATTTACAGTTTTCCCATTGAAAAATCAGAAAAAAAGGCAAAAGTCAAATTTTCTCATGGGAAATTTCTATTCTGATGAAACTGCACAATTTGCCAGGAAAATGTTTTGATCAAAAATTATAACTAGGTATTTTATCAAGTTTTCCCCAGCTGAAGGGAAATGACTTGAGAAGGAGCATTTTGGTGCCAGTTTCTTAGTTGGTATAAAGAAACTGAAGTTAATTAAGGGAATTAAAGAAGGCAACTAGATGAAAGAGCTCAAAGACTTCAATGTAAAAGAGGCTTAAGATTTCCTTCCAAATCAACCATACAAAAACTACCTGACATTTGCATTCCAAGCAAAGATGAAAAACAGACCCAGCTGGATGAATAATCACCTCAAAAAGCAGAGCTCCTGTAGGTAATGGGAAAAAGAGGTTGCTCAGCAAAAGAAAGCTATATCTTGGAGCTTAGAAAATATAGGAATAAGGTGAGAATTACTAAATATCAAGATGAATTGTCAAGAAAATTGAAATAAATAATAAGCAGTTTTGTAGTTATATAAATAAGAAGAGAATAAGGGAGGATGAGGCTGCAGTGTGATGGCAAAGAGATTAGATAATCTAGGTATGGCCCCAAAAGTAAATTAATACTTGGCCTCCATTTTCAATAAGGATGATAATATGGAACACAGGCATGAAGACAGGATGATGAAAATGAGTATGTAGAAATGGAAATTACCACATCTGAGGTGAAAGAAAAGTTTAAAGAGCTTAATGTGCTCACATCTGGGAAAGCGGATAATTCCCATCTCAGCATACTGAAAGAACTGGCACATGAGATTGTTTGTCCAGTAGCAAGAATTTTTAATAAATCTATTTACTCTGGAATAGTACTGTATGATTGGAAAATAGCTAATGTCATACTTGTATCTAAAAAAGGGAAAACAAAGTCATCTAGACAATTACAGGGATCTGTTAGTCTGACTTCAGTAGTATACAAGGCGTTAGAACAAACTGTGGAGGAAAGAATAATTAAATGGATGGAGATAAATGGTAAAGATGATGAAATGCAACATGGGCTTAACACAGTTAGATCATGCCAGACTAACCTGATTTCCTTCTTTGAGAAAAGAACTGATTTTTAGTTAAGGGAAGTGCAGTAGATCTAATATATTTGGACTTCAGTAAAGCATTTGATTTTGTACCATATGGGAAATTATTAGTTAAATTAGAGAAGATTGGGATTAGTACAAGAATTGTAAGGAACTGGCTAAAGGGGAGAAGGCAACGGGTTGTGCTGGGATGATGAACTATCAGACTGGAAAGAGGTTACTTGTGGAGTTCCTCATGGATTCAATATTTCTATTAATGAGCTTGGCACAAAAAGCAGGAGTGTGCTAATGAAATGTGTCGATGATACAAAGTTGGGAGGCATTGTCAATGCAGAGAAGGATCAGAATATTGTACAGGAAAATCCAGATGGCCCTGAAGATGGAAGTGACAAGAATGAAATGAAATTCAATAGTACACAGTGCAAGATCATGCCCTTAAGGTCTAGTATTAAGAATTTCTGCTACAAACTAGGGGCTTGGAAGTTGAAAGAAACAGAGGAGAGAGACTTGGGCAGGAGGTTGATCACAGGATGATTATGAGCCATCAATGTGATGCGGCCGTGAAAAAGGCACATGTGATCCTAGGTTGTATCAGGATGAGGCATTTCTAGTAGAGACAGAGAAGTATTAATGCCATTGTACAAGACACTGGTGAGACCTCCACTGGAATATTGTGAACAGATCTGGTCATCCATATTCAAGAAAGAATAATTCAAATTGGAACAGGTAGAGAAGAGCTGCTAAGATGATCAGCAGAATGGAGGGTCTACGTTATGAGACAAGACTGGAAGAGTTTGGCTTGTTTATCCCAGTAAAAACAAAGGCTGAGAGGGATGTGATTGCTCTCCATGAATATATCAGAGGGATAAACACCAGGTAGGGTGTAGAGCTATTTAAACTAAAGGACAATGTTGGCACAAGAACATGAATAAATTCAGGCTGGAAATTAGAGGAAAGTTTCTAATCATCAGAGGAGTGAGGTTTTTGTACATTAGGAGTCGTGGACGCAAATATCAAGTTTTACAAGTGTGATTGTGTAACATGAGGGCAGGAGTCAGGAGCTCTGGCCTCACTTCCAGTTTCTGTCATATGATATGTTCCTAAAAGCTCATGCTTCAGGGCTTCAGCAAGCCACCTGCAGAGGTCAGGAAGGGTTTCTCCTGTCCCCAAGTATATTCCGGATTTGCTTGGTTGTTTTGTTTTGTCTTGTCTCCTTCCTCAGTCCTGGCCACTACTGGAGATGAGACACTGGATGGAGTGGACCAGAGTTCTGAGGTAGCACCAAACATTCTCTCTCTATCTGGTGCTTGGCTGGGTGGTTCTTGTTCACATGCTCAGGGTCTAACTGATCACCACATGTGGTGTTGGGGAGGAATTTTCCCCCAGGACAGATTGGCAGTGACCTTGGGCGTTTTCCACTTTCTTCTGAAGCATGTGACTATGGGTCACTTGTTAGGATTATGTGGGTACATCTCACTTAATCAGTTCTCTGCCATCACAGGGGCCTTATGAATTTGTGCACATCAGTCCCCGCTATTCTCTCTTTGTGGAACATCATAATCTAGTCTCCTGTGCGCTGTAATACTTTGGTCACATTTTGGTTGCTAGGTTCAGTGTGTGAGTGCTGGTGGCTTGTGATATACAGGAGGTCAGATTAGTTGATCTGGTGGTCCCTTCTGACCTTAAACTCTACGATTTATGATGCAAGCTGAGGATCACATTCTCTATTGTAATGGGGATGGAGAGCATTTTGGGGCATTGTCCATTTTGAAATGCGCATTGTGTCTTTCTAAAGTAATTGCACATCCACTGAGAGACTCACATGGGTGCATTTAACATTATAAATGGAAATAAAAATACAGTGCAAGTATTTTCCTCTCAGCCTATGGTTACTAAGTTTCTTTAACAGCCTCTACTTACTGAATTTATTAAAACACATTTGAAAATATAAATTAATTATATCCATTGCCTTTCCCCCACTTTTGTTAATGTAATACTCTAGAAAAAAATAGTGGAAAAAGAGGTTTTAAAAGTGACAAAAGAAAAATACTAGGAACAGAAGCAAACATAAAAAAAACAATTACTCAAATATGTGTTATGAATCTTTTTTCATCAAAATCACCTTGGTTTTGAGTCCAAAAAAATCTGTGAAATTGGAGCAATTTTTACAAAATGCTGACAATTTTTCATATAGCAATTATATTTCCTGTTAGGATGAGAGAATCTGGTGACAAGTTTCACATTGCTTTTCAAATTTCAAAGGGGCTTCATCTCAGTCTCTAAAATTTGTATCTATACTTTGGCATCCTATGTAAAGTGGATAGGTAGAAGTCCAATTTAGAAAAGATAATAGGAGCACAGGCAGGCAGACAGACATGGGTGGGCAACATTGTGATTCAAAAGTTTTCTGCCTCCGAACATATCTGAACAAAATGTAAATCATGGGTGAAATGTGCCACACTGTATCTTACATAAAATGGAAACTGACAAATGTGATTATTGTCATATATAACTACATAACTGCCTAGAAATTACAGGCTTTGTCCTTAGCTGGTGTAAATCAGTGTATTACACCAGTTGGTGATCTGGCCCTGAATGCATGTTTAATAAAAGTGTCCATTTTTTGGACCTCTGCATATTTTTGTCTTTAAATATTCTTTCTGGGTAATGTTGGCCTTCCACAAGACAAGTATTTTATTTATTAAGAAAAAAATTCTTTTCAGACAGTCTCTTCTCTCTTAATCTATCCTGAATAACTCTTTCAGGTGTTCCAAACTGCTAAGGGATTTCACACCTATCCTGGAAATGGCACATTTACGCTGATTGCTAACACTGTGGCAAATTAACAGCTCCATCTGAGGCACTGGGTTGGTTGAATGCCATTGTTCTGCAGCTGAGACATATGAAAAGGTGAAATGGATTTTTCGCTGGCAATGATGAAACATGAAGATGTTCAGGCCTGGGAAAGCCCAGATTGAAAGTGATAGAAAGTATTTGGCCAGAGAGCAGAATCAGCTATATTCTGAGGATTTTTAGCTACGGCTTTAGTCAGCGTACTTTTAGATGTTATCAAACCACACAGAGAAATAACTGCAATGAGACTTTCATTTTCTAAATTAGTACTGGCCTTTCAATCACCAGTTAGGGCCTCACAGGTCATCCAGCAGTGATTAGACATTTTGTCTGCCTGCCTCTATCCACCTTTATTGTTTGTGTAATTTGAGCAGACTCATTGCAACTGGGCACTTTGTGGTTCAGTATTAGTTGTTTCTTTTGCTACATGGTGGAATAATACTTATGCTTTGTACTTATGTAATTGCTTTTATCCAAAGATCTTAATACCCTTTACGGACATGAATTCTACAAGCCATGCAATACTCCTCTGAGCCAGTAGGTTAAGCACACACATTTTACAGATGAAGAAATTGGTCAGGTTTAAATGATTTGGTCAAGGTTAGACAGAAGTCAATGGCAGACCCATGGAGGGACCACAGGAATTGTGACGAGAACTGAGTGAACATCCACTGCATAACCCCAAACCACACAACATTCCTCCAGCTTCATGTTTTGTTACCATTGCAAAGCCTGTGTCTGATGTCACATCCTTTCCAAACAAACTTTAGAGCCAATTTCAAACAACCATGTCTCGTTTGTACAAAACTAGGTGAAACTTAGGGATTTCACCTTGATGTTTTGGGTCAATTCAAAGACACTCCTAGACTCATAGACTTTAGGGTCAGAAGGGACAATATGATACATCTTCTGACCTCCTGTGTCACAAAGCAGGCCACAGAACCCTACCCCACTTCTATAACAAACCCTAACCTATGTCTGAGTTACTGAAGTCTTCAAATTGTGGTTTGAAGACCTCAGGCTGCAGAGAATCCACCAGCAAGTGACCAATGCCCCACGCTGCAGAGGAAGGCAAAAAACCTCCAGGGCCTCTGCCAATCTGCCCCTGAGGAAAATTCCTTCCTGACCCCAAATATGGCGATCAGCTAAACCCTGAGCATGTGGGCAAGACTCAGGAAAGAATTCTCTGCAGTAACTCAGATCCCATCCCATCTAACATCCCATCACAGACCACTGGCATACTTACCTGCTGATAATCAAAAGATCAATTGTCAAAATTAAGTTATCCCATCATACCATCCCTTCCATAACTTACCAAGCTTAGTCTTAAAGCCAGATATGTCTTTTTCCCCCACTACTTGCCCTTGGAAGGCTGTTCCAGAACTTCACTCCTCTAATGGTTAGAAACCTTTGTCTAATTTCAAGTCTAAACTTCCTAGTGTCCAGTTTATACCCATTTGTTCTTGTGTCTACATTGGTACTAAAGCTTAAATAATTCCTCTCCCTCCCTAATATTAATCCCTCTGATATATTTATAAAGAGCATTCTCCAGTGTGTACGGTACAGCCCCTGAGTTTACCGATTCATTTAAAATTCATTGCCTAATGGGCTTGCAATTTCATGTGCCAATTCCTTTAATATTCTTGGATGAAGATTATCTGTGCCCTCCGATTTTGTCCCATTAAGCTGTTCAAGTTTGGCTTCTGCCTCAGATGTGGTACTATCCACCTCCATATCCTCATTCCCATTGTCATCCTTCCATTATCCCTAAGCTCCTCATTAGCCTTATTAAAGACTAAGGCAAAGTATTTTGTTTAGATATTGGGCCATGCCTAGATTATCCTTAACCTCCATTCCATCCTCAGTGTTTAGCGGTCCCACTTCTTCTTTCTTTGTTTTCTTTATTATATGGCTATAGAACCTTTTACTATTGGTTTTAATTCCCTTTGCAAGGTCCAACTCTACATGGCTTTTAGCCTTTCTCACTTTATCCCTACATGTTCTGACCATCACTAAGGTAGCTTTCCCTTGCCAATCCCACCCTTCTTCCACTCCTTGTAGGCTTTCTGCTTTTTCTTAATCACCTCTCTGAGATGCTTGCTCATCCAGTTTGGTCTACAACTCCTGCCTATGGTTTTTTCCCCCTTTCTTGGGACGCAGGCTTCTGATAGTTTTTGCAGCTTCGACTTAAAGTAATTCCAGGCCTCCTTCCGCATTTAGATCCACAAGTTCTTCGTCCAATCTACTTCCCTAACTAATTTCCTTAATTCTTTAAAGTTAGCCCTTGAGAAGTCAAAAACCCTAGTCCCAGATCTATTTTTGTTTATCCTTCCATCTAGTTTGAACTGAATTAGCTCATGATCACTCGAACCAAGGTTGTCTCCTACAACCATTTCTTCTATGAGGTTCTCACTACTCATCAAAACCAAATCTAAAATGGCATCCCCTCTTGTTGGTTCTTCAACTACTTGGTGAAGAAATCCATCAGCTATCACATCCAGAAAAATCTGAGCCCTATTATTCTAACTAGCACTTGTCCTCCAATCTGTATCTGGGAAGTTAAAGTCTCCCATGATCACACAATTCCCATTAGAGTTTACTTCATTAAAAACATTAAAGAGGTCTCTATCCATATCCAAATCAGATCCCGGCAGTCTGTAGCACACCCCAAGCACTATCTCAGGGAGGGCTCTAGTAGCTTTCTTTCCCAGCGTGATTTTTGCCCAGACAGACTCTGTCTTAGTCCAGTCCATCACTTCTTATTTCTTTACAGTTAAACCTCATCATTGATATACAATGCTACTCCACCACCTTTGCCTTTATTTCTGTCTTTCCTAAACAGCACATAGCCTTCAATACCTGTACTCCAGTCATGACTACTATTCCACCATGTTTCTGTTATCCCTATACTATCGGTTTCACTTCCTGCACCAGTAGCTCTAGTCCTCCATTTTGTTACCTAGGCTCCTCGCATTAGTGTACAGACATCTTAATTTTTTCCGTTTGGCTTCACTGACATTCTTTACCCTGTTAGGCACAGACATTCTACCACCAGCATCACCTGTTAGACTGGTATCTACACTACCCTCCCTCCTTATGTCGAAGGCTGTATCCCCTCTTACTTTGTTTTCTTCACTCTCAAGGTTAAATTCTGGCATGAAGATCACCTGGATATCTCCCAACCATCTCCCCCAAATTCCTAGTTTAAAGCTCTCTTAATCTCTCAAAGTTAACATGAGCCCATAACAAACAGAAACCAAAGAGAAGGGTTGGCATGAACTCCTACCAACCAACCCATCTAGTTCCACACACCTCTAGGTCAGACACTGAGACCTTTAATGCACGTAAGAGATAAATTCCCTGCACCGTTCTAAATTGGAAAAAAAATGTTTTTTCAGCAGATGATCTTCAAAGACTAGGATGCCCCAGTTATTCAATAGGCCAGTTTCATCCTGTCATGATTCCCCTTTGCTCCCAAAGACCCTACTTGCAGTTGGGCACAAAAATGCCAGGGTGACCGCTTCAGTTCCCCATCTCAGATTCCATCACAGGTTCTCCTGGGTACAATATTACCCTTACCTGGAGCTGCAAAGTGCAAATAGTTCTTGAAAGCCACAAGAAAGCCCATTTATCCTACACAGTGCACATAGTCCCTAAAAGTCCAAAAACACAGTCCAACCGCATACCAGCATCAGTATTTGCTGCCACATCTGGACTTTCCTTCAGTCCCCAAGTGTTCTTTTATTAAAGCAACCCCCCAGTCCTTCCAGCCGAGTCCTTCCCAGGCTTCTCCTGGCTTTCCAGCTCAGGAAGGTCATGCACTAGTCCTTCTGCTGGCCTCCTGCACTCAGCTTTCCCAGAAAATGCCCCCCAGTAACCTCCTTTCCAATTACAGCTGTCTTCCTTTAATTTTATTAGCCTCAGATACAGCCCCATTTTCTTAATCAGGCCAATCTGGGATGTACTTGAACTGGCACAGGGGAGCTGGGCCCACTTCACTTAAAAGGGACCAACTACTGAATAAAATATCCCTTTCCATCTAAATCCAGAACCAAATGGCTTACCATGGACGCATGCAAGAATTCAGCTTGCATGCGTCCATGGTAAGCCATTGTCTTTTGGCTTCTGCAGCCTTCATATACACAGTGCCCTCCTTTCCCAAATACCAAGCAAATCCCGTTCAGTGCTGCTTCTTTCCTGTTAACATGCAGCAGCAGAAACTACGCCCCCCCATCCAATTCTCCGGGATGATCGCTTTACCCCTCCCCCACCGCGTGGCTGGTATCATGGAAGATCACTGCTAAACACCCCCCTTCCCACACCACCACGTGGCTGGTAGCAGGGAAAATCCCTGCTAGCCAAACTTGAAAAAGCTCAGCGCCATTCCCTCCCTCCCCCCACTTGGCTACCTGCAAGGAAGGATTTCTTTTAAGCAACAGGCAAACAGCCCAGTAGGAATGGCCATCTCTGTCCCCTTAATTAAATTCCTGAATTTCAACCAGGTACCATGAACAATATCACTCTCCTGAGGATAACACAGCGAGATAAAGAATGGATGTTGCTTGAATGCCAGCAATCACCGGGACCATACACAGCTAGGCTTTGTCATGCAATGATACCAGATTATTTGCTACATGCATGGTGTGGTCAGGGTGTCCTACCATGGAGGACGGAACAAGGCTGCCCTGCCCAGAAACCTTATGCAAAGGCTTTTGGAGTACCTCCGGGAGAGCTTCATGGAGATGTCCCTGAACGATTTCCATTCCATCCCCAGACATGTTAACAGACTTTTCCAATAACTGTACTGACCGCTAATGCATCTCAAGTCCTCAGGGCAAATTAATCATTAAAAAATGCTTGCTTTTAACCATGTTTTATATTTACAAAGGTACACTTGCTTCCATGGCTTCATTGTCTGGGCTAGTGGCTTGGGAGGGATGGGAGAGTAATTCCGTCTGGGTGAGAAAAAGCTCCTGGCTGTTGGGGGAGAACGGAGTGCTGTGTGCTCTCTGCAAGCTCATCTTCCTCTTCCTCCTCCTCATCTTCCCCGTCCGCAGAATCCTCAGCCATGGCTGAGATTACCACCCCCACCTCAGAATCCACAGACAGGGGTGGGGAACTGGTGGCGGACCCCCCTAAAATTGCATGCAGCTCAGCGTAGAACTGGCATGTTTTTGGCCCTGCCCTGGACCTTCCATTTGCTTCTTTGGTTTTCTGGTAGGCTTGTCTGAGCTCCTTAACTTTCACACAGCACTGTACTGAGTCCCTGGTGTGGCCTTTCTCCATCATGGCCTTGGAAATTTTTTCAAAGGTTTTTTCATTTCGTCTTTTGGAACGGAGTTCTGTTAGCACGGAATCCTCTCCCCATACAGTGATCAGATCCAGTCCCTCTGTGCAGTCCATGCTGGAGCTCTTTTTTGATTCTCAGGAGGCTGCATTGTTACCTGTGCTGATGAGCTCTGCGTGGTCACCTGTGCTGGTGAGCTCTCCACGCTAGCCAAACAGGAAATGAAATTTAAAAATTCGCGGGGCTTTTCCTATCTATCTGATCAGTGCATTCGAGTTCAGATGGCTTTCCAGAGTGGTCACAGTGGTGGACTGTGGGATACCACCCGGAGACCAATACCATTTATTTGCGGCCACACTAATCCTAATCCGACATGGCAATACCGATTTCAGCGCTACTCCTCTCGTCGGGGAGGAGTACAGAAACCGGTTTAAAGAGCCCTTTATATTGATATAAAGGGCCTCATTGTGTGGACGGGTGCAGGGTTAAATCAGTTTAACACTACTAAATTTGGTTTAAACGCGTAGTGAAGACCAGGCCTCAGTTATTACTCAGGTAAATTCCTGTGGGCTTAATTCAAGTTTGCCTGAATAAGAACTTTCTAATTTGGCCATCTGTCTGAATACACAACTGTTTCATTCCCAGACCACTGCCTCCCCCATTTGCTCTTTCTCCCCCTTCCTCATTGTACAGCTGCATGTCAAATTTCAGAAGGGGGAAAGGAAAGCCACAACACTGCAACTTTTCCCTTCAGTTAAACTGAATTACATGCCCTGCAGGGATAATGTCAGTTTTGGAGACAAGCCTCTTCGATTCTGCTGTATGTGTGCACGTGCTTCCCTGGGCCCCAGGAGTGGATGCTGGTATTCATCATCTCTCTCTGCATGTTCTCTTTGCTCCAGTTTAAAACTTCAACTACTCTCCAAAGTATGTGAAAGCCTCAGGCTCATTTGCCCTTTGAGTCACTGAAAAAATCCTGATTATGCAGAACCAGCTGTTATGTGCCAACAGCAGAAATTAGAGGAGGGAGATGGATTTTCAACAAAGAGTCCCTAAACCTATACAGACTTCGAATTGAATTTCTAAAATCCCATCTGGGAGACCTAGTCAATGCACCTCATCACCCTCCAACTAACCCTCACACCCATCTCATGTGTTGTTCTTTTAAAGACTTCATTTTCAGAGCACCTGTTCTAATCTCTGACCCTATTAACACAGTTTTTCTTGAGTAGTTATTTGGATTAAACAGAGAACACACTGAGTCAGTTTGATTAGTACCTTCTGCAATTTAGCTGCTGAGTTACCAGCCATATAGAAAGGAGACATATAAAGATGAGGGGAACAATGGGTTTGAAACAAGGGCCCCCTGCTTCAACCTGGCTGTTATTTAGGGGAGCAATGCACATTATCTTTCCTTGCTACTGAAATCCACACACCTTCTGGATGTGGTGTTCTGTCCCATCTACTGGCACCGAGACCTCTTAGAGAAAGAGATAAAATGAGTCTGCTCTACAGCCTCAGCTAACAGCCAGTTGGCTTTTAGCTCATGCAGTAGAGACTCATGCATTAAGCTCCAAAGGACCCAAGTTTGATCCTGCCCACTGGCAACCACGGTCTGTTGGTGTTACACCAACACAGTTCAATATCTGTACTGTGTTCTTGAAAAGAAGAAGCGGAAATGAGAGCTCAGGGTTGCTATGGACAATGGGTTCTAAAGGGGTCAGCACAATATTGCAAGCAGAGCCGCCTGTCAAATGGAGTTAACTGGGATTTGCCATGGCTCTGCAACACTGTACATACGTGTGTATGATAATATACACTGTGTATACATCACTTTGGTACCACAAGGATAGATACCTTAGGAAAACCTAAGATAGATATGTGCCAGTGTGTGTATTCAACCTTCACCATGCAGTTGTGACCACTATAATACATGCACACAGAGACTGCAGTAGATACACATATAGGACCTGATTCACCAGCACATTACTCCAGTTTTATATAAGTCTAGTTACCACTGAAATCAGTGACGTTTTACCAGTGTAACACTGAAATAAAGTATAGGAGAGTCAGGGCCACAAACTGTATACTTTCCATGCCCTAGTCTCACTCTCTCTTTATAACACACACACACAGAGTATATATTGCTATATTTTAGCAGCAAAAATATATTGAGACTAGAGTTGTGAGACTATTGCAAAAATCAAATATTTGTGAACATTCATTTGAATAGATTTACTTCAGTGGAATTCATAACCCTTTCCCCCCTTCATTTGGAGGTTTTGTTCATACGTGTGGTTGCAGAAAGAGAAAATATCTCATATATTGTACTAGAGCTACTAATAAAACAAGACTTTACCACTAGACTGAAATAGATAAGAGCTCGACATTGTCATATGTAATACATTTCTCAGGCATGAATCTCTTCAGAAAATGTATAAAATTAGACATGGGTGATAGATTAATTAACTTATGGAATCCACCATCACTCTGCAAATGAGTTGCCATGATGAGTGCTAGCATATCACTGTCAGACAGTTAGACTATTGAAATCTCTCCATATACTGTATTTGTCCCTGTTGCAATTAGCACATGCTGACAGATCTTTTAACTGAGTTCATATACTTTGGATATACTTGCAATTTGTATTGTTCTCATACAAGCTGTTTAGATACTTCTTGTATGTAGGAAAACACAAGAGGAATGAACACATTCTTAGATAGCTGGTATAGGTCAGAAGATGACCCTGGGATCAGAATACTTTAGAGGTTCAGGGACAGATCCTGGGCTGCAATCAAAGATAACTCAGGACAGCTCAGGAGAAGGGTGCAAAAGAGTTTTTATGCTTTTATGTTTCCCTATCTTGGAGCCATCCAAAGGCTGGTCGGGTGTCTGTGTGCTGTTCTAATTGGTGCCAGCTGCCAACTCCCCCAAGGGATCCACAGCCTTGACCTCCAGGGCACCAGAGATACCTGACCACATACTTTTTTTCATGGCCACACCATCTGCCTCAATAGCTGGAAAAATGGTCACACTGGAGTTTTAAAGATCCATCAGTACCTGCGGATTCTCATACAAAGAGGGAATCCTGGACAGCCAGATCCACCAGCTTTGCACTACAGGAGCACCAGAAAGCAGCCTCAATATACTCGAGGATCAGGGACACAAGGCTATAATATTGTAAGCGTACATCCAGACTACCCGCCGGATTGGTGGGTAGCGATTGATCTATCGGGGATCGATATATCGTGTCTCATCTATATGTGATATATCTATCCCCGAACACGCTCCCGTCGACTCCGGAACTCCACCAGGGTGAGCGGTGGAAGTGGAGTCGATGGGGGAGCCACAGCTGTTGATCCTGCGCTGTGAAGACAGGAGGTAAGTCGAAATAAGATAAGTTGACTTCAGATATGCTATTCCAGTAGCTGAAGTTGCATATCTTACATCGACACTGCCCCCACCCTCCAGTGTAGACCAGGCCTAAGTTACTTACGTGTAAATGCACACACCTAACATATGTATGTGCAAACATCCAATGTGTGTAACTGGCAATTTAAAATTAGATTGGTAACTGTTAAGTGCATACATGTATACCTGTTTTGCGAATGCACATCGAGTTTTTGCATTCAAATATATGCACATGCTCAACTTTTAGAAATTTTTCCAGGCACAGTGTCATTTATTTAACCCTTTTAAAAAAGTTACAGGTCCTTGAAAACTATACACAAACCAAAGGCAATATACAGAGTTAATTAAAGCATCTCATTTCTGAAGATACCCCTGCAGGACTTCCTAACAAAAAGAGATCAATTTATATTCTGTTCCAATTCATGTATCATCAGTAAAATTGCCAGATAACTTGATTACAGAATCTTTCATTTTTGGTGATGATGTCTGAAGGAAAAAGAAAACACAGTATGTTTCCAGGGATGAGGTTTACTCCTGGGGGCATTCTGTGCCAAAAAATAAAAATTCTGTACACAATATTTTAAAATTCTGCAAAATGTATTTGTCATAATAACACTACATAATCATGCCAGTTTCAATTATTTTGGAATTTATTTCAAAATATCTGTCAGCAAGTATGTCTGTAACAATACAGACACACACAAATTTTTCCCCAGGAGTAGAGCTTGAGCTTGCAATGCTGACAGTTAGAACAATCTTGTTCTGACTTGTGAATTGATGAGGTTGGGTGGTTCTGGATCTAACTAGCAATAGGTGAACGTCGGAATGTTTAGCTGAGTCTAGATAAGCAACCAAAAGTTCAGATTCCTGATTGAAGCTATGTTATTCACGTAGCTGAAGTTGTGTAGCTTAGGTCGACTTACTGCGGTAGTGTAGACATAGTCATAGTCAAAAGTTCAGTGAAAACTGGCATCAAAATTCCTAATTTCACCAAAAACCAGGGGAAATATTTTAAAGAAAATGTTTGCAAAAACTTCTCACACTCTTGATCTACTACGGAGCTAGTTATTTTTTTTAAAAGTGATGAAATGTCAAATTTTCTTATTTCAATAAAAAACAAGATGTTTGTTCTTATGGGATTTCCAGTGAGGTTTCTAAAGCAAAGAGATTCAAATAAATTTGCTTAAGTTTCAATCAGGAGCTTAAGTCAACTTACCGTGGGGTCCACACTGCGCTCGGTTGACAGGAGACACTCTCCCATCGACTTAACTTATTCTTCTCATTTGGGGTAGAATACCAGGGTTGACTGGAGAGCGATCTGTGGTCTATTTAGCGGGTCTTATTAGACCCGCTAAATCAACCTGGTTGCATCAATCCCTGGAGTGTCAATCTGGGGCGGGGGAGGGAGGGGCGGGTGTACTGTAGACATAGCCTCTCTCTGCTTCTGATATTTCCAGTACTACTTGCTTTCAGCATGGTCTGAGATACAGTCTGATGAGAATAGTTTTTTTCTTGTGCTATTTTGGTATTTCTATACATGGGTGCACATAGAAAGGTTAAATATACATATATTAATATGAACTAGATAGTCTAATAATAGAAAATAGGTTTAGGTTTAGGTTCAGGTAAATTTTCAGGCAATTTCTCATTTGATCTAAATTGGATTGTCTATTAATTAATTACCAGCCTGAACGTGATCCAAAATATAACTTTTCCCCCATTAGGAACAACTTCTGCTGGATTCCTTCTCCGGTATCTATTTGAAATTGTTCATTGTGGAAATGAGAGTTGCTGCAGCTCATTAGCATTCCCCTGCATATACAAACCCAATGTCCTCGAAGTTTCAATTACTTTCAAGTAACTCAGTTCGTAGTCACACAATGATTTTAATGGAGAGAGTTTAACCTTGGGCTCAAAGGTATGTGAAACTTGGATAGTAAACGTCTGTTGAAAATAAAGCAGGGTAAGGCAAAAGGAGGGGAAATTACTCCACCTAGAAACCACAGACTGTCTTGGCAATGCCATTAACTTTTTGCTATCTAATGGGAAGCAACAAGGTGAGGACATGCGGGGGAGTGTGGAAGGCAATATTAAACACACCATAAACCTGCAGAGTACGGAGCTGACATTGTGTGGAAATATAAACTCTCATTCTGTCTGCCTGAATCCATCATAATGATTATCTAACCTTCCCTGTTTGGGGACCTCATGCCTCTCTGCTTTTCAGATCAGAGACCCAGCGGGAATAGAAAACGGAAAGGGAGGATTTCAAGATTCCAAGGGCAACATACTCAGCTGGTGTAAATTGATGTAGCTCCTTTGTGACTTCACAGCTACTCTCTATTTCTAGTGTGCTAGCTCAATCAGATCTAGTGTGAGTATGTCTCCTCAAGATGGGAATCACACCCTCAGCTCAAAGTGTAGACGTACCCATAGTGTGATAAGGCTAGATTTTCTTCTGCACCAGAGCTGGGGGTGCATCAAGGAGCTGGTTACAACTTCCTGATTCACAGGACCAACCTCAATCAGGATGTGACTTTGAGCACAAACTATTCTTTTCAGTGGAAAATGCCAGCTCCTCACCAAAAGCCCCAAACCTGAACATTTTTCAATTTTCAGGAGTTTTTGATTTTTTAAAAAAATCTTCAGTTGTCAAAACTGACAAAAAAAAATCTCACTTTCAGGTTTTCTGGTAAAATATCAAAAATCTTCAAGGAAAGCAGACACTTTCCCTAAATATTTTCATTTAGTCAAAAAAACAATTTTCTGGAGAAAAAAAGGTTTTGATGGAAAATGTTTGGCAACCCCTTGTTGGAATCCTTATAGCAGAGGTTTCTCACACTGTGATCTGTGGACCACTGATGGTCCATGAAGAGCATGCCAGTGGTGCTTTGATAGTTACCTCGCAGTATGGTACTAGCTTTTCTCTTAGTTTCTTGTTGCTAAGTATCATTAGGCTACCTTTAAATGAATTCAATATTTTTCTAATACTACTAGAATTAACAATTTTGGTTGGACATATTCCTGGAGGTTTCATCATATGACATAATCTTTAATTAAAGATTGGCCAAACCAGACAGTCTCTATGCAAAAGAATAAATGGACAGAAATCGGACATCAGGAATGGTAACATACAAAAGCCAGTAGGAGAACACTTCAATCTTCCTGGACATTCAATAGCAGATGTAAAAGTAGCTACTTGAACAAAAAAACCTTCAGAAACAGACTTCAATGAGAAACTGCAGAACTAAAATTAATTTGCAAATTTAACACCATTAATTTGGGTTTGAATAGCGACTGGGAGTGACTGGCTCGCTATAAAAGCAAATTTGCCTCTTCTGGAATTGACACCTCCTCATCAAGTATTGGGAGTGGACTACATCCACTCTGATCAAATTGGCCCTGTCAACACTGATTCTCCACTTGTGAGGTAACTCCCTTCTCTTCATGTGCCAGTATATAATGCTTGTTTCTGTAATTTTCACTCCATGCATCTGATGAAGTGGCTTTTTTACCCATGAAAGTTTATGCCCAAATAAATCTGTTAGTCTTTAAGGTGCCACTGGACTCCATGTTGTTTTAATTAAAGATTAATCCTTAATTCCTGGAGACTCTGGGACAATCCTGGAGGGTTGGCAATCCTAAATAATATTATCTGACATAATCACAATTGCTGTAATTGCCCTGGGGCTATTATGTGATCGTGAATATGAGGGAAGATAGTCTGGGCAGCCGTGGATAGAAAAAGTGGCAATCCACAAAACAATACCTCTCTTCCACACTCTGAAAAAGTATGAGGACCACTGCCATATTGTATTAACTCATTTGAATCAGACATTGTGATTTCTGAGCAAAACAAGAGCAACCAGCAGTGTGTGGTCTGCGAGATCACAAAAAAGCAAAGCATGTTATCTTGTGATGGCTGAGGAGGTTATTACTACCATATTTCTTATAAACAAAAGGAGGGGTCAGGCCACCAAACTCCTTCCCCCTTTCTTAGTGCCAAAGCAGCAGTGAATTCACTACTCCACAACAACAGTGGAACCCAAACTCTTCCTACTTTCTATAGCAATGTTCCTAGGTAGGATAAACTTAGAGCCAAATGCAGCCTGCAGTTGTACAAGGGTTTGTGTTCTTTGAAGGTGCTGCTGTGCAAGGAGCAGCAGGACAGCCTGCCCCAAAAACCGGCCTAGAGGAGAGCTGTTTGTGGTAGAAGACTTGGCCCAGAAGACAGGTGGCACACATAAGAGGAATACTGTTTCAGAGACATCAGAGCAGAGATTTAGCTGCCTGGTTTGAAGATGAGCCTGTGAGATGGACGTAAGCAGAGGGCAGGGGCAGTCATGGAACCGAGCAAGTCAACAACCTAGCAGGAGTGTTCAAGTCTGAGGCCTGGTCTACACTATGCGTTTAAACCAAATTTAGTAGCGTTAAACTGATTTAACCCTGCACCCGTCCACACAACGAGGACCTTTATATCAATATAAAGGGTTTTTTAAACCGGTTTCTGTACTCCTCCCCGACGAGAGGAGTAACGCTGAAATCGGTATTGCCATATCGGATTAGAGTTAGTGTGGCCGCAAATCGACGGTATTGGTCTCCGGGCGGTATCCCACAGTGCACGATTGTGACCGCTCTGGAAAGCAATCTGAACTCTGATGCACTGGCTAGGTAGACAGGAAAAGCCCCATGAAATTTGAATTTAATTTCCTGTTTGCCCAGCTTGGAGCTCTGGTCAGCATGGGTGGTGATGCAGTCTGAAATCCAAAAAAAGCTCCAGCATGGACCATATGGAGATACTGGATTTGATCGTTGTATGGGGAGACAAATCTGTTCTATCAGAGCTCCGTTACAGAAGACAAAATGACACAGCATTTGAAAAAATCTCCAGGCTATGATATAGAGTCCACAGCACAGTGCTGTGTAACAAGCATAATGGAAAGCCAAAGAATCAAATGGATGGTCATGGAGGGAGGGAGGGGAGACTGAGGACTCAAGCTATCGCACAGTTCCTGCAGTCTCCGAAAAGCATTTGCATTCTTGGCTGAGCTCCCAATGCCTGAAGGTTCGAAAACATTGTTGCCAGTAGTTCAGGGAATATGTCGTCAATTTACCCCTCCATCCCCCCTCAAAGAAAAGGGGAAAAAATTGTTTCTCGCCACTTTTCAATGTCACTGTATGTCTATTGGACGCTGCTGGTAGGTGGGGTGCTGCAGCACTAAACAGCAGCATCCTCTCCCCTCCTTTCCCCAGTGACAGACAGTACAGTACAAAATGACTGATAGCTGTCCTCGTCATCATCCTGTGAGTGCTCCTAGCTGGCCTCGGTCAGGTCGGCTGGGGGCGCCTGGGTAAAAATGGGAATGATTCCCTGTCATTCCTGGCAGATGGTACAAAATGCTGGGTAACCGTCCTCATCATAGCAGCTGGAGCCTGAGCTCCATCAGCCACCCTCCTCCCCTTTCGTGTCTAAAGAAAAGATTCTGTACTCCCTGGACTATCATAGCAGCTGGAGGCTGCCTCCCCCTCACTTTCTCGCTAAAAAGTCAGTGTTTCTTATTCCTGCATTCTTTATTACTTCATCACACAAATGGGGGGACACTGCCATGGTAGCCCAAAAGGGGTGTGGGAGGAGGGAAGCAACGGGTGGGGTTGTTGCAGGGGTACCCCCTAGAATGGCATGCAGCTCATCATTTCAGTGGGATCTCAGGGGCTCTGACCCGGAGCAGCTGTGCTCTCTGGCTCTCTGGTAGACTTGCCCCATATTCTAGGCAGTACTGACTCTATTTTTAGACAAAACATAAAGAAGGGAATGACCCGGGGAGTCATTCCCATTTTTGTCCATGTGCCCCCCGCTGACCTCAGCGAGGCCAGCCAGGAGCACCCATGACAACAGCAGATGATAAAAAATGCTTGATAACTGTCATCAGCAATTCCCAATTGCAAACGGTACAAATGATTGAAAACTGTCATTTCATCTCCAACATTACAATAGCAGACAGTGCAATAGGGATGGTAACCATCTTGCTACCTTGCAAGGCAAATGAATGCTGCTGTGTAGCCACTGCCAGTACGCCTCTGTCAGCAGCATCCAGTACACATATGGTGACAGTGACAAAAGGCAAAACAGGCTGCATGTTTGCCATGCTAGGCGTCTGCCAGGGCAATCCAGAGAAAAAGGGCGCAAAAAGATTGTCTGCCATTGCTTTCACGGAGGAAGGATTGAGTGATGACATTTACCAAATCACCCGCAACACTGTTTTTGCACCATCATGCTTTGGGATCTCAACTCAGATTCCAATGGGCGGGGGGAGATGTGGGAACTATGGGATAGCTACGAGATAGCTACCCACAGTGCAACGCTTCAGAAATCGACGCTAGCCTCGTACATGGACGCACACCCAAATTATTGTGCTTTGTGTGCCGCGTGCACTCGACTTTATACAATCTGTTTTACAAAACTGGTTTATGTAAAATCGGAATAATCCTGTAGTGTAGACATACCCTGATAGTGTTTGTGAGACAAAATGGCTGATGTGGGGAGAGGGAAAAATTGATGTATGTGCATCAAGATGCTGTTTGACTGTCAGTTACAGCTGCAGGGGAGTCAGTCAGGTGCATTGCCGTGCAAGGGCAGGTATGTGGTTCAGGAAAGACCTCAGGACCTGCACTCCCCAGAAGGCTTCAGGAACTTTATGAATGTGATGCCACTTAGCCTCCAGGCATAGAGCTACTCACTAGTACACGCTACACCCCCCCCCACACACAATAGTTATCCTTTGAAATATACTGTGATGCCTTTGGGCCTGATGCCCAAATGGTACTGCACCTTGCAACAATGGAAACCCTCCCATTGACTTCAATGGGCTTTGAATCATGCCCTTTTCAGGGAAGTTATGAGGTGAATAAGTCATTGGTGCTCCAAAGTGGGGTAAAGGGAGAAGGAAACATTCAGCATGATGTGGCTGGCATTGCCTAGGCCCTGTTGCCTATGGTGAAGCAGCTGCCAACTGGTTAAACAATAAAAACACTGTGAGAAAGAGAGAATGGGCAGAAGAGAGACTTCAACAAAAATAGCAGCAAGTGAACAGCAAAAGCTAAATGCTAATATTCCTCTGCCAGTGACACACAGGGGCATAGTGGGCCAGGCTTGAGTTTAAATGGAGGAATCTTAGGGCACCTTTATCTTTTAGTATGAACAGAAAATAAATAAAACAAAACAACTGTTACCTGATGAGCACTGATGCCCATTTCAGGAAGGGAAAGAAAAAATGCCAATGAAAATGTGCTGGTTTCAAATTTGGGACACCACAACATCCCTCTAACCCTTTTTGTAACAATTCTTCAGTTGCAAAATGAAAGCCCAATGGATTCATCACAAAAGGCTGCCTGCCAGCATAACCTACAGATTCCCTGTCATGTCTTCTGCCATCTGTTAAGAGGTCTTGCTGCTTGGCTCTTTGAGGGCTCAGTATTTCCATCAGCAGAACCAAGTGGCTTTCATTCAGAATGCTCAAGAAGTTCAAACTCAGTCGTGAAGGGATATTGTCATTTCCCCAGGCAGTATTGGTCCTTGGAAAGATTGTCTAGTGTAGTCTCGTCTCCTAGAAAGGATTTCATAGATCACAGAAAAAGAGAGAGAGAAAGGAATAATGCACTGACATATCTGGTCAGCATTGTCATTCACATCTGTAAGGAACAAACCAACCTCAACAGTCCTCCAGACAAAGAGGGGTAGGTGATAGATTCCTCCTGTGAAGAAGGTGTCACTTTCTGCAATGGTCCCCTTGTGGGTGTGCTCTGTAGCTGAGTGGTCTGTCAAACTTTTAAACAAGCTATTTACCTTATTCACTGTACATGCTGGCTGAGTTCTCATCCCTTGGTAAGAAGCAGAGAGGTTGCAAAAGGTGACACCTAGGCTCTCCATGCAATGAAGGGGGGAAGTAGGCACCTAGGAATGGGATTCACAAAGGCCAGCATGCTAGGTGGCTCCTCAGAATTGGAGATGCCAAGGAGAGGGGTGTGTGCTAAGCCCCTCTCTTCTCGGTGAGTTGAGTGCTTAAGACCAGGCTGCAAGGAGGTACCTATTGCCTCTTAAGATTCTCAACTGAAAACCCTCTTTGAATGTTAGGTCCTCCTCCTCCTTCCTCGCATCTCTCAGTCACCTTCGGGGTCCAATCCAGTAGGTGAGATCTGAGCATGCTTACCAAATTGGGTCCTGCAGGCGAGTTAGGCAAAGGAATGCCTATCTTCCCAGGGTTCGTGCATCACACTGAGGCTTAGGCATCCAGATGTCTACAGCCAAGCAGCAGCAAGCATCCCAGAGGCAGAAACATAGGTGCCTAGAGAAATTTACTGCAAAAAATTAGGTGCCAAGCAAGTTTATTTGCCTACAGGGTTCTGCTGCAGCTGAGTGGGCATTTTGTGAATCCCAATGAGGCCTAATTCTTGGATTTAGGTGCCTAAAGTGGCAGCTAAGTGCCTAAATCCTTTTGTGAAACTAGCCTAATGATGTCACTGTATACAGCTAACCAGATTACTAGATGATGTCACACCACTCTCAGAAGTATAATGTTGCTATGAATGGAGAAGATGACAGGACTCCTTGGAGTGATAATGTTCAATGTGGTGCCAAAAACTGGTTGAGGGGCAAGTCACGAAGTTAAAAAAATGATACTTCCAATACTTCAAGATATCAGAGTGGTTCAGAAGTTCTAGGCAGCCCATTTCAAATGAAACCTCCACTACCTACAGCAAGTCTGGAACTTGATTTTGAGACAGCAGTTTGCTCTCACACTCAGATCTGGCTCACCAAGGTTTTGGTGGTAGGAGAAACAATAAAGAATTCATTGGATCTGTGTCATTGGGCAGCATGTCCTAGTTTTCTGAGCTTATCATTTTTAATGAATATAATTTCATTCATTATTTTTCTGTGTATCTGACAGATACAGTAGCTCCTCTAATGTATTAGGAAGCATTACAAACTCCGTAAATGAGACCCTTCAGAATGTTGGTGACAGATGAAGGACGCAGGCATATGAGGAAGTGGGAAGGAGGCAAAGATGACCCAGAGCATTGCTATACTCAGGCACATGCCACACCATTCACAGACCATTTCCAAGACACTTCCCTTTCGGGATCAAGAGGGGTTGTTTTATTGTTTTGTTTTAAAACAAAATTTGAGACTTTCCAGGAAAAAATTGATCAATTTTTGAGGGAAATGATTTTTTGAAACCCATGTGTATTTTTTTCAAAAATACTTTTAAAGATTGTTTCCAAATTACGAAGAACATCCAGAAGAAAAATCCACATGGATTTCGTGTATGAAACCATGACCAAGCCCTTCCCTTTCTATTATAACTAATGTCTGAAATGAGATTCTCTGTCTACACCCCTGGGTTTGTATTTGTAACATGAAGATTAATGTCTTGATATTGTTGAGCACCATTATACTTAATGTACGTAACACAGAGGCTTGGAAGAAAAATTGCCCTGCTGAAGTCTCATTAGCTTTAAGAGGCCTGTTTGCCCCAAATTGGCAAAACAATTCCTAAAGGTCATGTCTTAAAAACTCTCACAATGATCACCCAGGAGAATTATTAAAATAAAGAAAGAATCCAGGAACTAGTTGATCCACCAGGAGAGGAAAAAGAAGTGTCTGACAGTCAAAGACCTTGGTGTAGATTCTCTACTGAAGTAGAGCTCTGCCAGTAGAGGAATGGCACAACATAGCATAACTTTGCCTCACTCACTCTTGCCCCAACTTGTCCCCAATATCAGGGGTGGTGGCAAAGGCCCACAGTCTGGCCCAGTCACAGATGTGCCAGCTGAGAGTTGCCCTATGACAGGGGAATTCTCTGCTGGTGATTTACAGATGGATGATTCTCCTTTATGTCATCTGCACGATACAAGGGGCTGTAACCAGGTTTCAGAATATGGCCCTTGTATGAAATGATCCTATTTTAGGGTGAGATTCAACCCGGTGCAGAAAAGGCCTTTACACTTCTTACATGACAAAGTAGTATCTGTGCAAAAACAGAGACCACATTGCTAAAGAAACAGCCGTATCAGGACAGATTGCATTTTAACAAAATGATAATCCAAATATCACTTTGCCTCTCTGTGTATTTCCAAAAATCTTCAAAGAAAACGTGGTTGCAGCTAACCCAATCTCTGGGCACAGTGAGACATTGCCTCCCCAATGAATTACAAAACACATCCACACGGTTTGAGAGAAGGCAGTTTTCAGCCATGCTCCAAGAGTCAATATGCATTTTACTGTATCGTAATGGAGCTTAATGTTCCAGGTCACAGACCCTTTTCACAGGAAAAGTTGTGTGATTAAAGACCTAATTAAGTTTATTTTCTCTGTATTTACTCTGTATACTCTAACCTGATATTAGAAGTCTAATTTGTTTAAGGAAACCAAAGATGATTGCCCTAGCTAATTTATATTTGGAAAAGATACTGTAGGATTCTTTCAGAAGAGAATATTACTTTTTTCTTCAGCCGGAGGCAAGTAAATGTGATGTGAGTGACAACCTGGTTGCTGGTTGTGAGTTAAGAGTGAGGCTGGGTTTTTGATTCAGATGAGGTGTCACCTACAGGAACAATATGGACTTAAAGGGCAAAATGACATGGAAGTAGCCAGCGATGTCATACCCTTCATGTGCCTCAGGCAAGCTCAGCCGCAAAGCTATATAAAATGCAAAGAAAAAAAAAGGCCATTGAAAAAATGCAAATGAAGAATCTAAACTGACCTTTGCTGGGGAAATAAATTATTTTTTTTTAAATGGTTAGGTCTCTGTGTGACTGACTATGGGTAAATGATAAGATCAGGTCTGCTAATGTTTGCTACCCTCCTCTTTTCCCAGTCCAGCAATAAATGCAAGAAAAGTCAGGTATCTTCCACATGGATCTTTTCCTAGTCTCTCTCGCCTGATTTGAGTCCAAATTCTCTGCAAGCGTAACTCCATTGAGAAATTCTCATTACAACTGGGAAAATCAATGGATCTGGCCCTTCATCATCAATTGTGTAGGCATGTAACTGCAGTTTTTCTGAGGCACCTAGTGAGTTGTAACCTGTGAAAGCGGAGCACCATTGGGATACTCTGTAGTAATGCTACCATTTTTTATGGAATTTACAAAAGCCACTGTGCACCAGCTTGTTGGAGGAGATAAATGCAGTACTTGCTTATATCTGAATGCTATAACTAGGAACAAGTGAGGAGAAAAATTGGAAGACCACCTTTAAATGCCATTAAAACACACTGGACTAGTAGAGCTGTTTGGAAGGTAAAAGGAGAAATGGTAAATATTTTGCTAAGAATTAGGGATGACTCCTCTTAACTATGGGGATCTGGCATGTCCTGTGACAGAAGGAGGTAATTCTGAAAGTTACAGTACAAGGGAAACAGCTTATGGTAATTTAAGATGGAATGCCATTAATATTTTCTGCTGTACCACTAAATCCTATTAAATAATATAGGAATGTATCATTAGCTGTATGGCTTTTTTGCAATATTAAAATTCGGCAGAGATGTGGGTTGATTGGTTGTTTTTTATAGACAATTAAAAGAGCATTTTTTTCTTTCGTGTACCCAACCTGCTGTTCTAGTGTCTTATATCTGGGAAGAAGGAGGTTGAAGCAACAAAGTATGTGTTGTTTTTTTCCCCCTGTTACTGCAAATGCAGATCTCAGGTCTGTCTTCAGGGTTCTGGAACTGAAGTTGGAGGTCTGTAACAAAGATACTGTGAAAGTTCTGGAAGTTGGGGGGCAAATGTACACCTTTCAATGATACTAAATGGTACTGCACCATGCAACACTGCAACCCTCCTCAGTAACACAGACCTATTGCAAGTTGCAGATTAGGTAAGCCACCAAAAGTAGGATTTGGGTTTCATTTTTCCATTAGCATCGGGGATATGAGATGCTTTTGAAAATTTAACTATATGACTTAGGAGGTTACGTCCCATTTTCAAAAGTGATTTATGCACTTAGGAATCTAAATCCCATTGACTTTCAATGAGATTTAGGCTCCTAAGTGCTAAGTTACCTTTGTAAATGGGCCTTAAGGCTCCTAAATAATTTAGGTGCTTTAAAAATGTTACCCTAGTTTTGCTTTAGTGCAGAGAAAATGTAATATTTGTGATGGTAATTATACCATAGTTTAGCAATTGTATGTGGTTATATTAGCTTAAAAAGGCTCACTTTTTTTGTTCTCTCTCTTTCAGTTTTAAAGATTGTACGGTAGAGGCAATTTTCTTCACAGTCTTAGTCAATCTCTTCATGCTGCCTGTTGACAAACTGGGAAGATAATATGAACTCAAGTACCAGGAGGAAAAAAAACAGTGTGACCCAAGAAGCAGACTGGAAAGAGGACTGTTCCATAGCCAATTAGAATCATCAATTTTGTTTCCCTTTATTTGCATCCTGATGGCATTGGCTTAAAGTGATTAGGGTTTAGAACAGAGAGATCTTGCAAGATTCTAAAACAGAATTCTAGAAATGAAGGATTCTAGAATTTTAGGATTTTGACACTGAGGGATTCTAGGACAGCAAGATTCAGGAACTTGAAGAAATGGAGAATTGGAAGACACAAGACACAGACCACAACCATAACTAGTTATGGTTTTATGTGGCCTCCGTTAAACTAGTATCGGAGTGCCTCACAATCATTAATTAATTTATCCTCACTGCAGCCTTGAGAAAGAGGGCACAAAAGACTGTTCTGCTGAGGACAGGGAACTGGGGAAATTCTTCAGAAGTTGGGAATTTGACCAAGATGAGCTATGGTTTGCAGTGATGTGGCTTCAGAGAATTAAGAGCTTATCCTTTAAGATTTGAGACTCAGAGACTGGTATTGCTGGAAATGCTTATGTGTCAACAAGAGAAGTTTATGAGACCTGCATAAGACCCAATATATCCCCAGGTAAAATATTTAAAAGGGAATTTTTTGAACAAGTTCTGGGTTTATTTACAGATGATGTGATCTATTAAACTGAGTATTATTGCATGAAGAGTCATTACCAAATTTGGCCAATCAGCTTTAACATACACAATATACATAGATAGTATTTTCAGTTCTATACCCATTAATAAAGTTCAAGTTTAAGGCTTGGCTTCAGCATCCTTTAGGAACAATGGGTAACATTTTCAAACACATCTGAGTTATGTAAGAGCCTAAATCCAAATGAAAGTCAGTGGGATTTTGGCTTTTCAGTAGTTATTTTTGAAAACTCACTAATATGCTTGTGTTAATAATAAATACACATTTGGTACTAGACAGTTCAAAACCCAGGAAAGACAGGTTACAATCCCAAACCATACAGGTGAAGTCTGTCCTCTAATCCCCCTTCCCCTAGAGAATACTGTCCTTCCCCCAAACAGTGTCATGCAGTAAGGCCAATTTGTTTAAAAGGGGCCTCTGATTTGGGGTCCCTAATCTGAGATAATTATAGATGCCTTTTGTTAGTCACCTAAATGCTGAGGCATCCAAAATTAGATGCTCCTTTTGAAAATGTTGCCGTAAGTTTCCAGTGATCCTCTCTGGAACCATAAAGAAGTTTCTCATCTAGATGACAACTCAGTTTAAAGCCTCTTTCCCTGATAAATGTAAATGTGATTAGGACTCCTAGTAAGGCTGTCCTTCAGCCTGTGTTCAAAGACAGGTTGTCTGGGTACTGATGGGGAGGACATTCAGCATAACTAATGAATACACTTGTATCCTCTTGGGCAAAGAGATCTGAAGGGAGAGAGTGAATGAAAGTTTTGGAAGTTGGGGGGCAAATGTACACCTTTCAATGATACTAAATGGTACTGCACCATGCAACATTGCAACCGTCCTCAGTAACCTAATGAAAGAGTAGCCAGGGGTGGCAGGTTTGTATAATTTTTGGTGGTGCCCAGAATAGGTCCAAGTCCTGTCCCCCTCCCTCCACATGCCTTGTAAGCCGATACATCTTTTTTAAAATAATGGAAAAATGTGAAGGCTCTGGGGTAAGGCTGGTGATGAGCGGTTTGAGAGGGGCTCAGGCAGAGGGTTGGGGTGCAGGGGTGAGGGCTGTGGCATAGGGCCAGGGATGAGGGGATCACAATGAAGGAGGGGGCTCAGGGCTGGGACAGAGGGCCAGGGTGCGGGGATGTGAGAGCTCTGGTGTGGGGCCAGGGATGAGGAGCTTGGGGTGCAGACAAGCTGCCCCGGGACTGGGGCCAGAGAGGAGGACTTCCCCCTAGCCCTCTCCCCATTGGCAGCAGCAAGCTCTGAGGGAGGGGTCCCCCAGGCAGCACACTCACCGCTGTCACTGGACGTGTTCCTAGGGCCCCTCTCAGATCCAGAAAGCCCCACTACCTCCCCTGTGGTGGGTCCCGGGAGGGGGAGTTGCCATCACATGTGTGCCCCCTTCCCTGCTGCTACCCCTCACTGTAGCCTCACTGGGATGGGGATGGGGCTGCCCCTTGTCCAGCGTATGGCAGGAGTGGTGACTGCGGGTGGGGGTGGGGAGGAGGGGGGCCCTGTGCTGGTGGAGGGTCGGGCCAGAAAATGGAAGAGTCCCAGGTGCTAGGGTAGGGTTAGGGTCAGCCTTCCCTGGCACTAGTGGATGGGGAGTGCTAGGACCCTGCTGTGGCAATTGATGCCAGGAGCCAGCAGAGCTGAGCGCAGCCCAGAGCTACAGGTGGCAGCCGCTGGCTTGAGGCAGGGACACTCCGGGCCCAGGGGATGTGTGCGGGGGCAGCAGGTGGGGCCAGAGGAAGTGACCTGGCCCCAAACATTGGTGGGTCCGGGCCCCCGGGCCCTGAATATTTCTGCAGCCTGGGCACCACAGGCCCATATAACTCATTGCCCTTGAGAGGAGCAATATGATAATCCAGCCCAGGGCTGTCAGGGAGGCATGGGTCTAGTAGGTAAGAAGCCCCAGAACAGCTGGCCTCCTTGTGACAGGTGCAATAGATGAGCCCAGGACTTGAATGGGTATAAAGGCTGAATTACCCCATTGCGCTGAGTGGTGGGTCTTCAAATTCAGGTTTGAAACATGTGAGTGGTGCAATCTGGGGAAGCTTTCACTGCTGCTAACCATGGCCTGGATGTTTTCTGCTGAGTGTTCATAATGTGGGGGCAAACACAGACCCTCATTCTTCTCATCTGCCAGCCTGATACTTTTTCACCAATACTCAATGACCTTTAAATTTTAAAAGGAAACATTTTTTTTTAAAAATCTGTTATCTTACACATTAGAAGACAGTCAATGCCTGTCTGCTATAGTCATCTTTCACAGAGATAAATGACATGTCCCAATCAGGCATTCTTCGGGGATTTGAAATCCTTTATCACAGTACTTATTATGGTAGACCAGTGGTTCTGCTAGCTACCTAATGAATACAAATCCACTTACAGCACAATAGCGTTCTCCTTGGAAAGCTTTCAAAAAAAACCAAAAACCCAAACAAGGCAGGTTCTAATAAAGGCTCTCTAGTTAGGGGTGGTACTGTATTCAGCAATCATACAACACTTTACATCTTCAGAGGACTGTAATATATTAATTAAAGCTCATTACATTCCAATGAGATAGCTAATCCTAGCCTGTCAACTGCTTTGAAAGTACAGGTCCACCTGTGTCATAAACAGACAGTCCAGGGTTAATTCCTCTTTTACCTGTAAAAGGTTAAGAAGTTCATATAGCCTAGTTGACACCTGACCAGAGGAACCAATGGGGGGACAAGATGCTTTCGAAGAGGGAGGAGGGAAATCAGTCTTTTGTCTGTTCAGAAAAGTTTGTGCTAGAGTGAAGGATCCAGGAATTAGCCATCTAACATTTCTTAAAAGTAGTAAGTGTTTAGAGAAGGAATGTACTAAATTATGTTTATTTTCTTTTGTGACTTCCTTTTTGCATAGAGGGAGAATCAAATTGGGTTTCTTTGTGTAACTAAGGTTTTTGCCCAGAGGGACATCCTCTGTGTTTTGAATCTATTGTCTGTGAGAGTAACTTGCATGCTAATCTCACAGAGGTATTCCTTTCACCCTTTTTCTTTAATTAAAAGTCTTCTTTTAAGAACCTGATTGATTTTTTCTTGTTTTAAGATCCAAGGGTTTTTTGGATCTGGGCTCACCAGGGATCGGTGGGAGGTGAATCAGTCTCAATCCTGCCAGGAAAAGGGGGACAAAGACTGGGAAAATATTTGAGGGGGAAACAGTTTCCAGATGACTCTCCCATAAATGTTTGTTTAAACTATTTGGTGGTGGCAGCTACTAGATCTAAGCTGGTAAATAAGCTTAGGGGTTATCTCACCCAGGTCCCCTAAAGTTCGAGTGGCGGTGACATGAAGCAGCTTGCAGGAGTGGGATCTTAGTTTTTTTCTCCCCTATTACAGATAGAGAAACTTTAAATTATCCACCGTTATTTCAAGTATATTCACTGGGAGCATCCACGCCATCCCTGTCAAGAGACTGAAGCCTCAGCAATGGCATACGAGAGCTAAAACAATCTGGCAACATATGCAACATAGTAATAGGAAGAGAGAAAGAGATGGATGAGACACAAGAAAAGAGGAAGAGAAAGGAAGAGAGAGCACTAGAAAAGAAAGGGAGATATTTTCCTGCCTTTTCAGAGACAGCAAGGGGCTTTTCCCTGGAGAACTCTTCAGTGATTGTAGATGGCAAATTACTCAGTATTTAAGGCTTTTGAAATTTCAGTCCACTTTCTGATTATACAATAGCTGGAAGCAGTCTGGGATGAGTGCAGTTCTTTGTTCTTTTCATGAGCAGGAAGAAAGGCTTGGCTTGTTTGAATCTGTTGGAGAGGACCTAATGATTTTTTTTTCTTTGCCTTAATGTTTTGTTAGTTTAAAAAAAGGGGGAAAAATGCTGTTGCAGCATTGAATAACACAGGGCTGTGAACAACACAGGGCTGTCACCTGCCTCTGTTTTCACCAGATCATCAAGGATTCTGTATCTTGAAGGACATGCACAAAAATCCAGGAGCTATGCAGCTAGAGATAATACCATAAAAAGCTTGCTTACTGTGTGTAAGGATGACTCAGTGCATGATGTCTGTGAGCACTTTTCAGCCTTTTGATCAAGTTGAGAAGCAAAGTTGGGAAAGTAACAGACATACTTTCCTGACGGATTGTATTTTCTAAGGGACAACCTATCCTAAATTCTCAATCACTGAGGGACAATCTACATTCATTCCTATATTTGCTTCCTACAACCAACTCTCTGAATAATTTTTCATGAGTGATGTACCCAAATATTTGGATGCTAATATGTAAACTGTATTGTTAACCCAAATTTAGGTGAATATATTTCAGATTATGTACTAAATAAGAACATAACATAAGAATGGCCATACTGGGTCAGACCAAAGGTCCATCTAGCCCAGTATCCTGTCTACCGACAGCGGTCAACGCCAGGTGCCCTAGAGGGAGTGAACCTAACAGGTAATGATCAAGTGGTCTCTCTCCTGCCATGCATCTTCACCCTCTGACAAACAGAGGTTAGGGACACCATTCCTTACCCCATCCTGGCTAATAGCCATTAATAGATTTAACCTCCATGAATTTATCCAGTTCTCTTTTAAATGCTGTTATAGTCCTTATGTATCTTATGATTTTTAAACCAAACTTTGTATTTGTGGATAATCTAAGCACTATACCCAGATGTACAGACACTCTTTCCTCAAACTGTGTATTATATAATGTTAATATTAGCTTTAATAAAATTTCTAAATCAGTTTAATATCAGATATCTATTCTATCAGGAGACAGTATCCTGCCCTTGAAGGACTTACTAGTAGATCTTTTTTCTATCTCTAACTGATATGAGCCCACATATGTCATGAGGACATATATTGTGACATGACATTGTTGAAATATATTAAACCATCATCACACTGATGCACCATTATGGCAGCATCGTGTTGTTGTATTTGGTCCTGAAAATAAAGGTTTTAAAGGTGACAACTGTAATCAGACCGAGAGCACTGGCTTATCACCATCATAGCTTTGGTTCAGAGGTAGCTTAGGGTTGTTCACAATGAAATAAGGCCCTATTAGAACATATGCAAAAGCACCACACAACTGGAAACACTTTGATATTTCTGCACATTTTGTGATAAGCTGAATTTTTATCTGATTGGATTCTGTGTAAGACATTGCCTACGCTAGACGGCTATGCTGCTTTAACTATAAATTTCTGAACTGGAGTTCGGCCAAGATTCTTAGATTAATATACCTAATTTTATGAAACATACCATAGGATGTATAACAAACAGAAGAGGCTCATTCCAAAATCCATGGGATGTAAAAAATAAATGAATAAAAGATAGATTTTATTCATACCATGTGTCATATCCACACCTACTGTAATTAGCTTTGCAAGTAACGCACCATGAGACACAGTCAAATGATTTTCCATAATTAAGATATGTATTATTCAAGCATTTGATATGTCTGAAGAAATGCTACTCTCACAATTAATGCTTGGATATGAGCATTGTCTGTCACTTGGATTGAAAAAAGCCAGGGAACTGCAAATGAAGAATAATGTTTAACTGCAATGTACCAGATTTGGAGGGAGACATCTACTAATGTGTCACTAGGAGCTGTGAAGGTTTGGTTTTATATAACATATTCATGAAGGGCCTGGATGAACATATTCAGCATGTAAATGAAATTTACAAATTATATTAAAGTTAATGTTTAAAAATCAAATATCCACAAGTTAAGAGGGAAGGTACTGTACATCTGGGGTCAGGCTTGAATTATGAAGGATTACGAGTACGGGTTACAAGGTTCACGAAATATATACATGTGGACATGGACGCTGATTCAGTAAAGCACTTAACTATGTATTTAAGTCTATCCTTATTCAGGAGAGCATGTAAACATATGCTTTAACTTTAAGTATCTACTTAAATCCCCATTGACTTCAATGGAACATAGGCAGATGCCTATGGTTAAGCATGTACTTAAGAGTTTTCTTGAAAAGGGATGCTTTCATGAATCAGGGCCTTAGAGAGGTTTTAATCATGAACAGAAAATAAAATGTTTCAATTTGCAAGTTTGGGACAATAGTCAGAAACAAATATTCAATAGGAGGGAGGAAAAATAACGTGGAAAAATACTTGGGGTTATAATAGACATTAATTGCATGTGATTTTGCAGTGCTATATAGCAACGTAAAAGAGCAATATGATTTTGGACTGCATAGTGAGAAGCACTGTGTCATAGTGGAGAGAAGTACTAGTCACTTTCTCTCTAACAGTTCTGCTGAGTATGCACATGGAGTACTGAATTCAGTTCTGGGTACCTCATAAACAGAAAGATGTAGACAAATTACAGAGGGTTCAAAGAAGAGGATAGAAGAGCTAGATATGACAATGACAAAAGGGAAGGGATGGAAGGGTATAACATTTTATTCATGTCAACATCCTGGAAGAAAAGGAACTTTAGAGTATGGCACAAGGTGGTAGAACCAGAAGGGAGAATGGGATGAAATTAAGAAACAGGAAAAATGAGACTGAATATCAGGAAATCACAGTGAAATTGCTTTCTCCAAGGGAAGATGTGGAGACACAATGATCATAGACATTTAAAGTCAGGCTGGAGAAGGACTAAGAAACATACTATGGAGAAGAGTGATGGGCTAGAAGAACAATGAACTACTAGGTGGCCTAATAAGTCTTTTTCTAGCTCTGATCTCTATAATTCTGTAATTCATTTCATTGTATTGATCTAGCTTTCTTAAGAATGGATAGGAAATTAACACAGAGTCTTAGTATATCTAAAAGATATCAGTTAATGAAACAGCAATACTATTCCATAATACGTATAGTGCTAAAACACCTCTGGTTTCCATGGACGCATGCTAAAGGTAGCACTCTAGTACACCTGTGCCAAGAGCATGTATAACCTGCTTCCTAGTGCTGGAGAGGGCCACGGAGGAGTAACCTGCTAGTGGTATGTAAAATACTTAGTAGCACTAAGGCACTCGGATACCATGGTGATGGGCACAGTGTAAGACTAGACAAGGTGTTTCTGTGTTGGGCACAGGTGGGCTGTGGTGTATCACTTTTATAGGTGTAGAAAGAGCCACTCTGCATAGTGTTGTTTCCACCCCTAGTGCTCAGGAAGTATTATGGGGCTGCTTCTCTACTAGTGTGAGTTAGCACTGTTCCATTGTCTTCAAAGGAGCTACACCAGTGGTTCTCAAACTGGGGTCACCGCTTGTGTAGGGAAAGCCCCTGGCAGGCCGGGCCAGTTTGTTTACCTGCCGCGTCCGGAGGTCCGGCCAATCGCAGCTCCCACCGGCCGCGGTTCGCTGCTCCAGGCCAATGGGAACTGTTGGAAGCAGCACGAGCCGAGGAACGTACTGGCCACCACCTCCAGCAGCCCCCATTGGCCTGCAGTGGCGAACTGCAGCTAGTGGGAGCTGTGATCAGCCGAACCTGCAGATGGGACAGGTAAACAAACTGGCTCGGGCTGCCAGGGACTTTCCCTTTGCAAGCAGCAATCCCAGTTTGAGAAAAACTGAGCTATGCCAATTTATAACAGCCAATAATCTGGTCCCATGTCTTTTAAAGGCATAATGTATTTTGGCATAATGTGGTCTTACTCTTAAAGTAATCTTTCATTAGATACTACCTACAAATAAAAACATGGTCATCTATGCATTAAACTTTTTCTATTGAAGTTTTTGAAACTAGGTCACATACTAAAAACCAAAGCTTGGAAATGTCCTTATTAGGATAAAATACAAATGCATCAGTGCATACATCATTTTCTTGGGTTTTACTGGATTATACTTAACATTTTTCTCATGACTACATGGTGACATATGAAAAATTAAGCAAATCAAAGAATAAAAAGAAATAATTGTATGGCCCAATAGAATCCAAGCCCAAATGTTTCTAAAGTGCTATAAGCCATTAAAAAGGGGTATCCTCAAAGAAAAGCAAAATCCTCTAGTAGTTTTCTCATTAAAGTTCAATACTTTAGTGGAAGAGCTTCTAAAATTATATTCAAATAGGAATAAAATTCATATATATGCTTATTTTGCAAAGGTTACAGTTAACAGTAGAACTTCAAAGTAGTCATTAATAGCAGGGAAAAAGCTATGAGGCAACTTGGTGTATATATACAGAGAGAGAAAGCACACACACTCACTCTCTTTCTCTCCCCCTCTGCCCGCCCTCAAAAAGGTTTAGCTTTTTCCCTGCTATTAATTACTATATGAATTTCCACTGCTAGCTGTAACCTTTGCAGATTATATAATCTGCAAAGGTTACAGCTAGCAGTGGAAATTCAAATAGTAATATATATATCTATATGTAGTTAGACCTTCCTGCAATATACATATTGCAGGAAGGTCTAACTACTCTGTGGATTTAAATCTGTCTGACTTGTTAACATGGAAAACTCCACTATTCTTGAGCTCTCAAGAGAAAGCATGTTCACGATACGTAATATTTCTGTAATATTTTAAACCATAGCAAATCTAAATATCACATGACTAAAACGCCATTTGGGGAATTTGCATCTGAGGCAAGTTGCATGTAATTTAGGAGTAATTAAGGATAAATAGAAGTACAACTGTAAAGCCAGTTGGCCCATTTACATTGCACTCTATTAAATCCATGGCTTTTGAGGGGAGCAAATTTCTTGCCCGTGATTATCAGAAAAAAAGTTGTAAATCAGAGTCCCATTCTCAAGAGTTCTGTCCATGGGTGAATATACTGAAAATCAAATATGTTACTGAAATAAAATGTTCATGAGACCTTCTTTAATTAAGGAAGATGTTTTCCACTTTGAAAAAACGTTGTTTGGCTCAAGGGAAGTTATCATTTATATACAAATGTAGCTGTTAGTATGTAAAAATCAAATTACATTATGCTGGAGGAAGCTGGTCCTTTAAATGTGTCTCCTGGAGCAAGCATAAGTGATTAGAAACAAAAAAGTCTACCAAGAACTGTAGCCCACATATAAGGCACTCACAGTTAATGGGCTCTTAAGTTGGAGGGGTGGTTAAGGTTCTTGTGGGCTGGCCCTAGAAGTGTAGCATAAGCTACATATTTATTTCTGGAAACCATTTTTTTCTGGCGATTTAAAGTCAACTGAATTAAGTTCTTTGGGGCTGGGACTGGGACTGGGACAGAGACTGCCTCTATGTTTATACAGCACCCACATGATGGAGCTTTGATTGGGGTGCCACTGCTGTCCACATAAATAGGAAGGAAATGGATCTGGCAGGCTACAGAATGTCTTTGAACACTAAAAAGTAACACAGAAACAACTTTGCTCCATCTGCTGCCACTAAGTGCTTTAGCAAATGCCATTCAAGGATTTAGCATGGGTTACAGGCTCCAGACCTCAGATCTTATCATGCCATTCTCTCTTTCAAGAGGAGAGATTGTTTGTAATGCTTGCTAATATTTTAACAAGGCGCTGTCTACACAGACACACTCTGCTCACCAAGGGCATGAGAAAGCTCCCATTAGCAACAAAACTTTCATTGGCTTTGGTGGGACAAGATGAAGCCTCAGCAGAGTAACCATTTCCAACCCCAATACACTCTCACACACGCACCCTGCACACCAAGAGAGCAACCGCTCTCCGTGGCTATATGCTAACAGAACACCTTCCCCACAACAATACAGTAAAGACAGCATCTCTACCTCTTACTAACATGCCAATCAAGTGCCTCCTCTCCTGCCACACCAATCAATCACCTCCACACAGAACAAAGCACCCAATCAACAAATAGGCCACCACCTGCTGGCGCTCACATACCTCACCCAACAGGGCATCTCTCCCCATGCCAATCTGCAAACAGGGACAACCCATCAGACATACTTACACAGAGCTCTCTTTGTACAAAGCCCAACAGGACAGCTTCATACATCTTGTCAGTCAGTAAGCACACCTCTGTAAAATGCAGGAACTAGGTGTATCTTTGGGAAAGACTGGATCTCTTTCTTCTCCACTCATATCAAAATCCATCAGTTTCTGGAGCAAGGAGCCCTGGTGCTTCTTGTAAGGATAATTCATTAGAAATGACAGCCTAAGAAAGAGGCATGAAAGCAGATTCATGCCCCTTTTCCCCAACTTGCTGCCATTCCCTCACTTCACAGTGCTCCAGGCTGCAGAGCAATGATCTGGGCAAACAGAGGGCTAGTAAACTGGCATGCTCCATGGGCTTCTGATGTTTTCCAGGAAGGCTCAGAGCAAGGACAACACAACGAGAAGGATGTAATCAGCTTTATCCCATCCTTGGAACTGCCAGTTGCAACATCATGATGGACTTCCCAACCTGGGCTGTGGCAGCTCAGCTGGGTCATTAGCAACAGCTGTCTATCCAGCGGCAATACATTAATACATCTCTGTCACTGAGTCACTCTGTCCAGCATGCTCGCTCTTCATACTTCGTCATAAAAGTTATATTGAGGATTATGGGGAGGCAACACTTTCAAGTTAAAACAAAACATCCACTGTGTTTTGAGAGCGGGCTGGTACAAGATTTGGCTCGGATGCTCTTCAGATGTTACTTTCCCACTCCTACTGTTTAGCTGGAATGAGCTTCTACTTTGAACAGGATTCCAGCTGTGGAGGTTTCAACCACAAGTGGGAGACACCATCACATCTTTTTGCTGGAAATATGTTAGTATTTATTATGATTATTTTCTTTTGTCATTAGCAATTTTTGCTGAAGAACATGGGACTGTTTGGACAATTTTTAGACACAAATCCCCAGTCCTCTGTGATTAGTGAAGATTTAGCTCAAAGGTGTTTTTTCTTCCCCTCCATTACGTACGCAGGGCAGAACTCACAGTGAGCAGAGATGAGATGCAGGTAAGTTTCTTCTGGAAACAGAGCAGTTTAATACCAGTTTGTTGCCTAACTTAGAACAAGGTGGTAACCACAAAAGTGACTGTAAAAGTGACCTATCTGGGATTCCATTCCAAGTTTGTTATCTTGCATTGATTTTTGTATCATATTTGCTCAGGGTGAAAGTCAAAAGATGATCTCGCTATCTGCTAGTCCTGCAAACCCAGCCTGGTGTCTAAACCTGAGTTGTGTTCTTCCTGGATTTTATATCAACCCCAGTAATAATAATGCAGTGATTAGGACTTTGCTGACAATTTTGCTTATGGTGCATATGTCAGAATAGAACACAGCCCATTCTTGTAGATTGTAATAATTCTGCTTTGCTAATAATAGACAAACTTGGTTTAGTCAGTAAATGAAGCAGAAATCTTTCAAGGACACATGGATACTGTAGAGAAAGAAGTGCTGCTTTCTCACGGACACTTTATAGACTTCCTCTACATTTTGAGTGCTTAACTTTGATATTTAGCTACATCTTGGCATTGGGCAACAGTATGGTTCCACCCTAACCAAATAGGAGCACAGTCATTGTGGACAGTCCTTCAGGGGTGCAGCACGTACCTGAGTACAAGTGGACAGATGTGCTGGCTGGTGCAGGGGAAGAAGTCAGTCACAACCTCTCCCTACCTGTCTCTCTTTGGAGTGACTTATGCCTAGAGGCACTAGTAAGGAGCAGCCCTTGTGGAAGGACATGGGAACTAGAAATGTGGTTGGTCTTTGTGCAGAGGCCAAAAGAAAAGGTAGGCTACTTCTCTCTATGTGCCTATATAAGGCAAGGGAGAGTAACAATCTAGCCAAGGAATGGGTTCCATCTTCCCTTCTAAAGCTGTCCCATCATTTATTGTGTCTGTCTTTATTAACTTCCCTATCTGATAATATAATATTTAATTAAAAGCAGAATTTTCAACTTCACAACAGCTCTACTTCCTTTGAGAATCTATGAATACTCCGTGCTCAGGATATGGAGGACAGACCACTAAGAACACCCCATTATTTATGTTTTTTCTAAAAGCAAAAATAATAACCCATCAGAAAAAGTATCTATGGCTCAAGGAAGGCCAAATCCAGTGCTGACAACTCTGATGATTTTATCACAAGTATCATAAAACTAATTGTTGTTCTAAAAGCCCACGCTCCTGGAATCAGGTGATTCTGACCATCTCAGCTTTAATTTTATTTTAGGACTGCAGAGGAAATGTGAAGTCTAACGGCTCAAACAACAGGGAGCAAATAAGAACGCCGAGTTCATGATTTAAAAAAAACCTCATGATTTTTAAACCAATCATGTGTTTTTCAGGGGCCTGACATCATTTTTGAACATTTGGAGTTGGCAGTACTGCATGCTTCTCATCCAGTTTAAATCCTCTCAGTCTTTGTTGTTAGCCACTGCTAATGTCACTCTCTGTTGAAATGATCTACATCAGTGTGCTGCAGGGGGAATCTCTAAGAAGACAGAGCCGGGATAATCCCCATAACCAGGGCTGGGACTTGACCACATGTCTGAGGTTTGTATTATGAAAATAAAAGAAGAGAGAGAGATGGTGAGTTCTCTCACCAATGGAAGGTGGTCTAATAAAAAAGTATTGCCTTACCCACCTTGTCTCTCTCGTATCCCGGGACTAACACGGCTAAAACTACACTCAGTATAAAAGGAGTCATTGAGGACTAGATATAGCCTTTGCTTGGTGCCCTGGGAAAGGGGTGGTAGTTGTCTCACCAGAGAAGAAGCACTCGAAGTCACAATTCCTTACTCCCTTACTGCAGGGGTATGTAACTTTATGAAGTCCTTCACTCTGCTAGCCTGCATGGGGAAAGGTGGAGCCAAGTCTCCCTCCACTCTTCTCTGCCCCCTGCCTGCCCACCTGCAAAATGGTGCGACACGTTGACATTTTCACAATGCCCCCATTCCCATTCTATAAAGGTGGGGGGAAGCACTAACATGAAGGAGCATAAAGGTGTCTAACTCACTGCGTTAATCTGGGCCAAACACTGACCCTTTATAAGGGCCACTTTCACTGCAGTTTATTAAACAGATTCCTCAGCCCTACCCAAAACCAAAAGGATGAATTTACAGCCTTTATTAAATTGGCAGGTTGAAATGAGCAACTTCATTAGCTGGTTGCAGCATGTGCTGAACATCTCACAAGCTAAATGCACCAGCTAGGATGACTCAGCGTGTTAACAAATATCCATATGCTGTAAAATTCCATAAATAATGAAAATAGCCATTTGCTGATTCAAAATGTATTTTTTTTTTAAAATCCCTTTGCAACCAGACATAGACCAGCTGTAGTTAAATCTACAGGTACAACATACTGAATAATCAACTGTCTTGTTGGATTGTTATACAACATTGAATGCAATCTAAAAATAAAACCTAAAAATAAGAAAAGCAGGTTAAATGACAGCTGAGATTTTTCAAAGCAGACTGGGAGTCAGAATCCATTGGGGAGGAGGGGACAAACAACCCCTTCCCTCCTCCAAAGACAACCCTAGCATCCTGGCCAATGTTCTCCCTTTCAGTGAAATAGTTTGACTAGCTTGTGCTGTGTGAGCACTGTTTTTGAAAATACCCCGTAACTGCGGCCTCAGCCCTCCCAGCCACTGCACTACAGCATCTAACTCGTTACATTGGAAAGCCCTTTTGAACATCTGTAGTGTGGAATATCTGCTGGAAATGTCAGTTCCTGATTAGCATGAGTTGAATAAGCCTTTTGAATGTTTCAGTGACTTTTAGCCACTTTGGAATCCATAAATTCCCTTTGTCACATAAGGTCATTGGCAAGAAACACCACCCTGTGCACATTCTCATTCTCTGAGTCTAGCATGTGCAACTACTGAACATTGCTTTGGAGAGGGCTCCTCTTACTCCTATGTCAGCTCAGCAGTATGCTAATGGAGCACTTGAAAGTGAGTAATACACTGACTCCACTCTCTGTGATTATCAACCCACTCCTCTCCCAAGTCATTGCAAGCCATGTTAAGGGCACGGGAAAAAGAATAAAATAAACGGCCATTCAGCTATTGGCTCTTTACAAATTCACAGCACATAAAACATCCCAAGCAAAGTGGAGAGCAAGAGAGCTTGTAATTCTAAGTAATTGCAGGGCCACTCACAATCAATACAGTATAATACAGATGCATTGTTTGTCTTGGGAGTCATTCCTCCCCACCCACAAAGATTTCTCTCTCTCCCTCAAATAAAAGAGAAGGTAGAAAAGCCTTTAAAAAAAGTCAGAAGCCTGTGAAAAATCCATCACTTTAAATTGCTTGTCAGCAGCAGCCCAGCCATATTTAAATGACGGTTCGATGCAGCATGCACAAGGATGTCTTGTTTCATTTGATTCTTGCTCTTGTTTATTTCCCTTCCCATTTTCTCTTCCTCCCTTCCCATCCCCCAAAATAGAAGTCCTTCTGTACGGGAGAACAGAAATGTAAATGGACACACATCTTTAAGCAATGAACTCACTTCTGCGATTGGCAATTCTTCAAGCCAATACTGTCTGATCCTGCTTCATCCTCCTTGGAGTGCCTAGGTGCTCACAGGCACAGCAAGCCAATGAGTCTGCAGGCTGCAGCCCCATAGCTTGCTGGACTAAGCAAGCGTTTTCATCCCCCATAATTATTCTTACCTTCCCGCCATATGTAGGACGAAATGCCTTTGCTCCCTTAGAGGTGTTAGGCCCAGGTGAATAGCTCAGGAATCAGGATGAATCTAGTCTATATCAATATGTTTGTTTTCATGCACAAGATATGACCCTATTTGTAGACCAGATTCGGTTTAATTCCCTGAAGAATACATCCATCTCATATTTCAGTAGCACTGCAAAGGGCATTACCCTATTCTTTCTATCATCATTATGTTCATAGGAACATAAGAACTGCCATATCAGATCAGGCCACTGGCCTATCTACGTTCTGTCTCTGGTAATGGCCAGAGCCACATGATTCAGAGGAAGGTGTAAGAAACTCCACAGCGCACAGATCGTCTTTGGCTAATAACATGATTTTCAGCTTGTACTAATATTGTGTAGGTATCCTCCGGTTGTGGATGATTTGCTGCTTCTTGTCTTCAGACGTGGGTTTTTGATTTTCCAGCTGGATGACACCCACTAACTTGGATGGAAATGACTTAATCAGAAGAGCTTCAATGGGGGACAGAGAAAATGGCCAGGTAGCTGAGAAGGAGTCATTGGCTTCCGCTGGTTGTGAACAGCTCAACAGCATGGAGTCCTCCAGGTTGGTGTATTTCTATAATCTTGACCCACCTGGAGATCCATGGTGTCGAACCATGAACTTATGAAGACAGCGCTGCCTCCAAGAGGTGGGAGAGCTCCTCTTCACCCCCAGCACGTAGAATAGTCCATTACTTGCCACTTTCTTTGCCATTGGTTCCATTCCGCACACATTCTTTTGTCTCTTTTACTACTCCTTTTCTGCCATATGCTTTTGCCTACATCATTCCACAACTTAATGTGTATGTATGACTAGAAGCAGTACCTACTTGTCTGTTTTAGGCTTTTACTGCCCCCCATTCCCTTGGGCTTGTAATAATGAGGCTCCTAGTGGACTTCATGGGATCCCTGGTTCTTCTCCCTTTTTGTGTTATAAGCTTCTCTATATGATGCAGGGTGTTTTATTTTTTTAATTTTTTGCAAGTGGGGGGGCATCTAAACTGAGCATTTAACAGTAAATTTTGGGTCACATTTATCAAAATATTTCATTCCAATTTTCATCTTTCTTTGATAAGTTAAATAAAATGTTGAAACAAAGTTATTTTGAATTGAACCTAGAAACTGTTTAAAAAAATGCTGACAATTGTGGGGGTGGGGAGGCGAAATCAAACACTTTGTATTGCAAGACTCAGCTGAAACAACTCTCTCTCACAGGTAGCTTGGGTTGCAACATATTGACTTTCAGTGAGAAAAAGTTTTGTCAGAAGATTCCTGTCCAGCTGTAGTGAACTCACACCATCAGTTTACTCCCACAGGGTCCAGATAGCTCACATAGAAACATAAGTTCATGAGTGGACCTATTGTTCAAGTCCCTCTCAAACGCTGTCTTTTACCAGGGCAGTGAAAAGGTGTACATACACTCTCTGCTAGTGAAGAAGTGTGAGCCTACCATTTAATCGCTATCTGTTATACTCATTTTGCATTGCACAGATTTGTTCAGAGATGGTAAAGACAATATCATTTGCAGAAGCTGAAAATATAAAAATATAAAGTGAGCTGGCAAATCCATGCCAATAAATACTATTTCTGCATTTTAGAGTATTCTCTCCTGGAGATACCTCACAAAGTTCTTCAAAATGTGTTATCTGGAGAAAATTCTCATTTCTAGATTAAATAGTTTTGCTACTTCTCTTCTCTTGCATTGTATTGCTGTGGGTAGTTGCCCAAAGACAAAATGCATAGGTTGGCATAGTTGTTGTGGGGATTTAGGGGATGAGAGGAGGGAGAGGCATATATGTATTAAGCATTCATCTACTCCTGCTGCTTATTCCTCAATCTGAAATTGCAACTGCCCTGTTTATGACCTTATCATTTGTTGCAGTAGAGATGATTATGATGGCAGAGAAGAGGCAACTAATGAATATAAACAGCAGGATCAAATAAACTCCTAAGCAACAAAGAACATGGCTTTCAAGCACAGGCTCATGGTAGTTTAAAGCTAACAGACAGACCCACATAGATACTTAGGCTCCTAATTTCCACTGACATCAATGAAAGTTAGGAGCCCAAATACCTTTGAGAACCTGGGCCACATGGACTAAGCTGAATCCTGTCATCCTTACTGAGTAGTATCTTACTCCTTGGAAAGCCCTATGAAATATGTGTGACTGCTGAGAGTACCAATTTACTCCCTGAATAAGCCTTTTGAAGTATATGGAACTACTAGTGGCTAGCATATTACTCTTAGAGTAGCCCTATTTAAATACACAGGACTATTACTGAGTAGCATGTTAATGCTTGAGTAGCCCTATTGAAATACACAAGATTGCAGCTGAGTAGTATCTTAATCCTGCAGTAACCCCACTAAAATGTATGGGACTATTAGGACAGTGGTTCTCAACCAGTGGTACACATACTCCTGGGGATATGCACAGATCTTCCAGGGGGTACATCAACTCATCTAGACATTTGCCTAGTTTTATAACAGGCTACATAAAAAGCACTAACAAAATCAGTACAAATTAAAATTTCATACAATGACTTGTTTATAGTGCTCTATATACTATACACAGAAATATAAGTACAATATTTATATTCCAATTGATTTATTTTATAATTATATGGTAAAAATGAGAATGTTAGCAATTCTTCAGTAATAGTGTGCTGTGACACTTTTGTATTAAATCTGATTTTGTAAGCAAGTAGTTTTTAAGTGAGGCAAAACTTAGGGGTACACAAGACAAATCAGACACCTGAAAGGGGTACAGTAGCTGGAAAGGTGGAGAGCCACGCTATTAGGAGAGAAGGGTACTGTGCTGAGAAAGAGTGGCAGAATCAGGATCAGGGGGAAAAAAAAGAAGAAAAAGACACAGTACCTGATAGATCATCTAAATTGCTACTAAACTGCATGGTTTTGAAAGTTTTCTACTAAGTGTTAGCAGTTCCTTGATTAATTTATCGGATAAAAGGTAATGTAGATTTATTGGTTTTTATTTCATTTTCAACTGGCATCAGTCTGGCCAGTGAAAGTTTTAGTAGAGCAATCAGCATCAGAAAGTCTGGAAGAAACTGGTAGCTGCTTCCATAAAGTAGTAGTTCAGGCGGAAGATACATTAAGATTAAAATTCATGTTCTCCCTGCCCTCATCTCCTTTTCAAGTGGCTCTCCTGCCTCCTCCCCAACCCCTGAGAAACTGTAAACTTATACTTCAAATATGCTGTAGTGAGATTGGCAGTAAGATACGATATCACTGAAAAAAGATAATTTATGTTGCATTAAGTTACCATACTTTCACTGATGGTCTTCTCACTACTTTAGTAGATTAACCTCAAATGCAGCATCAGAAAAAGTTTGTTCAGAATTTTCTGACCGGTGACTACAGCACAAAGAGCTAGACCAGGGCTTCTCAAACTGGGGGTCAGGACCCCTCAGGTGGTCATGAGGTTATTACATGGGGGGTCGTGAGCTGTCAGCCTCCACTCCAAACCTGCTTTGCATCCAGCATTTATAATGGTGTTAAATATAAAAAAAGGTGTTTTTAATTTGAAAGGGGGGTGTGTCGTACTCATAGGCTTGCTATTTGACAGCGGTCACCAGTACAAAATTTTGAGAACCACTGAGCTAGACTCACCAATGAAAGCCTAGAACGATCGCTTCTTCAGAGATGGGGTATAGATGGAAAGCTCTGAGTTTAGCCTTCCTTCAACTTATGTTAAACATCTTGAGAGGGGGGCAGGGGGGATTTCTCCAGGCTTCCCCATTGCACAGGATGAGACATACATCCCCTGCCTCCAACACTGGGCAGCACCAGCTGTTTCAGAGGAGGGGTAAAAAACTCACTGCAGGGAGTCATGAGATAGTTTGCCCCCAAAGAAAATTCCTCCACCCCCCTGCTTAACAGACAGAGGTTGGATTTTTCCCTGAACTAGGAGAGTTCATATCCCTTCCCAAACCCTTGAAGTATGTTTGTTAACTTGGGGAAAGGAGTTAATATTTACTGTTATAACTGCATGTTCTCATTGTTCAAATAAATGTCCAATCTTTTTTGGAATCCTGCGGAAGTTTTGGCTTCAATTATATTTTGTGGCAATGAGGTCCACAGGCTAATTATGTGTAAAAGAAATTACTTGTATCAATTTCTTCTCTTTTCTTCCTTCCTGGTTCCCTTAAAGACCACTCTTATGGTATCTCTCACTTCAACTAGTAAGGGCCAGATAAAGCTGCCTCCATAGCCCACAAATGATATTGTGAACAAATATGAATGGCTCAGAGGACCTCTTCTTTTCTAGGAAGTGAACATGCTGTCCTTGGGAGCAGGGCCAGCTCTACTGTTTTCGCCGTCCCAAACAGGGAGCCAGATTGCCGCCATGGACAGCGGGGGCAGTCCGTGTGCCATTAGGACAAGCATGCGCATTTCCACAGCGACTGCAATTCGGTGGCAGCTTCTGTCTTCAGCCAGACAGCTGAATATAGAAGCTGCTGCCGAATTGCCGCCACCGCAGAAATGTGCATGCCACCCTAACGGCACATGGACAGCCCTCGCTGTCCGCAGAGGAAATTCGGCGTGCTGCTTGGGGCAAAAACACATGGACTGCCACCCCTTGCAGATTGACACCCCAAGCACCTGCTTGGAATGCTGGTGCCTGGAGCCGGCTCTGCTTGGGAGATCAGATATGTTGCTACTATTCTATGTTGGGTAATTACATTCTTCTGTCCTAGATTTCTCCTGCAGTTACAATTAGATATAGTGTTCTTCATTCCTACCCTCAGCTGATACGCAGTGTTGTGCATTCTGAAATGTTTCACTCCAGAAGTAGCTGTATTTCAGTGGTGGGTGAAGCATAAGATTGTACAGTCAATTAGTATTGTATTTTAAAATTGCATGTAGATGAAAGGTGACGTAAAAGTAAGACCATTATCATTACCAGCCCAGAACTTATATTAAACATTCCTGATGTCTGATGTATTATTTTTTGCCTAATAGGCCTGATCTTCAAAAGCGCTGAGCACAATTCACTCCAATTAAAGTGTATGGGAGCGTGGGTGGGTTGTGGTATTTCCCAGAAGCTCTGAAAATCATGCATTTCCCTGTGGTACTCCTGTGCAGAATTCAGTTTAGTTTTTCCTAGTGATATGAGGGATTTTCAATGTGCAAGATGGGAGCTGTGTTGAAAGAGTAATTTAATCTTCACAGCCCTGACAGTAGTGGCACTTAGCATGAAAGTTACTTGTATTAAAAGTAGGTTCTGCCAAGTCTGAGGAATTTCATGTCTGTTAAAGGTAGTAAATCACAGGATAAGCCAAAAGAGAGATGAGCATGTTTTAATCTGAAACACTAGGGGTGAAATCCTGATTTCACTGAAGTCTGTGGCTAGACTCTCGCTGACTTCAGTGAGGCCAGGTTTTCACCCTAAGACAGTCAAGTACTTATGGGCTATCCAGTCTGCTTAGTCTTTTAAAGGGAAAGAGGATCTGATATCCTGCAGTGGTTCATCCTTTTTTAGTCTGAAGAAAGCTATTGTCAAGTACTTGGCATCCACAAGCTTGTGGGGTGAAATCCTGGCCTCGCTCAGTCAAAGGCAAATCTCCCATGACTTCAGTTTGTGTCAGGGTTTCCCCCCGATGGGTACTTCTGATGTAAGATTTTGTCTACAGCACAAGGCCAGCCAGAATCTATTGTACTTATCGACACTCTCTGTACTATTGAACTAATGAGTATTCACTGTTGGGTACTCTAACTGGAGGGCTTTTCACTGTTTTGAATCGCATCCTTTTTGCAGTCTGTCAAAGAATGAAATGATTTCCATAAGGGTCAGAACTTGCCTGAAAACCAGTAAGGGCCAACATTAATCTAAAACCTTAAAAGGGACAGAGAATATGATGGAATTACTCATTTCAAGGCTGATGCTAGTATTACCCAATAATGTCACCATGCAAACTCCATGTTGCAAAATAACCTGCTCAGTCAAATACTTAAAATCAAAACTGAAAACAAAAGAAATTTCCCCCTTCTTGTTATAAGCAACTTATAAGCCATACAACTATTTGCTCACCTCAGGAAAGAAATCAGAGAAAAAGCCAGAGATGAGATTAACTGATTAGTACTGGAATGATTGGCTAAGGACATCAACATGTCTAATAATTGCTTATCACATAATTGCAAAATAATTGCATATAGCTATGCAATAGATATTGTAAAAAGCAACCAAAGGTTTCCTCTGTCTGGAGCAATATTTTTAGATGGTACTAGGTTGATAGTCTCCTACAAGGGAGCTCTGAGACTTCATCAACCGGGGCAGTTCGATTATAAAGAGGAGACTACCTGACCATAGCTGGGATACAGTCTTGCCCTAGATCCAGATTTCATCATTTCTTTTGTGAGCTTATATAAGACCCCCTTTTGAAAAGGGCATGCACCAACAAACCAATATGTAGTAAAAATAGATCATCTGGTGAGGAGGTCGTTCTTGATAACTCCCGCCTGTGACAAGTCCGTGCTCTGACAATTACGGCATATTTAGTGCTGAACATGGGTGGGAGGAGCATGTGGCCAGGACATTTTCAAAAGAAAAGGCATGTCATAAACAGATAAGTAAGAATTAATAGAACAGAAGTACTTCATATCTCTTTTGCCTGTAAAGGGTTAACAAGTTCAGTGAGCCGGGCTGTCACCTGACCAGAGGACCAATCAGGGGACAGGATACTTTCAAATCTTGAGGGAGGGAAGGTTTTGTATGTACTGTTAGTGTTTGGTGGTTGTTCTCTCTGGGTTCTGAGAGTGACCAGATGTGCAACCAGATTTCTCTCCGATCTCTCTGATACAGGTTCTTATAGATTCAAAATAGTAAGTACTAGGTGATAAGGCGAGTTAGGCTTATGTTTGTTTTATTTATTTGCAAATGTGTATTTGGCTGGGAGGAGTTCAAATTTGTATTTTGATGAAAGGATTTTAATTTGTACTTGTATACTTAGGCTGGGAGGGTGTTCCCAGTGTCTATAGCTGAAAGACCCTGTAACATATTCCATCTTAAATTTACAAAGATAATTTTTACTGTTTTTTCTTTCTTTAATTAAAAGCTTTTCTTGTTTAAGAACCTGATTGTTTTTTTTATTCTGGTGAGACCCCAGGGGACTGGGTCTGGATTCACCAGGGAATTGGTGGGGAGAAAGGACGGAAGGGGGAGAGAAAGGTTAATTTTCTCTCTGTGTTGGGATTACTTTCTCTCTCAGGGAGAGTCTTGGAGGGGGAAAGAGAAGGAGGGGGGAAGGTGGATTTTCCTCTCTGTTTTAAGATTCAAGGAGTTTGAATCACAGTGATCTTTCAGGGTAACCCAGGGAGGGGAAGCCTGGGAGAGGCAACAGTGTGGGAAAGGGTTTACTTTCCTTGTGTTAAGATCCAGAGGGTCTGGGTCTTGGGGGTCCCCGGGCAAGGTTTTGGGGGGATCAGAGTGTACCAGGCACTGGAATTCCTGGTTGGTGGCAGCGCTACAAATACTAAGCTGATAATTGAGCTTAGAAGAATTCATGCTGGTACCCCATCTTTTGGATGCTAAGGTTCAGAGTGGGGAATTATACCATGACAAGGCGTAATATATTAGATGTGCAGCTCTGCTGTCTCAACCTGCTCCTTAATAAAATAAAATAATACCTAGCTCTTATATGGCACTTTTCATTTGTAAGCCACCTGTGGAGGCCTGGCTCACATATGTCACACTCAGTCCTGTGATTCTCCTCAGATGTCAGGCCCAGGAGTTAAGAACATGCCCAGTTCTGCAGTGGCATGGTGCCTTGCTGGATAAATTTGTTTGAACGCTCATAATTATTTCTGTAAAGCTACTAGGTGCAATTCCTGACAGATGGTAGAGCGAGGAAGAACGCCTGCAAAGTAGGGAAAACCTCAAGCAAAATCAGTAAAGCAAACGTGAAGATGGCAAGAAAGTGAGGGGATAATACCCTATCCAATAGAGGCACAGACATTTACTGTGACACATGTAACATTACTGTTAGTTAAAAGTGGATGTGTAGAATGGCAAAATCCTTTATCCATTAATTATATCATAAGTGACAGCAACAGAACTAGGAGGCAAAGATAAAATTTACATAAAGAGACAAATTGCATTAAAAGAAATGCTCTAGCCATGTATTTACATTTTGGATATTGCAATGCAATACTGACTGGATATTGATTGCATTTCTGTTTTTTAATCTACTTTGTAATGACCTTCCCTAAAAACTTGAGGGAAAGATCAACAGCCAGATGGATAGAGAATAAACATACTGTGACAGACCCAGACCAGTGAGGTACAGGTGTCTAGTAGAAGGCAAATAAACTGGCCACTGGATGAATAGTTTTCTGTTCCCTGAATGACCAGAGCAGGGGCTGCGCTAGAGCAATCAGGAACCTGCTACAACCAATTAAGACAGGCAAGCTAATTAAGACACCTGGAGCCAATTCAGAACATACTAGAATCAATTATGGCAGACAGACTAATCAGGACACCTGGTTTAAAGGACCTCCCATCAGTTAGTGGAGAGTGTGCAAGGAGTGATTTAGATGTTGGCATAGAAAGTACACTTATTAAGTTTGCGGACGATACCAAACTGGGAGGGATTGCAACTGCTCTGGAGGACAGGGTCAAAATTCAAAATGATCTGGACAAATTGGAGAAATGGTCTGAGGTAAACAGGATGAAGTTCAATAAAGATAAATGCAAAGTGCTCCACCTAGGAAGGAACAATCAGTTTCACACATACAGAATGGGAAGAGACTGTCTAGAAAGGAGTATGGCAGAAAGAGATCTAGGGGTCATAGTGGACCACAAGCTTAATATGAGTCAACAGTGTGATACTGTTGCAAAAAAAGCAAACATGATTCTGGGATGCATTAACAGGTGTGTTGTAAACAAGACACGAGAAGTCATTCTTCTGCTTTACTCTGCGCTGGTTAGGCCTCAACTGGAGTATTGTGTCCAGTTCTGGGCACCGCATTTCAAGAAAGATGTGGAGAAATTGGAGAGGGTCCAGAGAAGAGCAACAAGAATGATTAAAGGTCTTGAGAACATGACCTATGAAGGAAGGCTGAAGGAATTGGGTTTGTTTAGTTTGGAAAAGAGAAGACTGAGAGGGGACATGATAGCAGTTTTCAGGTATCTAAAAGGGTGTCATCAGGAGGAGGGAGAAAACTTATTCACCTTAGCCTCCAATGATAGAACAAGAAGCAATGGGCTTAAACTGCAGCAAGGGAGATTTAGGTTGGACATTAGGAAAAAGTTCCTAACTGTCAGGGTAGTTAAACACTGGAATAGATTGCCTAGGGAAGTTGTGGAATCTCCATCTCTGGAGATATTTAAGAGTATGTTAGATAAATGTCTATTAGGGATGGTCTAGACAGTATTTGGTCCTGCCATGAGGGCAGGGGACTGGACTCGATGACCTCTCGAGGTCCCTTCCAGTCCTAGAGTTCTAGAGTGAGAAGGTGTGCTGCTGGAGGACTGAGGAGTACAAGTGTGATCAGGCTTCAGGGGGAAGAGCCTGTGGTGAGAATAAAGAAGGTGATGGGGGGAGGCCATGGGGTAGTAGCCCATGGAGTTGTAACTGTCATGCAGCTGATACAAAAAACACTATAGACAGCTGCAATCCATAGGGCCTTGGGCTGGAACCTGGTGTAGAGGGCGGGCCCGGGTTCCCCCATCTCCTGATCGGACACAGGAGGAACTGACCTGGTCTGTGAGCAACACCAGAAGGACAGGTCTAATTTGGAAAGGGATCTGGCCTGTCCCCGACCCACTAGTGGTACACAGAGACTGTGGGGATTGTACTCTGTGTCCCCCATGCTGGCCATGATAAGGTTAGCTGAGTGAACAACAGGTTTGAGCCTCTAGCAGAAGTGGCCAAATTGAGTACTGCCGTGAACCTCTGAGGCGAGCAAATCCACCAAAAAGCACAGGACCTATCAAGGCAGAAGAGGAACTTTGTCACAAGACATTAAAAAGAGTGTCTAGGGTTATTTATGAAATTACATGAAATGTTGCTCGACAGAAGCAAAAGGAACTAAGAAACAAAAACTAACAGCAGGAGCAATTTATTTCTATTTGTTTTAGCCCTCAGAAAATAGTGGTTCTCCTCAAACATTATTAAGCTGACTTTTCCCCCCCTAATTAAGCAAACAGAAATTCTGGTTTCTTTTTGGTTACTTCAAGCTCACTCAGGACATGGGTGTTTTGAGCTAAGTTTTTACTCCATGGCATTGTATATCACATGGTCACTGCCAACAGTGTTCAATAATGTGGGACGTATTATGACATTCTGTGGGAGATCACTGAGTATCTTGGAATGGAATTAAACTTGCTGTGCAACAACATAATACCAAAAGCAGTGTTTCAATGTGTCTGTCATTGTAATACCAGATCCTACAAGTACCACATTGCAGAGATTTAGACTGTACAATGAGAGACTTAGCACTAGGTCAGAAAGCAAGTAAGGCCTGGATAGCAAAACAAACAAAGGTCTGGTCTACACTGGGGTGTAGGTGTGTGGGGGAAAACAGATCTAAGTTAATCAATTTCAGTTACGTGAATAACGTAGCTGAAGTCGATGTACTTAGATCTACTCACTGCAGTGTCTTCACTGCAGGGAGTCGACTGCTGACACTCCCCCATTGACTCTGCCTGCACCTCTCGCAGTGGTGGAGTATAGAAGTTGAGAGGAGAGTGCTCAGAGGTCAATTTATCGCGTCTAGTCTATACGCGATAAATCGACCCCTGCTGGATCGATTGCTGCCTGCCAAGCCAGTGGGCAATATAGACATACCCAAAGTAACAGCCTAGGTTAGCAGGCTCTTCAAAGAAAGGGGCTAGCTACCTAGTGATCCAAACAGCTGCTGAATCACTATTCACTCTCTGGAATATGATAATCAAGAACATGATATGTCACACAGTAATTCCACATAGCATGCAACATGCAATATCATATCATATTACAAAAAGGAATTCTACTGAGTGATGGTCTACCCTATTTATCTGTTTGGGTGCTTGTATGGCCCTCTGCACCACAATTAACTTTTGAATTATTTTAATTCCCCAGTCAATGGAGTGAATGATCTAGTGACTAAAGCTGGTTGGAAATTTATTTATTTTTAAATAGAAAATGCTGTTTTAATGGAAATCAAGAAGTTTTGAAAGACATCTAAAATTTTGATGAAATTTTATCTGAAAAACCTCAACACTAAATGTTTCAATAATGTCAGAGCATCTCAGTTGGACATTTTCAGAACGGATCATTTTGACTTTTTGGTTTCTAAATGACCTTTTGAAATGAAATTATCTCATATATAATAAGTTGTAAAATGTCTGATTTGGAATAAATGTTTTGATTTTATTTAAATAATATGTTTTAATCAACCCCAAATTTTTTAAATTTAATTTCACAGGTAATTTCAATTTTTTTTCATTCCATTTCAGAATGGAAAAAAATTGAAATTTTACAATTTCCCACAAACTGAAACCCCCCTTCACACCCAACTGTACTAGTGACATATTTCAGGATATCTTGGAAGACTACCTATGACCCAATTGTTTTTGGATAAAAGGATGTGTCTCTGTTGACACAAAGCATTAATAATACAGCAGAATTTCAGTTCCCACCTGCAGAGTTATGCCCTATTTTCAGAGCAGCCTTGCCTTTGAGAAGTGCCCCCCCACTGCTGCAGCCTGGCAAAGATTTCACTGTCTGCTCATGGAACCACTCCTATGGGAGATTATTGTCCATAAGCTTCCTTAGTTCCAGCAGACTGCAAACTCTGAGCCATCCAAGCCAAAAAGTTTCTCCATTCATTGGTCCAAAGCAGCTAGCCCAGGGTTTCTCTGCTAGTCACCAACATATGAAAGTAATGAATATATGCAGTTTAGAGGCAAGAGGGAATATGCCTTCATCTGACATGGAAATATACTGGACTCAAACATTTTAGAAGAAAATGAATTTTCTGCAATAACATGGTGTGTAAGAGAGAGCGCACCAGCATTTCCATGAGGGTCACTGTGACCTTTCTTGGCTGACCATGTGCTGATTAATTTAGAATACCTTTGGAAAAAGTTCCTTAGTCTTCTGCTATGGCTGCCAGGCTGTCCAGTGGAATGCAGGCGGCCACCAAGAAATCCTGATATTGCTGCAGCTTTGGACACATTCTGCGGAGTATGCACAACAGGCTTGAGAAAATGGAGGAGATGCCTAGAAATCATATCTCCTTCAGAAGCTGAATTTGTAGAGATGTTAAATCAATGGCCTTGAGCAGTGCGTGGAAGTGGGCTGAAGCCAGACTAAATGAAAGATAAATCTATGTCCACATGTTCCTGAATTAGCAGCTACAAATTTCAGCATTCCCAGGGAGGTGGCCCAAATATCAGAACCACCACTGCACATGTGCACTCTGAGCCTGAGCCAAAGCCCATTCAGATCAATGCGATATTTTCCACTGATTTAATGGGCTTTGAATCAGCATCTTTGTGCAAATTATGCCAGGAAATACTATGTGAGGAGGGTGGGTGCAGTGCCAGCGCCTCCCAAAAGCAAGAATCTGTATCAGCCAGCGTGGCTTTGCTTCAGCCATCACAGGTAGCCAGCACAGAGGGAATGTAGCAGATTGGTGAGGGGACGTAAATGGAAAGATAGGAAATGAAGGCAAATTTCAAACTTATTTTTAACTATAAAGAAACAAAAAGAAAATGAGTGAAAAAAATCAAGGGTCAGGTTTGTGGGCCTATCTCCAGCTACTTTGTGCCAGCCTGCAGCTGCTCTCTGTTATCCTGGGGGCCATTTTGGCCTTTGGCTGGCCTAGAATTGGCAGAGCAGAAAGTTGGCACAGAGCCACCTTCTGCCCCTCATTCCACTCTCTTCAGCAACATCGCATATAAACTCACCAGGGCTGGTGCAACCATTTAGGTGACCTACGCGGTTGCCTAGGGCACTGACATTTGCGGGGTGCTGTTTTCTTTGGCAGTGACCGCGGTGGCCGGATCTTCGGCCACCCCAGTCGCCGCCAGCATTTAGGCGGAGGGAGCTGGGACAGGGGAGCACGGGGAGGGCTGCCTGTGGCAAGTAAAAAGGAGGGGAGGCATGTAGGGGAACTCCTTGCCCCAGCTCACTCCTGCCCCACCTCCTTCCTGAGCATACCGTGGCCGCTTCACTTCTCTTGCCTCCCAGGCTTGTGGCACCAATCAGCTTAGGAACCGCAAGCCTGGGAGGCGGGAGAAGTGAAGCAGCTATGGCGTGCTCGGGGTTCTCGTGCTCGTGTGTGGAGCAGGGGTGAGCTGGGGCAGGCAGGTGCTTCAGGGCAGAGGGTGGGGAGCTGCTGCAAGGGGGGCACCTCAGAGCGGAGTGGGGGAGCTGCCGCGGGGGGGCGCCTTAGGGCGGAGATGCGGAGGGGGAGGGCACAAGGTGGAATTTTCGCCTAGGGTGAGAAACATCCTTGCACCGGCCCTGAAATTCACCCCAGTTGGTGATGAATTTACCAGTACCACAGCTGGTGATCCGCATTTATGGGAAACAAAACTGGGCAGCAAAATGGAGAAGAAAAGCAGGGGAAGAAAAGGGAAGAGAGAGAAGAGAGAAATATATAAAAAGTCAAAGGCTCTAGAAAAATAAAGAAGGTAAGGAAAAGCAACAAATATAAAAGCAACCAAAGAAAGATGGGCAAATAGTAACAAACTGGAACAAGATAATCTCTGGCACTGATAAAAATACAGGACAGCTTAAAACAAAACCAGAAGAGGAAACAAGATGTCGAGCTGATGAGACAGACTTCAGAACCAAACTGGACTGAAAAGGGAGAGACAGTGTCTGAACCAAACAACAGAGTGGTGTCATTGCTAATGTATTCCTCTAAGAAAATTTGTGCAGGCTGCTGGAGTCATGTGTGTTGCCATCACCAGACTCATGGATGCACTGGCAGCGTTGCTGCAGTTTCTTGATTCCTTCTTTCCATTTTAATTAGATTAGACTCAATATATTCAGGATATCAGGAAACACCTTTCCTCCCCCTCAGGATGATACATACAAAACAACAAAGAGGAGGCGTCAGTCACTCATTTTGGCTCTGAGTGAGTGGGCACAAAGACGAGATCTTGTCAGTTTTATAGAGGAATATTTCACTGGCCTGAGGCCAAGATGAAAAACAGAGCAAGTTGGATTGCTTTTGCATGGGCGTATGATTATATATTATATGTATGACCTCTCCAGGACCCTGTAATGATTTTCTTTCAGCTGCAGCCAGAGAAATAGACCTTGAGATTGAGTTATTTCTTCAGGAAGGATAGATGATGTTTTTAGACGCTTTCTTCCCTCTTGCCCCCATCTGTTCCCTCTACATTATGGGTTTGTTCTAGAGCTGGTAGAATAGTTAAACACTGCTGCTTAATTTGTAATGAAAGAGGTGCTGGGGATCAAGCAATGATTTAATTTTAAATTTTAAACTTGTGACTTTGAATGTGTGACGATATTATTGTCATTACCGAGGACAATCATGGTATGATGTTGTTACCCTTACTGCTGCGTTGCTGCTGCCTGCACAGCTGGGTAGCAGGAGAGCAGTGGCTGGGAGCCCAGAGGTGCGGGGCTAAGAACTGACAAACCTAGGAGGTGTTGAGGCTTAGGACCAGCAAGCCCCGGCACAAATAAAGCACTCAAACACAATAAAACCAAGACTCATTAATATTTTTTACAAGCAAATGGGCAGACTCCACTCAGGTCATGCTGATTCATGGTGTCATACTATTCATCATTTGCAATTATTTCAACATGTGCCAGGTATTTGCATAAATACTTGCAAGTCCCCGATTTTCCCTAATTTTAGCACAGGTAATCACTTGTCTGAAAATTCAGACCTGAACTCTATGATTTGCTATTTGTTCCTCATTATTCCCAAGTTCAAAATATTTCACTCAGTCAGGCCCCAATTCAGGACAGTACTTAAGCACATGGTTCGACTTCAGTGGGATTTACCCTGTTCTGAATAGGGATACTTTTCTGAATGAAAGCCTCACTCTAGTACAGGGGTGGGAAAACTATAGCCTGCAGGCCACATCTGGCCCACGGGACCCTCTTACCTGGCCCCCGAGCTCCTGGCCCAGGAGGCTAGACCCTGGCCCCTCCCTTGCTATCCCTCCTCCCCTGCAGCCTCAGCTCACTCGCTCTGTTGCTGGCACCAAACTCTGGGCAACAGAGCTGAGAGCTCCTGGGGCAGCACAGCTGCAGAGACCGTCCTGACCAGGTCTCTGTGCTGTGTGGTGGTGGCAGCATGGCCTGGCTCCAGCTGGGTGGCACTGCTGTAGTGCCGCCAGCCACTAGTGCTCCAGGCAGCGCAGTAAGGGGGCAGAGAGCAGAGGGAGTTGGATAGAGGGCAAGGGAGTTTGGGATGGTGGGCAGGGGTGTGGATAGGGGTCAGGGTGGTTGGGATGGTAACAGGGGGTTGAATGGGGGCAGAAGTCCCAGAGGGCAGTCAGGAAGGAGTGGGGGTTGGATGGGGCGGCAGAGGGCAGTCAAAGAACAGGGAGAAGGCATGGTAGGATGGGTCAGGGGTCCTGGGGGGGCCGTCAGGAATGAGAAGAGGGGTTGGATGAGACAGCGGGGGATCCAGGGCAGTCAGGGGACAGGGAGTGGGTGTGTGTGGATGAGGCAGGGGTCCAGAGAGGCCGTCAGGGAACGGGGGGGGGGGGTGGATGCAGCAGGAGTCCCAGGGGGCAGATAGGAGGTGGGGGCTGGGCCATGACCCCCTCCCCTAACCGGCCATCCATACCATTTAAGAAACCCAATGTGGCTCTCAGGCCAAAAAGTTTGCCCACTCCTGCTCTAGTAGTCCCAAGTAAGATACGGAAGTGGATCAACCACACAACATTAATCACAATTAGTCAAAGAAAATATGCAATGAACAGCCCCTATTGATCCAATTTATTCAGCAATTATTTATGTTTGATGAATAAATTCAAAGAAAATGAGATCAAATTGCAAGTGATTCAACAACAAAAACAAAAAAAAATGATTGCCCCAATTTACACACACAAGCTTAACTAGAACATGTGACTAGTCCCACTGAAGCCAAGGGGGATACTCATGTTTCCAAGTTAAACATGTGCTTAGATGTTCACAGAAGCAAAGCCTCAGTTTGTAATGAATAGTTCTAATCTACTTGAGGAATTCCCATACTGGCCATATCAACAGGGAAAGTTACCTACCGTATGGTAACGTGTAAGGCACTCCAAATGTAGAGTAAGGGTATGTCTACACTACCTGCTGGATCGGGGGGTAGTGATCAATCTATTGGGGATTGATTTATCGCATCTAGTGTAGATGTGATAAAATCGATCCCTGATTGTTTTGCTGTCGACTCCAAAACTCCATCGCGGCGAGAGGCGGAAGTGGAGTCGATGGGGTAGCGGCAGCGGTTGACTCGCTGCCATCCTCATGGCCAGGTAAATCGACCTAAGATACATCAACTTCAGCCACACTATTCGCATATCTTAGGTCGACACGCTCCCCCCCAAGTGTTGACCTCGCCTTATCCATTAAGAATTATTTAACTTTAATTTTATTCAGTAAAATCTCAACATTTTGACCCAAAGTCTTTTTTCGGGTTATATTTTAGTAATAACAAATACATCTCCTCCCCCAACTGCTATCTCACAAACATCATCTGTCTTTACTTCTCTTCCCTTTCCCTTCACTAACTTAGCATTGGTCTCTTCTTTCTCCATTCACCCAATCTGGCCACTGTTAATGTGAGAGCCTGTTCTTATGCAACTCCTGTCATGTGTAGTCACTGGATAGAAAGTGGGACTCTTCCTCTGCCCCAGGGAAAATTTTGATAAATATTTCAGCAGAAAATTTTGACTTTTTGCTGGGGAAAAAAAGGAAAACTTGAAAATCCCAACATCAGGGAAGGTTAGCCAAAAAGTTTTGATTTTTGAGATTTTTGGTTTTCTGAGTAAAAAAATAAATTGAAAAATTTCCAAGGAAAGCAGACACTTTCTGTGAAAATTTTCATTTAATAGAAAACCAAATTTTTCATTGGAAGAGTTTTGATGGAATTTTTTTGACAAGATAAAATAATAACCTGCCTACATCTCTGGAATTCATTTAGCGTCCATCACTTTTCAGATTAAAGCTGAAAATATATAATTTTTCCCCAGTCCAGGGTGTTTAATTTATCCCTCTCTCTGATGTTATGTATTATCTGTCATTAACTTTAAGAGTTTATCTGGAAGAAGCTAGTCATGCTGCTGTACTTTATTTTAATTCTGATTTGTTATGTGCAATAGTTTAATAAAAATGTACATAATATTCAATAGCGATGGGATCACCCCACATATCACTGCCAGCGGACAAGAGCCAGAGACAGTGAAACAGTTCAAGTATTTGGGGGCAATCACTGATGAAGGATCAAAGTCAGAAATTCTGGAAAGAACTGCGCAAACAACAGCAACGGTGGCAAAGCTAAAGCCAATTTGGAGGAACTAGAACATCTCCCTGGAATCCAAACTGAAACTGCTGCAAGCACAGGTCATCTCCATTTTTTTGTATGCGTGCGAGACATGGACCCTTACGGCAGAATTTGAACGGAATATACAGGTAGTAGAGATGAGATACTTCCATAAAATCCTGGGCATCTCCTATTTTGACCATGTCACTAATGAAGAGGTCCACAACATCATCACCCAATGCGCTGGGTCATATGAAGACCTCCTGGCAACTGTGAAAAAGTGCAAGCTGAAGTGGTACAGCCATGTAACAAGATCATCTGGACTATCCGAGAACATCTTCCAAGGGACAGTACAGGAGAAAAGAAGAGGTAGACAGAATAAAAGATGGATTGACAACATAAAAGAGTGGATAGGAATGGACTTCATGGAGACTCAAGCATTGACACACAATTATCGAGGTGGAGACAATTGGTTGATTGCTCATCAGTGATGCTGCCCCAATGACCAGTGTGATTATGGGAGTGGTGATGATGATGAATATTCATAACAACGATTATGTATTACAGCTATTGAATTAAAATAGGGAAGAAAGAGCCACATAATTTAAAGAAGTTAATTTAGACCTGAAACTGAAATTAGAAGACCTTTGTAAGTGATGCAATAACTCCCACTCTTATAAGTGAATTAGGGAGTGGAACGAAGATGACAAAGGAACAGGAAGACAGACAGACAATAGTACATACTAGTTCCAGACTATGTCTTGAAAAACATCAAGATTTTATGAATGCTGTCCCATTTAATAAATGATGTTTGATCACGAGTGCTACTTCACTTTCCAAGTATGTGAAGAAAGCAAAACCACAACACAAATTGTTCTATGTAAAGAAGCCCAGTACAGTCCCTGGATTTTTTAACTGTAGACCAATGCATTCAAGCTAATTAATCCATTCACTGCTACATTCTATCAAGGCAAGAACATGCTGATGGAGATCAGTCGAAAAATGAGTCAATTTTCCTGAATGAGCTGTTCCAAGATAGAGTATACACAGGAATGTTTTCATCTAAAAGGCTAGCAGCGTACTCAGAGTGAGCTGGGCTGCAAAATTGTTTTAGTTAATTAGGGCGGGAGGAGGGGAGAAGTTCAGCTGGTGTAAAATCAGTTGAGCTCCATTAACTTCAGTAAGGCTACCCTGATGCACACAACTGAGAATCTGGCCCATACTCTTCATTATTAATTTGTATAGTGATTTGTTCCTGAATGCCAGGGAACCGATTAGAGATTTCAGTACACACATTACACACAATTTATTTTTAAAAGAGTAATGGCAACTTCAACTGCCTTGTCATTTGCAAGTTTCATCTATATCACTCTAAAATACAAAATGACAATTAGACCTTTACAATCTTGCCAGTGCTTGGAGATTTCTGCCAAATAATAGGAGCTAACTCCTTGACAATGTTATGTCCAATTAAGGAATCCAATTCTGCAACCTTTCCTTTAACTAGTAGGCTTTACCCATGTGAGTAATCACACTGGTGTCAATGGGCCTACCTATGTGAGTGATCGTGCAGATTCCGGCTACAAGGAAAAACTACCCACCTGAATTAGGACTAAGGGCACTGAGGTAGCATCAAAGACCATTAGCAACACAAAAAATGTAACCTGATATCATTATTTACAGAGTGCACACAGTACATGCCTCCGAACCAAAGTGCAAGTTACACGGAAAGTACTGCTAGATTTTATGACCAAATGTGATTCAAAGGAGTCTGCAGAGACTGATTGGAACTGCACACTGTAGTTACACAGCATTCATCAAGTCCAACACATGTAAGCTGTACTCACTTGACCAGTAACAGGCCCAACAGGTATTAATATAGGAGCAACAGTGTGATGGGTGCCTTACAGACAATATAAAGACAAGATGAGGCTCCTGCCCCAGAAAGATTCTCTAGCACCACATTGTTCTTCTTCTAGCCCAGATTATGGGCAGCATGTAGGGGTGGGTATTGCCTTGGGAGAACTGTGAATCAGGGAGTTACAATTCCTTCTCTGCTCCCCTTTTGCTCTGGGATTCAATGGAGGAATCAGTTGCTTTTTGAAATTATCTATTGGTTTACTGAAATTTTGGAATGTCAAAAAAAAAAAAAACCCCCACACATGTTCAAGTTTTTTGATGGTAAAAAAAAAAAATTGGGTGCAGATTTTTTTCATCATGAATTGAATTTTGAATGAAAACTTTAATTGGAAGCTCAACATTCAGATATTTTGACCAGTTCTAGGATTTGGTGACTGAATCCAAATGTGGGCCAAATAAAGGGGCACATTTCCACTAGGAATATGCTGCAGGAGCCTCTCTTCATGGTCTGAGATAGTGCCTGGCTTTAGACTTGTATGTGATTAAGTTAGTCCTGTTACAGTCACACAGCAATGTGGGCCACTGAGAGAATCTTCATCTTCCCCTTCCCATTCTCCCTTATAATTGAGACACATTTTTCAACTGAAATATCATTTTGTCCCTGCAAGTATCCGTAAGCACTGAATAGAGGAAGAGGCATGAGATGTACAAAACAGGGATAGATCACTTTTATTTCAGGCCAAGCCCTGCATCTGTTGGGAGTTGGAAAATAAAGACAGCTCGAGACAGACGATAACCTGTTTCAATGGCAAAATGGCCCCTGTAATGAAGCTGCAATCACTCTTCCGATCTTCGGCAGTATTGTTTCTTTCCTGAGGAACTGGCACTTCCAATCTATTCTAACTCTCCTGATTCAAGGCTTTGATTTATACAGGTCTGGCTATTGTATGTCCTGTCAAAGGAAGGAGTCAAGGATAAAGGGGCTCACATGTGGGGAGAGGAATTCTAAGATAGGAAGTGAGGGGTTAAGGGTCAGTCCCAAGTTGGATCAGACCTCTCAGATGCACGGTATTTAGCCTGGCTAACCTGTTTTCAGGTAGATACGTTCCTCCCTTTTAGTTCTCCTTCCATTCCAGCTTACACTGGCAAATATAAATAAAGCTCCACAAGGAAGGCAGGACATTGGAGGGGGGACAGGAGATCTGGATTCTAGTCCTGGTGCTGCCGTTTGTGACTTAACGTAAGTATCTTATTTTTCGCTGTGGTTCAGTTCCCTCTGCCCCCATCATTACTGATGGGGATACTGAAGTCCCCTATCTCATGGGCATTGAAGGAGAGTTTTTAAAAGCACTCTGACACAGTCAGAGGGAAAGCACCACAGAAGCAAAAAGATCATCCTCACTGAGCTTCCTTTAGTTCACTACCATCTAAGCTTAATCTCCTGTTCTTCTTCTAGTACATAGACTAATAGGAATTACTACACTGAAAAAAGACCATTTATCCCTCTGGTCAAATGACCTGACATGCAGAAATAGTCTGTATTTCATGCTCCAAAGGAACACAAAAATGCTTTTTTAAAAATGCCTATTTATTTCAATGACTGTCCATGGTCTATAATTCCATTGAATTAAATTAAAAGTCATGGAGTAAAATATTTCTTTTGGTCAGTTGCAGATTTGCTTTCCTGTATTTTCAGGAAGTGCGTATACTGGCTGTGTACGTGTAGGAGTGAGGCTGTTGAGAGGCAGGACGAGTGAGAAAGCCAATGAAAGAGACATTTGGCCACCCTTGCTCACCGTGAATAATACCTTGCTCTGCAAGTGGCTCTGTTGACAAGGTAAGGGGTGATGCTCAAACAGTAGAAAGGTCTCATGCCTGGCGATGCTTTGCACTTGTTACAGCTCCTGAGTCTGCAGCAAGGTGTCAGTACAGTGGTCAGATGCTGAACCCAGGGGTAGGGAGAAGGGGGGAATCAAAGAGCAGGAACAACTTCCCTGTGGGATCACCTCTATATGTGACATAGATGTAATAGTGATCCTATCTATCTATCTATAGTTCCTGCAGTGTCATCTGATCTATATCATCTTTCAGGGCTGCATTCATCCTTGGGCTGCTGGAACTGCTGTGTGCTCTCCATTCAAGGTTGGCTCAGCTCTGAGGGCTAACCTAAACTTCATCCTTACTGTAATGGCACTATGGGTCACTGGAAAGGTATAAATTGCTGGGCATAAGAACACCCCAGCAACACCCTCCATCCTTCATCCCACGCATGGGACTTCCCAGGACTGTCCCCAAGGTTTTTCACAGTATAGGGATTGTGCCTACCCTTGGGTTCCTTTGCATTAGCCTAGCTCTCTTAAGAGGCTCTGTATCCTACCTACAGCCTTCATCACTGTAGTGTATCAGCACCATGCATGAGGGCTGCTGGGAGGGAGGAGGTGCTATAGTGTTGCTGCTATTAATGTCATGGAGTATGGGTGGACAGGGCGAAGGGCAGAATAGACAAGAAATAGCAGTACCAGTTAGGAAGGATGGGCTCACAGCAATTATTTGATGTGACTAGAACAGGAGAAAAGTGAATTTAAAGTCTGTTGAATAGCCAATGAACCTGTCTCATATTCTGTCTCTCCCATCCTACTGTTTTGAAATTAGCTATGTACATAGCCAGATCTCATGCTCTCTCCTGTTCCCCTTTTCACTAGAGAAAATTTAAAATGTCTTAGCATTCTCTATGTCTGTCTGTCATGCTTCCACTCTGAGGGAAATGATAATATAGTGGTCTTTTCAGGCTCTACTCTGTTTATAAAAACTAGGTCATCCAATCAGGGAACAGAAATCAGGTCATGTGAGTTGGATGATCCTATATAGAGACTACTGTGTTCTGAGCGCTGAATACTGGATGGAGCCCTCACTACAAACAGCTTGTGAGACTCCATCAGCCCTAATTTGTTCATGAAAACTATTATTCAAGCCACCAAGAAGAGTCCCTCCCCAATTTCCTTGAGGCCTCACTACCTCCAAGGTCTCATATCCCAGTAATCATATTGCCAGCTGTGGAGGAATGGATTAGACTCCTTCTGAAACTCACTGAAGCTGTCCTTTAACTAGCCAGAGGAGTTTACTGTTGAGCAACTGGAGGCCTCCTCTCAGATCATGATGACAGAAAAACTACAGCAGACCAAGAGATAACAGTCTCTAAAATGTGTGCCTTTCTGTGCTCCAAACAGGACTATAGTCCCTACTGTTGTTTAGGGAGATTGACGTCCTGCAAATCGGAGCTCAAAGAGTAGTGAAGTCAGAGCAGGATGCATACGCACACTCACTAACTGCCCTGTGGCAGAACTGAGCTCTGCAGAAGGGAGCAGAGGATTAAACAATACACAGGAGAGAGAGTTAGTGTGACAACTGCAGAGTGGGTCTACGTAACCTGTGAAATAACTAATCATTGCAAAATAAAGGATAATCATCACGTCTTAGCACTGCAGTGCAGGAACCCAGCTTCACGGCAGTGCACTATGGGCTGAAGAGATGGAAAGCTAATTAATGCAACAACAAAAACAACTCTCTGTGATCCCCAAAGCACAGGTCTGAGTGAACTCTCAAAATAAGTAATTGGTTCCTTATTTTACTCATTCTCTCTCTTTCCTGGCTAGGTGCTAAACTGCATATTTCCCTTTCATCCTGTCTTTCATGTTTTTATTTCACCTGCTTGATTTAGTGAAGCAAGAAGAGAGAAATAAAACACTGGTACTGAGCTCCAGCTATGTAATTAAAAAAAAAAAGCTGGATGTAGGCTGCTCAAATTTCTTCCTCACTCTCATTGCTTCTTATATTCAAAACTAACAAGGTGCAAGGGAAATAAGTCCACAAAAAATGCTTGGGGGGGCAGGGGGAGTTGGGCTCTTCCTTCATCCCACCCACCAACCTCGTTTGAATTAAAGTTGAACCAAAACTTTTTACCTACCCGGAGGTGGGTTCAGGGGCCTGGGCTCCTGCTGCAACCGTCAGGGACAACAATGGCATCTAAGCAGTGCGAGGAATGAAGGCAATGCAGCTCCGCTATGCTGCCGAACTGTAGATGCTTACGATGCCATCATCTGTAGTGAGGAAACACAGCATTCTGAACATGGGTCCCGGTTGCTGGCAAGTGAAGGAGGAACTGATATTTCAACCATCCTTTCAAAATAAAAAGTCAGTCACTATCCAAATCCCAGCCATGAAAAATTTCTAAATTTTGGATGGATGTGGGGTGTCAGACTATCTGAATCTAGGTCCACATTTTGCAAATCAGTCAGAGATTTCTGATGAGCTAAACCAAAGTCCTGAACACCCTCAATGTAAAAAGGTTTTGAAAAACTAAACCCTTGATCCACAATAACCTGTGTCTTTATAACAGCCAAACCAACCCCTCATCACAGGGCAACAGCATATTTGAACCTACAACTGATCAGAAGCACTCTAGCACTTGAGCAAAGGATGAAATCTCTGCTCTAATGAAGTCAATGGCAAAACTCCACTGCATGTATATAACACATTGTATAGTGGCTTACAAACACATGACCAAACATTTCGAGGTTCAGAGTTTTGTCTTGCTGAGGCCGTTTCTTATCATATATTTCTCTGTAATTTTTTACATCTATACTTTGTGTGAGTACTAGAGTTGAATCCTGCTATGAGGTGTTGAGTGCCTCCTAGGAACATGCTCAGCTCCCACTGAAGTCTATGGGCCTATCTTGCTCTCTTTAAGTCAATGGGAGCTTTCCCACTGATTTCAACAGAGCAGGATATGACCAGATGGAAGCTGAGAGCACTCAGCACTATCCACACTGATCAATGTCTCACAAAAATGGATGTTTAGTAATTTTTTGTACTGATTTTAATGCTTTTCACTTCACTCATTACCCAGCTAAGCTTTGAAAAATCCTGTCCTTTTCCTTCTCCCCATCTCCATCTCTCAGAAGAGAATGTCATTCAACTATCTGTCAGAAGAACACAGTTTTCTTGTTCCACTCACAGTGGCCTGTAATAACAACATTTTATCACCTGCCTGCAAAGTTCCCACTAGCTTCTGAAACCCACAAAAATCAGCACTGCACCCGGAACAGGATGGCCTGCTAATCTCTGCACAGTGGGCCTGATTTTCCACCGCTTTGCACCCTGGGTAGTCATCTACACCTGTGCAAAGTGGGGATAAAATGCTATCACATCGGAATGGCAGCATGTCACATCCACTTCGCACAGCTGTGAATGACTCAAGAGGCAAGGCCATGGGAGCAGGGCCCATGTTGCTGTTACCAATTTATATTTAAAAGGCTGTGGCCAAAATTTTCAGAAACTTGTGCCTAAAGTTACACATCTAAATCCATACTTAACTAACTAAAACGTAGCCTGATTTTCAGAAATGCTGGACATCCCAAGGTCTCCTTTCAAACCAGTAGGAGCTGCTAGGGGGTTCAGTCCTTTGGAAAGTCAGGCCATTGATTTAGGTCCCTAAATATGAACTTAGAGAAGTCTAACTGTAGACATTTTTTTTAAAAAATTGGCCTCCATTTATTTCAGAGCCTTTCAGTTCCTTTTTTTCACTCAGGATTATTCAAAATTTTAAATTGATATGAATATACTGTACAGAACAGTCCTGAACAAGCCAAGTAATGACTGTGATTCACACAGGACCAATGATGGCCAATTTGGCAGGACACTAGCCTAGATAGCTTCCTAATGACCTCCTGTCCCACTACCTGGAGATATTACATGCGTCAGCAATGCAGCAATCATTTTAAAAAAGCACTATCCATCGTGTTTTCGGCTTTGCTTTTTATTTAATAAGTTTGAGCTTTAAAATAAAAAAAAAAAAAAGACCTGCTAAGTCCAAATCCTAATGCCAGTTTACATAGCAATATGGGGTGCATGACCTCAAGCAGGCTGCATCGACTTGCTACACAAGAGACCATTTCTCCTTCTGCAGTTGGGAGAGGAGGATCTTATGCAAATGAGCAGAACTCCCTGAGCAACCACCTGCCACTTTTGCAGCATGTTAAGGTCTCTCACAACAGCAGTCCATGCACTCCTCGCATTTCTGGGTTGCGGGGACTGCTTAGTCATGCTTCACACAGATAGCAGGATGCTAAAAGGAGGGCAGGGAGGAGGCAAGCCTCTGCTGCCCCCCACCCTCACTCTCTTTACACTGATTCATGGATATTCCAAGGCAAGAGGATCAACATGTAAGTTATAGGGCTCTGTGGAATGTGGTGGTGCAGCATCATAGATCAGATTGCAGTATTAGGCCTATAGACAGTGAAAGGCCAGACCACATACTGGAGTTGGCAGTGGGGTACTGCACTGATTCTCCTGGAACCCACAAGTGTGTTATGATTTTCCCTCTGTTCCAAGTGAACAGGTTCTAGATAAAAAAAAAAGATTTTATACTTATTTCACTGAGGGGCAAGAGGTTAATTAAATTGCTTTCAAAATTTCTTGTACTTCTTTTGCTGACCTCCCACCCAAGGATGACAGCAAGTATCTGACTTGCTGCCAGATTAACGCTAATGCCACTGCAGAGCGCTGTCAGAGGAGCACACAGTCACCTACACAAATATATATACTCATTCAAGCATGGGAACTGAGACAGTACCCCTAGAAGTGAATAGAAAGATTCTCATTGTCTCCAGTGAGACTTGGAGCAGGTCTATAGTGCACAACTGTTTTTTATAAGGAATAAATGAGAAATGTTTTAAAAGTTACTTTATTGTTTATTTATAGAGGTCCAAACCAAGCTCCGAGCCACACTGCACAGGGCACTGCATGAGACATTTCCTGCCTCTAGGAGACTACAATCTAAATAGGCAGGATAGACATAGTATGTGAGAAAGGGAACATTATTATTCACAATTTACAGCTGGGAAACTGAGGCGTCGGGTGATCACATGACTAGCCCATAGGAAATTTGTGACAGAGCCAGGAATTGAACCCATATCTCCAAAGTCTTAATCAAGTGCCTTAACCATCCTGAGTCATTTTAACTAGCCTTCTTTCCATTTTCCCACTTACTAAATTGTTAAGAACCTTTAAAGAAACCTATCTGGTACGTCAATTGCCAAAGTCACGGTGCCAAAGAGCGACACTGTTTGTGGATTTTCTTAGGCCAAATAGTTTACATCAACCTGCGTCTCATCACTGAAAGCATGTTCGCTGACTCTTTCCTGAGGTGAGAAATTCACTCATTTTCTCCAAGCAGGATACATCAAAGCATTGTTGTTTTTTCTTGCTTGCTTCCTTCCACTTTTATATTCTTATTTCCTTGCATTTATTGCTTCACAATTTTAAAATTAATAATAGGTAGGATGTCCCTCATAAAGGAGCTTCTCCTGATGTCAAAACCTCTTGGTAAAGTCCTCTACGTTCCCTCCCCATGTATAAATTGTCAAAATGACTTGCAGATACATTCTCATTAAAAGGAGGGTTTGATAACAGCGAGCCCTTCACTGGTTGTTTCCCTCTAATGGAAGAAGTGTTTGTTATCATAGATGTCGGAAACAAAGTGGTACCTGCTCTAACTTCCTCCTGTCCTATCACTGTACAGCTCACTTGCATGAGGTACATGTTTGGGTGGAAGGAAAAGTTATCACAAGTGAGATACCCAATGTATATCCTCCCTGTTGGGGCCTAAGCACATGCCCTCCACTGACTGAAAGGTGTGAAATTGTCAGACTAAATATGGAACATAGCTTGGTGGTGGCCATCTCTTTCGTGTCACTCATGTTCACCAGCCAGGAAGTCATGTTTCAAAATAGAAAAGTGAACTTAGTGCTGGTGAAAGATGCCAGAGCGACAGATCTGGAGACCCAAGCCTTCGATTTAGCCACCAAGCAGAATGGGAAACAACAGGGCAAGCTTCTCCCACACCTGTCCCTTTCCCCTAAAGCTTTTCTTCCCTTAAAAACAATCACTCCAGGTCATGGTTAAGTTCATTCAATGAGAGGTTCATTGTCTGCACTCATTCTGTCCTCAGCCACACTGCCAAAGCAGGGCCTGAGTCACTACTGTCTTGCACCTTGTATAGTACGAAAGCAAGTATAAGACACTATGGGGTGAATTCTCCCTCATGGCAGAACTTTGTAAGAAGATGGGGCTGTCAGAAAGTTGGTTGTGGTTCCCCCAGCCTGTGCCACTTGGTCTTGGCATGAATTAGAGAAGGTGAGGAACTATTCTAACTTACTCCAATGATACAAGGTTACCGAGTGACTTTAAATACCTTTCAACCAGTAGAAGATAGCAGTAGCACAGCTGCACTTTGACATGCACCTACCCCATCCCTGTCCCTACCTCATCCCTAACATCAGGATTCAAAAAAAATTTCTTGGTGCCTCTGAAAGGGTTTCATTCACTGCAAGTGTAGCTCCTTGTGTCTAGGAATTATCTCTTGCAGCATCTGGCACCTCTTTCTCTTGATAGTTTATGCTGATCCCTCTCTCAGCTCCTTCTTCATGACTCAGCCTCCAGCCAGATCATATATAGTGCCTCCTACTTCTGGGATAAAGTCCCAGCCAGCCAGCTGTTTGTATGCCATCTCAGGCAGCCTTCTGTTCCAACACCTAGGAACCTAATTCTGCTCAGCCTCAGGCTCTGGTGCTGTTTCTCTGGGCTCTTTCCTACCCCATCTTCTCTAGGTTTACTTCTGGAGCTTCCTCTGCTCCCATTAACTATTTTCCCCTTCTTGACCTTTTGTAAGACTGCTTCATTCAGCTCATGGCCAGGCTTTACTCTAACCCTTGATCTCCTACTTGTCCCTGGCCAACTCCCTTTCCATCTGGGGAGTAACTGCAGACCTCCTCCCTGCAGCACCTTCCTGCTCTCACTTCCTGGCTTAATAGTCCTAGCCCAGCTCCTTGCCAAGCTAGGATTCATCTGTCATAAGGCCCTATCAATGCGTGGTTCCCCTCTGGCTGCAGCATCTAAGGTTAACTGACCCCACACATTAACACATTCAGGGCTTGGGTGGAGGCGGACACCCCATCGCAGTGTCTTGGACGGTTCTTTCTTGGAACAACTAGTCCTAGAGTACACAAAAGGAGAGGCTATTCAAGAGCTGGCTCGAGAAATAACTGTAGTTGAGCCACAACTGAGTAAAGACCACAATATAAATGAGTTTATCATCCTGAGGGCAGGAGTCATTCCAAAAATTAGCTCAGTGACACTACATTTAAAAAGTGGGGTTTAAAAAAATAAATAATAAAAGAGTAAGCTAATTAAAGACCCTAGAGTCAAAAATAATTAAAATATTTTGACTCAAAGTCGGGCTGCTTACGCATACCATTTTTGAGTCAGAGAAGGCACGAATGCACCAAACAGAAAGGAATGAGAAAAGCAAGAAGAAGAAGAAAAAGTGCTTAGTTAAATGGCAAGGTTCAAGAGCTTATTTGAGCCAAAGGAGTAACTTCCATGAAATGGTTTTCCTGTCCTGTTAATATTTTTGAGTTTTTGAACTTTTTCTCAACCCACATTGGAATAAAAGTCATAAATCTCAAAAATATTTGTGAACCAAAAATTTTTTTTTTTTCATTTTAAGTCAATAAAAAACAGGATTTTCTTCAGTAATTTTGTAATGTTTTACTTTGATTTTCATCTTTTTCCTTGTTAAATATTTAGTTCCAGCCTACTTAGCTTAAATTTCAAAATGAAGAGTCATTTTGAACTGAAAAAAAAAACATGATTTTTTTTATTGTCAAAATGAAACATTGCAACAATTTCAAAACTTTTTTCTCTATCTTTTTTCAAGTCAGGAAATTTGTCTAACCCATGCCTCCTTTGCAAAAAGTTTCAGTTTTGACAAATTGGCATTTCTGATGAACAAATGATTTGTTGAAAAAAATTCTAGCCAGCTCTCTCTCAGATATTCAAGTGTTAAAAAGGAAAAACTGATAAACTAAATAGCATCACTGTAGCAAAAACTGAATGGTTGTACATCCCAGAGTTTGGGAGGCATTTAAAAATGAAGTCGCTGGGCTGATAACAAAAATATGACAAAGAGTCCTGTGGCATCTTATAGACTAACAGACATATTGGAGCATGAGCTTTCGTGGGTGAATACCCACTTGGTGAGATGCAAAAATATGCACTCTCTCATTGAAGTCAGATATGCTGTAGAAGGACTGCAGGACGGCAACCATTGTACCTGTGTTTAGGAAAGGCTGATTCTAGGAATTATAAATCAGAGAATCTAACTTCATTACCAGCTAAATTGGTTGAAACAACGGTCAAAAATAGAATGATAAAACACCTACATGAAAACCAAATGAGAGAAACAAACCAGCACAGCTTTTATAAAAGAAAAATATGTCTCTTGTATCTGTTAGAATTGTTTGAACACAATCAACAAGATCACAGATAAAGGAGAACTGGCTGATAAAATTTGTTTGAACTTTCAAAAATCTTTGATAAAGTCCCTCCCAAGAAGGTATTAAGGAAACTAAGAAGTCATGGGGTGAGAGGTAAAGTATGATCCTGAATTAGAAATTGGTTAAGAGATGAAAACAAAGACTACACATGAATGGTCTATTTTCAACCAGATAGGAGATTAACAATAGAGTGCCCCATGGTTCTATACTAGAAACAATACTGTTTGTTTATTAATCATCTGGAAAAGTGAGAGAACAGTAAGGTTGCAAAATTTACAGATACAATTATTTGGGTTAAACAAGACTAGAGGAGACTGAGGAATTTTAGAGGAAACTAAACAAGCTAGGTGAATGGGCAACTACAATATCAAATTAAATGCTGTGTGGACTGGTAAAAGATGTTGCACATTGGAAGGAATAATGTGAAATATTTCACACCTTACTGCTTTCTAAATTACGTGGGACTGCTCAGAAAAAAAGACCTGGGCATCATTGTTGACATTCACTTAAAAACTCTGCTAGAGGTACAACAGCGGGAAAAAAAACAAAATAAATGTTAGGATATTTAATGAATGGAATGGAGAGTAATACTGAAAATCTGATGTCATTAAATAAATCAATGTTACTCCCTCACCTGGGACACTATAGTCACCACATCTCCAAAAAAAAAAGAGTATAGAAGAAAGAGAGAGAAATGATTAGAAACCTGGAAAAACTTCCATCTGAAGAGTGACTGGAAAGACTGTGACTGTTTAGTTGAGAAAGGAAAAAAGAAAAGGAGACATGATAGAGATAAATTAAACAACTCTCCTATTTGCCCTTTCTCATAACACATGAGAATGTAGCAACAATCAGAGGCAACACATTTAAAATGGATTAAAAGTTTTGGTTTGGGTGTTTTGGTTGTTGTTTTTTTTTTTTTTAATAGAACACATAATTGACCTGCTGAACTCATCACCACATGATATTACTGAGGCCAAGAGCGTAATGGGAGTTAGAACAGGATTAACTGCTAATATGGATAATGAGAATACCCAAAGTAACATTACAATGGATAAGGGGTTTTGTTTGGTTGGAGGTTTTTTTAGAAGGGATATGAATCCTCGTTTTCCTAAGGGATAAATCAGCCAGTAACTGATTTAGTTATTAGTTATCAGCCAGTTTCTTATTAAGAAGAAATTTTCCTTATGGGCAAGTTACTGCATAATTGGCTATGGTGGTGTTTCTTGCACCTCCCTTGGAAACATCTGCTATTAGCCACTGTCACAGACAAGATACTGGACAAGATCAATCAGCAATCTGATCTACTGTTGCAGTTCCTATGTTCCCTGACTGGACGACTGAAGACGTTTGACTAAGAGACTAATGAATCATTATTACAAATAATGCGCTTCCAGTTAATTATCACTGCTAAATTCATGAAACGCTTGAGATGAATGCAGAGGAATGCAAATCTTTGGTCACCCTATACTCACAAACAATTAATAACATAACTTCGCAAATAACAGTGGCATGAACTTGCCATATTTATTCATTAAAATATTTGTGAAATATCTTTACGACATGACCAGTTCTAATTCTAAGTGATAGGGTGGCCTAATGAGAGGAATCTCCAGTCCCTATTCTCTGTATTATGTTCCTGTGGAAATTAACTGGCTAAATATGAATTAGACGGATTACGAAAAAGGAACATTAGAAAACCTATTGTAAAGCTTGAGGGGAAAATTCATTAGTATCTAGATCAGAAGAATATACAGCTTCTGACTGGGCAGAACGTCATTTCTTTCATGGTCAAGATGTGCTGTTTTTCATTTTTCACAAGAAGAAATAGATTTACAAAGATGAAGGGCCATATCCTCAGATGATGTAAATCAGCATAGCTTCACTGAAGTCAAGGGAGCAATACCCATTCACGCCTGCTGAAGATTGAACCCAAAGAAATTAGAGAATGGGGAGATCTTTTTTTCTGAGTTTGTTTTTAACAAATCATTTTATTTTTTCTGTGTGTCAAGGAGGGCTTTTCACAATAGTTCAAGACTAGCTAGACTATTTAGGGCATTGTATCTAACTCCCTGTCTGTGCAGGAATTTTATCTATCTGCAATTTCTCCACTGCTTTTCAAAAAGTTTGTCGCAAACTCTGAGAGGTGCTAGGAGCTGCAATTGCTCATCACCTTTTGTGCTTTAGTCACTATTAAAGATGTCTAATTGCTATCATTATTAGAGCTTTTCCATCCCACTAATCATGTCCATTATCACACTGTTTTCTCTTTAGTGGGAGCAAGCTCCCAAGAGCTGTTTAGTAAGTAGTTGTCAAAATCTCAGCATATCCTAATGAAGTTTCTTCAAGAAAATGTTACTATTAAAAGGCAAATTCTAAGCTAAAATCCATTGGCATAAATCAGGAGTAATTCCATTAAAAACAGTGGAGTTTCTCCTGATTTGCATAAGTGGAATGTAATTAAGATAAAAATCTAGCCCATAGATCCAAATACGTTGCTACGTGGCAAGGATTCAGGACAGCATCTAGTCAAAAGAAAAACAGAGGGACAGATCCTCAACTCTATTACCTTGCTGAGGATCTCACTCTGAGTGATGATTTGGTTTATTTTACCCTTATCATATTCTTGAAAATGAACATATGGCAGCACATGCACTATTGGGACCACTGGATAGATATGGTTTATTAGCAAGCATACTCTATAAAGTGCTTGATAAAAACAAGATGAAATTTGGTGCACATTGACCCCGTCCTCTCTGGTCTTAAAATCACGCTACTGGTGGAGATAATAATGATAGTGACCTGAGAAGAGGCATCTGTTTGGAACCAATGCTCATCTGCAGCACTGTCTGCATGGGACACAAGCAGTGTTAGGCACAAAGATACAGCACTAAAGGTAATGCTGCAAAACTTGTCTGCCAACAGCTTCCTACACCCACTAAAAAGTATCTTTAAACCTGAGCAAGGAGAATAGATGGCAGAGACCCTGGGAGAAGGTCTTTTTAATCCAACTCTTAGGACTGACTTCATTTCTTAATTCTTCTGGGTTGTGTCAATGGAACTGGTGCTGGAAATGGGGAGTACAGTGACACAAGCCATTTATCACCCTCATTCTGCTGGGAATCCAGAGCTAAATGGTGCAGCCCAAAGGCACGCGTGGTTTGTCTGGGAAGTGGTGGGGCTAGGACAGTCAGGTAGCTGATTCATTACATCTCCTGGGCACCTCCCATCTAAGAAATGGTATGGAGGCCTAGACAAAACTGTAAATTGTCTTTACCAGACAGACAGGATTTCCTGGGGCAGATGGAAGAAATACTCAGTGGTTTAATTCCCCTCAGGTACAGCTGTTTTCACAGGTATGGAGGAGAGAGGAAATTTGCAACTTTGTGCCCATGGGAGTGAATCTGCCTCTTCTCTTATTTTTTACTAGGGTTTGAAAATACCACCATCTGATTTTAGCGTTTAATACCACAAGCATTTGAAAAACAACACCTTTGCCCTCCACCAGGCTGGATCTAGGCTTGAATGATGCCTCTTGACCTTCCTTAGCCTGATTACTGTTACCCACTGATGCCCACACAGGTACACCATCTACAAAGCATATATGATAAGGCCAACATCTTCAAAAGCCTTCAGTAATTGTATGTGCCTTAGCACCTTTGAGAATTAGGCCCATAGTATCTCAAGTTGGAAAGAAAACAGCTAGGCTTCCAAAGTTAGTGAATAAAAGGCTAATATAGACCCTCTCCACCAGCTCCAATTATTGCTTCTCTGGAGTTGTACAATCAATTTAGAATTTGATGCCTTAACCTGCAAGACCATAAAGTGAGATTAGCTGGGTTTTTAGAGTATTCACTGAAGAGGAAAGAACTCATTGGAAACAGACAACAGATGGAGACAAACCTACCTTATTTTGTTTTCTTGCCCTTTTCCCCCTGGACTATAGAGGAATCAGACAGTAGTCTCAAATGTCTCCAGGTTTATCTTCATGCCACACAAATTCAACGCTCTCCCTATTTATTATAGTGAATAGTTCATAGCAGAAATTTTGAATCAGAAAACTGGGGGTATAGAAAACATCACAAAAGATGACCAAATAAACCCCACTGTTCTCTACACTAATGTTTTTTATCTGGCATGTTTGGGGTATTCTACCCATATTAGGGCCTGGACAGACTATGAAGTACAAAGCTGGAGCAAAGTGGGCAAGATGTAAATGAGAAGGGATAGGTATTGCCCTGACTGGGATTCTAAGAACAGTTGGTGCTTGATATTGTTTTCATCTTCAAATCACTTTGCAAGCATTAACCATTATAATGCACCTATCCCACTTGGTATGTGTGTTCTTTATTATTAACTCCACTTTAGCTAGGGAAACTGAGGCAAAGAAGCTAAGTGTACCATGTGAGTCTGTGTCAGAGCCAGGACTGGAACGGGCTTGCCCTTCTGTACTCAGAGCACCTTACTGCTGCATCTGCTGCTATACTGTAATGGCAGTTACAAAGATTAAAGTGGTCTACAGAATCCTGTGGAGCGCGGGTGGACAGACCTGAGGTGGGGAGGACAGCCAAAGACCTAGCTCTGGAAGTAAGACAAGTGCAAGAAATTGTGCAGCATGAGCAATAGCTCAAGGATCAGCTGTGAGACGGAACAGAAAAGACTTCGTAGAAAATGATCGGAATCTCTTACCTTTGAGACATCCATAGAACAAAGTATTTAAAGCTTTTGGTTTCTTTCTGGATTAGGTTCAACATATGAAGGTAGCTGAGTAACCAAGCTATGACTTTCCCCTTCCTTGTGGGGACCAGCCTCTTATAAAGGAGGAGGGGAAATTGACGTTTCCCCCCTCATCCTCTCCCATTTTCCTCAAGACATAACCATACTCTACCAAATGTCCAAGGAAGGCAGACATCAGGAGAAGTTGTCGGCTACACATCCCATAGAGATTGAGAAGACACCTCCTTCCTTTTCCCGAACACCTGAGTTCAGTTTCACCCGTGCCTCCTTCTCACCCACCCAGTTTGCGCATCCCATCGGAAGTGCTTAACCTCGTTAGAAATCAGACACGTGAACTTAAAATGCCTGCGGTAGGTTAGTTCTGAAAGCACCACTAGGTGCCCGTCTCGTCTACCACCTACTTCGGGAGGTCAGTTCCCGGAGCGGATTTGACCAAGGGCCGCTTCCCACTCTCCAGCGATGTTCTCCTAGCCTTTCTCGGGCACTAGAGGGCGCTGCCATTTGAGACTCTGCGAACTTCCTTCCGATTCGGTTTCACCTAACTTGAACTCAGAGAGGTCTTGATCCTTGGGGGCAGAGGATCTGTTTCATTACGACTGAGCTTGCCGTGTTTCCTGTGTCGTATTGCTATGGAAACAGCACCAAGAAAGAGCATGATGTATGTAGGTCATAATATCAATGAAGATGAGAAAGTTGGGGCGGGTTGGGGTAACTGTCTGGGATTCTATCAGTGGAATGGGTGCTGGCAACTCTCACATCAGACACTTGTAAAGGGAATAGGAACAGCAAACCTGAAACAGGCGGAATGATTCAGACACATTGAGCAATAGAGACCCATAAAGGGCACATGGAGACCCATACCAGAGTGGGGGGGAGGGGGATGAACAGCAGGCGCTAAAATTGTCCATAGTTCTTAGAGATTCCTTGTCACACAATAAGACGACTTAGCTTATCCCCCTTCACGGATATTGGTCCCACGCACACCGCTTCCAACACACGCACTGGTACCTAAACTGTACTCTGGTAAAAGCAACACTTTTGGTTTAGGAAGGTAGCTCTCACTCTATGCAGATAGCAAAGGTACAATGTCTTGAGCAAATAGCCTTTGATTATGACTGTGGCATTGACCCGGAGAAAGCAGTGAACCGACGGGTTTTTGACCCCCTCCCATCTTTCTCCAAAGTAATGGAACAAACAGAAAACGAGGCAACCCAAACTGAACTCGAACCTATTTTAAGTACTAATAGACCAGCCTAGCTGCTGACTGCAATGCAGAACTTCCAGGTAGGTCTTGGGCAGGGCGGAATGGGCCAGCTTTCCTGCACCTGAGATTGCCCATTGGCTCAGCCCAGAACATGCTTTCGTGATCCAGCGTGAGAGTACAAACTGCTGTTAAAGCACAAACTGCAAGCAAGTGTTAAGAGATCGGGGGGGGGGGGAGCTGAGCCAAACATAACAAAGAGTTGCCTAAATAAGAGAGGAAAGCATTCACTGATCAGCATCATAAGGTTTATACATGTGTCATCGGAGTGGTGTGTGTCATATACCACAAGATTGAGGTAGGGAACACAGCTAAAATTACAGGCTTTGTAATGCCATAAAAGCGTACCGCGTGCCTACTTTTTAGATCAAATGTTAACTTCCCATTCCCCCCTCCCCCTCAGCTGCAAGTTCAGAATGTCAGTCGGGGGGCAGCCCCCTGGCCTCTGCATTTCAGAGCAGAGATGAGGGACAGCTTCTAAGGAAGGAGGCTGAAATAGGGACTGCTTTCTGCTTCTCTCTGCAAAACCACCCCTCACTGGCAAGCCACAGCAAGGAGAGAGTCCTAGTGCGAAGAGATTGCCGACAGGGACATACTCCCCCAGTCGAGAAAGAGAACTCCATTCCCTTAATCGAACCTGATCAGAGGAAGTCATAGAGGAAGGGTGGAGGGGAGAAAAGCTACTTAGAGATAGCCTGAAGGGGAGATATATTATTTATGACCTTATTCCTCTTTATAATTTGCGAAATTAGGGCCTGATCCAAAGCCCACTGAAATAAATGGAAAAACTTCCACTGGCTTCAGTGAGTGTTGGGTCAGACCCTTATAAAATAATCCTGCCGGCCTCTTTAGATGAGACACTTTAACACTCCTGGTGCTGGCTCTCATGCCACCATGAATTGGTGTGCTGTGATATGACACGGACACAGTCACTCCCTTGCAAGACAGAGAGCATCTAGTTATCTGTCAGAAAAACACTATGTCCCGATGGAACCTGCTCTTTAGTCTTCTGTACGAATTCACACACCCAGGGAAGTCTAACCTTGTCAGTTACATAATAGTTGTCTCATTAATATCAAGCTCCTTTAAAGTCTTTAATTTGCTTGAACAGCAAAGGGAAGAGGAAGGGAGGCCAGAGGGAGAAAGGTTTGTGATGGCTGTAGGACGGCAACCAACATAGGCCAGGAAAATGTGCCCCCAAACTAAGAATTTTAGCATGCCTCTTTTGCACCTCCTTGAGACCTGTGCAATAGTCCCACAGGCTCTGATAGGGGAAGGGGAGCAATTCGACTACAGCGGAATGAAGTTTAAATTGGTTTTGAGTCCGTATGTGTCTGATTTACAGCACCCATAATGCGGCTAGTTCCCCTTTAAACTTGTAAAGTGTGAGCTCTACAGTTTGATTTCGTTTTCAGGGTTGTCTCATCATACCTCCACCGACACCAGTACCCCTGCCTCCTTGGTGTAGCTTTCCTTGTGGGAAGCATCTCGGAGAGAACTGACTTTTCGGTGCCTACAGAAAAGCATGTGTGCAGCAGGCAAAAACAGAAATAGAGCTTTTTTTTTTTTTTTTACACATGGAGCAGGGATTTCCTATTGCGGCAGCCCGAGCACAAAAACACCCCCTCCACCCAGTGCAGCAGCCTCATCTTAGGGCTGCTACAGCATTTGCACAACTGGGCTTTATGACGAAGATGACCCGGGGGACTTGATGACGGGCATAAAAGAAGAAACCGAGGAATCTTTACAACAGTGACAAATCGATGTTTACATTTAAACAGGTGGCAGGAGCGTAAGTGTATGTGTGTGTCTTAGGGCTGGGGAAGGAGTGGGCAACTACCTGATAGATGAGCCAGAGAGACAAACAGAAGCTCGGGCAGCTGTTATTTCAGAGGTGGATTTTCCCCAGAATTCCGGGTCTGAGACCCTACTCCCTTGTGATATGCATATATCTCCAGATACTGTGTAGTCACAATAAACACAAAAGGACATGGTCAGAGACAGCCTATTCGGAACATAGGGGCGAAATCTTCCTAACCAAACTCTAACCCATTGATTTCAATGGGATCGGTCCCCTGGGTCTAAGACACGAGGATCCGACCCCAGAGCATTCATCCCCTGACACCTCATCATTTTGATGGCTTCTAACTCTCCTCATATATAAAAAACCATCCGAAGGGTGCATATGCTTGTGAGTGGTGCAGTGCTGTGCAAAGAAGTAATGTTCAGATGGGAATGGAAAGTGCCTATGAACGACCGTAGTATGGCTGGTGTGACTTCAGACTCTGCATGTATACACTCTGCATTAGCATTACAGCTGTGCTATTAGGTTGTTTCTCTCTCCCCCCCCCCCGTTGTGTAGATTCCCATCCCAATCCTGCCTTTGATGTGACCCATCACAGTATTCGAGACAAAGAGGCACATTTAGAACGCAAAGATCCTGGGCCTGATCCTCAGCTGAGATAAATCATCACCCCATTGATTTCAATTTGTGTTCCTCGATTTACACCAGCTGAGGAGCCGTAATACTGAGTATTTCTGGTGAGTCGCTCCTGTGGTTTGGGATCCCACATACCGTTTCCCGCAATCACATCTTCGCCTTTTGGACGTGCCTTCCTCTCTTCCTCCCACTGTTATGAAAGTTTCAAAGATAACATCTGCCTCAAGTAACCTAAGTGTCAACAGCTCCAAGCACCCAACTCTTCCTCCCCCGGTCCCCGCCCCGCTCTTTGGGGCATTTCGGCCGCGCTGTAAGCGCAAATCACTAGTTGGAGCCCGACGAAGGGAAACTAAGGACAGGCTCAGCGGCTATCACCGAGGCTGGGGCGTAAATTAACTGTACGATCGTCTTCCCTACCCCCAGCGCTTGCGTTTTAAAAAGCCCTCCCGTCCTGAGCGTTACAGTGATCACAGCTGTATTTCAGCCAGCGAGGTAACAGACTGTCCCTATCACGGTTTGTGCCGCCTCATGTTCCGAACCCCGGTTTGAGGCAAGGGCCTGTCAGGGATCACCTCTTCTTCCCACCCGCTCCCCTACCAGTGCCTGGCAAATATTTGCTACCTTCTTTTAACTATCATCGGTAAATACAGTGTCCTGCGGTATTAAAGCAAAATTCCTTTGATGAGAGAGAGCAGGCGGGACCATTCCTTAGCAGGTAACATCTCTCAGAAGTGGAGAAATAAACATGTCACGTCTCTAGGCAGGAGTGACACAGAGCCCAGAAAATGCCATGCTCCGTTGGAATGCAGCAGTCACATTGAAAAGCCGTGGATACTTCTTAAAACAAACGAGGGAGTCTGCAGTCAGCGTCCCGCTCCTCTCTTTCACTGCAAAACCATTTTAGCCTGGTTTCTAGGGTTATTTCTATAATGATAATTCAGAACAGATCTGGTTGATTCAATTGCTTTCCGTTATCCCCCTAACTACTACCCCCTTGTCGCCCTCCCCATGCCGATCCATTTAGTAAAAGTTTCCTTTTGCCAAATCAGATTTTCTACTGGTAAACAAAATGCAAGGCTCAATGATTTTTAAGATCCTTGCGCGGGCTTTCTTAATAACAGCAGCAGCTGAATACCAAGTCAGCCCAACGAGGACACATGAAATAAATAAATAAAAAAAAAAAAGACAGAAAAGACCAAGTAACAGCCACCAGAAAGGTATCCTTACCTGTAATGCAATCACGAGAAGTTGCATCCCAGGCGATTTACTGGGAAGGGCGATTGGGAAGTCCACCCAGCCCTGGAAGCAGAGAGCAGACTGCACACAGTCAGAGTCCAGTGGCAGGCTCTTTATCTTTCCTTTCCATATCTTCGACAGGGGAGGGGGGAAGAGACAGATTAGTCGGTGCTGTGATACTGGGGGAAAGAACACCCGTTTGAAAGCGTTTGGGCAAGAGGTGGTATTGTCCGCACCGATCGAGTTTGTCACACACACAAACACATACCCGCTCAGCGGCGTCTGGCACTTGACAGCCTCTGCCTCAGCTCAAGTTTAATTGCTTTTAAAAAATAGAGAGCAACAGTGCTATCAAACCGGGCTCAACCGTTTAGACAAGACTCGGCGAATTAAAAATAGCAGAGGCTGGGGCTCATAAGCGGGTTGGTAATAATTCGTTCTTCCCCCTAACGCTCCTGGAGCCACAAGTACCGGCTGGGAAGAAGCGCCTCGGTGAACTTCTCTGTTATATTTCCTTGTTAGCACGGGAGTTAGAATCTTCAGGCAGCTCCCCTTGGGCCGTGTGTGTTCGATTAGCTGCAAGGGGCAGGCAGTTTCTGCAGAGAACATTTACCATTTTATTTCAATATGACAGGATTAGTTGCTGTTGAAGGCTGTCCTCCAATAAGATCAGCACTGCTTTCTGATTTGGTAGCTTCACTGAATAGAAATTACTGCTTCTTGTTATCTCCCTCTCCCCCTCTCCCTCATCAGAAGTCTTTATCTACAATTTGCACATCAGAACCGATTTTTTTCAATTACCTTTCCCTCCTCCCCACATACAACACCCCTTCTTTATTTCTGGTTGCTCTTGCAATCCCCTGATAGCTGTAAATCTCATTCAATGTATAGCGGAAAAGGAGATCTTGCTTATAGATTATTGCAATCATGTGTCTCTGTGCATTAAAGGGGGGAAATGTTATTACACTAAATCCAGTTTAGTTTTTTTTTAACAGATTATTGTGCTGAAATATTCATGGGATGTTGTTTCCTTGGCACAATGACAAACGAATTAGGGGAAGGAGATACATTCTGCGAACAACAGTTAATTCTCCTTGGGTGTAAAGCATTCCCTTTTAATTAATAGTCATTAGGCTGAGAATTATTTACTTTCTTTTAGGGAATTTGCCAGTTCGGGAGAAATAATCTAGACATAAACATCTTTTTAAAAAATGTTTGCCGTTCTGGCCACCTGATATTGATTTGTATGGATTTGTGCTATGGGGTGAGGATTATTCCCTTTGGGGGAGGAAGACTGGGTGTTAGGAACTAGAAGAGGGAAGACAATCGGTTCTGGTATTCAAAGAAATATATCTTGTAGGACAGATCTGAAGAGAGAGAGTTTGTGAAGGTGACATCAGTTTATGGCTTGGTTTATGTGCCCTGCATTTTGAGAGTCTAGCCAATAATACCAATGCTTTATAGCAAATAGCTAACCCGCAGTTAGAAGGGCCTACTGCTTTTAGAACAGGATACCACACCGTGTAAAAGCGATACAGCACAACCGGAACCGGTTACCATTAGTTCTATTACGTAGGACTGTAGATAAATGATCTAAACTAGAATGGAAACTGATGGCCTTGTTCCCCATAACCTCCGTTCCATAGAAGCCACACACTTCAATAGATGTGGTTCTGAGGGTGTGCTTGCCCGTTCTGCTAATCCACCTGCTCCACTAAACACCACACTGCTGAATTCAGCTGATGCCTCTTTTCCTGGGACCATACTAAACACACGAGCACTACCTACAAAGCTTAAAATGTCTTAAAGGACCAAGGACCAATGAAGACATCTGAAGTTCTTATTTTAGGGACAGGAGAATGTTCACCTTTGCAATCATTTTCATTGGCCACTTCAGATTGTCAAGGTGGTGGTGTTTAGCCCACCTTGCCTAGGAAGTCAGTGAACTTTGGATTTATAAGGCTGTGGATATAATATAGTTTTCAATCCTGTCCTGGACACACTGTCAGGGGGCGGGGGGTTAACTACTGGCTGATGAGCAACTTTTTAGGGTGTAAAATACAAAGCGTGACAAGGCAACTGGTGCATATATTCAAACCTAGTACTGTTTATGTTCTTATGCCACCTAGAAAGATTCCCCTGGGCCTCATAGGAATGTCAGATAATTCTGAATTAATAGGGTTGATTTTTTTCTAGCATAAACTTTAATCCAAAAGTCATTTCAATCAACCACATCAGTCACCCCTTTGGCTTTGAACCAGGGTCTCACACTGGTTTTACTGCAATGTAACTCCATGGAGATACTCTTGATTTACCCCAGCAAAAGAGAGAGGAAAGTCAGGCTCTAAAAGTACTCATCACCTACTTTTACAACAGTCTTGCTGGTTGGTGTAAGAGGACTATGGAAACAGATACTCCAAACTCTTAAAGTCACATTAGCAGACTTCGAGACCTTGTAGCTTAATATATTTTAAAATGTATTAATCAAGATCCTCATTAGGGGAAAACGGGAGAGTACACGCCTCTTCCCCCTCCACCCCGTGCGTTGTGAATGTTTGATTGTGCAAGTTGATTCCTGTGGAATTAATTAGAGTTCAATTATCATATACACAAATCAGTCTTGCCTGTGGCGAGGCGATTTAAGAGGTATGACAACTATGGCCCAGTTTGAACTGTTCTCCCTTCTCAGGTATTTCACTAGCACGGGTGTCTGAAAATGTTGCTTCCTTCATTTCATGAGAAGGAAAAAAGACTTCTTTTTTGGAGGGGAGGGGCACTGCCCTTGTCCCACTACCACCCCCTCCGAAGTACATTACTTCACAGGGAGACTTTGAAGGCAGTTAAGTAGCCTTCAGGATAGGACGTTAGTGGCTCTAACCAGTTACAGGGGGGGCTCCTCAACACCATACCGATTTAAGCTGGTTCGTATACACTCTACCACAGCTCCAGCCCAAAGCTGAGATATAGACACCCATCGTAATCGCATTGGATTAGAGCCCTAAGTGATAAACATGTAACCAAATGACCCCCAAAGCTGGCTTGTTTCACTTCAGTCCAACTCCCATTCCCCAGAGAAATAAAGCCACTTGCTGTAAATCGTAGTATATAAAAATTCACTTATTCTTTCCTGCACATTGTGCCTAGGGCCTATTAAAACATCTTGTCTCTGAAATTTATAGTACACAATATTTCTTTCCTAGGGAAATTAGAGGGGTTTCCTGCCTCTCTCTCTCTCTAAACCGTATTCATAACCAGTTTTAGCAGATATATCTCGATGACACCCGATGACTCTTTGGTAAACAATGCCTTTTAACTTTGACAGAGCATCTGTTACGGCAAACTCCTTTCTTTGGAGCAGTAAATCTGTTTTACAAACAAACTACAACACATTTGCTGCTCCCGAGTCTAAAATATTTGAAAGGCAGAACCCTTTCTCAAAGAAGCAAGGGCAAACAAAAAGCCGGCAACCTGTTAAACAGCTGGAGCGTGAAATTGATGTTAAGAAGGGGGGCGAGAGAAGTGTAACCTGAAGCAGATATTTACTAGACTTATCTCTCCCCTCATCCCACCCATGAGGTTAGGGGTGTTGCTGGAGGAGGAAATGAAGTTGGGAAAGTTTCAATGGCTGCACCGTTCCTAATGTGATTCACCGTATTATTCTATAGCTATATGACAACAGCGCCCAGGCAGGGGAGAAGCCCTCTGTTATGTTGAGAGCGGGAAAAGAAAGAGTCGTCCCCCCGAAGAGTTTGCAATCTGGATAAATGCCATGGGGCGAGGGATGGAAGGATGCAATCGCATGTATCCACCATGAAGACATTTTCCCTGACCTCCCTACTGCCGTTTTTATTGTATATCCTGCTGGAGGTGAGGGTATCTTGCATAGTCCTTTCTGAGGAGGTAGTTCTTGCAAGATCAGAAGGAAGTGGTTTGATTAAACTCTGCTCTACATGGCATTGCAGCAATTCCCCGATTCAGCGCCTCAGTGCGCACTAAGAAGAAGATAACATAAGGTTTCAAAACCTTCCAAGCCTGAAGGGAAATCGGCTTCTCCCCAGTTTTGCAGAGTAAATCGCTCAGCTATTACCGTGAGTGCGCACAATTACCCAAACAACAGGACGACCTGGCTCTAGGTGTAACATAAGGTGTCACTTCAAGGACATACGAGAAATCCCTGTCTTCTGGGAAGTGAAGTAATTAGGGGAGAACGCTGCACATTTCTCACCTTGCTCTCCCAGAGCCTGGTATTGATACCATTAGAGCATCCAAACCCAGATGAATCCAGGGAGCTCCACTCACAGTATGGGAATTTCTACTGGGGGAAAGACGAGCTAAATTCTGCAGGCCTCGTTCTCGCTAGGGGTCCCATTGCAGTCTACTACAGGGCAGGATTTCCTCCTCGCTGTTTTTGCGATAAAAAGGAACCTGTCCTAAAGTTTGATCATCCTGTTCATCCCGTTTTCAGGTAACCACTATGCTCTCTGTGCATGGGACTAAACTCACGTACACTGGCTATCAGTGCGCTGGTAAAACCACGCGTGGAGCGGTACTGCATGTAACTGATGCATGCCTGTTAGCAAAGTTTCCCTAGAAAGAGCCTGGGTGTTAAACGCCGCGCACCTTCACAGCACCGCTGACAGCAACACGTATGTCTTAACCCCTGGGGCAAAGAGTTGGCACGGCTACTCTTCATTCATTCATGTAAACATGCATTCAGTCATTCCTTTTCCGTGGAAACGCAGGCTCGCCTCTAAGGAGCAGGGTCTCAAGACACAGCGGTTCCAGGGCTGGAACCAGCTCGCGTTCTCTGACTAGTGGCTCCTCAGTCCCGGGAACTAGGTGAGAGAGAGAGAGGACAGGACACCCATCTCTGCTACCGAAGAGAGGGAGACTGGAACATTTACTTCCCCGTCAGCGGTTCAGCTCCCTGTCCCTGGGGTCTGTTGGAATCAGATCGCTCCTCCGTCGGGAAAAAGCGGCACCATGAGGGGGAATGGACATTTCAGGCTGGGATAGCGTCTCGGGAATACCCTCGGACTGCTTCCTTTTCCTTTAGGAAATCAGCCAGCTGACCACAAATTTATCCTGGGCCATATGCTTCCTTGTGGCTTAAGCAGTCCAGTCACTGCGGAAGAAGGCGATTTTAGGCTACTGGTCTCCCATAATAACAATTAATACAAGAGGACGAGCCTTTCTTTGGAGAAATAAAAGCCTGGATATGGACACTTGGTCTAAATACTTCTACCGCTCGCTGTTTATTGTATGAATCTCACATTGGCTGCCAGGCAATGAAAGGAGAACCATTAAACTCAACTAGCCGGGGCTAAGCCACAGTACCCTGTGGCAGAGATGGTGAACAAAGGTCTCCGAGTGGTACCTGTAGCACTGTATTCACAACCTTTCCGAAAACTATTGTAGCTTCTGACCTCCTCAGCCGCACTGCTGGAAGCCTTCTTCAGGATCTTCCACTAAGGTACCGAGGATAGGCTACACGCTGGGTTATTTCTGGAGCGGGATATTCTAGGGCTTCCATGTCAATCTAAATAATATTAGTGACATTAGTTTTCTGCTTCTTAGCTTTCTAGCCTGCACCCATTTAACTCCATCCACGTATGGGAGCCTTCAGATGGCTGATGTAAAGGAACTGGGTAGGGGTGCAGGCGTTTGACAGAGTCCAGTGCAACAACAGTAATGGGAAACTATAAACAATCAAGTGAGAGTGGGAAAGAGACAGCGGAAACAAAACAAAACAACAAAGTCAGTCGCTATGCAAAGAAATGGTTAAAAGGCACTTACCCAACCGAAATTCAATAGTCTGGTTGAACTGATGTTCATGTCTTTAACAGATAAGGGCATATACTCAGCTGCCTAAGTCCAGATCAATCTGTTCATGTGAGTGAAGTGAAGTTAGATCTGCCATGAGACGGCAGTGAATCATTGTAATATCGCAGCTCAGGAGCTAGCTAGCCAGGGAACTACGAGTCGCATAGCTCCTTCCTAAGTTCCTCCCGTCTGAACACATTGGAACAGAGAGCAAGGAGATAGATGCCTTGTTTCCCTCAAGCTAAAGGAATTAACTATTGCATCGGTAACAGACAATCGCTATTTTTCTTCCTTCCCTGCGCGATGACGGTTGTTTCCTAGACCTTTGGAAGCTCAAAGCCCGAGATAATGGGAATGATTCAAAACAGACCGTACCGGTAAATTTGAAATTCGCAGCGATCTGGGATGAGAGTCAGAGATCAGGGTGATTTTCAAAGCCAAACTGATCTACTCTCGTTCCAAAGGGAGTGTGGCTGGACACGTTACACCCACTGTATTATTAAGGGTATAAACCGTGTCTGGAAGACGATTCCGCCAGGCACAGAAGCTAACACGTCGGAAGCATTGCTATATGAAAGAACAATGGGTTTATCTGTCAATAAACCCCTCAAATTGCAGACGTTTCTTTGGGCGTCTAGATATAGATGGCATTCCCTGATCTTGGCAAACACCATAGGTTCCTACGAACGGCGGCAGGTATGTGAACCGATCTCTACTATTTCAGCTCAATCTGCAAAATAATATATACTTATTGAGCCACCAATGTAATCTCATAAAATACATGGAACTTTGCATGGGTTTAGGCAAATGCTTGAAACATGACTAGTCAGAACACAGCATACGTTCACGGCCGTCAGAAATATTTGTGAACCTTGCTTTAAAAGCAGAGGACAAGTAAGCACACTGAAGGTGTACGGGCTGCATTTAGGGTGTGTATGATTTCAAAGTACAGCTGGCCAGCCGGGGTTATAATTACCCAGGTCTTGCAGGTACAACATATCAAGTCTGCTGCCGAGGCCGATAGCTTTAAGGCAGTTCGCCCTGAAGCAGGAAGTAAAACCAAGAAACCAAGTTACCTCCCACATCATGTTTTCTTAGTTACTGCACGTAGAAGCACAAACTTACAAGACCTAAAACCCCAGCTGACCGGGTGCCTTTTAAACTGACGTCCCTGTGTCAAGCGAAGCTTCAAGTCAGAAAGAAGCTAAGTGAGGCTGAGGGCCAGACCAACCGAAGAAACTTGAGCGTCTCGGTGAAAGCCCTGGGGATGATCGCAACTTTACTAACCGCTTTCAGCACTCTGGACAGTTCAGTGCTTCTCGGTTCAAGCCCTCGGAGAGGGACGGTCTCCCGTCCTCCTGGCAATGACAAGCCGGAATCTGCCATTCCTACTGATGTTTAACATTAGCTTGGTCTTTATATTTCTATCTGAAAACTTGGGCATGCAAACTTCCCCGCACACCAGCTTTGGGAAAAGTTCTAAAAGTCCAGTTCCCAAAGCCCCTCTTCCCTTGACAGGGCAGAGGGGCGAAGCCGTGCTAAGGAATGGCACTCCCTGTGTAATTAACCCTCCCTGCTCCGCAAATTAACATCCTTGCCATTACATAAGAACATAAGAACCACTGTACCTGGTCAGACCTAAGGTCCATCTAGCCCAGTATCTGTCTACTGACAGTGGCCAATGCCGGATGCCCCAGAGGGAGTGAAGCTAACAGGCAATGATCAAGTGATCTCTCTCCTGCCATTCATCTCCATCCTCTGGTGAACAGAGGCTAGGGACACCATTCTTTACCCATCCTGGCTAATAGCCATTTATGGACTTAGCCTCCATGAATTTATCCAGTTCCCTTTTAAACATTGTTATAGTCCCAGCCTTCACAACCTCCTCAGGTAAGGAGTTCCACAAGCTGACTGTGCGCTGTGTGAAGAAGAACTTCCTTTTATTTGTTTTAAACCTGCTGCCTATTAATTTCATTTGGTGACCCCTAGTTCTTGTATTATGGGAATAAGTAAATAACTTTTCCTTATCCACTTTCTCCACATCACTCATGATTTTATATACCTCTATCATATCCCCCCTTAGTCTCCTCTTTTCCAAGCTGAAGAGGCCTAGCCTCTTCAATCTTTCCTCATATGGGACCCTCTCCAAATCCCTAATCATTTTAGTTGCCCTTTTCTGAACCTTTTCTAGTGCTAGAATATCTTTTTTGAGGTGAGGAGACCACATCTGTACACAGTATTCGAGATGTGGGCATACCATAGATTTACATAAGGGCAATATATTCTCAGTCTTATTCTCTATCTCCCTTTCAATGATTCCTAACATCCTGTTCGTTTTTTTGACCACCTCTGCGCACTGCGTGGACATCTTCAGAGAACTATCCATGATGATGCCAAGATCTTTTTCCTGACTCGTTGTAGCTAAATTGGCCCCCATCATATTGTGTGTATAGTTGGGGTTATTTTTTCCAATGTGCATTACTTTACATTTATCCACATTAAATTTCATTTGCCATTTTGCTGCCCAATCACTTAGTTTTGTGAGATCTTTTTGAAGTTCTTCACAATCTGCTTTGGTCTTAACTATCTTGAGTAGTTTAGTATCATCTGCAAACTTTGCCACCTCACTGTTACCCCTTTCTCCAGATCATTTATGAGTAAATTGAATAGGATTGGTCCTAGGACTGACCCTTGAGGAACACTACTAGTTACCACTCTCCATTATCCCCCCGACTCCCCTGCTTCTTAACGTTATATTCGCAAATGACCCAAAGTGACTCAAAGCGCAGTCATGGATCAAATAAGCAATTGGAACTAGGGTGGTTGTCTTTTGGGCTATTCTCCCTTAACTCTTTGGAGCTCACAATATGACATGCATCCGACTAAGTGAGTATTCACCCATGAAAGCTCACGCTCCAAAACGTCTGTTAGTCTATAAGGTGTCACAGGACTCTTTGCTGCTTTTACAGATCCAGACTAACACGGCTACCCCTCTGAATATGATCTTTGTATTCCCCAGGCACTACTAATTCTCCTTCTGCTTATCCTACCTATCTGTGGCCTATCTTTGTATTCTTCATTATTTCTTCTATACAGCAAGACAAATATTACACATCTGTCACAGGGGTATTTATGGTTGTTATGGTTCTTTTTAGGGTTGCTTGCTTCCCTTTGAAGGTGACTTCTGTCAGCTCCCGGGAGAGGACTCCCTTGAATTAAATGGATACCTTAATTTGAAGAGTTTGCAGCTGCAAATCAGAGAGGCCGCCAATGTGTTAGTGAAGTTGTCCACCCCCTCCCCTGCAGAACTCAGTAACCCCAGGCTCGGTAATATCAATAGCTCTCTTCAGACCAGGCTCTAAAGTAGCTAATTAGTTGCCATACTGCAAAGGCGTCAGTGGAATCTCCCTATAATGAGATTTCAGTCAATAAAGCCTGCCCTGCTATACCTATAAGTACCCACTTTCCTCTGACTAGACACAGAAGCGGTGTGTGCTACAGAAACACGAGTGTAAATCATACCCTGTTTTTTTTTCTTTATTTTAATTAACTGGATAAAGAGGAAGATGGGTTCAAAATCCAATAGGTCATAAGAGATGCCAAACACTCAGCTGCTGTAAATAGACAAAGCTCCAGGGACTTCAGTGGAACACTATTGATTTACACCAATGGAGGATTGCACTCTGGTGGATGGATTTGCAGAGGTTCTGCTTCTGAAATGAGAGAGGCTCACAAATCCATGGACATTGTTTTCTTCTGCCAGAAAATGGCCTGTAACCTGGCCTGAGGGTGACAGAAAAAATAATGGTGTGTTCTCTATTAGGCATTAACTTGGTGATTTATTGGTACTTGATGACAAAGGAAAATCATTTTGATAAGATCCTGCCCTAGAATAAAATTTAAGGGTTCTCTCCTGTCATGTTTCAGGTGTTCGGTAAATGGAAATCTACCCTGCTGATCAGGCAACTTCAACCTTCTTCTTAAGAACTGGTGTACAGCTTGAGAGATATAGGAGAGGGGTAATTTTAAGACTGTGTGTGGTAGTGGTGAGGGCAACAAAAGTAGTAAAAAGGAATGGAGAACAATTAAAGGAATATGCACATAGCATGTGCAGTCACACAACTCTGCCTTGGCCTTTTTCAAGGTCCACTGCTTTCCATGCATGGATGCCTGACCCAAGACAACTCTGTGTTCTGGGGACAATGTCACAGAGGCGCAAGACCTCCATAGCTCCATTCCCCATCCATTCAGACCTCCATCTATGGATCCAAGTAAAATAATAATTTTAATCACTCTGTGAGCATAAAGCTCTAACCTAGAATGAGGGTCTTTGTGAATTAATCCCATATTTTGGTTTTATTATTAATTCATTTACATATTACAGCTTGCAAGATTTCTTAGATTTTGATCCTGCAATGTTCAGTGCATCCTCATCTCACTTGGGGCTTGCAGAATCCAGTTTTTGGGCTCCAATTTGCCAAAGCATTTAAGCACATGCTTCACTTGAAGCATGCACTTATACATATCAATCCCAGCTACACATCTAAACACGGGTCAATGGGATTTAAGCATGCATTTAGTTTGCTGAATGAGAGTCTTAGTGCACCTATTTAAATTTGCCACAACATTCATGCTATTGTTATTGAACATTTATATTATAGTAACACCCACAAACCCTAATAGGAGTCAGGCTGTCTTTATGCACAAAAAAACATGGTTCCTGCCCTGTAGTGCTCATAATCTAAGGATCATATTCTACCACCCTTGCTTATGATGATTAGCACTCTACCTGGGACCCGATCCTGTACCTAGTGAAGTTAATGGGAGTTTTTCCACTGATATGAAAGGGCTTTGGATCAGGTCCTTGGTGAATAGTGCTACTGGAATTAATTGGAGCTCTGGCTAAATTGGGTGTTACTCATGAATAAAGGTGTCTCAAAGCAAGACCTGACAGTCTAATCCATTTTCTATTAACAAACTCAGAATGTCACAGGATCACTTACTTAGGATTATGTATCTGTCTTGCATCTCTTCTATCCACAACTCTTTGTATTTTTTGTGAGGGCTAAGTTGAGAAGGACAGGTCAATCTTTTAGTTGGGATTTGCTGTTTAATGAATCTGTCTACAACTCTCACTTCCTTTCTCAGAACCAATAAGTCATTTAAACCTTCTTGTTAGTTTCAGGCTAATGCCTCAGGAAACGGAGAAATCACCAAACTGGATCAAATTCATGGACCAGTGAGTGCAGAATTTTGTCTCTGTCAGTGGTCAGCACCCAGATGCTTCAGAGGAAGATGCAAGTAACCTTACATTAGGCAGAAAGGAGGTAATCTGCCCTCTATATTAAATTGAATCCTAATCTCTAATAATTGGAGATTGTTTTACTCGTTTTAAATTCCAAAGCATGTGGTTTAATAGTTCTTTCAAAATTTATGCTAGTATTATCAATTATAACTCTGGTTCTTCTTGTCATCCATATTAATATCCAATACTTTTGGTACCTTGCTAAGTTTTGGGCCACAAGGTCATCCTGGACAATGAGTTTTACTGTTTAATTATATATTGTCTGTAAACATCATTCCTTTAATCAGTTTTGAATTTTACACCTTTTAATTTCATTGAGAGTCCCTCACAACATATAAGACTGGGAGTTTCTGTTCCCCCAGTCTGCTTTCTCCAGACTATTCATTATTTTCTATACTTTTATCATATCCTTTTATTCATCTCCTTTCTATGATGAATAATCACAATTTTTTTCTAGGCCTCTAATCATTCTTGTCACCCTAAACTAAAACCTTTCTAAGTCTGCAATATCCTGTTTGAGAAGGGGTGTTAGGACCCAGATATGGCCAGTCTAACCTAGTGATCAGAGACAGAGTCCAAGTGCCAATGGTCAGAGCCAGAGCCAGAATCAGGATCCAGGAATCCAGCCAAGAGTCAAAGAGCCAAAATCAGGAATTGTAAGGACCCAGAGACTAGCACTCATGTCTGCAGAGCCTGGAATAGCTGATATCCCCTCACTGTCACTAGGAGGCTATGCAGAGGCATACCCAGGGAACACTATGGAGTGTAGGTGATGCAGGAATTACCCCTCAAGAGACCGAGAGTGATTGTTTCCTGTGGCCCTCTGAGTGGCTATGCACTGTGTTTAACCTCAGGGGTTGCCCAGTAAGTTGTCTGGGCACCCACACAGACTTTGGCCTGCTGCAATGCCACACTTTGCTTGATCTCATGATCTCATGATCTCTGACTCCAGCCTGATTCTGACCCTGATTCCTGCCTCTCAATTCTGGACTGGTACTGCCTCTGATCTCTGATCTCTGACTCTGGCACTGGCTTATGGAACCTGGCTCTTGTGATTCCTCCAGCTCCTGCCTGGCGACTACTGTCTCTAGTGGTGGACCTCAACCCAGCTGTGACTGCTAGACCAGGCTGTGTACACCCTGGTCCTTACAGGAATGAAGCCAGAGATCAGGGCCAGAATCAGGATCTGGGAACCAGGCTAGGAGTCAGAGCCAGATTCAGAATCCAGGGATCAAGTGAGAGTCAGGTCCAGTAGCCAGTCAGGAAGTCTCTCAGTCAATTTCTTTGGCCTCCTTTTTTACTTAAACATTGTGGTCAGGCCAATCGATGGGGCTGATCACCATCCCTAGCAAGATCCTTATGGGTGATGCATTTGGGGAAGAGGTCAGAGAGTTCTGCCAGCCCCTCACTTCCAGTAGGGCTGGGTGAGCTTCCCAATAGAGGCCAGGTGGTGAGGGCTGCCTGGGAACCCATGGACCCTTACATGGGGTGGCCAGTACTGCACACACTATTCCAGCTAAGGCTGCACCATTGATTTATATAATGGCATGATATTTTCCATATTATTCTCAACACTGTTTGTTATTCAACCTAACATCTTGTTTGCTTTTTTAACAGCAGCTGCACATTGAGCTCATGTCTTCATTGAGCTGTTCCCAGTAATGCCTAGGTCCCTTTCCTAAATTTGTATATACGTCTATAGATAGATAGATAGAGTTAATGTAGAACACAACAAGGTATATGGATAGTTGATTTTCCCCCTCCCCCCCGCCCTCCAGTGTCTAACACTTTTGGCATTTATCAACATTGGACTTCATTTACCACAGTGTTGCCCATTTTTCACCTTGCTTGGTTAAATCCATTCACCTTTCTGCACTCCCACAACTGCCTCCTGTTCATCTCTTACACTAATAATCCTTCTGAGTGTCCTTGCTCTTCCTCACTGCCTCTAGTCACCCCTCAGCATAACTAGTCTGCAAAAATAAGTTCATCTTTATTACTGCTAAATTCCAGCTCTTTTTTCCTTTACTTTAGTCTACTCCAGCTCTATGGGTAGTTTCCCTATTTTCTGTGTGAACTCTTTTAAAATGTTCACTTTATTGTGCTGCTCACTGTAAAATTGTTTTGGGAGCTTTGTGTGAAGGGCACTATATAAAATATGGATACAGGACCAGATCCTCAGCTGGTGTAAATGTAATTCACATTGATGGAAATCAGTGTCACTTCATGGCAGTTTGTGTATATACAACATCTTGAGTTTCAGAAGTATCAGCTACTGCCATATATTCCAGCACCCACTTCTTTACTCTAAAATCCCTCTTTCTTCAATCTTGGAACTTGCACGGCCTTTGTTTATCTTCATGGAAGCCCATAACCCTCTTTTCACTATTATTTTATTGTTGTTATTATTACTACTATACAGAGGATTTTAAAGTTGTCCTAAGAGATCTGGTAGACTTATTGGTGTACTATCATTACTGAAAATCTAGCTACTGTTTCTACAGAAAAGCTGAAATGTGTTTACAAAATGTGAGAATAGTAAGCAAAACTTTGCTTCCTACCCCATCATAGCTTTATTTAATTAGCTTACATTATAATAATAAAATAGATAACCCTGATTGCTTATTCAAGTAGCCCCTTCAGGCACAAGATAAGTGTAACCTCTCTGGCATTGCTCAGATATGCTTCCTATAAGTTACCTGAATTGTATAGGTCCCTACAGCAATATCTCAACTGGATTACTTTACAAGGAAGTGAGAGACTCGGTTGAGGACATGTGACAATAGCTTAGTAGCTCAAAATAGTATTATATCTGGTTGAAACAGCCTCTCTAATATGCTTTGTTATTTATAAAGAGGAAAAAAGAAAGGACCCAATTGAAGTTTTAAATTGTTGCAGTGATGATTGTGCTAATTATTAATAGCAATAAATCCAGAGTGGCCAAAGTTTAGCCAAAAGGCCAAATGAGACCCAGGAGGTTCTATAAAGTGCCTTGCATGCACTGTCTTCTTTAATATGGCCTGTGGTGACTACAATTCCCAGCATGTAATCCCGCATAGAAATTGAAGATGGAATGTTGGGATCTGTAGTCTGGACAAGTCACACCTCTATATTAAACATGAAGAAAAATCTTCTCCTTTCTATGTGGCCTTTAGCCTCTTGAGAAGTTACCACTGTGATCCATGGGTGGGCCAAGTTTCTGTGTCTTTTCATTATACCATACTTTCTATTATTAATCTTTCTAATTTTACCACATACGTGTTATGTACCTTTATTAATGCTGATAAGAACAATTGATTCTTGGATCCATCCCAGAGATAGATGAGAATGATGAAACGGAACATGGTATAATTCCATCAGGAAGAGTCTGTGATGATATCACACCTGTCTCCCTAAAAATCAGTACCAAGCCAATGCAGAAGCACACTCCTGCACTAATACCAAACCGAGGCTGAAATACATATACAATAGAGGCAGGGGCGGCTCTAGGCATTTTGCTGCCCCAAGCACGGCAGGCAGGCTGCCTTCCGTCAGCTTGCCTGCGGAAGGTCCGCTGGTCCTGTGGCTTTGGCAGACCTCCCGCAGGTGTGCCGCCAAAGGCAGCCTGCCTGCCGCCCTCGTGGCGACCGGCAGAGGCCCCTCCCCTGTGGCTTGCCGCCCCAAGCACGTGCTTGGCATGCTGGTGCCTGGAGCCACCCCTGAGTAGAGGTGGTTTGTTATGAGGCAATGGGAATATTCTGATGTCTGTGCATTTCCACATCATTTGGAAAAAAGTCACTCTGTGGTGTAAACTTAATAAATTATGAAGCCTGCTAACATTCTGCTCTTGATTTGCATCTTCAGGAAACAACCTGAATTAACTCCATGAACTGCATAGATCCCATGTATTATTCCAGTTGATTGTATCTATTTAATTTTTCATGACTTCCTTTGAAAGATTATGGTGAACATTAACTTAGAACTTTTGAACGGTGATTTATCCAAGGAAAAGAGCTACTTTTCTGAACCACTGGGGGATATTGTATACACATATTTTGTTCTATATTAAAAGAGAGATAAAAGAAATGTATACATTAATTGGATTTATAAGATATAGTATATTCCATAAAATCTGTCTCTAGTGGTGTAGGCATCAAGTCAGGAAAGGGCTTTAGCAATTGCTAAATTTTAAGCATATGTTTACATACTTAAAGGTAAGCACGTGCCTAAATGCCTTCCTGAATAGGGAAACTTTCCCAAATTGAGTCTTAATATTTTTAGTACAGGGCAGGGAATCAGGATTCCTGGGTTGTCCTTCTAGCTCTTATTTAGGTGAGTCATTTTAAGCCCAAATTTTCAAAAAAGAACCTGCTACTTTTGGGTGCCATAGTTTTTGTGTTCTCAACTTAAGCTCCCCAGTAACTTCCTGGTTTTCAGAGGATCTGAATACTGACAAATCCAGCTGAAGTCAATGTGAGCTGTTTATCCTCAGCATGACTGAAAATCAGGACCTAGATATCCTGGGCTAGTTGCTCAAAAAGTGATGCACTTAAGAAAATATAGGGCATAACCTCTCTATGGCTTGGTTTTCCTATCTGCAAAATGGCTGCAATACTTATCCAACACAGAGCAGTGTTGTGTAGCTTTATTAATTAATATTTGATAAACAATTTAAGATACATGGAGGAAAACTGCTACTGCATATTAGTTCAAATAGCAACAGCAGCATACATGTACATAGCTGTTTAATTTCAGGCACTGATTTTTCACCTCTACAATTTGTCAGGTATAAGTATTTGCTTAAAGTTTAAGTTAAGCATATGTTTAAGTGCTTTGCTGAATAGGTGTGGACACTTGCAGGTTCACAATTGCTTAGGTGTTTTGTTGAATTAGGGCCTATGTTATGAAACTGTATTGTAGCAATTAATGGGAGCATGGATTATGTATATAGAAATACCAGCAGTTTCCTTTGTTCTTATAGCATCGGGAGTTATTTACTGGAATTTTTCCATACTCTTCCTTTGTGCATATTTTTGTACGCAGAGCCTTCACTCTAATAAGATGTTCCAGAACTTCAGCATATTTCACAAACTTCATATTATTTTCAAGTCTTCATTGTTGACAGACACTTCAGTTTCTAATCTGGATTGAGCGTGTCTAAGAACTGAAAAGCCCGCTAGCAATAAGAAATAGCCCCAGGAGAAAGTCCAATTACCAGTTTCATCTTATTATCCAAGCTGTTGTTTTAGTTGAACAAATAAAAAAAATCAGCAATGCAAAGGCCAAAACCTGTTTGCTTTCAACAACACATTTAATAAGGGGAGCAGGGCATCACGTTAAAGTGGAAAGAGGGGGTGAAGAGAGAAAGCACTCTTCAGATCATACTGAACTGTTGTCTGAAACTTTGAAGGAAATGCACTTAACCTTATACTCTTTATTGCAGCCTATGATGCAAGGAAAGGTGAACCATTGGATAAAAGAGGGGTTTATCTCCCAAGATTACAAACCCTTTCTTTTGCCAACTATGCAGGTGAACTGGGAAGTGGTTTTAGAGTCTGAGTTTATACCCAGGAAGTCAATGGCAACACCCCCTATGACGGGTTTGGTCACAGAAACACCCCTGGAACTGTCACCTGACGTGCTGAGATTACCTCTGAGCCCATTTTCCCTGCCATCTTGGGACTCCAGAACCCTGCCTTGTTGAGCCAGATACGCTAGCCTGCTGCAACACAGACCCAGGGTCTAGGCCATGTCTCCAAAGCTGTAGGCTTTAATCAAAAACTGCTTAGCAGGTTTCCTATCTCCAGCACCCAGACACCCAGCTCCCAATGGGATCCAAACCCCCAAATAAATCCATTTTACTCTGTATAAAGTGTATACAGGGTAAACTCATAAATTGTTCATCCTCTATATCACTGATAGAGAGATATGCACAACTGTTTGCTCCCCCAGGTATTGATCACTTACTCTGGGTTCAATAATAAAAGTGATTTTATTAAGTATATAAAGTAGAATTTAAGTGGTTTCAAGTAATAACAGACAGAACAAAGTAAGTCGCCAAGCAAAATAAAGCAAAAACATGCAGGTCTAAGCCTAATACATTAAGAAACTGATTACAGGTAAAATTTCACCATCACGGATGTTCCAATAAGCTTCTTTCACAGACTAGACTCCCTCCTAGTCTGGGCCAAATCCTTCCCCTGGTACTGTCCTTATTAGTTCCTGCAGATATCTTAGGTGGAAACTAGGGGTTTTCTCATGACTGGCAGCCACCTTTGTTCAGTTCCACCCCCTTTTATAGCTTTGGCACAAGGCAGGAATCTTTTGTCTCTCTGGGTCCCCATCCCTCCTTCTAAATGCAAAAGTACCAGATTTAAGATCGATTCCAGTATCAAGTGACATGATCACATGTCCTGTGAGACCTCAACCTCCATTCTTCCTGGGCTAGCCTAGAGTACATAGGAAGGTTGTAAGTAAACAGAGCCATTTACAACCAGTTGTCCTAGTCAATGGGAGCCATCAAGATTCTAAACCACTATTAATGGGCCACACTTTGCATAATTACAATAGGACCTCAGAGTTATACTTCCTATTTCTAGCTTCAGATACAAGAATGATACATACAAATAAAAGGAATATATTCAGTAGATTATAATCTTTGTAATGATACCTTACAAGAGACCTTTTGCATAAAACATATTCCAGTTACATCATATTCACACTTATAAGCATATTTCCATAAAACATATGGAGTGCAACGTCACACACCCCTCTCCATTGACTTTAAAAGGTGCAGAATCAGGGTCTTGAAAAATAATGTTGTTTTCCCAGGGGTTGAAAAATTCAAGCTAACCCCATACTCTGAAAATGTGCTGTTCTTATGTAGTTTTGATTACAGATGTGGTCTCAAAGTTGCCATTGTTTCTAATGTGCCTCCAGGTGTTAGTAGCCCAAAGTAACTATGATCTGGTGACTGTTTGGTAGCACATATGAAAGAAGTTAGTGGCTTCAGTCCAATTCTGAGTGATCATGTTTCTACATGCCAAAGCAAAGTTGCCACTAATTGGCTGTGACATCATAATGAACAGGGAGTCTTCAGACCCAAGCTCTGTGGCCTCAAAGCACTTCTCACCAGTACTGATTTTCAAGTGGGCTACTTAAATTACAGATCATACTTTGGAAAAAACCCCACATCCTCCAGAAATTCTTTTTCAGTGACCTGTACTACTCAGATTCTTGAATAGATCTCACTCCATAGTACTCATATCAAGAAAGGAATACCAAAGCCTTCCTTTCAAACAGTAACTACAATGTCATTTCAATTCTATTAGAAATGTGGTATAAGGAATCTCCAGCTTGCTGCACACACTACCCATAATATGTTCAAGCTGCTGCAGGAAGTATTGTTGGTGATCCTCTGTTACCTTTCCCACTTAGTCTACAATGAACCAGTGACACAGCATATTATTAGGGACCATTCTGAATAGAGTGATGTAAAACCAATTTACAGGGCCCCAATCTAACAACCCATGAAGTTAATGAAAGACTCCCATTACCTTGGCTACTTGTAATCATTAAAATGCAACCACATTTTTTTGCAAGAGTAGGGAAGTTAGTCTCAGTGCCCTGGCCAAATTCCTCTTTGAGTAATAATGTGTCGTCTTTAAATTCCCTCTTAAATTTCAGCTCGACACGGTGTCCTTCACTTCTTGCCGTAAACTACTGCACACTGTTCTGTGTATCTGTTATACCACAAGTTTCACATCAGTGGTGTCTACATCTCAGTAACAGGTGACAACAGCCCTATACAATAACTTATATGTATATTTACATATACAGTGGTAGAATTGGTAAAGTAGTGGCAACAATTACCCACTAATATGTGTTTAAATTTTTCAACAAGTTTTCTTGGGCTGTGTTTGTACACATTTTGTGTTCATGAAAACGGAACTATTTTGTTGAATATTTCTGCAAATAAACTTGTTTTCTCAAATGTTCATGAAAAGCAAATATTCCCCCCAAATGAATTTTGAACTCAAAACTGCAAGTATTTGCACCAGAAATGTCATTCTAAGAGTTATGCTTATGCAATCAGGAAACAGAATCAATACCTAGCAACTTATGCATTCAATCAAAACAGCATCCAGGGGTGAAATGGGATAATAATTTCTTCCATTCTTCTCCTCAAATGTGCCTCACAAGGCTTAAGCAGTTGATTTACTTTCAATTTCTGATAAAAGTAGTAGGTGGGACCAAATTATGCCTCTCAGTTATGTTTGATCAATAGGAAATTAAATGAACTATTTACAATTCTGGGGTGAGGGAAACCATAATGTGGTACTCTAATGATGCATAAGATAAGGGAGAAATATTTAAACATACTAAGAAGGGAAGAAACATTCTATAGAATAAAGAAAAGAAAAGAGTCAGTTAATGAGCATTCCCCCAACCCCCATAACTCCTGTAATGGTTAAATATTTCCTCCAGGAATCTGTCTAATTACGGCATTATCAGATTTTAGCTGACTTGAAAATTTCTTACAAAGCATTTTAACCATTAAAAATGTGATTTATTTCAAATGTAAAAGCTCATTTAATAATCACAAGACACTTCAGACCACACGGCCATGCTGATCAATGTACACCTCAGGTGCATGGAAGCTGAGCTGTGAATTAATCAGTGCTATCACAGAGCCCATGGTGCCTTATTACTCAGACAATCATTAACATGTTGAAGAAGCTTTTGCTGGTGGGAAATGACGTACAGCAATGCAGGATTAACTAGCATAAGCACTTGGGCTGTTCATGCCCAAGCCCTGAGTAGAAGGAAGCACTTTGCACGACGCTCAAGCATTTTGAGCTAACACTGTTAAACCTTTCAGTAAGGTACATCCCAAACTATGCTAAACAAGGTAGAAATCTTTTTGAAGCCAAAATTAGCTCAAGTTTGCAAATCTTTCAAAAAAACCTGTTTTACTCATAAACATGGACAATGTTTTCTGTAAAAACTCCTCTCCCTGTGGATACCAGGCTGGGATTTAAGTTTGACCTGGAATCATGTGAAACTCAACAGTTTCAGACATGTTTTGTATGGAGTTTTCTGGCTCAAACACACCTGAAAAATCCAAATAAAATGTTGGAAGCATGAAATCCTCCAAACCAAAATCAACAAGGAAAGTATATAAAGCAAAACCACTGATTTTGGAATAGCATAGAAGCCCCCTGGTGGGAGCCACAGCCATACCTTTATTACCTTGCTGCAGTATGTGGATTGGGGAGAAGAAACTTACAAAAGGGTCCCTGGAGATTCTCTCTCCTCCTCTCAAAATGGGTTAAGCAATAATGTTGAGAGAACATTATAATCAATGTAAAACATTGTAAAAAGTATTCACAAATATTTACAGCCATTCCTCCAATAAAAACTGCAAGTTCTCTTTTGGTGGCACTGGTATTTCCCATGAACATTCCCATGAGCACATTTTTGTTCACATAAATATTCACACCATGAGAAAGTGTCACAAATAATCAAACACACATGTATTCACAAAGGCATTTACACATGAAGTTTTTGTACAGCCTTTCAGTCACAGAGCAGAAATAATATCATGTGACTTAGGTGACCATTCACACAACACAAATAATCAATTATGAATAGCACTTACTCAAAGCATACTCATTACATATAAGGCCTGATTTTGATACCTTTACTTAAGATGACTATTACCTTGCTATTGCTTTCAGTGAGAAAACTTGCTGGGTAAGGTACTGTTTAGCATGAGCGATAGCTTCAGAATATGGCCCACAGTTTGCGGGCAAGCCATGGCATGGAATATAGTATAACTGTAACACATTTATTTGGACTCCCCAGTCCATCTGTCTGTATCCTTCTCTTGTCTCTTGTCTTATACTTAGATTGCAATCTGTCTTTTTGTTCTGTGTTTGTACAGCACAATGGGGTCTTTATCCATGACTGGGGCTCCTCAGCACTGCAATAATACAAATAATAAATGATTTATTAAATCATTTCATAGTAAAATCTGAGTTTGTGAGCCTAATCTAATAATACTTTTTTGCTATGGCTAGTTCTAGTTTTAGTGAGCACTAACTGGAGTGGGATAGTGGCTAGATTCTGTGTTTCCCTTCTCCTGATATCAACTTGCTAGAGTTTAAAATTGTAATTGAAAGAAAGAATAATAATCCAGTTTTAATTTTTCTAATACTTTTGTCATTTAAAAATAGTTAAAATGTGTGTTGTTGTTATCTTTTCCCTGGACAGACATTTCCGCAGGTAAATAGCACTGCAAATCATTTGGGGCCATGCAGCTCAGTGACAGTCCATGGAATAATGTGTAAAGAGACTGGAGATGCACACTTATCTGACCTTGCAAAGGTAAGGCATAAACCTCCATGTAACATTGGTTGGAAATTAGAACTGTCTGGAGGACAAAAGTTGTGTTTCACAGCTTTCTAGGTCTCAAAAACTGGTTTTCATTCGGCTTTGGAATGAAATGGTTTAACTAGACCAAACCACAAGAACAAATGGATCTAAACTGGCCATTAGGGAGTTTAGACTTGAAATTAGAAGAAGGTTTCTAACCATCACAGGAGTGAAGTTCTGGAACAGCCTTCCAGAGGAAGCAATGGAGGCAAAAGACATATCTGGCTTCAAGACTAAGCTTGATAAGTTTATGGAGGGGATGGTATGATGGGATAGCCTAATTTTGGCAATTAATTGATCTTTGACTATTAGTGGTAAATATGCCCAATGGCCTGTGATGGGATGTTAGATGGGGTAGGATCTGAGTTACTACAGAGAATTCTTTCCTGGGTGTCTGGCTGGTGAGTCTTGCCCACATGATCAGGGTACAGCTGATCGCCATATTTGGGGTCAGGATGGAATTTTTCTCCAGGGCAGATTGGCAGAGGCCCTGGGGTTTTTTCACCTTCCTATGCAGCGTGGGGCACAGATCACTTGCTGGAAGATTCTCTGCACCTTGAAGTCTTTAAACCATGATTTGAGGACTTCAATAACTCACACATAGATTAGGGGTTTGATACAGGAGTGGGTGGGTGAGATTCTGTGGCCTGCATTGCGCAGGAGGTCAGACTAGACGATCATAATGGTCCCTTATGACCTTAAAGTCTATGGTTCTATTTAGGAAGAGCTGAGTGGGCAAAAGGGGAGGAGGAGAGGCACTCTATGTAAAAAATGGTATTGGTCCATTACTAGATGGAAATGATAGAATTACCAATAGTAATGTAGAAAAAGAAGAAGCTGAATAAATATTTCTATTCTGTATTTGAGGAAAAATAGATTACATAGTCTCATCATATGGTGATGATAACGTACTTCCCATTCCACTTATATCTCTAGAGGACGTTAATCAGCAGCTACTAAAGTTAGACAATTTAAAATCAGCAGGTCCAGATAATTTGCATCCAAGAATTCTAAAAGAGCTGGCTCAGGACCCAGGAGGAATGTTAATGCTGATTTTCAATAAGTCTTAGAGCAATTGGGAAGTTTCCAAAAACTGGAAGAAAATGGCTCTTTTGCCAATGTTCATAAAGGGTAAATTGAATTACCTGAGTAAAATACAGGCCTGTCAGCCTGATATCAATCTTGGGCAAGATAATGGAGCAGCTGATAGAGAATGGATTAATAAAGAATTAAAAGAGAGTAATGTAATTAATGCAAATCAACATGGTTTTATGGAAAATAGATTCTGTCAAATTAACTTGATATCATTATTGATGAGATTACATGTTTGCTTGATAAAGATAATAGCATTGATGTAATATACTTCAATTTCTACAAGGCATTTGATTTAGTTCCACACAACATTTTGATTAAAAAGCTAGAGTGATATAAATTTAACATGGCACATATTCAATGGATCAAAAATTGCCTATGTGATAGGTCTAAAAATGCAATTGTAAATGGGAAATCATCACTGAGTGGGTGTTTTCCAGTGGGTCCCACAGGGTTTGGTTCTTGGCCTTACACTATTTAACATTTCTTTTTAATGAGATGAAAGAAAAAATAAAATAATCACTGATAAAGCTTGTAGATGACACACAAACTGGGAGAGTGGAAAGTAATGAAGAGGACAAGTCATTGATTCAGAATGACCTGGATCACTTGGTAAACTGGGTAAAGCTAACAAAAAGTGTTTTTTTTAATATGGCTAAATGTACATGTATACATCTAGGAACAAAGAACATAGGCCATACTTACAGGGTGGGGGACTCTATTCTGAGAAGCAGTAACTATGAAAAAGATCTGGGGGTTGTGGTGGATAATCAGCTGAATATGATCTCCTAGTATGAGATCATACCAAAAAGAGCTAATGTGATCCTGGGATGTATAAAGAGTGGAATCTCAAATAGGAATAGAGAGGTTATTTACCTCTTTATTTGGCACTGGTGTGACTGCTGCTGGAATACTGTGTGCAGTTCTGGTGTACACGGTTTAAGAAAGATGCTGATAAATTGGAAAGGGTTCAGAGAAGAGCCACTAGAATGATTACAGGACTAGAAAACACAACTTATAGTGATAGATTCAAAGAGTTCAATCTATTTTAATAACAAAAAAGGTTAAGGGGTAACTTGATTACAGTCTTTAGGTATCTGCATGGGGAATAAATATTTAATAATGGGCTCTTCAGTCTAGTAGAGAAAGGTATAACAGCCATGATCCAATGGCTGAAAACTGAAGCTAGAAAAATCAGACTGGAAATAAGGTGTACATTTTTAATGATGAGAGTAATTAAGCCTTGGAACAATTTACCAAGGATCCGATTAGATTCTCGATCACTGACAATTTTTAAAATAAGACTGGATGTTTTTTCTAAAAGATCTGCCCTAGGAATTATTTTGGGGAAATTCTCTGGCCTGTGTTATACAGGAGGTTAGACTAGATCACAATGGTCTCTTTTGGCCTTGGAATCAATGACAAACAATCATTTGCTTTTTACAGCCATAGATGCACTCAAAACATTTTAAGAATGTAAGCATCATTTTTCCATTTTACTGGGTGGGAAACTGAGGCACAGAGCTGACTTGCCCAAGTTCATAGTGCCTGTAAAGTAGTAGAACTAGGAAGAGAATCCAGCTGTCTTAGCTATCAGGCCAGTGCCTGGTCCTCCAGACCACAGCCTCTATGGAAGATGAATAATTTCCTCTACTAAACCATTCCAATACTACTAGCAGTTACATGGTTGCCTTATTGGCTTCATAGAGAATTCAGAGTCATTACTGTAGAGTGAGAACTCATTGTCTTTGCTTAATTGCTACCAGGATTATTCAATTCATTCCAAGGGGAACAAATAAAGAATTGTTGCTATTTTTATAGCATTGATTGCCAGAAGAAAGAAAATGTTCATTAACTTAAACTAAATGTTTAATGTTGGCCTGCTTGGGCATCTTTAATTTCAGAGCCGTCAGCAATTATTGGCATCTATTGAGCTGCCTCAATTCATGGTCACAGAGAGAGAATTAGCTAAAACACTGCACTATTCTGTATCCCCCCCCTTCTACTATTGGAATAAGGAACCTGTGGGTTACTGTCTCTGATCTATCTTATCTGTGGTCTGAAAAATTATTAGGTTTTTAATCAAATAATTACTTTCTCTCCCTTCTCTAAGGAATTATACTTTGGCATGTTTCTTTTATAAATAATATCTACTCAGTGTTTTGTGTGGGTACCTATTGCCATAGTATTTGAACACTTCCCAGGTTAATGAGATTAGTATGGGGAGCTCACTAATGAAATTCTTGGATTCTTCACTCTTCCTTCTCTGGTTCTAGGAAGTTCTGTGTGGGTTTTGACCTTGGATTCATGTACCCACAGGTAAATGATTTAAATCAGCATTTTTATTTTTAAGCACTGTGCAAAATATTAACTAATTAATTCTCCTTGCAAGTTAAGTGCCAGAAAGTTAGTATTATTATCCCCATTTTACAGCTGGGGGAACATAGACAAAGAGGAGATAAGGGTTCCTAGCTCCCCATTCTAGTTCATTAGACCACACTTCCTCTTGATAATGATACCTGCACTGGTAACTAATTCAACAGGCAAACATTTATCTTAACTAACCACTTTAATGTTACCCTCAGGTTTCCAGCAGGCCACCTGTACTAGGCAACCAGCACATCCTAGGAAGCAGCTTTGAGACAATCCAAAATCAAAACATGCAATAGATGCTGAACCAAGCAAGGACACTATTCTCAGAATTATCAGCCAGGGAAGGTGACAGTCATGACTTCACAGCACAGATCAGAATGACTTCACAGCACAGATCAGTGGGTGTATGCAATGATACAGCATTTTCCTAAGATACACTGCGTGGTATAATGGGGAAAGTTCTAGATCTCATCGCCAACAGAGAGAACCAGCCTGTGAATATGTTCAAACCACCCTGAGTGTACGTCCTATTGTAAGATTACTGTTTACCTCCTTGAGTTTCAGCCACTTTAGTAGATGGTATCATTACAATCGTTCCCTGACAACACAGAGAAAGACAGCAAGAAACAATCACCTGTTGTGTTTTTTTAGGATCATCTCAGTTCTGAGATAGCAGCAGGAGCAGAGCTATTGCTATGTTCTCAGCTAGATCTATTTATACACTGTGACATGGGGCACTTTTCACTGTCTTGACATTCTTCTACTCAGCTATCCAGGAAATTCTGCATTTCAGATATATTCTAAAATAAAAAATGACAACAATAACATTGATTGCCCAACTCACCAGGTGTAATTTCAAAAGTAAAGCACATCTATCATCCTGGGGAATGTGGATGGGAACAACCTACGAACTCCAAAGACTGACATATTTATTCTTGCAGCCTAAGTCAGTAAATTATATTGAGCAAAAGCAGATAGTCATTACAACAATAGAATTAGCATGTTACTGTGCCATGGTATTTTCTAGCCTTATTAAACTTTCAGTGTTGTAAACAGCACACAGAACCAGAATCTTGTAGAGTATATTCCTACCAAACACATACTACTACTACTACTAATTATTGTTATTGTTGATTAGTATTGCAGTAATGCCTCGGAGTGGTGATTAGGGATCAAGACCTCTTTGTGCTAGGCGCTGTTCAACACAGAATAATAAGACTATCATTGTTTGAAGCAGCTTAAAATCTAATTTAATTCAGACTAATTTATTTCAGTACAAAAGGCTGCACAGTTGCTTGCTGGAGGAAAGGCTTACCTTACAGTGGAGAAAATGAAGGCTCTTCCATGGCAGCCACAATGTGTGAGTCACTAATATTTATGCTCCAATAGTATCTTCTTTATTTTGATTTTTAAGACACAGAAAATAATATAAAACCCTTAAAAGAATCACTGAGATGAGTACATCCCTAATCCAAGCAAGTACAGGAATTTACCACCTTAACCCTCAACTTTTCCTGCCCTGTTCCCTTCTCTCTGCTGGTTACCACAAAGCCTGACATCTAGACTGCAAGTGCCTGGGGTCTGTGTCTTCTGTGCAGAATCTAGCACATTCTGGAGCTCTATATTAATAGATAATTTGATACTGTACAACCTGATGGGCCTTTGGGGCTGAGAAGGCAGATAGCACAAGGATGTTATGAGGTAAGGGTGGGAAGACTCATCTCTTAAATGACAGCATGCTGTTCCTCTTGATATGAAGCTTGGAATATTACAAAGGGAGATATTGCGGGAGGATCAACTGCTTTTTGTGGGTCCTTGTTTTCTCCAGTTGCAAGACTGTCTTTAACAAGGGTGGAGAAGCTGGTCCTGAGATAAAGAGGGGGCATTGAATGCCTTAGCAGAAGGGGACTGTACTCCTTAAATTGTGCAGAGCAGCTCTTTGACTCTTTGTAGGGGATTGGCCTCAGTATCTCAAGGCGGAGAATCTTCAGTAACTCAAATTGCAAAGGTTGCTGCTCTTCATAGGATGAAAGTGGAGGATCCTTTTGCAGGACTGTGCCTTCTAGGACAGGTTAGGGCTCCTCACCATCATTCTCCCTTCAGCAGCAACAATAACAAAGTCTGTCCAGCGGGGCATGCCATTGCATGTGTATTTTGTTCTAAATGGATGTGGAATTGAAACTTCTTGACTAATGTAGCATATAATCTTTTTAAAATTTCATTATTTCAGATTTACAGGTCTGAAGAGTAAGAGGATATCAGTGACAATGGCAAGTGGGAAATGATCCATTTATTAAGATATTGTTTCAAGCTGGCTCATTGCCAAAGTGAAATAGTTTTATGAAAAATACAGGGCTTATAGTGCTGATTTCAGCATATCCCCAAATAGAATTAAGCATCCCAATGTTTTTGTTCTTCAGGAAGTAGTTTGTATTTTAAAAGATTAAAAATGACTAAAACTCTATGTACATTAAAAAGATGACTGTTTACATTTCAAATCAAATGATAAAAAAATCCAGGCCCATTTGTGGGACAATACACAATATAACAAATTGATGCATCGTTGAGCCTTCGGGGAATACATTGTCTGAATTTGGGAGGTATATAGACTTGAGATGCCTCCATTTTGAATTAGAGCTGGCTGGAAAATGGTAACTATGTTCTATGAACAAGTTATAGTTAAAAAAAATTCTCATTAAAAACTGTGCTTTTTCATTTTTTATTGTTTTTTATTTTTGAAAAACAATTTTTGTTGGTTTTTAGTTTTTCATTAAAAATAAATACCTTAAAAAAGGAAGAACCTTTCTCATAAAAAATGTTGAATGAAGAATCTGAATCAGCTTTATTCAGAATTTTGCTGAAGTCCTTAGGGAGTTCACCATACCACCCAGTGCTGGGACAAACATGACAGATTTTCACTTGCCCATTTCATCTTGCATCTCCTGCTTGAGGGTGCTTCTCCTTCAGGGACCAGATACTCTCCCTAAAAGGAATGCCCACTGGGAAGCTCTTCCTTTTCTGGATTAATCTGCCTCATGCTATGCTCACATCTGTCAAAATCTCATTTCTTCATTCTACAGATCTTAGTAGTAGCTTTGGTGGGAAACTAGGCTTGGAACCTATTGACATCAACAGTGTTCCTGCCTCCACTGTGATCTCCATTATTGATCTTCATATCCATCTCAGTGATGTACATTTAGAACTGAGAAAAAATTTTCAGACCAAGAGTTTGTTCCCCTAAAAAATGCCATTTCAGGCAAACCCAAACTATTTGCAAATTCAACACAAATTCACCATATAGGTTTGGCCACAAAACAAAAACAAAACCAGGCTAGATTCAAAAGGCGAGTTAGGTGCCATTCACAAATTGAAGAGGAGGCAGTGCCTCTTCTCCTCATAACTAATAGCCCTGTGATTCTAAAACTTGCTTGGGATGTGGGAGACCTGGGATCAAGTCCCTTCTCTGCCTGACTTGCAGCAGAATTTGAAGCCAGGGCTCTCATATCCCAGGAAATTGCCCTAGCCCCAGACTTGTAAAGAGTTCTGGGATGGATCTTGCTCAGTCTCTTCTGTTGAAGCTGTTCCACTTGGTATGAATAAATAAATAGTCGTTGAAGCAGGGACTGAAACCTAGCTGTGTCCCCTAACCACCAGGCTGTAGAATCATTCTCACATACTCTCTCTGTCCAAATGGATATCTAAATACAATAGATACCACTTATTACAACCCCTTGGCTCCCAGCAAAAAGTTGTTATGATCCAGCAGTTGCTAGTAAAAGCAAGAAGGAGCACTGGAACCTCAGCAGAGGTGGAGTGGGGGGGACCACGAAGTCCCATCCCCACTTCTCCTCTTCCCCTGAGGCCCTGCCCCCTGGCCAGGCTGGAAGCCAGAGCCAGGCCATGGTCAGAGTCGCCCAGGTTGCTTTGGGGAGCTGCGGACCCTCTACATGCCCTGGGCGGCACACCCCGGAGGTTGGGCTCACGTGCCAGGGGCTGCTCTCAGGCCCGCTGGCCCCCAACCCAGGGCAGGTGGCTTCCAGCCTAGCCAGGAGTTGGGGCCTTAGGGGAAAGTCCAGGACCACGGATGGGGCCCCATGGAGAGTGGGGGCTAAGCCCCACTTTGCCTCTCCCCCCCCAGCCTGCATCAGTCTGCTCCTGTTCAAGACTTGCAGGGTTTTTTTGGGGTGGAGGGGCTCAGCATGACCCCCCTGCTCTCCAAACCCTGCCCATGTTAAAAGGTGGCCAGGCATAGCTCCAGGTCCAGCGCCTATGAGTGGAAGTGAGGTTTGCGAGGCTGCAGCCAGGGAAGGAAGTGCTGGGATATGCCTTACCCAGCTGCAGCCCCACAAACCTGATTGTGGGAAGTGTGGCAGTGGGAAGAGGGCTGCAAACCTGATGCTAAGGCTTTCTACGGGGAGCAGAGGCACTGGGAACCTGTGGCGCTGCACTGTACCACTCTCTGCACACTCTGGGGCCTGGAGCTCAGCCCATCCCAGATTTGCCTTCTCTGGGTGCAGCCCACCAGCCAGGGCACAGACTGCAGAATCTAGGGAGAGGCAGGGCTGTCTTTAGGCATACACAGAATATACAGCTGCGTAGGGCAGCATGAAATTTGGAGTACCAAATTGCCTCAAATTTCATGGTGCCCTATGCAGCTGTGGACTTCATATGTGGCAGCACCAGCAACCAGTCCCATACCCCAGCTGGCCCCCCTATGCACTCCTAGTGGGGTGCGGGGCCCGGGACAACTCCCTGCACCTATGCTCCGCCTCTTCCTGCCCCCACCCCACCTCCATTTTCCAACTCTTCTCCCAAGCCCCCTCCTACAGCAGCAAACATGGCCCAGGGGATTAGTGGTGGGGTCTGGCACTGGCAGCAGAGGTCAGGTCTACCCCCACTGTCACTGGCAGTGGTGGGAAGCAGAGCACCCCAACCTGCTCCACTCTGCTGGCTCCTCACTGTGTTGCTCCGCTTCCTGCTGCCGGTGAGTGCGGGTGGGGGGGGCGGACCCCTTCCGCTGACCGACACGACTGGGGTGGGGGTAGAGGAGTGGGCTGGGGCCTGGTTGTTCTGCTTCCTGCTGACAGTGCCAGGGCCCTCACTAACCCCCCCAGGCGACTCTGGGCCTGTGGCCCCCCAAAGTGCCCCTCCCCACAGAGCTGCCTAGAGGATTCGGGGGGCCTGGGGTCTTCAGTGGCAGGGGGCCCCCACCGCCAAATTGCCACTGAAGATCCATCCTGGGACCAGCCGCCAAAGTGCCGGAAGGACCCCCCACCGCGGGTCTTTGGGGCACTTCTGTGGTGGGTCCCAGAGTGGAAGGACCCCACGCCGCTGAATTGCCGATGACAACCCAGGGCAGAAGAAGCTCTGGGGCCCAGGCCCTGCAAGAGTTTTCTGGGGCCTCCGGAGCAAGTGGAGGATCCTGCTTCAGGGGCCCCAAAAAACTCTCATGGGGGCCCTTGCGGGGCCCGGGGCAAATTGCCCCTCTTGCCCCCCCCCCCGATGGCCCTGCCCCCACAGCTCCTGCCTCTGTGGCCCGACAGGCCTTGAGCGCAGCCCAGACCCTTCCCAGTGAGGGCGGGGAGACAGAGGTGCTCAGGTCGCATAGGACACCATAATTGATAGGGACAGGGCTGGGGAGAGGTACCCTGCAGCCCCCACATCCAGGCTGCAGCCCCCCTCCACCTGCACTACGCCCTGCCCATAATCTCCCCTCCCAGCCCACAGCCCTTTATCTGCTGTGCAGACCCAGTGTGTAGGCAGGTTTATGGGACTGCAGACCCGGACAGAAGCACTAGAATGGGTTGAGCACGGGCTGCAGGCTGGTTTGTGGGGCTGCAGCCAGGGAAGGCACATCTCAGCACTTCCTTCCATCTCTACAACCTTGCAAACCTGCCAGCTGAGGAGCCTTTCTTCCAAAGAATGTTGCTAATAAGCATCATGCCAGTGTCTGAGTCTCATTCACATTAATGTTAATCAAACAGGATTGGTGCCTGGCAAATGTTGCTATTAACTGATAGATGTCAGTATTCAGGCTGCAATTAAGTGGAATCTACTGTATTTACATAAAGGGGGAATAGGAGAGACTGAAAGCTTCACCTCAGAATAGCCTATTGATCAATGGTTAGAGCACACATGTGGGATATGCCAGAGCTGGGATAAAATCCCCACTCCAAATCAGTCAGGGGGTCTTTGAATCTGGGTCTTCCACATCCCAGATGAGTGCTCTAACCACTAGGATATTCAGTCAGATGGAGGTGTGGGGCTTCTCCTTGTTTCTGTGAATGGGTGAAAATGAAATATTTCATTTCAGACAACTCAAAACATTTTTTATTCACTAAGGCTTTTGTTTTGCCAAGAAAACCATTTTTATTTTGTTTTCACTTCAGCCAGTGAACTGAAAAATTATTTATTCCCAAAATTTCATGTACATTAGAGATGTTCTGAAAATGGAAAAAAAAAAGCTGACAAAAATCTCAAGATGTCACAGTTGTTTTCATGTCACAAGATTGAACCTTTTATATTTTATTATTTCTGGCGAATTTTTAAATCATTATGTAAATAGAATCTTTATTCAAAACCATCATCTAATTGGGTTAACAATGTTTTTACTTACAAAAAAGATTTTCAGTATAAGTAAAATACTGACAACCATTTCAATTAAAATCTGAATAAAACTATTGTGAAAAACAAAACGTTTGCAAAAAGTCAGATTTGAATGGAAATTTTTGTTTAAAACTCAACTTTTAGACAAAAATATAGGGTGTTTTTTTGACAATTCAGCAATAATTAACAGCATCTCTAATGTCTCTGGAAAAGCCACAGCATCCAGCATAGTCACAGAATACCAGTGTCTTTCCCCACATGCCACTGCCAAGTTGAGGGAGTCTAGATTTTATTACTTCCTGGTATTGAAACAAAGGGGAAGATTCATAATGGTGGGCAAAACTGCACAAACACCCTTAGAGGAAGCTGCATGGCAGGGAGGGGAGTATCCACCCCTGGTGAAGCCTCTCACAGAAATTCCATGGGGAAAAGGCTGCTTCCTTCCACTGAGATTTTGTTGCTGTGCCTCTGCTCTAGATGGCTTTTGATTCTTGGCATTAAGAAATCCCATGACTCATCTGATAAGGGATGGTCAATCCTCAGACACAGAAACACTGATTTATTCATTTCAATTGATTTAGAGCACCCATGACATTAGGTGACTGAAGAACCGTTAATGAACATGAGAGAGAGAGAGAGAGAGAGAGACACACACACACAATCTTTTCTACATAATACATTCTAGACTCCCCATCCCAAGACATCCAGATTCTGGTGGACCAAGGGGGAAAGTGGTTTCCAATGTTCAGAACCAGTAGAACAGTGGACTCACTGCTAGGGTGCCCATTGTGGCTTGGTATGGCCTAGAAGCTCTTTCCTCATCTACTGCCCCGGGCTGACAACTGTTCCCATCCAGTGGTGGTCTTTCTACTTGTGACTTGACCCTCTGGACAGATCATGTTACTTCCACCCTTTCCGGGTAAACAGAGAGAAAACTAAACTCATACAAATATAACTCTTTTCCCCTACCGAAGCTCACTCCTTCATGACTCTTCACCCCTTCTTGGGATCTGCAGCATTATCCTCCCACTATTATGCAGAGCATGCTGGGCTCTCTTTTAGGTGCCTGGCTTCAAATTCAACAGTGCTTCTCACCCTTGTGTCAGATGTCCTGTTGCACCTTTTCTTGTAGCCAGTAGGAGAAACCAAGCCTTTCCTCTTCTCTGGATTCCACTCCAGGGACCCTATAGCAGACTCTTTTCTGCCTCCCTGGACTTTCTCTGACCTTGGCCTTCCTTCAGGCCCTTTCCACAGCACCTCCTTGGGCATTTCATACATCTGCCTCTCTCTAGGCCCTTCCTTCACTTCCTAGCAACTAGAGAGGGACTACAGAGTTCTTCCCCTCTCTCCCTGCAGCCCCCTTCTCATCTGGGCTTCTTCCCTTTAAGATTGCCTCCCCCAGCAGGGATTCTTCTTCATTTGGGCCTGGCCCACCCTCCAGGTGCAACCAAGTGTTTTAATTGAGCTCCCTAGCTCCAGTTAACACTTTTTAATACCAGTTGGGAATAGATACGCCATCACAGAAACCCTCATGAAAAGTGCTCTGCCTCAATCCTCCTCCCTGTGGTATTATTACAGAAGATATTTCTTAAATACAGAACTTTAGGGGGCATTGCCATGCAGTGGTCTCCAGCAGCCTTTGCTTTAAAGAGGGATTTTGTAAAATGCTGCTGCATTAACAGCACTGTCTACAGAATCCAAAACTCAACTCTGCCTCCTGAACATAAAGTACTTCACCATATCTGCTACATCTGCTTCAAGGTGCATAGCCTCCATTAATCTCTGCTGAGTAGATATTCAGCAGACTCACTGGAGAAAAATACTATTAAGAAGAAGAGCTTTGTATAAGGTTGAAAGCTTATCTCTCTCAGCAACAGAAGTTGGTCCAATAAAAGACTTTACTACACCCACATTGTCTCTCTATTATTTAAATTTACAGAGCAACCACAAGTAATTGAGCAACTAGGAATAGCCACATTTCAGCTAACTAATGGCTCCAGCTGGGATGAAGTAATTGTGGCAAAAACCTCCATCTTCAGCAGCGCTTGAATTACACGACTTGGGGATACAATACCAACCTCAACCATTTGAAAAATCAGCAGCACCTCCTGAACCACTACCGCAAACTTTGAGCTGACCTGTGTAGTCTAGCACAAGACTCATCAGTTTCTAGGACCTGGAAATGGATTATCACAATTAAATCCAGGAGAAAATTATGAGGCTTCTTCACTGGGATGAATGTGCTGTAATTTAATGGATCTGGAGGGATCTAGATGCTCTTTAAATAATCTTTGTTTTAGCTAATTAGATTGTGCTAGCAGAATCTTCCCCGCTTCATGCTGAGGAAGCAATAGGAGGGAGTTTGGAAAGGAATTGTTAGTTAAAAGAGTTACAGGGCTACTATGTATGTCTAATTACTCATCTCACTAACACATGATTTAGGGGCTGGAAACCTCTGGAATAAACAGTACCATAAATACTCTGAAGTTTCCAGGGAATCTTGGAAAATCTGTTTGAAAGGGAACAAGATAGTAAAGTGTCAAAGTAGCCTTTAAGCAGCTCCTGATTAATAAACAAAGTGGAGAGTAATTGACAGTAAGACCATCTATTTCAAAAGGATCCTGTAATTCCTTTAAAAATGTTGGATATTTATTTCTCGAAGGACTAATTTGGTTGATGCAGCTACTTAATGCTCTCACAGAGTCTTCAAAAATTCTGTGCTGAATGAAGGCAAAACTTCTGAAGTTAGTATTAGAATAAACATCTGATGTGTATCACGACATCAATTTAGGAAGCTCTTGGCTGTGTGTCTGGAGAAAGATGTTTGGTCATTTTATGTCTGGTTTTGAGAACAGAATAAAAAATTAAAAGATGATGTCTTTGGATTAAGACAGATTGAACATAAATCTGGAGGACCTGATCTCCCTCTCATTTACACTGGTTTACACCAGTGCAACTCATGGATTTCAGTGGAGTTATACTCTGGTATAAATGAGTGGAGAATCAGTATTTTATGTCAAAGGATTATAATAAAATCTGGTTACGTACTGTAAAAATATATTTGTGAGCAATTGTTCAGATGAATTCCGGTGTGTGTGAATATATGTTTATGAATATGTTCACTCAAGAAGTATTCATATGGCTCTGTGATGGGGTGCACTCACTGCAGGTAATGCCTCTTCCTGCATCACTTTGGGATTTAGCTCTTTCCAGGTGCTTTGCCCTCCTCTCACAGTCTCTTCACCCATCTTGTCTCGCCCTGTTGCCCTCTTGCTCCAGGAGCTTCAGCTTCCTCTTTGTGACTTGATCCTCTGGCCAGCTCACGATAGTCCTCCCCTTCTAGGGTATTAAAATCTTTTGGGGCAAACTGTCCCCAGCAGCCCACTCTCCACTGCCAGGTCTGTGCCACTTTCCCAGAGGTTGGCAGGGGAACCTGGGCCAATCTCTTTGACTTTCCTTCACTTGTTCATGAAAGTTCCAGTTACAAAGAAGAAAAATTACCATATATTTTAGATGATCAGTCATGCACTGCAAAAAAATAGGGAAGAATGACAATAATTCTGAAATATAATTGAAACATATAATTTGGGGGTGAAAATATATTCACCTCAAGTGTGTGAATCATTTCAAATAACAACAAAGACCCAGTGCATAGCCTGTTCTTTGCACTGGAAGAAGGGAATAGAGGGAGAATAAGGTCCCCCTTCTTTCCTTCTGCGGAAAACTTGTACCACCACTTCCTGTGCACAGGGGGAAGCAGGCTCCACAGAGCTATGACTTCCCCAACATGTGCATGTGGGCGGAGAAGAGCAGGGAGGGGGCAGAACACTGACTCAACCACTACAATATGCCCAGCAGTAGAACTGAATGGGATGGGATTTTCCATTTAATAAAATAGTCAGAGATTTTGATGTTTTGTTTTTGTTTTCATTTCATAGAGGAAAGGGAAAAAAAACCTCAGAATTTTTCATACAACAGTGACCTGGTTTCCCTGCTGCCTATAATTGCACTGTTAGTGAACAGAGGACACTAAACCGAATCAAAACAAACCCCATAACAGCCCTTTTGTGACTTTAAAGTCAAAGGGTGAAATCTTGTTCCCCAGTGAAGTCAATGGCAAAATGTTGAATGATTTCAACAGACTCAGGCTTTCATCCACAGCCAAGATAAACGTGAACTTATTTTTATTTTTAATGTGCCACTCAGTGGCAAAGCCAGGATTCTTTTTATTTTTATCTCCAAACACTGGAAATAAGAGTTCTCATTCAAACTCTGATCAGGTCAATAGCACTCTCTCTCATTCACTTTACAGAGATATTACTTGGAACAAACAAAAATAACCTTTTTGTTTCTCATCCCAGAGACTGATATTCAGTCCAGGATGACTTTCTTAAAATTCACACAACCTCTTTTTGCCAAAATCTCCGTGTACAGTCGTCAGTGTTCAAGATACTATTTCAAACTTTGACTCACATTTTCTGGAATACAGTGCTTTAAAAAAATAAATGTGGCTGAATAAATGATTTGGAGGCAAATAAGAACTTACCTGAACCTTCAGAATTTACTTACTTTAAGCCCAACTTGGCACCTTTCTGAGAAGTTAAAAAAAAGTGCCCATTGCAAACATAGGCATGTTATGAAAAGAGCTAATAAATCATTCATTTTTCAGTCATTATAAATTATTATAGCTCTTTCTTTCCTTCTTGAAACAAATCCAAAATTCTACAAATGCATATTCAAAAGTATTCATGAAATAGTTTATACTAGCAATTTTCAGCTTGTGTGGTGTTTGCAAATAGTTCACTTTGTTTATTCAATGTTTGTTACTCCTGAGGTGTGATTGGACATTTAAGTCACACTGTATTGTTGCTGCTCTCTGATTGGATAACTGAATCTTTTTAAACAGGAGAGTAATTAATGCCAAATTGGGAATAGTGGATGCTTTTGTTTGTACATAAGGACTCTTGTTTTTGTTATGTTGGTGGCATAAGTACAGAGAGTTGAAAACAAAACCTAAATACTGTTCCTGAAAGGTTGCAACATAACACTTTTTTATTTCTTAGAATCCAGAAATCTAGCACACAGCAACCAAATATACAGAGGGATAGTAGGCTGCACAGAGCCACAACAAAACCCACCAGTTCTAAGACAGGCTCTTTTACAGACTGCTCAAGAACATCCAGATGATTCAGCTTCCCTCAGAGTTTCCTAGTATGTAAGCAACACACCACACTTTTCATGTGAATATGAGTATTCATATGAAGAACAACTATTACCCAAACGTCCATGCAAATGAAATCCATGCATGAATAACAAGAGATACAAGTATTATTGACCTGAAAAGCCTTTAAGACTTTGAATGAATGTTCATGGATACTGTTTATTCAGTGGACAACCAGCTCCAGTGTGGGTCTGAGTATACTAACAAGATATGCAATGGCCTGAGGGAACACCTCACTCCTAGGGCTGACAACTTTCTAATCCCACAAAACTGAACACCTCTGCACTACCCCTTCTCTGAGGCCCTGCCCATGCCCCAGCCCTACTCTGAGGCCCTTCCCCCTGCTTGTTCCATTCCCCCCCACCCCTGGTTCCTTGCTCTTCCCCACCCTCACTCACTTTCACTGGGTTGGGGAAGGGGGCTGGGGTTGGGGTGTGAGAGGGGGTGAGAGCTCTATCTGGGGGTGCATGTTCTGGGGTGGGGACAAGGATGAGGGATTTGGGGTGCAGGAGGGGGCTCCAGGCTGGGGATGAGGGGTTTGGAGTGTGGGAGGGGGTGTGGGCACTGGGATGGGGCCGGAGATGCAGGGTTTGGGAGGGCCACATGGATGTGGTACCCATGGATGAGACCCCAAACCCACTGTGGGTGTGGGGGAATTTGAGGCAGGGAAGCTCCTGCCATAAGCGGGGATAGGTTCCAGCCCCATACCTGAGGTACGGGAGGAGACAGGGAAGCTCCTGCCAGAAGAGAGGATAGGATCCAGCCTTGTACCTGAGGTATGGGAGCAGACAGGGAAGCTCCTGCAAAAAGAGGGGATAGGTTCCAACCTCGTACCTGAATTATGGGATGAGCGGAGGTTGGGTGCCCTGCCGTTATGTGCACGGTGTGATTACCTGCGAGCTGAGGCAGAGTTATGGGGACAGCCACTACCGCCTCAGTTTACCTTCTGTGGGCGGGGGAGGGAGCGACCACTGGCAGAAGGGGTTGTGGTCCACACAGCCACAGGTGGAGGCCTCCCACCAGAAGGCCCCACCCTGGGTCGACAGCAAAAAGGCTGAACGGCAGGCAGGCTGACGGCGGCCAGGTCTTGTGGCTCTTAAGGGGGGAGGAGTGTAACAGGGTGCTGGCCAAGAGAACCGAGGCAGGCCCCGTTAGCCCAGCTCCACTTAAAAGGGGGATTAGTTAGGACTGGCTGGGGAGGCCACGCCCTAATCACCTGAGGGGATGCACCTGCAGGCCTGAGTGGCCAGTCTGCTATATAATACTGGCTGGAAGGAAGCAAGCAGGGAGAGACAGGAAAGGTAGGAGCTCTAGATCTCTGCTGGCAGGAGAAGCTAGTGGTCTCCCAGGGTGTTGGTCTGTAAAATATGTAAATAGTAGGTGGTGGGGATAGGCATGAACAATAAAAGAGCACTGGTGCATGTACTTTGGAGCAGTCTCCAACTGAGTTTGTTGAGGGGCCGGGAGCAGGCACTACTACAGTCTCTTTTTGACATTATCAAAACCAAGTTTTGTTTTTTTGGTTTGAAATGACTTTTTGTTAAGAAATGAGTGATCTCTCCTGTTTCCATCCACTGCCACCATCTACACTGCGCTTATGAGGAAAAGTAACATTGTGCCCAGATACCAGGTCAACTACCCTTTGCATTTTCCCCATCCATTACATGTATGGACTGACCTTGAAAGAAAATCCATCCTATTTTGTTTGAAGCAAATCTTCCAGAACAGAATTCAGGTGGCTCATTCTTGTGTGAACAGCGTGGTGCAGAATGAGGGACCTGTAGTTTGCAGGAATCCAGGATTTCATAACTGTGGGTCTTGATACAATACCAACTGAAACTGTGGAAAGGCTCCCATTTACCTCAGTTGACTTTGGATCAGGCCTTTGGATTTAAGGTCTTTAATATTAAACTTATTTTTCTTTCCCATTTCCTTAATGTAGATCCTTCTCCCATGCTACCAACCCCCCTGCCCCTCCATTAAATATAACATCCTTCCTGGCTTTCTTCATATTGAATTTGATGAGCAGTGCTCCCTCATCTGGATGACTCCTAACGCTTTCTGCATTAAAACAATAAATTCCACTCTCTGAGCTGCCCTGATTCCCTTATTCTCAGAGGCTCTCCCTGGCTGTAATTTGGCCTTTATACCTTTTTCTCCTGTGCTACTGTTTCCACAGACATTAACTCTATAGTAGATTATTTTTCAATTCATTCACCCTCCCACCTTTCCATTTGCCTGCAGAGCATATAACTGGCTGTAAAACATTCTGCAATACCTACAGTGTATAAAATACACTACACAAAAATAAAGGGCCAGATTCTCAGCTGGCATAAATTGCCATCAAAAACAAAGAGCTACGTTGATTTGCACCAGTTAAGAATTTGACTCAAAATGTACTAAAAGACTTGGCTTTTAGGCTTAGGTGACCTTTCTCCCTCTGCACAGTGAAACTTAGAGGAAGCCATACATTATTCCTCAGGGGAGAGAAGGAACTGCAGAGACCGTTGTTGAGACTAACCATCATTATACATGCCAATCACATCTTGCCTGGCAATAATTACTAGAGAGTGAGAGAATGTACCTGTAATCATAAAGTGAATTAAACATATAAATAAGGTTCAGGCAGGTAATTGCAAGCAAAATGAAAGAGAGCGAGTGTGCATAAGAGAAACAGAAATGTGAAATGAAAAGCAAGAGACTTAAATGAGAAACTGATGAAAGACTTTGAAGATCTATTGCCTTAATTGATGACTATTATTCATATTTATGCAATTCATGGCAAAGCAACTGAAAGGGGATATGAAAGGAATACATTTAAGATATTTAAATTAGGCTGATTGTCTTTGCCACTGCTTTGTAATGATCCGTCTGTGGTGTTCAACTGACCAAAAGATCAAGTTCCATTTCTCAATGCTACTCAAAGGCTGGGATTCCTTTTGACCTCTTTCCCCTTTCCTTAAGGTCTTTTTGACAACTTATTCAGAGCTTGGCACCAACTCTTCCATATAGAGAATAACACAGCTTTGGTTTCTAAGTCATTTGCCAGTGTTGTAAACTTACAATCAGCAGAATGGCTGCAGCAGCCTCCTGGGACATGGGCCTCCACCCCACTTCCCCCCACCACCTCACCCTCAAAAAGTTCAAGACAATTTTTTTCCCTTATCAGAGAGAAAATGTATACAGTCTTCTTTGTCTGCTCATTTGTATTAGATCTGTGGCACTTGTACCACCTACCGGTTAATAAAGATTGGGTAGCTCAAAGAACAACATAACAATATAGTTTGATTTTCCAGGAGACTAAAACCAAATGGATTACTCTGGCCAACCCCTACTTCTCTCTCTCCTGCCCTGACTTCCACAGACACCATTCTCCTTTTTGAGGAAGATTAGCCAGAATTCCTTTCAGAACCTGTCAACTCCACCGATCTAAGAGTCTGAAATTGCTGCTGTTGATATAATAGAAGGCAGTTGCTCCCCACTCTGATAAAATGTGTATTGCTTCCATGGCACTCGGGATCTCTGCTGGACCAAAGAGTGGGAGTTCAATATTAGAAGGTGACTCACTTAGGTTTCCAGGGCTGGAAATAGACTGGCGGCAATCTGAAGTCCTCGTGGATGTATTGTAAATCAAGAAAAGTGAACTTACATTTATGTCTATATTTTAAGAAGTGATTTCTCAGAACTCCAGTGGGGATACGAAGAAAGAAAAAGAAAAGAACAGCCACAGAACTGGCTCAGCTATCCATAATACAATGCAGTGTTATTTTTCATAGCTTCTTTCATACCAGCTCCACCCCAAAATCTTTTAGAAATTTAAATAATACAAGTCAGTGGATAATATATTGTATAGATTATGAGAAAACAGGGGCAAAAAGATGCTGTATGTAGAATATATTAAAACCAGATAACGACCAAGAGACAGAGAAAGAAATTAACAGGTGTAGGCAGGGGAATGAAGAGACATTATTAGATGAGATTTGAAAAGAGATGGAGTGATGATGAGGCAGAGAGATACTGGAAGGCTGTTCCAGATGGCAAGAGATTATGCAGAGGAACAGAGAGGAAGCTGGTGTTAAATGAATGGAGGGAGAGGCAGTGAAGTGAGTGCCAGGTCTGGAGTTAGCCAAACAAGGAAGGCATTTCAGAGCTAGCTCCTGAAATGACTGGGAGGCCAGAGGATTCCTCTAAAAATGGACGTGATGTAGTACCATATGTGTGAGAGGGTGAGCAGCATTCCGCAAGCTGCTAAGAAACAGAAGAAGCAGGGGCCAGGGTTATTTTTAAATCAAAGTAATTTGGAGTACCATAGAAACAGAGCAACGACGTAACTTCCCCTGATGTCTTAACTGGATTTTCATATTTGCAAAGAAGTACTAAGTGACATCTGTCCTAGGTTCTTCTGTTTGTTTGAGATAGGTAGGACTGAAAGAAAAACAAATGTATCTACAGTTCTCACTGTTAGTCATTAGTGGCTACTTTGCCACTGCAGCTGAGGCTGCCAGAAGCTGCCTCTTTCTACTCTGTGCTGTCTGGCAACTTCCACAGGCATTACACTGTCTACAGCTTCCACCAAACATTCTGGATTCTTGAAGAATCCACGACCTACATGGCAAATTTTTCTGATATGGCCTCCAAATTTGCACTGGTAATTTCGTGCACACGATTATTTGAGCATGCAAAGACCTGGACTTGCCCACAAATCAGATAAATGCCTAGCCATCCACCTGGCATGCACTGATAGAGTTCTTGGGGGGAATGGGTGGGTGCAAGTCTGTCCACAACTAAGGGCTCCTCCCCTAGCCTAAGGGGAGAAGCTACTGGACCCAAGGCTTGGGTAAGTTTGAGGGACAACAAATGAAATAACAGGAGCAGGAGTGAGAATCACAGGGTCAAAAGCAGTTATCCAGAGAGGGACACCAAGCAGACAACCTCAGACAGTGCCCACTGCTCCTCCAACGTGTCCAGGTAGCCAATAGACGTGGCTCAGAGGACCTCTGCCCAGAGACGTGACTTCAGAAAGGAGTAGAAATAAGCCCCGCAGTTGCAGAACACATCCCCATCCAGCATCCTTCTCCTACTATGGTGGATGGCCACACTGGCCGATGTCTGGAGGAGGTTGATGAGGAGGTCTCACGACTTCATGGCACCACATGCAAAAATTGGGAGATGTGGGGAAAGTGCAGCCAGAACATGAGAAGAAGGTTCTGGAGGAGCAGGAAAAGGAGCTGCAACCCGGTGCAGTCAATGTAAATGTGTGCCAGTCCAACTGGTGTGCAGGAGTGTCATTTACACACATAAATGCTTGGTTTTACTTGTTCAGAAAGTTGAGAATGTTTATATCTTCCAGAAGTGAATTTTCATGCACTAAGCCTGATCTGGCTTCGCACTCCGCCCCGCCCCCTTTTTAAAAAAAAAATGTCTCATGCCCCTTTGTTTTGTTTTTGTTTAAACAGTGGTGGGGTTGTTACATAGCAACATTGAACTGCATTTTAATTCAGTATCTAAAGTGTTATGTTAATTATCACATGGCATGTGCGCTGAGGCTAAATTTGAGTCCATGTGAACTGCTGCTTTCCTATTTGCTAGAAGTGCCTGAGAACGGCCCATTCTAGCTCACATCCTGACATTCCATTTTGCACTTGTGTTTAATCTGGAGACAGAGCTGCTGAGAAGAGAACAGATTTGCCTGAGAAGATAAGTGTTGAAGTAGGATGGCTTCTGAGCTGGTCAGATTGCTCATTTGGGACCCCATCCAAAACCCACTGAAGTCAATAGGAGGCTTTCCACTAAAGTCAGTGAGCTTTGGAACAAGTCTTTGATCTTGATCAACGGTGACAACTTTTTCTTCTAATAAAAGTTAAGAATTTTGTTGAAAAACCACTCTGAATTTCCCTGATTTCCATTAAAAAATAAACAAAAACCTCAACACCAATTATTTTCAATACATTTATCCACATTCTGCACCAGCTGTAGCTTCCCAGAGGTCTTCAAGTATAGCACACATAATATTCTGTGCCTCAGAACAGCTGGTTTTCACTAACTGATGGAATTAGGAATTCAAGCCTTGGCCACTATCTGATAGTCAATCAGAGGCTAAGATCAGATTGGTTTGTGCTGATTTTTTCCATCCTGATCAGATAATTTAGCTAAAACTCCTCGTCTGTGTGAAAACCTTCCTGGTGCAAAGGGACAGGAAAAACCCTAGGTACTGTACTAATTAAAGGCCATTTAAACCTTCAAAACAGGGTTTAAACCTTCAAAACAGGACTTATGTGGCACACAGGTCTTTTCCTGGCCCTCTAAATATTGGGTAAATTTCACATTCTGAGAACAGCCACCTCAAAATTATTAATAGAAATTTAGATAGAGGAGCAAAGCTCAAATACAGCTATCATGAAACATTCACAGACCTGGAAAAAATGTGAGCAAATTAGTGCTGTATGCTGTTGAGCAGCGAAAGACCAACAGATTTTTGGGACTCAGGAGACCTGGGTTCTATTTCTCATTCTATCGCTAGCCTGCTGGGTGATTGTTAGTAAGTCACTTCTCCTTTCTGTACCTCAGTTTTCCCATCTGTAAAATGGGAATAATGATAGTTGCCTCCTATATCAAGCTCTTTGAGATCTAATGATGAAAAGTGATATATAAGAACTGGGTATTACTATTACAAAATTTGGCAAACACATTTTGAAAGAAGCAGTTGCAAATATTTTGTGTATAAAATAATCCATTCCCTTTTCCAGGTATTTGTAACTGTTTTTATGCTCTTTCCTATGAATTTTTGTGCAAGAAGTTTATTTGCAAGAATGTTCACAAAAAGTGAAAGCGTTGCAAATATTCAATGCAAATACAATACTGACAGGGGTACTAGCAATGGAAGTGCCCTTGGGGCCTTTTTGAAAATTCTTTGTGAACTCAGGTTTAGAAAAGAGGAGGAAAGATGCTTGTGAGTAGAAACAATAACCAAAAGAGACAGGTGTTTTTGTTGCTGATGTTAGCACCGGCCACCGTAAAAAGCCAGTCAGCATTAAACACTTGAGAGGACAGTTTAGGATTGCACAGTTATGTGAAACAGGGCCAATCAAAGATACCTCTTGAGCTACCAATACACAACAATTTTATCAAATTAGTCCATCACCTCATCGGTTCTTTGCCTTTGTTTACTAGGCCTTTTACCTATACAATTCCAAAGAGACAATCTTGGGCAGGCCACGATGATCCAAGGTGTGCCATTTCCTCCAATTCTTATACAATTGTATATCAGTCCAGCTGTTTCCTGTTCTGATGATTTTCTGTATGTTTCTCAGAACATAAGAACATGATATTGTTTTTGCACAAAGAGTTCTAATAGTCCTTGACCCTAAGTTCTTGCTTCAGTTGCTAACTTGCAACGCATGCATTAATGTCAACAATGCATCATTCATTCCAGGCCTCAATGACCTATAACATATTACATGGATATATGAATCACAATGTATATGTATATATACATATATAAACACACACACACACATATACACAATACCAGCTTTTATTTAAAACTTCACATGATATTCCTTGGTGAACCAGAATGTACATACCAGAATCAGGACATTCTTGTCACACATTCTTTCCAGTTGGCATTAAAGGGTTCTTAGGTCATGTCATCTGTAAACAAAGATGTGACCATCATGGAACCTGAAAAGAGAGCACCTTGGGACTACCTCATGGATGGTGGAAGATAAAGGAATATTATGAAATTTGACTAAACCATGAACTTGAGTGTACTGTCAGTATTTCTCCTCCCCCCACCAAATCCTCTGAAAACACTCAAGTTCCATTAGTTTATGAGAGTGAACCACCAAAACAGGTCCATCACCCTGACGGGGGATGCTCCAATCTCAAATGCAGTTAATCAAATCAGGTGGACAGGAATATTGCTGCCTTTTACAGTTGCCAGCCTTCTAGGATTGTCCTGCCGTCTCCAGAAAATAAAGATTAATATTTAATTAAATAGTATGTCATGTGATGAAACCTCCAGGAATATGTCAAGCCATAATTGGCAACCCTACTCCCTTTGCAACTGGGACCAAGCACAAGCACACACATGCTGTTACTAAATAGTGCATATGACTTGAGACTGATGGTGCAGTGGTAGATAATGGAGACCAGAGAATTCAGTTACAGACTTAGCACCTTTGTGAAATGAAACTGAGTAGAGTATGGGTTAGAGAGAGGACATTTAAAAATCCACAACAGTTCTTTAAATCCTTCAGGTCTAAGTCCTGCCAATGAATCAGATAAAAGAGGGGAAAAGATAGACAAAGACATCCTTCACAAATAGAGCTGTGTCCATAAACACTATTAATAGCTATGGTGAATGGTGGGTGATAGAATGAAATAAAATGGAGACGCGTTAATTCAACCAAATACTTTGGCAGCTGCACAAAATCTAGCAGAATGAGTAATTGCGGCAAACAAATTTTGAAAGAAAAATGTAAGTTGAAATTTGTTTGCACAGAGCATTTGTTGAATATTTATGAATAGTAAATAAAATATTTTAAAAAGACACAATCTGTTCATAGACAATTCTCTAGCCAAAAAAGTGGCTAAATTAATTGACTAAATTATTCATTATAAATTCTCTCTCAGGTTTTCTTAAGGGGTCAAGCGCAAGTCAAATTTGAACTAAGGTCTGATGTGTAATATCTTTGAGTTGAATATTTTTTAATGGCTCTCAGTAGCAGCCTATCCTCACCCATCATGAATGGAAAGGTGCCGGTCATGCCAATGGATGTCTTTCAGGGTTGGAAGAGATGTTAACCTGTGGGCAGAAGCCCAGAGGCCTTTAAAGCAAAACCATGCCTTTATATAGAGCTTTTTGAAAACTTTTTATCAGTTTTTCCTCCAACAAAAGTTTTTTTATTAAATTAAATTTGAGTGAATTTTTCATTGCTGTTGATTTTTTTAGGTTTTTTTTTTGGTTGTTTTAAAATCAAAATCTGGAATAATTTTGAAAACCAAAAGTTTGTTTTTTCCCCTTCCCACCATCTTTTCCCCTTTCCAGTGGCAAAACATAAAAAGGAAAAAGAAGGGGGTAGGGAGAAATGAGAGACAAAGGGAAGAGGGGACTCAAAATAACTGAAAAACAAAACATTTTCATTTTCAAGAAAAAAATCCATGGAAATTTTAGAAAAAATAGTGTGTGCTGTGTGGGTGTGTGTAAGTAAATATGAACTATTTGTCAGCTAGTTCTACCTTTACTTCACTGGCAAGACACTTTCATTGAAATACAAGCTCTCAGACACCACAGTGACGTACACTGTAGAATAATTTAGAGTAGATTAGAATTTCAACCCCCCATACCCTGTTTAACCCAAGGGATGAATTTTCATTAAATGCATATCAGTAACTGATTTTTTTAATTATTACTATTATTATTCCCCAACCAGTAACTTGTACATTAGGTTCTTCTCCAGGTGACCCAAAATTAAGTTATTCTCTTCTAATCGGGAAGCTTGGTCCAAGTTTCTATTAATATGAACTGTAAGGACAAGGTGAGGATTTAAGCAGGGTGGCAGTGGAGGGGAGTCAAGGAATATAGATCTATTTTTCCTCTCTGCTTTATGACTTTGTGTGTACAGCTCTGTACCAGAACTTTCAACAGCTAGTGCATAAGTTCTATGGCCTGCTTTAATTAGGGTAGCTCTACATAACGCCCTCAGCTTTCATCTTGGGTCCATCACATTCAGCTACAAACAAACAAAACAAAACACATTTGGTGGCCTGAACACAGTCAGCAGCAACCTATGACAGGCAGCCCTACAAGCTGGAATGTTTCCAGACAGATTGACAGCTCAGGGGGACCCACTAATTAGACATAAGTGCAAAAAGGACATTTTAAATGCTAGATTGACTTTATCAATGGAAGTTTGTAGTGATTGTTGTAGCTGTGTTGGTCCCAGGATATTAGAAAGACATGGTGGGTGAGGTAATACCTTTTATTGGACCAATCTGAAGAAGAGCTCTGTGTAAGCTGGAAAGCTTGTCTTTTTCACCAACAAAAGTTGGTCCAATAAAAGATATTGCGTCACCTGTCTTGTCTCACTTTTATGACTGGAATTAAAATGAGTTTATTGGCAGCAATGCCTGCCAAAATAGAGAAGTTTAAACAAATACTGCAGAATATTTCCAGGAAGTGAATTCTGAATTCAGATTGACACTAGCAGCCTGATTCTCAGTTATACTTCTTCAGTCAGAGAACTGAAACATGAACCGTAAGCTATGTGTCTAGTCAAACTCCTTGAATTTCAGATTCCAAATATTTGCAAGGAACTGCTTGAGAACAAGCTGCCAAACAAAAAATTATTTTCAGACATAGTATTAAGCATTTAACAGATTTTAAGGCAAGAAGGGACCATTGTGATCATCTAGTTTGATCTTCTGAATAGCACAGGCCACAGATCTTCCCCAAAATAATTCCTAGAGCAGATATTTTTGAAAAACATCCAATCCTGATTTAAAAATGGTTAGTGATAAAGAATCCAAAATGACCCCTGCTAAATTGTTCCAGTGAATAATTACTGTTAAAAATTTACATCTTATTTCCAATCTGATTTTGTCTAGCTTCAGCTTTCAGCCTTTGGATCATGTTATGACTTTCTTTGCTAGATTGAAGACTCCATTATTAAATATTTGTTTGCCACATACGTACTTATAGACTGCAATCAAATCACCCCTTAACCTTCTCTTTGTTAAGCTAAATAGATTGAGCTTCTTGAGTATATTACTCTAAGACATGTTTTCTAATCTTTTAATCATTCTTGTGGCTCTTCTACAAAACCTCTCCAATTTATCAACATCCTATCAGAATTGTATACACCATAGCTGGACACAGTATCCCTGCAGTAGTCACACTAGTGCCAAATACAGAGATAAAATAACTTCTCAATCCTACTTGGGGTTCCCATTTATGCGTTCCAGGATCACATAAGCTCTTTTGGCCACAGCATCATGTTCAACTGATTATCCACAACCCCCAAATCTTTTTCATAGTCACATCTTCCCAGGATAGAATCCCCCATCCTGTAAGTATGCCCTATATTCTTTGTTCCTAGATGTATACATTTACATTTAACCATATTAAAACACATTGTTTGCTTGCACCCTATTTACCAAGCGATCCAGGTCATTCTGAATCAATTATTTACCACTCTTCATTATTTACCACTCACTCAATTTTTGTGTAGTCTGCAAATTTTATCAGTGATTATTTTATTTTTTCTTCCAGCTAATTGATGAAGATCTTAAATAGTGTAGGGCCAAGAACTGATCCTTGTGAGACGCCACTAGAAACACACCTGCTTGATGACAATTTCCATTTACAGTTACATTTTGAGACCTATCAGTTATACAGTTTTTAATTCATATAACGTGTCACAATTTTATAGCATTCTAGTTTTTAATCAATATATTGTGAGGTACTAAGTCAAAGACCTTTCAGAAGTCTAAGTATATTATGTCAACACTATTACCTTAATCTCATTGTAAAAACATATCTAATTACTATGACAGAATCTATTTTCCATAAACCCCAGTTGATTTGCATGAATTATATTACCCTTCTTTAATAATTGTATTTCATACCAGCTGCTCCATTATCTTGCCCAGGATCAATTCCAGGCTGATAGGTTTATAATTACTGAGGTCATCCCATTTCCCTTTTCAAAAATGGACAAAACTTAAGCTTTCTTTCAGCCTTCTGTAACTTCCCCAGTGCTTCAAGACTTATTGAAAAGCAACATTAATGATACAGAGAACTCCTGAGGCAGCTCTTTTAAAGCTCTTGGGATGCAAGTCACCTGGATCTGATTATTTAAACATATATAACTCCAGCAGACACTTGTATTTATAGTATTTCTATTACAGTACAGTATAAAGACCACAAGTAAGATCAGTGCCCCACTGTGCTAGGGACTATGCAAATACATAGCAAGAGACTGTTCCTCTCAATTTAAATGGAAACAGACAAAGGATGGAAAGGAAACTTTATTATCCATGTTTTACAGGTGGGAAACTGAGCTACAGTAAGATTAAATAATTTGCTAAAGTCTCACAGGAGGTCTCTTGCAGAGCTGGGAACTGAACCCAGATCTCCTGACTCCCATTCATATTGTGAATAACTAATAAACTAAAAAAAAATCACTATCTCTGAGAATTATTTTTTTTAAAGGAGAACTAATAGAAAAATTAAGTTACAAATTATTCACCCAGTTGTACTCAGGACTCTACAAGTAGTAGGAAATGCTTCCAAGTTGGGGTTTCTTTACAAAGAACTATCACCTCTTCAATCATTCAAAACTAGACTGCACAGAATACTAGAATACATATTGTAGGGAGCAATCCTACACTAGCAGGCTGAGAGGTTAGACAATTTGGTAATACTTTTTCACCTCTAACCTCTAGGATACTGGGTTGATCCAAAAGTGACACATTTTGACTCAAGAATAACACATTTATATTAGGGCTGTCAAGTAATTAAAAAAATTAATCATGATTAATTGCATGATTAAAAAAATTAGTCATGATTAATCAAACTATTAAACAATAGAATAGCTTTTATTTTAAATTTTTTTTAATCATGATTAATTTTTTGAGTTAATCGCATGAGTTAACTGTAATTAATTGACAGCCCTAATATATATTAATCATGGAGGACACATTACAAATCCAAAGCCCCTATTAGCCCAAGCCTGCCCATGTGACCACCCCAACTCAGAAAGGGTCCAAGAATGATCCAACAAAGTCAATGAATCATCTCCAGCTTCTGGAACTCATGAGGTCTCAGTGCCATGGTGGGTCTATGAAAAGCATAGCTTAAGAGGGCAAAAAAAATTGGGTTTCTAATTTTGCAACAATATCCATAAAAAGCAAACATTCAGCCATAGCAATGCAAGTAAAGGGTAGGAAGAGAGGCAAATGAAGGCTGAGTCCTTAACTGTCTATAATCCTTTATAGCTCTTTGGAGTGATTAGCTCGTATTTACGTCTTCTGCTTGCAGCAAAGTGACTGTACTCTGCCACTGGAAAAATATGTCTCTTAAATTATCACTCCAAGCTTTGTGCTAGTCAGACCCCATGTCCTGGATTGAAATCAATGTTAATGGATTTCGAGACTCAGATACTTTTTTAAAAATTGATGTTTCCTCTTCCTTTTGTTGTCCACTGTAGTGAGGCAGACAGACCTCCCTCCTCTGGAGTGAATGAGGGAGTATTACACGCCCCTTGGAGGGCGGAGCCTAGGCCACTCCGACCCCCTTGCCGGAAGGACAGGGGAGCAGCCAGCAGTATAAAAGACCAGACCCGCAGCCCCTTCAGGGGGAAGCCTGCAGAGGGGAAGGACGTCCCGCCGGTTCCGGAGCAGCACGGAGCAGATCCCTGCCTGGCTCGGCCCACACCCCGGACATGGATGACAACTCGCCCAGAGTGCCTGCCGCCACTTACCTGGAGAGAGCCGGACAACGACTGTATGCCAGAGGTACTCACCCCAGGGGAGGCAGGAAGTGACCCAGGGGCAGCCCCCAGAGGACTGGGTGCAAAGCCCCAAGCCCCCGCATCGGCATGTTGCGGTTGGATCCCTGCTGACCCCCTGCCAGGGCCCTGGGCTGAGATGCAGCAGAGTAATGAGGGCCTGTGTTCCCCTGTCTCCCCCACCCCCGGGTAATAGACCCTAGTTCCTCTGCAAGGGGCTCTCGCTCTGAAGATGAGTGGTCCCAGCCCCCCTGAAACTGTTGTTTGCTGGTTACCTGAGCCCCACCCAGGACATAGCCAGCCCCCTGAGACTGTGTTGTTTGCTGGCTGCCTGAGCCCTGCAAGCCCAGGCCCCAGCCTACCTGTAAGACTGTGTTGTTTGCTGTCTGCCTGAGATCTGCAAGCCCAGGCCCTGTTAAACTGAGACAAGAGTGGTGGCAGGCTACCTCCAGCCTTCAGCGACCTCCCTCCTCCAGAGTGAGTGAGGGAGTGTTACACCCACCATCCTCATTTTCAATATATCCATAAACAAATTGATGGCCCACAGATCTTATCAGTTATTTTGCTCCTTTTGTGATAGTTAAATGTAATAGTGCTTTGCTGGCACAGTTTAGTTACTGGCACAAGTGTCTGAAATTTATGAACAACAGCTGAGCTACCATGACAGAAAGCAGGTGGGCTTGTGACTGTTAGGATCCAATTGTCATGACAAACTAAGGCAACATAAGCTATTAGATGGACTCATTACTACAATTTTGCTGATTCAACCTCTTCCTTATCCATTCAGCCCTAATTGTTATTCAGTCTGACAGGCCAATGGCCATTGCAATATTCCTCCAGTTGGCTTTATGTGAGTTTGGAGGATATGCACATGTAAGTAGAGCCAGGATAAGCTCTACCCTGACATCTGGTGGAAAGAATTTCAGAGAGTGTATTTGCATAGGCACGCCTACCCCATCCCAGGCTGCCGAGCTGTGGAACTGCTTTGTGACAAATGACTCAACCTCAGTTGGGTGGTACTTGCTAGACAAAGGACATGGGTTCCAAAACCCAGTGAATTGAGAGAGGCTGGGGACAGGTATCTGTGTCTGGTGGTGCAGTCTCCTTGTGGAACTAGAAGGACCAGTTCCACCCCCTCCTCTCTCCACTGTGGAATGTCAGAGTTGATTTTTTATTCCCTCTTAAAAATCCAGATACAGGTTACTGAGCTGAACTCACTTTTGGCTAATGGTGCACTAGCACTGGGGCTCCCCTACTATAAGCTGAAATCACTAAGAGTTGAAATCACTAAAGAGCTGAAATTACTGAGCTGAAAGCACTGAGTACTGTGCTAACTAGTGGGGGAGCCTGAAGCTATACTGTGGAACAGAGCAGCTGGGGGAGTGGAGCAGTTTGTGGGGATGGCTGGAGCAGATCACGGGACAGCTGGTGGAGCAGAGCGGCTGGCAGAGTGGAGTAGCTGTGGGATGGGTGGAGCGGCCCACAGAGCGAGCAGAGCCAAGCAGTTTGCAGGGACAACTGGAGCAGCTCATGGGACAGCTGGTGGAGCAGAGCAGCTGGTGGAGCGGAGCAGTTTGTGAGGACGGCTGGAGGAGCAGAGTGGAGAGGCTGGTAAAGCGAAGCAGTTCATGGAGAAGGCGGGAGCAGAACCCACGGAGAGGCAGGGCAGTTGGCCCCGGACCACGTAAGGTGCCCCTTTCTACCCAGGCTGGGGGGAAGAGACCTCTGCAGATAGACTCTCAAACTTTGGGGCTGCACTGACCCAGGACAGAGACTTTTGGACTGTGGGACTTTTGGGACTGTGGGTGATTTGGGGGTTGCTGGACTCAAGAGCCCAGGAAAAAGGACACAGCCCAATTTCCTGGGGTGGGTCTTTGCTCACGGTTTGGTCTAGGAACTCTAGTTGAGGTATTTTCCCAATTTAGTGTTTGTTGTTTATCTCATTTAATTAAACCTTTTCTGCTACACTGAGACTCTGTGCTTGCGAGAGGGGAAGCATTGCCTCTTTGAGGCTCCTAGGAGTGTGTGTAAGATTTTCCCAGGTCACTGGGTGGGGGCTCGAGCTGGTTTGGCATTGGGTTGAAACGGAACTCCTGAATACTGAACCCGGCCCTTGTTGCTGCCAACTCAGAGGGGCACAAGGGTTACACACATATCAGAAAAGAGTGGAATGGAGTAAAAATAGAAAAGGACCCAAGAGAGCAATATAATTATTGAAAACTTGGAGTGGGTGAATGAGAGAGAGAGGACATTTTTGCAGGGGACTCCATACTAGGGGAGGTTGAAAAAACTAGGATCATTTCATATGGTAATGGGAAAAGCAAGAGTAGACTCAAGAAATATGTTAATTAATGAGTGGTATAGAAATAGCTATTTGGAGGTTCCTATTTATCTTCCTTCATAATATAAAAACAAATGGGAAAGTCAATGAAACCAAAAGGCAACAAATTTAAAATGAGTAAATGGAAACACTACTTTCACACAACAGATACTTAAACTGTAGCATTCATTTCCATAGGATACAGAGGCAAAGAATTTAGCAATTTTTAAAAAAATAATAGATATTTACAGTCACTAGAAAGAAGGTCACAAACTCTATCAAGTTTCATATTTTAAGGCATAAAATAACTGCTGGGGTCAGGAAGAAATTTCTCCCTCCCATGGTAAAGCATTGCTCAATTAGCTAGATGGCTGTATACGTTATGCAACCATCCTCTCCCCCTACTCCACCCCAAGTCATGGAATCAACATGATATTGCTGCTACCACATTATTCACTCTATTGGTATTGTCTGTGTCTTGGGGCTTTTCTATATGGTGCAGCAATGCATACTAGAGGGATGTGACTTCTAAAGCTCTCCAAGGTGTTGTGCAGTAACTGGCCAGGGTAGGCCTTGCTAGTGCACACTAATGGTTCTCTGGTAACTTGAGATCCAAATGAGGATGTGCACACATTTAGGTGTTAATGGGTTTTTCAGAGAAGATTGTTAGTCATACCCAGGTCTCCCAGCATGCTGTGGGAGGGTGGGAGTTGAGATGTGGTTAGCACTCTCAGAGAACAGGGCAGGGTCTGGCCACTCCATCGGTTTTCTTTAAAAACACTCAGGGTATGACTACACAGCTCATAGAATTGAGCCTCCCAGCCTGACAGACTTGGGCTCATGAGGCTTGTGCTACTGCATTAAAAATAGCTGTGTAGACAGCACTTTGAAGTTGTGGCTCAGGCTCTGAGGCCCACCACTACCTTCCCACCCCCTGCTTCAGGCTTCAGAGTCCAAGATCTAGCTCAAGCCACAACATCTACACAACTATATTTAGTGTGGTACCATGAGCCCAAGTCTGTCTACAAGGGATAGGAGTCTCGCTGCCGTTGGCGACATACCCTCAGAGGCCCAGTGTGCTCAGCCTACTTTCCTTCAGTACTAGGCATGGTAGATGGGACACATTTTATGAAGGGTTCTTCAATGAACAGTGATTCATATTGCAGTAGGAATACTACACACTGGAACAGGAAGCACACTTGCTCTATGTATATGATGTGTTTCTATTATTTCAAATAGCAGTTTACAGCCATGGTAGTGAGCTCCCCTAGTTCCTCCTGTGACTTCTACATCCACCGCAAATCATTCTTCCCTTCACCATTTGATAGTGGAGCCATTAAATATGCGTTATTCCTGGTGAGCAGAAAATATATATTACATACACACCTTACAAATGCATAACACAACTGTCATATTCAGCACAGTGAGACAGAACAAACACCTAATAAATCTTAGGTGTTTTCTTCTCTTAAAAGATGGAGGGCACGCTTTGAAAACCTGTTCCTCACCCCCATTGTAAATCCTTAGTCAAGGGCAAAGCAAATTTAAAACTTTCCTTAGATCTGCTAGAATAGCCACAGAAAAGACACTAGGCTTTGTCAAAATGAGATGCCTGCATGAAACTCTTTGCATAAACTATTTATGTACCTGGAAAAGTAAACAAGGTGTTGCAAATATCTTGTTTGCTGTTCAACATTGCCATTGGCTATGAATAGGCTTGGAAAGATTTGATTTTTTTTGGTAAATGTCAATCAACAACGATTTCACCCTATACACACAAACCAATGAAAGAATATTTCCACTGATAATACTCAAAATTTAGAGAGGCAAAGTCAGAAAAATGCTGCTTGAGAATGTAGAGTTTGATTCAAGGATATTTACTTTGCATATTTTGGAATGTACTATTGACAATTTGTGTTTGAATTGTTGTAAACTTTTAACTTTTTGAATCTCGGTGTCTATTGTCATTAAATAATTACAGTCTGATTCCCACCCATAATTTCATGAAACTGTAAAAATTTAAATGAATAAAAATCTAAAAAGAGAGGTAAAATAAATATCAATATTATTCACTGAAATTATAAAAAAATCAAGCTCTGCCAAGTCTAGATATTGAAAGTCTTCGTCATAAGGGGCTCACATACATCAGCTCATAGAACTATAAAGAGACCTTAAGAGGTCATTTAGTCCATCCTCCAGCATTGAGGCAGGATTAAGTATATATACAGCTGCAGCAGCACAGGAGCCAGCAAACAGAGCTGTAAACAGGGGAGTTTCAGTGGGAGTTTATAGGGGGAGTTTGTGGGGGAGACTTACAGACCTAGGCAGAGGAACTGACAGCCTAGTGAAGGGAGTGGGTGGTGGTCTGCTGGTGTTCTGGTGCCTGTTGGGGGTTTGTTTTGGTTTGTGTTTCCTGGACTAACAGGATTTAGGTGTGAAGACTATGACCGATACAGAGGCAGCAGTGAAAGACACAATGAGGATGACTGGATGTGGAAGCTGCGGCATGTACATGATCCTGGAGGGGATACCTGAAAAGAGTTTCGTCTGCATGAAGTGCTGCCTGATAGAGCTGATGGAAGAAAAGATCCAAGGACTGGAGATGCAGGTGGAAACTCTGGTAGAGTGTAGAAGGGAGTTTGAGCGGATGATGGAGCAAAGACATGAGGAGGCTGAAGGGATAAGCTCAGACTTGCAGATGGAAACAGGACCAAAGAATTCTGAGGGGAGACTGCTGGGTGAGGAAAGTGGACGGTGGAAGCATGTGACTAAGAGAACCAGGCAGAGGAAAAGATGGGCCAGTGAAGGAGAAATAGAACTCAGGAACAGGTTTGCAGAGTTGGAAAATGAAGAAGGGGCACAGCAGGTGGTTGCTGAAGGTGAGAGGGCAAGGAAGAAGAGAAGAGCAGCTAGTCCTATAGGAAGAGGGGAAGAGTCAATGGAGACAACACCAAACATGAGCCCCAGGAGGATATGGGATGGGTTGCAGAGGATTGCAAGGGACAATAGAAATCGAGAGCACTTGCAGGCAGAGGGAACAGGGGATAGACCAGAGAATCGTACCATTACCAGGAAAAGGCAGATCTACGTGACTGGGGACTCCTTACTGAGAAGAATAGACAGGCCTGTAACTAGAGCTGATCTGGAGAACAGAAGGGTGTGCTGTCTGCTGGGTGCTAAGATACGGGATGTGGACCTGAGGCTGAAAAGGATCCTAACGGGAGCAGGAAAGAATCTGCTGATTGTCCTTCATGTGGAAACAAATTATACAGCTAGATTTTCACTGGAACATATCAAGGGAGACTATGCCAGACTGGGGAAGACGCTTAAGGAAATCGAGGCTCATGTGATCTTCAGTGGGATTCTGCCTGTTCCTAGAGAAGGGCAACAAAGGTATGAGAAGATTATGGCCATCAACAGATGGCTCAGGCAGTGGTGCGATAAGGAGGGCTTTGGGATGTACAGCCACTGGGAAGCATTCATAGACAGAGGACTGTTCTCTCGGGACGGACTTCACCTGAGTAAGGAGGGAAATAGACTTCTAGCATGGAGGCTGGCACAAAAGATTAAGAGAGCTTTAAACTAGGAATTTGAGGGAGATGGTTGGGAGATGTCCAGGTAATCTCCACACCGGAATTCAACATTGAGAGGGAAGAAAACAAAGTAAGAGAGGATACAGCCGTGGGCAGAAGAATGGATATAAGGAGGAAGGGTAATATAGATATCAGTCTAATAGGTGATACTGGTGGTAGAATGTCTGTGTTTAACCGCGTAAAGAATGTCCATGAAACCAAACAGCAAAAATTAAGATGTTTGTACACTAATGCGAGGAGCCTAGGTAACAAAATGGAGGAACTAGAGCTACTGGTGCAGGAAGTGAAACCGGATATTATAGAGATAACAGAAACATGGTGGAATAGTAGTCATGACTGGAGAACAGGTATTGAAGGCTATGTGCTGTTTAGGAAAGACAGAAATAAAGGCAAAGGTGGTGGAGTAGCATTGTATATCAGTGAAGAGGTAAACTGCAAAGAAATAAGAAGTGATGGAATGGCTAAGACAGAGTCTGTCTGGGCAAAAATCACACTGGGAAAGAAAGCTACCAGAGCCTCCCCTGAGATAGTGCTTGGGGTGTGCTACAGACCGCTGGGATCTGATTTGGATATGGATAGAGACCTCTTTAATGTTTTTAATGAATAAACACTAATGGGGATTGTGTGATCATGGGAGACTTTAACTTCCCATATATAGACTGGAGGACAAGTGCTAGTAAGAATAATAGGGCTCAGATTTTTCTGGATGTGATAGCTGAAGAACCAAGTAGCTGAAGAACTAACAAGAGGGGCTGCCATTTTAGATTTGGTTTTGGTGATTAGTAAAGACCTCATAGAAGAAATGGTTGTAAGGGACAACCTTGGTTCGAGTGATCATGAGCTAATTCAGTTCAAACTAGATGGAAGGATAAACAAAAATAGATCTGGGACTAGGGTTTATTTCAAAAGGGCTAACTTTAAAGAATTAAGGAAATTAGTTAGGGAAGTGGATTGGACTAAAGAACTTGTGGATCTAAAGGTAGAGGAGGCCTGGAATTACTTCAAGTCAAAGCTGCAGAAAATATCAGAAGCCTGCATCCCAAGAAAGGGGAAAAAATCATAGGCAGGAGTTGTAGACAAAGCTGGATGAGCAAGTATCTCAAAGAGGGGATTAAGAAAAAGCAGAAAGCCTACGAGGAGTGGAAGATGGGAGGGATTAGCAAAGAAAGCTACCTTATTGAGGTCAGAACATGTAGGGATAAAGTGAGAAAGGCCAAAAGCCAGGTAGGGTTGGACCCTGCAAAGGGAATTAAAACCAATAGTAAAAGGTTCTATAGCCATATAAATAACAAAGAAAGAAGTGGGACCGCTAAACACTGAGGGTGGAATGGAGGTTAAGGATAATCTAGGCATGGCCCAATATCTAAATAAATACTTTGCCTCAGTCTTTAATTAGGCTAATGAGGATCTTGGGGATAATGGTAGGATGGCAAATGGGAATGAGGATATGGAGGTAGATATTACCACATTTGAGGTAGAAGCAAAACTCGAACAGCTTAATGGGACAAAATCGGAGGGCCCAGATAATCTTCATCTAAGAATATTAAAGGAACTGGCACATAAAATTGCAAGCCCATTAGCAAGAATTTTTAATGACTCAGTAAACTCAGGGGTTGTACCGTATGACTGGAGAATTGCTAACATAGTTCCTATTTTTAAGAAAGGGAAAAAAAGTGATCCGGGTAACTACAGACCTCTTAGTTTGACATCTGTAGTATGTAAGGTCTTGGAAAAAATTGTGAAGGAGAAAGTAGTTAAGGACATTGAGGTCAATGGTAATTGGGACAAAATGCAACATGGTTTTACAAAAGGAGATCATGCCAAACCAACCTGATCTCCTTCTTTGAGAAGGAAACAGATTTTTTAGACAAAGGAAATGCAGTGGATCTAATTTACCTCAATTTCAGTATGGCATTTGATGCGGTTCCACAGGGGAATTATTAGTTAAATTGGAAAAGATGGGGATCAATATGAAAATTGAAAGGTGGATAAGGAAGTGGTTAAAGGGGAGACTACAAAGTGTCGTACTGAAAGGTGAATTGTCAGGCTAGAAGGAGGTTACTAGCGGAGTTTCTCAGGGATCAGTTTTGGGACCAATCTTATTTAATCATTTTATTACTGACCTTGGCACAAAAAGTGGGAATGTGCTAATAAAGTTTGCAGATGACACAAAGCTGGGAGGTATTGCTAACACAGAGAAGGACCAGAATATCGTACAGGAAGATCTGGATGACCTTGTAAACTGGAGTAATGGTAATAGGATGAAATTTAATAGTGAAAAGTGCAAGGTCATGCATTTAGGGAGTAATAACAAGAATTTTAGTTATAAATTGTGGACACATCAGTTGGAAGTAACAGAGGAGAAGAAGGACCTCGGAGTATTGGTTGATCACAGGATGACTATGAGCCGCCAATGTGATATGGCTGTTAAAAAAGAGAATGTGGTTTTAGGATGCATCAGGTGAGGTATTTTCAGCAAAGACAAGGAGGTGTTAGTAGCATTATACAAGGCACTGGGTGAGACCTCATCTGGAATACTATGTGCAGTTCTGGTCTCCCATGTTTAAGAAGGATGAATTCAAACTGAAACAGGTACAGAGAAGGACTACTAGGATGATCCGAGGAATGGAAAACCTATCTTATGAAAGGAGATTGAAAGAGCTTGGCTTGTTTAGCCTGACCAAAAGAAGGTTGAGGGGGGATATGATTGCTTTTTATAAATATATCAGAGGAATAAATATTAGGGAGGGAGAGGAATTATTTAAGCTTAGTACCAATGTGGACACAAGAACAAATGGATATAAACTAGACACTAGGAAGTTGATCTTTGATTATATGCCCCGTGGTCTGTGATGGGAGGTTAGATGGGGTGGGATCTGAGTTACGACAGAGAATTCTTTCCTGGTTGCTGGCTGGTGAGTCTTGCCCACATGCTGAGGGTTTAACTGATCGCCATATTTGGGTTCGGGAAGGAATTTTCCTCCAGGGCAGATTGGCAGAGGCCCTGGAGGTTTTTTGCCTTCCTCTGTAGCATGGGGCACAGGTCACTTGCTGGAGGATTCTCTGCAGCTTGAGGTCTTCAAACCACGATTTGAGGACTTCAATAACTCAGACATAGGTTAGGGGTTTGTTACAGGAGTGGGTGGGTGAGATTCTGTGGCCTGCGTTGTGCAGGAAGTCAGACTAGATGATCATAATGATCCCTTCTGACCTTAAAGTCTATGAGTCTATAAGTATATCTAAACCATTCCTGACAGGTGTTCCTATGTCCTGTTTCAGTGATGGGGATTCCACAACTTCCCTAGGTAACCTGTTCCTGTACTTAACTATCCTTATAGTTGGACGTATTTCCTAATATCCAACCTAAGTCTCCCTTGCTGGAAACTAACCAACTTACTTCTTGTCCTACCATCAATGGACATGGAGAATAGCTGATCATAGTCCTTTTTAGAACAGCCCTTAACATATTTGAAGACTGTTATCAGCTCACTCCTCAGACTTATTATCTCAAAACTAAAAAAGCGCAGTTTTTAAAATCGTTTTTCAAAGGTCAGTTTTTCTTAACCCTTTATCATTTTTGTTGCTCTCCTCTGGACTCTCTCCTATTTGTCCACTTCTTTCCTAAAGTGTGATCCAAAACATGTTAGCATATCCTCCCTCAGTCATGCCCCAAGTCAGCAATGATGAAGATGAAAGGAGAGTAGAGGTGCTAAGGATCAGCAAGGTGTGATAGATCTGGAGAAAGATGGTGATCCTGGGGAATACAATCAGCAATTTTTTTGGCTGGTGGCCTGTAAGCCGGTCGTGTGGGGGCTCGTCCCTCTCAGGCGCGGCAGGGAGCCAGGGCGCCTCCTTACGCACTACAGTCCGGGTAGGCTTAGCCCCGTGGCCGGTGTTGAGCGGGGTACAAGGCCTGTAAACAAGGTAGAGCCCCGGCCCTCTAGCCGGGGTCGGGGCTCTCAAAGTAGATAAGCCGCAGCCCTTGGACAGGGCGGGCAGTAATAGTCCAGGCTCAGGCCTCTAGCAGGGGCTGAGCAAACACAGTATCAGCCCGGGCCTTTGGCTCGGGCGGGGCACCAAACACAAGTCAATTAGCTCTGGCCCTTTGGGTCCGGGCAGAGCAGTGGCAAAGTCAAAGGGGCCCAGTCCTTGGTCCGGGCAGGGCACCAAACACAAGTCTAAATAGCTCTGGCCCTCTGGATCAGGGCAGAGCTGTGGCAAAGCCAAAGGGGCCCAGCCCTTGGTTCGGGCAGGGCACCAAACACAAGTCTAATTAGCTCTGGCCATTTGGGTCAGGGCAGAGTAATGGCAATAGGCGGGAAGAGGGGGAGTCTGCCACCCGGTTGCGGGTGGCAGGGGGAACGCAGGCCCTCCCACTCCACTGCGTTCCAGCCCGGGGCCCTAGCAGCGGTCAAGACCCACTACGGTCAGTGGGGATCCTGGCCGCAACACACTGACATGGGTTCGGGCTCTTCAGGAGCCAAACCAGGGTCGGCTATCCCCGGGCTACTTCCAACCTCCCCCTCTCTGGGTACCTGGTCCTTGCTAGCGTTGTCTGGGGGGTCCCAGACCATGGGCTCCTCCGGGTACCGGTCATGGGGAAGCTCAGGCCACTCCTCAGGGTATCGGGTACCGGTCATGGGGAAGCTCAGGCCACTCCTCAGGGTATCGGGCACACGGCAGGTCAGGCCGAAGTTCCTCCAGGTACCGGGTCTGAGGCAAGTCCGGCCAGCGCTCCTCCGGGTAGTGGGCACGAGGCAGGTCCGGCCAGCGCTCCTCCGGGTAGTGGGCGCGAGGCAGGTCCGGCCAGCGCTCCTCCAGGTAATGGGCGCGGGGCAGGTCCGGCCCGGTGGGAGCCCAGGCACCAGCATCTGTCCTCTCCAGCAGCCTGCACCCAACTGAGTGCTGGGGCCGGGCTTTTATACTTCCTGTCCCGCCCCTTGACTTCCGGGGGGGGGGGAGGGGCGGGGACAAGTCGTGCTGACTCCGCCCACTGAGGCACCTGCTCTGGCTCGTCCCTCTCCAGCGCGGCGGAGAGCCAGGGCGCCTCCTTACATGGCCCCACCCACGACCATCTGGGACAGGCTGATTGCCAACAGTTTGAAGGTGAGTATAAAATGAAGCATCCTTTAAGTTAATAATAGTCACACTTAGTGAACATGCTTTTTTATTAGAGCATGAGGCCTATGGCCAAAGCAAAATTAGCCTGCCTGAGTGCATGAACACAATGTGTTCAAAAAAAGATGTGGGGAAAGAGGGAATGGGATAATGACTGCACCTGCAGGCCATTATCTTTTCTCTCTCTCCCTTTTTTCCCTTCTTCTTCTTTGGTGCTTGGTCAGCAGCTGCCTTATAAGCAGGCTGATTATGCCTGATACTATGGCGATGCACGCTGGCCCTCTTAGATCCAGGGTGGCTCTGTTGCCCTACCTGTTCTGATGTAGAGGAGGCAGTGTGCTGTTCAATGGTTATGGTGCAAGATGAATTGAATTATCTGGGTCCAGGCAATCTCTAATCATGCTGGCCAGAATGAACCAAATGTGCCCACAATATTCCTAAGTGGAAATTCACCCTTGGAAATGAGAAGGAGCATGTGCTGCAGCACTGGGCCCATGAAGAGTCTGAGGAAGATACCTACCCTCCACTGCTAACACGGGATGGGTTCCATAGACTTATGTGACAGTTGCCTTCTGAAAGTCCCAGAATGCCAGGCCAGCTTGAAAACCAAAAGATGCAGCCAGATTTTCAGAACACTAACGCTAGTTTTGAAAATTCCTCCAGTTTCCAAAGCAACCTAAAGCAAGAGCCCACCTTTCCTGCTTCATATCCCAAAGGACCCCTTTGAAAGGTCTCCTAGACATCCCATTGCATTCCAGAAGTCGTTGCCTGGTGTGGGACCCCTATTTATTGACACAGAAAGTATTAGGATCCTTGAGCTCCAACTGTAGCAACAAAAACTAGAGTGAGTGTTTTGAGAGAAAGGTTTTGCAGCCATTGATAATCTCTATTCTAGCAACAGATCTGTCGATCCACAGAGTGAGCATTAAAGACTATGTGAAAATCTTTGGAGGACAATTTCTGCTCTGACTTAGCTACAACAGCGCAACTCATTAAAATTAATAGGATGCAATCGCTAGAAGATTTTTGCCTGAGATTTCTAGGATAGAAATATATGGAATCTGCCCTACAACTAAAATATGACAAAGGCTGCTGATCGTGAGAATAAAATCCTGTTTTCTATTAATTGTGTGAGATGCTGCACATGTCTTAACTGGGGCTTGTTGACATTTTGGCTGCTGAGTTTGGAAGGTGAATTGTTTGGAGATGCCAGATAGTTCTAGATTTCCTACTGGGTTTTGGAACAGCACAGTGGATCTTGAGACACTAATCCTCCAAATGAAATCAATGGAGACAAGCAGAAGGATTCTAATGATGGCTACTGGGATGTACACAAAAGAAGGCATGAAAAGACATCTATTAACTGGACAACCGGGATCAGATTAATGTTGTCCTGAGGCATAGGCACTTCATGGCATGCCCTCCCCCATGGATCCACCCTCATGCCATGGTTTCCAACTCCCACAGGCCTCCTTTGCCAGAAAGGCTGGTTCGTGGAGGGCCCCAGATAGGCAACAGGGGACATTCTCACATCCTGCCACACAGACTTCTCTTCTGGGGTAGTATTGGCAAGGTCTGGCAAGGCCTCCCAGAGCAGTGGGTCTGGGCATTAACACCCGATTGAGATGAAAGGGTAAGGCACTCCCTCCCAGAGCCATTATTTCAGGCTCTCTGCATACTTAGGTAGGCGTTGTTGCATTTGTTAAATAGGGGTCAAGTTTTTCTTCACAGTCATGAGAACTAGAAACCATTTATTGAAAAAATGAAACCAGAGATTGTGATGTAACCACATGACTCCAACAGGTGGGGCCTAAGAAGCTATGCCCTAATTTGGCCTTGAGGATAACTAAACATAACAGGTTGGAGGCAGGAAGTCTTCAGCATTTGGTTTTCACAAAGTCTGGAAGTTTGTTTGGAAGGAGTGTGGGAGAAAACACAACCTCTACCTCTACCTATGTACAAGGAGCCTTCTAATAGAATATGTATTCTAGGAAGCCAGACTGGATGACAAATGAAATGGACCCCTTGGGAAATAATTTTCTTGGACATGGCACACGGTGGAAGGTTGTTAAAGGAACTTTTGTTTGACTCTCTCCCACACACCTTTTTTTTTTTTAAAGGGTAGGATTAATATTTTTAATATCCGCAGTTGAATCCACGTGCTGTCTTGGGACCCTCATTAGTATTCATTTTAGCAGCACACAATAGGCTCTTGCAGCTGCCTTCTCTGCATTATTTACCAAGACAGATACAGCAGCTGTTAAAAGAATAGTAATAAAGCAAAAACCTGCCATCATCCAACAATCTGAGAGGGAGCTTTCAAAGACTATGATGTCTCTTTCAAGTTCTGTCTTTCCCACATTATCATCAGTGGACTCTACTGTGACTATATCTGTGCATTTTGCTTTGTTCAGAACAACATTAATATACCAACATAAATTTCACTTGGTCCTTCTGTATCTAGCACTACTTAGCCTTCTGGTTTTTTTGCTTTGGCTAAGACATACCTTAACTGGTCATCTATTACCTACATAGCAAGGAGAGATCTGAGGCTATGTGTAAGACATCTTGCCATGTGGAAAACTAAAAAGCAAATAGGTTCATCAATTCCAGCCACTAAAGATTAATAATTTACCCTTTGTCACTTCTGTGGTAGAATTTGTGAGCAATCAGCCCCACATACCGCAGCAGAAAAGGGGAAACAGAGCTATTGGTTAAAAGACAGATTCCATCTTCTGCAATTTACCAGCTGAATTATTAAATCAAAGCTTGATTAAAGGCTGTTTTAAGGACCACTAAGATAGGCATAGAATGTAAGTTTGTGTGCACAGTGCCTAGCACAATGGGAAACTACTGCAATTGACAAAATAAGTATATTTTAAATGAAGGAAGGTTCAATGGGTATGAAGCTCCCTCATATGTTAGAAGGCAGGGACATGTATTGGGTATGGCCACTTTATGAGTGAAACTTTCTATATAAATAAAAATACAATCAGCACCTTTCCCTACAAGATTTAATAATCAGGACTATTTAAGATGCTTTTTTATTACACAACACATGGCTAAGGACATGTTTAATGGAACTAAAGGAAACATTCACTTAAATTTTAAGCTCTTTGGGGCAGGGCCTGTCTTGACATGTGTTTGTATGCCACCTAGCACAGTGAGCCCTGATAGGGGTCCCTAGGAGCTAGAGCAATAATAAAATAATAATAAATAATAATAATAATAATAATTAATAATAAAGTTTAAAAGCCAGTTCTGTCTCTGTTCCCTCTTGGTTTGCAAGGCTTGAAAGGAAGCAGAACTTCTTCAGGTTTTCTGTATATGGCGCAGACCTCAGAAAGACAACAGATGAGAAATCTACAACAGCAGTATGGCTCTCCCAAAGGCATCATATCCATTATATCAAAGTCCAAGTGTCAACCTCCAATAGCATTTTTGGCATTTAGTTCAGACATATCCCCATTTGGGCAAGTGTTCCTCTGATATATAAATGTTCCCTCCCATCACTCAGTCAACATGAGTGGGGTAGGTTTTGACATCTTTCCTAGATGTGGCCTTTGCAACAGTGCTGGATGGTTAGACATGAGTAGTAAAATGTATTCCAATAGCAGGTATTAGAGACAAATATTTCTTGCACTTACACTGGTGTAAATTAGAAATAGGTCCACTACAGTCAATGGGCTTATACTGATGTAAAACTGGGGAAAGGGAGAGGAGAATTAGAGCCCGTGAATCAAAATTAGATGGGAAATACCTATTAGCAAAACAACCTACCCAAACAAAACCAAAACAACCAACCAAATAACCAAATTGGCTAAGTCAGGCCAAGTAAACAAGCCCACTTCCCTGGGACACTAATGGTATGTGTACACTGCAGCTGGAAATGTACTTTCCAGCACAGGTAGACATATGTGTTTGAATTTTGATCAAGCTTAACATGCTAAAAATAGCACTGGCATCACTGGCGTCACTATACCTTAATTGTCAGTTCCTCTACCACTGGTCAATTGCCAAGTTCACAGTTAGTGGCTATGGTAAAACTAAATGCCAAATTCTACCCTGACCCTCATCCTCTGCAAAACCATTGATTCTGATACAGGATGTAAATCAGAGCAGAATCAGTTCAAAAGTAGCCTGTTTTCAATTCAGAGTAGCTTTAAATTCAAACAACTGTGTTACTTAGGCTTCCAGTTCAATGGTGAATCTCCTTTGGGTAAAATCTTTCTAAAAGTTGGATACAACCTGTCATTTAGAAGAGGGTCAGCCTTGTCTTGGGGACTGTTCATAGGACATGGAGCCATTCACTTCTGGGCTATTCTTCTTTGATCAAGTTGGACATGAGTTCTTATAGCTGAGTATGTTAAAGCATAGTCTGAATACAGAGAGAAATGATTGTGCAACCAGCATGAGAGAGTGGCGATTGAGACAAAGAGGCAACCTTTCTACTTCAATATCCAAAACATGGGGAAATGAAAGACAGATATTTCCTCAACAATTAGGAGTTGTAAACAATTTATTTTCATCAAAAAGTAATGAAGGAAAACCTGCCTAATCCTGGGAGAAAAGTAACGGAGAGCTATGTATCGACCTGTCACCAGATCAGGAATGGACAGTAATCACAAAAGGATATTGTAGCAGAATGGATCTCTGCTCCTCCCCTGAAGGGGTTAAAAACAGCCCTGAGAAGGGGCTGTGGCTGGAGAAAGCAGCCCTTTTAGGCTGGGCTGATTGGGGAAGTGGCTGCAGCTGGGGTCACGCCCCAAACTGAGCCACAGGGCCTAATAAGAAGGCCAGGGAAGCCAAGGGCAGACAAGTCTTCCTCTGCCTGTAGAGGGAGAAGGGCCTAGCTGCACAGAACTGACAAGGTGTGCAGCGTAAAGCTGGGCTGGGGAAAGGCAGTGGAGCTAGGGAGCTCCTGCCTGGAAAGCCCCAGGCTGCTGCCTAGAATTAGGCCAGGAGGTACTGGGGTTGTAGGGTGCAACCCAGGGGTAGGCCAAGGCAGCAGGTCCAAACCCCTTTACTGATGATGAGTGGCTGATACTGCAGTCTGCCCCAGGGAGTGGGGCTAGACAATGACTGGCAGTAGCCTACACTGAAGCAAAGTGGGGATAGAGGGTGGGGGGTTCCCAGGAAGGGGAAACCCCTAAGGAAAAGGGGTTGCTGCCAGGGGGCAGAACCCCACGTAAAAGAGGCACTGGGGTCCAGGGAGGGACATGGGGCCTGTAGCAGGAAACAAGGCAGATCACTGGCCTGCAGAGGGCGCTCCACTGGAACCTGAGCTAATTCCTAAAGTGACCAGCAGGAGGTGCTGTGGGGGTGAGCCTGCCCGTTTACAGATATAAAGGATCAAACCCCAGTGAGAGCGTATAACCCCATCCTGGGTGGATTGTAATTACTTCTGACAGATACCTGAAGGAGCTGTCTCTTTTTTTATGCTTTGGCTACACTTGTATAGCTTGTCATGCCAATTAAGTCTTATTGAATTGAGGAATGAGTCATTGGTTGTAATCCAGTTTCTAGTGTGCAGGTGTCCACTTTGAATAACACATCATAGTAATAATTTGGCACCATGTAATGTTTTGCTTGTATTGGGTATAACCTGTCAGCAGCAGCCAGCTCTGCCCCTAAGGAAATTATTTTGGTTACAGAGTGATTAAGGGGGAAAAAAGGCATTACAGGTTATGGACTTGATCCAGTTGAAAGCCCACTGCAATCAATGGGAACCTTTCCATTGACTTCAGTGAGATCTGGATCTGGCTCTACATGCATGGCTTCTAAATGGACCACTTCCCCTCCCACAATAAGCATTTTCCAAAGAGCTAGCCACTCATACAGTCAAAGAAACAGAACTAGCAGATCATCTGAAATAGCTCCAACTGGCAACTTCTAACAGAGTTATAACCATGGATGGTATTTTTCCTGGAATCCTTATGAGAGGGTAATGACTGAACAGACACAGAAACTGGACTCCCCCAGCACCCAGGAGATGGTCTGGTCATTCAGGTTTGATGCACATAATGTGAGATAGTGAAAAGAAACTTGAGGTGCAACTGCCCACATTGTTGTATGTGTCTGATTGATAAACAGCAAATTTCAGTATTCGGTGCTGTGAATCACGACCTTTGACCAGCACTAAATTCACCCTAGGACTGAAAACAAACCAGTCAATGTGATCTGCGGGTAGGAAGGTGTTCCAAAGCTTATTCTTCAAACACCTTCTGTTACAGGAAGGAAAGTGTCTGGGGGGAAAAAGGCAAGCTCATTGACTTGAAATCTCTGAATTGATTTGTAATTCAAAGCAATTTTAAATTTAATGCTAAATTAAAGTAGCATGAGAGGGCAGATTAAAGTTCCAATTTGCTTTTCAACTGTAGAAATTAACTGAAAGATCAGGGTAGGTATAATGGACTTTAAAGGACTTTAATGAGACATAAGAATGAGCTCTACGATTTTACTGAAAGCAAATGAAAGAAAAGACACTTTGTTTAGCTGTTGCTGACATATGCTCTATTTCTGCTCATTTCAAAGGCAGGTACAGGAAGATCAGTGCAGGTTCATATTGTGCAGCAGAACCTGGATGTTGTTGTGTGAACTTGTCTTCAGCTTAACAAGAACAAAAGAGACAGATTACTTTTATAGTGATGTTGCAGTTCTTGTTTTTACCCCTTTATACCTTATTATAAAGCAAGGCTGGATGAAACAGATGTAAGTGTCAGTATTACAGAAAAAGTTACCAATTCACCCGTATACTGTATGTTCCATATAGGCAAGATTGTATCTAGACCAAAACTTCCCTTGGCTACATAGGTAAGCTCCATAGTCATCAATGGGAGTTACACCCTTTTGGGTCAATTCTTCCATATTTACATGAAATAGTATTTTATTTAGCAAGTAATACCAATGAGCCAAATTCTACTCTCCTTTATTCTTGAATTATTACATTGATATAACTCCATTGTCTTCAAGATTTGAACACAAAGGCTTCCAATGGGATAGGGTTGTAATACTCCCCATTCCTTAAAAAGAATATAAAATAAAATTCTATGGCTTTCTACAGGAATAGCCACCCAAACCCTGCAGTCTTATTCCTATAAGATGTAGGGCTTTGGGTCATTACTGTAGGATAATTAATTTATTTTTGGTAAGGTGGAGAAAGGAAATACAAACACCTGGAATAGAGGTGATAAGGATCTGGCCTACTGCAAAGCATGCACAAGACCACATGTGGGTGCCAAGCTCCTAGAGCTGGCACCATTTACATCTGGATCTCCAGAGATTGTACAGTTTCTTCTAATGAGAAGCATGGTCCCCTCAAGGTCTGAACTGGATAAGTGCAGATTTTAGATTTAAGTGTTGATTTGCAGTTGAAATATGAAGGGATCAGATTCAATTAACCCCAATATTGGAAATCCTTTTTTCCCCTGTATGTTCCTCAGTCTTTAACTCATCAGACCACAAGTGGCTTCTAATGAAGTAGAAGGAACCATACTGCAGGTAGGACAGAGGGAATACCAGAATTCCATCTTTTTCTAAGAGGTCACACAATAAGATGATCAAAATGGGTTCCTGAATGGTGGTGATTGCTAATTTGTATTATGGCAGTAAAATTCATATATTAATATAATAATTATTATAAAATAAAGTGTACTTGCAGCTGCTTTTCTCAATGCATTTTCAAGAGGTGTTGTGGGGATAAATACATTAAAAATTGTGAGACACTCAGCTCTGATTGTAAGGGCAGCTGTATAATACCTAAGATTCTGACAAACTGATGTCTCAGTTCCTGATGAAGCCAGAACTTTTTAATTTAAGGAATTGTTGACACTAGATACAGTATTTCACTAGTGACAAAAAGCAAGGGCTGCACTGGCAAATTCCCCAAATCTTACAATTGCCCTGATTTCCTCATATGTCTACTCTTGATAAGAAACAAAACTAAAAGCAGATGTGACCTAATTATCCCTTCCTTGCCAGGTGACTAGAGACAGGTTGTTGTTTACATTCACTTGCAATGGATCAGCTTTATCCCCTGATTGAGAGGGCATATGGGGGTTCGGGGTGTCAGCATTTCAGGGTCTGCCAGGCTACCCTTGGAGCTGAACCTCTTCTAATTCCAATGTAAGTAACTTAACAGTGGGGTTCAGTTTCAGAGCAGGATAGGTGGAGGATGGTATCTGGTCTGGGAAAGCTTCCAGAAAGAGGGACAAGAAAAAAAGATGAATATGATCTGCCTTCCTGCTAATGAGAAGAGCAGGGCATGATGCTGAGTTCCCTGAAAATGATGAGTGCGTGGGCAATCTAACTCTATTATTTTAATGGCTTGGAGCCTGAGCAGACTGCACTAATGTATTGATACTTCAGAGGAACAAGGAAACATTTTTAGATTTCATTTACTTAATGGCTTACAGATTAATTGAGTTCCAGACAGACCTGGACATTGTTCAGCTAGTTTTAAATATATCACCTCACCAACAGCATTCTTTGGAAATGGAAAATTAGATTGAAAAATGTTACCAAAAATTAAAAAAACACCTCTCTTGGGAAATTAAAATAGATGATGGCAAGGAAAGAGGATGGGGAATGAAAACGAGAGAAAATGGATAGTGGTAGTAAGAAAATTTGTCACTCAATGAGCATAGTGGTTGAAAAGAACTAGAATGTGTGTCAAAGCCACATTGCATTTAGTTAATCTTGTCCTCATCCCCACCCCTTTCCCTGTCCAAATACATTTTCTGGGATTCCAACAAAACTTCATGCCATTTAAGGTCTAAGCCAATGCACAATGAAGTCAATGCAGCAAAGAATCCTGTGGCACCTTATAGACTAACAGACGTTTTGGTCTGTTAGTCTATAAGGTGCCACAGGATTCTTTGCTGCTTTTACAGATCCAGACTAACACGGCTACCCTCTGATACTTGACACAATGAAGTCAATGGGGACTGAGTCCTTACAGAAGTTCCTCATCATAGTTTTCAAGGCCAGAAGAGACCATAATGATCATCTAGTCTGACCTCCTGTATAGCACTGGCCACACAATTTCCCCAAAATAATTCCTAGAGCAGATCCTTTAAAAAAAATCCTATCTTGATTTAAAAATGGTCAGTGATGAAGTTCCAATGGTGATTTAGTCTCACTGTTAAAAAGGTACTCCTTATTTCCAGTCTGAATTTGTCTATCGGCAACTTCAACCTATTAGACCATGTTATAGCTTTCTCTTGTACATTGAAGAGACCATTATTAATATTTGTTCCCTATGTAGATACTCATAGACTGTAATTAAATCACCCCTTGACTTTTTCTTTAAGCTAAATAGATTGAGCTTCTTGAGTCTATCATTCTAGGACATGTTTTCTAATCCTTTAATCATTCTTGTGACTCTTCTCTGAATCATCTCTAGTTTACTGACATCATCCATGAATTGTTGACACCAGATACAGTATTCTACCAGTAGTCACACACCAGTGACAAAGACAGAGGTAAAATAACGTCTCTATCCCTACTCGAGATTCCCATTTATGCAGCCCAGGATCACATTAGGTCTTTTGGCCATGGCATCGTACTGGAAGCTCATGTTCAACTGATTATCCAACATAATCCCCAGATCGTTTTCAGTCACTGCTTCCTAGGATAGAATCCCCCACCTTGTAAGTATGGCCTATCTAGTTTGTTCCCAGATGTATACATTTAGTCATATTAAAATGCATATTGTTTGCTTGCATAAAGTTTAGCAAGAGATCTGCATCACTCTGAATCAGTGACCGGTCCTCTTCATTATTTAGCATTCCCCCTAATTTTTGTCATTTGTAAACTGTATCAATGATGATTTTATGTTTTCTTCCAGCTCATTGGTAAAAATGTTAAATAACATAGGGTCAAGATCCAAACACCGCATAATCCTACAGACACACACACACACATTTTGAGACCTATCAGTTAGCCAGTTTTTAATCCATGTTAATTTTATATCATTCTATTTTTTAACTGAAATGTTGTCCAGAACTAAAATTTAATGGTAGCTTAGGTCCAAGGGATCATGACTTGATCACTTTTACAATATACAAGCAGAGTGTGCTGCAACACATTTTGTTAGGAAATTGCCATTTATAATGGTTAGAAATACCAAGGATGATTTAATACTGGCAGCATGAGACCTCTAGCATGTGTCATTGAATTTGAAATTCTCCCAGGATCACACAGCTTCCTCCCACCCCTTACACATTATAGATAGGTATGCAAAGAGGCAGTTATCCTGTTCTCCAGTGTGATTTGGTAGTCTGTAGCAGGCACCAACTATACTCCATCTTTGTAGGGATCTGTCCTGGCTGGCAAGCCACCAGATGATTGTTCCCTATAAACCCTTTATCTAATCACAAGATGGGAAAGTAAAGCACATCCCCATAGGATGGAAAAGTACAACACGCGCTGCGCTTCTGCTTTTCCACATGGGAGGAAGGGAAGGGGAGAATCCCAAGGCCACCAATAGAAGGATAGTAAATAGAGTTATGAATCATGCTAATGCTGTAGGAATGCTGTAACTGAAGATAATAAAAGGGCTGCCACATCTGATGAGGGGGCGCCTTCCTGAGCAAACAAGCTGTCTGTGTCTGGTTCCTTCCCGCATCTGGTGACCCCGACGTGATTCCAGCCCTCCGTACCCACCGGCTGGCCGAGCCGGGGTGCACCGCAGTGCGTCTTTGCACTCCCTCGTGAGTATGGGGGGGGATTTATCCGTGCAACAGAAGGCTCATGCGAAAGAGCTGGTTCAATTACTCAAGGTAACCGGTCGCACGACAGCATCGCAGCGACAAGTGGAGGAATTGCTCCACGCAATAGAGGTTAAATGCCCTTGGTACCCCGAGAGAGGGTCTCTCGAGGTTTCTGACTGGCAGAACGTGGGCGAACGGCTCCTAAGGGAGCCACGAGCGCCCATCCAACACATCTTGCTGTGGCAACATTGTGCAGAGGCAATCGGGCGTTTGCGGAAGGAGGCGCCCCCGCTTGCCTCTCCCACCCCTACTCCACCTCCTTCCTATGCCACGGAGGCAGGAACCCCTTGTTCTGCGCCCGTGGCGACGGCCCCCAGCCTCACCCCCCCCGACTCCTCGCTGCCGTCGCCACCCCTCCCGCCCTCGCCGGCTCAGAGCGCGGTGCAAGCAGCCCTCCAGCAGGCGATGGCGGCAGGCGCTTCTCCCTTGTTGGAGGAGTGGGAGGGCGAACTCCCAGCCCTCTACCCGGTCACTTATAGCACAAACGCTCAGGGAGAGGCAACCGCCACCCATCACCCATTGCAGTATGCGGTTATTAGTGAGCTAAATAAAGGGGTCCGCCAATCTGGCCTCCGATCTACTTATGTGGAGGGTCTTATTGAAGGGTTAGGCAATACTTACGTTATGTTGCCAACGGACTGGAAACATCTGTTCCAAATGATTTTATCCCCTGCCCAATATGTTGTATGGGACAGCGAGTTCCAGGCTGCGGCATTGGCCATCTCCTCTGCGGATAACATTCCCGACCAAATATATGGGTCGGGTGCATTCGCAGAGGTGATGGCACAACTGCAGCTCCCAGCAGCGTCCTTTAAACGCACCGCACTCTCCATTATGCGGGCGTTTCGCCGGGTCCCCATTACGGGTAAGCCCTTATCATTCTTCACTAGCATCAGACAGGGGTCTTCTGAGCCTTTCCATCAATTTGTGGATCGGTTAAAAGAAGCCATTGCCCGGCAAATCGACAACCCAGAAGCCCAAGAGGAACTACTCCGCCGACTGGTGGCTGAACAAGCCAATGCTGATTGCCTCCGCATCCTTCAGACAGTCATTCATCGTGCGCAGTACTCTCTGGCGGACATGATTCAGGCTTGCGCCGAAGTGGGGACACAAACCCACACCATGGCGTTACTTGCCGGCGCCTTGCGCGCCGGCAGCAAGCCTCTAGGTAATAGCTTCAATTGTAATAAGCCGGGTCATTTCCGCCGCGAGTGCAGGGTGCCGGGAGGAGGGGCCAGCAGAGACCGAGGGCGACCACCGGGAGGAGAAGGTGGAGGGCGCCCAAATAAAAAATGTCCTAAGTGTAACAAAGGCTTCCACTGGGCTAATCAGTGCTGCTCTGCCCCCTCGGGAAACTCCCAGTCGGGCCCCCCTCGGGCCCCGGTCTAACCGAGGGAGGAGGCGGTTCCCCCCCCCCCGCCACCTCTGGCATCGATTTGGAAAACGCACAGGACATGAGCTCTCAGCTCCCCGGAGAAGTACTCCTGATGCCCACTCAGCTTCAGGGTCCCCTCCCTCCCGAAACGGTGGGGCTTGTGCTCCCCCGCTCCTCTGCCCATTATAAAGGCATTATGACTGTCCAAGGGGTAATTGACGCTGATTATAGCGGCACCATCTATGCCCAATATTGGGGGCAGCTTCCGCTGTCCCTTAAAAAAGGGGAATCCTGGTCCCAACTGTTGTTGCTCCCTTATTATTGTCCTGAAGTGTCCCAACAGGAACGAAAAGGGGGATTTGGTTCCACGCGTGCCGAGCCCCTGCATCTCCGGACTAACAGTGAAGTGGCATTCGATACCGTGACTTATCATCCTCAAGTCACTGCCGTGATTCAGCAAATACACGTCTGTAAGCCCACCTGCCTTTATCAGATTCACGGTAAGGTCTTGGCAGGGCTCTTAGACACCGGGGCTGACGTCTCCGTGATCACAGGCAAGGAGTGGGACCCCTCCTGGCCCTCCGAGGTGGCCCCCTCGGTATGGGGTGTCGGGGGCAGCCAAGCCTCTAGACGGAGTAGCAACTGGCTACCAGTGGTAGACCCTACGACGCAGCAAACAGTGGCCCAAATTAAACCATGCATTCTTCCCATAGAATTTAATTTGTGGGGCCGGGATCTCCTTTCTCAACTAGGGGCTACGCTTGTTTTACCCTGAACTTATGCACCCATATCATAACCATTATTATAGCGAAAGCTGGACTGAGTCTGATATTTATGCGGCCTTTGTTACCCCCCTCCTTAACGAAGGGGTCCACTGTTCTGACTCCAACCCGGGAGCACAATATGCCTATAGACTAATATGCCACCCCAATCATCGTATCCGGTTGTTTGTCTGGCGCTCCCTTTCACGTACCTCCTGCCTTGCGGTCTTACACCCATTTCTTTGCATTTGACAAATAGGAGGCCGTTTTGAAGTATATTTTGTAACCACCAATTCTAGTCACCCGCCTGCGGCGTTTTATGAGGCTGAATATAGCGAGGACCGTGACTGGTGCCTAGCCTTAACTGCCCTAAATCCCAACTGGGAGCAGCTGGACCACCTATATCGTGAATTTTTTCAACCTTTTAGTTAAATTAATCTAGTTTGTTTTTCCATGGCAACCACTCCCACTGCATTAGCCCTCACCTGGAAAACGCACTCCCCTGTTTGGGTGGAGCAGTGGCCCCTACCCGCCGAAAAGCTGACCGCACTCTCCGCCTTAGTTCAGGAACAGTGCGAAGCCCGACACCTTGAACCCACCACCACTCCCTATAATACTCCTGTTTTTGTGATAAAAAAGAAATCAGGAAAATGGCGGCTATTACACGATTTGCGAGCCATTAATAAAATCCTAGAATCCATGGGCCCCCTACAATGTGGTGCCCCAAATCCCAATCTTATCCCACAAGGCTTCCAACTGGCCGTGATTGACTTAAAGGATTGTTCTTTTTCCATCCCTCTTCAGGAGCAAGACAAAAGGTACTTTGCCTTTACTGTCTCCACTCTTAATAATTCTCACCCAACTCATCGCTATCAATGGACCGTTCTTCCCCAGGGCATGCTTAACAGCCCCACCCTGTGCCAACACTATGTGGATACTGCTCTGTCTTCTTTTCGACAATTTTTCCCCTCTCTCCTTGTTTACCATTATATGGATGACATTCTGGTTGCTGCCCCAGTCCTCCCACAGGATTGGCTTAACCAGCTAACCTCCTCCCTTCGGACTTATGGATTGCAAATTGCCCCGGAAAAGGTCCAACACCATGAGCCGTTCCAATATTTGGGCCATAAGCTTCAGGCTGCCTATTCCACTCCGATCCTTCCCTCGCTACAAATACCTAACCCGGTCACCTATGTGGTCCTACAACAACTTTTGGGGGCTATCAATTGGTTACGCCCCTATTATCAAATTACTACCAGTACCCTGCGCCCCCTCTTTTTGGCCCTTACCCAGGGCACTCATCCCTCTGATCTCATCGCCCTCTCCACCGAGCAATTGGCCGTTTTAGCCACGCTTAACCAGCTCCTGGCCTGCCATTGGGTGGACCGTGCCTGTGACAATGTACCACCGAAATTAATTTGTCTCTGTGACACCCTCCAGCCCTGCGCCATTGTGGCTCAAGATCCCAGTGTTTCCCCGCTGCGAATTCTTGAATGGCTCTACCTCCCACATTCCCCTCCCAACACCTTGTCTCCTCTGGAGCTCATGATAGCCCAATTAATTACCAAGGGCCGGCACCGCTGTCGTGCCCTTTTCGCATTGGATCCCGTGGAAATTGTTGTCCCGCTCCTGCTACGCGGTACCGAGTCAGCTCTTGCTTTCTCTGATGCCCTCCAACTGGCCCTGGTCGGTTTTGTGGGCTCCCTTTCCTATCACACTAATAAAGACCCTCGCCTGCATGCCATTCGTCACATTCCCACTGTGTTTTGTAATCTTTGCCACCATACCCCGATAGTTGGTGCTCTTGCGGTCTTTACCGATGGCTGTCTCTTGGCGTAGTGGTATGCAGTGGCATTCGCGTTTTACCACTCCCCAAACAAGCCCTCAACGGGCAGAACTTGCTGCCCTTTGTTTAGCCTTTTCTCACTTCTCCACTGTCCCCCTTAACGTTATTACAGACAGCCTTTATGTTGCTAATGTTGGTACCGCTATAGCTGGTAGCTATGTGACCCCACTCATGGAACAACCACTCCTTGCCCTCTTTCTTACTCTCCAACAGCTTTTGCGCTCCCGGTCTCACCCGTTTTTTATTGCACATATTCGTAGCCACCTTCCCCTCCCCCGGGTCTTGTCTGAGGGCAACGCTTATGCTGATGCACAAGTGCGTATTTCCTGGGTTCATTCCCCTACCTCCAGCCATGCCTTTCATCATCAAAATGCTAAAGCCCTCGCTCGGGAGTTCTCCATTCCCTTGGATGAAGCTAAGGCTGTTGTCCAACAATGCCCGCAATGTTCCTCCCTCCGCTCCTACCCCCCCACCGGCATTAACCCCCGCGGTCTCGGCGCCAATCAGCTTTGGCAAATGGATGTCCCTTTTCCCCGTGGAGTTTTCTTCATGTTACTATTGACACCTATTCCGGTTACCTTTGGGTCACGCCCCACAAAGGTGAACGTGTTCGGCACGTTATCAACCATTTTGTCCGTTGTTTTTCTGTTATGGGCATCCCGGCCAAGCTAAAAACGGATAATGGGCCAGCTTATTGCTCTCAGCAATTCGCTGCCGTCTGCTCCCGTTGGGGCGTCGTGCACACCTTTGGCATCCCCTACAATTCGCAGGGCCAAGCCATCGTTGAGTGCGCCAACCGCACCCTGAAAACAGCTCTCCTCCAACAAAAAACAAAAGGGGGAATCCCGCCCACACTGCCGGACAAGGAGGAGTGGTTAGCACATGTGCTCTATACAATCAATCATTTAAATCTTGTTTTTGATGGTACCCATTATATATCCCGTTTACAGAAACACTTTCGGTGCAAGGAAGAACTCCCCGCCCCTAAAGTAACGTATCGACAACTCCCTGGAACAACGTGGAGTGCCCCAGTCCCCTTGATTACCTGGGGGCGAGGTTACGCAGCCGTCAACACACCTGAGGGGCCTGTGTGGGTCCCAGCCCGTTACATCCGTCCGTGGAAAGAGGACCCCACAGGCGGCCCACAGCATGGCGTGGCACCAGGGTCTTAACAATCCCATTCCTGATTTCAATCAGTTATTAACAACAACAGTTACGCTGTCTCAAGGACGGCGCCGCGGTACTCCCAATGCACCAGTGACGTGGGGACAAATAAAATCCCTCTCACAGCAAGCTGAGCGTCTGCTGGAACAGCAAGAAAAGGAGAAAACCCCAGAGAATTTGTTAACTGCTCTTATTGCTTGCCTGAATGCTAATTCTTGTGTGATGTTATGTATAATGATATTTGTCTCCTATTGCACCACTATGGGTGCGAAAAGGTTAATAACGTGTTGTTTTAACATCTCTGATCATTCTCACGCTGTAAATAATCAGCTTGCGCAGATAAAAAACCTAACTGCTCAAATTCAAATTCACAACGATCCCTTCTCTTCCTGGTGGGATTGGCTGTCTAACTGGCTGCCAGGATGGGGCTGGTTACACCAATTAATAACCTATGGGGGACTCTGCCTTTTACTTCTCATATTTACCTGTTGCAGTATTCAATGCGTCCCCTCCCTGGTTTCCTTGTGTACCCAGGGTTGTCCGTGGGCCAAACAAAAATATGTTTCTTATCCTTAAAAACTAAAGGGGGAGATGTAGGGATCGGTCCTGGCTGGCAAGCCACCAGATGATTGTTCCCTATAAACCCTTTATCTAATCACAAGATGGGAAAGTAAAGCACATCCCCGTAGGATGGAAAAGTACAACACGCGCTGCGCTTCTGCTTTTCCACATGGGAGGAAGGGAAGGGGAGAGTCCCAAGGCCACCAATAGAAGGATAGTAAATAGAGTTGTGAATCATGCTAATGCTGTAGGAATGCTGTAACTGAAGATAATAAAAGGGCTGCCACGTCTGACGAGGGGGCGCCTTCCTGAGCAAACAAGCTGTCTGTGTCTGGTTCCTTCCCGCACATCTTGTGGTTTATCTGTTAGGACACTGACCCATAAACATTCAATATCATTTTCTTCAGAGTTATCAGTGACTCCTAAACAGGGAATCCCATTTTTTAAAAAGTGTCACTCCTCATCCTCTTTTGCCTACTCAGTAATTACTTAAATAGTTTATAACCAAGATTTGATCATTCCAACAGTGCAAATCATCCCATCAGGTTTTAGTAATAATTCTAGACTGAATTAATGCTCATAAATGATCAATTCAAATTCTTCTTGTTTGTTGTCCAGGCTCCTACTATGTGTATAGGCAATTCAAAAATTTCTTCATATCCTTTGATTCCTTAATTAATATTGTTAACATCTCAGCTTTGTACTAATTGTTCATTGCTGGTATGTGTGCTGACAGAGAGGCCATAGCATTTTTTAGGCCAAGTCTGCAAAACAGTTTCATCCCTTCACTCCCGGCACCAAATGGAACTATTTCTCTATCTACCAGGATCATACCCAAACCCTGATTCTGTAGGGGTAAGGGCACTAAGATGATTATTTAAGACAAACCTAAATTTTCGTTAGCAAGGTAAAATTGTTCACATCATACTAGCTGGGTGGGTCTGCTTCATTTGGGAAGGTAATTTAGGTTTGTTTCCCCTCACACACCAATCCCCATGCAAATTGTAGGAGGAAAGCAAATATAATTACCACATGTGGGTTTCCCCGCATCCACTGTTAATGACTCTGCAAGAGAAACAGAACTTAAAGAGTTCATGACTGCACTGGAATATAAAAGTGAAATTAACAAAGTACTTTATTTACCATGATTTATAGGATTCCTCCACATAACTATGTTAATTATCCTAATCAACAGCAAGGGCTAAAGAGTTTGTTAGTGCATGACAAACGGGATGAGTCAAATTGCTGTAATGGTTGAGTCCGTTTGCCAAAATGTAGCTGGATGCAGCAGCATTCAGAGAGTGCTACTTCTTGAGAGACATATGCATATGTCAGTGTGCTATACATATTGAGCCTACAGAGCCTAACCCAAGAACTTGTAAGTGGATGAAAAATTTGAGATACAAGTATTGTTGGATCGGATAGAAAGATTTACATGTGGCAATGGTAAGATTTAACATGTATTATTAGGAAGATGTAGTAAGTTTTGGAATGCTGGAATATTTTGAATCTGTAAAGTCCTCACCTTCTGAAACAAGGAGTCTGACTAATCACTACCATGATTGTGTAAAAGGAAAGTAATTCAGAACTGAAGACCAGCACAGCTTTTCTTGTATAATAAAACTTCCTTTAAAGCAGGAATTTCACACTGAGAAATACAAAACAGACAAATATATCGAAGTACAGAACTGTGTTTCTAGCCTGCAGTTGTCACAATTTTCCTTGCTATAACTGTCAATTAACAAAGACATTTGCAGATAGTTAGGAAACCACAAATATGTACACAACTCCTAGCCTGAATTTTCATTCTCCTTATTATAATAAGGGTACTACATTTAAATAGAGATGTTCTTATAGGCATCCATCGACATGCTGCATTTAGATGCATGTATAACCATAATTTCCCTATGTGCCAGCTTCAGTATAGATCTAGAGGTTTTATTTAAATACCTATATTTGCAATTTGGGCCCTTTGCTGTCAAACATTTTGGATTTCTGCCATGCACAGGCATGTGGGATGGGGAAGAGTGGTGAGAAATCAAGGTGCCATCTCTTTTTGTCCCTGCATGTAAGGACCATGCAGTCTCTGTAGTCTCCTCAGCACAGGATGACTTGAAGCTAGCACCCACAGTGGCACTTACCTATTCAAAGGGCCAGCCTTTGCTGTGGCCCCACCCTCTCTTCTTTAGAATATTTCTGTTGTGTAGACACCAGGCAAGGGGTGGGGGATTTGTACATTGCCTGCCCGATGCACAGGGAGTATTGGAGTTTCCATAGGAATGATGCATCTCTCTACTGACACCGAAGACTTAAAGGCCCAGCCAGGCCCTTTGCATATTACTTCCATATATTTTTCCCTTTAATAGCCTCAGAACATCCATGTCTTTCTCTGGCATCTAAGCCAGTAGTGCCATCATGCAGGGCTACAGTCCATGGGGAAACTGAAGTTCATCCTCCCCATGTCTTCCTTTAAGCACCTCTGTCATCCCACTCCTCAATCCTTACCTGTCATAACAAATGACAGGAATCCTGTGTGGCTCAAACATTAATGAACTTGCTGCCTGCTGCTGGTGGAAACAAAGGCAGAGATTTTAAATCCTTTTGAGCCAGCTGCGGAGGAAGCTCAGCAGAAATACTGCAATAAAACTTCTAAACTCTGAAGAACTGTTTTTCCTGATCGAGTTTCTGTGCAAAGAGGCTTAAAGTGTTCTTACTGCCAACTCAATCCCCAACTAAAAGGTTTCAAACCCTTCCTGTTTTGGAGAAAGGCTTTCTCAGCTTAAGAGGACCCAAAGGGAAGCTTATGAAAAGCACAGGCTTGCTACTTCTAAGTTTGAGATTTCACGGACGGGGTGGATAGGCGTACAGCTAAGTATGACCCTTCCTTCTAAATTCCTGACTGGTCGGCATAGAATTCTTTTGCATTTAAATACTGCTTCTTCCCTCCTAAATTAACAGTTGGCTATGTAATTTTATTTAAAATAAAGAAGTTTTGTTTCCAGAAATGCTAGAATTACACTGAATGTTTTTATTTGTTTGTTTGTTGGATTCTATGAACACCAAAGGCCATTCACCTATGTTGCTGGTTTAGAACAATGGTTTGCAAACTTTCTCATATTGCTGATCACTTCTTAAATTAGATGGTCCATGAGGTGGGACCAACCTCTTCCACCAGTCCCAAGTAAGAAAGAGGAGCAATCTATCCGAGATAAAATGAATAATGATAGAAATTCAGTAACCCAAATCCTGACGTTCTGATACAGATTTTTACTTAGCCGTTGCACACAGGCAAAACCCCTTCTGGATTTATTTAGAGTTGTCTCAGTAAGATGAGAACAACTTACTAAGGACTTTAGGATTTAACCTATCATGTTTTATTTTATTCTGGATCATTTTCCTTTTGATTCAGTGAGAGCAAAATTGTCTATTGATTAGTAGACATTCACTACGGAGGGTTCAATAGGTGTTTTTGCATATGCTGAGTCTCATGATAGCAAATTGAGCTAACAAGAGAGAAACAAATTAACACTGCCTGTGCCTACATATTTTAAATACTCTTCCAATAAACTTTCTGGGGGGAAATTATTACTACTTACCTCAATCCATCCCGCAATAATTCTCCAGAAAGGTTTCCATCAAGGAAAATATACAGGTATATAAAAAGTATGCCAAATTGTTGGCAATCCTATTAATTATTTCTTATGTTGTTGTTACTTATTTGTATGACAGTAACATCTAGAGGCCCCATCTGAGCTCAGGCTCCAACTTTACTAGGCATTATACATATACATAGTAAGAGAAAGTTCCTGCTCTGAAGAGTTTATAGTCAAACCAGGCAAGACAGACAAAGCTGAGCATAAGAGTCCTCAGAGAGCCAGGTGGCTTACTGATAAGCACACCCACCTTGCAGTCTCCAGTCTTTCAGCAGGAAGGGCCTGCAGTCCATTTCCTAATCCTTGTACGCGGCTTATCTTCACCTCAGGGTTTTCAACATCCTTATCTTCTTACTAGAAAGGGGTGGAGTGGAAACAAGGTTTATGCCCCCCTGCAACAAGCGCAGTTGCTAGGGAAGCCCGAGTCCATCCACTCCACCAAGCTCCACCGTAAGGCCCTATGAGAGAATAGTGTCCAGTACTCTGGAGTGCCCCAGATTTGCCTCCCTCAGTCACCGCCTACCATCCATTTCCCCAAGCATGTTCAAGTCCAATCTGAGATAGCAAGGGGGAAAAAAAGACAACTAAACTTTCAGCTGCCATGGAGCTCTATAGGCAGCCTTGTTCATGAGCCCTCAGAGTACATCTGTCTTCCTCCTCAGCCTTCCCCTTCTGAGCTGAGTTGCCATGTTAAGCTTCCTTTCCAGTTGGAGCATGATCTACAGGCCTGGCAAAGGGTGGGGTTGGGGATTACCTGGCTCAGTGTTTTCCTTTAACCCCTTCAGATGCACTGTGGGGTTTGTGTCCCTCGTCACAGTGGGTAAAATAAGTCTTATCACAATTTAACAGATAAGGAACTGAGGCACAGAGATGGCGAGAGACTTGTCCAAGATTACATAGAAATTTGGTGGCAGAGCTGGAAAATGAACCCAGATCTCTTGTTTCCCAGACCAGTATTTCAACCAGAGATGATCCTTCCTCTTCCACTGTCCCCAGCTTGAAGCATATTTTAAATGTCTCTTGAAATCATAATGTCCTTTTTTTGGAAAATGAACTCCACTTTTGCTGTTTCATGGAATTAAGTGTAGAGAAACACTGTTGTTTTGGTGTTCAATCTGGAACTTAATATCAAGTAAAGCTGAGTGAATAATTTACAATACATAATACAGGTGTATAATGAATTTAAACGTCTTTCCTCTTCACCAATTGTCTGCAAGCTGCTTATGATTTTCCCATTTAATTTGTTGTTGAATACTTCCAGTGAATATTTCTCAGTCTGGAGATTGCTTTTGAGCAGTTTGCAAATGGATGAAATTTGAGATTTACTGGTTAATTTTGATTGGATGAGTCATATTATTTGTGTTCCATCACTGATGAGCAAAGTTACTGGGGTGAATACTTTCATTTCTATCTAAAATTACCTTGTTCTTGGTTGAATAACATTATAGTATGTGAGAAACAAAGCTACAACTGGTCAGGGGAAGTTATTGTGAAGAGAGGAGCAGTTTCTGAGAAGTCTTGCATCATTTCCAGAGAAGGCCTTGGAAATTAACACCAGCCCTTTAAATTGGACCCTGTGTCTGTGGGGAGCAGAAAGGGAAAAGGAGCCAGGGTACAGTACTATAAAAAAGGGAGGGAAAATGCGGGGACAAGTGAATATAGAGGGCAGGTGAAGTACAAGAGACCCGAAAGAATTGGTGAGTTGGGAAGGAGATGAGTGAGGAAGGTAGAACTACAGGTTAGTGATAGGGGAGAAGATACAAGGTGATGCAGGTTTAGGAGAACTGAGCTCATGTCTAAGAGCCACCCAAGTAGACCAAGGTTTATACTTGCGGTTCTCAAGACTGTATGCAGTGGCCTACAACCATGAGTACAGTCTGTGAAGCATGTTGGGATCCTTCTGCATGGAAGGAGCTGTTGGCTAAATGTAAGATCATCATTGCTTCTGAGTTTTCCTCTTTGCTGTTTATACTACTGCTAGACTTCAAAGTAGCCAGCATCCCACATCTTCGTCATCTGATGCCAGTGCTTTGGGCCAGAGGCATAACAGAGGCAGAGTGGGAAACATGATAAACAATGCCTTCAGCACAGAGTCTTTCCCCTGTTAAAGAATCCTCCCCCACAGGCTAATTCATGAAAAGCTATTAATGTCAGTAATGAGAGAATGGGAAGAAAAACAACATTCTTTGTGGAGGCTAGTGGCAGCAGTTGGTGGAAAGAATCATAAACAAATCAGTTTCAATTAATGCAGAAGCTCATTCAATTATCCTATCTTCCCACAGCACTGGACTCTTGGAATGTCAGCATATGAACATTGGTATGATGTATAGACACAAGATGATCACAAAACAGAAAGACAACATACTCTGAGTTTCCATCTATGTGGTGGATAAATGGTTCACTTTAGCACTTTACAATATCGACAGATTAATTAACAGATGGGTAAAAAAAACCCACTTTGTTAACAGGGATTAAGGTGGAGGAGGTGGTGTGGGGTCTGAGGGAGTTTGGGTGCAGGAGGGGATTCTGATCTGGGGCAGGGGGTTGGTTTGGGTGGTGGGTTGAAAGGTGCAGGCTCTGGCTGGGAAGTACTTACTACAAGTGGCTCCCGACTGGCAGCACAGCAGGGCTCAGGCAGGCTGCCTGCTTGCTATAGCCCCACTCCACCCTCGGAAGCCTCTGGCTGCTAGCACATCTCTGCATGATCCTTTTGGGGAGGGGAGCAGCAGGTCACCGTACACTGCCCGCACTGGTCTTGTAGCTCCGGGAACAGTGCTGGGGGTAGGGGCAGAGTGCGGGGCCACCTCTTCCACTGCTTGCCAGGAGCCACAGAGACGTGCCAGCAGCCAGCCTCTTCCGGGAGCGGCATGGGGCTATGGCAGGCAGGCAGGCAGCCTGCCTGAGCGCCACTTTTAGCAACCTGGAGATCACTGTCTGTGATTTATTTTTTGTGCCCCACCCCCTCTTGAGTTGGGGCACTGGGCTGCAGCACCTAAAGGCCCTGCCTTAATCCAGCCCTGATAGCATTTGTCTACCTACTGCTGGTAGAAATTATTGCCAGATCTGCTTTGTTTGCAGATTTTCCTGTTTTCATGGGTCTAACATGAAACTCCAGACTTTGGATTTAAAACAAAGGTTTCTTATATCAAAGCTACTTAGGCAGTAAACTTTTGCCTTCCCAAGGTCAAGCTTTCTACTAGGGATGGAGTCATCATTTTTAGAACCCTGGACTTGGGATGAAAAATGTGGGCCTGCAACTTGTAAGATTAAAATACAATGGCCCATATCATCATCTGATTTCAGTTGGCTTAGATCTATCCGCTTACACCAATTAACACCAGTTGAAGAGCTGGCCCATTGTATTTTAATCTTACAGGTTGCAGGTGCATATTTTTCATCTCAAGTCCGGGGTTCCAAAAAGAATGAGTTCATTCCAACTAGGAAGCTTGACCTTTGGAAGGCATAAGGTTGCAGCCAGATGAGTAGCCTTGGCCAATGCAGGTTTCACTAAACTGATTACCTGTCTCTATTTCACAAGTCTCTAAGTTTGTTTGCATCCATGACCTTCTATTACACTCAGCATTGCTTGTAAAATTTACATTCAAAAGGTAGGCAGGGGACTGCTACCTCACTAAATACAAGGGATCAATCAACACGACATGACCTTAGCTGATCCCCGAAAATGTAATCGGCTCAAGTCACCTAGCATCTGCCACACAAAATTAATGGAAATTTCAGGCATGCAATGCTGTTTCTGGAAATGTATTATAAAGTCAAATGCTCAAGGTAATCCACAATGATGACCCTGAGTGCGCTAAGATAAGTGAAGGGAAAAATAAATGATATACTGTGGTTTACAAAGTATCATTTAGGTGTTGGGAATTTACCAATTTGCAGAACATTTACAGGGAATTCTACAGTCTACAGGACAGTTACATTCTAAGCTTCTCAGCCTTCTTGGAAGGCACTAAGGAATCCAATGGAAAGTGAAGGCTTTATTTAGTGATAACACAGATCATTACGAAACTCAGGGGGACATACAGCTGCCCTGACTAGCTCAGTACCACACTCCTCACAGGAACAAGAAAGGAAACAGAAGAGATATACAAAAAATAAGCAGTATGCAGAAAAGTTTCCCTCTGGTGGAGGAACTGACCAAATACAATAGGAAACTGTGCAAGGCGAGGGGACAGTTTGAAAGAGAAGGTCTGTGCTCAACATGTTCCTTAGAACTGATTAAAGTTTTTGGCAGGAAAAGATTTTTGGCAAAAAGGCATTTTTAAAAAGAATTTATTTGCAAACCTCCCACCCCACATCACATTTTGTGGGGAAAAAATCCTTAGATAACTTGATTTTTTCTTATCCAAATCATTGTCCATTACTACATTTTCAGATGGTGTGGTGTTGGGAGACAGATAGTATACCAAGCTGATTATTCAACCTTCACAAAGTGATCTTGGGCTGCATAGGTGAAATAATTTGATTTACCCAATGTTCAAATCCAGGCTTGGACAGTAAATGAAATGGTTGATTTTATTCTAGTTACTAGAGGACTTTTTCATACAAGAAATCAATCATACATTCCGGCACAATTTTTCATGATTATTTGACTTTCCTCAGCATTAAAGAGAATTGGAAGACTTGTGCGGACAGAGGCCTGAAGTATCAGAGGCTAGTGGCTGTTCAAGATTTAGGTGTATTGCAAAGTTGTGCTAGAGAAGCTTGCACAATGTTTACCTGAACTTTGCCTGGCTTGAGCCCTCTAGACAGATTCAGACTGGAAATAAGGCATACGTTTTTAACAGGGAGGGGAATTAACCATTGGAACAAGTTACTAAGGGTTGGGGTGGATTCTCCATCACTGGACATTTTAAAATCAATAATTTTTTTTCTGTAAGAGATGGTCTAGTTCAAACAGGAATTAATTCAGGCAAGTCATATAGCCTGTGTTATGCAGGAGGGCAGATGAGACGATCACAATGGTCCTTTCTGGTTTTTAATCTATGAATCTAATCTTTCATTTGCACGATCTCTAACTTCATCTTCCTATCCTACCATTAGTACTTCACTGAAATACAATTAGGGTCATTTAAGTGCTATATCAAATCCATCGTATCCATGCAAACCCTTTAAAGTGAGAAAATGTTCAGTTAAGGGATCCATCTTTACCATGCCATAAAAATGCACACATCAGTGAACCCCTTCTGAGTTACAGACTCTGCCCCTCAACAAATTCAAATTAACTACAGCATATAAATGTTATACATCACATAACACCAGATTCCTCCCAAACATCCCATTGTATCTTTAAGCCATGCTTTAATAGGAACTTTTAGGCTAGAATTTTTCCAGAAAAGAACAACATCAATGTGTCTTAACACATGTTTTGAAAAGAGAAGGTGAGGAAAAGGCTTTGATGGCTTGAAATGTAAAAATTGCTTGTATTCTGTTTACTGTATTAAAATTGGTATTTCTCATCAACCCCTGTTCTAATATCAGGATCTGTTAGATTAATCATTTCTTGATAGAATTTGTATCTCAGACGTGCCTGATGTCTACAGACTTTCTATCTGTGAAAAGACTTCTGGTTATTTTGCCTTGATCATTTATTTGTACCATTATTACAATCAAATCTGTGTTTGCAATTAAAGAACAGTTTTTAAGAGCTGTATTTACAGCAAACATTTTACATCCAGTCATGAACGCTCTAAGTATACCCCTTCATAGTACAGTATAAGAGAAGAGAAACACAAAGAGTTAAAACCAAGGTATTCCATGGGCTTGGCATCAGGCTGTTATAGAGAAAGATACAAACTTAATAGCTATGACTTTAAGAACACAAAGGGTCACGTTCTCAAAGAGAATGTGAGCTAACATGAACCAGAAGCATAATGTACAAGACTATAGGATTGTGTTAATCTCTTAAAGCTTGTTAAAGATGAAGTTAGGACTTTATATCTCATCAGTCCCCCAAATAATATAAATTACAATTGGATCTTTTTTTAATTAATGATTTTTATATCCATGTTGACTCACATTCAATCAGCAGTTTTTGAAAATAAATGGCACTCTCAGATTAGTTTAGTTTAGTTTCCTCAGCATTTACCTGTTTCTCAGATAAAATACAGACAAATTAAGGCTTTGATTCTACAGAGGTGCTGGAGTCCAATCCTCAATCAATTCTCAGTTTGCTAATTCTGTGGTTTCCTAATCCATCCCTTGCTTAGCCTCCAGCTATACCTTTATCACCTTATGTGCATGCAGGCTTATTTGTTATTAATAATAATTATTATTAATATGGTAAGTGCAAACAATGTGCTCAGGACTGTATGTTAAGACCTATGGGAAAAGATTATTCTTGGGCCAATGAGCTTGCAGACACCTCCAATCCTGCTCCCATTGAATTCATAGCCAAAACTTTCATGGGCTTCAGTGGTACAGGTCATTAAATGGTAATTCAACAATTTGTTATGCACTCCCCTACCTTACCCACTGACAAGGCTTAGCATTTGTCTACCTCTTAGAAGTAGTTAAACTTCAGGAGGGATTTGAATGAGGAGAAGGCATATGTGTGGGGTAGAAGGACAGGGAGAACATTCAAGGTATATGGGAAAACATGGAGGAAGGCACAGAAACTACAGTAGGATAAGGAAACTGAGTGAGTGCCAGTGAGGCTGGGTTCCTTGGAGTGAAGGATCAAGAATCAGTACGAAGAGAAAGCAGAGTAGAGAGTTAAGCAGGGCTTACATGAAGATGAATGAATTTTATTCTAGATCCTAATACTAGAAAGAAGCAGTGAGGGAATTTATAGAGGGGGTATAATTTGTGGCCTTTGAGCAAGATTATTTTAACAGCCCCTGTCTGAATAGACCAGAGGGCAGTTAGACAGCCTGGGATCTCCCTACATTTAAACAAACTCTCAGCACGACAAGCAGCCCAATGGGAAGTGTTCTTCTCCTTCACAGGAAATAACAATCCAGGCAAATCCCCTGCTCATTCTAGGGCTTTCAAATACAAGTTCTTGTAGACAGAGAGTAAAATAAGAGCACTGCCTTCCTGAGGCTTGTCTCCCCTCTATCAAACTCCCACTGCTTCCCACTGCTTGCTTTTTATACCCAGCACCTGAGCCCTGATAGGTTACCGAGCCCAGCTGGATGTGCTGTATGCCCCTGAACTTCTCCCTATCTGCTTCTACAACACTGTAGAGCTAAGCAGGAAATAGAGAGCTGGGCTGAGACACACCCAGGGTGTTCTAAGGACTTCATGAGACCTAGATGTGTTGCAAATGTGAATCCTTCCCTGTCACTTGTGGGAGTCCAGTAGGCCAGAGATAAGTAGTCAAGGCGAGAGCCAATCAAACCATAAGCCAGTGTTTCAGTGGTGGGGGCAGAAGGAAAGCTCAGATGAAATGTGTTGCTGTCAACAGCTACAGATGAAAAGCTGCAATGGAATATAGAGAAATGTATTTCATGCGCTTCCCTGGGATTGGACTCTTCTCAACTGATTGGTGAGCCCTGAAAGAGCTCAGCATTACCTGAAGGCTGAGAGTTTTAAGAAGACACCCTTTTCTCCTCATCAAGTAGTTCTTCCATGCATAATGATGGAAACTCTTCAAGCTGCTTTTAACAGAAGTATCTTGAGAGTATTAAGTATGTTCAGCCTGCAAGTGCATCCTTTCCCTCTCGCTATTAAACGGGAAAGCCTCTTGACATCCTAAACTTGACATCTCTGCATATCATGTAGTTGGGATGTAAACGCACTATTAGAGTCAAACCAGGCGTTCTCATTGGCCAATTAAAAAAACATAGTGAAAGATCCTTATCTAATGTCTATTACCCTGCCTGCTGGAAACATTTCTTCACATTCTGTATTCCCCAGCTTGCACAAAAGATGAAAAGAAAAAGGAATTTTAAATTAAAAACTGGGCATAGTTTTTTCTTTTCTTTTCCTCGAGTGTAGAAGCAGAATGATACATGGAAAAAAACAGAGAGGACACCAGTGGGGAAATTTTTTCATATAATTTGTATAATGGTTGCACTCAGGGACATGCACAAGGAGAGCAAACGGGGGCATGGGTGCCACCAGTAATGTGCAGAGGCACAGAACTCCTCTGGCCCTGGGGCAGCAGCAGGGGGAGTTAGCTCCTCCAGCCCTGAGGCTGTAGCGGAAGCTGACAGCTCCTCCAGCTCAGGGTCCCCGCAGGGGCACAGAACATGCCCTTCCAAAAGCCATGAAATGTAAACTCCTATGCATGCCCCAGTTGCACTTACAGGCACCATCCAAGGTTGGGACCATTGTATAGGTATTGTATATAGTAATAGACAGTCCTTGCCCTGAACAGTTTATAATGTAAGGCAGACACAAGGCTGGAGAAAGGATTATTGTTGTTCCAGTTTTACAGATGGGGAACTGAGGCATAGAGAGAGTAAAACTGCAGTTTTCAAAAGGGCCTAAGGGACTTGGACACCTTGGGTGCCTTGCCTAAGTTCACTCAGCATATCTTTGGCAGAGCTGGGAATTGAGTCCCACCTCTCCTGAGTCCCAGTCTAACGCCTGAAGCCCAGAAGTAACCTTCCTCTTCCATTGTCCCTTTTCCAAAGCACATTGCAAAATCATCTGCTTATACAACATCCAGGAACTTGAGCCTGACCTCAGGCTTCTACTCCCATGAGAAACTCTTGTGAGAGAAAAATCACTTTGATTATTAATAGAATGGATGCAAATGAACACAACTGGTACCCAAGGATGAGTCTATACTGTACTTATACAAGGCTGAATTGCCATGTCAGGACAGCAGACACAAATAGGGTGAACACAGGATCTGTTTTGTTTGAATTTTTCTTGTAAAATCAGAACTTGTGAAAGGTTCTATATTCCACTTTCTCCCCAGAGGTGCACAAACTTTCCCAGTCGTGCCCCCTGCCCTTCCCATTAATGGAATCTGTGCACATCCATCCCTTCATTACTGCACAACCTAGGCTTCCTCAGCAGAGGAGCTTGGGTTGAAGACAGAGCTGAGGCTACAGACAGAGCCAGTCTGGGAGCAGAAAGGGAATGAGGGCAAACCTGGCTGGGGGCAGAGCGGGGTTGGCGATGGAGTGGGCCTGGGGACAGAGCTACGCCTGGAGGAAGAGCAAGACTGGGGGCTGAATGGGTTGCGGACTGGAGCTGGTCTGGGGGCAGGGTGACACGGGGCTGGAAGCATGGCACTCCCTCCCTGCCAACCATGTGGTTGTCCTGGGCCTGGAGACAGAGCAGGACTGGAGGCTGAAAAGGATTGGGGGAGGAGTGAGGCTGGGGATGGAGCTGGGCTGGAAGTGGGGCACTCCCTCCCTGTCCCCTGTGGGGACTGGCTTGGGCCCTACCTTGTGCCCCCTGAACATTCCTCCATGCCTCTGCTAGGGAGCATGCCTCACAGTTTGGGGACCACTGATTTATCCTGATCCGATGGATCCGCTCTAGAGAGAGCTCAATTTCCATTGTAGTTCCATCCTTGGACTCTTTAACAATGCTGTCAGGTGTGTTAGTGACAGTGGTGGTTTTTAAGTTTGTGTCCTTCCACTGAGAACTGGCTTGAGTCTACCAGGAGGCCTTTTGGCCACTGTGCAGATATTTGAAGGTAACAATTTTGACTATAACAGCATTTAAAAGAGAACTGGATAAATTCATGGAGGTTAAGTCCATTAATGGCTATTAGCCAGGATGGGTAAGGAATGGTGTCCCTAGCCTCTGTTCACCAGAGGATGGAGATGGATGGCGAGAGAGATCACTTGATCATTGTCTGTTAGGTTCACTCTCTCTCGGGCACCTGGCATTGGCCACTGTCGGTAGACAGGATACTGGGCTAGATGGATCTTTGATCTGACCCAGAAGGGCCATTCTTATGTTCTTATTCACTAATAACCTTTCTTGGTACAGGCATATAATTAGGATGAAAGAGTAATACATTACAAAGTGTGTTTACTAAGGAATGCCACTACACTGCCAGCAATCTCATTGTTGCCAAAGTTTCAGTGGTGCAATATGGTCACATGGACTGAACATCCAGACAGATGGTCTTAAGAACCTGGCTTGAGATTGTACCAAGTTGTACTTGATCTGCAAGGAGGCTATGTCTCCTCTTTAGGATTTGCCAAGATGATGATGGTAGGACTACAGGATTACATTAATGCAAACTAGGAACCTTTAGTTCCCATCTGCAGCATCCATATGGGGGAGTTGCAGCACAGCTCTTTGATGCACACTACTAGTCACATACCTATAATTCAAACTGTGCGGCAGTGCAGATAAACCAAGAGGTAGCAGATCTCAGTTCAAAGCCTCTCTCCCCCTCAGGTGGAAGGAGGACTTGAACCAGCGACTCTCCGACAGCCCAGGTGAGTCCCCTAACTAACACTGGGCTAAAACTTATGAGAATTCCTCCTCCTCTTCAAAACAGCATGGGTACCTGACACCAAGAAAGGCTTGTCTTCTGACAATCCCAAGCAGAGGGAGGCCCTGTACTGCATCCCAGACATGGGCATCTATCTCCAAGAAAGGGGCTTGGCATGTTCTGTTGGCTAGCTGAGGCAAGGCACCATACTCAGGCATTGCAAATCCCAGCGATTTTTCGAAGTGCCTAAAAGTTAGGTGTAAGAGTCAATGTCAGTTTCTTTGTGAATTTAGCTCTGTAGTTCTAGTGGGTCTAAGACTCTCTGAAGGAAAGCTGGGCATTTGGTATCACTGACTTGCATGTTAATGCCCAGAAGGCATTTCCATTTCAGCGGTTGTACCATAGTAGCAGTATTGGTATGCAAATTAGGTGATCTTACTGAGAGGTTTGTGTATAAGCTGTGTTCTACAATGAGCTTCGTGGACCAGACACATAATGGTCAAGTTTCAAATGGTTCAGTTCACATAAGTACCCAAACATTCCAAATCTGACCCATATTATTCAAACCTTTGATGACTTCCTCATAGTGACCATCCACCGCCAACCACCAAACCTGGCTCTCCCTCTTCCTGGGACTTATCCTCTTTTGCAGCAACTGCAGAGGAGTGGAGCACCTCTAGCAATTCCCCTTCCCCTGGAGTCCTACTGCAGATTAATTCAAATGTAGCACAGTCCAGAGCCTTGCCCCATCATGCCCAAAGCAAGTGAAATTTTGGTTACACTGCAACTGGGACAATGAAGTATTGGGCTCCACAATACCATCACAGAAAAGGGGGAGAGAGAGAGGTTGACAGCAGCCAAACTTTTTCCACCCTTAAAAATAGCTTGGTTCAATATAGAGATGAAGGTTTTAATTGTTTCCTATTTTAAGCTCAGTTCACTAATCTCTAGATTTGAGCCTGTAATGCTACAGGGAAGCAGCATTGCCTAGTGGATAGAGCACTCAACTGGGATTCAAAAAAACTGGTTTCTATTTGAACTCTGCCACTGGGGTGCTGGGCAGGTCACATCACTGACCTGTGCCTCAGTTTCACCATCTGTAAAATGGAGATAATGAGGCTTACTGCTTGTGTAATAGGCTTTGAGATTTATGGATAAGTGTGATATAAAAGCTCATGATTATTATTACAGTGTTACCTGCAACGGGCAGCTTTTTGAGAATAGCTGAGTGTAATAATGGAGTGAAAGTGCCAGCATGGCACTATTTTATGGGCACTAATCCATTTCCTAAATGGAAAAGCTTACAAAGCCAAATTGTTTATGCCCATGACCAAAGTAGATGACTGCCCTGTCCAAAGACAGAATGGTATTATCCTCACTGTGACAACTGGGATTGATGCTCTGGCTGGTCTGCGATAAGGGTTGTTGCATCTGAATCTCAGAATAAGACAAACCAATGGAAGATCTACCCTGAGGAAATAAGGCAGGAAGCCGTGTTGTGATTCAAGTACTCTGAAGTAATGTCCATACTTTGGAAAAGGAGAGGGGGGCAAGTTATGTACAAAAGAAAACTGGCAAAATGAATTCAGTGAGTTCAGAAGCAAGCAAAGCGAAGAGCAGGTTCCACCCAAACACTAATTGAAATGAGTGGCTTAGAAGGGAACTCCTCAACTAAGTGGCACTTTCTTTGAAGTTTAAATGATGTTTTTCATGATGTTTGAATAATATCCCCTCACTGCTTATAACAGCTGTGCAATCAGGAGAGTTAAACCAGTCTTCTTCCTGACTCTCTTTCACCCTGTGTTGCTCACATGCTGATTTGTTACTGTTTGGTTTCACAGCAGTGCTGTACTCTGCAGGCTTATTTGTTATTGTAGGGTTGCTCCTGGGGGCTGGCCTGCTGCCTTTGACTTGAGGAGAAGAAATAATTGTTAAAAGAAAAACAGAAAGATCATATTATAAAAGCAAACGTTGGCTAAACCAAAAGTGAACATGAATATACTCCTCCTCTCCAACTGACAGATCATAGGATATGAACATCGATGCCAGAGTTGCAGGATGGTGCAATCAGACATCTTTTTTTAAATCTTCTTGGAGTTTTAAAACTGCTTTTCCACTCCTGGTTAGTGTTTGTTCCAAAGAAGAAGCCATGCTGTTCAATAGCACTTCCCTCCAGGAGCCATGGGGACCATGACTGAACTCTTTTAAAGGGGAAAAATATTTTGAAAAATAACAGAAGAATTTCCTCAGAAAGGATTTTCTCTTTTCTGTTCAACCTACTGTCATCCTCCTGGGACCAGGCAACTCTTTCCTTTGTGAACAAAGACAGCGCCAGCTCCAGGAGCTTTGTTGTGTGCCCACTGAAGAGCCATTAAGGTTAACATGTTGCCAACATGAATGATCAGATTCACTAGACACTCCATTTCCATGTGAACAGCACATGACAGTCAGAAACAGCTTTCAGGGTCAGATCCTCAATGGGCGTAAGTGAACACAGCTCCATTGGCTTCAAGGCATTGATTGATGTCAGTGGAGCTATGCTGATATACACCCAGCCAAGGGTCTGGCCTCTCAAAGTCCAGATGGGAGTAAATAGGCCAGGAAGCAGGTGGAAGACAGGGTGATCTGTACAGGAGCAGGGGCAGAGTCAAATGCACAGAATATGAGCCTAGAGAGCTGTAGGGGCATGGGCATGAGCTCCAGCAAGCTTCTTCTGAGTTGAAGAATCTTGACTTAACTAGGCACAGAGCTCTATTAGCTGAACAATGAATGGCCCTGGGAGTGTTCCAGAGTACACCACATTCTGCCCCTATTGTTAAATACATTTGTGTTGCTTGGAGCTCTGTGTTTTACCAGAAAGGAGGAGAGTTAAAAGGTAAAAGAAATGAACAGACAATGGGGAGCTGCACAGAAACCACACTTTAGAGATCAAAAAGTATTTGGCCATAATGAAAAGAACTGGAATAGTTATAACTAGGAGTACAATGAGTGCTGCTCCTCCTGCTGCCTTACCTGACAAATAGATCAGACTCAAACCAGGGGCCAACTCAGTAACCTGCAGCGTGTGTTCTCATACTGGGGTTCACTGACAGGTGCCAGAGAGTGGCACACACCCTGTTCTTCTCATATTGCTAAATGAGAGAAGGCTCCTGGCTAGCTCGCAGCAATTCAGAGAGGTGGGGGCAGGAGGTATCGCACTATGGCAAACACTGTGAGCCACCAACTTAGATGCACTCTTGGTCAAATTCCGTGTAAACAAAACTTGAATACCAGGCTTGGTTTCTCACCCCTTGAGCCTTCAGGGACAGCAAACTTGATAAGCATCTCAGCAGTGACACAAACGCCAGCCACAGTAGTTTACTGACCCAGTGCTGACAGTAATGGTCAGTAATGAATCTCCCTGAACAGCTTAGTGGAGAAGGTAGATCACAGGACTCAGCTGTTTTCAGCACCGTTACAGAAAGTAGGATGGAGATTTAGTAAAAATGGGACATTATGGTGCAGATGAGGCACAGCACTACTGGTGGTTTTAAGTGAGAAGAGTTCAGCCCTTTAGACAGATGCTATTGGGTCATATTATGGTTCTCGTACTCACTTCATGACAGTAGCTTCTAATGCTTGGGTCCAATTAATTTCTGAGTAACTTATAAATCATATGTGTATATATAAAGAGATCTAGTATTTATAAAGCCACACACGTGAGCCTGTGGATAGGGTGCTGGGCTGGGAGTTAGGAGAGCAGGGTTCAATTTCTAGCCCTGTCACTAACTTGCTATGTGACATAGGGTGTCTCTGCACTTCTCTCTGCCTTTCTTTCCCATCCCACACTATCCATCTTGTCCAGTCTATTTAGACAGTAAGCACTTCAAGGCAGGACTGTTGCTTACTATGTGTTTTGTACAGTGCCTATCACAAGACTCTGATCTTGGTTGGGTCCTCTGGTTGCCGCTGTAATAGAAAATCATAATAATCACCATCATGTTGTGCAGTGCCTTACTGCACAAGTAGTGCCATAAACCTCAATTGGACTCCATACAGAGTATGGTAGTATTCAGTGCAAGGAAGGGCACTAAAATCTGGCCCATAGTGAGGTCACAGCACATAAGGCCTGTGTATAAACTCATTATATGCAAAGGGGGAAAAAACTAGAATACCTTCAATCTGAATTCACCATTGCACAGCATCTGGACTTCAGACCCAGAGAGCTTTCCCACTATGACCAGGAAGGTTCCCAGTCTGAGAGGTGTGTGTGTGTATGTGTGTTCTACGATAAGGGAAAGGGAATCTAATAACGAAAAGAAGTAGACAACCTGGAAAGAACAAAGAAATTTAATGCTATGTGTCTTGTTTTGATGGTGATGTCATTGCCAAGTAGAAAAGGACAAAATTTCTTTCACTACTGATTTATCTTCATGCTTCGAAGATGGAATTAGAAATAGTAAAAGGAAAAAAAGAACTAGAAGCCCCTGTAAAAAGGAATAAACACTTTTGACATTCCAAATTCCAGGCTTGCTATACATTTCAATAATGCCAGTCTTGCTCCTTTTATTATCTACCACATATGTTTACTTAATTAGAGAGTTATATTTTGATAGATACACAGTAAAGAAAGCATTGCCAAAACCTCACAATGGAATTAAAGAAAGAGGGCAAAGCTGCACAGACATGGCTGGAAATAAGAGGTTTACTAATCTGAATGCAGAAATTGGCAAACAAAACCAGCCTTAATTCAGTTAGTTTGCTAGTTCACTGGGTCAACTTCTCTTTTTAATGTACAGAGAGTTACTGCCCAAATGGGGATGAGTATGTCTCGGAAAGCCAACAAGTAAGGCGGGTCTGCTGCCTTTTGTTGTATTTTCCTCCAGTTTTGCATCATTTGAAGTCATGAGCGTATACAAACAAGGGAAGCTGGGCAGAAGACAGATGTTTCTGCACAATCCATTCACAAATGATTAGATAGTTTCAATGCATATTGTTAGCTCTCCCTCTCATGGCTAAAACTCGTGAAATCCAACGAGTGGAATGAAACTAAAAGAAGATGTAGGTTTTATATTTGATATGGGGACGACAGGAGGAGGAGTGGGGGAGATTTTTGCTCTCTACCCAGAAGATCTCAATATCTAGTTGAGTTTCTTGTACAGATCCAGAAAAGTGTAAACCAAGGCCCTTCAGAAGGATAGGATGAATCAAGAGAGGCTAATGGGGTATGGAACATGTTACCTCCTGTTCAATATACAATAGCCAAAACTGGAAACAGCTACTCATTTTGGCTGACCAATAACTGTTTGTAGTTCATCACAGATGATTTCTTTGGAGGGCAGTCTCATAAGGTACATCAAACACTGAATGGCATAAACATAGAAATTGAACCATTCTTCTCATCCCCAGAGGTGGTTCTTCCAAAACAAAGTTTTGTGGTAGTCTATCCACAATGAAGGACATTGGCAGGGCCAAATGCCAAGGGGAAGTATAACAGAAAATTTCAGTCTCCAGTCCCGTCAATCTATAATCACGCAGAAACACTAAAATTCATTTCTAATTAATAACAATCTTTCCCATTAGCCACAGGAGTGGGGGAAGATAACTGAAAATGGACACAATTGAAAGGTCCTTCTTTGTGGGGGATTGTTTGATTAGCAACAAGTGATGCAACAAGCAAGTAAAGTTGTTGGAATCAGACTTATTAAACATGTTGAGAGGCCAGTATTACTTGCTGAGGTTCTCAGCAGCCACTCCCTAAGCCTACAATCCTGAGCCCCTTGTCCCTCGCCAGTCTCGGTCCCTCCTGAAACCTAAACCTCTTTCTCCAGTTCCACTCATCATACCATAGGAGATTACTTAGTACAAGATACACCCTCAAATGAAAACGGTTACCTGCACAAAGTCATTATACTGAAATGCCAGACTGTTGTCTTCCTCACACTTGCCCTGCCAGGGTTAAGGCTGTGCAAGAAAGGGGCAATTAATCCATTAGGCAGCAAGCTGGACTGAATTAAAACTTAGAGGGAAGCCTTAATTAGAAGAAGCTCAACTGCAGGAATAAGTAGGGCCTATATAAGTGGGTAAGCTGACAACAGAGGTGAGGAAAGCTTCCGTCACTCCCTGGGAGGAGTGTTTAGAGACTTGCAGCCTGCAGTTGCTCCCTGGGAGCAGGGAGTGGTGTAGCTGGAAGACCCAACGAAGGAAGGGAGTGCTAGAAGATTGGGAAAGGGCTCAAGGAAATTCAATAAGGTACAGTGTGGAAAAGGCCTTGACCACTAACTGGAGGGTCCTTGAGCTGGAACTTGGAGTAGAGGGTGAGCCTGGGTTCCCCTGCCAGCCACTGGAGAAGTGGCACTAATAGGGCAGTGAATGGGAAGATTGTCTGAACCTATATGTCATAAGTGTCCTTCCAACCTTTGGAAGGGGAAACCAAAATAGTGACCTAGCTGGAGGGCTGAGTCATGAACAGGCAGCAGCAGCTCATGGAGCATGCGAAGGGCTGCAGACCAAAAGAGAGATGGAGTGATGGCATGCCACTGCAGGAAGGGGTGTTGGCCTGGTAAGCTATTCCTCAGAGTGACCAGGAGAAGATGCCATCCTAGCAGTGAATGGACCATGTGTAACAGGCCAGTGGGAGCTGCGGGAAGTGGTGTGGGCTGAGGGACATACTGGTCGCCGCTTCCCACAGCCCCCTTTGGCCTGGAGAGGCGAAGTGGGGTCACTAGGAGCTGCGATCTGCCGAACCTGCCGACGCGGCAGGTAAACAAACCGACCCGCCCTGCCAGGAGCTTTCCCTAAACAAGTGGCAGCCCTAGTTTGAGAATCACTGAGATAGCCCAAAGTAAGCAGAAATGCTACATTAGGTACATGAAACTAGGAAACATATCCATGAAAGAAGAAGTGTGAGACTTTGGGGTTGACCCAGGACAGTAAGAGTTTTGGTCATTGTCTGCCTTGTTACCCTGGGTTCTTGTGGCTATGCAGCTTTAGCCCAGAGCTCTGACCCCAACAGTCTGCAACCAGCACACAAACTTCACCCTGACTTTGCCCAACCTAGCTATTCCTTGTGGGTTGACTTTAGTGTCCTTCCAGGCCTGAAGTAAACCCCTAAATCATCCTGCTGCAGGGACCAGGCCCTCACACTGGGCCCTCACAGAGAAAGTGCTGGGTTTGCTTTACAGAGACAGTTAAACACTCCAACCTGTTAGCTTTCTAGAAGCCCACACTTCACGGAACTTACACAGCACTGATGATTTATAATGAAAGCAAAACAAGTTTATTAAGAAAAGAGCACAGATTAAGTGATACCAACAAAGTAAAAGAGAGAAAGGTAGAGATGGTAACAAGCAAAAAAAGTGAAAACAAACAGTGAAAAAAAGACTAAACCTGAATCGAGTCTTTGTTCAAAATGGTTTCTCTTACCCACAGTCTCCGGTCCAGCTTTTTATTGACCAGCCTGGCCAGGACCCATCACAGAGACCAAATGGCTTGGTTTCTTTGTTTCCTAAGGTGGAGGATAAAGATGGAATCGCTTTCTGTTCCTTATATCCCCAAAAGGATGTTTTTGTTTTACAAGTCAGAAAGGTCTCCTGGGGATTCAGTGTCCTGTGTCTTTCTGGGCTGTACGAGCTGTGTTAATTCTGTCTCTCAAGATGAGGATAACTCTAACCAGTTTAGCTCAATGGTTTTGTTTACTGCTAATATGTAAATTGAGGAAAATCCACATTCCCTTGTATAGGACAGACCTGTTTATCACCTTTTCCTAGGCTAGACTGTCTGGTCTTATGTATGTTCTAGTAACATCATACAGAGGGAAATCATAACTCCACATAAAATGTTCTCACTTGCATTTTACAATGATATTAATAACCAGTGGGTTATTAGCTTTCATATGCTACATCACAAGACCTATTTTGTATAGACATTATTGCAGTAGTATATAAGGTGTGAATACAGGGGTGCCTAGGGTCACAAGACAAAAAATATCTTTCCATAAGGAGTAGAAGTTGGATAGCCCTGAGGGCTGAATTCATAGCAGACCAGACATTTTAATCACTTCTGGTAGGCTGGCAGATAATTTAACTGAGTGCAGAAAAAAATGTCAGTGCACAGTTGTGCATCACTGCACATATCTTTAGGCCTTAGTACGCACTAATGAAACAATGCAGATTTAAAGATTTAGGATTTGTTGAATATCTAAAATGAAAGCTTATGAATGTAATTTATTCATATAAAAGGAAGATCACAGTTAATCCCCCATGCAGGGCTCTTCTGATGCCACAACGCATGCACTCTCTCTCTCATTAAAACAAACTCACTATTACCACTTTGCTCTGCAGATTATTTTGCCCAACCCCATTCCCTTTAAAGACCTGCTGGTTGTCGATCCAAGACACTTTTACTATGCACCAAATCCATAAAGGGGAAACCTAAGAAGTCAATTTAAGAATCTCTTGCCCTTTAGTTTGGGGAGGGGATTCAATTTCTCACCACAATCTGCCTATCTTCAATCTATCTCACTTCAGAGCTATCACTATATCATTCACTGAGGCCAAATACACACCCATATCAGTCAATATATAGTATTCTAGACTGCTGTTCACTTTTTCCATGTGCAAAATAAAAGGTACAGTATTTATCCACCCTAGTAATGCATGCTGTGGTCCTTGGGTAGTGCAATGGAATAAATACCCCCAGGATCTAGAAGAGATTAGGGCTTTCATAAGGGCTGGCTGGAGGAGACTTTTTCCAGACAAGATAGAGAGAATGTTGAAGGGTTGTGGGAAGCAGATGGAAGAATGGAAAGAATTTACACTGATTCCTAACTAAAGGTGACTGACCACAATTTGTTATACAGGTGCCCAATTTCATTGTGGTGTTGGTTCCTGGGCTGTTCCTGGATGCCAAGTTAACAGCTGTGGCCAATAGCTTTTTCCATCTAAAAATGGTGAAGAGAAGGCAAACTTTTTTCTCTGATACAGAGACCTTGCTACAATTATCCATTCCTTTGTTGCCTTGAAATTATATTTACATAGTGCTCCCTTGATGTGACTAACATTCACACCAAAGGTAGGGCAGACTATGATAGCCTGATTATTAAGCTGTTTCACATCAGGAGTACATTGATATACAAATGTTCTGGGATCTGTACTGACTGCCAAGCAGGTTTCAAAGCTCGAAAGCCAGTGCCACAAATGGGCAGTGCAGATAAGAGGCATAGGATGAGAGTTACCATACCTTCGGGTTTTCCTGGCAGCCTCCCATCTGGGTCAGGGGCTGGACAGCTGGGGCTGCAGCCTCCCGTCCAGGTTGGGGGCTGTCCCAGCCAGCACCACGGAGGTTTCCTCAGCTGGGGTTGGTTGCTGGAGATAGGTCAGATCCACCTCTGGGAGCGGCCCCTGCAGGAGAAGAGGAAGTCCCATCCCTTTCCAGCCTGAGCCAGGCAGGACTGGGGCTAGGGGTTTTAGCATCCTAGGCGCATGGCAATTTCGCTGCCCCGTGCCCTGGTCCCTTGGCTCCGGTGGAGCTGCCGCAGTCGTGCCTGCAGAGGGTCCGCTGGTCCATGGCTCCAGTGGAGCTGCTGCAGTGGTTCCTCTGAGAGGTCCACCGGAGCCTTGGGAGCAGCCAACCGTCCACAGGCACGACTGTGGCAGCTCCACCGGAGCTGCCTGCCACCCCCTCCGGCAAAATGCTGCCCACTAATAATCCTGGTGCCCTAGGTGATTGCCTAGGCAGCCTAAATGGAAGCACCTGCCCTGGAGCCAGGACTAGTAGCTGGAGACTGGCTAACAGTAAAATCCCCTGGCTGGGGCACCCGCAGCCCTACCCCTCCCCTGCAATAGGCAGATTTCACGGGGGAGATCAGATTTCACGGTCTTTGACGTGTTTTTCACGGCAGTGACTTTGGTTGGGCCCCACTCATTACATATGAGAGGGACTTTCAGTAAGATATTCTCCACAAGGGATCCTCAGCTTTGGAAACCCTCTCCGTCCCCACCCCCAAAAAACTCGGTTTGCCAGAGCCTAGTTCTGTTAACCATCATTCCACGATGCATGGCTCACTTTGTCTTCTAGGCAGGGTGAGGAGGAGTTACAGTTTGTTTGAGGAGTTATGTTATCTGCCGGTGTGTGTTTATTTTAGACTGGGGAGACAAGTTGATTGTGGAGCTTTTGTTTTTTATTTGGTTTTGGGGTGGTTATTGTTGTTTGTGAAATGATATTAAGTCAGGGTGTGACTGCTGGGGATGGGCACCTCTTTGTCTCTGGGAAGAGGGGGCGGAGTAAAAATAAATAAAACTCAGGACTATATCTCAATATACATGTGTGGGGAAAAATCATTGTCAGTGGTTCTCCCCTAAAAATCCCCCAATTACAGGCACTAAAATCTTCAGAGTCCTTTAGTTTACCAGTAGAACCATAGAGATGGCAGTTTTCAACCCACACTTCAATCAACTTAAACAAAATCAGAGCCTAATATGGGGACTAGTCCTGCAAAGACTAATGCACAAGTGACTTAACCTTTTATGAGAGTAATTGCATTGAAGTCAATGGAGCTACTTGTGTGAGTAAAATTACGCACACATATCAATCTTTGAAAAATCAGGTACCTTCTTTTCTAAAGTTTAATTAGTTGTAGCCAGGTGTCCACTGGCAGTAACAATACGTCTTTTGGCTAAGCACCAGCTTCTCCATGTCTGGTATTCATATACAGCTTCTGGCACCACCCGATCAGCATGCTTCAAAATAATCCTGAATGAGCAGGAAACCTGGCAAGTGGAGGCAGGCTTTGGAGAAACATCAGTGCGTCAGTAAAACTGTGCCACCGACGCACAAGTCATAACTGTTTATGATAGTGAAATGGAGAATATGTTTTATGAGCAGGAAAGTACAAACATTAAATACCATATGAATGAGCAAACTATTGAACAGCAACCCCTGTTGATCAGAACATTGTGTCACTGGAGGTCACAAATTATATATTGCTATTTGGGAGCCAAGCTAAAAATATACTTCACACACACTCGCTTGTATTGTAGGTATAGACAATTATTGGGTCTGCCTATTCTAAGGGGTAATACTACATGCAGAAGGCCTAATACCACTTTAGTTTCATTGCAGAGAGACCACTATCTTTTCTAAAGGTATTTCCATCTTCTTCATATAGGTTCCATTCCTAGATCCTGATTTTACTCCATCTGAATGAATGGGTAGGAAAGGGCTTAAAGTAAGGCTGGTTGAAAAATTTCTAATGAAACATTGTTCCGACAGAAAATGGGGTTTTATCAGCATCAAAATGTTTCATGGGAAAAGATTGATTTCAGCTGAATTTTCCATCAAAAAAATCTACTTGAAACATTTTGTTGATTCTGTAGCTGAGCTGTTGTGATGCATCATGGGACTCATCATGGAGAGGTTGGTGTGTATCATGGGAGATGTATTCCATCCATGGTGAAGGGTTCACAGAGGCGAATACAGGTATGAAGGACCCAGAACTACAACTGTCATGACACACTGTGGTGTCTCAGGCAGACACAGATTAATGTCAGCCTAAAATGAAATCAAACATTTCCAAGTTACAATTTTTTGCACCTCTTCATTTCTCAAAAAGTTTGGTATTTTAACTCTTTGTTGCAATTTGAGACTAAAATAAATGTCAAACTATTGGAATTTCCAGTTGGGTGGAAATTCTGGTTTTTGATCAGTTCTAAGCTCAATTGCAGCCAATATTAATGCCTGTGCAGAATCCCTGTGGTGCTATTGAGGATACATTTCCTTCCCCAGCCTCCTGACAGTGTGCTCCCTTCTCAGCCCTCACCTCTCCATATAACCCTGCTGAGGGACTTCCCGGGGGTCTGGAGCAAGGAGAGAATGATACTATGGGGCAGCACTTCCCTTTCTTTCCTCACCTCTCAGTAGAGGATCCACTGAGTTTTTGTCCCATCCCCCAGTGGAGACTGTTTGGCCTTAAATTAGATATTACTCTCCTCACCCAAAAAGAAAGATTGTCATTGCACTTCCTTTCCTTCTTCAGGAGACTTGTTTGTTTCCATTAATTCTGCTGTACTCTAGGGGGACATCAGAAGCATTCAGTGGCCAGAGAGGTTAATTACAGCAATGTCCTTGCAGCATATCGCTTTGGAACCCTCCCCAGCACTGACACATTTTAGAATGTTGTTGGTTGGTTTTAAATGTATCAGTAGTGAAAGGGGAAAGGGTCAGTCAATCTTATAGTGTCCCTCATGAAGCAGACAAGACAGGACTCAGGTGCAGTAAACATGAAGGGGATTCTCTACTGATATTGATCGCTCAGTAAACATAAACACTAGCTTTCTCTGGCTCTCCACTTTGCAGAGAAAGGACCACTGCTTGTGTTACACAATTACCACATAGGATCTGTCTACATCTTGGATCGGATACAACAACTGGAGAACGGATTGCTGACAACTCTACAGTTTTCTGAGACATTCAGTTCTTAACCTGTCTGCTGAGATTGCTAGCTAGTAGGCCAATTAATGCCAGTTGGTGTGATGGTTTTTGTGATGTGGACCCTTGTTTACTAGAAACTGAGTTGAGATAAGTTCACACAGCGTAGGTGCCAGAAGGTAACAGCTTTGGACTTGAATTTAGGTATGAACCAGGACTCTAGAACAAAAAGCTATTTATCTTATTTCCAATCCCCTGATATTTTCAATCTCCAAGCAGCTCATTTTATTCTTTAAGCCAATCACCTCCCTCCTACCACTGCCTTTCAAGTGCTCTTTTGTACATGCATGCACATGAAACCATATACTGCACTAATATATAAATTCTTAGAGAATATACTCTGAGAAAACCATGAGATAGGGCCACTGCTCCTTGGGATTGGTTTAGATACTGAGACAAAGTTCCTCCTCTACTTTGGTGGGTTCTGCGCTTATAGGAGGATTTGCTCACCTCACAGATTCACCATGTGGGTCAGGAAGCAGCCCAGAGATTTTCCCCTCTGGTAGAAGCCACAGTCCAGGTCAATTCCTCCTGTGTCTGGTCAGGAGTTGGGAGGTTTGGGGGGAACCCAGGCCCACCATCTACTCTGGGTTCCAGCCCAAGGCACTGTGGACTACAGATGTCTAGAGTGCCTCCTGGTACAGCTGTGCAACAGCTACAACTCCCTGGGCTATTCCCCATGGCCTCCTCCCAACACCTTCTTTATCCTCACCACAGGACCTTCTGCCTGGTGCCTGATAATACTTGTACTCCTCAGTCTTCCAGCAATATGTCTTCTCACTCTCAGCTCCTCGCATGAACGCCACAAACTGAAGTGAGATCCTTTTTAAACTCAGGTGCCCTGATTAGCTAGCCTGTCCTAAATGATTCTAGCAGTTTCTTCTTAATTGGCTCCAGGTGTCTTAATTATCCTGCCTGTCTTAATTGGTTCTAGCAGGTTCCTGATTGCTCTAGTGCAGCCCCTGCTCTGGTCCCTCAGAGAACAGAAGCCTGCTTCTCCTGTGGCCAGAAATCTCTCTTCTACCGCTCTGCTGTAGAGGAAGGAGAGAGAGGGCTGCTGCTGCTGCTGCTGTTCCTGCTGGGCGCTGGGCCCTCGCTGCTGCTGTTTCTGCTGCTGTTCCTGCTCCTGCTGCTTCCCTGGCTGGGCTAGACACCACCACCTACCCCTCTCTCTGCTGTCTGTTTGCTGGCTGGCTGGTGTTCCCCCCCCCCCAGTTACTGCTGTTATTCCACCTACAGCCCCTTGGGGGGGGGGCTGCTGGCCTGCTTCCCAGAGAAGAGGGGAGTAAGGGACCCCAGCTCTTGTTGCTGAGACCACCACCCTCTGAGCGGGGTCCCTCCTGCCTGGACGCCAGACCACCACCACCTGGAGCTGCTGGGCCTACTGTGGCTGTTGCTGGGGAGCTGTTGGTGCCCGGAGGAGGAGAGGAAGGAGAAGAGGACCACCTGCTGCTGGAGATAGTATGAAGACCACTGTGGAGGGGGCTTTTCTGGACTGAGTCTTTTTCGAACTGTGCTCTTGTGGTGGGGGTTTGGACTGTGTCCGCTGGGGCACCGGGGGTGTGGCGTGGAGCCTGTCCCCAGTCCATCCGTGTCCCCCTTCGCCCCCACCACCATCGTTGCCCCCTCCACAACCCCCGCTGGCTGTTTTCCTTCTGCTTTGGACTCCTGCCTCTGGGACTGAGCTGCTCGCCTGGCTCACCACGCCCACTTCCACCATTTGGGCCTGCAGCAGCAGCAGCCAACCATTGACTTTTTGGCACAAGTGCCTGTGGGTGCCCCACCTCCCCCCTCATACTGGACTGACCCCCTCCCCTTTGCCACATTTGTCCACCCCACCTATTTCCCTCTGCTGCCTGATAGTTCTGCCCCGGCCCTGTAGCTGTCCCCGTGGTCCCTCTACCCCAATCTCAGCTCGCCTTTTCCCCCCACCCTGTGCTCCCCCAGCCCTGATCGGTTCCCCCCCATGCGCCCACACCCCCTCTCAGGCGCTTGTGCCCTTCCCCATTTGGTTTCCCCTTGTTCACTGCACTCCCCCCTCTGCCGTTGCCCCCCCGCTCCCCTAGTGCAACTGGAGGAGCCGGAACCCCCCTCTGCGTTGGTGCCCTGCAACAATCCCACCCTCAGTCCTTGGTGGCTCCCTACGCCCCTTTAGCCTTCCCCTTCTGGCACCCTCCTCCCCTCCCTGCAGCCTAGCGGGGAAGGGTGGCCGCCTCCTCTCCTTCCCCTCCCCTCGCTGTTTGTCCCCCTCCCCGCTCTCGTTATGGCGGGGGATGCGGCTGGGGAGACCCCTCGCGATGCTCCCACTACCCCTCCTCCACCTGCCCCCGTGTCCACTGCCCAAGCCTCTACCTCGACCGCCGCTGCCGATCCACTTACCACCGCCCCTGCTGGGGCACCGGCGGCGGCGAGTACTGGGGAGACCTCCGTTGCTGCCACTTCTCTCGCCCCTTCTGATTCGGGGGGAGCCCCCCCAGCCGGTGGGAAGGGTCGGGGTGGGAAGAAGGGTAAGGGCCCCGCTAGAAAGGCCAGGCCTTCCATGGCAGAGACTGCCCCGGCTGCCGCAGCCCCGCTACCGGCTGCGGCATCCCTCCCCGCTATTCCCTCCACCAGCTCTGCAGGTGTCCCTCCCCCGGCCCCCAGGGCGTACGCCCAGGTGGCGGCGGCCCCCCCCGCCTGCTGCTGCTCCTCCGACCGCTGCTTCCGCCAACATCTACAGCGGCCGGGGCCCCTTTCCCACTTTGACCAGGAAGCACGGTGTCCGTTGCCTCCTGGTGCCCGCCTCGCCCCACGTGGAGACCTACGTGCGGGCGTTGGCCAGGGTAGTGGGGCCCACGGCCATCGTGGCGGCCTCCAAAATGTACGGGAAGGTGGTCTTCTTCCTGGCATCGGAGGCTGCCGCCCAGGAGGCGGTAGAGACAGGCCTGGCGGTGGGGGGCGTGTTCGTCCCCCTGGAGCCGTTAGAAGACCTGGGGGTCCGCTTGATCTTGACCTCCGTCCCTCCTTTCCTGCCCAATGCCGCCCTGCTGCCCGCCCTTTCTGCCCTGGGACGCCCCGTCTCTGTCATCAGCCCTCTCCCCTTGGGCTGCAAGGACCCCGCCCTCCGTCATGTTCTCTCGTTCCGCCGGCAAGTGCAGCTTCAACTGCCGCCGGCGGCACGTGGCGGAGAGGCGCTCGAGGGGTCCTTTCTGGTCCCTTACCAGGGAGCCCACTACCGGGTGCATTATTCAACGGGAGAGGCCCGGTGCTACCTCTGCCGGGCGATGGGGCACGTCCGGAGGGACTGTCCCTTGGCCCAGCACGGAGGAGCATTCGGGACCCCCGAGCCCCGGCAAGGCGCTGGCCCTGTCATCGCCGGTCCCCCTAGCTGCCCGGCACCCGAAGCTGCCCCTCCTCCTCCTTCTCGGTCCACCTCTGTGGAGGAGGGTGTGGCGGGGCTACCGCCAGCCGTGGGAGAGGGCTCGTCCCAGGGGGAATCCTCCCCGGTTTCTGCTGTCCCACCGCTGCCTCCTCGAGTCCCTGAGCCATTGCCCTTGCCCCCCGAGCCGACCCCTGTTAGCCGGCCCCCGGATGATGCCATGGAGAGCTGGTCCTTAGTGCAGGGGAAGCGGGGCAAGCGGAAGGCTCGAGTTTGCTTACATCCTTCGGATTCGGAGGCCCCCCGGAAGAGCAGGAAGGGGGGCACCGATGTCGAGTCTTCCGCCTTGCCCCCTGATGACTCCCGTTGTGTGGAGCTGGCTGGGGATGCTGTGGCAGCACCGGAAGGTAACACCGCCCCTCCTCCGGGGTCCCTTCCCGTGGAAGCCCCCGAGGGAGCCTCTCTCGCCCCCTTCCCACTTGACGCCTCTGAGAGTGCCGCGGTGGGTATCGCCTCGGGTGCTGGCGGGGAGGGCCCTGGGGTGGTGGACGGTGATCTCCCTCCCATCTACGCGGAGATCGAGGCCCTGGGCTTGACCCCGGTCACGCAGGGGGAGGACGACCCTCTGCCGGCGGGCCTCGATCTGGGTGACCTCCCTACATCCCCCCTGTCCCTGGGTTCCCTTCCCCTACCCGCTGTTTCTGCTCCCACCTCTGAGGGTCCCCTGGAATCTTCCCTCGACTCGGCTGTGGGTGGCACTCTGTTGGCAGCTGCCGAGCCCCTTGGGGCGACGGCCAGTGCCCCGCTGCCGAGCCCCGCTTCCCAGGGGGTGTCCCTCTTTGGTGTGAAGGACCCGCCCTCCTTCCCCAGCGGGGACCCCATTGACCACCATCTCTCTCTGGATGCCGAGGCTGCCGCACGTGCCATAGTGGCTGAGCCCGGCATCGTTAGGGGTCCCCTGCCCACTTCCCAGATCCTTGAGCCTGGCCAGGAGGAGCCATCTTCCGGCGTCTCACCTATGAGGGCTCCGGATCCTGCCTCTACCTCCTTCCCGGATTCTCTCCCTGATCCCCGCCCTACTCCTGTTGGCTCTGTCCTTGTCCCCCCCATTTCCTGTGATGCCAGTGCCGCCCCTGGCAATCCTTCCCAGGGAGCGGGTTCACTAGTTCTTTCCTGTCCCGACCCCCCAGGGGCTGCTGTTCCCCTTCCACCGCCCCTTCTTGATTCTGAGAGCGGGGCGGGTCGTGTGGCGTCGGTCCATCTGCTGCCACGTTGGGGATCTGCCCCCTGCCTACCCGCCTCGGTGGGCCACGGGGCTGTGACGGGGGCCCCACTGGGGGCCAGTCATCGATCAGTGACCCCACCCCCCCATGCGCTGAGGGAGGAGCTGCGGGAGTTCCTCGAGGACGTCCGTGGCTCCCGGAACAAAGTCCATCTTGCGCTCCAGCGGTGGGGGGACTTCCATCAGGTCCTCCGGGCCGCGAGGGCCCTCATGGGGGAGGGTAAGAGGACCGGGAAGCAGACCGCTGCGGCCTACCGGCGGGTCCGTGTCTTCCGTGACTCCTTACTCACCTTCGGGGTTGGTCACGGATTGCTGCGCGGCCTGCCGGAGGCCGTCGGCGTGTCTGCCAGCGAGGATCACCCCCAGCCCTCCTCATGGCGCCGATCATCCTTGCCACCTTAAACACCCGAGGCTGTAGGATGGGTCTCCGCAGGAGCCAGGTGCTCTCCTTCCTCCGGGAGGGGGGGTACTCTGTGGTTTTCCTGCAGGAGACCCATACGGATCCTGCCGCTGAAGCTAGCTGGCGGCTGGAGTGGGGGGACGGGGCCTACTTTAGCCACTTCTCTGTCTGCGCGGCTGGAGTGGCGACCCTGTTCTCCCCCGACCTACGGCCCGAGGTGCTAGGGGTCGCCGAGGCTGTGCCGGGTCGCCTGCTGCACCTCCGGGTCCGCGTGGAGGGGCTTGTGGTTAATCTCGTCAACGTTTACGCCCCGACATCGGCCCCGGAGAGGCTACATTTTTATCAGCAGGCGTCCGCCTTCCTTGGCTCCCTGGATCCTCGTGAGTGCCTGGTCCTGGGAGGGAATTTTAACACCACCCTCGAGGAACGGGACCGCTCGGGGACCGAGCAGTGCCCGACAGCTGCGGACGTCCTCCGGGAGATCGTCGACCGCCACTCCCTGGTGGACGTCTGGCGCAACCACCACCCAGACGACGTCTCGACGTTCACCTTCGTCCGGGTGGAGGCCCATCGGTCGTGCCACTCCCGGCTGGACCATATTTACCTGTCACATTTCCACCTTTCACGGGCCCACTCCTCCAGCGTTCGGCCGGCCCCCTTTTCGGATCACCACCTTGCCACCGTGACAGCCTCTCTCTGCGCGGAGAGGCCGGGGCCGGCCTATTGGCACTTTAATAATAGTTTGCTGGAGGATGCGGGCTTTGTGGCGTCCTTCCGGGAGTTCTGGCTGGCCTGGCGAGGGCAGAGGCGCGCCTTTTCCTCGGCGCGGCGGTGGTGGGATCTGGGGAAGGTGCGCGCCCGGCTCTTCTGCCGTGACTACACTCGGGGTGCCAGCCGACGGAGGGATGCGGCGATAGGGCAGTTGGAGCGGGAGGTCTTGGAGCTGGAGAGGCGTCTGGCCGTCCACCCCGAGGATCCATCCCTCTGCGAAGCATGCCGGGAGAAGCGGGAGGAGCTCCGGGCCCTCGACGACCATCGGGCCCGGGGTGCTTTTGTTCGATCCCGCATCCACCTCCTTCGGGAGATGGATCGCGGCTCCCGCTTCTTCTACGCCCTGGAGAAAAGGAAGGGGGCCAAGAAGCACGTCACCTGCCTCCTGGCGGAGGACGGCACCCCCCTCACGGATCCGGCGGAGATGTGCCAGAGGGCCAGGGCCTTCTACGCCACTCTTTTCTCCCCGGATCCGACCGATCCTAACGCTTGCAAAGTGCTCTGGGACGGGCTCCCGACGGTCAGCACGGGTGACTGGGACCGGCTAGAGCTGCCTCTCACTCTGGCCGAGTTCTCGGAGGCCCTCCGTCACATGCCCACCAATAAATCTCCGGGCTTGGACGGGCTGACCATGGAGTTCTACCGCGTGTTCTGGGACGTCCTCGGCCCAGACTTGGTCACCGTCTGGGCCGAGGCTTTGCAGAGCGGAGTCCTCCCTCTCTCGTGCAGGCGAGCCGTGCTGGCCTTATTGCCGAAGAGGGGGGACCTCCGCGACTTACGGAATTGGCGTCCCGTCTCGCTCCTCAGCACGGACTACAAAATTGTTGCGAAGGCCATCTCAATGCGGCTAGGGTCCGTGCTGGCGGACGTGGTCCATCCAGACCAGACCTACACCGTCCCGGGCCGCACCATCTTTGATAACTTGTATCTGGTCCGGGACCTTTTGGAATTGGGGTGTAGGGATGGTCTGTCGTTTGCCCTCTTGTCCCTGGATCAGGAGAAGGCGTTCGACCGGATGGATCACGGGTATCTCCTGGGCACTCTGCGAGCGTTCGGCTTCGGACCCCTGTTTGTGGGTTTTCTCCAGGTGCTGTACGCTTCTGCGGAGTGTCTGGTCAGGCTCAACTGGACCCTGACCGAGCCGGTCAGCTTCGGGCGGGGAGTGCGGCAGGGGTGCCCCCTCTCGGGCCAGCTGTACACTCTGGCGATCGAGCCCTTCCTCTGTCTCCTCCGCAAGAGGTTGACGGGGTTGGTGCTTCGGGAGCTGGGGCTGCGGCTGGTCCTGTCGGCATACGCCGACGATGTGCTCCTCGTGGTCCAGGACCCGGGCGACTTGGTGCGGGTGGAGGCTTGCCAGGCTGTGTACTCGGCGGCCTCCTCCGCCAGGGTCAACTGGGTCAAGAGCTCTGGCCTGGTGGTCGGGGACGGGTGGCAGGCGAGCTCCCTCCCACCTGCGCTTCAGGCCATCAGGTGGAGCGCGGGTCCGCTGCTCTATCTCGGCGTTTACCTTTCTGCCACGCATCCGTCTCCGCCGGAGAACTGGCAGGATTTGCAGGGCAGGGTGACGGAGCGGCTCCGGAAATGGACAGGACTACTCCGGTGCCTCTCCCTTCGGGGGAGGGCACTGGTGCTTAATCAACTGGTCCTGTCCATGCTCTGGTACCAACTCAACACCCTGGTCCCGGCCCCGGGTTTCCTGGCCAACCTCCGGACTGTGATTCTGGAGTTCTTTTGGCCAGGGACGCACTGGGTCTCTGCAGGGGTCCTCCATCTGCCCCTGGAGGAGGGGGGGCAGGGCCTGAAGTGCTTACGCGCTCAGGTCCATGTCTTCCGCCTCCAGGCCCTGCAGAGGCTCCTGTTTGGTGCGGGTAGTCCGGCGTGGAGCGTATTGGCGCACGCCTTCCTCCGCCGCTTTCGAGGGCTCCGATACGACCGGCAGCTCTTTTACCTCCATCCGAGAGGTCTTCCGCGAGACCTCTCCGGGCTGCCGGTCTTCTACCAAGACCTCCTCCGGACCTGGAAGCTCTTTTCAACGACCAGGTCCGTGGCGGCCACCGTGGGGGTTGACCTCCTCGCGGAGCCCCTGCTACACAATCCCCAGCTTCGTGTGCAGGTGGCGGAGTCCCCCACGGTGTGCCAGAGGTTGGTCTCGGCGGGAGTCACCAGGGTCGGAGACCTCCTGGACTACGACCGGGGAGACTGGCTGGATCCCCTGACGCTCGCTCAGCGCATGGGGCTCTCCAGACCTCGTACTCCCCAGCGCGTACTTCAGGAGGTGAAGGCCGCTTTACTGCCCGCTGCTCGGGCTTACCTCGACCGGGTCCTGCGAGAGGGCACGCCCCGCCCACCCTCCACCCCAGGCCCCGTGGACATTTTTATCGGGCCCCTGTCCCGTGGACCCAATCGGCCCCCTCACCCTTTCACTGCCAGCCGGCTGCATGATCTGCAGCCGGTTTTGTTCCAGACCGCGCCACGGAAACATCTGTACTCGCTCGTGCTCCATACCCTTCACTACCTCACCCTCGCATCCCGCCCCGATACCAAATGGCGGGACCTCCTGCCGCCTCTCGAGGGTGAGGAGCCCCGGTGGGCCAGCTTGTACTCTGCCCTGGTCCCGAGGCCCGCCGGGGATATCAGTTGGAGGCTCCTTCACGGAGCCGTGAGCACGGGCGTGTACTTGGCGCGGTTCACATCTGTCCCTAGCACCTGCCCTTTCTGTGGGGAGAAGGAGACCTTGGCGCACGTTTATTTGGAGTGCGCCAGGTTGCAGCCCCTGTTCCAGCTCCTCCTGAATATTTTCCTGCGTTTTTGGTTGCACTTTTCCCCTCACCTTTTTATCTACACGCTCCCCATCCGTGGCCCCACGAAGTCGCAGGATCTCCTTCTCAACCTCCTCTTGGCCCTGGCCAAACTGGCCATCTACAACACCAGGGAGAGGAGGTTGGCCGACGGGATTTCCTGCGACTGTAGGGCCTATTTCCGTTCCTCCGTCTGCTCACGCATCCGGGCTGAGTTCCTCTGGGCGGCGTCCACTGGCTCCCTTGACGCCTTCGAGGAGCAGTGGGCGTTGTCCGGGGTTCTCTGCTCGGTGTCCCCATCAGGTTCCCTTCGTTTAGCCCTATGACCTCACTCCCGATCCTGTTTTTTTCATTAGTTGTCCCCCGTAATTATTTGGTGTCCCAGACCTGTGGGTCCTCCCCTTAGGCTGGGGGAGGCCCTTTAGAAGTGGGCGGGCTTCGCCCGCCCACCCCCGCTGGATGCCAATAGGACCACCACTTCCATCCCCGCCTCCTTGCTTCTCTGCTACCCTCTAGTTGGCTGGCTGCTGATCCCCTCACCCACCTCACACTCTCAATTCCTGGTGTTACTCCACCTACAGCCCTGGGGGGGAGGGGAAGGCTGCTGAAGGCCTGCTTTCCAGAGAAGAAGGGGAGTGAGGGACCCCAGCTCTTGTTGCTGAGGACACCACAATCTGAGCAGGGTCCCTTCTGCCTGGACACCAGACCACCACCACCTGGAGCTGCTGGGACTACTGTGACTGTTGCTGGGGAGCTGTTGGAGCCCCGAGGAGAAGGAGGAGGGGAAGAGGACCACCCACTGCTGGAAGACCACGTGAGGACCGTTGTGGAGTGGCTTTTACCGGACTGAGTCTTTTTCGAACTGTGCTCTTGTGGTGGGGGTTTGGACTGTGTCTGTTGGGACACCAGGGGTGTGGCATGGAGCCTGCCCCGGGTCCGTCCGTGTTCCCCTTCGCCCCCACCACCATTGTTGCCACCTCCACCACCACTGCTGGCTGCTTTCCTTCTCCACATTGACCTCCTGCCTTTGGGACTGAGCTGCTCGCCTGGCTCACTACGCCCACTTCCACCATTTGAGCCTGCAGCAACAGCAGCCAAACATTAACTTTTTTGCATCAGTGCCTGTGGGTGCACCACCTTCCCCTGCCCCCTAGGCTGACCCTCTTTCCTATGCCATATTTGTCTGCCTGACCTGTTTCCTTCTGTGGTCCTCATTGTCCTGCCTCAGCCCTGCAGCTAGCCCCGTGGTCCCTCAGCCCCATTCCTAGCTCACCCTTCCCCCCCCACCCTGTGATCCCCCAGCCCTGATTGGTCCCTCCCCTAGTGCACCCATGCCCCCCCATGCGCTTATGCCCTTCCCTCATTTGAGTTTGCCCTTGTTCACTGCAGCACCTATTGTCGTTATCACCCCTGATCCCCTAGTGCAGCTAGAGGAGCCGGAATTCCCCTCTGAGTCGGTGACCTGACAACCTCCTGCCCCTAAGTTCTTAGTTGCTCCCCACACCCGTTTAGCCCTCCCTTTCTGGCACCCTCCTCCCTTGCCTGCAGCCTAGCAGGGAGAGGTGGTCATCTCCTCTCCTCCTCCCCTCACTGTTTGTCCCCCTCCCCACTCTCGTTATGGCGGGAGTAGCGGTGTGGGAAACCCCTCGCGATGCTTCCACCGCCCGTCCTCCACCTGCCCCCATGTCCATTTCCCAAGCCTCTAACTCGACCACCATTGCCGATCCACCTACCACCGCTCCTGCTAGGGCACTGGCGGTGGTGAGTACTGGGGAGACCTCCGCTGCTGCCACATCTCTCGCCCCTTCCGCTTCGAGGGGAGCGCCCACAGCTGGTGGGAAAGGTCGAGGTGGGAAGATGGGTAAAGGCCCCGCTAAAAAGGCCAGACCCTCCATGGTAGAGACAGCCCCCACTGCCACAGCCCTGCTACCGGCCGTGGCATCCCTCCCTGCTGCTCCCTCCACCAGCTCCATGGGTGTCCCTCCCCTGGCCCCCATGGCGTACACCCAGGTGGCTGCAGCACCCCCGCCTGCTGCTGCTCCTTCAATCACCACTTCCGCTACCATGTATAGCGGCTGGGGCCCCTTCTCCACCTTGACCAGGGAGCACAGCGTCCATTGCCTCCTGGTGCCTGCCTCGCCCAATGTGGAGACCTACGTGTGGGCTTTGGCGAGGGTGGTGGGGCCCACAGCCATCGTGGCGGCCTCCAAAATGTATGGGAGAGTGGTCTTCTTCCTGGCACCAGAGGCCGCTGCCCAGAAGGCGGTAGAGACGGGCCTGGAGGTGGGGGGCGTGTTCGTCCCCCTGGAGCCAATGGAAGACTTGGGGGTCTTCTTGATCCTGACCTCCGTCCCTCCCTCCCTCTCTTCCTGCCCAATGCCATCCTGCTGCCTGCCCTTTCTGCCCTGGGGTGCCCCATCTCCGTCATCAGCCCTCTCCCCTTGGGCTGCAAGGACCCCACCCTCCGTCACATCCTCTCATTCCGCTGACAAGTGCAGCTTCAACTGCAGCCGGAGGCACATGGCAGAGAGGTGCTCGAGGGATCCTTTCTGGTCTCCTACCAGGGAGCCCACTACTGGGTGATTATTCGACGGGGAAGGCCCGGTGCTACCTCTGCCGGGCGATGGGGCACGTCCGGATGGACTGCCCCTTGGCCCGGCATGAAGGAGCGTCCAGGACCCCCGAACCCCATCAAGGCGCTGGCCCTGTCACCGCTGATACCCCTGGCTGCCCGGCACCTGAAGCTGCCCCTCCTCCTTCTTGGTCCACCACTGTGGAGGAGGGTGCGGGGAGATACCACCAGGCGTGAGAGAGGGCTCACCCCAGGGGGAATCCTCCCTTATTCCTGCTACCTCACCATTGCCTCCCCGAGTCCCTGAGCCATTGCCCTTGCCCCCCGACCCGACCCCTGTTAGCCAGCCCCTGGATGATGCCATGGAGGGCTGGTCCTTAGTGCAGGGGAAGCGGGGCAAGCGGAAGGCTCGGACCCTGTTACATCTTTTAGATTCGGAGACCCCCCGGAAGAGCAGGAAGGGGGGCACCGATGATGAGCTTTCTGCCTTGCCCCCTGATGACTCCCTTTCTGTGGTGCCAGCTGGGGACACCGTGGCAGCACTGGAAGGTGACACCACCCCTCCTCCAGGGTCCCTTCCCGTGGAAGCCCTCGAGGGAGCCTCTCTCACCCCCTTCCCATCCGAAGCCCCTGCAAGCGCTGAGGTGGGCGTCGCCTCAGGTGCTGGCGGGGAGGACCCTGGGGTGGTGGACCGTGATCTGCCTTCCATCTACAAGGAGATCGAGGCCCTGGGTCTGACCCCGGTTATGCAGGGGGAGGACGACCCTCTGCCGGCGGGCCTCTATCTGGGCAACCTCACCCCGGTCCCCTTGTCCCCATGTTCCCTTCCCCTAACCGCTGCTTCTGCTCCCACCTCTGCGGGTCCCCTGGAATCTTCCATCAGCCCGGCTGCAGGTGGCACCCTGCTGACGGCCGCTGAGCCCATTGAGGTGACAGCCGGTGCTCCGCTGCCAGGACCCGGTTCCCAGGAGGTGTCCCTCTTGGGTGTGGAGCACCCAACCTCCTTCCCGGGCAGGGACCTTGTTGATGACCATCCATCTCCTGATGCCGGGGCTACCACCCAAACCATAGTGGCTGAGTCTGGCATAGTTGGGGGTCTCCTCCCCACTCCCCAGATCTCTGAGCCTAACCAGGAGGGGCCACCTTCCAGTGGCCCAACTATTGAGGCTCAGGATCCTACTTCTGCGCCCCTCCCTGGTTCCCTTCTTGATCCCTGTCCTACTCCTGTCTCCTACTCTGTTCCTGATGCCAGCCCTGTCCTTGTCCCCTCCACCTCCCATGCTGCCAGTGCCGCCCCTGGGGATACTCCCCAGGGAGTGGTTTTAGTTGTTTTTCCCCGTCCCAACCCATCGGGGGCTGTTGTTTTTCTTACGCGGCCAGCTGTTGAACCGGGGAGTGGGGCAGGTCGCATGGTGTCAGCCCATCGGACGCCACGTTGGGAGTCTGCCCCCTGCCTGCCAGCCTCGGTGGGCCACAGGGCTGTGACAGGGGCCCCACTGGGAGACAGTCATAGATCAGTGACCCCGCCCCCCCATGCACTGAAGGAGGAGCTGTGGGAGTTCCTTGAGGATGTCCATGGCTTCCGTAACAAAATCCAGCTTGCTCTCCAGCGGTAGGGGGATTTTCATCAGGTCCTTCTGGCCTCAAGGGCCCTCATGGGGGAGGGTAAGAGGACCGGGAAGCAGACCGCCGCGGCCTACCAGCAGGTCTGCCTCTTCCACGACTCTTTACTCACCTACGGGGTAGGTCACGGATTGCTGCGTGGCCTGACGGAGGGCGTGGGAGTGTCTGCTGGCGAGGATCCCCCCCCAGCTCTCCTCATGGCACCAATCATCTTTGTCACATTAAACACCCGGGGCTGTAGGATGGGTCTCTGCAGGAGCCAGGCGCTCTCCTTCCTTTGGGAGCAGGGGTGCTTTGTGGTTTTCCTGCAGGAGACCCATACGGATCTGGCCGCTGAAGCTAGCTGGCGGCTGGAATAGGGGGACGGGGTCTACTTTAGTCACCTCTCGGTCCGCACGGCTGGAGGGGTGACCCTGTTCTCCCCCGACCTACTGCCCGAGGTGCTGGGGGTCACCAAGGCTGTGCCGGGCCACCTGCTGCACCTCCGGGTCCATATGGAGGGGCTTGTGGTTAATCTTGTCAACGTTTAAACCCCGACATTGGGCCCGGAGAGGTTGCATTTTTATCAGCAGGCGTCCACTTTCCTCGACTCTCTGGATTCTCGCGAGTGCCTGGTCCTGAGCGGAGACTTTTACACCACCTTCGAGGAATGAGACTGCTCAGGGACCGAGCAATGCCCAACCGCCGTGGAAGTCCTCTGGGAGATCGTTGATCGCCACTCCCTGGTGGACGTCTGGTGCGACCACCACCCGGATTACGTCTCGACGTTCACCTTCCTCTGGGTGTAGGCCCATCAGTCGTGCCACTCCCGGCTGGATTGCATTTATCTGTCGCATTTCCACCTTTCATGGGCCCACTCCTTCAGCATTTGGCCAGCCCCCTTTTCAGATCACCACCTTGCCACCATGACGGCCTCTCTCTGCATGGAGAGGCTGGGGCCGGCCTATTGGCACTTTAATAATAGTTTGCTGGAGGATGCGGGCTTCGTGGCGTCCTTCTGGGAGTTCTGGCTGACCTGGCGAGGACAGAGGCGCGCCTTTCCCTCTGCATGGTGGTGGTGGGGTCTGGGGAAGGTGCACGCCCGGCTCTTCTGCTGTGACTACACCCGGGGCACCAGCCAACGGAGGGATGCAGCGATAGGGCAGTTGGAATGGGAGGTCTTGGAGCTGGAGAGGCATCTGGCCGCCAGCCCTGAGGATCCATCCCTCTGCAGAGCATGCCGGGAGAAGCGGGAGGAGCTCTGGACCCTTGAAGACCATCGGGCCCGGGATGCCTTTGTTTGATCCCTCATCCACCTCCTTCGAGAGATGGATCGTGGCTCCCGCTTCTTCTATGCCCTGGAGAAAAAGAGGGGGGCCAAGAAGCAAGTCACCTGCCTCCTGGCGGAGAACGGCACCCCCCTCATGGATTCGGCGGAGATGTGCGAGAGGGCCAAGGCCTTCTACGCGACTCTTTTCTCCCCGGATCCGACCGATCCTAACTCTTGCAGAGTGCTCTGGGACAGACTCCCCGACAGTCAGCACGGGCGACTGGGACTGGCTAGAGCTGCCTCTCACTCTGGCCGAGTTCTCAGAAGCCCTCCGTCACATGACCACCAATAAATCTCCGGGCATGGAAGGGCCGTGGAGTTCTACCGCGTGTTCTGGGATGTCCTTGGCCCAGACCTGGTCACTGTCTGGGCCGAGTCTTTGCAGGGCAGGGTCCTCCCTCTGTTGTGCAGGTGAGCCTTGCTCGCCTTATTGCCTAAGAGGGGGGACTTCCGCGACTTATGGAATTGGTGTCCCGTCTCGCTCCTCAGCACGGACTACAAAATCGTTAAGTATCAGAGGGGGTAGCCGTGTTAGTCTGGATCTGTAAAAGCAGCAAAGAGTCCTGTGGCACCTTATAGACTAGCAGACATTTTGGAGCATGAGCTTTCGTGGGTGAATACCCACTTCATCAGATGCATGTCCTCCACGCCACGGAAACACCTGTGCACGCTAGTGCTCCACACTCTCCACTACCTCACCCTCGCATCCCGCCCTGATACCAAATGGCGGGACCTCCTGCCACCTCTCGAGGGTGAGAGACCCTGGTGGGCTAGCTTATACTCTGCCCTGGTCCCGAGGTCCACCCATCTCCTGGATACCAATAGGACCAGACTCCTGTACCCCACTGGTCTGGGTCCGTCACAATACATAGTTAGACCTTTTTAAATAGAAATTTCTCAACTGAATGTTTCTCCTTCAGAAAATGCTAATTAATCAAAACAGAAAAAAATCACAGGACCATGTTGATTTTGACAGAACTCCAGAGGAAGTCTGACAGGATTTTGATGGCAACCTGATTCTCAGGCTCACAGCTCCAGGGTAGACTGCCAGATGCAGTGCATCAGAGTTGGGGCTGATAGGGCTTTCAGGGTCCCCAGTTCCAAGGCAACTTGCCACATGGGCTGCCGAGGACCTAGGACAATGTGGGACCTGGGTCTCCAGTTCTGGGCCAGTCCACTAGGCAAACTGTAGTAGGTCCAGGACTCCAGGGCAAAACAACATTTTGGAATTCCTGTTCCATACGAAATTTCATTTTTCCATTCATTTTAGAATTTTATTTGTAAGGTTGGCATTTCCAGTGCAATGGGAATTCCAGTTTCCAGCCAGCTCTACCTGTATGTTTGTATATAGTCATTAAATATGACAAATTCAGCTGAGCCCATATGGTTTCTTCATATTCCTATTGTTGTGCAAAGAGAAAAGAGCATTTCACTAGCAATGAAAACTTGACTTAGACTATGGCTGTCTGATGATGACAGCGTGTTCACATGCTATTGTTTTGCACATTTCCAGTACTTTAGATAAAAATGCAGCAAATGACTTACAGTATGTTTAGACTCCCCTACAGTCCAGACTAGAAGTGTGTGAATATCAGTGCAAACCAAAGTGCTGCACTGTATCTTCCCTGAAGGGAGGCTGCAGGCATGAAGTTAAAGGTTCCAAGTTTGCATTAACACAGTCCTTTTCAAACATGACTGCATTAATGCAAAGTAGGAACCTTTTAGTTCTTGTCCACAGTGTCCACATGGGGGAGTTACAGTGCAGTGCTTTGGTGCACACTGCTGTTCACACCCCTGTAGTCTGAACTGCAGGGCAGTGTAGGCAAGCCCTTAGAATCTCCATGACCTGCCCCAACCTACCCCACCCATACACACTTCATCCGCCAGCAAATGCTTAACATAATAATACATTCTCCTTGGCAGAATAATCCTCCTCTTTTTGAAACTGTAGTTACTACCTTAGTTTACACTACTAATAGTAACAGTAAAGACTAATTCAAAGATAGGATAGATTTTCAGCTGTATTTGCTTCCAAGATGCTTCATGCTGCTGCCCCCATAATATGAGCATCAGGTTGGCCACTTCAGCCTCAAAAAGATGATTAACCATAATAAAGATTGATTATTAAACTAAAGAACAATAATAGCACTTAGACCTTTACCGATGTCCTCATTGGGTGAAATCCTGGTCGTCTGACTAAACCACCAAATAGGACTATTGGCCAAAGTATGATGAAGACAATTTGGCCCACTCATGAATATTTAAAAAGTCAAATTTGGAGAGCATTGCAGAAGAGCTTGGGAGTTGGGGGCCTAAACACTAGCCTTTCTAGGAAATGAAACTCCATCCCAACACATGGAATGATGTTGGGAAAAGCCATATTAGAAAATATAGACAATGGGGTTATCTAATAAATATTCATTTCTCATCAGGGTTGAAATCCTGGCCCTATTGATATCAATGGCAAAACTTCTATGAGTTCAGTAGGGCCAGAATTTCACCCCAGATACGCTCATAGAGCACCATTTAGGTTGCTGACCTTTTATCCTGGAACGGAAAATACTATATTAGTGCAATAGAGCATGGTTTAACATTTATCTGTGGATGGAATTTGGTCCCAAATAATACTATATAGTATGCTCCCATTAAACTGTCAAAATGCAAAAAAAAAATCTTTCATAGATGAGCTAACAATTAAAATGCTACTCTCTGTCAGGGTAAAGTTTGAGTTTAGACCATTCCCTGCAATTTCCTCACAGCCAAATAGGCTAGGCTCTGCTCTTATAGAGTTAAGGTCCTCAGCCTACCAATTTCTACTCCTCCATATTCAGATGACCCTCTTGTCCAAATAAAAGCCTTTGAGGAGATTAGTGGTAGAGGACAAATCCATGAAAGTTCCCCTTTACAGATATACTCCTATATCCACTATCATAAAGAGAGAAGGGCAAACACATTATATATTGTATAATAATACATGACTAGCAATTTTACTGAGATGCAGCACATTTCTTCTGTGGCACGTTCTGTGGCAAGCTCAAATGTGTGAACAGCGGCCAATTACCAGGATGTGCAGACCATTCTGTACTTAGTACAACTCAAAAAGCTTTCTCCTTTTATATTTAACCTTATAGCTTCCCTGTGGCTAAATGCTTTTTCAAGATTAAAATCAACCATTTAGAAGTTTCTCCCTCCTCCTAGCGTGTTAAATTCCCTTTCCAGTGCATGACTTTGTATAGTTATTGTTCAACCATTTCAGATTGCCTTTTCCTTCTTCTAAGACTATTATAAATGCAACTTCACACTTCATGGAACACAACATGATCAAATTATATTTTATTTCTATGTAAATAACAAAACAATTAAACACATACACAAACTGTTCCTTAAAATGTTACGGCAGCAAGAAAAGCAATTGTGTAAAAATGGTGCTATTGCCAACATATTGGCTCCCTCTATGTATCTTTGAATCACATCTGTTTCCTTTAGTGGCAAAATGAAACACTATTTTTATTACTGCTAGCACTGCAGAGCCGACACTGCTATGGAAGACTGAGCTGGATGCTATTTTGCTTAACATATTATTAATAAACGTGCCGGCGCGCTTCTGAATGCTGAACTTCTGTTACTGGTGATGCAGAAGAAATAAATTTCATTTTCCAAATCCAGGTTCAGTTTTCAGAGTGGGAGTTAATAAAACTATGTTTTGATTTGTAAGCTGAACAATTTTGATATGAAAGCCATTGAGAAAAAACAACACAGCAATACTTTACACTTATGCATCACCTTTCATTTAAGGATCTCAAAGCACTTTGACAAACATGAATCATTTAAGCCTTCTAATAACCCCTTGGGTTAGGTTGTGTCTCCATTTTACAGATAGAGAACATGTGACACAGAGGTTAAGGCTGAAATTTTCAAAGGAATGCAAGAAATTCAGTCATACGTTTTCCAGAGACATCCAACTAACATGTTTATCCCATAATCCCAAACTACTTCCCACATCTTCTCCCAGGCCAAAACCCTGATTTCTTCCTGCCAAGCATTCGGCTTTCCCAGACAACTTCTGCAATGCAGGCAAGTATTGTCAATCAAAATATTTGCAGCAGAGTAAAAATGTTAGATAATGGAAATTTAAATTGAAACCAAATAACACAGGAGCTACTGGGCTGATTGCATTATTTATTTTCAAATTTAAGACAATAAAACCCTCCATTGTCTATTGCAGATGAAGCTGCCACAGAATTTCCAGTTTGTTGCCCTAGTGTGCTGTGAAATCCAGGTACCATAGGACAGAATTTAGATCCATCTTGCCACAGAGTACATAGGGCTTTAGGTATTAGCTACTGCTGGAGAATGATTTGAGGGACTAAAGACTTGTTTAAATTTGGGATTAACTCAGATTAAGCAAGTGGTGCCCAGCAACTAGTTTATCTGCGTAGGTGCACACCTCAGCTGTAGACAAGGAAAGTCGTGACATGTACTGGAGGTGGTTACACTGGTGTCAATGGGTACAAATCACAGGTTTCCTTGTCTATGCATTGGAGCAGTGACAGCGGTTACTAGCCATGGATGGCTGAATCCCAAGTAGTGATTGATAGGCCTGATTGTTGGCTGTGTTATGGAAGATCTCATGTGTCCCAGTGTAGCTTTGCAGAGCTCAAGGTCTGAACAGCCTTGAATTGGGAGAACTATTCCGCCACCATTATCTATTTTCCCCCTCGACTTCAATGAGATCTACAGCATCCACCTTTTGGTACTTCTGAAAGTTGAGATTATTTATTTTTTCTGCCCTGAGTGGCTGCAAAAGTACAAACTTACCTGTTAAAGGTTTTTAACAGCTGGATGCTTCTTAGCTGCTTAACAGAAACATTAACAACCTTCTGACAACCAGAGATGCCTGCCAGTTTTAGAGAGGCCTGTGCTTGTCAAAAGCAAGAGATGAGCAGCTCATTGAAAGCAATGAGCAAGAAGCAGAAGAGTTTGACCGCATCTAAAGTATGTATGGGTCTCCTTTCAAACAATCAGAGCAATTAACGGTATAGGCCCTGTTCTCTGCTGCACTAATTATCCCCATGGTGTGGAGTGGAAACTGTGGGTTTCAACTCTGTTTCCTTCATATCCTTCTACTGGAGTGCAGTGGGGAGCTTCCTGCTGTTCAAAAATGGCCAGGGATTTGAAACCTATACACATGAGGCCTGAACTTTTGTGCTATAATTTACACATGGGCAGATTGGGTGCCCAAATCAGAATTGTCCACTCACAGATCTACTTTGCACAGGTGTGAAAGGCAACCCAAGAGGCTAGGTAGTGGAGAAACAGGCCCAAGGGATGTGGAAGAGGCAAAAGGCCATCTGCATGAAGTCCCAAATCAAAATGTTAGCTTTTACATTCACTTCTCACAGGCTGCTCTACTTCTTCTAGGGCTGGCCAATTTAGGGAAGGAATAGTATTCAGTCCTCCTTGGCCAGAAAGGATACAATAGCCTGATGTGGGACTTCTGAAAGTGGTAAAAGACCATATGTATACTAGGGATGTACTCTGCTTACATTAGTGGAGCTACACCAGTTTTATCTCCTAGCACAGAATCACAAAATCATAAGACTAGGAGGGACCTCGAGAGGTCATCTAGTCCAGTCCCCTGCACTCAAGGCAGGACTAAGTATTATCTAGGCTATCCCTGACAGGTGTCTCTCTAAGCTGCTCTTAAAAGTCTCCAATGATGGAGATTCCACAACCTCCCTAGGCAATTTATTCCAGTGCTTAACTACCCTGACAGTCAGGAAGTTTTTCCTAATGTCCAACCTAAATCTCCCTTGCTGCAATTTAAGCCTATTGATTCCTGTCCTATCCACAGAACTTAAGAAGAACAATTTTTCTCTCTCCTCCTTGTAACAACCTTTTATGTATTTGAAAACTGTTATCCTGTCCCCTCTCAATCTTTTCTCTTCCAGACTACTTCCCTTTACAGATGAGGCAAAGCTGCTCTTTGCACTAGTTGAACGTACACCTGCTTGAAACAAGTGAAAATGTAACCAGTGCAAACAGGAGCTTTGCCTGTTTGTACTAGCGATTGCATTGATGCTGCTACACTGATGGCTGTAATCAGGACAAGTCAACAATCTAGATAGGGTCTAAGTGTGGAGAAATGAGGGACGATCATGACAACCTGTTAAGGTTCCTTCCCCACTCTGAACTTTAGGATACAGATGTGGGGACCTGCATGAACACTTCTAAGCTTAATTACTAGCTTAGATCTGGTACCACTGCCACTATCCAGAATTTCAGTGTCTGGATCACTCCCTGTACTCCCAAAACCTTCCCCTCCCTGGGTAGCCTTGAGAGACTCCTTCACCAATTCCCTGGTGAGTTCGGATCCAATCCCTTGGATCTTAAAACAAGGAGAAATTAACCATCCCCCCTCCTTTCTCCTTACCAATCCCTGGTAAGTCCAGATCCAATCCCTTTGGATCTGAAAAAACAAGGAAAAATCAATCAGGTATTAAGAAAAAAGGCTTTTAATTAAAGAAAAGAAAGGTAAAAGAAAACCCTCTGGGAGAGATTAGCATACCAGCTGCTCTCACAGACAACAGATTTCAAACACAGAGGATGTTCCCCTGGGCACAATTTAGTTACACACAAAAAAATAGTCAAATACCCAATTTGATTCTACCTCAATTTGCATAAGACAAGTTACAAAGAAATAAACATAAACCTATTTATTCCTTTCTAAAACTTACTAATCTGATAAGAGGCTGGTTACTTGATCTTTTCACTCCTGCTGAAACTGAAAACTCTAAACAAAGGAAAAACTTCCCTCTTTCCTTTTGAAACATCTTGTTCCCTCATTGAGTCCTCTGGTCAGGTGTTAGCTAGGCTAGGTGAACTTTTTAACCGTTTACAGGTAAAAGAGGCATTAACCCTTAACCATCTGTTTATGACACAACCCCTTCCCATACCTGAATTTCTATAGGCTTTACAGATAAGGATATTTACACATATTAAATAAATCCTCAAAGCCTCACGGAGTGGAAATGTATTATTATTCCTTATCTCTCCTTGTATATTCCATTGCTCCATCCCTTCATTCCAGACTGGATAGGCTAGACCTGCACTTCTCTTGGGTTGTGCCTATGCAACCACTGGTCTCTTCTTGACAGAGTCACTTTAACTTCATGCTTTAAGAGATAGGATCCTGCACTCTCATTAGTCTTTGTCACAGGCGAGAAGGAAAATATTCCAACTGAGTCTGGATTCCTTTGCTGTCTCACGGAGCAAGGAGCACTGTGTAGGAATGAATAATGATTATAGCCCATGTAGAGTCACTGATAGGTCGGTTCTTGGGTCACTTGCCTGTCCACTGCTCTTTCCCAGCTGCATTATTATTATTAATTATTTGCATTAGAGTAGCACCCCGGGGTCATAATCAGGCTCAAAGCTGTGTTGTGCTGAGCACCATACACACATTTTCAAAGGCAGTCTTTCTCAGTTTAGACTGTAAGTCCTTCAAGACACACAGCACCATTTGTTTGCCGTATTAGTTGTGGCAGTACTTGGTAACAAACAAAAAGAAAGCAGCTCTGCTGCAACAGCCTTACTTTGCCTACCTCGTGGCTAGACTATGCTCCAACACAATTGCACAAGACGAGTAAGGAGGAATGAGGTTTCCTCACATCTTGTGTGGTCATGTGCAACCTGCATATATCCTCATACTCAGAGGGAACTCGTGCTTCACAGACACCGTTGAGGAGCACAATGTTTCCCCAGGGTTGGCGCACCAGCATATCAACCCTCACTCAAAGCTGTGTCTAAGGGCACAACATAGCCCTAAATAAAAATGGAAAGATAAAAGCATTTGGCTGACAAAGTTATGGCTAGTATTTAAATATTTCTTTTCAATAGCTCCGGTGACTAGGGTGCTCTGAACAGTAGAGGGGTAGTAAATTATCTACCCACTAAATCATAACCATCCTGTATTTAGAGAAAGCACTATAATCTTTTCAGAATTTTCATCCTCATCCCCTTCTACCACCATCACAACCTTTTCCTCATTCGAATCTATTCTGTTCTGTTCTGTTCAGGTTTTCTATATCAAAGCACCTTCCAGTAATGCATTAAGCAATGTAACTACACATCTATCACATGTTATTTGTTCTCACATCCTCTCTCCAGAGGGAGATGTGTGTGCGGTAGAGTGTCTTATGTTGGTAGAGTGTGTCTTTTTTAAAAAATAAATAAATAAATATAACTGTGGCTACGTGGTTATATTAGAGATGGTCAAAGGAATGTGCCTTGCACTTGGAGCAGAAAGTGGTGAGCTTTGCCATGGTCCTTAGTTGTTGGGGGAGTTCATTCCACAGCCTTGAACTGCCCCAGAGAAAGTTCTCTCTCTGGACAGATGAGGTTTTTTCTTACTGTTGAGAGTTTCACTGTGCCAGAGGAGGTGTGACCCGCCACCCATTCTGCTCTTTTTGCCCTGATTCTGCAGCACAACAAAAATGAAGACAAGCCTCATCTCCCCTGCTGGTGAGTCCACCATGTGCATGGAGGTTCCCAGCAAGTGGTACGAGTGTAGTTGCTACAATGCCATGTCCCCTGCAGCCTTCTGTACAATGGGTGTATCCAGGATAGGAGGGCCAGGGACAGAGCATAGCTAGTGTGTGCTGTGCTCCAGTTATTCCCAGCAGGTAGATGGTCATTTGGAAACCATTACTAACTGGCAGAATTTACATCAGAAATGTCTTTTCTATTCTATGCAAGATCCTTGCATTGCCCTTATCACCATAGTATCAAAGCACCTTCCAGTAGTGCTTTAAGCAATTTGAGTGACTTACATCTGTCATGAATAGGTTTTTTTTTTCTTTCATCCTCTCCCCAATAGGAGAAGAATGTTCAACATCACGTTTTGGTTTTTATGTGTATGTGACTATATGTTAGAGAAGACAGGTTGGAAAATTGCACTTTGTACTTGGAGTGGAAGGTAGTGAGGTGTGTGATGGGCCTTCCTTCCTGTAGTAGTTCATTCCATAGCCTGAGAGTGGCCCCTGAGAACTCTGTCTCCTGCACCAGCAAACTTTACCCTTGTTATAGAGTGTTCCATTGTACCACAGGTGCAAAGTGATTCCCCATGGTCCTCATCCTACTGCTTTAGCTGGCCTTTTACATATCCTGAGTCCATGCCATCTGATTCAGGCTGGGTCTCTCTCTCTATATATATATTGTCTGGTTAGTCTCTGTTTAACTATTCTTTCTGCTTCCCTCTGGGCTCAGAATAATAATCTCTCTGATTTATATTCCACCCTCTTAAATATTTAAAATTGATCTAATTTTCTTCCACTGTGTACCTAAGCAGATATAAGATGTTTAATTAAAGGAGATATCAACAACTAGTATTTACTGTTTTCCCCTCCAAAATAATCTTGCAAATACAAGTTACAACAAATTAAACACCCACCACTATTAAATTTAAAATAAATATTTCAAACTCTTCCCAGATATTAAGTAGAACACTCTGATATCTATGATCAAAAGTAAAATACGTTATGAAAACGCCAAACCTCTTTCTCTGTGGTTTTAGCCTTTTCTTCCTCTAGTATTCTTTTGTTGCCAATATTTTTTACTTATTGTGATCACAGCCATCATCTTAGGGACAGTTAACATAATTTTGGCTAAGTACTTAGGGTGATGTAAGATCAGGCCCTTAATGGACATTTTGGCCTTAAATATGCAAGTTGTTCCATGCAAGCAGACCTCTACAGCCCATCCATTGATTATGATGATGGAGGCTCCACGTAGGCCCAGAGATCTGCACACATACCACAGCTTGGAGGATCAGGGTTAGCCTGTGGGTTGATTGCAACCATTTGTTGGACTATAACTTTGTGACTGGTCACCACAGTCACATAGTACTGTTTCTGCTCTCAGCGATCACAACTTTTGTATAAGAGACAAAGAGAAATCAAAGCGAACTTAGGATAGCTGCCTGAACATGCCTGGCATGAACCTTTGTCCAAACACATATTTGCACAAATATGTGTGAGAATTTCTGGGAATATTAGTGAAATGAAAAAACAAAGCAAATCATTTTCACAAATGCTTATGAAACATTAGTTGTGAACTCTGCTTAAGGGATTTTCAGTTTTTATTTGAACAACTTTTTTTCATTTCCATGCATATATCTTCTATTGCAGATATATTTAAAAGTAGTTTTCCCCCTGCATTTTTTATGTTTTATGTTTTGCCATATGGAATCTGACCTTTGGCCATTAACTCTGTGTCCTGTCTCCAGCAGTGCTCAATACTTGATGCTTGAGAGAAGGTAAAAGAAACAACACAAGACAAAACAAACAACATTATGTGCCTACTAAATTGTGCAATTCTGTTCATGGGAAGTAAAAATTCCTTCTTGACTCCTGTAGTGATCAGCATGAAGCATGAGCTTTGATCATGCTTATCTTAGGTTGCATAACTTAATATTATTGGTCAAAAATAATCTAGTCCTCATTTAAACCTAGCAGCAGCTGCAGTTACTTCTATAACCTCCTGTGGTAGTGAATTCCACAGGTTGACCATGTAGCATGAGAGCGTATTTCTTTTTTTTTCTTCTACAGTCACCAATTAATTTAATCAAATCAGCCTTTTCCTCATATTGTCAAACAGCATATAAAGGAAAGAGTGATTAGTTTTCTCTGTGTCCTCTGTAATCATAGGGCCCAAGAAAATCTCTTCCAGGTCTTCTTTCTAAGTTAAGAATAGCTTTGCAAAGTTTACTTTCTATTTCCTAGATTCCTACTAGTTGATTATTTGTTTTTCTTTATTTACTTTAACATTCTTGTAAAATAATATACCCCCAGACAGCTCATATGTCTCTTCAACTTTGTATTCTATTTAACAAAGTTTTTGTAATGTCTTGGAGTTTCCTTGGGTTTTTTTTTTTGTCTTTTTACATAATCAGAGCATGATTCTAGAGAATGAAGAAAGTCTACGTGGAAGGGATTATCTCCTTCATTCCTCATTTTCTGAGTTTTACACCAGGGAACTCACTCCTAAGATTTGTGGGAGAGGAAATTTTCTAATATGAACCTTAGGAGGTGCACAGAAGTAGGGCTCCATCAGGATAAGTTCATCAACCTCCCAATAAGTGTTACAGTCTTTGTCAGTGGTCCCACAATCCCTATGAGTTTTAAGAGACTTGCGTACACCCCATGTGAGTGTGAGTTTATGATTGTAGATCCCCACAAGCCCTAGGCCCTTGAAGAGGTTAGTTATGTGGAGGACCACGGCTGTGGAAGGAATGAGGGGAGAGTGGGCTTTTCGTGGGTCGACATGGGAGAACTGCAGGAAGCACAGTGGGCTAGGGAGGGAGCTGAGGAGCATCTCAGAACTGCAGGGGAAGGCAGAGAGAGGAAACCTGAGTTGTGCCCCTGGCTTCTGAAGCAGATGCACCTTTTGTGGTTCACAGCAGCTGAGCTCCCCCCAATGAACAACGGTCTGGTTGTTGTGCAAATCTTGCCTTCTCCTCTTGCACTCCTGAGGCTCTCCCCTCACATACAAATATCTGGCCTCTGTTAGGGAGATCATGGGGAAGAACAGGGGAGTGGGGCCCCAAGAAGGCATGATGACATAGGGGAATGGATATTTTGTTGGAAGTAGCAGGGATTTCAGGAACACAGTGGAGCAAGTGCAAAAATGGAAACTCAGGAACATTTTAGTGCTGCAGGAGGAGAAGGAGGGGGAAACACTGGCTCCTCCCTGCCTTCTCCATCCATGGTTTGTCAAAGGGGTGTCAGAAAGGTAGGAACTACTGAGCACCGCTGAAGAATCTTGGGAGGTCTAGGTGCAGTGGGGAGTGGCTGAGAACTAGGGAAAAGAGCTCAGGAGTGCTCTTCCCACCTTCCTTTGACCCCCCTCAGGCAAGCAAGAGGAGAGAAACCTCAGCAACCCTTAGATCTTCTGCAACCACAGGAGTGGCTGTACTGAGCTTTTCTGAGTAGACTTGCATTAATGAAATTCCTGAAGTGAATGTTTATAACATTTATAATGTCACATTCATAAATTAAATTTTGGTCCTGGTCACGAGATCTGAGCAAGGGGAGCCATGTGAAGTTGTTTTTTTTTTCTCTCTCTCTCTTTTTTCCTTGTTTCCAGGGATCACGGTTGGAGGTAGAGGATAGGTTGGTTTTGGTTTTCATTTGCTTTATTTTAATTTTTTTTTTGAGGGGCAAGGGATGGCTAGAAAATGTTGCACATGCACAAAAAAAGAACTGCGGAACTGGATTCAGCACCTCTGTTTTTAAAGTGTTACAATAATTCAGAAGCCCCTCGTCGAACTCACTTCAAAATGTGTAGTGAAGTAATAGTACCTTGGCCCCAGATAAAACCTACCAATTTTCTGGTTGATGTGACTTTCTGTATGTGTGGAATTCCAAGGGACAAAAATCAGGCTTGAAGTGGAAACTCAGTTGCAAATTTAACTAGGGAGCAACTCCATAATGCATGTGGTGCATGGAGAGTGCATTGTTAGCATTCAACAAATACATAACTAATAACAGTAACAACAAGCTGTAGTGCCAAATTTTGAGATTTGGAAATGTCTTGTTCCAGAGAATTGGGTTTCCATTCCAACTTTTCCTATTGAATGTTTAATGTGAAGAGATTATTGCTGTGCAGATGGTGCAGACTGCAGATGGTGTCTCCCCACTTCACTAGCCCCTCTTTCTTGCCTGTGTTCTGCAGCTCTTGGCCCTAGAAACAGGAAGAGATTAGCGGAGGGCTGTAAAATCCTTCACAATGCTCTGTTCTGAATTCAGTGGCAGGGGACGCTTGTGGATTTGTCTAACTGAAAAGGTTTGGTTACAGTCATGCAGTTTCTTATGTTGTGTTACCAGTGCTCTGCCACAGATCAAAGATGAAGCCATCTGCACAGAAGTGAGAAAGACAGCTGTTTCAGCACAGCAAATGCTTCAGATGTGCTCAGACTGCTTGCAGCAGAGGTGTGGGCTATGTATTTTGCTCTGTATACAACAACAATAGCATGGAGGAACCACAAGGACATGGTGGGATCCAAATAAGTTATAACAATGTTTACTAAATAGAGACCACCTGCAAGGCCTACTTACGTATGTATACTGCTACTCTGGGTATTCACCCACGAGAGCTTATGCTCCAATATGTCTGTTAGTCTATAAGGTGCCACAGGACTCTTTGTCACTTTTTACTGCTACTCTGGTTGATTTCCAAATCAGAGAAGGTCGTGAGCACTACCAGAGAACATACAAACTAGTTAAAGGAATCCTACCCTTTTGCTTTACACTCTAGTGCGCAAAACATTCTTGAAGAAAACTTTCCACTGAGGTTCTCTGATTTTGTTTCAAATTTTTAAATTATTGGACAAACATCCTGGATCTGCCAGGACTTCTAACATGAAAACAGCCCTATTTTTAAGTGAAATTAAATAAACAAACAATATACACACATAACACTGTCATAAACAGATAGCTAAGGGTTAATGTCTCTTTCACCTGAAACACCTGACCAGAGAACCAATCAGAAGACCGGATTTTTTCAACTTTGGGTGGAGGGAATTGTGTGTCTGGTGTCTTTGTTTTCTGGCTGCCTGCTTTCTCTGAGCTTTGGAGAAGTAGTTCTGTTTTCTAATCTTCTGTTTCTAAGTGTAAGGACAAAGAGATCAGATAGTAAGTTATATGGTTTCTTTTCTTTGGTATTTGCATGAATATAAGTGCTGGAGTGCTTTGATTTGTATTCTTTTTGAATAAGGCTGTTTATTCAATATTCTTTTAAGCAATTGACCCTGTGTTGTATCATCTTAATACAGAGAGAACATTTGTATGTATTTTTCTTTCTTTTTATATAAAGCTTTCTTTTAAGACCTGTTGGAGTTTTTCTTTACTTCAGGGAAATTGAGTCTGTACTCACCAGGGAATTGGTGGGAGGAAGAAATCGGGGAGATCTGTGTGTTGGATTTGCTAGCCTGATTTTGCATTCCCTCTGGGGGAATAGGAAAGTACTATTTGTTTCCAGGATTGGAAACAGAGAGGGGGAGTCCCTCTGTGTAGTTTCACAGAGCTTGTGTCTGTGGATCTCTTCAGGAGCACCTGGAGGGGGGAAGGGAAAAAGGATTATTTCCCTTTGTTGTGAGACTCAAGGAATTTGGGTCTTGGGGTCCCAGGGAAGGTTTTTCAGGGGGACCAGAGTGCCCCAAAACACTCTAATTTTTTGGGTGGTGGCAGCAGGTACCAGGTCCAAGCTGGTAACTAAGCTTGGAGGTTTTTCATGCTAACCCCCATATTTTGGACGCTAAGGTCCAAATCTGGGACTAAGGTTATGATATGACACACATTCAAAATGTCAAATCCCCTTTCAGGTGAAAAACAATTTGCACTGAAAACTCATTTCTCATAGGTTTTGAAGGGAAAAGAGTCCTTTCATGCAAGTTTTGTGAAAAGCAACAATTCTGAAAAGGAGAAAACCCTCTCCATTAAACTTTGCAACAAATGTTCATCTTTATTGCGCAGCTGCAGTCCAAAGGGTTAGATTTTTAAAGATATTTAGGTGCCTAAGGATGCAGATAGTTACCTAGTGAGATTTACAAATGTGCATCAGTGCCTAACTCTATTGAAATCTGCCATCCTGATTTCAATGGGAGCTAGATGCCTACATGCTTTTGAAAATCCCACTAGGTGCCTATCTGTATCTTTAGGTGTCTAAATACTCTTAAATGTCTAGTGCTAAGGCCTCGATTCAAGAAACCATTCCTATTCAGAAAAGCATATTCTTAAATCCCATTGAAATCGATGGCACTTAAGAATGTGCTTAAAGTTCATTACTATTCAGAAAAGCACTTAAGTACATGCTTACCTTCAGCTTTAAGGGTATGTTTAAATGGTTTCCTGAATCAGGGTGGTAAGCCCATACTTCACTTTAAGTTCTTGAACAGTGCCACCAACTTCAGAGTGCCAGTGGGACCACTCATGTGTTTAAAATGAATCACATGCTTCTATTCCTTGTCAGTTCAGGGACTCAGATTACATATTCATCATCACTCACAAGCAAAGCAGGTAAAGGCCTATTCAATATTTGGATGGGAGAGCTTGGAGAGAGATCTTGAGTTATATGGAAAGTGGTGCTGGTCATTCACTATGAGTTGCTCTTCCCACTGTTTAAATATTGAACCAAAGATCCAGCACAGTGCTAAAAGGGACTGTACTCATGGGGGCGCTGTCTTTCAGATGTGAGAGAAAAATAAGGCCCTGACCACCTGTGTTTGGTAAACAGATTACAAATTAAACGCATGTATTAATGTAATAAATTATTTAAAAATAAACCTTATGTGACTTTTCCAAGAGTAATTACAATAACTTTTAAAGCCCCCTGAGTAGCTGTTTCTCAATAAATTAAAATACAGTGTAACTATAGCAGTATATTTAGCATATGTTGGGGGGGGGAATATTCGAGCAATGGAGCATTTCATATTGCCTGACATTGGACTCTTTGAACAAGGAGTTGTGTGTATGTGACGTCTCTAAGTGGAACAGAATTCAGAATATTTTGTTGTCCTCACCTCAAATTAAAAAAAACCAACAAAAACCAACCCAATACCTAATATTTTTGTTTCATTCCAATTATTCCTGATGGGAAAGCCGAGGATCCTTCTTTCTGTAAGATCTTTGGGGCAGGAAACATCTTTTGTTCTGTGTCTGGACCAAGCCTAGCACTAGGGTTCCTATACACTACAGTAATACAAATAACAATTCTGATTATTCCCACATGCCTTCACATTGCAGTCTCAGAAGACTGTGCATCCTGAGATGCCAGCAACATTTCTTAAATATCCAGATTTAATTGCTGCTGAGTAGAGGAAAGCATCTCTTCCTTTGGGACTGCATATGCAGTGATTGAAATTCATGGCAGCCCAGGGGATAGGCATGATAATGAAGAGGACTGCATGTAGGCTGGGGCAGTTCTGTGTGATTGTTGCATTTGATTTCCTTTGGACTTACAGTATGGTTTTACTCTAATGTGTGGTAGCATGGTGTCAAGGTTCCTTCCCCACTCTGAACTTTAGGGTACAGATGTGAGGACCTGCATGGACACTTCTAAGCTTAATTACTAGCTTAGATCTGGTACACTGCCACTATCCAGAATTCCAGTGTCTGGAGCACTTTCTGTCCCCCTAAAAACTTTCCCCTTCCTGGGTTGCCTTGAGAGGCTTCACCAATTCCCTGATGAACACAGATCCAAACCCCTTGGATCTTAAAACAAGGAGAAATTAACCATCCCCCTCCGCCTTCCCCCCCACCAGTCCCTGGTGAGTCCAGATCTAATCCCCTTGGATCTTAAAACAAGGAAAAATCAATCAGGTTCTTAAAAAGAAAGCTTTTAACTAAAGAAAGAAAAGTAAAAAATCATTCCTGTAAAATTAGGATGGAAAATACTTTTACAGGGTAATCAGATTCATATAGCCCAGAGGAACCCCCTCTAGCCTTAGGTTCAAAATTACAGCAAACAGAGGTAAAATCCTCTCAGCAAAAAGGAACATTTACAAGTTGAGAAAACAAAAATAAGACTAACACTCCTTGCCTGGCTGTTACTTACAAGTTTAAAACATGAGAGACTGATTCAGAAAGATTTGGAGAGCCTGGATGTACGTCTGGTTCCTCTTAGTCCCAAAAGCGAACAACCCCCAAAACAAAGAGCACAAACAAAAGACTTCCCTCCACCAAGATTTGAAAGTATCTTGTCCCCCTATTGGTCCTTTGGTCAGATGTCAGCCAGATTTACTGAGCTTCTTAACACTTTACAGGTAAAAGAGACATTAACCCTTAACTATCTGTTTATGACACATGGGTTCCATGTTTATTGTCTCTCAGTGTCTTCCATAACAGATTGGTTTCCTTGACACATAAAAAAGGTGATTTATCTGACTGCCGGCTCTGTAGACTCAGCCTAGGTTGTGAAATCCAGCTGTGCTCTGACTAGCTTATGTATCATCATCAGTAATAAATATTCTGAGAGCAAATGTTGCTTGTACTTGAACTTGTGCAACCCCACTGTCTTCAAATTGCCCAGGTGTAAGTAAAGGCAGACTTTGGCCTTACTTCTGGAAATGAGTTAACAATTCTGTAGATGCTGTGCAAGTCAGGATAGAATCTAGCTCACTCGCTCTCAGAGCTGGGTTGTCTCTGCAGTGCCAACAGGAGTAATAACTTTTGTCACTAAAGCAAACAGAGCTGTCTCTAAATACACACAGGTAGTAGATCTGTTGATCAGGAAGTTGTAATTGTTGCAGTCACTTTTCAGAGTTAAACAGTTTGTATAATGTAATCCTGTTGTAAGATCATAGTATGTTTTCTCACAGTATTACATTACTTCTGTGGACTTATTTAACAGCTTATCATATTTAGTAACAGTTTTAATGATGCCCTTACAGATAACAGTTATTAAGCAATTAGTACTGTCAAAATGTTTTTCAACATGTTTCAAATCAACTTTTTATTTACTGTTTATAACAAATGATAGAAGCTAGAAATGGAGGCTGGTTTCATTAATTAAATTTATTTTCTTCCTTGTCATGCACTTAAAGGTTTCTTACTGAAGGATTACTGAGCACTTCCAGTGCTTCCAAAGCCAAATTACATGGGGATCAGTATATTCCCATCTGCAAGGGTTCTTCAATATGTTGCCAAGGTATCTGGACTTGAATATGCCAAATACAGTAGGTGCTCTATTTGTCAGTCATGTCTCCATCACAGACAGAAGCTGCACAAGCTGACAGGGGTACATGGGCAGAGTTAAGGTTACATGAAGCACCTTACACTTAAATTAATTAAGAGTTGAGCAAAAGATAAAGGAGTATCCTTAACTTTGCATTTTATGAGTTTTCAATTTTTAAAAAAAATTAAAAATATCTGTTAATGTTTTCCCCCTTAAATTGTTGGTACAGATTAACTAAATTGGTTTTTTTTAAAAAAAAATCTGGGAATAGAGTCCATTCTATAATATTTAATTCTGAACTATAATTTTATCTGTATTCTATTTTTTATCTGGAAACTATTAGCATGTATACATAAAACACTAGGGCGCTTCAGGCATATGAACCATCTGTACTATTTTAAAAGTGGAGCTTGTAGCATGAACTAGGGACAAAGGCAAAGGCCAATTCAGCAAAGACCTCAAGCACGTTCTTCACTTTAAGCACATGTATGAGTCCTACTGAAGTTCAATTGCTTGAGTATTTTGCTGCATTGAGGTCTCATTTCTATAAGGTCTTCAACACCCTCCTGAAATCAACAGGAGTTGAGGGTATGCAGCACCTTGCAGGACTAAGCCTTGTCCAAGACTGGAAGGACTATATCAGTGGAATTTTCAAAAGGAGTTATGCATGCTGAAGACCTTGTAGAATTGAAACCACAATGTTCAGAGTTGCCCTCATTAAATGGTCATTGGGCCAGGGAGAGCATGAGAATGACCGTATAGCCTGGTGGTGAGAGCACTCACCAAGGATGTGAGAGACCCAGAATCCACTTCTCCTGCTCAAATGACTGTTTAATTACTTATTCACAGCTTCAACAGTAGAGACTGAGGGACTCCCCACATCACATAATAATATCCTATAGCTCAAGAGTTAGGGCACTCATCTGAGAGGTAGCAGATCCCTGTTCAAATCCTTTCTCCTCATCAGGTAAAGTGGGGACTTGAGTGAGGCTTTCCACCATCCTAGGTAAGTAACTTGTGCTAAATGTTTTGAGGAAAGTCCTCATCCTTCTTCAGCGGCACAAAAAAGACTTAGATACCAGACTTTAGGAGAGGGTTTCCAACTGCAAATCTCAAGCAAAGATAGGAACCTAACCCTGAGAAGTGTTTCTACACCTAGTGCACACCCTCCTCATTGGCTAGCTTAGACGACTCAACATGCTGGCTTTTGTGAATCTGACTCTTGGGCACCTATCTCCCCCAACTCATTGTATAGGGAGTCTAGGCACCAAACCCAGGCTCTGTGAATCTCAGTGATTTTTCTTGGTGCCTAAAAGTTAGCCGTTGTCACTCTCAGTGTCACCACACCTAAGTTCCTTGGTGAATCTAGCCCAAAGTGCCTAAGTCACTTTAGAAAATTAGATGTAGGTGCTTTTGAGAATTTTACCCCAGGTCCATTTAGGGTGACTCAGTTTGGGCACCCAAAATTACTTCTCACTTTTGAAAGATCGTTATTCTAAAATTTATTTCTAGTCTAATTTACTTTTCTATAACTCTACCTATTTCCACAACTGTTACACAACTGCCTCTTGATTAATGCACCCTTCCTATGACAAAGAGTCCTCATGGCCAACATCACACCCAAAGCCCAAAGCAACCCCAAACTGTAGCCTCACTTGGCAAGATGGCACGACACTGTGAGCTTATTAGCTGGTGGAGAGCTAGGGATTAATAAGAGGCTGACAATACTTTTGTTTGAAATCCTCTCTTTCTCTAACAGTAATTTTTAAACCTATGCCCACAAATTTTTATTTGCTACTATTAATTATTAATATCATCATTAACTGCAAAATGCAGGCTCCAGCTTCTGTGCTGCTGGAAACAACCAACCTGGCAGAGAATCCCACTTCTGTATAGTGACTCAGACATTGATGGCAGAGAGCATGTTTATATACACACTCTGGGACCTCATCTCTTACCCAAAGGCCTATTTGCAAACATTACAGTCCCTGGAGATTTATTTTTAACTTATAATATTTTAAAAAAATCATTGCTTTGAATTTTGGTAAATATTGATGGGGAAAACACTTTCTGGAAGTGGAACAGAATAACTGTGGTAACCGATTAAACTGACTCCTTCCAAAGCTACAGCTATTGTACATTTAAGATTCTAACCTTAGACTAAATCCTAACCTATAACAAACCAACAAAGCCAGTTGGCTGTCACTTTCTCCCTCCCCTCAGAAGCAAGTCATTTCACAGCCAAGTTTAAAAGGACATGTTGTGAGAAAAATGCACCTCACCTGAAAATTCAGCCAGCCAGGTTCTCAGTGGTGCCAATCATCATGATTCCATGGAGCTCAAAAGAGTTACACTGAGTTACACCAGCAGAGAACTTGGCCCAGCTGAGAACCAACAGCTATTGTTAAGCTACCTCAGTGCCTCTGCTTTGCTTCCTTCTGCCTTGAATTTAGTAATTTTCCAAGCACCTAAGGCTCATTTTCAAAAGTGACTTAGGCACTTGGAAGCTGACAGCTCATCGAAAATTCTGGGGATTTAGGATCCGAAGTGCCTCTTCCCACACCACTTACAGGAGCTGGGGGACAGAGGAGAGGGTGGTTTTCCCGCTATGTTATGTGTGGTTTTCGAATTAGGCAAATAAAACTTAGGGTACCTTGAAAAATGCTTGGATCAAAAACTTGAAGCCTGTCACCCTTTTCTTAAGAGGAGCCACATGACAATATTCAAGAGAAAGGAACAAAGCCTAGGAGTGTGGACGGGCAAAGCGCCAATATTCCTCTGAAAACTGTACCTTCAAATCCTCCATAAAACACACAGCAAGAAAGCCTTTCATATCAATTTTCTGCTTTGAAATCTTAGTGATCAATAAGGACAGGCACCCCTCTGGGCAGCGATGGAATAACTCTGAGAGTTAAAAGTAAGGCTATTTGTGTCTGATGAGGGCTATGCAGCTATTGGCAAGGCTAACACACACACACACACTTACTTTACATTAGCAATGTCTCTTCAATGGGGCAGTATTTGGGAGCCAAGGGGGATAAAAAGAAGTGACAAACTAGTACATCATAATCTGACACGGTGTTATGTGAACTGCTAAAGGAACCAGTGGAAACAAGCGGAACAAAAAGTAATCTGTTCCTGAATAAGGGCATGTTTGGGGTCTATGCGGTTTAAGTATGGTCAAAATTTTCAAAAGTGGTCACTTATTTTGGGATTCCTCCAACATGAAACACATCAGGCCTGATTTTCAGATGTGCTAAGCACCTGGAATTTGAACTGAAGTTAATATATTCTGCCAATGCATCTTTTACTAGATGGTTCTGTCCACTCCAAAATTGTCTCATTAGACACTAAGGAATCTTTAGCATACAGTGCCACGCTCTGCTGTTCTGCCATCCTTCTGTGACCTAACCTGTTCTTTCTTGTAAATGCCCTGATTTCTAAGGAATAAGGGTGTGGGGATTTTAACAAAGCCTGGTAGAAGCAGGAAGCGAAAAAAGTCATGCCGCTGTGCCGCTGACCTGGAGCCACCTGAGGTAAGCCCACACCCCAACCCCAAGACCTCTGCCCCAGACCTGAGACCCCCCCAAACCTGGAGCCTCCTCCTGCACCCCAATCCCCTCATCTCTGTCCCCACCCCAGAGCCTGCATACCCATCCCAGAGCCCTTACCACCCCCAAGCCCCAACCCCTTGCCCCAGCCCAGAGCCCCCTCCCACACCCTAAACCCCTCATCCCCAGTCCCACCCCAGGGCCATCACCCCTTCTGCAGCCCAACCCCCTGCCTCAACCTGTAGCTCCCTCCTGCACTCTGAATCCCTCGGCCTCATCCCCCAGCCTGGAGCGCCCTCCTGCACTGCAAACCCCTCATTCCCAGTCCCACCCCAGAATCCACACCCCCAACTAGATCCCTCACCCACTCCTGCACCCCAACTCCCTACCCCAGCCCGGAGCCCCCTTCTGCACCCTGAACCCCTCATTTCTGGCCTCACCCTGGAGCTCACACTCCCAGTTAGAGCCCTCACTCCCTCCTTCACCCCAAAACCCTGCCCCAGCCCAGTGAAAATGAGTGAAGTTGGGGGAGAGTGAGCCACCAAGGGCAGGGGAATGTAGTAAGTGGGGGCGAGGCCTCAGGGAAGGGGCGGGGGCTTGGGGAAGGGGCTAGTCTAGGCTGTTCAGTTCTGTGCAATTAGAAAATTGGGAAACCTAAATGTAGACAGGGTTGTCTAGTCATCACTGCTGGTTCTCCTTCAGACCTTTACCACATTCTTTAAGAAATGCTTTAGTTAAACACAAGTTATTGGGCTCCATACAGAAGTAACTGGGTGAAATTCTGTGGCCTGTGATATATGTGAAGTCAGACTAGGTGATCTAATGTTCTCTTCTGGTCTTAAACTCTATGGATAAATGAATTCTGGGTCATTGTCCATCCGAGTCCACAAAAGTAACTTTCATTCTCTTTCCTGTTCTGTACGGCTGCAATGAATTCATATTTTGATTATTTGCTCTTCCTTGAATCACTTTCCCACATCTGGCACTACTGGTGAATTTAACAAATTTTCTTTTACCAATTGCCTACTGAAAGGTTCATCTTGCTGGAAGGCAGCAGAATCAGGCCAGGGATTTCATATTTCTTTCCCTTTGCAAAACTAAAACATGATAACAGAGGTTACTCTTGCAAAACTATTCCTGATTCATCCCATTTCCAGTGGGCATATGTACCCCCCATGCACAGGATTGAAGTAAGGCAATTTGGTGACTGTACACCATGACCTAGGCACTTCTCCTGTAACCCCACCCCCAAACCACCCCCCCCTCCCCCTTGGAGTATCATTGATTTTCTGCAGACTCTGGCAAATGCTGCTGCATCAGTTACACATGGGTCACATTTTCAAGCCTTTTTTCCACAAACATGAGGGCTAGAAACTTCTATTAAAAATGAAAGCTGTGATCCTGACATAATCACATGACTCTGGGAGCTGGTACCTGAGGCACAGGACCATAGTCTTCATCCAACCCTGCTTGCACACACCTTACAAGGGTGAAAAATATTCTCTGTTCCAGAAATGAACAAAACTGTATCAGGAGGGATTATTGCCCTGTGTTTTCCCCCTGGTGTGAGCTAAGTTCAAGGCCAGCATCGATTTTATTTCTTTTTTAAGTCAAACTATTAGCTTCATGCTCAAAGGACACAATGAACTAAGTAGGCAACACATGATTTCAGTTAGTATCCTACACAAAGGAAAGATCTCACTGAACTGCAGTTTGATTATAACCCACAGGGTGGGTGAGGGTTTCTTCTATGGTAGAGGAACCCTCCACCACTGAAAGAAGTGTAACTTAACAACTGCATTCAATGTTCTCATTTACAGCACTCAGGCTTTTTTATTTCTTCCTAGTCTCTCCCTCCAACACTGGCCCCTCTAAGAATGTGAGGTTCTTAGTATTAAATTACTGTGTATGTTGGAACAATTACAAAGCAAAGCTAAACAGTATGTCCTGACCATTTTCATAAAGTGAGGGTGACTGCCAAGTAAGGCACTATTTTAAAAGCAAAAGTCTCTTTGCACAGCACTGAGTTATACTGTACGAATTGCTTCCTCCCAAATAAAAATATGGATCCACACATGCAGGTAGACAGAAAACCTCACTAACAATTTATCATTGTTTATGTCGTGCCAGTCCATTGCAGTTCATTCTGCTTTTCAATCTATTTCTATAAGCTTGTCTTCATATTAGCAACAAAGACATAACTGGATTCCTTTTCTCATCCACACCTACTCAGACGAACATAGGAATTGCCAGACTGAATCAGATACAAGGTCCATCTACTCTGATATACTGTTTCTGACAGTGGCCAGTCCCAGCTGCTTCAGAGGAAGGTGTCCTGCATGACTTTCTCATAAACAAACTACAGAAATGCAATTTAGATGGAGCTACTATAAAGTAGGTACAAAACTGGTTGGAAAACAATTCCCAGAGAGTAGTTACCAATGGTTCACAGTCATGCTGGAAGGGCATAACGAGTGGGGTCCCGCAGGGATCAGTTATGGGTCTGGTTCTGTTCAATATCTTCATCAGTGATTTAGATAATGGCATAGAGAATAAACTTATAAAGTTTTCAGATGATACCAAGCTGGGAGGGGTTGCAAGTGCTTTGGAAGATGGGATTAAAATTCAAAATGATCTGGAAAAACTGGAGAAATGGTCTGAAGTAAACAGGATGAAATTCAAAGTACTCCATTTAGGAAGGAACAATCAGTTGCACACATACAAAATGGGAAATGGCTGCCTAGGAAGGGGTACTGTGGAAAGGGATCTGGGGGTCATAGTGGACCACAAGTTAAATATGAGTCAACAGGTAATGCTGTTGCAAAAAAAGCAAACATCATTCTGTGATGTATTAGCAGGAGTGTTGTAACTAAGACATGAGAAGTAATTCTTCTGCTCTACTTCGCTCTGATTAGGCCTCAACTGGAATATTGTGTCCAGTTCTGGGTGCCACATTTCAGGAAGGATGTGGACAAATTGGAGAGTCCAGAGAAGAGCTTAAAGGTCTAGAAAACATGGCCTATGAGGGAAGATTGAAAAAAAATTGGGTTTGTTTAGTCTGAAAAGACTGAGACGGGACATGATAACAGTTTTCAAGTATGTAAAAGGTTGTTACAAGGAGGAGGAAGAAAAATTGTTCTCTTAACATCTGAGGATAGAACAAGAAGCAATGGGCTTAAATTGTATCAAGGGAGGTTTAGGTTGGACATTAGGAAAAACTTCCTAACTGTCAGGGTGGTTAAGCACTGGAATAAATTGCAGAGGGAGGTTGTGGAATCTCCATCATTGGAGATTTTTAAGAATAGGTTAGACAAACACCTGTCAGGAATGGTCCAGATAATTAGTCCTGCCATGAGTGCAGGGGACTGGATTAGATGACCTCTTGAGGTCCTTTCCAGTTCTATAATGTTAATCTTTCGTAATTAGAGATGAGCTTAAACCAGTCAGTTTCCCTAAATGGTATTTTTACTTACCAAGTAACCATTTGAGTGAGAGAAGCTGGGTTTAATCTCTTCCCTGAAGACTAACCCAGGATTTCTAGAAAAAATATTTATTAGGCCATAAACGGTAGAGCCGGTTGAAATATGGAAAACTGAATTTTAACACACCCATACCCACATAACCTCACACCATAGTTTATTTTTTATTTTGGAGTGTTTGAAATTAATCTTTTTTGTTATTTCTTACAAATTTTCATGATATTCTTTCAAATTTTCTATTGAAAATGAATCAACAAAAATAAAAAAGGTTATTAATTTTTTTCATTTTGATAATTTTTTTGTAATAATTTTCAATTAAAAAGTGGGGGTGGGTGGGTTTAAAGGCATGGCAGTTTTCATAAACTATGTCAAAGTCAACAATTTTTCACTACAAATATCAATTTAAAAATTAAAGGCTATTTTTCACTATAAAAACTTTTCATTTGAAAATTTTTCAACCAGCTATAACACATGATTTCCTTACATTTAATGCCAATAAAACTTAGATTACATGATTTATATAATTGTTTTTAGAAAAAGGACAGGAGCATTCCAGTTAATTTATGGAATGGGTCTTCCTTAAGGTCCTTAAGAGGAAGATGAATTACAAAATACAGAGGGAAGGTTGATCTTTTTGTTAAGGTAATGAACTGGTACTCAGAAGATACAGATAGGTGCCTAGCGAGATTTTCAAAAGTTCTCAATTCACTTAGGTACTTTTGTAAATCTCGCTAGGTATCTATCTGCATCTTTAGACACCTAAATACCTCTGGAAAATATGGCCCTTACGAACCCAAGTCCTCAGAATTTTCAGTGACATGTCAGCTCCCAAGTGCTTAAGTCACTTTTGAAAATACACTTGGGTGCTTTGAAAATTTTATCCTTATCTGAAATATGTAAAATAGGGATCACAAAATTTCCTTTTTCTGTCATGTCTGTTTACAGTTGTTAGCTCCTCATGTCAGGGTTTTTCTCTTTCTAGGTGTATACACAGCGACTCAGCTGAATGGGACTCTGATCTCAGCTTCAGACTTTAAAACCACTGTTGTAATAATAATAACTATTATATTATTAATAATTATAGTAAATATCTGCTGTGCAGACAGTGCATGCAGGATTGTAGATTGGTATTAAAAGGAGAATGTTGGAACTGATTATTTTCGTGGATGAGATTTTACAGTTTCATTACAAACAGACCTTGCTGTTAGACCTTATTAAGAAGTGAGAACACAGTGTCTGGACCTGCTTTGGAAACAGACAAACAAATAAGGAAGTGCTTGCTGCATAGTCACAAGGCACATTTATTATTTATTCTTCTGTTATGCACCAGTTTACTTTTCAAAACTAAGTAAAAGTTTATTCCCTTCACTTAATCTAAAATACTTTAAGCTTGGCACATTCATATGATCAGCAAGTTTATTCTGCTTAGAAAATCAGACTGCTTACCAAAAATCCTGAATCTGGATGACGTTTGGAAGTTTCTTTCCAAATATTTCCCATGCTTTCTCTTCTACTCTTTCAGAAACAGAAAGAGTAGAAGAGAGATTTGTAAATATAGCGCTTTGACTGCCTGCTTCAATAACTCTGGCTGTATCCATCTTTTGTCTCTTGCCTCACACTTAGATTGTAAGCTTTTTGCAGAAGGGACCACCTTTTGGTCTTATGTTTGTACAGCGCTGAGCACAATGAGGTCGTGGTCCATGACTAGTGCTCCAAGGCCCTATGCTTATACAAATAATACCTCTCTAAATACAATACGTAGAAATGAAATGAATAGACTCATCAGTTAATTATCTGATTCATTTGGGTGCTCAAATGCCTTTTTTTAAAAAAACGCTCTACCTTCTAATTGCATCTTAAATGTTTGAAATGTGTAACTGGCTTTCCTCTCCCTGCCACTGTTAATTCCATTTGGCAAACACAGATGGTTTGTGTCTTCATCTGGGTACCTCACCTGGGACTCGGGAGACCTGGGTTCAATTCCCTGCTCTGCCACAGATTTCCCATATGACCTTGTGCAAGTCATTTAGACCCACCAGACTTCAGTTCCTCATCTGTAAGATGAAGTTCTACTGATTCAAGTGGGCACTGTGAGGATAAATACATTAAAGATTGTGAGGTGCTTCTGTACTATGGTAATAGGAGCAGGGGCTGCTCCAAGCGTGTGCCTGGGGTGGCAAGCCGCGGGGGGCACTCTGCCAGTCACCACTAGGGGGGCAGGCAGGGTTCCTTCGGCAGCTTGCCTGCGGAGGGTCCGCTGGTCCAGTGGCTTCACAGGCATGCCTGCGGGAGGTCCGCCAAAGCCGCGGGACCAGCGGACCCTCTGTGCTTGGGGAGGCAAAATGTCTACAGCCTCCCCTGAATAGGAGCCATCTAAGTACCCAAGATAAAGATATAGATAGAAAGGAATTGGACTGAGACCAACTGGTTATATTCCTAAGAGTTGAAAGTCAGCACTGAGGTTGTATGGTAAACAGATAGAGCTTCCGAGCTGGGTTGTCAGAGGGACAAAATGTTTGGAATGCCACATCACAGAGACATAATAGTTCCCATGTTTGTTACAAGAAAAGGATCAAGAACACAATCAATGTTTAATCCTCACTGAGGCCCCAAATCTTCTCTCAGATGAACTGTATGGATCCCCATCACAGAAGCTGCTTGCAGTCCATACACAGAAATCCTGTTGATACCAATGGGAGATTTCAATATAAAATGCATAGAATATAAACAGTCCCACTGAGTGGAGTCGTGAACCTTACCCTAGGAATGTAGTCCCAATCAGCCCATTCAAATGAGTCGAGATTTTACCAGATATACATTTATTTCTGTGACTTTAACTGACAAGTCAAACACTGGAAAAGCAGCTGCCAAACTCTTCTGTGGTAGGACAGGAATCTGTCAAACTGTCTGCTTCTTGGTTCACTAGTACAAATGTAGGACTAGATAGTACCTCTAGGCAGATCCCTAAGCAAGGGTAGGTGTGTAAGCTGTACCACTGCAGAAATAGGGTTGCCAGTTTGGGTTGGACATATTACTGGAAGTTTCATCACATGACATAATCTTTAATTAAAGATTGATCTTTAATTCCTGATGGGATTCCAACCTTCACAAGAATAGCCTTGGGAGGCATTTTGGGTCGGAGACATATCTCTGAGGGCTTGTTTACACAAGCATTTAGTCTGTGGCAAGCGGTGGTGTGAATCTACCCCACATTATTGTCCATGCAAACCCTGCTGCTGTGCGCTGACAATTCCTTTAGTGTGCTTTGATCTATCCTGCTTTGAAATAGGAGTAGATCAAAGCACACTAGGGGACTGTTAGTGCACAGCCAGAGAGATCACATAGGCAGTTAATGCAGGGTAGCTTTACACCCCCCACTTGCTGCACACCAAATGTTCATGTGGGACAAACCCTGAGCCACAATTTCTCCCCCGCGTCCTCCCTGCTTCCAACCAGCTGCTGCCACATAACCCAGCTGGCTTAGCTACTCCAGCCACTGAAGTAGAGCAGAGGGAACCAATGTTCTATCCATTTCCCACCCATATGCTTCAGGAAAGGAGTACTGCTGATTACTTAGATATGCCCACAAGCCAGGTCTGGGTAGCTCATCTAGGGAAGAAAGCTGGGTTCTTGCTTCTTCATACAGGTACGTAGTCCAAATCACAACTTAGCCCGATGTTTTTTACTCTTGCCTTGTTAACCACTCTAGTGGCTAAGTACTGGAAATACACCATTTATAGAACATTTCTCAGTGACAATGTAATATCAGGGAAATGGAGTAGAACTGACTTTGAAAAGCAGCAGAGGGTATAGGAAATGTAAACATTCACAAGCTTCTCTGAGGAAGAGCAAGACACAAAAAATGAGAAGGGAGTACATATTGACATGATTATAAACTGCAGATTATATTTCAATTCCTAATGCCTGTGGAACAAAGGGAAGTCTAATGCCACTCAGTTTAAATCCCATTGTCTGAGAAGGCATGCAAAATGGAGAAAGATTTATCATGAGTTCTTTAAGCTCTCAGTTTTCTGCTTAGAAGATATGCGGTCCCCATTTGTAGCCTTTCCTGCATCTTGTTAACTTCAAAATAATTGAGTCTTTATGAGATTGGCAGGAGATCAATGTTGTGGAAAGGGGGGGAAAGTGACTAGGAAAAAAAAATCTTTGCAGCTTGGATGGCTTTGTGAGCCATTACCTTTTGCTTCTATCCCCAATCTCAATGTGGAGCTTTACTAATGCAATCTTCTTAACAAGGGTGTCGGCAAGATATAGATTTCCAAACAGGTTACTATGGAAACCGGTGGTTTATTAAGCCCCCTTTCAACCCCCCTTCCCTTTTTTATATTCTTAGATCTGAGGATGACAATACATATAGACTTAGACTTTGTATTTCCTTCAGTCAAGTTTCAAGGTTCCCTACGGCGCTGGGATCATTTGCCATGGGGAATTACAGTGAATTGCCAGAATACCTAAAATAACACTTTTCTTCTTCTTTTTCTTCCTTTATTTTTTTTCAATCACCAATAGTTCAGCAGTAGCAGAGTGAACAAGGAGAAGGGAAACATTCATGACAAAATGCAAAGTCACTTGAAAAATCATAAACAGGTGTGAAATGGCTCAAAGTAAAAATGGGTCCAAAGATAGGCCAGGCTTTTCTTGGGGGTCACACTCAGGCAGTTTCAAAACCTTTTCCCCCTTTCAAAAGGTCTTCCTGGGTTTTGGTAAGTCTATGTGGGCAATGGAGGCTTGTCAGCTTTATCCCTCTCTGCTACTCTAGCTAACAAAAGTCAGACCCTTCTGAGCTGCAGGAGCTTCCCTCCTGGTTGCTGCCTCTTCATGTGACTGACCAACTCTTCTTTTTAGGCATGCTTCCTCCAACTGGAGCAGATGCTGCTGGTGTCTATTTGGCAGGGAGTGAGCTCAGGGGAGCTTGTTAGCCTTCTTCTGACTGGCATAGGGTTGTGCCAGTTTGCTGCATCAAGGTGATTTAAAAAAATTGTAAATGAACCTGTGTGTGGGTGAGGATCATTTTCTGTATAAAAAAAAATCCAACGCTGGGTGGTTTTGTATATTTCCAATGAGTAAGCAGCTGTTTTCTTGACAAAATAAAAATTAGAGGGTTGAAGAGGTTTGCATACATGTGATTCCATAAGAAGGCTGCTCTAACTTACTTCTGGATGTCCACAGCCTCAGGATCCCATTTCAGCATCCAGAAATAGCCAGAGCACAAAGACTTCCCAGCCACACCCACTTTTCCTTAGCTCCATCCCCTGTGCTTGGCAGGAGGTGGAATGTAGAGCTGCCATATCACTCAAAGACTCCCCCTGTGAAAGAAGCAATAGATACTTACATTACAGAGCTGAGAACTCTGGCATGCCCTGCAACTTTGGAGATATAAAAGATTCCATAATTAGAAACAAGATCATCTGTGGGACATGTGAGTCCAGCTTACAGGAGAGACTGTTGAGAGAAATAGATCTACAAGAGAGAAATGTCTCCAAACAGCAAGAGCAGCTGAATTGTCCAGGAAAAGGCAAAGCTATGACAGCCCCTAATGCAGAACAAGTAAATAGGTGCAAGCTAGAGGAGTACAGGAAGTATGACAGAGGCAGCCCAGCTGAGAATGCAGGCATCATGATCGAGCATATGTACTGTGGAAAGCAATGTTAAAAGCACAAAGAAAAATGTCCAACCTTTGAGTAATAGCAACAGGGTGGTTGGAAAAAGAACGACTTTATGTCCCAGTGCTGCCCGTATCCCAGGAATTAAAAAACTGTACATTCAGTACATGCAGTGACTGAGGACCTAGAGACTGCTAGTGAAAAGCAGGATGCCTGTAGTGTGACTTTAGCACGTCCAAAGACTCTCAATGTACATGCCCTTCAGATGAAAGCTGCCAGCCACTGAATTGTCATATTTTCAATTATGCTGTTGGATCAATGAGCAATTTGAATCCCCCTGGATTATGGAATTAACTGTAAGGTAATCCCAGAGATATTGATAAGTAACAATGTTAGATTGGAGAAATGTGGCCAAGTGGTGGTGATGTATAATAAAACCATTCTGAGGCCAAAGAGCAAATGCAAGCTGTTGAGAAGAAGCCCATGAAATAAAAGACGTTATCACTTGGAGTTTATAGTTGTTGGCACACAGGAGTGCCACTCATTGCTGAGCAGCAGGGCAGTGCAAGCCATGGATCTGGTCACGCTACAAATCCAGAATATCCGCAACATGACAGAGAAGGGTCATTATGGGCCTTGTTCAGGATTCCAACAGAATATAACAACATACTTCAAGGAGATGAAAATCTAGAGGGCAAGCTTAAGTTAGAAATAGAGCTCCTCATGTAGCCCAGGAGACTACAGAAACAGAGAGTTCCACTAGTCCTGGTAGAACCACTAACAAAGGAATTGATAAGCCTTCAAAAAGGAGGCATCTTTATACTGTTGAAAGTAGCACAGAGTGGATCAATAGCCTTTTAGTGGTGAGAAAACCTTCAGGTAAACTGAGGATCTGCACTGATCCAAAAGCAATGGGTCACAGCACATTGCACCAGAATTTGAATGATTCGTCACCAAATGGGATTCTGAGCACAGGATATCTTCTCTTGGGTATCCACAAAGCAACGAGGAGGCAGAGTTTGCGGTAGAGACAGCCAATAGACTGACCACAAAGGCAAAACAGACAGGAAGGGATCTTTATGTGGCAATGTTACACCATGCAATCACCTTCCCAGGCACTAGATAGTAGCCCAGCACAGAAACTGATGGGCTAGAAACTCAAGAATGTTTCCCATGAGGGATAGTCTCCTGCAGCCCAGAAGAGTAATGATGGACAAAACAGAGGCACAGTTAAGCGAATACCATGGCCTTGTCTGCACTATGGGGTTAGGTCAAATTTAGCCGCTTTAGGTCGATTTAAAAATGAATGCGTCCATACAATCAACCCCGTTCTGTTAACCTACAGGGCTCTTAAAATTGACTTCTGTACTCCTCTCCGGCAAGTGGAGTAGTGCTAAAATTGACTTTGCTGGGTCAAATTTGGGGTAGTGAGGATGCACATCAATGGTATTGGCCTCCAGGAGTTATCCCATAGTGCTCCATTGTGATTGCTCTGGACAGCACTTTGAATTCCAATGCACTAGTCAGGTACACAGGAAAACCTTCGGGAACTTTTGAATTTCATTTCCTGTTTGGTCAGCGTGGCTGTCATGGTATAATTCCCCACTCTGAACCTTAGCGTCCAAAAGATGGGGTACCAGCATGAATTCCTCTAAGCTTAATTACCAGCTTAGAACCTGTAGCGCTGCCACCAACCAGGAATTCCAGTGCCTGGTACACTCTGGTCCCCCCAAGACCTTGCCCGGGGAACCCCAAGACCCAGACCCTCTGGATCTTACCACAAGGAAAGTAAACCCTTTCCCCCACCGTTGCCTCTCCCAGGCTTCCCCTCCCTGGGTTACCCTGGAAGATCACTGTGATTCAAACTCCTTGAATCTTAAAACAGAGAGGAAAATTCACCTTCCCCCCTCCTTCTCTCTCCCCCTCCCAGACTCTCCCTGACAGAGAAAGTAATCCTAACACAGAGAGAAAATTAACCTTTCTCTCCCCCTTCCCTCCTTTCTCCCCACCAATTCCCTGGTGGATCCAGACCCAGTCCCCTGGGGTCACAACAGAATAAAAAAATCAATCAGGTTCTTAAACAAGAAAAAGCTTTTAATAAAAGAAAGAAAAAACATTAAAAATTATCTTTGTAAATTTAAGATGGAATATGTTACAGGGTCTTTCAGCTATAGACACTGGGAATATCCTCCTAGCCTAAGTATACAAGTACAAATTAAAATCCTTTCAGCAAAATACAAATTTGAACTCCTTCCAGCCAAATACACATTTGCAAATAAAGAAAACAAACATAAACCTAACTCGCTTTATCTGCCTAGTACTTACTATTCTGGACATATAAGATACTGTATCAGAGAGATTGGAGAGAAACCTGGTTGCACGTCTGGTCACTCTCAGAACCCATAGAGAACAACCAAACACTAACAGCACACTCACAAACTTCTCTCCCTCAAGATTTGAAAGTATCCTGTCCCCTGATTGGTCCCCTGGTCAGGTGACAGCCAGGCTCACTGATCTTGTTAACCCTTTACAGGCAAAAGAGATATGAAGTACTTCTGTTCTATTAACTCTTACTTATCTGTTTATGATAGTGGCAAACTCAGCAGCACAGGTGACCATGCAGTCCCCCCAGAATCATTGAGCGTAGAATGTTTCTACGTTCCCCCATCATCTCTGTCCCTGAGGTTATCGCAGATTAGAAGGCGAAAAAAATGCACTCGCGATGACATGTTTTCTGAGCTCTTGCAGTCCTCCCGCATTGATAGGGCACAGCTTAATGCATGGAGGCAGTCAGTGGCAGATGCCAGGAAAGGACATGATGAAGTGTCTGTTGGGGGAACAAATGGACATGATAATGAAGCATCTGTTGGAGCTGCAAGAAAGCCAACAAGAGCACAGAGCCCCACTGCATCCACTGTATAACCTCCTACTCTCATCCCCATGTTTCATATCTGCCTCACCCAGATGCCCAAGAATTCAGGGAGGGGCAGGGTGGGATGGGGAGGCTCCAGGCACCCAGCCACTCCACTGCAGAAGATGGCCAAAGCAACAGAAGACTGTCATTCAAACAATTTGATTTTTAGTGTGGCTACAATAAGCAATGCGGCCTTGTCCCTCCCTCCTCTCTCACCCCACCCAGACTACCTTGTCCATTATCTCATTTTCTTTTAATTAATAAAAAAAGAATGCTTGGTTTCAAAATAATAGTTACTTTATTTTGAAGTGGGGAGGGTGGTTGTCTTACAAGGAATTAAAATCAACAAAGGGGGTGGGTTTGCATCCAGGAGAAACACACACAATTGTCACACCTAAGCCTGGCCAGTCATTAAACTGGTTTTCAAAGCCTCTCTGATGTACAGTGAATCTTGCTGTGCTCTTCTAATCGCCCTGGTGTCTGGCACAAAATGATTGTCTGCCGTTGCTTTCACGGAGGGAGAGGCAACTGACAAAGTGTACCCCAAACCACCCGCGACAATGTTTTTTGTCCTATCAGACATTGTGAGCTTAACCCAGAATTCCAATGGGCCCCGGAGACTGCAGAAATGTTGGATAGCTACCCACAGTGCACCGCTCTGTAAGTCGATGCTAGGCATGGTAGTGAGGACGCACTCCGCCAACTTAATGCACTTAGTGTGTTCATATGCAATCAACTGTATAAAATTGATTTCTAAAAATCGACTTATATAAAATCGACCTAATTTCGTCGTGTAGACATACCCCAAGTTAGGCAGGCAAAGGAGCTGTGGATCTGAGATCTCTATGCACAAGTGAGCAAGTCCGTGTCCACCCATCAAAACACAAAGCAATAGCAAAACAGTCCTGCTGCAGTGGGACACTGTAATATGCAGTAGCTACAGACAGGACAGCAGTGGAGAAGTAACTGAAGACAGCTGCAGAGTAGTAGCAGACAACCATCACACCAACACTGATTGGACCCAGGCCAGGACTAGGGCTTAGGAAGATCCAGAGCCATCAGATAGCCTGATGGAGGAGAGTCAGAAGAAAGGAGGATTCTGAGCAATACAGAGGACCAACAAGACACCACCCAACAGAATGAAGACAACAACAGGGTAGAAGCAAGTCACACCTCCAACAAACACAAAGTGGGAGACTGATGACCAGCACTCTTGAAGAAATATGAGGACTCACAGGCTGCAACATGATAGTGGTAAGGCCACATCTCAGAGGTGTGTTGGAATAGAGAAGGTTTGGCTGTTTTGAAAGCCACTTCCCATATCTCTTCATCCTTGAATGGATTACTGTGTAAGTGCTGGTACGCCCAGATGTCTCACTTCAAAATGTTTCATTCTATAATTGCCATTACAGCACTGTACACTAGTAGGATTACAAGCATAAGTCAGAACTGTAAGCTGCTGAGATCACCAAGCAGAGCCAAACAACTCAGTCTGGCCAAGGGTGAGCTTTCTTGTGGGCTTTCACTGTCAGGTGAAGAGAATAAAACTGAAGAGATTTCACTCAGACAGGATAAAAGGTCCAGTGGGGTTTATATTTGCCATTCTGGGTTCAGAAGTTTGCCTTCCCTTAGATCTTTCATTAGCTTGACCTTGCTGACTTCTATCCTCCTGTCTCTGATTTCCCCTGAAATAACCTTTATCTTCATTGAGACCTCAAACAGTGGTCTTGTCCCATTCATTCAACTCCTTCTCTCCACTTCTTTAGGCCTGGAAAGCCAAAGAGTTCAGGACAGACTTAACTGTTCTCCTGCCAAAACAAGGGTAGGGTTACTATATCCTCTCACAAGCAACTAGGAGTGAAGAAGATTGGGGAGAGCAGGGTCAGATCCTCAGCTGGTGTTGGTTGGTGTAGTGCCATTGACATCAGTGGAGCTAAATTGATTTACACTTGCCTGAGGATCTAGATCTAGTAATTTAAAAGCTTAAAATATAAAGGAAATGGCCACTTCTTTAGCTGGCATTTAAGAGTATGATTTAGTAATGAAAGTCCCCTTTATTTGCATTCTCTGGAGTTCCTTTTAATGACTGCAACAAGACTCATGAATCCTGAGCCAAAGGAGATAATGGATAAGAAGGACAGCTATCAGGCTGTAGAACTTGCAACAAAAAAGAGACCATTGATGTAGCTAATGCTACCAGCACAAATTTGGTGCATCTGTATTCTTTGGAGCCAGTGTAAAGTGAAGATGATCAGGGTTTATAGCACAGAAGTGAGTCTGTGGGGGATTAGGTTTGGAATATTTCATCAATTATATAGCTATAAGCGATAAAAAAATAATAATACTTTGCACTTGCATTGTGCCTTTCATCCTCAGATGTCTTCTCAAAGTGCTTTATAAACATTAATTAAGCCTCCCATCCTAGTGAAGTAGGTGTGTATTATTATATCCATGTTCAAAATGGAACAGAGACATTAAGTGACTCACACAAGGTCACATCTGTCACGCTGGAAAGGGTTTTCAATAGTCAATTGTTAACATTCAATCACAAAGCTGAAGGCAAATATACGGTGATTTTGGAAGGACAGAGTGATTTTTCTGCTTATGCGTGAAGTTCACATCTATCAGAGATGAAAGCAAATGTTTTGTCTTTGGAATGCAACAAATAGAACCAATTGTCAGATATATTTTAAACAACAATGTCCTATGTTGGATTCCTTTGGTTCTGGTCCCATCTACAAAGTCTGGTCAACTCACCACTACTCCAATTTCAAATCACATCAGCTAAGCATGATGCTACACTGTATAAAGCATATTTTTTCAAGTCTCAAATTTCTAGCAAGTGCAGTAAAATTAAGTTTGTTTGCCACGTGATGCCATCTCCCTCCTTAGTATGTGGTTTTGTTAATAAATGCATAGATTCCCCAGTCCCCCCACACTCCCGCTTCAAAGGCTATGAAGACTTGTTTTCTTAGGAGTCCATTGTTAAAATATTGTCAGAACACAGGAAGTCAATGACAGAGACATGAAAAGAATACAAGAGTGGTGGCTCCCAGTCCTGTGCTCTAACCATTACAACTTACTGCTTCACAACAAGAAAATCATATACAGCCTGCTATTCAAAAGAGCTCAGCTCTCATTTAGGCATCAAAACAAGTGAACTGATTCTGAAAAATAGTCACAGCATGCTGAGTTCTTTTGAAAATCAGCCCATACACACTGTTGAAAATCTAGTTTGTATTTTTCTGACTACAATGGCATATGAGGTCTTTTGGAAAGCTGAGCCATAGTAAATGGGAGGAGACATCTGAGAGAGTGGAGCCATCATGCCACAAATCCATATGGGTACAAGCGGGTGGCATGGAGCTATGGACCACCCATTTGTAATGTTTAATGACACATTTAATCCTAAGACTTTTTCACTGGTAAAGATTGTGCTTATTTGTGCAGGGGGTACTGAAGTTCTAGCTCAGTTGATATAATAACAATATCATCTAGTTCTTACACAACACTTTTTAAATCACCAGATTTCAAAGCACTAGTATCCTCATTTCACAGAAGGGGAAACTGAGGCATAGGAAAGTGAAATGACTTGCCCAGTATCATCCAGTAGCTAAACCAGGATCAGAACACAGGTCTTTGAACCCTAGTCCTGTGTGCTGTTCACTATACCACACAGAAAGGAATTAGAGACTCTCCCAAAAATAAATATATTTCATTGTGCCTATGTCCTGACAAAGCATGTCAATGCCTGATCAAAACATCTTTTGAAAAAGGCTATTTAGACTAGAGAAGAATCAAATGAAGATATCTATGTCTGAAATATCACTCTGGATTAAATTTTCCCGGTGATTACCTTTTTCCTAGACGGCCTCACTCTTGTAGCAAGAAAATGATATCATGTTGGTGTAATGTACGTCTTCCTTTCTCTTCTGTTTTCGCTGCCAAGTGCACTAACAAGGCAAACATTTGCAGCTTCCGATTGTGGAGGTATAATCTGTTCCCTAATGCAGAACTCTTTTCCGGGAGAATAAATTTCTTTTACTGGAAACATAATACAATGCAGAAACAGCAGGGTTTATTATCGCTCTGCTGTGTCTTTGAGGAGGGATGGAATCAACATATCTTCAAAAGGCAACAGAAGGATTAGTAACTATAATATCTGTAATGGTGTCTGTTGTAAACACACACACGCTGTAGCTCTCCGTCTCTTGATAACATCCCTTTTTGACCTCACTTGCCAGAGAACTATATGAAATTGCTCATTGTATGGTGGGATGTCTTGGCAATTGAAAATAACTGGCAATCCTACCCTACTCCAAACTAAGCAATACACTCTGAAATCCAAGATAAAGACACATGCCAGGAGTAGGATATATCAACATTAGTTTTGATTATAAAATAATGTTCCAAATTATATTAAGCCCGAGACTAAGCATTCTTCTCAGGCTTTGCTGCCATGGTTGACATTTTCTACTGTGCTGGGCCTCCAAGAGGTGCTGCACAGAAGGCATAAACCAGGGAAAGCAGGGGCAAATGTGGCTATAACCCACCCTCAGATTTGGTGACACAAACATTTTGTGAATTTGTATCAGTGTCACCAAATTGTTTTGGGAAAAACAAAGGAGCAATCAAAAACATTGAAATTCGGTTTCAAGTCAACATTTTTTTAAGCAAAACATTTCAATTTTTCATTTCAGAAAGTCTCCAGAGGGGCAAAACACTCCCTGGCACAAATTAGAGTAGCCCCAACCATTCTCTAATTTATGTCATCTTCCCAAGGGCTGCCCCACAATCTGGAGCAGCCCAAAACTCCCTTTCTGCACACCTGGAATGCCCCTGTGCTAGGGTTAGTGAGGGTACTAGAGTAGAGGCAGTAAAATCCTCCCCAAATCCCAAGCCATACAGTTCCGGTCCCTGTACTTCACTGCAGCAACCCTGGGCTGTAGGTGGGACAGAATTTGTCCCATCATGTTTACTTTCTTCCCCAGCCTGCCTCAAGACCCAACTATCTCAAACCCTAATACATTTTCTCTGCCTAAAGGCTATTCCTGCCTCCCTTACAGCAAGGTGAGTTGTACTACGGAGTCATCAAGACCCTTTAACTCTTTTCCAGCAGGCCCGCCACCAGCTGTGGTGTTTCAGACAAAGGCCTGGTCTACATTGGGGGCAGGGAGGGATCAATCTAAGTTACGCAACTTCAGCTATGTGAATAACATTGCTGAAGTCGAAGTACTTAGACCTACTCACCGCGGTGTCTTCACTGCAATGAGTATACTGCTGCCGCTCCCCCATTGACTCCACCTGTGCCTCTCATGGCACTGGAGTACAGGAGTCGACGGGAGAGCGCTCGGGGGTCGATTTATCGCTTCTAGCCTAGATGCGATAAATCGATCCCCGCTGGATCGATCGCTGCCTGCTGATCAGGCGGGTAGTGTAGACATACCCACACTTTGCCAACCTCTTATAGTAACACAGTCATTGATTCCAAGAGTCCAGTACTGCAGGGCAGGAAAAGAATAAGCTTGCTCTAATTAGATTCTTCAATAGTTTTAAATCTGCTAGTACATAGTACAGAGATGAGGGATAAAACTATCCCACCAATAGATTGATAGGCTGATGGATTGATTTTTTTTTTAAATAAGTCATATCGCATTGTTTTAAGGCCAGATCCAAAGTCCTCAGCAGGAGTCTGCCCATTGTCTTCAGTGGGCTTTGAGTCAGGTTGGGTTAGGGTAGTACATGTTTCAAGTTGGGAGAGCTCAAATTCTTGCTTAGATCATAAGTGAATATGAGTTTCAGCTTCTGCTCCCCAGTTGTCCACATCATGAATCAGCACATTATATAGCATAACTGCACACTGTAGTCAGCTCAGTTCTACCAACCAGTCAGGAGTGAGCTGAGTAGGATTTCAGCCAGGAACAGCAAAGGATGTTTCAGGTCAGGAATGAGGCATAACAGCAGGACAGTGTAGAGGCCATTAGTTTCAAAGGGGAAAGGGCTCTAGTTAACATCTTTTCTTGACTGAGCTGTTCTTACTCTTTAACATATGTTGGGCTAGATTATGGGTGGTGCACCAGGTGTATGGATGGAAACATCCCAGAAAACCTTGCCACCTCTTACACACCTGTGCAGGGGCATCCAGAATGCAATGGGGCAAGCTAGTGTGGCCAAAGATTCTGTGGCAAAGTAGCATTAGTGTCACCAGGACTCAGTACCCTAGTGCACTCTCACTAATGGTTTGATCATACAGCTGGGGGCAGTATTTGATACAACCCCCTTTTTATATAAGTATATGTGCACTTCTAAATATGCTCCCACCACCAGTGCCCTTGGAGGGATTTGACTTGCCTCTGCAGGAGACTGGGCATTCCCAAACAGTCCTGCAGCCACCCTCACTCAGCATGATTCTGGCTGTGAAAGCTGGAAGAGAGCCCTAGATGTTTCAGGCCTTTATTACAGTTATTATCCATACAGGTGTGCCTGACACTTTACAGCTCTAATTCCTTTTTCTTTGTGTAGAAAAGTGGTGAGAACTCATCAGCCTATAATCACAATGAAGGCTGTAGTCACTAGTAGTAGACATTTAAATAAAAGAAAGATTAAATATTTTTGTAAAATATGGAGAGTATCTTTAGACAGCAGAGTTAATTAGGTGTTGAAAATTTAGTGATCTGTTTGACATCACAAGAATAATAGATAAGAAGTACTTCTACTAAAACTGCAACCCCTTGGGCTTCAAATTCAGTTTCTATGCAACAAAAGGCAGACAATGAATCTTCTGTTACACAGTTTAAATGAAATCCTTAAGAATGTACAGGTTTTATATTATATTGTTCTCTCCACATGCATGAGAAAATACTATCTGTGTGTGCACGTGCACGTGTTTGCCTGTGTGCAATAGTGTGAATAATGGATTTTTTTAGTTCACTGGCAATCATTGGTGTAAAATGAAAAGCTTCATTTCAACAAAATCAAAATGTTTTGTTTCCATTTTTTGTTTAATTTTCTTTTTAAAATCAAGTATATTTTAAAGGAAATTTTGAAATGAAAAGTTGTTTCGGACCAAAAAAATCAAAATGTTTTGTTTAAAAAGTGTTAACTTGAAAGTTTGCAATATTAACATCCTCCCTCAGAGCACTATCCTTGCTACCATGGATGTCATCTCCCTGTATATCAACATCCCTCACAATGACAGAATTGTTGCCTACCTCAAATATCTACCAGATAATCGACAACACTCAGATTATCCACCCCAAACACCTCACCAATCTCATCTTTACCCATAATAATTTTACATTTAACAACAAACATTGTCCAACCATGGGAACAGCCATGGGGAATAGAATGGATCCAAAATAAGCCAGTCTTTTTATGGGCCACCTCGAGGAAGAATTTCTGGTCAAATGTACTACAAAACCAAATATATACCTGAGATACAGAAATGATATTTTCATCCTCTGGACAGATGATCTACACTCCCTCATAGATCTCTACCACAACTTCAATAACCACTATCCATCAAACTCTCTCTCTAGAACACTCCCATCCCAGCATCAACTTCCTGAACGCCATGATCTGTTTCAGCAATGGAACCCCTATAGACAACTAGATACAAGAAGCCCACAGATCACCACACCTACCTCCAAAGATCGAGTAACCACTCCAAACACACCAAGAAATCTATTATCTACAGCCCGACACTCAGATACCACAGGCTATGCTCCAAGGAGCGACTCTGGGATATACACCTTAACACATTTAAAACCACCTTCACCAAACAATAACACGCTACCAGAGAAGTAGATTGTATTATGAAATGGGCCACCCAAATACCCCAACAGAAACTGCTTCAATGTAGGAAAAAAATCCCACTCTGTCTGCACACTCCTAGTTGTCACCTACCACCCCACACTGGAACCCATATGGGATATCATTAAACAATTAAATCCCATAGTCGATGGAGACAACATTATATACAAAAAAATATTTCCCAGATTTCCTCTTCTGGCCTTCAAATAACCCTCCAGTCTCAGCAAGTTCATCATCCAAAGCAAACTCCCACAGACCAGGACACACCAACTCAAAGTGGCACCAGCCCCTGCCATAAAAACAGGTGCAAAACCTGTAGACATACCTCCACTGCTGTGATGATAAATACCTCCCATAATACACCTTTCAAGATCAATGGGTCCTACACATGCGTATTTAAACAGGTGGTGTACCTCATCCAGTGCACTAAATTCCCCAATAACAACTATGTGGGTGCAACCAGCCGATCAATACACTCTTGAATGAACTGACATGCAAAAATGAAAAAGACAAAACACCATATCATCCATGGGTGAACATTTTTCTCAGAATGATCACTCAGTATCTGACCTCTCAATAATCATCCTCAAAGAAAACTGGCAGAACACTTTTAAAGACAAGCCTGGGAACTTAAATTCATAGCTCTGCTAGACAGCAAAAATCATGGACTTAATAAAGACACTGGATGTACAGTTCATTACAACAATTTGTGACACATCAACCCTCCTATGTCCTATGACTGTAGGAGTGTTAACTTCACCTTAAAAAGGTCTCTTGCAACATATGTTAACTCCTTATCTGTTCCACTTTGTATTTAGCTCAGACACTCTGAGTTCCTTTCCTAGACCTGAAGCAGAGCTATGTGTAAGCTCAGGCCTGGTCTGCACTGGGTGGTGGTGGTGTGTGTGTGTGGGGGAATTGATCTAAGATATACAACTTCAGCTATAAGAATAGTGTAGCAGAAGTCGATGGATCTTAGATCAACTTAGATTGATTTACTTCGCATCCTCGTGGCATGGGATCCATGGCCTCCACTCCCTTGTTGACTCCCCTTCTGCCTCTCACCCTGGTGGAGTTCCGGAGTCAACGGGGAGCGCGTTTTGGGATCGATTCATCGCATCTAGATGAGATGTGATACATCGATCCCTGATAGATCGATCACTACCCGCTGATCCAGCGGGTAGTGTAGACATACCTCAAAAGCTTGTCTCTTTCACCAACAGAAGTTGGTCCAATAAAAGATATTACTTCACCCACCTTGTCTGTCTAATATCCTGGGACCCACAGCTTCAATAACACTACAGATGACTTGAAACAAAACATTTATATTGTTTCAGAGATTTTTTGGTTTGCTTGTTAATTTTCACAAATCAATTTGGTGAAACTGATACAAATTTACTAAATGTCTCAGTATAGGCCAGAAATGTTTCAGACAAAAATTTTGCTCGTGTGCAAGTACATATGTTTGTGTATAGTATATAGTCGAGATTTTGGTCTGCCCAAATCTCTAAAGAAGTCTGATGTTTAAATGATGGCAGCTCAGCTCTTAGTCCTAGCCAAGATTTCCCATAAATGTGTGCCTGGTTCATTACATTTCAGCGATGAAGCAATTCCTGAATGTAAAACACCCAGGGCTGAAAAGCCCCAGAGGTAGAATATTGTATTGGTCTTATATTCAGTCAAAGTCACTTCCATTTCCATCAGGTGACAAGGGCTGATCTTAATAAACCAAGATGCAAAAAAACATAATAGTGCAGCATTAGACTAGCTATTAAAATTCACAGATGATTATTCCATTTCAAGACGATTCCAGATGTAAAATCTCAAGCATCGCTGAAGGATTTTACTATTGCCGATAAAATGCTGTAATTAGTCTCCAAAAATGTGATTAAAAAAATATATTAAATACGTATTGCACAAGTGTATTTCTATTTTATACAATATCCCCCCAAATTAGTAGCTAATAAGGGATTATGATTATAAAAACACATTTTCACAACAATAAACCTATGAATATAACATCATTTACTACTTAAGAAATACCCCCGGCCCCCAAAAGTCAAAGTAGACACATTGTCTAACCTCAATTCCCTTTTTATTCCTCTATCATATTCAGCTACAAGTGCCTACAATAGGAAATCTAACTTGGCTGGCTTCATTCCATTTTGGCCTTAAACAATGCAAGTGACACTTAGCTAACACAAGACTTCCTACCAAGGGAGTACCGATGGGGCAGTTGTTTGAGAAAGGATAAAGTATGAAAAGAAACCTTGAACATTCAGAGGAAGGATAGTCTTGTGATTAAAGCATGAGACTGGGATTTGTATGCAGTGCCGTTGTAGCCATGTCGGTCCCAGGATATTAGAGAGACAAGGTGAGCAAGGTAATATCTTTTATTGGACCAACTTCTGTCGGTGAGAGAGACAAGCTTTTGAGCTGCACAGAGCTCATCTTAAGGTCTGGGGTCAATACTCCGAGTGGAGCATCACAGCTAAATGCAAGGTGAAACAGATTGTTTAGCATAAATAGTTAGCGGGTACTCTAAGGGACCAGCCAAGGAAAAGTGACCCATTAACATCTCTGCAGTCACTGGATTTAAGGCTTATTACAACAATCTTTAACCAACTAACCCCCTCTTTTTGTCCTATGACTGCAGAGGTGTTAAGAGACTAGAGGTCATTGTTCTTCTGGTTAATGGTTCAGGAAAGCATCTCTATTCAGGACAGCATTCAAGCATGAAGCCAATAAGACTTAATCACATGCTTGAAGTTAAGTATGTTCCTAAGTGATTTCCTGAAGCAGGCAATGGTGGGGAGCTGCTGAGTACTGAGAACTTTTGAAAAACTGACCCTTAATTTCTGATGCAGAAGGAAAGCACTTTGAGCATCCTGCTTGAAAAGGGATGATTTTCCAAACTGGGGCCTATGTGCCTTAGTTCCCACCTGTACAATGTGGATTGTGATACCTCATTTCTTCCATTCTTTGTCTTGTGAGTTTATCCTGGGAATTTTCAAGAGACATAAGGGAGTTAGGGTGTCCAAATCCCATTGAACCTCTATAGGAGTTGGAACTCCCTTAAACCCTGTTGAATAGTCCAACATTAGATTGTAAGTGCCTCAGGACAGGGACTGTCACTATATGTCTGTACAGTGTCTGACATAACGGGGACTTGATTTTATTTGAGGCTTCTTGTTCGGGCTGGTGGAAAATTTGCTGGCAAATCTCTTATTTGATGGAAAATTGGGTTTTTGCCAGAACAAAAAAGTTCATGGAAAGTATCTTCTTTCCTCCAATGCTAGCAGTTTTTCATAAAAACCTGACAACTTTTTTTTGAGGGGGGGTGGATTTTAATGAAAAGATGAAATTTTCCAGTAGGGAAAAAAATTAATTCTGACCTTCTGTGCTCATGTTACTTTAAATTAATGAATAATAAGAATCGAGAAAGAATAGAACAAGTCTGCAGAAAATTATTATTCTGCAGTCTTCCTCAAGTATTCAGGCTGTCAGTTGCTAGACAATGATCTGAAATTATACTCTCCCTTTTTCTTGCTACCCTTAAGAACTCAGTGGATTTTTTTTTTTTACCAGCAAATAACAAAAATATATGTAGGACTATAGTTATCAAGATATGATATAATTACCAGTAATTTTCTCACACCTCTTTGAGAGGTACATAATAATAAAGAAAACTGGAAGCTATTTCAATTTTCTCTGTGATATTAAAGCAATTAAAATGAGTTGGGTAACAAAGCAAGGATGGCCTTAAGAAATTACAAGCTCCAATGGCACTAGTGTGGGTGGGTGGGCCGCTTTCAAATTATCAAATCCTCAAATGTGTAATAATATAGGTCATGATTTTCAAAAGTACTTTAAGTGCCTTGAAAATCAATGAGACTTGCGCTTCTACATCATTTAGAGTGCTTTTCAAAATCAAAATCTGAGCTGAAATCTGAAGTAGCAGTCTTCAGATAATCATGTGGGGCCCATTTGAAGTAAACCAAATTAAGCCCAATTTTACTAAACATACCATAGCATTCAGATCTAAAGCACTGGTGATATGAAACCTAGGGATCAGATTCTGTACTCATTCACATCCCTCTAACTCAAGAGAAACTACCTTCACTTCTATATTCCTGCTCTCAGGAAACTAAATTGGCCTCCTATTTTAGAAAAGCTAGAAACTTCCAAAAATTATCACAGCTGTGACCCTAAGAGCCCCTTTATGCCAACTGGCAAAGGGCACACTCAACACATTGTTGTCAGAATATTTAGATAAACAGTGTCTTGTAAGGTATCATATAAAAACTGGGGACACGCTGGTCATTACATGATGTGCATATGCCAGGGCCCAGACGAGGTAGGACAAGCTGCTAGCCTGATCCCTGACTAATTTAGCTGCTAGACAAGTAATGAGTTCAGCTGTACTGCCTTGGAACTGACAGAGTGGCCACAGCTCCTCATTGGCTGGTGGTTTAGCAGCCCTGCTGAGAAGCCTGGCTCTCCCACAGCAAGTTAGCTGCTTCTGGATGGATACCATGTTTACAGCTGTGCTTGCCTGCTCCTAGCTGTTGTTCCAGTCCCTGCTCCTGCTCTGTTCCAGTCCGTTTCCAGTTCCCACTCTCACTCTGCTCCAGCATCTGTTCCCCTCTGGCTTTAATCCTTGGCTGCACCCTGAGCTTATAACTTTGGTTGATCCTCCAGCTCTGGTATTTGGCTTTGGTCTCTCCAGTACTGATTCTCAGCTCCATCTCTGGCCTATGACTTTGATTTACCCTCAGCTCTGGCACTGTATTTCTGTCCCTCTGGTTCAGACACTTGGCTCATTCCAGGAGTCTGCCTGCCCTGGAACCAGCTCTAACCATTAGGACGAACTCTTGTTTCAGCCTTTAGTTCTGACTGCCCATGGCCCAGCCAGCTGCAAGGTGAGGGGTTATGTATATAGAATTACATATGTGTGCTGGAAATAAATTCTTAAAATATGGTTTGGAGGCAGTGAATAAACAAGCCTGCTTTAGACAAAGGAAAGTAGATTTACCTGTCTATGTGGTTCAGTTACAGGCAGGGGACAATGAAAGTACATTACATATAACATAAACCGAGTAATTGAACTAACAAGCGGCGGAGGAAACAGTATGGTGGGCACACCAGATGAGACACAGTAGTGTGAACCCCCAGGAGGTCAATCTGGCTTTTGAGGCAAATACAATGAACTATGGGAAGTATAACAGGAGAAAAAGACATTCTAGTTGTCCCTCTATCCACTAAGTGATGTATAGAATCTTCTGATTCCGTAACTCCTTCTACCAGAAGAGCTGGAGATGCTAGTGGCTTGATGTTCTTAAGAAAGCTGCTTAGGCAAAAATAGTAGATTGCTACAGGTCTTGGACACAAGAAAGTGTGTTTTATTTTGATTTATTTGTACCCATTTTCTGTTTCTGCTATCTCCACTTAGTATACTTAAATCTGTTCTTTATTAATAAACTTATTCTTAGTGTTATTATAAACCATGTCAGTGTTTTGTTTTAAGGTAAGGTGTGTGTCCTCAGGAAGCCAGCGGGCTGGTTTGTCTTTGGATGCAGCAAACATAACAATTCTGTGATGAGTGTCCAATGAAAGGCACTGGACACTGCAGAGAGACGTTTTGGGGAACTTGGGAAATGTTACTGTGCCAGGCAAGGATAAGACTGGCACAGTCTCATTGCATTTGCTGGTGAGGCAGACAGACAAGTGTGGTAGGCAGCTAACACATAGTTTAAGGTCCAGAAAAGTTCTTCCTTGCTGAGACAGAGATGTAAAAGTCGTTTACGGTTCTGGGTGCCCTGAGAAGAGCATCACAATGGCTGGCAGAGAATTAATCCATTCTGGCTTCTATATGCCTTTATTTGTATGATCCTTTGGATCATCATACTTTCTTTCTTCTGGCATCAGTGAATTGCTTGTGGAAATCATTACCTTGCAAACATTTCTGTAGAGTGTAATCTTAAATTGTTTACTAGGCTACAGTGAGATTTTCATCTACCAGAGTCTCAAATACAGAGATATCATCATGTAAAGAAATGCAACACTGCTGTTGTAGAAAAGCTACATATTGATCTTATCCATTCTCAGCATTCAGCCTCAAAGACTTGCAAACTGCTAAATAAGCATTTAAACCCAAATAGTGTGCTTAAGGTGTTATAGGGAATGAGATCTCAGAATAATTCTCTCTCAGATTGGGATAATATTTCTTATGACATTCAAAGATATTTCTGGTCCAGCACATGAATATAAATCAGTGCATAATTGTATAGAATTGCTTGTGCAGAATCAGGGTGTTAAGAATTGTAAATTGTTAGAGATATGATGAAAATTTAAGTCACCATTGTCTGCATGGTGTAAGACTGTCCCTTTCTACAGTAATACCTTTTAGGAGAGATGTTATTAAAAGAACTATAAACTGACTTTGGGGATTTAGTTTTGATGGCCATACAGTGACAAATTTGTCAGTTACATCCTTGAAATAAATGGGAAAAGAAGTAGTTCCAGAAGAGGGCAAAAATTGCACCAAAAAACAAATGAACACAAATGAACTAGAAAAGCAAATAAAGTCACACTGTTGCAGTTAAGATCAGTGCTTTGTTGGATAGCGCCAAATGCAAAAAAAGGCTCTTTTGTTAGGAAAAATAATGCTAGGATTGTTGTGGGGTTAATTTCGGAGACCCTATCCTGATTATTTATCTGCAATGACACTCAGGACAGCAGCCTTGCTAGCCATGTACATAATTTAGACAGACGTGTCAGGTAGACTGGAGATCAGTATAGGCCGGTGGAGTGTTTTCAGTCTTGTGTGTGCATGCATGTATATGTTTGCTTTGTTGTTTTGTTTTGTAGCACCTATATGGTGCTTTCTGTGTCAGTTAATTACCATCTGTATGATTTTGCTTAATGGTATCATTTGCTTGTTGTGACTATTCTATTGAAATAGGCCCCCATCTTGCAAACTCGCACATGCTTAGCTTTAATAATATAATAATACTCGGCTCTTACATAGCGCTTTTCATCAGTAGATCTCAAAGTGTGTTGCAAAGGAGGCAAATATCATTAGCCCCATGTAGCATGGGGGAAGTCCCACTGTAATCCATGGGACTACTTGCTTGCTGAAAGTCAAGCACAGGCCTGAGTGTTTGCAGGATGGGGATCATAGTATGTACTGAAAATACAAACAAATGTTAATAAAAGGGAGAGCAACCTCATGGGGAATCAATGGCATAGGAGGTTAGGACACTACAGTTTTACACACACATACACAGAGAGAAATACATATTATTTTGTATAGTATCTTTCATAAAGAATGTATAGAAACAAATAGCAGCAGCAAGATTGAGAAACCAAGAGGCTTAGGTATGCAAGAAAGAAAAGATAAAACAGCAGCTGTGGCCTGATTAGAGACAAAGACTGTCTGGGGCCAGAAAGTTAGAGGGAGGTGTCTTCAGATGGCAGAAGCTGCAAAGAATAAGTGACCATGGAGGCTCTGCATGGAGGAAGGACCCACTGGAGCAGAAAAGAGCACTAAGAGAAAGACAACATCCATAGGGCAATAAGTGTAGAGCTGGGTTCAAATCTTGATTTTACAAGTTACTTTAATGGTCTAATCTATCTCATCATAAACACACCACAAAAATGCAGCATGACTAAATCTTTGCGGAGGAAGGTCACAAACAGGAATAGAATGGCTGGAAGTTGCTCAAGGCAGGACTGAATTGTACTGGCAGTGCTTGTACCCAAGATGGTAAGGAACTGAAAAAGGTCTGAATGGAATACTTAATTTTACTTGAACTGAATGAAATGCAGGTGAGGGCTCATTCTCACATTACTGGTGTCATGGCCATTCTGAGTCAGCTTTAATTAAGAAATGTACATTTCTGACACTTGCATAGGCTTTTTTTTCAAGGGGGAAACATATGCAAAATACTGTGTGTGTCCATTCCATTCTCCTCGCTTTTGGGGTCATTCACTGTCTACTTCCACTTATTCTGGGGTGTGCACATACTACAACTCCCCCCTTAGTTAAATGTATAAACAAGCCAAAGAAACCTAGAGAGGAATACATAGCTGGTGTCTCTTAAGCAAAAGTTGCACTTTACATCTAGTTCAGTAACTTCATATAAAAACCCTAGTTCAACAGATTGGAAATAATCACGACCTTTTATTATCTTACTGATGTGTGATGCCTACCTGCTGTTAGCATGGCTGGGGGAAGAACAATCCAAACTAGTGATGGGAGGATGCTTAAGGGTTGGGAAGTTGGGTTTGACTTGAATTAGTATCCAAAAGTATCTGTAACTTTTTAATATGCAAAACTGGGCTTGAAATCTTACAGGGATGGGCTTCTTTGAGGTTTCTGGTATTTCTGCTTTTGATTCTAGCTGGAAATACCACAATAACATCTTTTCTCTTAGTAAAAGGCTTACAAAATATATACTTCTTAATTACACATAGATCTTTTTTAAAAAGTTTAGTTAGGCTCTGGTACTAAAAAGGGTGAAAGTTTTGGAAGGGAGTCTAATGTTATCCAAATTGGTTTAGTAATATCTCATCCAAACACATTCTTAAACTTGAGCTTTCTGTTCTTTACCATGGAGACAGTCATTGTTAATAGCCTTCTGGATAATCAAATCCAAACTGCTCTATTAAATTAACTCAAAATTAATAATCAGAGAGGGCCCCAGAGGTGAATTAGAGTGAGCAAAGTGTTAAGAACACTGAAATGAGGGGGAAGACACAGAGCAGGATTAAAGAATAAAGAACAGATAAATAAAAGCAATAGTAATTGGGTACTATTTAAGCGAAGCCTGTAGAAATCTCTCTTAGTGTGGGTTATAGCAGAAATCCATTTATCTATATTTCAACATGTCTTGCAGTCTGATTCTGAGCCAGGTGCATGAGGAATCGGTGAGCACTTGGGTAGTCATTAATAATAGTATAACTAATAAAACCAGTACTGTTTCAGTTCACATTCACTCTGGCCATCACAGTAAAGAAATTCAGGTCAATAGAAAGAACAAACTCTATAACAATGCATGGGGCTAGTTTTGTATAGAACGGCATATTTTTCTTCTCAGCTGTGCAGTGCTCCAAGCAACTTGATGTGCTTCTTTAGAAACAGAAAGATTAAAATAGGAGACTATACTTAGGTACCCTGCAATGGATAAATAAAGAAACAATTCTGAATGAATACATTTGAGAGGCTTTCTTTTCATTTAAAATATTGATTTAAGAATATCAAAATTGTTGCAATAGGCCAGATACTCAGCTGATGTAAATTGGCATCACTCCAGTGACTTCAGTTTACACCAGCTGTGGATCTGGTCCAACACCTCTAATCATCACCGATAACAGAAAGGCCATGGGCCAGATCCTCTTCTGGTCATAACTAACTATCTCTGCAAGTAACTTTCCACTTGAGTGTTAGAGTGAATATTTTGTGTGACCCAGTGACCTCGTGGTGCCAACTAGCGGAAAGCACAGAGGAGCACAAGGTTTAAAAGGATCCCCTGGGTCTGTTATCTACATACTAGTTGACCAAAGAGTATTGTGTAAGATCTCTACTGAAAGCCTGTGTCACACAGGTCATCATAATCAATGTAATGCATGTATGGACAATACATGTATCTAAACTGAAAATTATATTTTTATGGTCTGTGAGTCGGGGCCAGTCACCAGAAGTTGTTAAATTTCTTTCAGGCAAAAGATGTTTATATATTGGTCTGTCTAGATGTAAATTGAGTATTATATGGTTCACAGTGGGTGCTTATTTATATCTGGCCTGAATGCTAATGAAAGGATTGTGAAATCTTCAGGGAGAGGGAAAGTACATGAGGGAATAACACAGCAGGAGGGAGTCCTGTGTACAAGTGAAGACAATGGATTTGGGGACTGTAATTGTAGATACAGGGACTCATTCTGGATCTTTCTCCTAGGAAGTAATAAACTTTTGCAGTGAGTTTATTCCTGCAAAAAGGATCACAGCCAGCCAGTCTATTAAATGCTGTGAGAAGAAAGTTGGATGAGATAAACTTCATTAGACAGAGGGTATCTTGTTTGTGTAAGTCTAGGCTCTAATATGTGTGTTATGATTTTATTTTATATGTAAGCTTTTGTTTCCAGTATTTCTGCTTTGTATGATTTGAATCTCACTGTTCTTTGCTAAATAAACATAGACTTGCTTTCTCTATCAACAAATCTAAGTGCTACACATTAAGAGGATAGTATTCTGTGGTGTAACTGGTAATTCATGATGGACTATACCTTTGAGAATAGAGGATCTGGGAATTCTGAGCGTGTCTAGTCGAATGGGGGCTGGACATTACCAGCAGAGGACTGGAGGGCTTGGGGACTGCTGTGTGCCTATTGCTAACCTGCAGAGGGACAGCAGAGGCTGCATAGGCTGAGAGGGGAGTGCTTGTGCTGAGTGTGGCTGATGGAGTCAGGGAGCTGACCACTGGCAGGCACAGACAAGGCTTCTTCATGCTCAGAGCAGGTGGTAGCAAGGTGCCTCACAACCCTGGGTATCCCTGGGGGAAGTGTCACCTCTTGTAGTACAGTTTGAGGAGTCTAGCAGTGTTTCAAGTTTGTGATAGTAGTTTTGCTTTGTCAGATTTATCTGAAGCAATTCTGTTCGTGAGCAACTGTTATTTTGAAAACAATTACCAAGTTGTGCTATGGATGAACATTTGCTTTGTGTTTGCATCTGATGTGAATGATGCAAATCTAGGTGCTGGTTCAGGAGGGACCTTAAACACGTGCTTAACTTCAAACGTGTGCTTGTGTCCCATTGACTTTAAGCTGTGTGTTAAGCTGTGTTTGAGTTCCACCACTCTGGACCCATGTGCTCTTAAATTTCACTTGGATGCTGTAAGGCTGCAGCACTGTCTCTTTCCTTGGCCTCTCTGGCACACTTCCTGGGCATAGAGTCTCTGCTACCCCTTCTTGGATATGGGATCTCAAAATCTTAGCTACTCAAGGCCCGCTACAACCAATGCTGACCCCTCAGACTCTCCAGTAGCTTTCTTTTTTTCCCCAGGTCTAACCTTGTGCATACTCTGGGTTAATAGTTACCTCTTCAGGGACATATGATGGGGAAGCAAAGACACTCTTTGCAAAGGGTTTCCATAACTAATCACAGAAATATGCAGGTCTAGACAAAACAGTAAAACACCTGCACTCATTTCCCTGCCTCAGTTTCTTCACCGCTCTTGAGCATTTTTTGGGCTTAGGTCAAATTCTTCTAAGGAGTCCAGGATTCCCCACTCCTGCTCATGGCTTCTCATCTGAATCATGGGCCTCTCTCCTCTGCAGGCAATTTCCTTCTTCATTGGTTGGCCCCTCAGTTAAAATGTATTGTTCTGCTACAAAAGCATGCCCTTCTGATCTCTCTCCTCAACTTCCCTTGTCTTTGTGATCCCTCTGAGTCCCTCTGCCCCGCCCTACCCTACCCTGGCTCTGTGCTGTATTTTTTAAGACAGTACTAAGAACTGACTTCTTTGTTCTTCAGTCTGGGGAATTTCCATTCTCCAAACCCCAGGCCCCTGCAGAGAAGTTGATGAAAACTGGTTTCCCCTAGGATGCGGCCATCACATTGTCCTAAGATGTCACAAAGATTTAATGTCACAAAGATTTAATGACCTTCCATTGTCACTCATCTGGGTGATATGTGACACAGCCCTGACAGCAGATGGTAGATGCCTAGATACACTGAGGGGTTCAATGATACACTGGTGTCATAAGATCAACCAGAGTATATAAGTTCTACGTAGAAAGATTCCCCAAATAATCATAAATATAAATGTACATTTTTCCAGGAGAGCAAAATTGGCCACATGCAGTAACTTCACTCATTTCATGGCAACTTTGCTACCTTTTCCAAGATTTTTGCTTCTTGAACAATGCAGGTCTTGCCATCCAGGGGGTAATTTGAAATTCATAGCATCCAAAGACAAAATTAATATGTTCTAAGAAGAAGAAAAAGATTCTGGTTCACTTGTATTGTAGAAGGCAGCTCGGATACATTCTATCATTTATGATTTTTAACAAATAGTTTGAGACTATCGATATGAAATATCTATTTTTTTCCAGAGTCATTTTAAACAGATTTAAACACAGTTTGAAGATTACTTCCCAGATGGCCCTTCTTGCATAAAAAAGAGGTGAATAGGTGACCCATTTATTGTGGAAGTAGTTAACAAAGGTAGACCTGATGATCCTTTAGCAGAATTATTTTGTGGTAACACTTTAAAACTGAGATTACAGGCAAGATTTTCATTTTGTGTACATCAGCATAGCTATCCTTAAATCAATGGAGTTCATATCAGTTTACCCTAGCTGAGGATTTTGAACTCTGCACTCAAGCTGCATAGAAGTTACCATAAAAACTGAGTATTTTCAAACTTTTTTCCTAAACTTTTCAAAATATATTTATGCAAACAAGGGCCCACAAGAATGGTTGCCATTAAAAACAAATATAAAGACTTGTCAATGAAAAATAACTTGTTCTTGTGCCATGCACATATAAACCCATGAATGGAGCAGCTCAGTGAAAGCAAACTGGCATTGTTACCCCATTGATCAGTAAGTTATATCTCATATGTCAATGCTTATAAATGTTTATAAAAAGTACATTTCAAAGAACCCACTAGGGGTTGTGAGTATATGGACAGTCAAAAAAAGGGTTGTGAGTGATAGAGAAAGTTTGAGAACCTCCCCTCTGAGATCATGATGCCTTTTAGATATGCTGTTAATGACTGACCAAGTGAATTTGAGTTTGCTTGTGGAAGGATGGGCTGTTTTTCGGGGTGGGAAAGGGGTATTGTTATCTTTATTTATTTATTTTTTTTGGCAGGGAAAGAGTTGTGGAGGTGAGAGAGTACTGGGAGCCAGAGAAAAAGTAAGAAGAGAGCAAGGAACAGCGTCCACATCAATGATAATTAAACAAACCCCTAAGCACATTGTATTTGTGCCAATGGCACATTATTATACTGCTATATATGAGGAGGGGGGAGAGAGCCTCTTTAACACATCTCTTGGGATTCGAGCCTCTTTAACGCATCTCTTGGGCTTCCCTATACCCCAGCTCCCTTGAAACTACAGAGATTGTTTGTAGTCCTGTCGATTCTGACTGAAGTACTGTGCAGGTGCAAAACTGGCTAAAAGCAAGATCTGGTGGTCTTTTACAGTAATTTTCCTTAACATGAATTGGCTCAGTACTTCCATTATACAACAGAGTCTATTGTAGAGGGATGTATAATACAATCAGCTATGTATTAGAAGCATTAAGCTCTCTTGCATTACAGAAAATTGCCATACAAGGCTACCAGTCCTTGCTTTATTGGCTATGATGACAGCTGTAGATGGTCTATTCAACATCATGCCAAAGAATAAAGGTAGAAGGGGATTGTACATTTTTTAAATGGCTAGAAGTTACATCACTGACTTCACATTGAAAGTACTTATATATTTGTGTCAGTCACCTTCCCTATGAGTGGCAGAGTGAAAGCAGAGCCACTAGGCCCAAACAACATCTTTTGTGAATGAGCATGCTCGATCTCATTTTTATCCCAGGATCTCTAAACCAAACATTACCCAGGAAGAGGGCAAGCTATTTCCTTCTGTCTGTCTCAGCACAGAAAATGACATGAATTGTCAAAAGAGATAATTTTAATTATCAACCTAGGATCCACAAAAGACAGGCCACAACCAAATGAGTAATACAATAGCTGATATGTGCATTTCTCATCTTCAAAGTTTTTTACGGACATTAACTAACCTTACTGAGAGGTAGGCAAGGAAATACAACTATCTCCATTCTGCAGACAGAGATCACCAGTGCAGAGAGTTAAATGACTTGTCCAAAGAGACACTGGTGCTAACACTGGGATCATTTTTAGTGGGGTGGGGATTCTCTGAGTTTGGCCTCTGCCCTTATCCATACAGACATTTTTCCATCTTCAGATGTCTGTATCATATGATCCTCACTGTGCTCAAGGATGGATGGCTGTGGTTCAGTCCTATGTCAGCCAAAAAAAAGGGCAGTGGTAACTCTGGAAAAATATTCTCACCCACCCAAATGTTTTCAAAGCCTTTAAAAAGTTAAGCAGGCAGAAACCAAGTTAAATAAAATTGTGATGAATACGTGCGCTCTGTGGATGTCCCAGCTGATGCTATGCTATACGCCACGAGCAACTGAAACTTCACAATGGCCGCTGGGATAGAACTTGAGTTCACTGGCTCCAAAAGCGACCCTGAGACTATCCAGTTGAGGACATATTACACATACACACTTAGTATTACAGTACTAACCAAAAATATTAAACCTCTGGTGAGTTGCTTTCAGTCTTGGGCTTGTTAGAGATCATAGTAGATCTGGTCACTTTGGACTATGAAGTTTAAGTCACACCCAATCTGCTTCAGTAAAGGCTTCATATTTAACATTTACTAAATCCACATTAGGGTGTTTTTCAGTTTCTGTATGTTTCAGTTAAGTTTCTAGGCATTTCCAGAGTATAATGGTAGGAAACATGGTGCACTTTATTTCCATGAGGTGGGGATGACAAATGGAGGACTAAGCAGCAAAGAGTCCTGTGGCACCTTATAGACTGACAGACGTATTGGATCATGAGCTTTCATGGGTGAATACCCACTTCGTCGCATGCAATGGAGGAATGAAGCTCAGAATGGGAGGTTAGTGGCCATCCAAAACAAAGCTTTGCTCAGTGAGTGTATACAAGTTTTTCTGAAAATACAGTAGATGCAAGGTCAAAGAAACCTAATTTTTCTAGCTCACATCAAGTACATGATATGTTGTGGTTAAAAAAAGGTATTTTCATTATGTTCAGGTTGATATTGCATAATAATAAAGTACAAACACATGTTCTATCAAAGAGCTGAAATCGACTGACCAGTCATAGCTTCAGTTTAGAAGAGGACACTTCACACACTATAATGATGGACCATTCCATTATGACTGTGTATCAAGGAGAAAGGCTGATTGATCAGATATATTGTTTTTCAAAACCCTGTTTTTTACAAGCATGTTAAACTACTTCAGAATTACTTCTTGAAATCCGAGTGCTGCCTTGTTAGCATTTCAAACACCATGATCAAACCATTCATCCTCGGTTTGCCATCCTACAATCTGATATCAGAGCTCTTCCTGAGTTGGCATCCTCTAATTTCATTCTTGGATAGGTCTATTAATGTGTTTATGATCTTTTTTCACATCAGCACCCATGCCAGTTGGTCTTTATCCTCACTAGTATAATCAAAGAATGTCCTCCCCTGTCTCTCTTTGCATGTTTGTAACTGTGTGTTTATATACCATGCATAACTCAACTCTGTAATAATAAGGACCATGGCCCTGATTCTGCTTCCATTGAAGTCTATGGTAAAACTTCTACCAACTTTAATTATGCAGGATCAGTCCCTATGTGCAGTACCATTTCTAGCTGCAGAACTACAAGAGGACTGTATAGTTTATGAGTGACAGTGAAACTACAGAATGGGGCAGACCTGCAGTTATGTTGCATGCTATACACGCATTGTAATGGGAGACACTTCTGGTATTCAGTGCCAAAAAAGATGTCACAGATGAGAATTTAAACACACAATACAAGGAAATGGTTTCCAAAGCAACTGTAAATCTGGACTGAGGAACTGAGTGTTCAAAGGTGATGTATAGAAAAGAAGGGTGGGTGTTAATGTGTTCAAATGAATGTGCAATTTATGAGCACACACAAAACATGTTATTTGTTAATAAATTCTTTTGTCTTTTGACTATACAATCATTAAATTACATATTCCATTCAATCTCACGTGCTAGGGAAGTGCACCTACAGTGTGCGAACTTTTGAAATTTGCAGTTAAGAAATGCAGAAAAGGAGACAGAAGGAGCTGGTTTATCTAAGCCCCTTCTATTTGTCATTTCAAGGAGCATAAGAAAATGTTAACATCTTGGGCCAGATTCTGATCTGAGAGTGGTTTTGTATCAGTTTAACTCCATTAACTGAAATAGAATTAATCCTGATTTACAAACATGTAAGTGACAGGAGAAACAGCCAATTAACTTTTAATATGGCAGACCAAGTAGGTCTGTAGGTCTCTCTTTTAGTCTTGCCTGTCTTCTATTTAACTTTTAGTCCAGTTTCATGGGCATGGTACAGGCTGTGGTGAACTCTAGGGTGTAAAACCCCAGAGCTTAAAAAAGAAAAAAAAAGATATCTTGACCATACTTTCATTTAAATATACTAGCAGGGCTTCAAGGTAGTGATGTGGGGAAGATCCAGAGTGGTTAAAATTAAGATGAACCAGCTGAGTTTTGATTGACAGATCTTATCCAATTTCCAATTAGTTTCAGAGATTGGAGCGTAGGATACACCTGTGGGTGCAAGTATGTTTAGTGTATCGAGGGGAGGGAGAGCTCAGTGGTTTGAGTGTTACTCTACTAAACCCAGGGTGGTGAGTTCAATCCTTGAGAGGGCCATTTAGGGAACTAGGGTAAAAATCTGTCTGGGGATTAGTCCTGCTTTGAGCAGGAGTCTGGACTAGATGACCTCCTGAGGTCCCTTCCAATCCTGATAGTCTATGTATACAGGCTGTTCTGCACCATAGTGTGTTATTGAAAATAAGTAGATAATTACATAGAGCCAAATTCTGATGTCCTTACTCCACCCAAATCCCATTGAAGTTTAGCAAAAATTCTCACTGAGGACAGATGGCTAAAGCCAAGTTTGAAATGTAAAGTTAAACTTTAATGGACCCCTCAGTAAAAACTTCAGGGTTTGGCATACAGGGCCTTATCCAAAGACTTCTCTTGATTTCACTGAGCTTTGAACCATGCATAGCATACAGCTGTCTAATCCTTATAAGCTTTGTTATTTCAAAACCAAATTCCTTCCTTCCAGAGAACTTGTCCTTACCACTATTTTCATAGCAAATTGAATATTTTAAAATGGAGTTGTTTGGAGGTTATTTATATGGCAAAATAGTGTCTGAAAAATATTTTAAAGCATACAAACTTTTTTCAGTCTTTTTCTAACCCTAAAGCAACCTGATTTTCAACAAACTTTCAAAGACAAAAAATCATAATCTTTTGGTTGATATAAGGACATTTTTCCTCAAAAAGTTATAAGCTTCTGAAGACAGGAGTTTATAATGAAACTGCCTCTTCAACCATAACAAGAGCATTGTGACTGCAGAACTATAATAATACTACATACCATACCAATGGGAAATAAACACACATCAAAAAATCTTATTATTTCTATAACTATGCTGCAATATACGAGCAATTTTAATGAGCATAACAACAAGTGAATCCCTACAGTTACTCTGCACGCATGCTGTGCGCTCTGCTATGATGTATAGTGTAATCCAAAGGTTTACAAACTTCTGGAGTGTAGAAGACACCTGAGAGAGAGAATCCTCTGCAACACCTTCTTTACCACTGGCACCTGTGGGATCACTTCTTTGACCATTCACAAATGCATAATGGCCCTCCAGTCATTACAGCAATGGCTTTCTTGGAAAGTAATATCAGGAACATATTCATGTATTTTTAACTCTCTTTAATGTGATAAGCAATTTTGTCCTTTTTGTAAAAAATTAATCACACTATCCAGTTTGGTACTTCATTTCATCTTGCCCTCTCATCTCTTTCCCCACTTTTTCCCCTTATCAAATGCTTTTCTGTCATTGGCCCCTTCTGCTCAGTCTCACCCTGCACTTGTTTCCATGCTGCTATGTTTCCTTGTCTCCTTCGCCACTGGACATGCCCCTCAGTCAACTAGTTTTCTCTCCCTCTCCTGTGCTAGATATAGGTCCCATGTGTCTCAGTCTCTTCTCCCCTACGGCTGCTGACTGGAAGCTTCAGTTGCTCTGGTGGTATCTCCTCTTTCCTGAGACAACCGGCTTAGCGCCACCATTTTGTTCCTTGCTGTTTCTACAAGCCTTCAGGAAACAAGGTGGAGAAGCCAGTACCATGTGACCAGCCAACTCTCCATGGCCCAGCAGCTGTGCTTTGTGAACACATCCATAACATTTTCATTCTGTAACAGTATTTTTGTTATTTGGGGAAAACCATGCATTATTCATGGCTTTACTCTACCACTTGTGATTCTAGCAGTCTTCCTCCCACACACACTCATGAAAATAAGAACTATTTTGTTGCTACCACAATTTGTGTACTGTATGCATCAGAGATGGGCAAACCTCAGAGTTTTGATTCAATTCTGATAAGCACTCCAAAGAATGCGGAACTGTGTTGGAAATCTTGTAAGAGGAGCCTGCTTTATGGTATTCAGCACTTGGTGTTTAGGTCTCTCCTGTAACCAGGCAGTGTAGATAGATATAGAAGAGAGAAAAAACAAGAAAAAAAGAATCCTAATGGGCCTGAGTCCTCTCTCTTTTATATAATTGTAAAGCATGAGTAACTCCACAGAAGTCAATGGGCTAGAACTGGTGTGAGGAGACCTCAATGTAGTTTTTTCAAGTCTTAAAAATAGGCTCAGATCTAAGTCAGTTTGGGAGGTGTGACAAGGTTTCATGTCACTCCTTATTTTATCTGAACTGGCTGGACAATCCCTAACAAATGCACACATGCATAGCTAGTTGTATACATATAGATAAATACATGGGAGATTGCAAAGGGGCACACCCTCACAGTGACAGAGCAGAGACTAACAAGCTCTTCCAGGCCTGGTCAGCACTAACCAGGCACACCTTTAAGGCTTGTTCTGCCTGGAGGACTGTGGGGGAGAGCTTAAAAGAAAAAATGTGCCACAGGAAGGGGTCGTGAACTGGGATAAGGTTACTTCACCTCAGGCAGGCTCACTGAAAGGAAGACAACAAAAGCCTCTTGAAGCTGCATGACCCAGCCTCAAAGCAGCTCAACCCAGTAGAAGGGGCTGGAAGTGGACCCTGTGTACACTAAGCCCAAAAGGCTGATCTGGGAAGAGTGAACATAACATACACATGAATATAAGAATGGCCATACTGGGCCAGACCAATGGTCCATCTAGCCCGGTAATCTGTCTTTCAACAGTGGCCAATGCCAGGTGCTTCAGAGGGAATTAACAGAACAGGTAATCATCAAGTGATCCATCTCCTGTCACCCATTTCCAGCTTCTGGCAAAACCAAGGCTAGGGACACTATCCCTTCCCATCCTGGTTAATAACCATTGATGGACCTATCCTCTGTGAATTTATCTAAATCTTTTTTGAACCCTGTTACAGTCTTGGTTTTCACAACATCCTTTGGAAAGGAGTTCCACAGGTTTACTATGACTGAGTTGCAGTCACTCTTGCTTCTTTTCAATTTCCCATAGACTCCCCTCTCCCATAAGGGAAGAAAGAGTGGAGAGAACTTTTGGTTTTTTTGTTTGCTCCAAGAATCCCTTGGGCATTTGCCTGGGGTTACAGGGTGTTGAGAGAAAGACAGTACAAGGACCTGGAACAGGGACTTGAGGGGACCTCTGCCCCCCACAGAGACCTTATATGGGTCTTTAAACCTGAAATTCTAGTACAAGAAAGTTTCAGATTCCTAGAATAATCCTTCATATAGAAAACATAATTGTATTCATTAAATTAAATTATACTTACTTATCACATTTAAAAGAGTTTGAAGAACAGATCTCCAGCTGGTGCAAATTGGGCATAGCTCAGCTGAAGTCAATGGAGTTGTGCCAATTTACATCAGCTAAAGATCTAGCCCAGAGAATATAATAGTTACTCTCCATACCTCCTCAGGAGCCCAGCGTCTTTGATGGCAGCTCAGAAAATTTAATATACATTCTAAAAGTTCCCCTGCTGCCCTTACAATATGAGGTGCTTTGCTTCCCTGAACTTTATGACTTTATTCATTAGCTCATCTCGTTTTAATTTTTTTCTTGACTAAATTTACTTTTATGGATATTTTTGTTCAACTCCTATGCTTTCCTATTATATAAATTGGCAGCTGCTTTACTCTTGTGTAAAATCTGGATGGTTTCCATTTCCCCCTCTAAAGTTAAAATCAATAAGAGCAGAGTGGAAAGAAAACTGTCCTGAAGTGGGTTATCAAGGACTACGCCTGCTTTTCAGGCTGAAGATAAAAGAGTCATGGCTATGGACAGGTGACAGGCTCAGATACAAATGCATAAACCAACCCAAATTACAGTGGGTTCATGGTCTATTACTTTTGTGAACTGCAACCAAATTCAGGAAATCCATACAACCCTGCTCCCCAATACCTGTGCATCAGTCACACCCTGCCCCCCAAACCTAGATTCTGAGACTTCCCATTTTACCTCTTGATGTCTTTGGGGAGATGGGCAATTGGCCCATTGAGACCCTGATGTGGGTGGCATCGTCTGTTGCTTTCCTTTGCATTCTAGGGAGTGCTTGCTGACTGTTCCATCCTATCAGAGGCTTCCAGGAGACATTTGGCATGAGCTGCTGACTTCCACTATCCTTGTTCAAAGAGATGAGGAAGTGAAAACACAGCTTCTCCATAAGGGAACAAGGACACTTCCATTGCCAGCCATAACCCTACTGAGATGGCTAAAGAGTCTCCCCAAAGTTCTTAGTGTGGTAACTAGGGAACCCTTAGGGTTCCCTAGCAACTGAATGCTAGAAAAGGAAACTCCCCAATCCCCTGTGTGTGATTGCTAGGTAATCCTTGTTTATTCTACAGATACTATACCAGATATTATGGAGTGTTTCTATAGCTAGTTTAATAGAGAGTTGATCAGCTGCAAGGGCAAGTTTTATTTCCCTGCTCCAGCTGCCCTTTGTGGGACTGGGGAAAGTGCTGCTGTGCATTCTTCTCCCACACCGAGGACTATCAAACTGCAGGATATGGTGGTCCATACTCAGTAGCTCCCCAAAGGCCCTCATGAGGACAAGTCACTCAATGCCTTCTGAGGACACTGGGGAAGGGTGGCAGGGACCCCAAGACCATCTTGGACTGAGTGGGCAGTTTTCCTCTTTTTATTCCCCAAGCTCATAGAATGAATAGGAAACCGGTTAGGCCTAGGGGTAAGGGATGTAGGTCAGGAACCTGAAACCTGGGGGAAGAAGAGGGAGAGTTTTCTTGGAGGCTTGGATCTGTATAAAATCTGAATCTTTAAACATCCTATAGTGGCTAGGTTCCAATACCTGTGAACCTTCAAGGTACAGTTTGAGTGTAAGCCATACAAACCTGATGCAACAGGGCTAACGTAATCCTAGCTATTTATACTATTATTATTTTTTTTATTATTATTATTGTTACTGAATCCTTAGCCATGGACCAGGACCTCATTGTGTTAGGCACCGTGCATGCCATGCCCGTGAAGCATGAGTGTCCTAGAAACAATGATCCCATAAGAGGGTGAGCTGAGAAGACAGGGATGTGGGGAGAAGTGGCAGATGAGAGGAGGAAGAAGAGCTGCTCTTCCCCTGAAGAAAATGGCATCTGTTGCTAAGAACAAAGAGAGAAAGGAAATCATAAAACTGGAAATCTTGGCAAAGAGGATTTTCTTGAGTTGTGAGATTTCAGATGCTTTTTGGATAAATTTGCATGGGGATGGGGTACTTCAGAAGAAGAGAGCATAGAAGAAATATCATCATCAATAAAAAAAGATGGAGCAGAGAGATAGCACCTGCTACTGAACCCAGTCACAAAAAACTTTGAACTATCTGCCCATACTTAAGTTGCTTGAATGTATCATGGACAGCACAGGCTGAAGCAGTTCCCTACCATTATCATCATCCAGTAGGTCACCAACTTTTCACTGCAAGATCACATGACACTTCCCTCTAAAGAACTCAGCCCTTTCAGTAAAGATGCTAGGAAGCTGATCCAATAGAAAGTGGTGTGATAGCAAAACCCTGCACTCATTCTGAAGACTCCTCTGTGCTCTAGAGAGACTTTGAACTGGCTGAGCCAACTACACGTCAGGTAATAAACACCTAAAAGTAATTAAAAAAGGAAGAGAGTTAAATTTGGGTTAGTGACTTTTGTATTCCATGCAAGTATTCCCAAGTGTTTTATAAAGCACTGAGTTTGATGCTTGGATAGTCCAGAGGCTGAGAAGGCAAATAACCACTGGGATTATTTTACTTTCTTTTGAAAACTTGCCATGGGATCTTTAATTTCCACATGGTCGACCAAAAGACTCCTTGATTTAATAGCTCATCTGAATGAGAAGACTTCTTACAGGGCAGCAGCTATTTCTACCACCCGAACAATACACTGCAGGATCAGCATCAGGTATAAGCAGCATCAATTGGGGAAAGACTAAGAGAGGCAGGCAGAGGAACACACCGGCTACTAAAGGGAGTGTGCAGTGTTCTAGCAGTGTCTTGGTGCTTGTTGAGGGTTTGTTTTGCTATGGGTGGTGTTTTTGGATTGGTTTGTGTTTCCCAGATTTTCAGGATTTAGGTGGGAAGCCTATGACAGATACAGAGGCAGTAGTTGTAGTGACCCAAGCAGTGGAAGATACAATGAAGATGACTGGATGTGGAAGCTGTGGCATGTACATGATTCTGGAGGGGGGTACCTGAAAAGAGTTTCGCCTGCATGAAGTGCCGCCTGATAGAGCTGATGGAAGAAAAGATCCAAGCATTGGAGATGCAGGTGGAAACTTTGGTAGAGTTTAGAAGGGGGTTCGAGCAGATGATGGAGCAAAGACATGATGAGGCTGAAGGGAAAAGCTCAGACTTGCAGATGGAAGCAGGTTCAAAAAACTCTGAGGGGAGACTGGTGGGTGAGGAACGTGGACGGTGGAAGCATTTGACTGAGTGAACCAGGCAGAGGAAAAGACAGGCTAGTGAAGGCGCAATAGAGCTCAAGAACAGGTTTGCAGAGTTGGAAAATGAAGAAGGGGCACAGCAGGTGGTCGCTGAAGGTGAGAGGGCAAGGAAAAAGGGAAGAGCAGCTAGCCCTATAAGAAGAGGGGAAGAGTCAATGGAGATGACACCAAACATGAGCCCCAGGAGGATAAGAGATGAGTTGCAGAGGATTGCAAAGGTGAATGGGAATCGAGAGGACTTGCAGCCAGAGGGAACAGGGGATAAACCGGAGAATTGCACCATCACCAGGAAAAGGCAGGTCTATGGGATTGGGGACTCCTTACTGAGAAGAATAGACAGGCCTGTAACCAGATCTGATCCAGAGAACAGAAGGGTGTGCTGTCTGCCAGGTGCTAAGATATGGGATGTGAACCTGAGGCTGAAAAGTATCCTAACAGGAGCAGGAAAGAATCCGCTGATTGTCCTTCATATGGGAACAAATGATACGGCTAAGTTCTCACTGGAACCTATCAAAGGAGACTATGCTAGGCTGGGGAAGACACTTAAGGAAATCGTGGCTCATGTGATCTTCAGTGGAATTCTGCCTGTTCTTAGAGATGGGCAACAAAGGTGTGACAACATTATGGTGATCAACAGATGGCTCAGGCAGTGGTGCTATAAGGAGGGCTTTGGGATATATGGCCACTGGGAGGCATTCATGGACAGAGGACTGTTCTCTAGAGTAGAGAGGGAAATAGACTTCTAGGATGGAGGCTCGCCCAACTGATTAAGAGAGCTTTAAACTGGGAGATGGTTGGAAGATGTCCAGGTAACCTCCACTCCGGAATTTAACATTGAGAGGGAAGAAAACAAAGTAAGAAAGGATAGAGACATGGGTAGGAGAATGGACATAAGAAGGAAGGGTAGTGTAGATACCAGTCTAATTGGTGATACTGGCGGTAGAATGTCTGTGCCTAATTGGGTAAAGAATGTCAGTGAAGCCAAACGGCAAAAATTAAGATGTTTGTACACTAATGCAAGGAGCCGAGGTAACAAAATGAAGGAACTAGAGCTACTGATGCAGGACGTGAAACCGGATATTATAGGGATAACAGAAACATGGTGAAATAGTCGTCATAACTGAAGGTATTGAAGTCTTTGTGCTGTTTAGGAAAGACAGAAATAAAGGCAAAGGTGGTGGAGTAGCATTGTATATCAATGATGAGGTAAACTGTAAAGAAATAAGAAGTGATGGAATGGCTAAGACAGAGTCTGTCTGGGCAAAAATCACATTGGGAAAGAAAACTACTAGATCCTCCTCTGAGATAGTGACTGGGGTGTGCTACAGACTGCCGGGATCTGATTTGGATATGGATAGATACATCTTTAATGTTTTTAATGAAGTAAACACTAACGGGAATTGTGTGATCATGGGAGACTTTAACTTCCCATATATAGACTGGAGGACACGTGCTAGTGAAAATAATAGGGCTCAGATTTTTCTGGATGCAATAGCTGATGGATTGCTTCACCAAGTAGTTGAAGAACCAACAAGAGGGGATGCCATTTTAGATTTGGTTTTGGTGATCAGTGAGGACCTCATAGAAGAAATGGTTGTAGAGGACAACCTTGGTTTGAGTGATCATGATCTAATTCAGTTCAAACTAGATGGAAGGATAAACAAAAATAGATCTGGGACTAGGTTTTTTGATTTCAAAAGGGCTAACTTTAAAGAATTAAGGAAATTAGTTAGGGAAGTGGATTGGACTGAAGAACTTGTGGATCTAAAGGTGAAGGAGGCCTGGAATTACTTCTAGTAAAAGTTGCAGAAACTATCAGAAGCCTGCATCCCAAGAAAGGGGAAAAAATTCATAGGTAGGAGTTGTAGACCAAGCTGGATGAGCAAGCATCTCAGAGAGGTGATTAAGAAAAAGCAGAAAGCCTACAAGGAGTGGAAGAGGGGAGGGATTAGCAAGGAAAGCTACCTTATTGAGGTCAGAACATGTAGTGATAGAGTGAGAAAGGCCAAAAGCCATGTAGAGTTGGACCTTGCAAAGGGAATTAAAACCAATAGTAAAAGGTTCTATAACCATATAAAAACAAAGAAAGAAGTAGTGAGACTGCTAAACACTGAGGATGGAGTGGAGGTTGAAGATAATCTAGGCATGGCCCAATATCTAAACAAATACTTTGCCTCAGTCTTTAATGAGGCTAATGAGGAGCTTAGGGATACTGGTAGGATGAAAAATGGGAATGAGGATATGGAGGTAGATATTACCACATCCGAGGTAGAAGCCAACTCAAACAGCTTAATGGGATGAAATCGAGGGGCCCAGATAATCTTCATCCAAGAATATTAAAGGAACTGGCACATGAAATTGGAAGCCCATTAGCAAGAATTTTTAATGAATCAGTAAACTCAGGGGCTGTACCGTGCGACTGGAGAATTGCTAACATAGTTCCTAACTTTAAGAAATGAAAAAAAAAATGTGATATGTGCAACTACAGACCTGTCAGTTTGACATCTGTAGTATGCAAGGTCTTGGAAAGAATTTTGAAGGAAAAAGTAGTCAAGGAACATTGACCTCAATGTAATTAGGACAAAATACAACATGGTTTACAAAAGGTAGATCATGCCAAACCAACCTGATCTCCTTCTTTGAGAAGGTAACACATTTTTTAGACAAAGGAAATGCAGTGGATCTAATTTAACTCAATTTCAGTAAAGCATTTGATACAGTTCCACATGGGGAATTATTAGCTAAATTGGAAAAGATGGGGATCAATATGAAAACTGAAAGGTGGATAAGGAAGTGGTTAAAGGAGATACCACAACGGGTCATACTGAAAGGTGTACTGTCAGGCTGAAAGGAGGTTACTAGTGGAGTTCCTCAGGGATCAGTTTTGGGACCAATCTTATTTAATCTTTTTATTACTGACCTTGGCACAAAAAGTGGGAATATGTTAATAAAGTTTGCAAATGACACAAAGCTGAGAGGTATTGCCAATACAGAGACGGACTGGGATATCATACAGGAAGATCTGGATGACCTCATAAACTGGAATAATAGTAACAGGATGAAATTTAATAGTGAAAAGTGCAAGGTCATGCATTTAGGGATTAATAACAATAATTTTAGTTATAAATTGGGGACACATCTGTTGGAAGTAACAGAGGAAGAGAAGGACCTTGGAGTATTGGTTGATCATAGGATGACTACGAGCCGTCAATGTGATATGACCATTAAAAAAGCGAATGCAGTTTTAGGATGCATCAGGTGAGGTATTTCCAGGAAAGATAAGGAGGTGTTAGTACCGTTATACAAGGCACTAATGAGATCTCATCTGGAATATCGTGTGCAGTTCTGGTCTCCCATGTTTAAGAAGAATGAATACAAACTGGAACAGGTACAGAGAAGGGCTACTAGGATGATCCGAGGAATGGAAAACCTGTCTTATGAAAGGAGACTGAAAGAGCTTGGCTTGTTTAGCCTAACCAAAAGAAGACTGAGGGGAGATATGATTGCTCTTTGTAAATATATCAGAGGGATAAATATTGGGGAGGGAGAGGAATTATTTACGCTTAGTAGCAATGTGGACATAAGAACTAATGGATATGAACTGGACACTGGGAAGTTTAGACTTGAAATTAGACGAAGGTTTCTAACCATTAGAGGAGTGAAGTTCTGGAACAGCCTTCCAAGGGGACTAGTGGGGGCAAAAGACATATCTGGCTTCAAGACTAAGTTTGATAAGTTTATGAAGGGGATGGTATGATGGGATAGCCCAATTTTGGCAATGAATTGATCTTTGATTATTAGCAGGTAAATATGCCCAATAGTCTGTAATGGGATGTTAGATGGGGTGGGATCTGAGTTACTACAGAGAATTCTTTCTGGGGTGCTGGCTGGGGAGTCTTGCCCATATGCTCAGGGTTTAACTCATCACCATATTTGGGGTCGGGAAGGAATTTTCCTCCATGGTAGATTGGCAGAGGCCCTGGAGGTTTTTCGCCTTCCTCTGCAGAGTGGGGCATGGTTCAGTTGCTGGAGGATTATCTGCACCTTGAGGTCTTTAAACCACGATTTGAGGACTTCAATAATTCAGACATAGGTTAGGGTACAGGAGTCGGTGGGTGAGATTCTGTGGCCTGCATTATGCAGGAGGTCAGACTAGATAACCATAATGGTCTCTTCTGACCTTAAGTCTATGAGTCTATAAGTCAACAGCAATTGTGCTATTGTCACCAATTGGGCCAGGATTTCATCTATAATGCATTGGTGGTCTTGCTTTAACACGGGGATTTGGGGTGGCAATGGATGTTTCCTCTGTGGCCACTTTTCTTTGCTGCCAGTTCCATAAATGAAGAAGTTTTGGATGAAAGTGGGAAGATGGGGTAGGGAATAATTACTCTGAATTTGATTTCTCTTGCTTGCATTTGCTTCGGATAATTTGTTTGTCTTTTGTGTCTGGTTTACTGCTCTAACATGATCCAGAAGAAAGTTTTGCAGGGAAGAGATCTGTGTATAATATCATTAACAACAGACCTTTTTTATGAGTAAGTTCAGAGCTTTGTTTTTCCATGCTCTAAACAAATAACTTAGTGTTTTGGAGACTATGTGTGAATAGATTTTCTGTTTTAAAATGGGGACCAACCCAAAAAGTGTGTGACAATGGGAACTCTGAACTATTTTGTTTCTTACTCTCAATATTATTTTATTTTATATAATTTTCCTAGTGCACTGGCTTTGCGTTGTTCCTTATTTTTGGGCCACAAAAATATAATGTAGAACACTAGCATAAACACGACCTGCGTGTTTCAGCATATTGCATGCACTTTAGTGTATCACAATCATTTTTGGACCTGGAATGCTAATTGCGCAAACAGTGGTTCATATATTTAAAAAGCCTCTGCTGCACTCAGGAACATTTTTAGATATAGCAAGCTACAGTTATCTCCCTTTTCTAGATTCATCTTTCCAGCACCAGGAAATGTATGTATAAAAAGAAGCATTTTCCTTTCTAGTCATCCTCCTCCTACTTCCTGAAATGCTTATTTCCCCAGGGTGATAATGATAAGCTGTGATGTCAAAAACTGAACTATGATGACATCAATGAATTAATCAGAGAGGAAGATGCTGATTAGAAAAAATAAAGGTGTCTATTTATACACAGCTATTGTAACCTGGTAATCAGCACCGACAAGAAAAGAAACCATAGAGCAATAAAAAGGGCAACCGTAAGGTTTGAGAATCAGAGTCTGTTCATTAAAAAATAGTTACTGGCTGATATGGAAAATCCATTGAAGTTTAAGGACTAAATTCTTAGCTATTGGAAGTCAATGGAGATACTCAACTGGTGTAAATTGGTGTATCTGGACCTATATGTACAGGATGTTCTTCCCTGTAAGAATACCACTACTAATAATTTAAGAACAATAGTTAATATTTTTGCAAACTGCACCAATGTTTAGTGTTTAGAATGGGATCTGGGAGTCTGACCTCTGGGGTTTTAATTTCAGCTCTGCAGGTCTGTCACTGCCTGGCTGTGAGGTCATGCGAGACACAATTGTCAGAAATGCTGAGCACCCACAACTAGCTGGAGTCAACGGGAGTTGCACATGCTGAGTACCTCTGGAAATATCCAACTTTAAAGGGAGTGCCTACACTGCAAAAAACTCCCCTGGCTGGTGGCTGAGCCCAAACATCTACACTGCAATTTTATAGTCCTGCACCTCATGCCCGACGGTTTTATTGCACTGTAGATGTACCCAAGGTCTCTGCAACTTATTATCACCTATAAATGGCAATCTGTAATTACCCATAATGCTTTGTACCATGCCATTTATTACATTGGAAAGAATTTTTGATTGTCTTGTCATTCCCCCTAATCCAATAGTTTAGTCTAAGAAAATAGTAGAAAAAAATGAACTATGTATAGGAAGGCTATTTTTAAGCATGTAAACTGACTAAAAAGTGATCACAGCAGGATAGCACTTAGAAGGATAAAACTATTTTTTTAGTGTAATTAGAAGGCAGAATCTGAGAAAAATGCACATATATTCAACATTTTTTCAGCTGTAAATTTTAAAATAACACAACAAAAGTCTCTTGCCCATGTTATAGTAGTTTTAAATGAAAAGTTTTCCCTCTAGGGGGCTTGCTATAGCAGTTCTGAGCTAACGCATCAAATAATCAGTTTGAAAGCAGATATGCACCACCTTTGAGATATCAAGTAGCCACTTTAAATTGTTGGAATTATAGTCTATAGTTGGGATTGGCCCCAATTCAGCAATCAGAAGCCAGCAAGCCATGTAATGAGCCCACTGCAAATTCCCAAGGGAGAGAAAAGGAACCTCTACAATGCAGGCACTAACTACACTGCAGCTATGCAGTTGTAGCACTGTACTATAGATACTTCCAACATCGTTAGAAAGGTTTTTTTCCATTGATGTAGGTAATTCACCTCCCTGAGTGGTGATAGCTAGGTTGACAGAAGAATTCATTGGTGTCAATATTGGGAGTTAAGTTGACTTCACTGTGTTACTCAGGGGTTTGAGTTTTTACACCTCCTGAGTGACATAGCGAAGTCGGCCTAAATTTTAAGTGTAAACCAGGGCAAAGAAAGCCATGATTTTCACTGGTTGATTTTACCCTGATTGTAAGCAAGACTTGAAACTGATTTTTCATTCATTATAACACTGATGCAACTGAAGGCAATTTCTGAGTATTTATTGAACAAACAAAAAAGTGCTCTCAGCCTGGCTCCCAGTTGCCTTCTGTGATGTACCGGCTGCCTCAATAACTGATATTTCAGTTCGCTGGCAGTTCTGAGAAGAAGTCAGAAAAGAAAAATCATTCCGGGGGAACAAAGCATGTTGTTCAACCTGAAGTGACACATTTTGTTTTGATTTTGAGCATTTAAAACTTAAGTAAAATTAAAAGAAATTAAAAAAGAAAAGCAGCTGCTTCAAATAAAAAAAATGGAAACATTTGCTTATAAAGTGTTCAGACAAAATTATTTGAAATGTTTTTGGTTGCTTTCCCCCTCCCTCAACACAACCAATTCATCAAAACCAATATGAATTCACAAAGCGTTAACCAGTGTTGCCAAAACTGCATTTTTTGCCAAAACAAAGTTTCATCCAAATGTTTTTGCCCAGCTCTACACAATATATGTATGCTAATGTAAATGCCTCAAGGCAAACACTGGCATTCAAGAACATTGTATGGGCTTACTGACACGTCTGAAAGACTTTTGTTTCCTTCAAGAAAAGATGACAATTTGAGATAGACAAACTCCTGCCCCTATTCATTTCATGGTGCTTAGACGGAAACACCATTTCATCAGACGATTACTATGACATTTCAAAAGATAAGAATCATCTACCAACATGAGTACATTCAGATGCGCATTGAAAAGAAAACTAAATTGGCCTCTTTAAATCACAAGCTACTGGGATGAATATGATGAGTTTTCTTCTTACTGGCTTTGAACACTAAGATGGTAATCCTGGCCCCAGTTGGGTCAATGAGACATATAAGAACATAAAAACAGCCAGTGCCAGATGCTTCAGAGGAAATGAACAGAACAAGGCAAATACTGAATGATCCATCCCCAGTCATCCAGTCCTATTTTCTAGTAGTTGGAGATTTAAGTATACCCTGAGCATGGAGTTGCATCCCTGACCATCATGGCTAATAGATCTATCCTCCATGAGCGTATATAATTCTTTTCTGAACTCATACTTTTGGCCTCTACATCATCCCCTGACAATGAATTCCACAGACAGATTGTGCATTGTGTGAAGAAGTACTTCCTTTTGTTTGTTTTAATCCTGCCATTAATTTCATCGGGTTACCCCTAGTTCTTTTGTTAGGTGAAGAGGTAAATAACACTTCCTATTGGCTTTCTCCACACCATTCCTGATTTTATAGGGCTCTATCATACCCCGACTCCTCCGTTGTTTCTTTTCTAAGATAAACAGTCCTAGTCTTTTTAGTCTTATCTTGTATGGAAGCTGTTCCATTCTCTGAATTGTTTTTGTTGCCCTTCTCTGTATCTTTTCCATTTCCAGTATATATTTTTGGAGATGGGGTGACCAGAACTGCACGCAGGACTCAAGGGGTGGGTGTACCATACATTTATATAATGGCTTTATGATATTTTCTGATTTATTATATATCCCTTTCTGCACGGTTCCTAACATTGTGTTCAATCTTTTGACTGTCACTGCACATTGAGTGGATGTTTTCAGAGACCCAGACATTTGCCATCGACTTCATTGGGGCCAGAATTTCACCCCAGCAATCATTCACTTCATTTGCTCCCTCTCTTTCTGGAGCTCTGTCTCCTTCCCTCCCTCTGAGATATTGTCTCTCTTTAAAAAGTTGCTTCTCTTCCCCCATCGTTTGCTCTAGATTCTCAGTAAGGTGCTTTTTGATTACTAGGCACTTGGGGCTAGATAATGGCTGGGTCCTTGTGAAAATGTACAGAGAAGCAAAGAGAGAGAGAGAGAGACTTCTCCTTATCACTCAAGAGCTAGGAACAGTCATATTCCCTATCCTTTGGGGGAGTTCAGAAACTCCTCTCTCCAGAGGGGTAAGGAGGCAGGGCCAGGACTCTGTCCACCCCTCACCAGTTTAGGACAAGCCATAGCAAAACAATGGAGATGCATGACATGGTTTTCCACTTCACTGACAGCCATGCCAAAATGATACTGCAACCCATAATGCTTCTTATTGGAACAAACACTTGCTGACACTGAAAATGACTCACTGATGGCTTTGTGAGATATTTGGTCTTTTGGTGACATTTTTGTAAACTACTGTCTAGAAAAATCTGCCATGAAACTGACTTTCAGATTATCTGCTTTGACTCTGGTCTGCTAGTTCACATACAAGTATAAAATGTGCTTCAGATAATGTCAGTGCTAGTTAGAATGATTTTCTATGTACTGTGCATATATCTTATAGAGTAACGAACCAATTTGGTGTTAGGCAGTTGGAAGAGGAATCTGAACTATTCACAGAACACTTCAATTTAGCTCCTAGATTTGATACTAGCTGGCTGAACTCTTGTCAAGCATTTGAGCAGTACAATTCTAGAAACCATTCTCATAGCTGGTTTAACTGAGCAAAATCTGCATTATAGACAGGACTACATTTTGCTTGATTTGTGCTGTCCTATTTGCCGCCAGAGATCTATGCATAGATCCTCCTCCATAGAGTAGAATTTAGTCACTAGACCACTTAATCCCTTTGCTGTAATAAATTATACCACTTTGTCTAGCTAATTAAGAGATCAGATTTCTATAAAATGTGTGGACTTTACATCTGTGCCCAATGGTGGTGACAGAATGCTGATTATATCTGAATAAAGTCTCCTGATATCTGATTAAGGAAAGATCTGATGGGCCTTTAAATCAGTTACACAGTTTGTGAAGTATGAATTATGTTGCAGTGGTCAGATCTATCATATCCTTTGTCACCTCCAGTGCAACAAGATACACTCTGGTGGCACTTTGTGGTATATCCTGTAATTTCCTCGTAAGGGTATACATGGATATTTTCTTTGTATTTATCTAAGGATTTTAACACACTGCTGCAGGACATAAGAGAGAAGCCCCTCACTGCAATTGTATTTTCACTTCCAAAATGGCAAAATTGGTGAGTGTGGTTGCTTCTTGTTTTCCTAGATTGTGTCACTCAGAGACACAATGGGCAGAATTAATCAGCTAGTCAAGTGAGTTGAAGGACAGTATCTGATCACTTACAAGAAGCAAAGAACTGCAGTTGGCAAAGAGGAAATCTCCTGAGCTAGTTGTGGTTTAAAGGACAGGTCTGAATGTTGAAAGGAACACAGTCATTGCAAGCATTTGTTCAGTATGGTGCTTATACTGTTCAGCTGCTATTCATTGTATTGGAAAATGCTGTCATAATATTATGTTCACTTTACCAGTATATAATGATTAAAACATTTTTAGCAATTAAGAGATCTAGTTAGAGGCATTAAACCAGGTGAAAAACACTACAATTAAGGCTCAGAAAAGGTAGCATTCTCTTTTCCTTCCTTTCATAGAAGGCAGCAATTGGAATGACTCAATCCTTTCCTTCCACCACTAATTCGTGATAAAAGTAAAAGCTTGTTCTAGAGTAGGTAGGTCCTGACACTGTCAAGAGTCAACACAGGCTCTGATTTTACACCTACAAAGCAGGTGTAAAATTGATTTTGCTCCACAAAAACCAGTTAAGCAATATCAGTATACACCAACTGAGGATTTGTATCAGCAACTGCAAACTGGATGTACAATGCTACCAAATAAGAATAGTAGCCTATTACATTCCTTCTCTGAAAATGCAGATGATGGCTTATCCCAGACTAGTACTGTTAAACTCTGTTTCCTCCAAATCCCAGATTTTTTTTTAAAGCTATCGGTGCTGGTGTATTCTGACAGGAGAAATTGTGGAATTGTTTTCCTTGTGCTAAAAAATGAAGCACAGAATCTACCTGAGATTTTACCTTTGAAGGAAACTCAGACAGACTTTGCATCAGATCAGATAAAAACATTTGTGCCTCTTAGCTGCAAAGTAGTGATCACTTGACTGTGGGTTTATGATAATTTTTGAGAAAGAAAGCTCCTAGTCCATTTCTTCTGTCAGCATTCACCATGACTAAAATTTCAGACACCTTGCAGGAGACTGACAATACTGTGGTGTATTAATCATACTTAGGAGATGAATATCAGAGTTTGGATTCTGTGATGGGGCTGGGTTTACTAGTGGTGCTTCCCAGGGGCGCCTCCAGGCTCCAGCACACCAAGCGCATGCTTGGGGAGGCAAGCCGCGGGGGGCACTCTGCGGCAGGCAGTGCTTGGGGTGGCCGTGCTTGGGGCGGCAAAATTCCTAGAGCTGCCCCTGGTGTTTCCTAGCAGTTAGGTCCCTGAGTCCCAGTTCTTCACCATCTCCAGCATCCTTTGCCCACAGTCACTCCAGCACTGGGGCAGTCTCTCTTGCAGTAGGTAATGACACAGACCACAAGCCAGGTCATCAGTTGAGTCTGCCCCTCTGCGGGGTAGCAGAGTCCATCAAAATATATATGTCCAGTGTCCCTACAAAAGGAAGAGTCTTCATTCCACCTCCAGGCTCCTGTGGCTGAACACCTTTGCCTCAGGGTTTACAAAGTCTTCATCTTCCCTTATATCCTGGGGAGGGGAGAGGGAAGGAGTTTGTTCCAACTTCATAGGCGAGTGGGTGGTAGGGGAGCTCAGGCCCTCTCTCTCCACTGAACTCTGACCCAGATCCCTAGGAATGGCAGGAATATCAAACATCCAGCAGTACTTCAAAGCTGCCTCCCTGGGCTACTTCCTACTGCTTATTTCATGGTCACAGTCTCACAAACAATGTAAGTGAAGGGTTTCTTAGTACATAAAGGATCAGCTGGTCCCTCTGCTGGGACTTGGGGAAGCTGCTGCTTGTGGACTCCCTACCCCCTTTCCTATATCAAGAGCTCCCACACTGTACCCTCACTCAGGACTTTTCAGTATCAGTCCATCCCCCATCCTCACTGCCCCCTGCTTACTGAGCTGTCTGGCTCTTTTAAAGTCCTCCTCCAACTACAGCAGGCTATGCAGGTGCTCTGGGCAGGGCCGGCGCTTCCATTTAGGAGGCCTAGGCAATCGCCTAGGGTGCCAGGATTATTGGGGGGTGGAATTTTGCCGGGGGTGGGGCGGCAGGCAGCTCCGGTTGACCTGCCGCAGTCGTGCCTGCGGAGGGTCCACTGGTCCCACAGCTCCAGTGGAGCTGCCGCAGGCATTTCTGCGGACGGTCCGCTGCTCCCGCGGCTCTGGTGGACCTCCCGCAGGCATGACTGCGGCAGCTTCCCCGGAGCCGCAGACCAGGGGCCCTCCGCAGGCACGACTGCGGCAGGTCCACCGGAGCTGCGGGACCAGCGCACAGGGTGATGAAATAGCCATGCGCCTAGGGCGCTAAAAATACTAGCGCCAGTCCTGGCTCTGGGGCAGAGGTGCTTGGACCCAGAACTGCTCCTTAACTCTATCCCAGTTTGGGATTTATATACCCCATGGCAGAGACTTTCAGTCACTTTAAGGATGAAATATTTTTGGAGGGAATGTCTACATTGTATCATAAAATGCCTTGTTTGAAAATCAAACAAAAACAATTATCTTTGTGAGGGAATGATGGTTGTGGGTTTTTTATTTGTTTAACACATCTAGTTAAACTACATGTAACGGAGATGGGTCAATATCATACCCATTTTATCTGAACTCTCCAAAAAAATCTGGTGAAAAGAGAACCTAGAGCTAAAACATTCTGGGAACCTGATTTTGCTCTCACTTACATCAGTGTAAATCAGAAGACATGTTTTGGAGTTAGAACTGGTTGATAAATAGGAGGAAAATCCTGATTTTTTTTTAAAAAAATCTTCTGCCCTCTTTTATTTCACAATCAAAATTCCAGTGTGGATTTACAATGCAAAAATCGAACTGAGGAAAAAAAATTGACCATCTTTGCTCAAAGTCAATGGAATGAGAGGATAATCAGGCCTTTGTTTTTGACTTTTGCAAAACTAAAAATATCAATTAGATTTTGAGAAATCAGCCCCAGACATAGCTCATGTCTATCATTAACTGGCAAGCATGGCAAGAGGTGAGTATCAAAATTCTAGCTTACTTTGTACACACACATGATCCATTTATATCTTTTGCTCATTTCCAGTGCACGTCCCCAATGGTAGCTACAATTACATCATCATATCAGAAAACTGGGGGAATACCTATGAGGAATAGCCATACATTGGGAGAAATATCTGGTAATTTCCCCCATTTGATCTCAGCGGTACTTTCCAACCTGCTACCTAGGACACTGTTTCAGGATATCTCAAATATAATTATTTCACAAATGAGGAACAAGTTCTCCAGCCCATTCTTCAGGCATCTCAGTTCCCAATCAAATTAAGGGCATGATCCTGCAAATCCTAGTCTTCAATATGGATTATGCACATGAGTAAGGGTTTGTAGGACTGTGCCCTAAAATTCAACACAAACTGTACTGGTGGCATAGTTGTTTGTATTGAAGGAAACTAACCAGCTCAAATGATTGTGGATTTTGGGTGAGGCAGAGTGTGACGTAGGACCAGATAATGTCATCCTGCAGGAAGACTCATGAAAAGGGTCTGAGGGGAGGAAAACATTGTGAAATTCCCATCACTGAGTTTCCTCCAGGTTCTTCTGTCAGAGGGCAGTGACCGTATACCCCCCCCGACACACACACACACACCCTCACCCCGTGGAAGAAGTAGGAGGTTCTTCCCCCAAGCTGCAGCCAAGATCCATGCAGATCTTGGGGACACAGGAGGTCCTGCCTCTCTTTCACCTGAAGCTGTCTCATGGCTTCCTGTCAGATCATCTTTTTCAGATGTGGACAGGCTCTAGAAGCATGAACTCAAGCAGATCATTGCAGTTGTGTTGCTGGATTCTTAGTTGAAGGCCTTTCATTTGCAAGCTGGCTGACAGCAAGCACTGAAAATTTGGGCTGATTGACCTTCTGACTGGTCAACTGACCAATGGTCCAAGTAGCAATACCCACACTAATTAGAGTTGGTTGGGAAAATGGAATTTTCATCCCTCAAGAAGTGTCAATATTTAGAAATTATTTTTCATTTAAAATAAAATGGAAAGTCAAAACACTGAAAAATTTCATGAAGAGAACAATTCCAAAACTTTCAAATCAACATTTCGAAACAAAAAACAACCCCCTCAAATGAGCTGACATGACAAAATGACATTTCAAGCTGTCAGCTCAACAATTTTTCATTTCAATTCTCTGTTAGAAAATCAAAGCAAAAAAAAATGGTCAGTTTCAACAAAACCACATTTTTCTAATCGGAATAGTTTTCATGCAAAAAATATTTTTTTTTTAAAATATATCCATTAACTATAATAATAATAATAATAATAATACTTAGTTCTTAAATAGAATTTTTCCATTGTCAAAACATTGTACAATTCTCACCACACATTTATGAGGTAAGCATGTATTGTTATCACCATTTTATAGATGGGCCTTAAGTGAGGCTATATCTACAGAATATTTACAGTTCCTAGCTGCACTGATGGCCCAGCTGTTCTCCTTCCTCACAAAAAGTGACAGCTATGTCAGTGAAGCTTTTCCGCCGATGTAACACTGTCTACACCGGCCTTTAGGTCAGTATAATTTAAGTCACTCACGGGTGTGGATTATTCACACCCCTGAGCGACATGAGCTATACCAGAGTAATTTGTAATGTAGACATAGTCTGAAAGTCATTTGTCAAATCCCGCACAGTAAATCAGTAACCATCTGGGATTACATCACTGGAATTTCTGGCTCCTGGCCCTTTGTTCAATCTGCTAGACTACACTGCCTCTCCAAAATGAACTGGAATGTTCAACTCTAATGGAAGATTTTAGAGATGAGGTAGAAATTCAGTATTTGACACAACAGTCTTTAAATGGAACTATTTGACAGAATCCACACATTGTGGTCACTTTCAAAATTACAGTTCTTTTGGACAAGTTGTGTGAGATACCAGTGAAATTCTAGAGGTAGAAGAAGCTTGGGTGAATCAAGTATTTCCCCTGGAGGATTAAAGTGAAATTAATAAACATTGGCATACTGTGTGCAGTTCTGGCATACTATGTGCAGTTCTGGTCTCCTATGTTTAAGAAAAATGAATTCAAACTGGAACAGGTGCAGAGAAGGGCTACTAGGATGAGCCAAGGAATGGAAAACCTTCTCTTATGAAAAAAGACTCAAAGAGCTTGACTTGTTTAGCCTACCAAAATTTAAAAAAAAGCTGAGGGGATATATGATCGCTCACACCTAGGCTTTATGATCTGCATTGTCCTAGAACAGTGGTTCTCAAACTAGGGCCACCGCTTGTTCAGTGAAAGCCCCTGGACGGCTGGTGTGTTTACCTGCCACGTCCTCAGGTTTGGCTGATCAGGGCTCCCACTGGCCGCAGTTTGCCACTCCAGGCCAATGGGGGCTGCAGGAAGGGTGGCCAGCATATTCCTCGAGTGGCGCAGCTTCCTGAAGCCTCCATTGGCCTGTAGCGGTGAACCGTGGCCCGTAGGAGCCCTGATTGGCTGAACATGCGGATGCGGCAGGTAAATAAACCAGTCCAGCCTCTCGGGGCTTTCCCTGAACAAGCGGTGGCCCTAGTTTGAGAACCACTGTCCTAGAATACAACCATCATTGTTATGGGGGGATCATAGATCAAAGTTCTATCTTCATAGTAGCTGGGATTTGAGCTATTACTCCTTTTTGCTTCTTTTTCTACACCCTTAGCAAGCAGAACTTCAAAAGAGAGTCATGGGAGGAGGTGGACTCATGACCATACACTATCTTTGCACCAGCCTGCAGAATGGGACTGGCAGAGTTGGGGGGGATAAGCTGTTCCTTCCTTTCCCTGTACAGAAGCAGCAACACCAAAGAGACTACATCTCTGAAAGATGCATTTTCTCTGGTGCTCCCTCTGAGGCTGGGTGGCTCATGATCAGGGCATTAACGACACAGTTTAATCCTATTCTTGAATTCCAGCTCCTCTTTTGTCTCTCCTTCCTTCACATGCTCATCCTACACCATTACTGGCATGGTGTTTACTCCTTTCTAACGTGTTACAATCATCCACAAGACATTGCTAGCTAACAGTACCTTCCCTATCAGGTACCTGATCAGATCTAAAAACTAATGATATTATACTTTTTGTTGGCTGAGTGTTGCCTTCATCAATCCCCAGCTCAGAAAGTTCTGTAAATGGAACTCTAGGAAAGCTACATGAGATAGCACTTGCTCCTTCTTCTGCAGTTGAATTTCTCTCTTAATTAAAAGCAATTCTTTTTCTAGTTCACCTCCAGACTCAGAGGTTAGCAGAAGATCACCATCCCCACTTGCAGGATCACATGCCAGGCTTAGATATCTAATGGGAATGGAAATTCCATGGAGCCTTATCAGCAGTTTGTCAGCTATACAGAGGTCAGAAGATTACTGTCAATGAATTAACTGCGGGTAGAGCTTAACTGACCATAGGGACATCTAATCCAGGTTAAAAATAAAAACCCTGACATCCCAATGATAGAATTTTGACAGCTAACAACCTCAAATGGTGATCCCTGAATAAGTAGGTACAAGTAAAGTTTTCCATACATCAGGAAGTGTCTGATAGCATTCACACCTCCTTCTAGCACATCGCTATTGTGCAGAACAAAGCTTCCTTGTAAGAAAAAGAAAGGGTTCTTTGTAAGCACAAAAATAAATAAGTCGCAAAACACCAGCCCTTATTGGTATAAATGTAACAAACTGAGGACTATGTCTCTGTTAGAAAGTAGATCTGTTTGCACAATTCCACACACACAAGGCATGTATGCTATACAGTACTGTCAGGGAGTCTCCTAGGGTGCCCCGAAAGGTCATGACAGGGCACTGAACTCACCTAGCCTTTATTTTTCAGTAGCCAGGTGGTCAACAGCACAGGTCTGGTTGTGGGAGACTCAGCTATGCAACTGAGCCCAAAACTTTCAGGGCTGTCATAGATCAAAACCCAAACCAAATGCAAATGAACTAACACAAGGTGTTGGCAGAATTCTCTTCCTTCAGAGAATCTTCAGTAGGCCATAATCCAGTTTGGCAGCTGCAGGACAGTCTTTGGTAATAGTTCCAAAGTAATGCCTCAATAATGGGCCCTCCATCCTCTCAAAAGGGTTCCTCAATAGGCAGTGGTATTTCAGGCAGTTCCAGCCTTCAGCCAGACCTTCTCCAAGTGCTGAGAAGAGAATGTTGGCCCTCCTCCCAAGTCTGCCAGTAGCTGAGCTGTGTTTCTCCCTTTTTCATCTTCCCTCCAGGCCTGACACATCTGTCAGGTGAGTCAGAGAGGGGTTGCTTGAACCCAGAACAATTTTATTTAATCTTGAGCTGGCTGGTGTAGCATAGCCACATGGTATGACAAAAGCAAGGGGTAAAGCCACCACGTAGCAATGTGGGACTTGACCCTGCAGCGCCTCCTGCTGGCCATCTTGGGAATTAGCTGCCCAGCCATCAGAGTGCCCTCTGCAGGCTGGTGAGCCCCCTTACTGCTGGCCCTGTGTCCCTTCCAGGACCCCAGCGCACCTTTCTCTGGGGTGCTACCCCTCTGGCAGTAACTCCCAATATCAGGGTCTCCCCTCCCAGGTGAACTCCCATCCCTTATCCCCACCTCACCTCAGTCTTGGCTACTGCCAGTCCCCACTTATCCCCTGTTTACTGGGCCAGACTGTATCAGCCACTCATCACAGGCAAGGGGGGCCTGGACCTGCTGCCTTCTGCAACCCAAGTGCCCTGTTGGCCTTACCCTAGGCCTGCAGCCCGGGGCTTTCCTAAGCTGGAGCTCCTTTGGTCTTTTCCCAGACCTGCTCCATTCTAGGCACTTGGTTACGTTCCCTGCAGCCAGGCCTTTCTCTCTCTCTGAACACAGACTCGACTTGCTCCTGGCCCACTGCCCTTTTATAAGGGCCAGCTGAGCCCTTATTAAGCCAGCTGCAGCTGTGGTTACTTTCCCTATTAGCTCAGCTTTCAGAGCTGCAGCCCTCTCCAGAGCTGCTTTCAAGTCCTTCAGGGCAGGAGCGGGTGACCACCCCACTACAAGCCTGTATGCAGATTAATTAAAAACCAAAGTCCTGCTCACTACCCCATGGATACTGCAAGGGAGCAGTCCCAGTGCTCCACTATGTGCTGGGACTGCAATGGGTCCTATTTCTTATCTGGGCAGTATGTGGAGACAAGAAGGCTCCTCGCCTCCTTTCTCCATCTACATTGGAGCCCTATGGGGCTGATCCTGTGCCCACTGAAGTCAAGAACCATGCATTAAATAGAAGCCAGTGTCCACAAAGATGATGTCTCAGAATTGCCCAATGAGGAAAAGGAACTCCCCAATACGAGCGCACACATGCAGTGAAAACAAAGAAAAAGAAAAGAATGGCAATATAAAGTTGCTAATAACCAAGAAAACACCAATAATGTAGGTACAGTACTCAGAGTACAGCTAGTAATGTCCAGTTAAGGATTCAGAGTGGCTAATATCCAGACACAAATGCAGGAAAATTCTTTGTTCTTATCCATTGCTGTCTGGGGTCTGAATGTCTTGCTGAATAACACTGGCTGGCTGATCTCTCCCCATTATGGCACAGGCTATTCCCTTGCATCCCCAGGTGCAGTGCTGTGGGTGAACCCAGCCTTGATTTCCCGCTACCTGGGGTATGAATAAGTCCAAGCAGGCCTTCAGATACTCAAGGGTATCCCCTTTGCAAGGTCTTTATTAACAATAAAACACAATATACAAGAGAATCCTTTATTCAGCTAGTCCCCAGGAAAACCTTCCACCTCTGGGTTAGTCAGTCTTGTATCTTGGCCGGTTAGCCATGGAGCACTCCCATGCTGCATTCATTGTCTGGAATCAAGGCCTCTGCCCCCCTCTCTCCCCCAGAAGCAGTGCATCACTCTTTGCCAAGTAAGTCCCTTGTAGCTATCCAGGATGTCCCTCACCTAGTTCCTTCTCCTAGGCTACTCCTGTCCCTTGGAAGGAGAACCTCTCTGGGATTGATCTTTTCTGTGTGAGCCCCTTCCTTGCAGAAGCACTTTCTCCCTGGGAGTATCTACCCTAACTGAGCTCTGGTAACTTTTTATTAGGTCCAGATGCTCATTTACCATTTATACCATTAAGCTGCTACTTGGGGCAGTCAGTTACTCCCAGGTGGGCCTTCAGAAGGCAGTCACAGGCAAACTGAGCCCTAACTCAAAATCTTTCATTCTCAACTTTTCTTCTCCTGCAATGAAAAAATGGCTTTTTTGTCAAAATGGACATTTATCAGGGAAATGCCTGTTTTGATTCAATTTTTCAGGTTTTTGGTTTAAAAAACTAAAAAATTATTTCAGTTACCAAAAATTGGGGAAAAACACCTTTTGGCTTTTGGCAACTAAAACAACAACAATTATCCAAAACCTGAAAAAACATCAATATTTGGTTTCTGAAAATAAAAGCTTTTTTTCAATTTGGGAGGTTTCATTTTTTGCCAAAAAAAAATTTTGAAGAAAAATTTCAACAAAAATTATTTTAAAAACATTTTTGCCATTTTTTTGAGGGAATACAAAACATCTCCAGCTGTAGCAGCTGATGGCCTGCCCTGTAAGATCAGCACCCACAGCAGAGGGCATGTGTGTTTGAAAGGAATAGCAAATTGGATATCTCTCACTGAAATATTTGAGGAGGGCTACTGTTTAGGGGTCCCTCAACCCAGGTATAAAGGATAATATTAATAGATTCAAACCTGCCACCAAATGTAATTCCATGAAATAACTTGGAGTGACAGCATTCAGGTTGGATAGAAAAAGTACTTGAATCGTGATTGAAACATAGGTGCACTGGTCAGAACCATTAGCCAAACCTATATAATAATTGTTTCTTGTATATAATCCACTTGACGTCATGCAGTAATAGTGTTACATATCCATTCATACTTTTTCAGTGCTGAAAGACCTTTCATGCTGCAGCCACATCATGAAATGTGGCAGCAGAATAAATCTGCACCCTGCTCTGTATTATTGCTTATGTAAAACAGCTGTTTGTAAAATGGGGGGAAAGAGAGCTATTTGCTCCATGGTCTAATCAGAGAACTCTTTTCTTAACGACTGTATTGTTGAGTTCAAAGCACTTCCATTGAAATGCATTTGTAAACCCCAGAAACAATATCGTCATCATGAAAATCAAATGGTGCTCTCGTTAGCTTCTGCCAGGTAAAAAATATCAGTGCCTGTCAAGTGTAAAGACAAATTACTTTGTCTCTTCTTTGGACTTATTTATAGAAAGTTTGAGAAAGTTTGCATAACCCAATTTGCTTTAAGAATTCTTACCTTTGAGTGAGCCAGCCCAGAAATGTAATTTTTCTACAACTAGAGGGAGCAGATTGAAGGGTCCTAAGCTGGTCCCTCATACCCCAGGATAGCAGGCGCTCAAAAGAACATAAAGGGAGCACCAAGTCACATTTCTTGGAGTATACACCTTTGGTTAAAATACAAAGTAAAATGGATCACCATGGGAAGAAAGGTGAATGCCAGATTACTTTGTAGCTCCTGAGAAGTGGTTAAAAAAAATAGTCATCTTTTGGGAAGTATTTCCATACATATTTATCCTTTACAACTGCTTTAGACAGGGATGAATTAGCTGAAAATACTCCATTCTCTTTGATGCTTAAAATTATGCACCTGCCCAGGATACTGGGGAAAGAGGGACTGGACTCCAGTAATCGAGTAGTCAGCTATGCTACGGTGTTATTCAGGAACTGTTGCTGGAGGTAGATCCTTTCAAACACAAGGCCTAATCTAAAATCCACTGACATTAATGGGGGTAGATCCTTTCAAACACAAGGCCTAATCTAAAGTCCACTGACATTAATGGGACTCTTCTGATTGACTTCAGTGTGTTTTAAATCAATCCCCATAATGTCTTGCCTACAGAGAGTACGTGATAAGGGCACCAAAACATCTGGCAATGGTGTTCAACTCTTAATCAGTACAACAGTAAGAACATGTCATTCCTAATATGCCTAACATAATTTAAATGAACATCCTTTTAAAGAGATAAAATGTTTGCAAGGCCAGTTCATCCCTCAGCCCTCGCCGCTTCCAGCAGCTCCCCTTGGACTGAAGCAGAGAACCGTGGCCAGTGGGAGCGCGATCGGCTGAACCTGCGGACGCGGCAGGTAAACAAACCGGCCTGGCCCGGCCTGCCGGGGGCTTTCCCTACACAAGCGGCATTCCAAGTTTGGGAAACATTGCCTTAGAACATAAGCTTCTTGAAACAGAGAGAGCTCTCTTTAAGTATTTGGAAAGCACCTAACTCTTAATGGGTGCTACTGTAAATTAATAAGAATTTTATTTTCTAAGACCTCTTTTCCCATAAAGGAAGACACCTACCAGACTCATAAAACACAGAAAGATCACATTGCAACATTTTATTTCATCAAAGAGGAATAAGTGGCTACTGAAAATAGAAAGTAGCATAGGAATTAAAGCTTCACATGTCAAAAGGAACATAGACTGATATCTGTGTAGAAACTGTAAATGTACTACTGTACCATCAACCTTTGGATTGTGAGTCTGCAAGCTACTAACAGGTAGGGGGCAGGGACAAGGGCAGAAAATCAGGCCATGTGTTTATCCTGCTACTGAAAGGCGACATAAGGCTGGTGTGTATGATGAAAAGATTGCTGAGTATGCAGGGCATCGAGCAGCTGCTTGTATTTAAGTCCTGGCATGGGTACCAATCTGGAAATAATTTCAACAGACATTTGTAATTAGATACTTTGGTATCCCAGTTATTCCCTGTAAAATGGATCAAACCAGCTGGTGAAACACTTGTTTTGGCTTGGTTTCACAATAATCTTTGTAGACGTTCAGTTCATTCATTAGGAAAGATTTGGCAGAGGCATTCCCTTTTCCCCTCTGGGCTCCCTTTCAGACCATGGGTTCACTTTGACTCAGAAGAAAGAGCACCTTCTACTGAAGCAATTGCCATCACTTCCTCTAAATTTCTTGCAGGTGTCTCTTCCAAGTAGTGTCATGGTCCAATCCTGCACAGGCTATGGTTTCAAGCCTAAACCATCGGAGTTACACAAGACATTAAAAAGCAGGTTAAAAGATGATGCCAAAGCTCTTCCAAGATTGTTTACAGACCTTTTTTGCCTCAGGGGAGTTTAAACCTGGATGGTATTTCTGACAAGAATTAGATAAAGTTCTATTTCTCCAGAATTTGTCTCTACGGTTCAAATACTACCCTGCATGAAGATTATACTTCCAGTACTCATCAAATACCCTGTATTGAACTCTATGCATTGATATATGTGAACTGCAAAACAAAGCAGGTCAAGGATGCAACACACCATTTAGATATAGAACCCGAGACCAAAAATTTACGAATATTCAGATTTGATGTGTTGATTCAGATTCATCTCTCATTCTGTGGAGACACTAGGACACCTCCTTAGCAGGCAAAAGGACAGTTCAATAAATAATCCCCTCATTTACTAGCTAGGAAGGCAAAGCTATTTCTCATCAGTTCACTATGCTACAAACTAGTATATAGCTTGTTTGACTAATGCTATTCAAGCCAGTCATATAACCCATCAGATCTGCCTTTTTTTAAGGTAAAGGTGGGAGCCACTCTTTCCAGGCAACCCTAATTATACAAGCCTTTGAGAAGAGATTGAGCACTAGAAATAGGTCAATAAAATGGTAGTTCTCTTTCCTCAGTTCACATCCATCTTTGTTCTTCCAAAGCCAAGTTCTAGAATGTCTATACAGAGTGCACAGTGTAAAGGTACTTCTAAGCTTCACTGCTAGAAGAACCAATCAGTGTGCACAAGCAGTAGAAGAATGTCAAAGAGGCTTCCAATCTATGTGTATCCCTTCATTTCATTCTCAGGTGAGAGTATATATAAGAAAGATATTCTTCACCTTTATCACAAACTCTCAGATTAAAAATTCACCATCAGCCAGAATCTGGGGTCCATTTTACTCTATTATGCAAAAAGAACACGTTACATGACACATAAGAAGTGGAATTACTGCATCTTTTCTAAGTGAAAGGAAGTTGCAGGACAATGAAAGAAAAGGATACAGCTACAGCCACTGAGGCCAACCCTACCATTACCAAAGACTGAGAGCAAAAGATTATAAATGGAAGCAGGAGATTTTTTGCCTGTTTAATCTGTGAACTTCATACCTTGTGATATAATTTTCACTGTCTCTCTGCCGTCTTTCAGAAACAGCTGGAGTAGAGCTTGTTGAAAAATGGGATGATAAATTCTCAAATTGTCATCCTTCCTGGTCAAAAGTTGAAATGTTGACAAAAATTGTTTAAAATTACCAGTTTTTGACAAAGCCTAGTTTTGAACCTTGATCTGAACCGAGAATAAACAGGGCTCTAACAATGACATTCACTTCCCTCAGTATAGCCTTATCTAGTTCAGAATATCGAGGAACTCATAAGAGATCAGATGTTAATCTCTTTTCTCTTGTACTATCATGAAAACCTCCAAAAAGACAGTTTGACTGAGTCAAAACTGTACCACCTGAGTCTGAAGAGTTAACTATAGCCAGTTAGTGAATGGAGAACATGTATAACCTACCATGTCTAGATTACACATTTGTATAGAATTTAATATGTCTAGATTACCCATTGTTTTCCCTCATATCTTCCTGATAGTGAAAATTGTTGCTCTGATCTTTAAGTGTCTCAAAGTTTCCAGCTTCCAAACTGCTGCAAATGTTACTAATGCCTTCACTAAGAGAGAGGACAGTCCGTCACTTGCTGCCATCACTGGTCTTATCTGGGCTTTCTATCCCCATCAAGTTTTATTTCTCTGTTACTTGCTTTGCCGAAAGAAAAAGCTTTGTTTAATGCTTGGTAACTTGCAGTAGCTATCTGATTGCATGAAAATGAGATCCAAGGAGAATTTGGAATAGAGAAAGCAGAATCAGTCGGGAGGGATACATAAATACCACAGTTGTGCTGGTTATGGATAGTTGGTTTAAAAATAAGGAAGGAAGTTCTGTCCAGCTTCTGGTATCTTTAGAAAACCTGAGTATATCAGCCACAATGGATAATATTGCTCCAGTCTTGATGCTAAGGATCAGTTGGTGCTGTTTGCTCACCCATCTACCAAGCATTGAGACACATAACCCATAGTTTACTGGAATTTTAAAAACATGAATACCACTTGTAAGACAGGAAGAATATCCCAGATCTTACCAATTGAAGTCAATAATGGCAGCAATGGGACACAGGGTCTATATTGCCACACAGATATCAACCTAATGCCATAGTGCCCCATAGCATCCAGTACTGATGTCAGCTTGAAGGCGAAGAACATTCCCCATTTGGAATCCAGGGGTAGTTCTTTCAGTGCTCTACAGAGTCATCTGCTAAGCAATTTTACTGTGAATAGAGTTAATACAGGTAAAGTAGAGGAACAAAACAGGCTAGCACCGCTACTAAAAGATTTCTGCACCTCCAGGGACACAGAATAGTCCCTTTGCAATGTCGTGTTGGAGGGAATCCTACAGCTGAGATCAGATAAACATTTTAGAGAATGGAAATGTACTGAGTGGGATTGTGTGTCTGGCAAGCTTTTTTGTGAGCGTGTGTTTTTTTTTAAAGACCAGAGATGTGCTAGTGACTGAAGATAAAATGTTCTGTGCAAGACTGGGAAAATAAAATATTCTCTCTCCAGAATTATCTGAATCAATGAACAGCGGATCCTTTCCTTATACAATGGCAGTAAAGCTGATAAGGAGAAATATATATATGATATGTGCTTAAGGATGTGAGAGTTTAAGAGTCTTACAGATAAAGTATTAATATATATGATTATGGAGTTAAAGCCAGTGAGCAATATTGATCATCAATAATTATTTATCAATAATTTATGAATAATCATGAGAATATAAGAATTTCTATATTGGGTCAGACCAATGGTCCATCTAGTATAGCAGTGGTTCTCAAACTTCTGTACTGGTGACCCCTTTCACATAGCAAACCTCTGAGTGTGACCCCATCCCTTATAAATTAAAAACACTTTAAAATATATTTAACACCATTATAAATGCTGGAGACAAAATGGGATTTGGGCTGGAGGCTGACAGCTCGTACCCCCCATGTAATAACCTTGTGACCCCCTGAGTGGTCCCGACCCCCAGGAGAACCCCTGTAGTACAGTATCCTGTCTCTAATAGGGGCCAATAACAGAAATTCAGTGAGGAGTGTACAGAACAGGGCAGTTGGAGTGATCCAACCCTGTTTTCCCCTCTCAGCTTCCAGTGGTCAGAGGTTTAGATTTGCCCTGAGCATGGGGTTGCATCCTTGACCATCTTGGCTAACATAGCTATTGATGGACCTATCCTCCATGAACTTATCTAGTTTTTTTTAACCCACTCATACTTTTGGCCATCACAACATTCACTGGAAATGAGTTCCACAGGTTAACTGTGCATTGTATGAAGACATACTTCATTTTTTTTGTTTTAAACGAACTGATTATTAATTTCATCGGATGACCCCTGCATCTTTTGTTGTGTGAAGGGGTAAGCAAGACTTCTCTATTCACTTTCTCCACACCATTCATGACTTTGTAGACCTCTGGCATACCCCCCTCAGTTATCTCTTTTCTAATCTGAACAGCCCTAATCTTTTTAGTCTCTCCTCATATGTTCCATACCCCCTATTGCCCTTCTCTGAATCTTTTCCAGTTTCACTATATCCTTTTTTAGATGGCGTGACCAGAACTGGACACAGTATTCAAGGTGTGGATGCACAATGGATTTATATAGTGGCATTATGACATTTTCTGTCTTATTTCTCTCTCTTTCCTAATACTTCCTAACATTCTGTTAGCCTTTTGGACCTCTGCTGCACACTGGGCTGAAGTTTTCAGAGAATTATGCATGGTGACTGCAAGATCTCTTTCTTGAATGATAACAGCTAATTTATAAAACATTATTAGATATATGAGTAGTTGGGATTATTTTCTCGAGTGTGCATTTCTTTGCATTATTAATGTTGAATTTCATCAGCCATTTTATTGCCCACTCACCCAGTTTTGTGAGATCCCTTTGTAACTCTTCACAGTCAGTTTTGGTCTTAATTATCTTCAATACATTTGTATCACCTGCAAAGTTTGCCATTTCACTGTTCACTCCCTTTTCCAGATCATTAATGAATACGTTGAACAGCTGAGGTTCCAGCACAGAGCCTTGAGGAACCCCGCATTTAACCTCTCTCCTTTGTGAAAACTGAATATTTATTCCTACCTTTTGCTTCCCATCTTTCAACCAGTCATTGATCCATGAGAGGACCTTCCCTGTTATCCTATGGGTGCTTAGTTTCCTTAGCAGCAAAGAATCCTGTGGTACCTTATAGACAACAGGCATTTTGGAGCATGAGCTTTCGTGGGTGAATACCCACTTCATCAGATGCAGAAGTGGGTATTCATCCACGAAAGCTCATGCTCCAAAACGTCTGTTAGTCTATAAGGTGCCACAGGATTCTTTGCTGCTTTTACAGACCCAGATTAACACGGCTACCCCTCTGATACTAGTTTCCTTAGGAAACTTTAGGGAATGAATTTGTCAAAGGCTTTCAATAACCAATAATTGATAGGAATTTTAGTTGTGATTATATATTTAATTAATAGAGTGCACTTGAATTTATATTTGATTAATAATAACAGACCTCAAATATGTCAGCTTCAATGGGATTTATTAATCAAATACTAAAGACAGCACATACACAAAGAGATATTGAATTACCAGCAGCTGTGGAAGACTTTTTGTGTAGAATCATAGAATATCAGGGTTGGAAGGTACCTCAAGAGATCATCTAGTCCAACCCTGTGCTCAAAGCAGGACCAAACCCCAGACAGATTTTTACCCCAGTTCCCTATATGGCCCCCTCAAGGATTGAACTCATAATGCTCAAACCACGGAGCTATCCCTCCCCCCAGTACAGTGTCTGACAGTGTGCAACCAGTCTACCAAGAATCTTATTCAATGTTTCCTCTAATTTTTTTACATCCATGTGTGGAATGAATTTTGTTATGTGCAGCAATATGGAGGTGTGACGATGCGGTTCTGGCGGGACCCAACTGAGAGTGTCAATTCAGGACCAATTGCTCAAACAGGGCAGTCACAGCCCAAGGCTGGGGTTTTTTCACCTCTAAGGCAAACCAAACCAGCCAGACAAAAATGACTTTGGTTTTACCCCACAAGTCACACAAGCAATTTCCTTAGACACTCCAGTCTTCCAGTATCACCACCAGTGCCACTCGTCCTGGGGATGAATGGTTATGAAAACCAACACCCCAGTAAAAGAAAAAGGTTCTCTCGATCCCAAAGGACCAAGCCCCAGACCCAGGTCAATATACACATCAGATCTTACCCACAAATCACGCTGTTGCCAATCCTTTAGAATCTAAAATCTAAAAGTTTATTCATAAAGGAAAAAAGGTAGAGATGAGAGCTAGAATTGGTTAAATGGACTCAATTACTTGCAGTGATGGCAAAGTTCTTAGTTCAGGCTTGCAGCAGTGATGGAGTAAACTGCAGGTTGAAATCAATTCTCTGGAGTACATCCCCAGCTGGGATGTGTCATCAGTCCCTTGTGTAGAGCTTCAGTTTGTAGCAAAGTCCCTCCAGAGGTAGGAAGCAGGACTGAAGACAAGATGGAGATGAGACATCAGCCTTATATAGGCTTTTCCAGGTGTAAGAACACTTCTTTGTTCTTACTGTGGAAAATTACAGCAAAATGGAGTTTGCAGTCACATGGGCCAGTTCCTGCACACCCTGCTGAGTTTCAAGGCATATCTGCCTCCTGTCAATGAGTCAATTGTGTAGCTGATGGTCCTTAATGGGCCATCAAGCAGGCTAAGCAGAGCTAACACCAATTTGTCTGGGGTGTTTCCCAGAACTGCAGCACCAATTTGAAATACAGACAGTATACAGCCAATACTTATAACTGCAACTACAAAATGATACAGATATATAGACAGCATAATCATAACCAGTAACCCATAACCTGGTCTTAGACATGTTATATGACCCCCTTTACATAAGATTTGGTGCCACTACAGGACCTTGGTTGCAAACCATGTTCTATATGGTCCCAGTTTATATCAATAACGTCACAGGAGATGATGTGTGGCAGGGGTGGAGCCGAAGGGTAGAGAGTGTGGGAGGGTGATCAGGGCTGGGGCAGAGGGCTGGAGTTCGGGGGTGAGGGCTTCAACTGGGGATGAGGGCTCTGGGGTGGGGGCAGGGATGAGGGTTTTGGGGGGCAGGCTACCCCAGGGCTGTGGCGGGGAGAGAGTATGCCCCCAGTCCTCTCTTACCACGGCAGCTCCAAGGCTAGGGGCAGGGGAGAGGTTACTCTCCCTATCTGCGTGGTCCTTAATAGTCTCCTGCATCGCCGTCCAGCTTAGAGGGAATTTAGGTCTTATTCCTCATTATTTCATGGGATAATTATACTCTTGTTATGCTTATTTGTTCATCATTCCAATCCTTATCTACTTTCTCCTTCTGGCTCATTTCTCCTTATCTCATAAGTTTCTTTTTCCCTCATAACTTTCAAACCATCTCAACACCTAGAGGTTAGTCACGATTTATGCTTTTTTTGGACATTTTGTTCATTACATATCTTGTGCACATCTTGTAGTTAGTACATTGAAAATATATATCTTACAACAGTTTTTAAAATATGGTGTGGGTTACTGCACTGTAAAATTCCAATCCTTGCTAGATATCTTTATCATAATGGCAAACCATCATGGATGTCTTTCTCCCAGGCAAGCCTTAAAATCTTTCCTGACCTAAGTGTCAACAACAGGTAAAGATTTGCACCAAGAGATATGTTCAGCTTCCTATGGAAGAATTAAATATCTGCAAACAGTGAGGGCCTTTGGAATTTCCAACGTTTATTGAGGATATGATCTCCACCCCAACTTTTATGGATTGTTAGGACAAAGATCTCAGCCATTTAATTCTAAACTTCTCAGGGGTGGTGGATTTGAGAAACAGACTGTGACAATTACTCTAAATGAGCTGTTTTCCCTAGTGCATGCAGTGCATCACCATTTGCTGCAGATGGCAGATCCAAGAGTTTCTTAACAGCTCCTGTATTATAGGCAGAGGACATGAGTCTTTATGGGCAGGTGTTAATTTGATAACCTTTATAGTTGTATGAGCACCATCTGCTCATTTATTCATGGAGTAATACCAGCAGAAGATTGAGAGGGTCACCCCGCCAGCTGTTCATAGAGGAGGGAGAAAACTATTCCATGTTTAAGGACTACCATAGAAGATAGATCACCAAGCTACTGTTTGTGACACTAACCACATGGATGACTGAGGAGGAGGAGTAGAAAGAACATGTGCTATTTCTTAGAGAACTAGTTGTTATGTAGAGTTTTTAGGAGACACCAATTCAGGAGGTAACTGAGGCTTTAACAGCGGGAAAGAAGGAAAGTTGGTGATGTTGCCTAGGCTGACTTTCGAACTACCCCTTTCTTCTGAAAACTTCAATGAGTAGAGGTGAGCAAAGAATAGTAACAATAGTCTATAAATATTTGTTTACATTCAAAATCCAATATCAATTCACCCATATTCACAACCTATTTTTTTTCCATTCATTTTCCATGAATATTCATGATAGGACACCTTCTTGTGCTTAGATCTTCATGGGAAGAGAATTTTAAGCTCAAATGTCCAAATAAAGCCATGAGATCTCTTTAGCTAATTAGATAATGTAGAATACATTTCAAATGTCAGATATTTACAGCAAACTATTCCCAAACAAGTTTCACAACAAGAGTTATTTGCTGAAGAAATTCATGGACAGGGAGAAAAGAAGGTAAAAGTAATCAAATGAATTATTCACTCAGCTCTACTCAGGAGGCCTGCTTCCCCATTACTATTCTCAGCCTCACCTTCTGACTTGTGGCCAGCAGAAGGAGATGGGTCAGCCAGGAGAGTAGGCCCAAGGAGGCCAAGGAGAGAACCATCTGGAACAGAGGAGGTGGGGGACAAAAAGGGAGAACAAAGGTGAGGTGGGTTGCAATAGCATTGGAATTGGCCCTGGTGAAGGTCAAGACAATTTTGTTTCCTTATATATTTGAAGTGAATGAGTGCTACTTACTTCCTCCCTCTCCTCAGGTTTGTACATTCTTTTGTCCTGACACCACTCTGCAAGCTGGCCTGTCACAAACATTTACTTGATAGTTAGGCACTGCTAGTACTCCCAGCTCCTTGGATAATTAGGATGTGTAGAGAGAGCTTAATAGAATGTGATTTTTCTGCATCTTCTTTCATAATCACGGTGTTCCAAAACAATGCTAGATATTGGTGGCTGCATAGATAAATGGACCAGCCTTTATGCGCTCCTCAGCCTTGTTCTTACATTCTGGTTTATTCAGAGGTTTATCATATTGGCCTGTAAACAATGGAATTATACCCTATACTTACTTTTTAAAAAACAGCATAGGATCGAAATCATCCCTGGTGTAACTCAATATGATCTCAGTAAAATTACACTAAGGATGAATTTGGACTGTTAGTTTAAAACAGAACCACCACCAAAGATAGTACAGTGGAGGCAGTCCTAATTTACCCTACAACACCTTCTCCTGTGTGCCTTTATCCTGATCTGCATGGATCACCTCTGTGTAACATAGTCTACACACCCATTTAATTCTTGGCCTTTATTTTTTGAGAGTATCAGTATCTCATCTGGACTCAGTAAACCAGAAGGCCCCTTCTCATGCTATGTCCTAATTGTTGTAGTAGTGTTAGTATATAGACAGACCTTTGGCTGTAAGATAGTGGTCCCACACCATCAATTCATTTCACAAAGGTCACCAAATGCCACCAGAAAGTAACAACTTTAGGTCATTACAGAAGAAACTCAAAAACCTATTATTCTGCAAGACCAAACAGGGCCTTTCACTCAAATTTCTGAATGTTATCGCACAGTTTTATTGTTGTCATTGACTTCTAAGTGGACTTGGCAAATCTTTAGCAATCTCATAATGGCTGTGCCCATGAATTCCTGATTTCCACTTCACTTCCTGATTCCTACTAACCGAAAAGTGATGTTTTAAAAGGTATAGGGAAAGGGGTCTGTGCAATAGGAATCACAGCAGCATGGGACAGGTCCCTCTTAAGGAAAACTGCTCTTGTCTCACAGTTCCCTCCACTGTCATGTGCATTTTCACCCCATTAAGTGGCTCAGGCTATCGAAGAAAAACAGATCCTTATGCTATCAAATGATTTTTTTAAATTTTAACTTGTAAACTGAAGCCACAGAGTTTATGTTGCTTTATTTCAAATATATATACAATAAAGTGACAGACGGTAATGCCTGATTGGTCCTGACATAATGCTCCCAGCTGCACAAAATATTGTGATAAGTTGACTGGCTTTCCTTGATTAGATCTGACAGATTATTAGGATGGTGTTGGACCATGAGACACACAATTTCACAGTAAAGGCATAACTATCTTTGCACAATGCTTGATTTCATTAGAGATTTTCCCCCCTGCATGCATGCTTGCATTGTTTTTTGACAGATTCTCCTTTAGGATATATAAGGCATTAAGTTCGTATCACTTACATCTGCTTATCATGTGTGACGTGGTGGTGGTGGCTGACACTGTAGCAGCTTGGTCATGAGTGTCATTGTAGAATTATGAGGAGCAGAGAGAAATGTGATCCTGTTTGCTTTGGCCCACCCTCTCTCTGCATTTTATGTCCATCGTAATGAGCAAAGTTAACTGAAAGGTAAAAGAACAAATAATAATGTTAGCAGGGAAATATTCTGTTGAATTCAAGGACCCTTGTGCAATAGCTGGTTGGAAAGCAGGGCAGGTATTAAGATTTAGTCCCTACTCTCAGCTAGGATAATCAAAGAAACACACAAAATATGTAAAATAGAAATAATTCATACCACTGAAAAAGTAAGGCATGCAGTGTGTTTTATATTGTGCGACTACTGTCTTTAAACATATGGACATATAACACACACACTGTATGCTGTAATTATTTTCTCATAACACCAATTGATTGGCAGAATTACTGTGGCAATCAACACAATTGCTATATGTGGAGGCTGTAATCATACTGGAAATTATAGAGACGCTATATAAATTGTAAACATCATGCATCTTTGACTGTATCCACTGCACTCTGCCCATTAATTAGTCTCCCTGGGACTAATTTTAACATTCAAAACCTCTGGTTAGCTTTAAAACAGCCCACCCATAGGCAGGGCTCGTAGCTCTACCTATTATCAAGGTTGCCTGAAACTTCCCATTATAAGACCCTGTTTTCAGTTTCTTATAACTTTGCCAACTTTAACCATTTGGGCTGAATCCCAAACATCCACCCTGGATACTGAATGAGGCAAGGATCTTGTGGGGAAAAATATTATGTGATCATGTAAATAAAAATTATATCATAATGCATGTGCACAAGGGGGCCAAACTAAGGTAACCTTAATTCTGGCATTTCCTAACTTTTGAGTGTGCAACCTTAATAATGATCTTTTATCACAGTTTTATGTGTATAATGATATAATCAGTCTGCCTGAGAACTGTTTTCTTTGACCTAAATGTGGCATTTCCCATGAAAAATTATACTTTTCTGGATTGCAAGAAGGACATATTTAGTCCTGGACCAGTTCTTGGAGCTGGTATATAGGTAAATGTATACCACTGGAAAGAGAATATTCCTAGCTTTGCAGTGGAACATATAGTAGTTGACTTTGGCTCTGGAAGTCCCATGGTATTAGATTTTTAAAGCTGTGACAGTTTGATATTTTTCAAAGGCTATTTAAAATACATTTTAGAAACATCAATAAATGCATAGATATAATTTTCCTCTTATTCTGGGTCAAAGACATTTGAACTCATGGTACCTCAGGTATCAGACCTTACAAGTATAAAAATACACAGACTCCCAATAACAATTTGTAAAGCTCTCCAAAACATTTCTAAAATAATGTTTAATATGCAATATGTGCTGTATACACAATGCATGATCGTGTTGTGATATAAGATTGTGTCATCTTATACCAAGAATGATCTGTATTACTCATGTGTGATTTAACCAGATTATCAATAAGTGGTTATCACAAACTCATGCCATTAAAACCTTTGTAGCACAGCACAACATCAGGTATTATACACATACACACCTGTCAGTACAAATTGCTGGTCCTAGGTTCTGTGGGTCCCAATCCAGCTCACTTTCTCCTATAATTATACCTCCCCCACCCATTTCTGTATAGCAATGGGTCGGAATGGTGGCATAAAAGAGATCATCAGATGCCAGAGGCAAGAACAAGGTATTATGCAAGTGGCCATTATACAACTTCCCTTTTTGTACATTTCATCTCACTAACAGTGCTGAGTCTCGTTTTCCACCTCTAAAGTATTAGGCCCTACTTCTCTCATCTGGCATAAACTAGCGTTAGAGTATGGTGTGGGTCACCTGATTATACAAACCTGCATCCACATTGGCTGGTTGGGCTTTTCTGATGGTGTCACAGCTGTGGACTATTTTACAATGGTGCACATTTGGGTTGTCACTATGCAAGCAAATATTTTATAAATGTCCATTCTGTTGAATAGTTAAGGACAAAAAATATTAGGAAGATTTTAATTTAAAATTACCTTTACTTGTACCCTTACGCCGAATTTTGTCTTTTATGGATATATATCAATAGGTAATATATATCAATAGGTAACTTTATTAGTGTGTTCAGAAATCCAAATATATAAAATCCATTAAAAAAACTCATGAAATATTCTTGGTATATGAATTTTTCAGGCAGAACTAAGTCTATTTTGTGGTGAAAACAGACCCAATTTTCAGCCCAAATGGGAACTTTACCAGGTTAAAATGGGCTGAATTGTCAAGGGAAGGTGGTTTTGCATAGAACTCAGGAACCTCATATTTTCACATGTATGAACTGCAAAACTAGACATTTCATCCTAACTGCAAAAATAAGTAAATGGTTAAGAGAATTAAATGATACTTAATGGCAAAACTATAGTGCTTAGCAACAATAGCCTCAAGCCTTCAAAAGGAAGAAATTGAAAAAAGCCACCCATGTGATTTTAATACATCTCATTGCAGCCCAATGTTAAATTGCTGCTACATTGTGTAAATGACTCATCATAGAGATAATAGTAATTAATAATTAGAGATGACATTTAATTTAGGTTCGCAGTTAAATAAAAAGCTTTTATAGCATAGAAGTACCTGCTGTCAAAAAAGAAATTCAAATAGCATCTTTACAAATGTCAGGTCCTTTATGGCCTCTTTTCATATTTGCCTTCTCACATCAGAAATTACATACTTCAGTGGCTATTTAGACCACCCCTCACACTCCCTTTTAACCTTGGAGCTACAGCACTCTGTTATTTTAAACTCCTTCAAAGCACGAGTCTTGAGTTGAGAAGCTGTAGCTGCCCCCACTCTCCAAAAAAGGCTGAAACTGAACAGATTTATCTCTGCATATGTTGGTACCTCAGTATTGCCTACTGAAGTCAATGGAAAGACTTCCAGGGCCTTGGATCAGACCCTAAATTTCTATATTTATCTCTTTTCCATGGTCAGATGCATTTCAGTGCCAAACAGGTGCTCTTACTTCCCCGATTTCTCTGCCTCAAATCCCACACCATGCTAGTATTGCCCTCTAATGCCCCTAGCATCACCTCTTGTGGTCAAAGGGACAATGTATGTTCCAAACCCCATTATAAAGAGAACAAGAAATGGAGTGCCTCAAGACTTTGCAATGTTTTCTGTTAATTCTGAGACATTTAAGTATGTTGACTAGAAACGAGCTCTCCAATAGAGTGTGACAGGATTCTTTTTAATTACACGATTGGAAAAACAAAGAATATATTTTAAGTTTCAAAGCAAAATCCCATGAATCATGCTCTAACCTCCAATTTCTGGTGTGGTTAGGTATGACTAACACCAGACAATTGTTTCAGTGTGATATTCATGATTTGATTTGATTGTGCTGCAGTCCAGTCACGGAGGTGGGCACACACTGGGTGCACAATCACTTTTGCCACTGCAAATCAGTTGTGCACAAAAGAGTAGGTGTGCAAATTAGTAGGCAAGGGATGCAAACCTAAACCTTGGTATCGATAAATAAAGGCAGCATGATGCAAATTATGAGCTCTGAGTGTATTCTAATAAAAAGTTTAGCCTATCCAGTGGATGGTATTTCTATAGCAACAAATCCTGTGAGCATAAGTTGGATTTCCTGGGAGTATGAAGCCTGCATGGCTGCATGATTGTCAGGCAGGTGCAGTGGAGTTCACAGAGCCTTCAGTAGTTGTGTGGTGAGGACATGCCAAGCCCCACTAGCCTTTCACAAGTCTTGAAACTTGGCTGGCCAAAAAGGAGACATCTGTCTTCCCCTTCATTTAGAGATATCAGGGGAAGCGCCACTGTCCTGCCCTCTTCATGTTGCCCACTGCCTTATGTGGGGATGAGGATGGGGATGGAGTCTCTAAAGGGAGTGGCTGAGATGCTACAACCAAATGATGGTCTCCCCAATCTAGATCTGAGTACAGATGCTCCTCTACTTACGCAAGTGTTCCGTTCCAGAAGGCCTTGCGTAATTGCATAACTCAAATTTTGTGTAATTTGGAAATGTATACCCGACCATTGCGCAAACTCCCCTGCCCCATTTCTAGCTTATGGATCTTTTTCTGTAAGCGCAGATTTTCATAAGTTGGGTTTGTGTAACTCGGGGGGCATCTGTAGTGCTTCAGGAGCCCACTCAGGCCCTGAAGCTCTAGCTGGGATCCACATCCATTCAGTGGGAAGGTGGGGATTTGGCTCGTTACCACTAAACACAATATTCTTAAATACAGGTATCATGGTCTAGACAGGAATGAACAGGTTTGGGAGGCAGGAGCTTCTGAGTTTCTAATCGTGGCTTTGCTACTGACTCACTGCTTGACCTATGCAAAGTCATTGTGCCTCCATGTTCTCATCTGCACCATAACATCTGCTCACCAACCTTTCAGTAGTGTCGTGATGATTAGTTATTATCTACAGAGCCCTTTGAACATGTGGGGCCTGAGTAGTCTCTCTTTTCCACCAGCTGAATGTTGATGTAATGCAACTGATTTCCTTGGAGAAGAGAATGAGGCCTGCTGAGTGCTATATAAGACAGTGGTTCTCGAAGCCGATCTGCTGCTTGTTCAGGGAAAGCTCCTGGTGGGCTGGGCCGGTTTGTTTATCTGCCACATCTGCAAGTTCAGCCGCTCCAGGCCAATGGGGGCTGCAGGAAGTGGCGGCCAGCACATCCCTCGGCCCATGCCACTTCCCGCAGCCCCCACTGGCCTCGAGCGGCGAACCGCGGCCAGTGGGAGCTGCAATCGGAAGAAACTGTGGATACGGCAGGTAAACAAACCAGCCCGACCTACCAGGGGCTTTCTCTGAACAAGCGGCGGTCCTAGTTTGAGAACCACTGATATAAGAGCATTGAGATTCCTCTTGAGATCATTTATAGAGAATAGCCACAATAATTTTAGGATCAAAATAGTTAAAATAGAGTGGCTACATTATTCAAAGGAGGTTGGCATTGAAGGTTTTTAGGTTATTACATAAGATCCATCTAGGGACATCCAATTGTCTCTCTGAGTAAGCTACATTTTCAGCTAATAGTTAAGGGTTGTTGCATAACATTTGGCCTTTTGAAGCATTTTCTTTAAACGTTTTAAATTCCACGCATCATTTATATTTATCCTAAGGTAAAAAAAGAAAAGAATTGATCATTTCTGTTCTTTCATGGACACTTTGTTCAAAAGAGAAGCAGCACAGCACTGGTCGCAATTAAGTTACAGGATTCTCAGGGGAAGAGAGACAGATGGCTCAGGTAAATGGATATGATTTTGCAAGGTGAGCTAATTATCTCATTGTACAGTCCCAGCCCTTAACCAGACTTTCACAGGGGACAATGATAACTGTTCTCCCCTTCACTCCTTTTTCCCAGGGCGAGCTAACTATCAGAGCCACTGTGAGGAGAGGGAAAGAGAAGTCCACCTTCTTGGGTAGGAGGAGCCCAGTTCAATAACTGCCCAGCAGATTTGCCAGGAGGCATGTAAGGGTGTGGACTCACCCCTGCTGTGCCTCCTGCTGGTCATCCTCAGGAATTGGCTCATTTTCCAGCCAGAAGCGCCCTCTGCAGGCCGGTGATCTGCCTTACCTCACTCTGGCCCCTGTGTCCCTCCCAGGACCCGGTGCCCCTTCACTGGGTTTCTGCCCCCCCTTGCAGAATCCCCTCAGTCTCAGGGTCTCCCTCTCCCAGGGGAACCCCCACCCACTATCCCCACTTCGCCTCAGTCTTAGGCTACTGCCAGTTTCCATCTAGCCCCTGATCACCGGGACGGACTGCAGTGTAAACCACTCATCATAGGCAAAGGGGGTTTTGGACCTGCTGCCTCTGCCTACCCATGGGCTGTCCCCTGAAACCCAGTACCTAATGGGCCTTACCAGACCGGTAGCCTGGGGCTTTCCTAGGCCAGAGCTCCTAGATCCTCTGGCCCTTCCCAAGCCCTGCTCCAATCTAGTTTCTTTACTTAGCACTTTGCAGCCAGGCCCTTCTCTATCTACAGGCAGAAGGAGACTGACTGGGATCTTGGCTCAGTGCCTCTTATAGGGGCCAGCTGGGCCTGATTGGGGCTTGGCTACAGCTGAGCCTAGCTTCCCTAATAAGCCTAGGCTTCTTGCCCCAGCTGCAGCCCTTTCCTGGGCTGTTTTCCACCCTGAAGGGCAGAAGCGGGTAACCACCCCGCTACAAGACAGTATTGAGGCATAGCTGTGGACACAGATCAGTGGCCCAAGGCATGTAGATGGAAAGCCCTGATGGTCAAGGATAAAGAGAGACTATCCTGTAAAAGACCAGATGAAGGCTTTCCAGATTCTGCTCTGTGAAGTGCAACCTTTGTCATTTGGGAGAGATTTCTAGGGCTCAAGTATTAAACTTTACAGATCAGTGACTGTGTAGTGTAACAGGCCCAAGCAGTGCTGAAAACTGAAAGAGTGTCCTGAATCACCGACAGTAGTCTACCAGTGGTTTAGGTATGCTATATAGGAGTGTGGTCTCTATTGTTACCCATTTACAGTAGAGATGGGGGGGGTGGGGAGAGAAGGAAATTCTGTGCATATTCATTCAAATTTTTAAATACATTCACCTTATTCAATCTTTGGACTTTGGATCAATTTGGTAAGGACCAAAAGTTGCTACTGCCAGAGATTATGAAATGTAGGGCTGGAAGGGACCTTGAGAGGTCCCCTAGTCCAGCCTCTTGTGATGTAGCAGGACCAAGTAATCCTAGATCATCCCTGACAGGTGTTTGTCCAGCCTGTTCTTAAAAACCTCCAGTGATGGGGATTCTACAACCTCCCTTGGAAGACTGTTGCGGAGTTTAACTACCTTTATAGTTGGAAAGTTTTTTTCAGATATTTAACCTAAATTTCCGTAACTGCAGATTAAGGTCATTACTTCTTGTCCTATCTTCAATGGACATGGAAAACGATTGGTGTCCTCTTTATAACAGGATTTAACATATGTAAAGATTTATCAGGTCCCTGCCCAGTCTTCTTTTCTCAAGATTAAACATGCCCAGCATTTTTAATCTTTCCCCATAAGTTAGATTTTCCAAACCATTTATCATTTTTGTTTCTCTCCTCTGGACATTCTCCAATTCACTCACTTCTTTCCTAACATATGGAACCCAGAATTGGGCACAGGATTCCAGCTGAGGTTTCAACAATACTGGAGACAGTGGGACAATTACATGTCATTTTATGTATGATACTCCTGTTAATACACTACAGAATATTAGCCTTTTTTGCAGCTGCATCACATTGTTGACTCATATTCAATTTGCTATCTATTGTAACTCCCAAATGCTTTTTAGAAGTATATTGCTGACTGGCCAGTTATTCCCCATTTTTAATATGTGCATAATATTTTCCTTTCTAGGTGTAGAACTTTGAACTTGTCTTTATCGAATTTCATCATGTTGATTTCAGATGAATTTTCCAATTTGTCAGGGTCATTTTGAAATCTAATCCTGTCCTTCAAATTGCTTACAACTCCTCCGAGACTGGTTTCATCCACAAATGTTATAAGCAAACTCTCTGCTCCAGTATCCAAAATATTAATGAAAATGTTGAATATTACTGGACTAAGGACTAACCCCTGCTGGACCCCACTAGATGCTTGGTGGCTTTATGTGAAATGAGTTGTTCTCACTCTAGCTTCCTACAGGGCAGGTTTCTATGTCCATATCACAGCATCAATCATGTAATCTCCACCCTAGGTGACTGTTTCATCAGAGAAGCTAATTGAAGAATGGACATAGAGACTAAAGTACTTATTCTTATAGGACGTGATCAAACTCCCATTGAAATCAATGGGAATCTTTCCATATACTTTATGAGCTTTGTATCAGGCCATTGCTGCTAAAGAAAGTCTGTCCAGAACAGTGTTAAAGTACATAGCTGGGACCTCTCTACTCCTGCTGGCAGCAGGGCCGGCACTTTCATTAGGCTACCCTAGGCAGTTGCCTAGGGAGCCAGGAGTCGGGGGGTGGCATTTTGTGTGCTCCCCACGGGGTGTATGGGAGCTTCCGGATCCGCTCCCATCACACCGCTGAAGAAGGACCTTCTGCCAATGTGCCACGGAAAACAACGGCAGGCAATTGAGCAGCTCAATGACTGCTGCTATCACCTGCAGTATTTCGGCGGAGGGTCCTTTTTCGGTGGCGCGATGGAAGGGGAACTGGAAGCTCCCAGGCTCCCCATGGAAAGTGCACAAAATGCCGCCCCCCGAATTCTGCCTAGGGCACCAGAAACTCTGGCACCGCTCCTGGCTGGCAGTCAACCTTTCTGCGGATAAGCGGAGGCATTTAGCCTCCTAGTGCTGTCATGCTGGCACATAATACCAGCACTACTTTACTTTTTATTTAAAGCCTCTCTGCAGGAAGTGTAAACACAGTAACAGCAGTGAGACAATTTCCAAGCAATGTTCATAGAAAATCCCCATGAGATTTTAACGCCAGGGAAGTTGAACATTGACATTCTCCATTTGCTATGTATAATAGGATTAAGAAGCTGATGTGATATAAAATAAAGTACTTTATGTGATCATTTTGTACAGTCTAAGACCAACTTTCATTATTTTTTTCTTGTTAATGTAGTATAATCACACACAGAGAGGTTAATGTGCGTTTTTTGCAATGTAGCTTTAAAAACAGAGCTAGTATACATTTCAAAGTGAGTGAGACAGAAATGAATGCATTAAAAATATTTTCCTTTTGTTTTAAAAAGAGCTGTAATGGAGGATGTAATGTATTATCCTGTAAATTTACAAGCTGTTTCCAGAACACCACCTACACTCAATGTATTATTAACTTCCTCAATAGGGTGGATGACGTGCAGAGAGCTACTGAATGTTATTGATGTTTTCAATTTTAAGGCTCGCTGGTCCAACTGACAGAAATATTTGCTTCTTATTTTGATATCAGTTAATTCTGTATACTTCTGACTGTCAATACATATCATCAAAAGAGTCTTCCGCTATAAAAAACACTCAGAAAGATACTTAGAAATCAGTGTGAAACCTATAGATAATACATTTGTATTATGGAAAAACTGTTGTTTCTCATGTGGTTATATGTGGGGATGAAGTTACCATTCTTGATTCCAAACGAAGGAAATAACTAAGGAGGGTAGATTCCAGACACAGCAGAGGTAGATTTGTTCTCCAGGTCCCATGAGACTATAAAAGAGACCTAGGTGTTGCCTTTGGAACCCTTTGGCCTAGCAGGAATCTGTGTACCTGAACTTTTCAACAAATGCCACTCTTTAAAGTCAACAGGAGATGTTCCTTTTCTGACTTTGAGCACTGGTCTTCTGTAATGTTATTTCCTGTTAGTAACTGTATTGTACTCAATGCAGAGTGTCTTTCTTTGTCCACTGCACCATCTATGTCTTCTGTTTTGTAGGTGACCTGATATTCAGCTCACTTCATTCCTGCCTTGATTGGCCCAGCCTTCTCAGAGATAGAAGCTCAAGAGCTATGTTCAGAATTTTTTATGCCTCACAGAAATATAGCTGCTTCAGTTCTGTCGACTTTGCTTCATCCGAAAGTAAGATGATATTCTCAACCAACATCTAGGACAACTCAAAATTCCATGGAAACATGGATCCCATGGTGTGAGTAATCCTTTCCTTTGCATTAGGAGAACACCAAGAAGACTTCTCTGAAGCAGCCCACTTGGCTAGCAACTAAGGTTGCCTTAAACATATTCAACCACTGCTTTGGTTACTACTCTGCAAATGAAGTTTTATAAAGTCTTTGTCCTGATAGTGAAAATGCTCCCTAGGAAACAACCTATCCTTCTATGAACTTGAACTCCATTTGATAGCTATGTTCCATTGGAACCATGAAACCGTTGACCAGTAAAGGGAGGTTTGTGAGAGTGGGAGACAGAGTTTTCATTAGAACTGAAGTTAAACTTCTGCAGGAGATCAGAGTTACCACAGACCTCACCACATTCAGAAGTAAATGCAAAAGCCATTCCTTTGACTTAGCTTCACCTTACTAACCCTTCTCATAGCCTACTCACATATGAGGAGATCGGGAGACAAAAGAATTAGTGTGGGGGTGAAACCTCAGCCTTTCAAGCTACTCCAACATGGACAGAAGGGAGGGACAGTGTTTGGGGCTTTGCTTTATTAATATGGTAGGTAACTCAGCTACTGTTGTACAATTAGATTAGATTAAATAAATTAACCAAATACCCTAAGTGCAATCTCTCTATTGTGGTCTACCTGCAACATACTTGACAGTGATGGCATCCTCTTCAGGTGCTAATAGAGGCCAGGCATAGAATGAGGGATCTGGTAGCCCACTGTTGTCATGAAAAATAAAAGAAACATGATAGAAGAGTTCAATACTGATTAAACAGTATATTTCAAGAGAATCACAAAGTGCTAGATTCACAAAGGGGACTTAGGCACTGCAACAATCAGCATTGTAATGTGGCACATAGAACCACAGGGCATGTCACAATGCCTGGAGTGCAGAGCCAGGCCAAGCCCCATGGGACAGAAGCTGCCACTGCCAGGGCCACCCAGAGGATTCAGGGATCCTGGGGTCCTTGGTGGCAGGGGGCCCCCACATCAGTGGTAACTCAGTGGCGGGGGGTCCTTCTGCTCCAAGACCCGCAACCGAAGTGCCCCGAAGACCCATGGCGGGGGTCCCCCTGCCGCCGAATTACCGCCGAAGACCAAGCTCTTTGGCTGTGGGTCCTGGGGCAGAAAGACCCTCCACGGCCGAATTACTGCCAAAGACTGGAGTGGAAGAAGCTCTGGGGGCCTGGGCCCTGCGAGAGTTTTCCAGGGCCCCCGGAGCGAGTGAAGGGCCCTGCTCCAGAGGCCCCCAAAAACTCTCATGGGGGCCCCTGCGGGGCCCAGGGAAAATTGCTCCCTCTCTGGGTGGCCCTGGCCACCGCTAGGTGAGAACAAGGCAGGCTCACTCTCCAGCCCCTTGCGAAAAGGTGCACATGTACACCTAAAGGCTGCCAGATGGGTGGTCATACCCCTGCCACCATTAGCTCTGCCACTGGTTGCGGCACCTAATTTTTAGATGCCCTTCTACCTAATGGAATTCACAGCCCCAAATGGGGCACCCAAGCTCCCTATACAATGCACAAGAAGAGTTAGAAGAGTTACCTAAAAAGAGAGTCACAAACCCCAGGACACTGAACGGGGAGCTCCCTCAGCTAGTGCAGAAGAGAGAGGCATGAATTAGGCCTTGCTCCTCAAAAGGAGATAGGTACCTCCAGCTGGCCCTATGCCCACTCAGTATTCTCGGCTGTATATATCATGTGTTGTTAGATATTTAAGGCAGGTTAGTAGTTTCTCATGAAAAACTGAGGATGAGGTGGTAGTAGTAGTGTAGGTTAAATGCCAAGCTGCTGTGCAGTGTTATGACAGAGGCAGCTGAGCACACGCCCAGCTAACTAAACATTGGCACCTTGAACAGTGAACACTTAGCAATCTACCGGGTTAGGTGGCAGCTGGATAGCAGTTTTGTGAATGCAAGTGACGCCTAAATGTTGAACTTAGGTGCCTACATCCCCCTTGTGAATCTAGCTCAAAGAGTCCGTGAGTATATTCTTAGCAAAATGCTTAACCAAGTTAGTTGTTGTTTCTGTAGGTTTTTACTTCTTTGTTTTTTAAACAAAACCAGGTTTCAAGCCATTAGCTCTGTATTTGTCAGTGATGCGACTGCTGCCGGAATACTTTGTCCCGTTCTGGTGTCCACAATTCAAGAAGGCTGTTGATAAATTGAAGAGGCTTCATAGAACAATTAAAGGATTGGAAAATATGCCTTATAGTGGCAGACTCAAGAAGTTCCATCTATTTAACTTAACAAAGAGAAGGTTAAGGGGTGAGTTGATTACAGTTGGAATCCTTTGTTTTCAGCTTCTATTTTATTTATTTTTTCCAGGAATGTATCAGTGTTTATTACCACAACAACAAAATTAGGAGAAGATCAGGGCAAAAAACGATTAATATTTTTTTCTGGATAAATATCGGAGTTTATTTTGGTGGAGGGAAAGATGGGGGGAAAGTATTCGGTAGATTAATGCTTCAAATTCCATTCATCAATGTGGTTTGCTGAAGAACTAAAACAGAACTCAAAACACAATGCCACCTCTGAGTTTAAGAAAACAATATATCTCTAATCCTCAAATAAAGCTTTTCACTTGAATAAACAATTTACTGTTGTAAACTTAGAACTATAAATCTATAAATATTTACATTTAATAATTAGGCCACACCATTAGCAGCACATACACTCAACTTCATCCTTTTCTCCTGTTTTTGTTTTTTTAAAATTTTCGAATACTTCCTTGTGTTCTGAAATGTATTCCGATACAGACTTTTCTTTTCTTCCCATTTTAGTGTGTCAAATCTTTAAACCATTATCTGCTAATAGCTTGAAATGTGTACATGATGAGCATGAGATTCGTCAGTACGTTCAGATGCACACGCACTTCAGAGCTTGCCTGCATGTTTGTTTATTGTGTGTATCTTCTAGATCAGTGGTTCTTAACCTGGGGTGCATGCACTCCTGGGGGTGCGAGATGCCCTTTTGTGGGGTGTGAGGCATGCCAGTTTTTTTTAAAAGGTAAATCATCAAAAACACAAACTAAGCACAGGCACGTAAGTACAACTACTTTGTTTCATCAAACCTATGTACTTATTAACATTATAAATATTTTAATGATCACTTAATATATAAACAAAAAATATATTTAGGTTTAAAGAACTGAACTACTTCAATGATTTTTTTATAAGACATGCGAGAACATATTTTGATTTTTGATAAGGGTGCGAGAACATATTTTGAGACCCAAAGGAGTGCAGGCTGTAGTAAAGGTTAAGAACCACTGTTTTAGACTAATACATACCCTTACTTCAACAGACAGCTTTGCATGTACACACAGACTAGTGTATTATCATGTCATATATCTCATGCAATGTATTGTATTTTCCCTAATAAAATAAAATATTTTTATATATTTGAATGACACAAAAGAAGGGTGAACATCAGAAAAAAACCTGAAAAATACTATTTATAAAACCTGGAAATCTTTCAGTAAAAATCAGTTTAAACTGAAAATGAAGGGGCTTGCAGTTAATTGCAGTTTATAAGTATCTAAGTGGGGAACAAATATTTAATAATGGGCTCTTCAGTTGAAGCAGAGAAAGCTATAACACAATCCAATGGTGAGAAGCCAGACAAATTCAGACTGGAAATAAAGGTGTACATTTTTAACAGTTAGAGTAAGGGTATGTCTACACTACCTGCTGGATCGGCGGGTAGTGATCAATCTCCAATCACTCTGCCATCAACTCCGGAACTCCACCACAGTGAGAGGCAGAAGCAGAGTCGACGGGGGAGCGGCAGCAGTTGACTCACCGCTGTCCTCATGGCCAGGTAAATCGACCTAATATATGCTGACTTCAGCTATGCTATTTACGTAGCTGAAGTTGTGTATCTTAGGTCAACTCCCCCCATCCCCCCCCCAGCATAGACCTAGACTAAATATCCGCTGGAAAATCGTACCAAAGGCCATGGTAGATTGCCTGTCACTGGCAATTTTTAAATAAAAGTTGAATGTTTTCTAAAAGACCAGCTCTTGGAATTATTTTGAGGATGTTCTATGCCCTTTGCTATACAGGAGGTCAGACTAAATCATTATAAAGGTCCCTTCTCACCTTGGAATCTGTGAATCTATGAACTAGCGATTGAGAACCTGATCCCTCTCCTTTTGACTTTAATGGTATTGGATCAAGCCTTGAAACAGATTCCGGAAGCCCTCTTCCCATCACTTCCACAGCTGAATGAGATGGCCACAGCTGCAGACTGGCATACATTACAATGTATTGCCTATTACTAGGAGGACCCCCTAGTCAAAAGGGAAAAAAATAAAAATTGAAAATTGAGGGAGAACAGCAGTATAAACATTAGTTTGACAAATCTAAAGTTACTGCCACCTCTGTAAAATCTCAGCAGGGTCAGCTCAGTCTTTCATAGGTAATTGAATATCTTTGTAGTTAACTCTGTGTGAGCCATTTGGATGAGCCTGTAACAACTGAGTCACCCTATGCTTTATATAGGTGGTAAAGTTCCCAAGATATTTTCTGTAATAAGGTCCTGATGCTGTGATGTCCTGTATCCTCTTACAGGCACACTTGCAATGGTTAGAGACATTCCATATATGCTGTCAGTGCCAAATCCTGAGCATAGAGTGATTTGACTTTTGTGCAAAATGTCATAAACTTGCAGAGATCTGGCCTTCCTTCAATCGCTCATTATATTCATAAGTGGTGTTGCATGCTTTTTGGCCATGTCAGCAGGATGAAAGGAAAAAAACAAAACCCAGCACATCATGCTCTCAACCTCTCCATCAGCAAACAAACGAATGTGTGGCCTGACTAACTGGCATTGCCTGCAAGGCTGCCTGAGATTCATGGATCTGCAGGATTGAGCCAGATTTGGGAACTTCACTAAATGATGCCTAGCACAACACCATGAACTTGCTGGCACAGCAGTCCATAGTAGACTGTGTGTTTTTGATTGATTGATTCAGATGTCTGACAAAATTTCCCCCTCAACACAGTGATGTATGATGTAATGTATTCATTTTTTCTGCTCTCCACCCAGGTGTGGCTACTTTTCAGGGATATATTATAGCACTGTGGATGTAACATGGCGGTGACATCAGCATGATACATTTCAGAGCATTGTGACAAACTGCATTCAGCGTGCACCTTTGAACACTTCATCTGCACACAGCTCATTAACCCATCTCAAGCTTCTGTCATTCCAGACTCCTCAACACCTTCAAAAAATATCCTTCTTTCCCTCACATACCTTCTCACTCTAGCCACTTGGGTATGGGGCCTTGTTCAAATCAATATTACTACCTTTTAAATTAAATGTTTGTTTTAATGGTAGAGAAACTGTTTTAATTTTTTTATTCTCCTGTCATTCAAAAATAGATGAACTTGTTTTACTCAAAACTATCCCTAAAAGATTTGGTCCAGAGACCTTCAGGCTGAAAGTGAAAGTTTCATAGCATTATAAGTGACCAAAGCTAGGAAGTTGTAAAGAAATGCTTAGACAGCATTAGCTATGATGGTTGAGTGCTTCAGCTCTAATAAGTAAGATGGTCCAAGATGTAACATTCAGCTTCGGGACTGAATTTTCCCAAAGTCTGGAAATTTTTAGATCCTGTTGCTGAGTGATGAAATGCAAAGGGAAGATGTTTATAAATCAGTCCATAAGTTCCAAAGGGCCTGATTGGTCCATAACTAAAGAAAGCTAGGTCCATCAGTGGCTATTAGCTGGGATGGGCAGGGATGGTGTCCCTAGCTTCTGTTTTCCAGAGGCTGGGAGTGGCAACAGGGGATGGATCACTTGATGATTATCTGTTCTATTCATTCCCCCTAGGGCACCTCACATTGGCCACTGTCAGAAGACAGAGGGACTATTGGTCTGATCTAATATGGCCATTCTTATGCTATGTTCTGAAGAGCTGAGCTCCCACAACCTTCACTGAAATCAGTGCTCAGAGATCTTTGAAAACTCAGGCCATTGATGGATATGAGCATTTGACAACTTAGATGCTGCTTAGAGTAAGCTAGTTCTGTACTGCATATATGGTTGGAGGAAAAGCCTGAGAAGAAAAAACTATTTGACTATGATAAATAAAACCTGAAATTAAATTTCAACTCTGAAATCTGGAAATGAACTTGTTTTTTCAATTGCCCACAAATCAGTCTCTGTTAGGGACTCTGAGGTTTGGAATTTTCTCCCACCAGGGTCTGAAAATAACCCTGAACCACTGACCTTCAGCACAGGCTGCCAATCTCTCCTGTTTTCATGGGTTTTAGGGAGGGCAGCGAGTGTTCTGCCTCATTGCAAAGGTGATATATTCTCCTCTAGTTGATGGCTAATCTAACCAGCATGAAGGGAGCTGCAACTCCTGATTTATGTTCATTGTGGCAGAGCTCTGACCTTGCACTTCTAGGCGGTGTATGCTGCCTCAGTGGCTCACTGTGACCCTCCACGTAGCCCTTCTCTCTCTAGGGCCAGGGTTACAGTCTACTGAGCCCTTTTCATCATAGGCCTGCAAGGAGGTTGGTGAGAGAACTCCCACAGTCTCTGTTCAGCCTCCTGTCCTGACAGGGGCCTGACTTCGCCTCCCAGGAGATGTTCCTGCAGTGGTGGGTTGGGGGGAACCTGGGCCCGCCCTCTACTCCAGGTTCCGGCCCAGGGACCCTAATGGTAGCAGTTGTTGGCAGCCAACCTTTCACTGCCAGAGTTGCTACATTTCCCTGGGCCACTTCCCCACAGCTCTCCTGCTTCTCCCTTTTTCACCCTTACCTTAGGGCTCCCTTAACGATGCTTTGAGGGTGTCATAAACAGATAGTTAAGGGTTAATGTCTCTCTTACTGGTAAAGGGTTAACAAGCTCAGTAAACCTGGCTAATACCTGACCAGAGGACCAATCAGGAGACAAGATACTTTCAAATCTCGGTGGAGGGAAGTCTTTGTTTTGTACTGTTTGTTTGTCCTTTGTTCTCTCTGGGGTCTGAGAGGGACCAGACATGTATACAGGCTCTCCAATCTTTCTGAAAAAGTCTCTTCTATTCGATACTGTAAGTACTAGATAGAGGGCAGATTAGGCATTTGTTTGTTTTCTCTATTGCAAATGTGTATTTTGCTGGAAGGATTTTAACTCTGGTTGCTGTAACTTGTATGTTATGTTAGGGGGAGAGGAGTCCCTCTAGTCTCTATAAGCTGAAAGACCCTGTAACATTTTCCATCTTGATTTTACAGAGATAATTTTTACTTTTTTCTTCCTTTAATTAAAAGCTTTTCTTTTTAAGAACCTGATTGATTTTTTTATTCTTGTGTAAGATCAGAGATTGGGGAGAGAAAGGTTAATTTCTCTCTGTGTTAGGATCCAAGGATTTGGGATCAGTGTCTCTCTCTCAGGGAGAGTCTGGGAGGAGGAAAGGAGGAAGGGGAAAGTTGAATTCCTCTCTGTGTTAAGATTCAAGGAGTTTGAATCACAGTAATCTCTCAGGGTAACCCAGGGAAGGGAAAATCTGGGAGGAAGAAAGGAGAGGGGAATGGTTTATTTCCCTTTGTTTTAAGACCCAAGGGGTTTGGGTCTTGGGTCCCCCAGGGAAGGTTTTCGGGGACAGGGAGTGTACCCAAACACTATGTTTTGGGTTGGTGGCAGCATAATAAGATCTAAGCTAGGAATTAAGCTTAGAAGGGAATAGGCAGATCCCCACTTTCTGGACGCTAAAGTTCAAAGTGGGAAACAGACTCTGACAGAGGGTGTCTTCATTAACCAGCCCTTCAGCTGCACTTCCTCTCCTCTGGCTCCCTTGGTCTCCCCTGTCTGACTGGAGTGAACCCTTTTTATAGTTTCAGCAGGGCCTTAATTAGAGTCAGGTGGTCACATTAACTGAATGGCCTCATCTGACTCTTTGCAGGTTAATCAGAGTCAAGTGTTCTCATTAGCCTGGAGCAGCCCCTGCTCTGGTCAGTCAGGTAACAGAAAACTGTTAATCCAGTGGCCAGTATATCTGCCTTCTGCTATTCTGCTGTACCCAGCTGGCCTGGGTCTATCACACCATCTTGTTCTAAGAACTCCATTTTGAATTTACAACATTGATATATTTATTACCTTTTTATGGTACGTCTAAATAAATGATGGCTGGATAGTGACTTGGACTATGCGCCCACACAAGGGACTAAGAATGAGTACCCAGCTCCATCTCTTGTAGTCTTTTTTCCAGTTCTCGCCTGTGTTCAGCTTCTTTGATTTGTTCTTCGGGTACCATTTTTGTCTTGGTAGACATGGTTCCTGTTTTCTTGTGTTGGGGTGCCCTCCGGTGTTTATCTTCAGAACTGCAGGTTCTCTGTTTCCTCCTGAAGTCTGCCTAGCAACAGTGCTTATTTCCTTTTCTTCCTCTAGCGTAAACTAGAAAAACCACTTTATTTGCATGTATATAGTGCTGGTATTTGCCTCCTAATGGGAGTGCTATTGTCACAAAAGACTCTTTTGTCACAGCTTAATGGTTCCTTGCTTAATATGCAAGCCAGAAACTTGCCAGAGAGGGCAGAAAAAATTTTTTCTCTCTGGTTCCTTTTTAAAACCAAACTGTTCTTCTCTGCTAAAAAGCCCCTAGCAGAGAAAAGAAAAATATAATATTCCTACTGGCTTCTGGATTCTATCTCACCACTGCACACCATGTCAGATAACCTTAGTCCCAGATTTGGACCTTAGCGTCCAAAATATGGGGGTTAGCATGAAAACCTCCAAGCTTAGTTACCAGCTTGGACCTGGTACTTGCTACCACCACCCAAAAAATTAGAGTGTTTTGGGGCACTCTGGTCCCCCTGAAACCCTTCCCTGTGGACCCCAAGACCCAAACCCTTGAGTCTTACAACAAAGGGAAATAAATCTTTTCCCTTCCCCCCTCCAGGTGCTCCTGGAGAGATACACAGAAGCAACCTCTGTGAATCTAAGCAAAGGGAGTCAACCCTCTGTAATTCCAGTCCTGAAAACAAAAGCACTTTCCTCTTCACCCAGAGGGAATGCAAAGTCAGACTAGTAAATCTAGCCCACACAGACCTCCCCCTGATTTCTTCCTCCCACCAATTCCCTGGTGAGCTGCAGACCCAATTCCCTGAAGTTCCCCACTAAAGAAAAACTCCAACAGGTCTTAAAAAGAAAGCTTTATATAAAAGAAAGAAAATACATACAAATGGTCTCTCTGTATTAAAGTGACAAATACAGGGTCAATTGCTTAAAAGAAATATGAATAAACAGCCTTATTCAAAAAGAATACAATTCAAAGCACTCCAGCAACTATAGACATGTAAATACCAAAGAAAAGAAATCATATAACTCACTATTTGATCTCTTTGTCCTTACACTTGGAAACAGAAGATTAGAAAACAGAAATCACTTCTCAAAGCTGAGAGAAAAGCAGGCAGACAGACAAAGACTCAGACACAAACTTCCCTCCACCCAGAGTTGAAAAAAAATCCTGTTTCCTGATTGGTCCTCTGGTCAGGTGCTTCAGGTGAAAGAGACATTAACCCTTAGCTATCTGTTTATGACACCCCTACACAAAGATCTCTGGATCTAGGGTCTGGGCATGCGGGAATATGCACAGCTACTCCTGCACTTACCCCTTCTCTGGAGCAGATGGGCAGGCACAGACAGGGAAATGGAAATCTTGGCCAGAGTAACTGAGCCAGCACATGGTGTGCTGTAATTCATTGCATCTATAGGTCAGCCCTAAATAACTGTCCCCAGGACAAGAAGAGAATAGGGGAGAAATTCTGAGTCACAAGGCTCCTGCTGGAGTGGAGCTGCTCACACACTGCCCTTTGTCAAGAGTAATGCCTACAGGCACAATCTAGCCCTAAGGAAGTAAACTAAAGACCTTTGATACACAGTTACACCCCTTACAGATGGAGTCCATGGGCAGAGGAACATTTCCAAAGAACATATAGAGTTTTGTGGGATCCAATGCATTTCAGAGAAAAGATGTATATGCTGGAGTTAACAGGCCAAATTCTGCCCTCAGTGATGTATGCACAGCCCCTACTGACTCTGATGAGAATTATATGTGTGTGTATAATATATCTGAGAGATAAAGTGGGTCAAGTAATATCTTTTATTGGACCAACTTCTGTTGGTGAGAGAGACAAGCTTTAGAGTCACACAGAGCTTTTCTTCGGGTCTGCATACTACATCATACCTATAATGAGAGCAGAATCTGGACCAGTATCAAGTGACAGTGGGGCAGTGTAGAAGGAGGCTGGCATTAATTTGATTAATCTTGTTTTTCATAGTAGCCCACCAAAAAGGCCTTTGGAATGTACAGATAAGGCACGGGCGTGCATGAGTTACTGCAGGGATAATACTAGTCAACAAAGAACAGATTCCATTTCAGAAAGTTTGATTGCATGAAAACAATAAACTAGAGTGTACAGAATGTATATAAGATGCTGGTAATTTAGCAGAGCTGCACACTTCGCTCTGCAAAGAGTCTACATGGTTTCCCATGTGTGGCTGAGCCTCCTCCACTACCGTTTGACTGGCTTGGCTTTGTTTTCTAATGCAGGCAGTCTTTCTGCTTCTGTGATTTCGCAGTTGTGTGGAATCAGAATTAAATACTGACTTGTGATTGATTAAAAGCAAATATATACTGTCTGTGGAGGTGGCATTTTGTTTAATCCTGAAGCTTGCTCCAAGAAGACCTACATCTCAGGGAACACAGAACTAGTAAACTCCACATATTTTGCATGTAGGTAATTTTGTCTGCTTTCATAGGGATTTAAAGCCATGGCCCATGGGACAAAAAGACCCAAAGCATCCAGCAGCTTCATTACTACATTATTACAAATGGCTTAGCTGCTTTGCCATTGCTGCTGTTGTTCTATTAAAGTCAGCTGACTCTGGGCCTAACATGTCATTATTTTGATGCTTCTCCATCTCTTCTTTCTCAATTAATCCAAACTGCTGAAATGGTAAAGACAGTGTGCTGCAGGCACTACTTATTTATGCAGGGTTCCCCCCCACACTTGGGACCATCAGCTTAATGTAATTTATTTATTTATATATTAATAAAATTGACTTTTAAAGAAATTGCAGGACTCCTGCACTGCCAGATAATTGTATCTTTCTCAAATTAATAACCAACTCCAGAGAGTACAATTAGAAATGAGAAGTATGGTTGAAGAAAAATGCCTGAATTGTCTAGTTTTTCATTAAATAACTGAAAAGCAATAGGCAACCCAATTATTAAAAAACAGCTGGAGTCCTGCTTGGACTTGCATTTCTTTAGAAAGTATTGTCTCTGCTATGAAATGCTGAGATGTTGGAGGCCATTATTCTCAGGTTGCTTCCCTTTTTTTTTTTGTTACTTAACACTATAGGTATACATTGTATTATCAATGTTAGTGTTAAGTTTAATTCAGATATCATTTTTAGAGGTGGGATGGATAAACGGTGAGAAGTCTGAATAGCTTGTCGATTGCTTACCTGCTCATTGTGTGTGTATATACACAAGCCAGAATGGCTTTATGACTAGGAACTGAACAAATGCCATTCAACCCCCTCCATCAAAAAAAAATTTGATATACACAGATGCTGAAATTCACTCCCGTATAGCAGGCCAGCTCCAGATGTCTGCACCATTAAATCTTTCTTAAGTCATATTTCTGAAGCATCCCCCAGAAATTCACCCCACCACACCATGCATTAAGCATCCAAATGTTTGGTGCTGGCCCTGTACAGAAACACAAACCTTCATCACAATTAGTCTTGATTATTGGAATTCCTATATAGCAGAATAACCAGGAGTGTTATTTTCACTGTCTGGAATGCAGCAGCACATTTGTTTACTGGTTTGACCTCATATGATCATATTATGGCAATCCTGTATTTTATTTAGGCATTATCTCCCTATAAATTGGTGAATTGATTTTAAGTTATTTTTAAAGATGTTAAAACATCTTGGCTTGTTTGACCTAGTAAAAAGAAGGCTCAGAGGGGATAAGATTGCTCCTCAGGCTGGTAAACACCAGGGAGGTGAAAGAGCTATACAAGTTAAAAGATAATGTTGGTACAAGAACAAATGAGTGTAAACTGGTCATGAATATGTTTAGTATGAAAATTAGAAGATTTCTAACCATCAAAGAACTAAAGCTCTTGAACAGCCTCCCAATAGGAATATTGGTGCCAAAGAGCAGGATTAATTTTAAGATACAGCCCACTAAATTTATGAGGTGGACTGTATGATGTAATTGTCTGTAGTGATAGTGGTGCGTGTGGGCTGTTTTTTCCCTCCTTCTTCTGTAGCATCAGAGTTGGCCATGGCTGGAGATGGAACACCAGATGGAGGTACTGGTGCTGTGAGGCAGTTCAGAGAATTCTCTCTCTCAGATATTTGGCTGGTGGGTCTTGGTCACATGCACAGGGACATATTGATCACTATTTTTAGGGTTAGGGAGGAATTCTTCTTAGGGCAGATTGGCAGGGACCTGGGATTTTATTGCCTTCCTCTGCAGCATGAGATGTGGGTTGCTTGCTCGGATCACCTGGGTATATCTCAGCAAATCAATTCCCTGTCATTACAGGGGCCTCCAGTATTGGTGAACCTCAGTCCTTCCTATTCTCTTGCTGGTGGCTGGGCTGACAATTTTTCCTAAAATCCTTAATTAACTTTAGGAAAAACAAATAAATATGCACATCTACATGTCCAAATCATTGTAATTTATTTATGTAGTTTATTAGACTCAGTAATAAAAATAATGTACAGTGGTCTCTATTCTTTACTGGAACTAAACAGAATAGAAACACAAATTGGGTGCTTTGCATGTTCTTGTCTTTTTTTTCATTTGCTTTTTTGATTGCTTTAAAAAAAAACAACAACGTGCTAGATAGTAAGTCTGCTGCTGTGAAGAGAAATATCACTTTTCACAGCAGACTTACTCAGCCCCAGCAAGCTCTGGGACAAATTAAGCCCTGGATGGGGAGGTGGGAAGGGAGGCCATGGGACCCAGGGACGATAGTGTGGGGAAAGAGCCTGGAACCAGAGCCTGTTATTGTGTGGATGGAGCCCGAAGGCCCATGGCCAAAGCTTGCCCCCCCCCCACTCCCAGGGAAAGTGGGGAATTCACCAGCTGCGTGCACCTCCAGCATTTATGTCTCTGGAGGCGGATGGGGCCCAAACCCCACTGGTGGCCCTAGAAGAGGGGCCACTGCTGCTCCCTCCCCCCCCATTACAGCCCAGGAGGCTGTGGCCGCAAGACAAGCCCCTGGTGACTGCTTGGGGCCACGGTGGCTGCATTTGAGAAACACTGGTTTATACTGTAAATTATTGGACTGCAATATTTTAGTTTCATCCAGGTTATTGGGCTGTATAGAGGAGTAACTGGGTGGTATTCAGAGGCATGTGATGTGCAGGAGCTCAGACTAGGTGATCTGGTGGTCCTTTCTGCTCCCTAAGCTCTATGACTATGTTGAGATTTAAAACTCTTAATGGTGAAGGTCGTGGTAGCATCAGAGACCTTCTTCTTGAACCTACTCCCGAAGAACAATTACACTCTGACAGCACATATCTTTCAGGGGTTTTCTTAGGTTCACAGTCAATTGCTCTTTTATTGCAATGATGATAGACCATGAAACTTATTTCCCTATTGACAAATATTTCAGCCCCTCCTCCCCTACATTTAGGGAAGTGGGATTTTGCCCACTAAAATGTTCTTTGAATGACCACGGTTGAGCCCATACGTTAATTACTCTTTTTGTGTGTCATACACCTTCTCAAGGTCCTGATTCAAAATGCATAGAACTCAGTGGAAAGATTCTCATTGACTTCAATGGGCTTTGAATGAAATCTTAATTTTTCAAGGATAGCTTTAGTACATTTTGCTTTGTTTTAGTTTTAATATAACATTTCAATGCACAGTACTGTATTTTATTTTTTGTTATATTGCACATCGAGCAGAGGGTGGATGCTTTAAAAATAAAAAAATCACTAATTATTCTTATTTAATGCCATAACAGACACATTTGTAATGAAAAGTAAAGCAGTTTAGGAAACTACTGCAGACTTTAGTGCTGTGTGAACAATGGTCCTGACCCTGAAATGAAATGAGATTTTTGCCTGAAAAACAGCACACAATAAAAACTAGTTCTTACACAACACTTTTCATCTGTAGAGCTCAAAGTGCGTTACAAAGGAGGTCAGTATCCTTATCCTCATTTTACAAATGGGGAAAGTGACCTGTCCAAGATCAGCCAGCAGACCAGAGCCAGGAACTGAAGTCAGGTCTTCTGCATCCTGTTCAGAGCTCTATACACTAAGCAACACTGCTTGTGGTTTAGAAATATTCCTTTGGTTTTGTTTATCTGCTCTCTGAAAAAATATGCAGAATGAAATAGGTGCAAACCTCAGTGCATCTCACTGTGAGAACAGAAAGTACTTACAGCCAGGCCCACATTCTTCATGGTTTCTTCAGGACTTACTCAGGCAAAATTCCATTTCCCCCATCTTAAGTAAGGAATCTTGGATTTGGCTTGTTGATCTTATATTGTGGTCTGATCCAAAGCCTACAGAAATCATTACATGGCTTTCCATTGAGCTCAGGGGTTTTAGGATCAGTCCCTTGACATTTGCTGCACATAGCTACAATTTATAAAACGATTTGCCACTTAACCCCAAGTTTATTGCACTAAAACACTAGCTAGACAAATGCACACCTTTCTGACATAAACTACCTCTCCCTAGCCTTTCTGGCCTGATGAAACAGCAAGTCCGCAGCTGGTAGGCAAGAAAGAAGGAGTAATTTCTTCCACTATGCTGACCTCTTATGCATTTTGTTGCCACAAAGTAGCACCTGGAGCAATCAAGCTTAGCTACTGTAAAATGAAGGTTCCCCCACAAGTACTTCAAAGAGATGTTTTATTTAATGGAGCCTAACGTAAACAGAAGTTTGCCCAGAACATTTTTTAAAAAATGATTTTATTCACATTCCATGTCTATAGTTTTCTATATTACTTCATATACCCCCAACCAAAATGTAATTCTTACTGGATAGGAACCACCACATTTATAGTTCTGTCACGTACTCAATTACTGCATTAGTTTGATTTGGATGATGATTTATGCATACTTCAACAACTTCCTTGTTGTCAGTGTTGGTGTTCTGACAGTAACTCAAACATCCATTCAGTACTGAAGCAGCACAAAGCAGATCCTCAGTAAGATGCTTAACTTTTACTAAATATAAGGAAGACAGTAAGAAGAGTGAACACAATCAGTATAGAAGGGTAGCCAGCTATGAATTTCTTTCTATCAGCTCCCAGATAAGCTCAGTCTCCAAAAAGACAGACTTTATTTAGCATGTAGAGGGCAAGCACATAAACAAGTTTACCGATTCCGTGACTCCAGGCACTTTACGCCAATATTTTGGCCTATGTACATATGTAAGGAGATTGTTCTCCACTTACTAAAACTCAGTGGGGGTGTTTTGGTTGGCTAGCTCCCAGTACCAAAAGAAAGTGGAGAGGTCAATGGGAAATCAGGACCCTGAGACTGACAGCCCACAGGAACAATTGGGAGAGATCAGTGCTCCAGGTCAGCCTGATTGACAGGACAGGCAGGCTAATCAGGGAGTCACCAGGCCAGGGGAGGAGGGTGGGGGGAGGGACTCCATGTGAGCTGGAATTGCCTGGGTCAGACAGAGTGGGGCCGAGCTAAGGAGAAAGCAGAGGCCCAAGCTGAGGTGGGGAACAGAGCAGAGCCAGATCCGGGGGGGCAGAAAAGCAGCCCAGGAAGCAGGTCAGTGCTGTCAGCAAACATCTGTGAAGCCTCACCCCGCCTCACTCTGGCAAAGTGCACGTCCTATCACCATATTGTGAGGTGACAATCCACAGGGAGGTTGACAACCTATTTTTGCTATCAGTTTCTCTGTTAACTCAAGTGGCAGACGTACAAGCAGTGGTCCAAAAAAGTTCCAATCCTGTTGATGACCTATGTGGGTGTCAGTGAGCATTCAAGCTATGGGAAATGCCAGAATTAAGTTCACAGAATGTTAGAGTTGGAAAGGACCTCAGGAGATCATCTAGGCCAATCCCCTGCTCAAAGCAGGACCAGTCCTCAGATTTGTACCCCAGTTCCCTAAATGACCTGCTTAAGGATTGAACTTATAACCATGGGTTTAGCAGCTCAATGCTCAAACCACTGAGCTATCCCTCCCCCCAAGTTACTCTATGCAACCTTAATTCCCCCCACCATGGTGCAAGTGTGTTATGATACGTGATTCATCACATGACCCTATCACTAAGGCCAGAGATGCAGCATAACTTCCATAGCAAGTGTCCCCTCACTGAGTCTAAGAACATCTGCTGTACATTATCCTAAAGTAGCAGAGCCTCCACGATGTCTATTTATCTAAGGTAATTATATGGCCCATATCACCATTGTCCCTAAGCACCTCACAAAATGTAATATATTTATTCTCACAACACCCTTGAAAGGTAGGGAAGTGTTATCATCCTCACCTTATGGATGGGGAACTGATGCACAAAGAGACTAAGGTCCAGATTTTTAAAGGTATTTAGGCACCTAATGATGCAGATGGGTCCCTAATGGGATTTCTAAAAGCACCTAGTCAAGTTAGGTACCCAGCTCCCATTGAAATATATGGAAGTTAAACACCTAATTGGTTTAGGGGCTTTTGAAAATCCTCTTGGCACCTATCTACAACTTTAGGTGCCTAAATACCTTTAAAAAATCTGGCTCTATGTGACTTGGGGAGGAGCAGAGAATTGAACCCATCTCTCAGGTTGTCACTCTAGCCCCTTCCTTTCTGTTCAGCCTATACTTCTTCATAGACAACAGAAAGTGAAAGTGGTGAGGAGATATTGGACAACATCCTCCCTTCTTTGATTTTCCCGTGTGTTCTCTGTGGTGAAACTTTGGCCTGCAGTACCATTCAAAGAGCTGAAGAGTTGAGAACCAAAGAGGTCAGCTGCTTTGATCCAGACGTTAAATGAAACAAATGCATCTCTGTTTATCAGTACAAAAGGAGAGGTATACCATACTTGATTAAAGAGCAGCACAAAATAAAATACTCAAGAGTGAAATACATCTCCAGCTTCACTTTGGTGAATAAAAATGAAACAAAGATCCAAGGAAGAAGACAGCTTTCTCAGAAGGTAAATTAGGTATTTAACTGATCATGCTTAGTGTCTGTTTACATGTTTTATATTCTGTAGGAAGTGTTTATGTAAAAGACTCCTTGTACCAAGGTCAAAGACCCACTGGCATGGTGTCTCCTGCTGGTCATCTTGGCAATTAGCTCTCCAACATACAGAGCGCCTTCTGCTAGTCAGTGTCTCGCCTGCTGCCGGTCCCCATGTCCCTGCCCTTTACCTCAGGGTTCTGCTCCCAGCAGTGCGCACACTCTGGGTCTCCCTTCCCAGGGGAACCCCCAACCCTCTAAACCCACCTTGTCTCAGTGGCTACTGCCAGTCATCATCTAGCCCCCTCTCAGTGGGGCAGTCTGCAATATGAAATGGCTGCTTATCACTGGCAAGGGGGTAGGACCAGCTGCTCTGCCTATTCCCAGGCTACACTTCTGTAATTCCAGTACCTTCTTTGGCCTTTAGCAAAGCCCACAGCCTGGGGATTTGCCAGGCTGGAGCTCCTCAGCTCCTCTTGCCTTTCCCCAGCACTGCTCTACTTCAGGTACCCTTCTCTCCCAGGCAGCCACGTCCTCCTCTCTCCAAAACTAGCAAAAGATTGACTGAGTGCCTGGCTCACAGCCCTTTTATAGGGCCAGCTGTGGCCCTGATTGGGCTGGCCACAGCTGTGTCTGCTTCCCCAATCAGTCTAGCTTGGCTGCTTTTAACCCCTGCCTATAGGAGGGGGGCAGTCACCCCACTATACTTATCTAAAATAGTTATCAAATACTGCATTTCTTGTTCCACTCATCACTCTTGTCAACTGCAATAATGCAACAAGACATGGCAATAAATGACCCCATTAACTGTGCCAGCTGGAGCATGTGCTCTTTTCTCTGGATTAAGGCTTCTTTTAAGGAGATGCTCCCTTTTTTGTTAATTAAATGTTTACAGCCTCTTAAAAACGTAAAGTCGGTGACAGATGACACTGCTGCAGGATAAACTAGACTTTAGCTCCACATTTCAGATTGTCAACACAGAAAAAACATTAGAAATTGGCTTCAAAACAAACAGTGATAAACAGAGGTCTGTTAGGACTCACATCCCGCCCCCCATATAATCATGGATTATATGATTATTAAAGGCATGTGCTTTAGATCAAGAGTCTGTTCAATAAAGGTTAGATAGTGTGAGAACAGGCATGAAGATGAACCATCTCAGGATAAGCACCCGTACTTCAGGCAAATAGAATTTCTCCTAGGGCTGTTCAGTGCTCATGGGAGTATTGCACTCGGCTCCATACATTAGCATAGCACAGATTGCTCCCCCCTGGTGCACCATGACCTATTCCCATTTCAAATGATTTGCTCCAAGGGGAGAGCAAGGAGCAAGAAATCTCTGTGCTTTCCAGAGCAAGGGAACTGCTATGGAGGAAGACCTAATGCCTGTCAACACAGGAGGAATTGGTGGCTTCTTGCATGCTCTTTCTGGCCAGTTATGCAAGGGCAACCTCAATCATTCCCCATAAGGTTGGTGTTTAATGGGATTCTTGTCTTCATTTTGATTTTTGCTCTTTTAAAGATTGCTTTCCATTTAATTCTTAACAGGACCCTCAGTGGTCTGCGGACCACAGACTGAAAACCACTGGACTAGAGCAAAGAAGAGGTGATTCTTTTTTACTGAACACGATATGCATTGAAATAAATTTTGTGAAATTCATAAGTCACAAACCAAATGGCTAGCATGATTTTTAATTAACACCTTCTGTTTTACTTAATTATTCCTTTTGAGATAGGTCTCTCCTTTAACCGCAGCAATGCACCACTCTTCACAAAAAAGCAAGCCAGAGTCATGGGACAATTATGCAGTTGTAAACAAGAGAATGCATCAGTATCTTTTTGGTTTGGACCAGCCCTGAGCCCCAGAGGAGGCTTTATGGTTTTTGCTGCCCCAAGCACGGCAGTCAGGTAGCTTTCAGTGTCATGTCTGTGGACAGTAACTGGTAACGGGGATTCGGCGACATGCCTGTGGGAGGTCCGCGAGTCCTGCGCCTTCGGCGTATCTGCTGCCAAAACCGGTGAACTGGCAGGCCTCCCGCAGGCGCGCCACCGAAGGCAGCCTGATGGCCACCCTCACAACAACCAGCTGGTAACCCCCCGTGGCTTGCTGCCCTAGGCACATGCTTGCTGTGCTGGTGCCTGGAGCTACTCCTGCTGGGCCCTGACAAGAACGCTTTTGAAAGCTGGACTGTGCATGTACAATCTACACACCCTTGTTTTGTGTGACTATGACAAGGGAAGATTAATTTAATATATGATCTCAGCCTACAGTATTACAGTTTTTTCTAGCTGTGATGTTAAGCAAGAGCTAATTAAATTGGCCCAGAAAGGAAAAAAAGAGAAAATATCTCCCAAATTCCTTAATTCCATTAGTTTAGCTAATCCTGACTCCAGAAGCTACTCCTACCTTCTCCCTGTGAGACTCAAAGGCCAAGTAACTACACTACCCATTACCATAGGTGGCGAGTTACATGGGCAGGTGGTGCCCATGCTTCACCAATATTTAGGAACGTGGGCCAGGCTCCACCAATGTTTGGGCTTACTGTGCTTTGGGGGCCCCTGCACTTCAGGGGGACATGGGGTCCAGGGCGACCTGGGGGATTAGCAGGGGGCCTGGTGCCAGCAGCAGCAAATGACCCAGCCCCAGCCCGCTCTGCTCCACCCTGCCCCACCCCTGGCATTGCTCAGGGAAGGGGATGGAAGCCAGAAAGGAGTGGGGGCTTGGGGAAAGGAGTGGAATAGAAAGGGCAGAGCAGGGCAGGCTGCGGCTGGTTCACTCGTCGCTGCTAGATCCAGGTCCCCCGCTAACCCCCCATGGACAGGACAGTTCTGTTTGGACCTGTTCTGGGCACCACCAAAAATTATACAAACTTAGCCCTCCAAAATATGGGTGTTAGCATGAAAACCTCCAAGCTTAGTTACCAGCTTGGACCTGGTAATTGCTGCCACCAGCTAGGAATTATACAGTGCCTAGCTCACTGTGGTCTCCCCAAAACCTTCCCTGGGGGACCCCCAGACTCAGATGCCTTGAGTCTTACAACAAAGGGAAATAACCCCCTCCCCTTGTTTCCTTGTTACTTCTTCCCAGGCTCCCCTCCCTGGACGACCCTAGGAGATTCCCTGCTTCCAGTCCTGGAAACACAAATACTGAGAGATCTAATCTCTCTTCCCCCTCACCCAGAGGGTATGCAAAGTCAGGCTTAGTAAATCTAACACAAAGAGATTTTCCCCCTGACTTCTTCCTCCCACCAATTCCCTGGTGAGCTGCAGACTCAATTCCCTGGAGTCCCCACTAAAGAAAAACTCCAACAGGTCTTAAAAAGAAAGCTTTATATAAAAAAGAAAGAAAAAGACATTAAAAATAGTCTCTGTAATAAGGTGACAATATACAGGGTCAATTGCTTAAAGGAAAAAAAATGAATAAACAGCCTTATCCAAAAAGAATACAATTTAAAACATTCCAGCAACTACACACATGTAAATACAAAAAAACAATATAAACCTATTGTCTTACTATTCTTGTACTTACAACTTGGAAACAGAAGATTAGAAAGCCAGAAGATAGAAAGATCACTCTCAGAGATGAGAGGGTCAGACCCAAGACAAAGAACAAAGAACTCACACCCAAAACTTCCCTCCACCCAGATTTGAAAAAGTCTTGTTTCCTGATTGGTCCTCTGGTCAGGTGTTTGGTTCCCTGTGTTAACCCTTTACAGGTAAAAGAACATTAACCCTTAGCTATCTGTTTATGACAACCTCCCTTTGTTATAGTTATACTCATCCACTCTGGAAACAAAAACAGAAAAATACCACATAATGTTCATGTCACAGCAATAAAAACAGATAACTAGAAAAACAGGATGAATACAGTTTATGAGCAGACCATAGGGTTAAACATGACTACATGAAACCACTGAATAATTTCATATATGCTCATTCATTTTAATCAAAGTGTATTCACAAACAATTTGCAAAAGTAAAAGAGCAAAATTTGTTTAATAAGTAGTTCACCCAACTCTGTTTCTACTCTATTTTTGCCGTAACATTTGATTTCACAAAGACACACTTGATTCTACAACATTATATTTAAAGGTACTGGTTCCAGGGAAATAGGTATAGCTTTAAGTATCAGAGGGGTAGTCATGTTAGTCTGGATCTGTAAAAAGCGATCGAGTTCTAAATTTGGCACATGCTAAATTATAGTTAATAATCTGAGGCAATATCAATCAGTGTTAAGATGGGCATTTGATCATTTATTTTTCCTGTTCAGAAGTCTGCAAATACACTGGAATGACAGCCCTGAGCATTACTTCAGATATAATCAGAATCAAAAGTTTTTCATAGCTACTGCAAGCAAGAATAGAATGCAAAGCATTGTGGGTAATAATGGCACTAACTGCTGGTTAGAAAAAAAGATTTATTTAACAAACCCAAAATATTCCAGTTTTGGTGATGCTGCATGGGTCTTCAACAAACTAGAGCCATCCAGGGTTGTTATGATAAACTCCCCCAATCATTTTGGTTTAATTTAACTTATGATTTTTAGATCTAGGTCTAGATCCAGAGATGCTGGAACAATTTGTATGTGGGTGGAGAGTGTGCTGAGAACCATTGACCCAAACTGTAAACCCTGTAAATGATGGAAACCACTTCACGGCAGCACCCTAGCACACCCAGTTCTAGCACCTATGCCTAGATTTAATCTGGATCTTTAAAGTAAACTTTATTGAATGTTTGACATTTTTGACATTAAGCTACTGACCTCAGGGGAGACATTTAATCTTGCATTTCAGAATCTAGTCACATTATGCTTTGCTTTAATTAAACATAGTGTGGGCCTGATTCTCTACCCACTGAAGTCAAGGGAGTAACAGGTATAAATGAGAGGAGAATCAGGCCAGGTATTTTGTGATTAAAATACACATATTGGTATGGTACTAAATTGTTGCATATTAAGCCATTATCCTTACCATTTTTACATCTTGTATTTTCCCTATTTTGTGAAGGACCCCAACACACTGTTCTGTCCGGCCATGCCACTGTCTCCATGCCAGTCCTACAGACCGTATACCTCTTCAATTTGTATAGCATGTATAGGTCAATATTCACAGCATCAAAAGTCCCAAGACAATATATGATACGCTATAGGATAATTTAAGAAAACAGCATATAGATGTTCCACTTAAAAATAACTTCAAATAATCTTCCATTCTAATAGCCAGATGTTTTTTCAAATGTTTTTATTAATCACAGAATTAAATTTGTCCATATTTTCAATATTTCTAATAATCTTGGAAAAGTACTCCAACACGATGTCAAACTAGTGAAAGAACATGGAAAATTGGGAGAAAAGGGGAAAGAAATACCCTACTGTTACTGTATGCTTCTTAGGGAAAATGCACTGATAATATGACAATGTTGAGAGAAGTATACTTGTTTTCTTCCATAAAGACATGGTCACCCTTTGCCAGTGTCTCTGCTCCATCTTGAATATTAACATGCTGCTTCTGGCATTTTCATTGATTCATATTAAACACCAGAGTTCCCATTTTACCTCCTTCCTACACAGGACTTGTGGTTTCACACCCAAACAGTTTGTTTCAGTTGTTTTTGCATCTTATAATGAACTTTCAAGCCCTAATTCAGGAAAATGCATGCTTGAGTCTATTCTTATTCAGGAAAACACTAAGGCAGGTGCTTAACTTTAAGCACAGAGGTATAATGTCCTTTTGACCTAAGATGTTATGATAAAACATCTAAAAATAGAAAATGTCGGAGCAAATATGCATAAGTAGAACCGATCAAAACCGCTTTATCCCCTCCTCCACTTTTTTGAAAAAGAAAGTCCTATGTTGCACTCCAACAGCTAAGGCTCACAGACAACAGCAGTGCATCATAGAAGATGTATTCTAGCCAGAAACCAGACCCCAAAGGTAAGAACGGTGGCATGAGTGACCGGGAATTACAACTCTCATGAAACATTGTGGTGGCCAGGCAGACACAAACATTAACATCAACCCAATCAAAAAATAAACATTTAGCTCACAATGAAACATTTTGATTCAGGAATGTCTAAATGCTTTGTTTCAATCCAAAATGTCAAAACAAATCATCTCACTATTTTTAATGGAATATTTTTGGAATTTTTCATTACTCAAAGTTTCAGTATTTCACATTTTTATCCCAATTTGAGATGACAACAAACATCAAAATAACAGATTTCTGATAGAAGGGAAATTCTGCTTTATAGTCAGCTCTGCTAATATGATCTGTCACAGAAATTGGAGCAAATAACTACAGTAGAATTGGGAATGGAGGTTATCCGTAACTCTGAAGAAAACGCAGCTCTGGCTCCAACAGTTCACATTCCAGGCCAGGTTCTAGAGGCAGCTCAGCAGCTTTCTTGCAGGCAGCTTCTTTCCCTGTCCCAGGCAACCTTGTGCCCCCCTCCTGGCCAGTGTGGGGTGTGGGGTTAAAAACAGCTGTTCCTCTCCCATCTGGGTGTGTGTGAAAACAGCACATACAGCTTACAGAAAAGCAACACAGATCTCAGTGCAGCTCCTGCTCCTTCTGCCTTGGGCTGACAGTGGGGGCTCACATCTTTGCCTATGAATCTCAGCATCTTCACTTCCTAGCTGTAAGTGGGTGCCCAATGCATGGGAGTAGGGGTGAGGAGAGGCAGCCCAGAGGTGCCTGCCTTTAAGATGCAATATAGGCACAGTACATTATTTGCTTTTTTTTCCTCCAATGCTGCCTGATTGGTTACTTCCGGTTTCACATGGTGTCCGGTTGACCAATCAGTCCGTAACTCTGGTGGTCATATCTTTGAGGTTCTACTGTAACAGGTCCCCATGTTCCACTCTTGGGAAAAGAAAACTTGTTTCTTACTGTTTAAAAATGTTGTTCAGTCTTCCTATGAATAGGTCTAGCAATGGATTTTGGGAGACAGTTCCATAGTCTGACAAATCATAGAATCATAGAAATGTTGGGCTGGAAGGAACCTCAAGAGGTCATCAAGTCCAGCCCCCTGCTTTGAGGCAGGACCAATTAAAAATATGCTGTCCCTGACTGGCGTTTATCTAACCTGTTCTTAAAAACAGGAGATTCTACAATCTCCCTTGGAAGTCTAGTCCAGAACTTAACTACCATTATGGTTAGAAAGTTTTTCCTAACATCTAACCTAAATCTCCCTTGCTGCAGATTAAGCCCATATGTTTAGTGGACACAGAGAACAATTGATCACCATCCTCTTTGTAATTGCCCTTAACATATTTGAAGACTATTATCAGGTTCCCCCTCAGCCTTCTTTCAAGACTAAACATACCCAACTTTTTTAACCTTTCCTCATAGATCAGGTTTTCTAAGCCTTTTATCATCTTCATTGTTCTCCTTTGGACTCTCTTCAATACATCCACATCTTTCCTAAACTGTGGTGTCCAGATTTGACATAATACTCCACCTGAAGCCTTATCGGTACTGAGTAGAGCAGATCAATTAGCTCTCGTGTCTTACACACAACACTCCTGTCAATACACTGCAGAATGATATTAACCTTTTTTGCAACTGCATCACAGTGTTGACTCATTCAGTCTGTGATCCACTATAACACCCAGATCCTTTTCAGCAGTATTACCACCTAGCCAGTAATTCCCCATTTTGTAATTGTGCATTTAATTTCTCCATCACATCTCCAATGTGGTACACTTCTACCTCGCTATAATGTGACCCAATATAACATGAATTCAGATATAACGGGGTAAAGCAGTGCTCTGGGGGGACAGGGCTGGGCATTCTGGTGGATCAAAGCAAGTTCGATATAATGTGGTTTCACCTATAAAGCAGTAAGATTTTTTTGGCTCCTGAGGACAGCGTTATATCGAGGTAGCAGTGTACTTTGCACTTATTATTGAATTTTATGCTTGTTGGTTTCAGACCAATTCTCCAATTTTTCAAGGTTGTTTCGACCTCTAATCCTATCCTACAAAGTGCTTGCAACATGATAGAATTATTCCTAATATCCAGCCTAAAGTTTCCTTTGTAGTTAAACTTGGTTTTTCAATCTCTCCATCCTGAAGTTTCATTTGGATTGGACAGTGGAGGAAAGATTTCTTGGTTCAGACTCTCCATATATAGAAATCCCTCACTCACTAGCTCCACCATAGACTTCAAGGAGTTGATGTAAGGCCTTTTATTCAACTTATTTTTGACCAACCTGGTTCTCTCTTTGCCACCAGTTCTAGCCTTCTGGATTTTGGTTGTTTAATGATTGTATTGTCATTCTTTTATCAGAGAAGTTGATTCTTTTGTGCGCCATTGGACCTATTTATATTTTAATCTGGTTCAACGCAATGTTTAAACATGTTGTTGATAGATGGAATAAACATAGCAAAGTTAAAGTGATTGATTTAGCTTTGCATAGCACTTAGACACACAGGACTGCGTTCAAATATAAACAATGAAATACAATACCAATTCATTATTAATTGATTATGTTTGCTAATCCCAGCCTCATAGAAGCTTTAAAGAGCATTTTTCTCCCAACCTGTTTGACTATTGGCGAGAAGCTGAAAAGGAACACATTTGTAATGAAACACGACCCATTGTAACAATGGTTTCATCAAAACATCATCAATAATGTCCTCCATGTTGCCTGCTCAACTCTGGAATAAGGGTTGAGATTTTCAATGTTAACTAGGGGATTTAGTGACAAATTGCCCTTATGGACCAACCAATATTTTTAGTTGCTGGAGCAGCGGAAGAACAAATGTAGTCCAGAGTCATACATTGTTCCAGTATGTTATTTTCTCAGTGGCAGACATTTGCATTTTATTTTTAAGGAATGAGATTTAGGATCGAGGAGCCTCACTCCCAGCAGATCATGCCAATTTAAAAGTAAAGATATGTCTACCCTTCTGCTGGGACCATGGCTAGACAGACACAAGCTAGCTCTATTCAAGCTAACTCACCAAAACCAGCAAGGTAGAGTGGAGGCAGCACATTTGTGGCTTGGGCTAGCTGCCTACATACATATCTAGGGGATTCAGGTGGGATTGTACTCAGGTGGCTAGCCTGAATGTATAGGTTTTGCTCTGATTTTTAAGTGTGCTAGCTTTAAGCAGAGATAGCAAGTCTTTTTCTACCCATGCTGGGAAGTACACTCCCAGCTGCAGTGCAGACATACCTTAAGTCAAACTTGGTGTCCAGACTGTTTATTGGCATCCCTTTAACGTATGTGATGTTTTTTGAGAAGGGAAAACTTAGCACATAGGGCCAGATTCACCCTTGGTGATGTTCAACCGACTTCACTGGAGTTACACCAGGAATTAATTTAGCCCATTATTTATGTTTCCCACAAGCCAATGCGCAGTGCACTCTCAAGCTTTCTGCCAGCAGAATTTACTGAGCAGTGTAGCTAGAGTGGTTACACTGCTCTACAGCCAAAATGCTTCTGAAATAAATGTAGTCCAACTTTACTAATTCTGGGTCACTGAGAATGAAAATGATGCTTAAAATTGTTGATTGGCTCTAGTTTTCAAGATATGCTATTAGGTCAGTATATACGACCCTTGACTTGAGAATGGCGGAGGATAAGTGAGTTTAAAGGGAAGGGATCTCAATTTAAACCAGAAATGACTAAAATACATCTTTGACTGGATCTATGAATAAATCTATGACTGGGTTTGGACAGTACTTGCTTTTTAGGCAAAACAATGAATGATGCAATCTGAAGCTGATATTGCATCATACATGATATGAATTGCATCATGTTATTCCTAGAAGTCATGGATGATACAATCATAACGAAGCTTACATCACTCTGCTGAACAAATTACCCTAGATCAACTCTAGAAATCATACAGTGTCGTGCTCTCTTATTTGTCAGTGTTTGATTTTGCAAAGGGACACATTTCTGTTTAGCCAAAGTGAGCAGAGATGCCTCATACTTGTGTGAACAGTGCAGATAACTTCTGCTATGTTTGTGGTGAAGTGACTTTTGCATCACAAAAGCGCAGTATAACCACGATGGTTAAGAAAGCCTATCACCTTTATTTTGGCTGCAAAATTGGAGATCAGGACACATATACTGCAACACTTGTGCAACAAATCTTCGCCAGTGGTTGAACAGGAAAAGGAAATCTATGCCTTTTGCAGTGCCAATGATTTGGAGAGAGCCAACAGATCATACCAGCAATTGTTACTTCTGCATGGTGCCTCCAGTTGGGAAAGGTGTGTCAAAGAAGAAAAAGTGGACTGTGCATTATCCAAACATTCCATCAGCTATACACCCAGTACCCCATGGAGAAGGACTGCCGGTTCCTGATGCACCAGAATCATTCTCACTTGAGTCAGACGAGGAAGAGGAAGAGGATGAAACTTCTGGTCCTGAATCATCAATGTCACAGGACCCACATTTTCTCCCATCCTCCTCCTCTGAACCATACCTCATAACACAAGGTGAACTGAATGACCTTGTCAGGGATTTGGAACTACCCAAGAGTAAGGCAGAGCTGTTGGGCTCCAGACTACAGCAGTGGAATCTCCTGGCAGGCTATCAGGGCAAATGGAGCCCATCAATGCTTGCAGACTATTGCTGGACAGTGACAAGAGATGCTCCATTTAATGAATACAAGAGACAAGCCAAGAAGCACCGAGTAGACACTGAATAGGACTAAACTATGTACATACTAGTTTTTTGTCTTTTGTTTCATAATAAATTTTATTTATATAACCCTGTCATAAACAGATTGTTAAGGGTTAATGTCTCTTCTACCTGTAAAGGGTTACAAGCAGGGAACTGGACACCTGACCAGAAGACCAATCAGGAGACAAGATATTTTTAAATTTGGGTGGAGGGAAGCTTTTGTGTGTGTTCTTTGTCCGTTGTGTGTTCTTCTCTCAGAGGATCTGAGAGAAACCAGACATTACTACAGGCTCTCTAAGTTTCTTTTCAAATAGTAAGTAAAAACAGGCGGTTTAGGCTTTTTGATAGTTTTACTCTATTTGCAATTGTGGATCTGGCTGGTTAACTTTTATATGTGTAGTTGCTGGGAATATTTTGATTTGTATTGGTACTGGGGAGAAAAGTCTCTTTCTGGTGTCTGTAAGCTATAGGACCCTGTAATATTTACATCTTGAAGTTACAGAGATAATTCTTTACTTTTTCCTTTCTTTTATTAAAAGATTGCTTTTTAGAGAACCTGATTGATTTTTTTTCTTGGTTCCCTTGTTTTATTCCAGGGGATTGAGATAACTCACCAGGGACGGGTGGGGGAGACTGGAGAGGGGAGAGATAGACTCTCTCTCTGTTTTCCTTGAATCTGTTTGCCTCTGTGTGGAAGGGAAGGGAGATGCTTCTCTGTATGGTGAATTAAGAGGTTGGATCAGTATCTCTCAGGATAGCCCAGGGAGGGAAATTCTGGGAGGGGGAAAGGTGGGGGAATGGTTTATTTCTCCTTGTTTTAAAAACCCAAGGGATCTGGGTTCTTGGGGTCCCCAGGGAAGGTTGGGGAGGTCAGAGTGCCCCAAAACACTATATTTTTGGGTGGTGGCAGTGCTATCAGATCTAAGCTGGCAATTAAGCTTAGAGGATTCAGGTGATAGTATCACATTTTCTGAACTCTAAGGTTCAGATCTGAGAGGGAAAGCTATGACAAACCCTTTTGCTGATTTTTAAAGTGTTACATAAACAGGACAGGTGAAATATTATTATGTAAAGCAACCATAAACACATGAAAAGACTTAGGTTTACAATTTATAATTAAAACTCTACTATCTACACAATATACATAGAAATAAAATGTAAAAACTTAACTATCTTAGAAACAGTAGCCAATCAGTGGTTTTAATTGTCATATTTGAATTCAGCACATCAAAATACATAATAAATATCACATTTTATCTCTGAAGCAGATGACTTCCCAAAAATTGTAGACCAGTGTTATTTGTGTGTAGTATCAGAGGGGAAGCCGTATTGATCTGGATGTGTAAAAGCAGCAAAGAGTCCTGTGGCACCTTATAGACTAACAGACGTTTTGGAGCATGAGCTTTCATGGGTGAATACCCACTTCATCGGATGCATGTAGTGGAAATTTCCGGGGGCAGGTATATATATATGTAAGCAAGAAGCAGGCTAGAGATAACAAGGTTAGTTCAACCAGGGAGGATGAGGCCCTCTTCTAGCAGTTGAGATGTGAAAACCAAGGAAGGAGAAACTACCATCCTGCAGCAAAAAAACTTCAGGACCAGACTTCAAAGAGAAACTGCTGAGCTTCAGTTCATCTGCAAATTTGACACCATCAACTCAGGATTAAACAAAGACTGTGAATGGTTTGCCAACTACAAAACCAGTTTTTCCTCCATATTAAATTAAACAAAAAAAACATATTAAAGACATATGTTAGACCATACCTCAGTCAGAGAAACCTGGGATGGAATATACAACAGCATATGTGGACTGGCCCCCTATTTACATGGCACAAAAGACATCAGGTTGTTTTTATTATATTGAACCACTTAATGGGTTCAGAACAAATGTGTTTATCCATTCCATTGTACAAGCTACTGAACAGAATTGTAGGGTGTTGTTGGGGGAGGATGCACAGGTTTACCCCAAGTTACATAGCTTTTGGTCTAAAATCCAATACATGATTAGCCTAATAATACATAATTATTTTACTTAAAATATTGGATAACCTCATATTGGAAATTTATCAATTGCCTTTTGCCTCAGATCAAGGGAATTATTAATTTAATATCTCATTACCTCTTTTGGTTAAGATTAGGTATCGAGTTTAGTGTGGTATTGGTTTAATATCTGACAAATCCTTTATCAGAGTTCTATATCCTGTCTTTGCTAGACAATAGACTCAATGAGCCAAGGATCTTTTCCATGTTTAAAAATGACTCCATAGCATTTTGAATTAATAGTAAGATTGGCTATGGTATATTCAACAGATATATTCAGGAATTGTGTAGATAAAGACAGCAGTAAAGATGTCTAGTTAGTAAAGGAAATGGAGATGATGACTTGTGACCCATGGAGCATGAGGCATAGATACTCAATATGCTATGTGGAGGTGGTGGTGATTTTCTGAATTTGCACAGGACTAATCATAGAATATTGGTTCTACAAAGAAGACCCTTGATCTCTTCCCCAACAACATTTACCATTATACTTTTCTTGCAAATATACTGGACGTTTTGTTACAATGACATACATAGGTTGTAATTGCTGCCAACTGTGTTCATGAAATGCACAAGCTTCATTATATAGTAATCTATCCTCAGAACAGTGTGTGGCTGGGAAATGTTTAGGAATTACTTCAGACTGAATCTGATCTTTGACCTGCTACATGGTGAAAGTCCCAGCTTCATCCACCGGGGGAGAAGGCGGGGGGGGGCGGGTGCTAGCTGTGAGGAAATACCAAAATATGGGTGAATCTTAAACTAAAGCCAAAAGCCTTGAGCCCCCACTAGAAAATATGCTTTTTACAGTCTATTGCTGCTGTGTAAATAGAATTCAAGACTGACTTGAAAGTCCCAGGTATTTTTCTAAAAAAACCAATCTGAGTATTGAGATAATCTAGAACGTTTCCTGTACTTTTGGGGCAAGTACAGCAGTAAAGGGAAGTCCCTAAGTGGTGCTTTCCTGAGCCACCTGAGTTTATTACCATCTTTAATTAATGCCAACCTTTCTATACTACTCTCCTTAGAAAGTCAGATAATATGTACTGGATGTTTTAATACTGGCTTCCTGCTTTTCCAATCTTTCAGCTGCATATTTTTGCAAATTAGCCATTACATTTATATTACCAACACGACAGCTGTCCTTCATATCCATAACTCCTCTGACAGAAGCAAATTTTGATTTGACTTTGAAAGACAGTTGCTCTTTTTTGTTTTCATTACATAGTTTCCAAAAATTCTGACAAGTCAACATAATTACTATCACCTGTGCAGCAATTTTCATGTAAATGTGGATTTCATTGTGCTTTGCAGGCTGTTGCCACATCGATTATGAGCAATCTGATACTGTATTCATGTGCCCCATTTTCATTTCACAGGTATCTATGTTGAATCAAAACCCAGTGTGTTCTCAGCTGATAGGCTAGATGCTCTAAATAATCACATTATTAACTCAGTGACAGAACTGCATCCTCCACATGCATGAAACCCTGCACTGTAGCTAACATCTTTTAGCTGATGAGGATCAGACAGAATTCCCTTACATGGCCATCACTGATGCTCATTAAGCATTGAGTCAATAGGAGCATGTGCATTGAATTCAGTGGGCAATGTATCACACTTTCATTGGTTGGAGGAGTCAGTATTGAAGGACTGAAAGGCAGTTCAAATCAGATTTTTAAAAGTATTTAGACTTGTAAAGAGGCTGATATAGATGCCACTGGGATTTAAAAAAGCAGTCTTATGCTCCTATCTGCATCATTAGGCATCCCAACAACCTTTAAAATCTAGCCTTACCTGTCTCCAGTGGCTACACGTGCTGCATTTCAAGCTTAAATTGTGACATGAAATTAAACACTAGGATCGTCCACATGGAAATTCAGTCAAAGTATAATTAGAACTAGATTACCCAGAAAGCCAAATAAATAATATTCTTAGCTTTTCCTCTTTAAAGTTATTTACAGAAATTAATTAATACTCCCAACATCCTTGAGGGTTAACTAGTTTTATCCTATCATCTCTATTTTGAAATTGGGGAAGTGAAACAGAAAGGTTAAATAACCTCTCCAAAGTCATGGAGTCCAACTCAAATGTGGGATTAGAACGCAGATTAGTTCCTAATCTGGAGTCCTGTGCTCAGACCACACTTCACACTCAATAGTTCCTTTTTCCATCAAATTTAATCTAGGTTCTGTTTCCTCATGCATATATTATTTCGTTCCTCTTTTACAGAGTCTTTGCATATGTACTCATGGCATAACTAAAACTGTAATTAAATTGCCTCTCTCCATACGTCTTCAGGAACTTCTCAGGCTGCTAAATACACATTTGAGAACAGAGAACAAATTATTCTGAATGACCAAGTCCTCTTGGCTTTTTCATAGTAGTTTAAAATAATTTCCACCACAGTTGCTGCACTAATTAGAGGCTCCAGTTTTAAAACTTGCAAACTTGAAAACAGTCATCAATCTATATATTACAAAAATAAACAAGCTGCTTGACTGTATTCCATCATTAAATGCATTTGTTTCTGTTTCTTGCTCTCTGTGCAGCGCATGTACATTTTCTTTATGGAATAATCTGCTAGTCTATGATTTTTCCCCGTTTTTAAGATAATGTAGTTCAATGATTCCTAGTCATTTACGACAGAAGGGCCTTATTATTCTCCACACAGACTACTCCAGTGTAGGAGACTAGAAACTCCATGCATGTCTCACTTGCGATTTTCTCTGAATTTTAACATGAGGGGAAAATGGGAGCGTGTATTGACTCCCCATGCATGACAGGATATAATTTCCCCACCTGGGCATATTATGGACTGAGGAAGCCTCATACTCCTCAGCCCTGCTGGGCATGCTCCAACTGGAACCACAGTGTAAGAGGGAGCAGCTCAGCTCAGTGGGAGCTGACCAGGGAGGAGAGAGAATGTGTGTTGCAGGCTCCTGCCCAGAAGCTGTCAGATCCCCAGAACACAGAGTCCAGGTGTGCCAAGACCCAGGCAAATACCCAGCTCTCCACAGAAGCCCATGAGGAGAAGGAGCCGTTGGGAACCCCAACTGCTGAGCACCTGGAGAACCAGAGAACTTGCAGACTACGGAGCAGGAAGACAGGGGAGGAAGTAGCTCAGGAGAAACAGACAGTGATCTGGTTGTGATACCAGGAACAGAGTCAGCATGTTTTGGGGGGATCCTTGCTGACCCAGTGGTGGGTATGCTCACTGCTGATAGGGTCCTAGGCTGGGACCTTGTGGACAAGGGAAGGTCCAGGTCCCCCTACCTTGGCTGCTGACCCACCACTGGGTGGTGGCCCACTCCCCTTTGGCCAATAGGCCATACTGCTCTGTGGTGATGGATGGTCCTATGGGTTCTGACTGCTAGTCCACACTACCCAGCACAGAAGGGCAGTCCCATTGACTCTGGCCAATAGGCCATACTGCTCTGGACTGAAGGGCAGTCCAATTGACTCTGGCTATTAGGCTGTGCTACCCTGAATCTAGATGGCCCCTCTGACTCTGGGGCAGGTATAGCCCGTCATCCTTTACAGCATAATGGCTCTGTGGCCAAGTCCAAATAATTGCTCTTTTTCTCAGAGTGGGGAGGCCCAATGACCAGAGTCAGTCTGATTGTCCCAGAGTTCAAGACAATAAGGGCTTGTCTACACTACCCACTGGATTGGCGGGCAGTGATCGATCTGGGGGGGGGTCAATTTATTGTGTCTAGCATAGATGCAATAAATCGACCATGGAACACTCTTCCATCGACTCCGGTACTCCACCAGAGCTAGGAACACAAGCAGAGTCAATGGGAAAGCATGAGCTGTTGACTTCAACTATGCTATTCATGTAGCTGAAGTTGCGTATCTTAGATTGACCCCGTGCGGTAGTGTAGACAAGCCCTAAGGCTCCGTGGAAAAAGTCTAAGTTGCCACCTTTCTTCCCAGGGCAGTGAGACCTACTGGCCAGAGTCAGAGGGGCCATCTTCAGACTCAGCCTAACGTCCAGAGTCAATAGGACTGCATTTCAACACAGAGCAATCTGGCCAGAGCCAATCGGACTGCCCTTCAGTCTAGGGTGATATGGCCTACCGGCCAGAGTCAATGTGACTGCCCTTCTGCACTGGGCAGTGTGGCCTAACAATCAGAGCCATTATTGAATTCATTTGCAAAACCATCACCAAAAAGAGAGATGCAGAATGTTGTCATCCAGTAAATGCTCAGCTGCAACATATTCCACAGTAACCTATGTCATCTTTATAAAGTGCCCAATAGGGCACTGGATTAGAATCGTTAATCTCTTCCAGAATGTCATCTGGCTGCTTGATCCCCTGTACAATCATTGTTAAAATTTAGACAATTCTCACTTATATGGGGTTTATACACCATGAGCATTCCACACCAAACTTGATTTCAGAAAGCTGTTTCAAAAAAATAATCATGAATAAGATAAACATAATAATGAAACCAAATAAACTGAAGAAGAGTCCAGATGGGTGAACTAAGCCAAGAACTTGCCTGATTAAAATAAAATCACAACTGTTCTTTATGACATTATTTCTTATTGGGCTGTAATGCACATGTCCGACATTGTCCTTTCTTATATTGTTAACCTACCCCCTCTGTCATCCTTTGTTGTGCTCAAAATATAGTGTTTATTTGTTCAAAATTAAAAAGAAAAGAAGGCTTGTTAAACTTTGCTGTAGGCACATCGGGCCAGGTTCATCCATTATGTAAGTCAGTTGAAGATAAACCAGAAGATATTTGGGCCTTTTGTATTGGGCCTTTATTAGCTTTAGTCATTTGTGTCAGATGGGCAGTAAGACAACAGACTAGTTGCTCCAACACAATGATATTCGCTTCATTACCTGCTTTACCAATTAGATTAAAATATCTTTCAAACAACCCATCGTCAACTAACGAAAAAGTATGATCTGTGGTTTCATTAAAATCTCACAAGCTAAGCAAGTTAGGATCTGGGATTGACTTGGAAAAGGACCTCCAGAGAACACCTAGGTGCTTCAGGAAATTGTACTAGTTACTCAGTGGGTAACACTCTATCCTCTTAAGTCAGGAGTGGACCAGAGCCCCAGCATGGTGATGGGGGGCACCTAAAAGTGCCATTTTTCAGAGAACATAAAATCCTGATTAATGACCAAAGGGAAAGACCCCACAAATTAACAGGGTTAACCCTATGACATGGACAAATTCCAATCTGAGTACTTACCAAAGCTATGTAAGAGTTACAGCGGAACTGAAAACAATAAAAATTTGCCCCTTTGTCAAGTCTGCTGGACATCTTGTATTGCTTGAATGCATATACTGCTTTCATCAAAATTCTTAATATTAGAGGAAAACATTGTCAAAGTTGGGCACAATTTTTTGTTGCTCATCCTGGATAGCAACATAAAGCTCAATACGTTATTAAGTTCTGAGCTGAGGTAATTGGGATTGCTCACGCGGATGAAGTCACATGTGATTGCTACAGTTTCTTTGGTTGAGTGTATTCCAGATGTTCAAGCTGGTCAAAAAAAAAGAAAAAGAAAAAAAAAGCCATTTTGACTAAATTCTCAGAGGGAGAACTATAGTTTTTCTCTCTGAGCTACATAGGAAACATAATTCTGTTGCAACTAGTTATTATACTGTTTGGGAAACAGATATTTGAATACATTTTAGGTTAAAATAATACTGTCCCCTATTTTATATACCATTTTATAACAGGAACCTATGCTTGTAAATCTGTTCTCTTGTGGTATTGACCACCTGCTGCCTCAGTTTGAAGGGGGAGGCCTGTGTTCCCTTCCTGCCTAGTTTAATAGTCTAATTTATAGTCAAGGAATTGTCCACATTCTCCTATGTTGGAAATTATGGGCCTGAGTCCTCATTGCCTTGCACCTCATGTAGCCATTTACATGTGGGCAAAGTGTATATAGTGTGCTACTGACATGATGGCATTTAACACTGTTTACGGGTGTAAAGGATTACATAAGATGCAAGGCAAAGTGACCATTAACCAAGGGCTACCGCAAGGAGCAAGGCTCCAAGTTTGTCACTTTGATTCCTTAGCACTGGCTACTCCCTCCATCTACCAACAGGCCATTCTGCCTGAGGACCTCAGAAGTCTGCTGCCCAAAAATGTAGAATTTATCTTCCTAATGTAACATAATGTGGATCAATAAATCAGGGGGATATTAATCTGAGCCAGAAACTGTGGCACAAGTGGCCCTAAAAGAGACTGCTGCTACTAATGATAGTGTCTAATTTGGACAGGCTAATTCTTCTAATGTGTCAATTCATGTGGAAATATGACCATGCTGCCATGGAGGCTATGAGTGACAATGATAGAGAGGAGTAGGAGCAAACTAATGAGAAATAATGAGCCAGGAGGGGGCTATAGGTCTACATACTATGTCAGGGCAAAACTTCTATTGCTTGGAAGGCCAAGCAGCTGTAACAGCTTCAACCATGCTGTGATGGGATGTTCAACCCGCACAGGACTGTAAAGAGTTAAGATGGTCAGGCAGACTAATTAACTCCACAGGCTGCACCTCGAAGAGAAGCCAGGGAGCAAGGAACTAATTGGAAGCAGGTTCAGCTGGACAGAAACACGTGGGGCCTGTATAACGCCAGGTAGCTGGCAAGAGAAGGAACTGCAGAGGAAATAGGCAGTGGTCACTCCCTGGGAAGAGGGTTTGGAGCTGGTACTCCCAGAGAAAGGGAGGAACCAGGAGTTGTAGGAAGCACTCCAGGGAAGCAGCAGAGCAGTGGGGACTGGAAGAAAACTGCTGGGTTGAGGGTCCCTGGACTGGAACCCAGAGTAGTGGGCAGGCCCAGGTTCCCCTCTTGGCCATCGGGGAAGTGATAGCATCAGGGTAATGCTGGAGAAGACTGCCTGAGATGTGTGCAGAAGCACTTCGGGTGAACCCCCGGAAGGGAAACCATGTGGTGATGTGGCCAGAGGGCTGAGTCACAAAGAGGAAGTTGCGGTACCTGGACGGAGAGGGGTCCGCTGGGACGATGCCACCAGGAAGGAGTGAGGAGCACAACATCTGGCAGAGCTGGCCAGCAGGAGGTGCCATTAGCAGTCGGCACACCCCATGACGCGCACTAAACTTCCATTACTCCTGATGCTTCAGTGATTACTCTTTATAGGCTATCTACTGTGTTGATGCTATCACTTATTTCTTGATGCCATTTGGCAGCCACAGTACAGGAATGGAAGGCATGTCTTCTTCATTCTGGAGCAGTGTGTGCCTGGCTCAGACTCTCATGTTTAGATTAGCAATGCCATGGCTCCACTTGGGACCAATGCTAAGTTCACTGTTGCATCCATGTTTTGTGTGCACCTATGTTTGTACGTCCTCATCTTGCTAACTCATCCTGCTTTCTTGCTGCTCCACTTGGGCTTTCTACTGTACAATATTGCTAGTCTATGTAAGGCTTGCCTTCTCTGAATTACACCCTATCCACCCCAATAGCCCTGTTGCTTAATGCTAAGCAGCCAAAAAAAAAAAAAAAGAAAACCAAACAAACAAAAAACTAGCTGTACATTTATAGATGTTCTTATTTAATGACCTGTTGGGGAGTGGGTCAGAAAAATCCTCTTTTGATAGATTTATGGACCATTTGTCAGACCTCTAACATTGCATTGACTGCACACAGACTTGAAAAAGATGTGGGGGTGATGGTGATAATGAGCGGAACCATGAGCTGGCAGTGAGATGTGGTGGCCAAGAGGGCTGATGCGATCCTTGGCTGTATGAACAAGGAAATATTGAGTAGGAGTAAGATGGTGATTTCACCTCTGTATTTGGCACTGCTATCACAGTTCCTGGAATACTGTGTCTAGTTCTAGTGTCTTGTTTAAGAAGAATAGAGCTAAATTGGAGAGGTTTCAGAAAAGGGCCATGAGAATGATTAAAGGATTAGAAAATATGATTTAGAGTGATTGAGCTCCTTGAGTCTATTTATCTTAAGCAAGATAAGATATAGATGGTGATTAAGTCACCTCTAAAAGTACATACATGAGCCCAAATGGCTTTAACCTCTCAAGAAATGCAGTAACCACCCCGATATTCAGTTCCTGGAGTAACTTGTTATGAGGCAATGCTTTACTTATTTTTATCTGTAGTTTCCAATTGACTCTTATGGGAGAGGGATAGTGCAATGGTTTGAGTATTAGCCTGCTAAAGCCAGGGTAGTGAGTTCAATCCTTGAGGGGGCCATTTAGGAATCTGGGGCAAAATCAGTACTTGGTCCAGCTAGTGAAAGTAGGGAGTGGGATTTCATGACCTTCAAGGTCCTTTCCAGTTCTATGAGATAGGTATATTGCCATTTTTGGTAAATGCATTTACTAGCCATTCTCACATTGGGTTTCCATCACTGACAACTAAATCAGAAAGCTCCATTTGTGTGGAGACTTCTACAGCCATTTCATACTGTCCAAAAGCACCTGAATTATCTGAAAACCCTTCAAATGGTCATTTATCTTACCTGCAGTATTTGCCTGCCTCTCTCATGGGCTCTGCTGAATTTATGCTACTGTGAATTGTTGCAGTTAATTCTGCTCACTTGTATTATACTACATTAAATAATTTGTGATTCAGCAGGATTGCGGTAATCTGATACAATGTGGCAGGAAGTGCAGTTTGATGCCACATATGAAGCAGATTTCAGAAAGCTCTTTAAAAACAAATAAAGCAACTTTTGTAAGTATGGTTTAAGAGTTTGTAAAAACAGGAGACCAGTTGCACATGAGCTCTAGCTAAACTCTAATAATCTTTGGCTGTCAAGCAGAACATGACAGAATATTACATTTTCTTCCGCTGAAAAGTGAGTAAATAGCAGTGATCCTGGTATGGAGGATGGGAATGACTCAAGTCAAGCTAGGAAAAGAGCATTCCTGTTATTAGAGCTAGATAAAAAGTGGGTTTTGTGTGTGTGCAAATTCAAATTAACATAGCAATGTGCAAACTGGCATCTGTACATGGAGAGTACGTTTGTTCCAGACATTCTTGACTGAAGTTTAAAACACCTGGAAAAGGAATGATTATCAGACCTTCCTGAAAAACCAGGCACCTCCAGTCACATGTCACTTTTGCAGTCTTAATCTCCTGAATATACTACTGCATGTGTTTTGCAGTGAAGGGCTTAAGGAGACAGGGAGAGATTAAGAGTGGTTTAAAATCACTTTTTAAAAACAAATAAATATCATCGGCATAAGCAGCACAGAGGAAGATGGGAGGATATTTAAGCATCTGGAAAATCCGTTACCTATTGACGCTTGCTGGCCACTTCTTAAATTCACATATGCATTGCCATTTTATGCTAGTAAAATGACATACTGAACACTTCTGCATCACCCTGTGATTGCATAACAACCCACATCAGATCCCATGTACTGCAATGGGTCCAAATCCTTGATCTCCTGCTTTGTTCAGTTAACACCCTCCCCCAAAACAGAGATTATTACAGGTCATCTTTCCTGGACACCAGAAGAAGTATTTGGCTGGATGACAAAGTTAAATTGGTGATACCTAGTTTATACTCAAGCCCTCTCTTCTGCTTATAGATTATAAAGTCTTTGTGGCAGAACCCTTTTCTCCTTCTGCTGCTGTGTCGAGTACATGTCTTGTTCACTGCTTGTGCTGATGGTCCATCTGCGATGAAGGTTACCAACAGCAATAAGACACTCCTGAAATTACCACAGCAGAGGAACAGAAGCTGTGATTGGTTTCCAAGAAATGGACAAAGTCTCACACTCTTGAGATCTAATGCACCCTTTCCAACAAGTATTGCTCGCTTTCATAATTCTGGTGCATCAGTGAGTGGGAGGAATGTTTGGGGGAGATGACAGAAAATGGGAAATCAGTATATGCATGTGTATATATGTTTCATGGGAAACTTAGAGTAGTAATCTTCTAGCACTGAGGCAGCTATTCAGATGGGATGGGAATGACAGGTGACTGCATTCTTTGCACCCAGAACTGAACACACAGGTGCAGTTAACAGCTGTGGTGCTGCGCACTTCCCATGTCCAAAGAAGAGAAGAAAGGCTTACCTTGTTTCTGCACAAAAGAATCACAGGTGCCTGTTCTTGCTGCCCGGATTTAGGCTGAGTTAGATGTGCAGTGACCCTGACTCTCTGCAGTCTTCTTCAAAAAGGGGGCAGATGCACAGGCCGCGAACCCTGAAATGAACCGTACTCCAGCACTTTTTGGCAGGCCGAGTATAATTTTGATTAGGAAGTTAATGTAGCTCATGAAGGAACTAAATTCTCTTCCTTCGTGGGCTAAATTCACTTTCTGAACTAAGTTACACTCAGCACAAAGAGGGAGGTGCACAATAGGGAGCTAGCTGTGGTTCCCTCATTCTCAGACTACTGTGGTGCTGTCCCATGCCCTGACACAAAGGCTACTCTAATTTAAGACAGCTAGCAATAATAGCTAACGGTATGTCTACACTGCAGTTAAATACCTGCAGTTGGCCCATACCAGCTGACTCAGGGTTGTTGGGCTTGGGCTGTGAGGTTTTTTAACCACAGAGTAGACATTTGGGCTCAAGCTAGAGCCTGGTCTCTAGTACCCTACTAGGTAGGAGAGTCGCAGAGTTCAGGCTGCAGCCCGAGCCCAAACGTATACACCACAATTAAACAGTCCCTTAAACACCCTCAGAGGACATAAGCCAGCTGACAATGGCCATTGGGTAAGAATAGAGCTCCCCCATCCCTTTCTTCCCCTATCAGACTCCCTATGCTGAATGGGATGGAGGTGGATGAGGGAGGGTGGTGGGTAAGCTGGCTCTGCCAGTGTTATGCTGGTTGAAAATCTGCACAAACAATCCACTCAATTTCAAAACAGATAAGCCAATACAAACCATGACTTGTGTGCAGACAATTCACCAAAAGGGAGAGAACTACACTGAATTATTTGCTGTTACATCTTACCTATTTAAACAGCATCATGCACTACTGTCTTTACTGGATGTTAGCTTGATGGCCAATATTGTATTACTGTCCTGTGCTGGACCTTAAATTATGCACTGAAATTTAATTATTCTCAAATATATTGAAGATAGATGTAATCATTCTAGCATCACTTACACATAAACATTTTATTATGATACATGTTCTATTTTAATGGATAAATGTATTCCTAGAACGTAGGGAAATTGCTCACTATCATTATCTCACTAGAGCACAACAAGTAGTGTAGCAAATTAAGTCTCATTTTCATGAATTTTTGCATGAATGTTGATCTTGGTATGAACTTGGAAACACATTGAGGCTGATTGTCATAGCAACATTTAAGTCAGTGGAGCTATGACCATCTACAGTAGCTACAGATCTGGCCCACTGAATTTGATTGTTTTCTTAATATGCTCCTTGTAATTCTCAGGGTTTCCATTGCAGTCAAGGAACAATTGAGGAGCCACCCACTGGCCTGGATAATGTATCTGAATTCTACCAGCCAGACACCTAGTAGAGTAAAACACAGTTCACTTGCTGGTTTAAAGTAGAGTAAATGATGGATTCTCTGTAACATGAAGTCTTTAAATAATGATTTGGGAACTTCAGTAACTCAGTCAGAGGTTATAAGCCTATTGCAGCAGTGGGTGGGTGAGGCTCTGTGGCCTGTGATGTACAGAAGGTCAGTCTAGAATGATCATAATGGTCCTGTCTTGCCTTAAAGTCTTTGAGTCTGAGAGAGTCAACAAATTACTTGAGCATGTACCTCACTTTCAGCACTGGAGTCCTTCTAGTGAAGGCCAATGGAACTATTTACATATTTAAGCAGCTAGTGGAATCAGGATCTCCGTATCCAATTCATATTCAAACGCTTAATGTTCAAATATTGCTTAGGCTGTATTTTTATTAGAACGTCTCTTTGCTTCCCCCACCCCCACATCCATTCAATTCTAGATTTTTACCTGTTTTCCAGAGCATGATATATCAAGTATCTGATCCAAATGTTTCAGAAAGAAAAATTATCCACAGAGATGTGTGGTACTGGATCTATAAAATTACCTATGTTAGAAAGATTAGCCATTTGAGTGGTCAAAATAAACAAGAAATGATCGGAACAGCTGAGCTCCTATACCCAGGGGGAAAGAGTCACAAAGTTTGTTATCTGCTTGTACTTTTTGCTGACTTTAACACATTTACCCAAGTCATGGATCTCTACACTGAAGTAAGAAGGAGTTAGGGGATATCTACATTAGACTAGCAGGTTGAGGTTTGTTTTGGGGAGTGTTAGTTAATCTTGATTTAACCACATCTCTTTTCCACCAAGAACTTTTCAATAGAAAAAAGTTGTCAAGATATATTTTGACTAGTTCCATTAAAAAGTTTGAGGTTCAAACAAATCTGGGTCACAGTCTCATGGCTGTCAATCAAACCTATCAAACCAAGTGAAACTTGGTAGTTTAAAATTGTTTTGCTTTGCGATTGCTTGATTCTGAAAATCAGCTCAAAAACAGAATCAAAACTAACTTACAAATTACACTGGAATTTTTTCAGGAAAAATGTTTTCTCTTTTTCATCTACTTTATAGCACTGGTCAGTATTTTTTACTGATTTAAATTAAATTAAATTAAAATTAAATTAAAATAGGACACTTGAACTGATATAAGATCATTAACCCATAGGACTTGAAATAAAACTGAATATATGAATTACAAACTATTTAGATATTTTGGTTTCAATTTGCATGTAGACCTCCCCTTAAAAGGGGGAAGTTCATTCAACAATTATAGGTTTATATAAGACTTAAAAAATCATGGTTGCATCCGCCGAAGTGGGTATTCACCCACGAAAGCTCATCCTCCAATATGTCTGTTGGTCTATAAGGTGCCACGGGACTCTTTGCTGCTTTTAAAAAATCATGGCTGACTAATATAAAGAAAATGGACAAAATGCGCTGAAAATTGTGAAATTTGCTAAATGTTTCAATTTCTCTCTGAAGAGCTTACAAACGAAACTCATCTGCCTACCATCTCCACCTTGCAAATTTTTAAGACATGGTTTCTGTATAGGATGATTTATATACTAAATTCACTGAGTCAGGTGTGAAGGAAAAAGGGGTTTTATTACTATACAGAAAAAGAGCTTAACCTTTTCAGAAATGGAGGCACTTTGGAATTAGTAGCTATAAGCTGTACAGCAGTACATTTAAAGAAGAACATCAATATCATTCCACCTGGGGTGCCACTCTAAACCTAGAGTGAGATTATCCAAGATTGGAGAGACAATTAAATATAACCCTGGTATAGGAACAGTCTTGAAGATTGGCTTTGGTGTAACAGAATCCAACTTATTCTTCTACTTAATTACTGTATTCAGTAATTCAGGAACCTGTATATTTCTTTTCTGTTCAGTGCCTTGTGTGGTAATTCTTTTTGCTGATGCCCATGTTCACCAGTTTCTGTAAGAAATGATTTTGCTTGACTTCTTTTTGCACTTGCTATTTTTTCCATTGATCTTTCATGTGCCATAGCCCTGGAATTATTAATCCAGAAAGTAAGATGCCCATTAAGCATTCTCCCTTTTACTCCTTTTTTGCTCCATTGTTTACAAACTCTGCTTTCCTAGCCTTTCCAGATATTTCTCTACCATTCTCTTTACAGCCCAATACTAAAAAATGAGAACTAATAGCTCAATTGTGGTCTAAAGTTCCTCAGAGACAAGTGGATGGAATTCTTTCTTCTACCGTCTCATACATCTAGGCATGCTCTGTTTTTTGTTTGTTTGTTAATTTTTGTAAGCATGGCTCTTTGTTGCACTGTGGATTTTGAGGGTCTGTGTCTGTGATGGGATATAGCAGTAGTCTGGAAAGGGTTAAGGGATGCCTGACAACCATGTGGCTGGTTCCTGTAGTTAGAGGTCAATCTGTGGTTTCTGTATTCATGTGTGCAATCTAGATCAGTGAGGGCTTATGTCACCACCTGTCTTATAACCCTGGGTGCCTCAGATGTTCTGTACTTTGTCTCATAGTTTGGACACTCTCAGCCAGCAGCCAAGCAAGCACTGAGTGTCTGTTTTAAGAAGCTTTGGTTCAGCAACTGATTCCAGCAGCCTCCTCCTTACACCCCAGCCACATCCTGGAATCCATCAGCTTTTCTTACACCTAGCAAGATGACCCCAACATTTTCCACTCCCAGATTTTCCCCAAACACTGTGCTCTGCAACGGCCAAAACTTTCCTGGACCATTCAGAGGGGTGATAAGATTTGTTTGCTCCTCCGAAGAGACAAAATATACAGCTTATCGTTTTCACTGGAGTTCGTAACCACTTGGATTCAAACACAGCAGAGGTCTGGTTTAGATTAAAAGTAACACAAGTTTATTAACAAAAGGAGATAGGATTTTAAGTGATACCAAATAGGAGGAATAAAGTTAGAAAAACAAAAAAAGTAAAAATATGCTTTCTAATGTTAAAAATGTAAGCTATTGTCTAAGTATTGGGTAAGTTTCTTGACACACATTTCTTCCAGCAAGATGACTGACAACCCTTGTGGTCAGGATCTCTCCCCAAATACAAAGTGTCTTCTTAGGGGAAAGATAACTTGGGGATCTTTTATAGTTCAGTAAATCTTTGAAATGGATTCTTTTGAAGGTTACTCCCCAAAATAAAGTTCATTCAAGCTATGGTGAAGGAGACATGGAATCTGGAAGTGAAGGAAGTTCTATGGCAGTTTCTTCTCCTACTGGTATTTGCTAAAATTCAAATTGATCTGTTCCTGCTCTTTCCAATGCAAATGAATAGCCACTTGACATGTGATTGCTAATCAACTCTGGCAGCTGGCTGGGAGCATTGGCTTGTCTTTTTTGTGAGAGAAACCTGTTTACTCCTTCCCCAGTCTTTTCTGGTAAACATATTTTAATTCTATATTTCCTTCATATTTGTATGGTCACTTGGGCATTTACTGCAAGAATATTAATGATATTTGTGTTATTAGTTTTCCAATGGTATTTTACATGATTCATATCAAATATAGTTTATGACACTAATGAATAGGGATACACGGAACTGGGGTCAGGCCAACTGAAACTCACTACCAGATACTAGTGAGCCCCTTGCCCTCTTGCATTGGGATGCTGTTAGGGTCACATCATGTAACTAATTTGACTCTGCTTTGCAGTTATCCCTTTCTAATGATGCGAGGGCCTCCATTCTGAAGAGCAGTGTCAGTTCAAGATGGCTACTTTTACAGAATACGTTGAATCACTATGTGTTCATTTAAGATGACTACGCTTGTTTTCTCATTTCATTTTTTCCCTTAATCTAATATTAAAGTTATTCAGACTGAAAGTATATAATTGATCACAGATGAAGAAAAACAGAACTCCAGTGAGTCAATAAGCAGCAGGTGGCATGGGACTTCTCTGATAACTGCCCACCAAATACCTCCTGGCAGCACAAGTCCAAAGAGATAAAGATTAGAGCTAGTCAAGACATTTTCAATAAAGCATCTTGTTATTGAAAAATGCTGATTCATCAAAACAAACAGTTTGCAGGAAAGGGTCGGCTTTGAAAATTGATTTGAAGGAATTCTTTTTTCAGGTCAACATGACTTTGTTCTGAAATTTAAGTTAATTTGTGGTAAAAAAATGTAAAAAAAAAAAAATTAAAGGTGAAAATTGAAACAAAATATTGACCCAACCTGAAGTTATTTTGTTTTGGGGATTTGTTTACTTTTTAATTTGTGAAAATTTGAGATTTTTATTTTTCACCCCAATTTGGATAGGATTTTTTTTTCAAATCTCAAATTATTATGAGATGGAAAAACAGCTTCCCAACAGCTTGAGGGGTCGCATCCTATGTCCATGACACCCTTTTCTAAACTCTTCAGGGGATGTTAGTAAAGGTATTATCTGAAGTTAATTGAAGTCAATGGAAAGACTCCCGTTGGCTTCCAAAGGGGTTTAGATACACAACCTTGTGAAGTTGGAAATTAAGCAGTAGCTGGGACTCAGTTGACTCAATAGAACAACATACCCAATTCACATAGTACTGGTGGCCTGCAACACTCTCTACTCTAAATGTATACCTATGTGGGAAGATCTGAGAGCTCATTTGTGGGGAAAAAAACCCTCTATTCTTTAAATTCTGACAAATGCGTACACAAAGAAGATAGTTATGGAAAATAGCCTGCTTCCACAGAAATAATTAGGTCTGATTGATAAGACGCTGTATTGCTTGGTGAAAGTGCTTGCCACACTTGTACTTACCCTGATTTTGCACAACACCTCAGTGAGCTAGCTATCATGTTTCTCTGTTCATACATGTTAATCTCACCCATTGCACAGAAAATAATAAAGCGAAGTTGCACCACTTGACTCCAAGTTGCTTAAATAGCAAGAGCATCTCACAAACAGCCTACACTTGCAGTGCATTATTAATGGTATTGTTTGCTCAGGCATCCTTTTAAAGATGATTTTCAAAATGTCAAAGGGCCACTTAGCACATAGCCTATTAGTGATCCACTCTAGGCTGCAGTGTTTTATGTTAAGTAAGGTAATGCAATGCAACTAGATTAATTAAACAAACAGAAAAGAAGGATCAGAAGGAATAATGTGGTAATAACTCCCTGGTAATATACTTGTTCTTGACAAGGAATATTGATTACTGGGGTGTTTCATATTTGTTATGCACTAATGCACTGAACAAAAAGTAACAGCTCTGAAGAAATTACATAGAAATTGGCAGTTTTGGGTTATTTCATTGCACTGGTATTTTCATAAATTACAGCATGTCACTTTAGGTGTACATAAAAGTTAAATCATTTATAGCTACAACTGATTATTGAAAATGAGAATGTAGGGGAACCTTTCATAGAATTTGGGATACAAGCTTCAGTGCAACTTTTGTATAACAGTAAATTACTAAAAGCAAAGGAATTTTGGTTTGGTTGCTGATGGTTTCTCAAGTGTATTGACTGCCAGGTTGAATTCCTCCTTTTATCACAGAAAAGAAACAGAGAAGAGCAGTGTACCTGCAATCCTACACTATGATGCTTTGCAAAGGTACTTCACGCTAAACTGAATGGACCACTTCTAATGGTGAAAAAGTAGCTTGCTTTCCATCACCCATTCAGCCCCTTGCTTCTCTGATGAGATCACCAATGAGGGTGAAAATTAGTGTCCATTCAGATTGCGATATCTGTGACACACTCAGAACTAAACTGACATTAGTTCAGCTAATCTGCATAGGTCACTAAACAGTCAACTGATAACTTCCATTCATTATGCTAACATGAGCCAGAATGGAACTGCTGATCTATGGATGAAACACTTCTATATTCCACTACCAATTCTGAATTCTCCAGCTACCTGGCATATTTTAGTTACATGTATTCCATCAAAGCAGGGGGTAGGAAGATGATACTCTAAAAGCCTTTTTTTTCTGTTGGAAGGAAACTAACACATTATTTTAAATGTATGAGCATCTTAAGATCTAAGCCAACATTCGGTTAGTACAGGGGTCAGCAACCTTTCCGAAGTGCTGTGCCGAGTCTTCATTTATTCACTCTAATTTAAGGTTTCGTGTGCCAGTAATACATTTTAATGTTTTTAGAAGATGTCTTTCTATAAGTCTATAATATATAACTAAACTACTGTTGTATGTAAAGTAAATAAGGTTTTTAAAATGTTTAAGAAGCTTCATTTAAAATTAAATTAAAATGCAGAGCCCCCCAGACCGGTAGCCAGATCCAGGCAGTGTGAGTGCCATTGAAAATCAGCTCTCATGCCACCTTTGGCACCCGTGCCATAGGTTGCCTACTCCTGGGTTAGCACTTAATTAGTGGATCAATGATCTTACAGCCAGGAAAATGGACCCTGAATTCCTAGATGAAGACCACTTGTGTTGCTTGTACTGCTCCTTTGTCCTTTATTTAACTGAAGCCCCAGATAATAAAAGTCATGATGGATATGTTGTTCAAGTTAGTGTGCTACAGATCAACTGATGTAATGACTCAGATACCTTCCTTCCTAGAACATTTCAGTGAAGTGATTATATCAGCCATTTAAGGAAATATGCTAAGTTATGGATCTGATAAGAATGGCCATACTGGGTCAGACCAAAGGTCCTGTCAAGGTTCCTTCCTCACTCTGAACTTTAGGGTACAGATGTGGGGACCTGAATGAACACTTCTAAGATTAATTACTAGCTTAGATCTGGTACCACTGCCACCATCCAGAATTTCAGTATCTGGGTCACTCCCTGTCCCCCTAAAACCTTCCCCTCCCTGGGTAGCCTTGAGAGACTCCTTCACCAATTCCCTGGTGAGTCCAGATCCAATCCCCTTGGATCTAAAAACAAGGAAAAATCAATCAGGTATTAAGAAAAAAGGCTTTTAATTAAAGAAAAGAAAGCTAAAAGAAAACCCTCTGGGAGAGATTAGCATACCAGCTAGTCTCACAGACAACAGATTTCAAACACAGAGGATGTTCCCCTGGGCACAATTTTAGTTACACATAAAAAAAATAATACTCAAATACCCAATTTGATTCTGTCTCTATTTGCATAAGACAGGTTACAAAGAAATAAACACAAACCTATTTATTCCTTTCTAAAACTTACTACTCTGATAAGAGGCTGGTTCCTTGATCTTTTTCACTCTGGCTGAAACTGAAACTCACAACAAAGGAAAAACTTCCCTCCTTCCTTTTGAAACATCTTGTTCCCCCATTGGTTCCTCTGGTCAGGTGTTAGCTAGGCTAGGTGAACTTTTTAACCCTTTACAGGTAAAAGGGGCATTAACCCTTAACCATCAGTTTCTGACAGGTCCATATAGTCCAATATCCTGTCTTCTGACAGTGGTCAATGCCAGGTGCCCCAGAGGGAAGGAACAGAGCAGGTAATCCTCCCCTGTTGCCCATTCCCAGCTTCTGACAAACAGAGGCTAGGGACACCATCCCTTCCCATCCTGGCTAATAGCCATTGATGGACCTATCCTCCATGAACTTATCTAGTTCTTTTTTGAACCTTGTTATAGTCTTGGCCTTCACAACATCCTCTGGCAAGGAGTTCCACCGGTTGACTGTGTTGTGTGTAAATCTACTCAACAGGGAAAAAATGACTTTTGCCGAGAATTGACAGAGTTAAAAACAAATTAAGTGAGAAATTTTTGTAAGAAGTTGCCTAGTAGGTATAGGCAAACCAGCAGAGGGAGGTGGGGGAAAAGCACATTACACCACTATCCAACCAAACCTGGCCCAGACTGCACTTCAGCTCACAACACTGTCTCCCTAAAGTTCCTGCTGTGTCTTCCAGTGAAGTCATTTCCCCACCACATTATACTCAAGAACTACAAACTGTGAGTCAGCCTCCAAAACATGGTTCTCATTGGTAGACTTCAATTGTGAGTTTTTAATGTGACATACTTGATATCCTGAACTACTCTGTGAGTGTGAGTGTGTGTGCAGAAGATCTATGTGTTACCACTTACCTATCCTTCAGCCTCAGCTGCACTATTCAATCCCACTTGATTATCTTAAAGTGACAGCTTTCTCCTACACAATTTGGCATTGCTGATAGTACTTGAAGAAGGAAATAATCTTGTAATTAAGACAGCAGATATGCTAAAGAAAATTCACTCAAATGACAATTTTACCACCCTCTCTCTGTCCAATAAAGTTTTCAGTTTAATGATGAGCTCATCTGAAATGGTTTGGCATTTCTATTTACATAAGTTTAGATGTTGATCCAAACACTATCCAGATCTCTGGCATCTGCAAAACTAGGCTAAGAATATTGGGCACATATTCTACCCTCTTTATCCTCTGTTACAGTCAATGAAACTTTCATGTGCATAACCTGCAGGCATAATTTGGTTCTTTGTTAGGAGAGAGTTTCAGGTGAGGTTTTTTGGGGCTTTCCTGATTCTGGTTGGCCCAGCACTAGTGCAGGAACAATATTTTTGTTATATTTTAGCTACTCTGTCAAGAACTGCAGACACAAACAAATGCTCAGATCACTTTTCTGGGATTCATCTTTTGTGAACCCCAGAAAAAACTGGAATCCAGGTTCAGCTTTGAGCAAAGGTTTGGGATATTTTTATTTTATTTTATACCCATCTGTTCACTCATCCCCAGTTTAATTAATCACAACAAAATACAAATTGGGAGATGAGCTTCTGAGACATCAGAATATAGATAGTTCTATGCAACCTGCACCCTCAGATCAGTGTTATCCCCATGAATTCATGGTGGCTTAGTACAAAGAATAAAATATTATAATTTACCCATAAATGCCATGAATGAATCAGGATAGTATGATCTGATGCAAATGAGGAAAGGTAATTATATCAGAGAGGATGAATAAAGGTCTTGCGTTGCACTTTTCTATTTGAACTATGTAAAAGACCTATTTTTTTTTCTTGATGGCCACCTCTCTATGTATGCCATTCTTAGTGTTCCCTAGAGTATAGTTTTGTAACAATGTCAATTCTTTGCAACCATCATTTTTTTTTCTATTGAGTAGATTTAAGAGTCAATTTTGAGAACAGTTTAACTCTCCATTAACTGTTGCTAATTTACAAGGGAACGCCTGTAGAAGAAAAACATAATTTAATGCAACATCAACCTGGAACACTAAACAAAACCAGTAGTAGCAGCATGGCTATGGGGAACAGCAAACAAGGGAGACTGCAAGTATTTTTTTTAATAAATTAAACAAATACATTTATCTTCCCTAAAATAGTGATTTTTTCCCTTCATTTTGAGAAGGTATTGAGAATAAAACAGGTTCCCATTGAGGGACACAGGATTGTACAAACAAGCCACTCAAACCTTGCCCCAGAAAGTTTACAAGCAAGGATTTGAGAGTAGGCATTTGGTGAATACGTAAACAAAGTGGGGGTGAAAATGTCTCTCAGATCATCTGAACTCAAGACCTATGGATCTAAAAACATGAGCCTCTATCACCTGTGAGCTAGAGGAGCATCTAACAGTAAAGATAGCTGCAGTCCCATAAATGGACTTCCAGTATGGAACTGTGGAGATATGCAAAGGTCCAGGTGAGTAGTGGCTATCTAGGGCCCAACCCCAGAGCATCTCTACACCTTCTACAGCATGCTAAGATGGATCAGGATGGCATAGATCTTTGCCCCAAAATGAATCTCAGTCTTCGAAATCCCTGTGGCCTTGACCAATGGCTGGGTCCTCAAGAGACTCTTTACCACATACATGTTCAATTGCAGTTTAAGATTTTTCAGTTAGTTTGCATGACTCTCCAATAAAGGAGAGTGGATCAAAGGAAGTGTGCTTGTCAAAAAAGCATGCTCCCACTTCCAAATTATTCGAGTATGGCTAAAAGTCACTTCCACAAGGCTGATATTTTTGTTCAATTTTTTCCCCTTAATTCTCTTGCTCCAATGAGCTACTACACAAATGAACATGCTGTCAAAGTGATGGGAAGCTGTACTTCTGAAACCTCTTCTATTCCATTAGCAGAGTATATCATTGGAAAGACAGCCAGCAAGAAGATAAAACTAGGCAATATGAAAGATTTGCCAAGGTAAGACCAATTAGATACTAATTTTACAATTTGAACATACTGTTCAGTTTACTTTGTTTCTGTCCAATATTGCAGCAACCTAGCGTTCAAGCTACATGTTTTTGATTGCTACCATCCCTATGCTAAATAATCCTGCTGAAAGCAACATGCTTTGAGGATGATGATGGCATGAGAAAGGTTTGAGGGGGAATAATACATCCCTGCTCACACTCAGCTCCATTCTACTAATTAGCTTCCTATGGCCAACAGAGGTAAAGCAAGTCTCCATAACTGTTACTTTGCACAGCAAACTAGAGCATTCATATTTTAAAAGAGCAGCTGATGCCACATAGAAACCGTTGAAAATGTAATATTTAGAAACAATTCTGCATTATCGTTTGTATTTTTCTTCTTTTTGCCTCTAGGGCTTTGAGCAATTTACTTTTCAGGAAAATATAACATGTGTTCAATATCACCATTATAATATTTTACATGTTCCACTTACTATATTATTTGTATTGCAGTCACAGTTGGAAGACTCTTTGAGGAATCAGGGCCCCATTGTGCTAGGCATTGTGCAAACCTAACAAAAATCTGATCCCTGCCCCAAAGAGCTTACAATACAGCAGCTATTATAACATACAGCAGCTTGTCTCCAAGTGGCTCAAAGCCACTTACAGATGTTAATTAAGCCTTATGACATACCCGTGAGGTAGGTAAGTACTGAAAGAGATGCACAGAGACTTGCCCAAGCTCACACAGCACATCAGTGGCAGAGCTGGGACTAAACACCTTAGGTCACCGCCTCGTCCCAGCTGTTTGCCCTCTACCATTCCAGCGGAGCATAGCAACCTTCGCCAGTCACCTCATTATTCCACCATGAGATGACTCTGCAGGGGTAGGACTCATGTAAAAACTATGTCACCCTCTTCTTCGCCCCTAGGGAATGAAGCCAGGGTCCACTGAATCTTGGCTGCTGGAACGGCCCGTTAGGGCCATGGACTCACAAGAGTAAGTTAGGATACCTTGGAGTCTGTTTGAACTAACATCAGGGAGTGAGCTGATCCCCAGCCAGACCCAGAATCAAGAAAGTTTAAGGCCACCTTTGCCCCTACTCCTCTTATCTGGCACTGAGCACAGCTAGGCCAGACTAAAGAAACCAAAGTCTCAGTCTCCTGCTAGACAAAAACATTTGCAAATGTGTTTCCCTTAAGGGATCACCTGCTCTGTTTCCATTGTACCTGCAATCCCGCTCCTTTGATTGTGATATGACATTTGTTTACACAGCAACCAATTGGGAAAAGTGCTATAGAAAATATAAACTATAGAGGCAGAGTTGTTTTGAAATGGAATGTTTTTCTAAAAGTTTCCCCAAGGCTGTCAGCAACTCTAAGCATTTTAATGTTCTTCATCTCTTATGTGGATTAGTGACAAACAATTCTAACCTGCAAAGCAAAATACAAAAGAGAATGAAAAGAAAATTGAATTTCTAACACACAGACACAACAAATTGTCATATACAGGATAGAATTAAAAGTACTCATAAGGATTAAACATACCATTCTCAATTGCTTATTTCTCAGCTATTACATTATTAAAGGTTTTCCTATTACCTGGAGAAATATTGTATGTTAAAATTACAAACAAGTGCATCACACTTCCCAGTAGGATATGGAATCTTTGCAAACAACCAACCCATGATGTTGCCAATGAGGGTATTTATTCTCTCTTGTGTATAGGGGAAACCTTTCATACCTCAGCAATGGAAATTCTTCAAGAAACCACTCATTTGTAATACAGTAGCACCTCAAGTACCACATCAGAACTGGGGGAACCCACCAATTCATAAATTGTTAAGGCCAAAAATGACCATTTATGATCGTTTAATCTGATCTTCCATATAACAAGCCACAGAATTTCACCCAGTAACTCCTTCATCAAAGCCAACAGCTTGTAGCTGAACCAGAGCATATCATTTGGAAAAAATCTCGATTCAGGTCCCAGTCCAGGAAAACATGCATCTGCTTAAATTCACTCCTATTGTGGACAGCCCTAAAGCATGAGGTTTAAGAGCTGTCCTCATGCGGGATGCTTTCCCACATTGGAGCCTGAAAGACTTCAAGGGATGGAGAATCCATCAGATCTTTTGTTAAACTGATCCAATGATTAATTATGCCACTGTAAGCTCATTGGGTTATGTGCTGTACAAACTCATTGGAAGACAAAGAGTTTGTGTTTTGTCTTTAAATTAGGGTGTAAGAAGTGAGCGTAAAAAACAAGAGAAAAGAAGAGGGAGAAGGATGAAGGTCATAGCAATAAGAACTCTTTTTTTACATTGGTTATCTATGTGCACAACTTGACAAATCTGGATTATTTTGATTTTTAAAAAAATAAATAAATGTGAGTAATACTCATTGTCCCTCCACCTAGCCATTAGCAACCAGCAATTTCTTGTGTGCATCATGGTAAAAGTGGGTCTTGCAGAGGTAGTTGAAAGAAGAGAGAGTAATGACTTTATGGACTAGTTTAGGGAGCAGGCTCAGATCCCAAAGGTATTTAGGCACCTGACTCCCATTGATTTCAGTGGGAGATTGGTGCCTAATAGCTCAGGCCCAGATCCCAAATGTATTCTATTTTGTTCTTCTGTAGCTTTCCAATCACCAATCTCAGTAGTTTTCATAGACAAACAAACTGAGCCTCATAATGCCTGCATGTAGCAAGCAAGCACTACTATCCCCATTGTAATGATGGAAAAACTAAGGACATGTCTACACTTACTGGGGATCAATGCCGCTATGATTGAATCACTGGGGGCTGATTTAGCGGGTCTAGTGAAGACCTAGCAAATTGACCGCAGAAGGGTAAGGTAAGTCCATGGGAGAGCATCTCCCATCAATGCAGTGTGGTATACACACTGCAGTAAGAAGACCTAAGCTATGTCAACTCCACCTAAGATATTCATGTAGCTGGAGTTGCTTAACTTAGGTCAACTTATCCTGGTAGTATAGACAAGGGCTAAGAAATAGAGGGTACATCTACAGAATGAGCAGCAGCGAGTCTCAGAGCCCATGCCAACAGACTCGGGATTCACTATCACACTAAAAACAGCAGTGAGGATGTTGCAGCTCAGGCTCCAAAGCCTATCCCCCTCCCTAAGCTTCACAGCCTGAACTCCAGCCTTAGTTGCAATGTCTACCCAACTATTTTTAGCATGAGCCTGACTTTGTCGAGCTGGGCTCTGAGACTCTCTGCTGTGGGCTACCAGTAGCTGTGTAGATGTACCAAAAGAGGTGAAGAGAACTGTGGTGCACAGAGGCTAAAGTCATACAGTGTGTTTGAGGCTATGGTTCAAAATAGAATGAAGATCGCCACGACCATATATCTTTTCAAAAGAAACCTGACTAAATTGCCTTTCTTCTGTCTCTTCACAGGATGTCACACCTCACTGCATGCAAGCCATTGAGATTACAGAGAGCTGAACCTAAAGTCTGATACTAAAAAAGTGTCAACCTGATCCTGCATACATGTCTCACATGGGGAAAAATAATTCCCAGGTTAAGGGTCTGGAGGACTGGACACCAATTGCTGTAGTAAGCTACATCTTTTTCTGAAAGGAGGCTGATAATGTAATTCAAGAAAGCAGAAGAATTAAGTTTAAGAACTGGGAACTTACTTACTATATACAATGTATGTTTACATCACTTAGGAATATTTTGATATTCTATTTATTTTTAAAAATCATTTTAAAGTACTTTTCTTCTTGCAGTGATGTCACGGTGGTTGGAATAATAGGTACTGATTTGAGAATATGGAAATAGCAACAGACCATGGTCTGAATTCTGAGGCTTTATGACTCAGCAATATAAATACATAACTACTCCCATCTACCTATCTACCCATCTCTCTCGTGTGTGTATATTTCCCTCATAAAGACAAAAACTTTTCATAGAAATAAGCAGACAAGGAATTCAACTTTCTTACATCCCAAATTCTTCTTTAGTTCTGCCAAGTTCACCCTTATTGCATTTCCAGACCAATTGACAGAAAGTTGGTGGTACTGAAAAATACTTAAGACCTGAAAGTATGGAAGGATGATAAGCTATAGAAAAGCATTGAGCTTATGCAAGGCAGTGTCTGCTTCACAAATTTGATGTGAATTATTCTTAGTCCAGGCCTTTCTGTCAATGCTAGAATAGAAATTAGGGACCATGGATAACATCAAATGCAGCTAGAGGACAATACTTTATATTTCTTAGGCTCTTGTGCCTGTCAAGGTAAGGAAAGCAGTGTTCAGAAATGAAACACTTTATCTTCCTCTCCAGATCATTTAGGTGACCATGGTCACAGTGGTAATAATGAGCACTGGATTTCTGAGGTTGTATGCCACCTGTTTTACACCACAATAGCAACTTGAACCTACTACTCTTAGCAACTTTAATACTGGAAATAGTGATGCTGAGACAAAGTATGCTGGTAGTTTCTCTAAAACTAGTTTTTAAACTATTGTACCTTCGAGTGAAAGAACTTTTTCAGTATTGCCAATCCCAAGCACTCCAGAGTCGAGTCAGACCTGCGGAAAAAATCACTGACAAGAAACCAAATGTTTTGTTTCATTTTCTGGTGGTTTAATCTTTATTTAAATAACATTGGAGTAAGATCCTAAATTTAAAAGGAATTTTGAATAAAAATTATTTCTGCATTTTCATAACAAAATGTTTCAATATATTTTGATGGGGGGGGATTTCTTTTTCTCCTCTTCTCTCCTCCATGACTGACATAATTTGGTAAATTTGACCTGAATTTGCAAGATGTTTTGGTCAATTTGAGTCTACAATTGTCAAGGTTCCTTCCCCACTCTGAACTTTAAGGTACAAATGTGGGGACCTGCATGGACACTTCTAAGCTTAATTACTAGCTTAGATCTTGTACACTGCCACCATCCAGAAGTCAGTGTCTGGAGCACTTCCTGTGCCCCCAAAACTCTCCCCTCCCTGGGTGGCCTTGAGGGACTTCACTAATTCTCTGGTGAACACAGATTCCCTGGTGAACACAGTTCCCTGGTGAACTTAGATCTTAAAACAAGGAGAAATTAACCATCCCCCCTCCTTTCCCCCACCAATTCCTGGTGAGTCCAGATCCAACACCTTGGATCTTAAAACAAGGAAAAAATCAATTAAGTTCTTAAAAAGAAAGCTTTTAATTAAAGAAGAAAGGTAAAAATCATCTCTGTAAAATCAGGATGGAAAATACTTTACAGGGTAATCAAATTCGTATAGCCCAGAGAAACCCTCTCTAGCCTTAGGTTCAAAGTTACAGCAAACAGAGGTAAAATCCTCTCAGCAAAAAAGGACATTTACAAGTTGAGAAAACAAAAATAAAACTAATCTGCCTTGCCTGGCTGTTACTTACAATTTTGAAACATGAGAGACTGGTTTAGAAAGATTTGGAGAGCCTGGATGTGCGTCTGGTGCCTCTTAGTCCCAAGAGCGAACAACACTGAAAACAAAGACCACAAACAAAGACTTCTCTTCCCCCAGAACTGAAAGTATCTTGTCCCCTTATTGGTCCTCTGGTCCGGTGTCAGCCAGGTTTACTGAGGGTATGTCTACATCTACAATTTTGCAGCGCTGGTTGTTACAGCTGTATTAGTATAGGGCCAGCGCTGCAGAGTGGCCACACTTACAGCAACCAGCGCTGCAAGTGGTGTTAGATGTGGCCACACTGCAGCGCTGTTGGGCGGCTTCAAGGGGGGTTCGAGGAACACGAGAGCAAACCGGGGAAGGAGACCAGCTTCGCCGCGGTTTGCTCTCGCGTTCCCCGAACTCCCCTGCAAACCACAGGGAAGGAGACCTGCTTGCTCGGGGATTCGGGGAACGTGAGAGCAAACCGCAGGGAAGGAGACCTGCTTGCACGGGGGTTCGGGGAACACGAGAGCAAACCGGGGAAGGAGACCAGCTTCGCCGCGGTTTGCTCTTGCGTTCCCCGAACCCCCCTGCAAACCACAGGGAAGGACACTTGCTTGCTCTGGGATTCGGGGAACGCGAGAGCAAACCGCAGGGAAGGAGACCTGCTTGCACGGGGGTTCGGGGAACGCGAGAGCAAACCGCAGGGAAGGAGACCTGCTTGCTCAGGGGTTCGGGGAACGCGAGAGCAAACCGGGAAAGGAGACCTGCTTGATTACCAGAGGCTTCCTCAGGTATGCTGGGATACCTGCTTATTCCACGGAGGTCAAGAAAAGCGCTGGTAAGTGTCTACACTTGATTACCAGTGCTGGATCACCAGTGCTGGATCCTCTACACCCGAGACAAAACGGGAGTACAGCCAGCGCTGCAAACAGGGAGTTGCAGCGCTGGTGATGCCCTGCAGATGTGTACACCTCCTAAGTTGCAGCGCTGTAACCCCCTCACCAGCGCTACAACTTTGTGATGTAGACAAGCCCTGAGCTTCTTAACCCTTTACAGGTAAAAGAGGCATTAACCCTTAACTATCTGTTTATGACAACAATTGTGAGCAAAAAACATTTTGGCTAAAAAAGTTTGCCCAGCCCTCCTAAAAATATTAACTATAAGGTTATTTTTGAATTTTAGTAGCATCTAGAGGTCCTGTAATTGAATGCACTCACCACCAGAGCACTCCCTTAGGTCAGGATACCCCATTGCATGAGCTCTTATTTTCTAGCATTCTCTTGCAGGCTGGGTCTGTTACTGTTTGTGGCTTCCATGGCCTGGCCTCTCTGGGCAGGCCAGCTCTCACTCCAGTCCCCTTTTGGAGGTTAACAAAAAAAAATAATTTCAACTCAACATAGCCATGAGGACACTGAAGTCTATGATATTTGCACTCGTCCTCCCTAGATATCCAAGGCTGGTGTTGTCAAGGTTAAGCTCTGACTGGGCCAGGTTCCTTGGGGTAGAGTAGGAAAAGTGTGCCACTCCTGTCCTAGTTGAAGTTAACATTGACTCCTGATAGAAGCAGCCAACCCTTTTTATCTGGCCTGCTTAGCTCTGATTGACTTCTGCCTATTCCCAGCCCTTCCAGTCACTGGTTCCACCATCAGCTGACTCTGGGAACATTTCTAGGCAACTGCTGTAGGTCCAAACTTGCCGCCCTTCTTTTCTTAAAGGGCCACTTAGTAGGGCCTATACAAAGGCATAGTGAGAGGCAGTCCCTGCTCCAAAGACTTTAAAAGCTAAATAAAGAAGACAGACAGAAATGTAGGAAACAGAAGCATGGGAAGGTGAAATGACTTGCTAGAAGTCATACAGCAGGTCAGTATGAGGACTAGAACCACAATCTTCTCACTGCCTGTACAGTGCCCTATTCACTAGGTTATACTGCAGTCCAAACTGGTGTAGGCTCTTTATTCATATGGTGACGGTGGAACTGTGCCCCTTCAAACTACAGATAGGATAGGCTATTTTAGAGTGGGTCATCCAATCTCTCCTTCTGTAGTACACATTTGGTGAAAGATTAACTCACTATCAGCCAGTATTTTGGATTTTTGTTTGTTTGTTGGCCAGGAGCTGTATCTTAGGGATAACTGGTGGCTTTTAGGCCACAATGTTGCTGGAAAGTATGCAGGAATCTGTACGGCAGCAAGTCTGGTGGAATTCCAGCTGTCACTGTCAAAATTCCTGCTGTTGTACCCAGAGAGTGCATGCTAAAGAAGCAGGGCTGCCATCCGTGCAGAAAGTACATCATTCACTCTTCCTCCAGCTGAGTGACTCCGATATCTATCTTGGGTTTTCTAGAGAGTCCATCAGCACAGTATCCAAATACTTCCCAGGTAAATTCAAACAGCAGAAGGAAGTTGCTCCTGGACTTCATAGAGTTTAATGCTTCTTTTTGCTTCTCTAGTCAGAGGTGTTTTGGTTTGGAGGTGTAATAATTTTTTTTTACTTTTAAAACATCATTTTGTGATTTGGGATAACTTTGTGACTGAGTTGATTCTAAGAATGCTTGATAGGTGGTCATTTGATTTTGGATTAAATTTAACCTACTCTTGACGTTCATGTCATAACTATATCCACTCACTGCTTTTCTCCTACAGCTTCCTACTCCCCCTCCCCCCCCTTTGGGACAACTAGAGTAACACTAACAAGAAATGGTGCCTGTAATGCCAAACAGGTGGGTGCACAGTCCACACTCAGGCCCTTATCTGGACCCTTAACAAGCAGAGAATGGTTATTGCCGTAGTTATCTTCATTTCCATCCATTAACATAAATGGTACTTCAGAAGTGTTTTATGGATCTAAATGATGAGATAACGTGTATGGTGTTGAAAATTTATTTTCTAGTGACTTATAATTATATATTTTTAAAAGGGGAGAGGGCAGGAATAATTGGGATATGACAAATTGCTCATCAGTAACACCCCACGCTAATGAGACATTTCACCAGGCAGTTAATTATACCAGAGTGATTGGTGCATCCATGCTCAAACTGACACATCTGCAACATAAAAATCAGGCTGCTGGAAAAATCCAATGCTGCTGCTAGACTTTATTGAATTAATTTAGCATCACAATACATTTCAATGTCTCAGCTAAAGAATTTAGGCAGTTTAAATTAATTGGAGATAAGAGTATTCATCAAAACATCTTTAATTTGCCACATCCATCTTTGAAAGGATTTTTTTCTATTTTTAATAAATGATGTAGCACTGAAAAATAGTCACTTCTTCCCCTTCATCAGAACAGAAAGTAGGCCTATTGTTCTGCATCCCATAAAACACAAAAATTACTCTTTATATTAAAAACTCATACTTGATTCACTTTAGTGACAATTTTGTAAATTACCAGAGTTGGATTTCCTGTTGTATCAACCAAGGATGCCATGTCAACTGAGATAGCAATTAATATCTTGAGCTCTGGGTCAAAGTAGGGTTTCTGATTCCCTTTCAATCAGCGCCACTGTAGTGGGATATTTTTAAGTCCTGATTTGCTGCTTACATCATGATCACGTCACATAGAACAGTGCATTGCATTTGACATGTGTGCCATCTGTCACAATTTTTTTCCACTCTAAATTGAGAGGTACATTTGACAATATGTCAGCTCCCAAGAAAGCAAAGTTAGACTCCGTTCATTTCAGCCTTCTTGAACAGACACATCTGGGTTTATTCAAAAGAAAGACCATGCTGTTTGTGCTTTCTGTTGTGAAAGTGTTGTTTTTTTCACATCAAGTGTTCAACGACATTTTCAAACGAAGCACGAGAAAACCTTTCTTGATGAAGCAGACAAGACTGAATCGATCAAAAAGGCAGTAGCAGGATATGAAAAGCAAAGCAGTGTTTTTAAATGCTTAAGTGTAAGTAAAAATCAAGGCACAGAAGGAAGTTGCAAGATTGCACAGTGCATTGCAAAAAATGGAAAGCCGTTTACAGATGGGGAATATATAAAAGAAGTTTTTCTCAGCAGTTCGGCGGTTTTGTTCAATAATTTTCCAAATAAAGATGCGATCATATCTAGAATAAAAGAACGGCCTGTCTCTGCCAGAACAGTTGAGAGATGCATAAGCAAGTTGGCAGAAAACATTAACGAAAAGCAGACGACTGCATTAAAAGACACAGCAATGTTTAGTGTTGCAGTTGAAGAGAGTGTGGATATAAACGATGTCCCACGTTTAGCAGCTGTTGCAAGATATTGTGCTTCCGATGAAATCCAAGAGGAACTTTGTTGCCTAAAACCCTTGCCTGGCACAACAAAGGGAGAAGATATAGCCAAAACTCTGGTAAACCTTTTTTAAGAACGAGGAGTTGACATCAGAAAAATATTTTGTGTGACAACAGATGGTGGTCCTGCCATGGCTGGCAAATAGAAGAGATTTGTAAAGTTACTTGAAGATCAGATTGGCTGCCCCACAGTCAAATTTCACTCTTTCATCCATCAAGAAAACCTGTGTGCTAAAATTTCTAATTCAGAGCTTAATAATGTAATGAATATAGTGATGCAAATTGTGCATTTCCTTGTTGCTCGATCTGCTTTGACTCACAGATAATTTCAAGCACTGCTAGAAGAGATGAACAATGCTTATAACGACATTCCACTTCACAGCAATAGTTGGTAGCTAAGTTGTGGCAAGGTTTTGGTGTGCTTTGTAAACTGTTTTGATGTAATCAAAGCATTTCTGTTGGAAAAAGGACAAAACTACCCTGAACTGGATAATGACAAATGGCTGTGTAAGCTCATTTTTCTAACTGACATCCCTGCTGACTTAAACAAACTCAACCTCCATCTCCAGAGTAAAGGGCAAACGGTTCTGGATCTTTATGAAACTTGGAAGGCATTTGTTGTAAAACTCACAGTTTTTTCCTCGGACTATTCGAACTTCGACTTTCCGCTACTTCCAACACATAAAAGAGCTATCAACGTGTTGCATTGTCAATGTCGATGAGATTGGAATGTTCATGAAAGAACTGGAATCAGAATTTTCTGGCAGATTTCAAGATTTCCAGTGATTTGGCCCAATGCTTTCTTTTCTAATTAAATCTGAAAAGTTCAATGAAAGCGACTTAGATTTGTCTATATTTCAGTGGATGGGTGTTGAAGATTTTGAAATGCAGCTCATTCAGTTAAAAAGCTCAGAACTGTGGGCATCAAAGTTTGGAGATCTGCAGAGTGCACTTAAAGCTACCGCTAGAGATCATGAGGCCTCTATTCTGACCTGCTGGATGTCCCTGCCAGTGAAATTTAACTGTTTGAAGAAAATTGCTTTTGCAATGCTTTCATCATTTGGATCCAGATACCCTTGTGAACAGGTATTTTCACACATGAAATCTGTCCTCTGTCCCTCTCAGAGCCTCTTAACAACTGATCACTCAGAAGCCTGTGTGCAGCTTAAAGTATCCAAATACGTGCCAGACATTAAAAAACTGAGCAGGCAAAAGCAAGGGCAAGGATCACACTAAACTGATAAGATCTGCATTTTAATTTAATTTTAAATGAAGCTTCTTAAACATTCAAAAAACCTTATTTACTTCACAAACAACAATAGTTTAGTCATATATTATAGAGAGAGACCTTCTAAAAATGTTAAAATGCATTACTGGCACACAAAACCTTAAATCAGAGTGAACAAATGAAGACTTGGCACATTACTTCTGAAAGGTTGCCAATCCTTGTTGTAGAGCATGGGTGTAATACTCTCTGCCAAGGCTTGCCTCTACTGGGCCTAGGTTTGATCTCATGACACAGGTATAAATCAGAAGTAACTTCTATGGAGGTAATAGGGTTACAGTGTTGTAAGACTGATGTGAGAGTGAGAAATCAGAATCAGACCATAGCCTTCCCTATATTCCCAGCCTCTTCTAGCCTAGAAGTGAAGGATTGTGTATCTGAACTCAGATCTCCTACATGATACTATGTGATACTACATATCCCTTGACCACTGGGCTCAGCCAATAATGGATTAACCCTTACTATTGTCCTTAGCTGTGGTTTAAAATTGTTGCCCTCCATGCCACTCTACCTGGGGCCATGAAGTGAAAAACATGAAACAGCAAAAACACTGTGTCCCTTCTCTCCTCATCCTTAGATAGTTAAACCTAGTTAAATAGTTAAATCTTCAAATATATGCCAGTGTAGAACTGATGAATAAAATTGTTTTTAATTGTTCACTTTATTAATGTAACTTCTGTTCACCCTCACTACAGTTGCCTACATTGTAACTTCTGTTCACTGTTTGTCATAATATAATTCAAACCCCATTTTAAAACGCTCACTCCATTTTGTAAAAGCTTCCTCCAACCTTCATTTTTGCAAACTCTGCTGAAATCTTATTAGTTTAGTTTAAATGTGTGACTGAGGTATGTATGGATGATGGAATCAACCTCCAGCCCCAGCCTGTTCTGATTAAATAGAGTTCAAACCCCACCAGCTGAAGATGCAGACAAGAACCCTAACAAAGCAAGAAGAGTCCACCCTAAAAAGAAAAGGTACAATAGAAGGAAGATGAAAGCCAGGCCTGAAACTGACAGGTGATCAATCACCAAACCCAGAGGCAGAGTGACACTGCAAGACCTATAGACTCTGCATTCAAACTAAAGCCTACAAAAAGGATGGGTGAGATGGAAGATTTTGGAGGTTAACATTCTGCTGACAACATGGAAGGGCATCGGTGCATGCCCAGCAGAGACCCAGCTCGGCCTTGTTCCCAGCTTTCCTGGCCAGTTAGCCGCCACAAGCTATGAACCCAAGCTGCAAAATCAAGCCACGAACTCAAGCTATGTCCGGAACTGGTAACTATGCAGCAACTGCAGAACAGCTGATGGATGTGTGTGTGTGTGTGTATGGATGTGTGTGTATAGGTATTACGTATAATGTGTGCGTATAAGGATTAAGATATTAGTTATTGGTCATAAATCAGATTGTTATCATAATAAATGTGGCATCTTTGTCTTGCCCCCTGAAAAGATCCTGTGTAGTTTTGTCTGTACAACACCAGTCTTCACTGGACAGTGGCCCAAGCACTCAGAGATCACCCAATGGACTGTAATGAAACATGCAGTTAAATTCACTTGTCCATTAGAACAAAATTGTTGGAAGTTGCTTCTGCTTCATAGCTGTGCTGGTCCACAGTCCATGGAACATAGGTAAATAAAGCAGAGTCCAGTAATTAGTTATTTATTTGCCATTTGTTGCTTATGGTGATGTAAAATGTTCTTTCAAAGGATGTTACATGTTTATACTATATTCTATTTGTTCACAGAAGCGACTATAAATGTCTTTACAATGAAAAAGCTGCATAATTAATTCTTAACTTGATTTCTTTGCAATACCACTATGAAGCCTGTATTTAGTAAATATTCAGCTTGGAAAAACAAAGCGAGCTACTGGACCAACTGGGAAGGTCCTATGGGAGCACTTTGAGTATGCTGGGATTAAAATCACAGTATTTGGACACTTCCCATCTTATAAAAGATGAAGTTTTCCTGTCATATGACTTGCAAACTCATATTAATTCATTTTCCTCTGTCAAACCTTCAACTCAAGACACTTATAGCAATGATCCTAGGTCCATTGTATAGTGACTTTTTCAGAAACAATCATTCTAAAAATCAACCCCAGAGAAAATGAGCTTTGGGAAAGATGAGGCAGCCTGTTAATCTTTACAAAAAACAAAATAAACAAAAAACACCAGAAAAGTTACATTATAGTTAAGAATTAGTACTGAATTTAAGACTTATTGCTCTGGTTGCATTTGAAGGGGCTGTGTGCTCAAACTGTGTGTTATCCACCATAACCAGCAAAGAAAACATATCTGAACACTGGACCTTGGTGATACTTTTGTCAAGTCTCCAACATTATGTTTGTTTGGTCTGCATTTGGTTTCCTTACCTACTCACACCTTGCTGACCAAGGTCACCTCTATGGGAAACAGTAGAAAGGAAGGACATGCATTGTCAGATGACCATTTGTTTGTATGAGCGTTTAAGAAAAAAATCTTGAAATGAAGGATACACTAGTCTCATGAAACTGCATAAGTTAAAGGTGCAAGAGACTAATTAGGTCAGGTGATGTTATTGACATGAACTGTGAATGTATAGATCATTGTTGCAACCAACCTATAGTTGCACCAAATCTTATACAAAGGAGGTCCAGTAAGGTGTCTATGAAAAGGTTGTAATTTGCTGGTTATAATTATGTTGTCTGTATGTGTGTATCAGTTTTTTATTTGAAGTTATTAATGTTGGCTATGTAATTATATCTCAATGTGTTTGATTCTAAGTAGCACCAGTGAAGCATTTTGCCAGCTTATTGTGAGAGAGTCTTCAGATTAAGTGCCCAATCAAGAAACACTTAACTGACAATGGACCTTGGGAGACTCCAATCCATGATTCCTGGAAATGTTCATGATAGCATGTGAGCAATCGCTGCTACACCTGTAAAGAACTGAGTCATGCATGTACATATAACTTGCCCATGTGACTCTAAACTCCATCTGGCTGCTGTGATTTTCCACAGTAAGAACAAAGGGGATCTTCCACATGGCAGAGAATATCAGAGGTCCTGGAAATCCCTCCATTTTGTCTTAAATCCTGATTCTTACTGCTGGAGGAACTTTGTTTAGAGCTTCTAGTTTGTAGCAAAGGACTGAATGACCCATCCAACCTATGGCTGTACTCCAGAGGCTTGATTTGAGACTGCAGTTTATTCCATACCTGCTACAAGCCTGAATCAAGAACTTTGCATTTACTGTATGTAACTGATTCCATTTAACCAATTTTAACTCTCATCTATATTTCTTTCTTTTTATGAATAAACGTTTAGATTTTAAATTCTAAAGGATTGGCAACAATGTGATTTGTGGGTAAGATCTAACTGGTATATTGACCTGGGTCTGGTGCTTGGTCCTTTGGGATCAGGAGAACCTTTTTTCTTTTACTGGGGTATTGGTTTTCATAACCATTCATCCCCATAAGGAGTGGCACTGGTGGTGATACTGGGAAATTGGAGTGTCTGAGGGAATTGCTTGTATCACTTCTGGTTAGCCGGTGGGGTGAAACTGAAGTCTACTCTGTTTGGCTGGTTTTTAGTGCCTTAATAGTAAAGGAACTCCAGCTTTGGGCTGTAACTGCCCTGCTCTAAGCAATTTGTTCTGAATTGATACTCTGAGCTGTGTCCCGCCAGAGGCCACATCGTTACACCATACCTACTCACACTTTGCTGACCAAGGTCACCTCCATGGGAAACAGCTGGAAGGGAGGACATGCATTGTCAGGTGACCATTTGTTTGTATGTGTCTAAAAGAGAAAAATCTTGAAATGAAGGATACACTAATCTCATGGCACTACATAAGTTAAAGGTGGAAGAGATCGATTAGGTAATCCAATCCACTGCCCTGCCCATGTAGGATGGTCCCCCCCAGAACGTTTTCTAGTGTTCCATCCAATTTGGTATTAAATGCTCCAAGTGATGAGGCTTTTGGAACTTCCCGAGGGAGACACTTCCATTGTCTATTGGAGGAAAACCCTTCCTGTTCCCTCTGTGGGGTGGAGCAGGGGGCCACAACAGCAGAAATACTAATGGACTGCCTTTGACTGTGTCAATATTGGGACCGTGATAGGGAGAGAAGTTGCAGCCAGAGTTGTCAAGGGAGACATGTGCTGCTGCTATAACAGAGGAAGCTGGGAGTAATTATGTGTTAGCTGTTTTCACAGAGCTGAGCGATGCTGGAATGGTGAAAATCAAGACCGAGAACTGCCAGATGATGTTTTTAAAATCTGTCATTTACAATAGCCTGTGGAAATTTCTCTTAGGCATCTTGTAAGCCAAGTATGTTTTTTTCTCAGAGGAAGCCAGATTAGGTAGAGAGCAACAGTAAATATCACAAAGAAAGAGTGCGGGGGATGCTTTTTTTTATCACATTATAGTATCCCAAGCTTTAGAGATTCAAGCTAGAAGGTGGCCCATGATTGATCTTGTCCAAGTAGGGAGAGAATATCAGCCACTTTGTATTGATAAACCCAAACTCCAGCAGACAGAAAAGCAGGTACAGGGAAGTCATGTGTAAGGGCCAACATACTCCCCTAAAAGGTGAAGTCTAATTCTAGGCTAGACATGATCTACACAAAACCTTTGAGCACTTATTATTTTAATGGCCTTGAAGCCACACAATGTAGTAGGGATGGATAGTAGCTCCAAAGCTCACAGTATTGATGGCCCTGATATAGCTGAGGCTCATGTATGGGTCAGTTCACTACTCCCAACCTTTCAAGGGATTCGATTCCTTTGTAGAGCACAAACATGGGGGTAATATGCCATTCTTTGGCACAGCAGCTGTGAGATTTCTGTCAGCGGAGGTGTGCAGAGGTGGGGCAGCTCAGACGCTTAGCATGTACCATGCCAGTATGACTGGGGAGACAAAGGGAGCAGGAACTCCTGAGCCATTGCTCAGTGGTGGGGGAGACACCTTCTAGATATAGAGGTGGAGTGAACTCAGTAATCAATCACTGCATGACTTGGGAGCAAGGGCAGTAAGGATTTCATGGGTCTTTCAATGTACAAGCTTAGGGACTTCAGCAAGCTTGTCTCCTTTCAGTTTGTGATTCCATGCGTATAGTGGTTGATAACTTTATTCCCATTGTATAGCCGGAATTTGATCCTGTCTTGTGGCTGATTTGTCCTCTCCCGCCCCCTCCCCCCCCAGGTTTTCATAAGTACTTTTCTGTCTGGTGAATTTTTCTGTCATGGTGGCTTTAAAGTAGTATTTACACCTTTCAGCTTCTATAGAATTACCACACCCATCCTCCACATGCACCCCAGTAGCTCTTAGCCAAGCTATGCTGTATTTAGGCTCTTAATTTTTCCTTATAAGTCAATCCTTCTTCTTTATGTTTATTTGCATTGTTCTCTGAACATCCTCCCATTTGTCAGTATCTTCGTCGATACACGTAGATGCAGTCTCACTATCATATGCCAATGCCAGATCCCCTCCAGCATTTGTAGGGTTTGAATGAACCTTATTACATATGATGAGAGCCATAAGAGCATTAAAACCACAACTACCTCTCCTCCACAGCGTATGAAGTGCTATGCATATAGAATGAGAATCCACTACCTGTAATCATGTCAAGTAGTACCTTCCTCCATGGAGAGGCTCATTCAATTAAATTCATGGAGTAAGGAGCTACTCATCAGTAAGGTGGCAGAATCTGGTCCATAGTGTCCAGAGAAAAGGTACATGCTGAACTACAGGAAAACAGCAGAAACAGAGCACCTGTGCCTATTCCTTGCTAGAGGGTGAAATCCTGGCTCCAGTCACCTCAATGGCAACACGCCCAGTGCCTCCAACGAGATAGGGGTTTCGCCCTGAACGTTTTAATTGTCTAATGCAAATTTGGATTAAACTTCCTTGAAGCTGAAGAATCAAAGCAGATAGAAGGCTGGAGAAAGAGTGAAGAGATACAAGACTGGGAAAAGGGAACATGTAACGGTTTGGGTTTTTTCTAAACTCGAGTGGCTATTTTGCCTTCCAATGTAAAACCAGATTTGGAGAGGCATGGAACCACACATGTGAGCTTTAGAGGTAGCGAACAGGGAAAACTTAATCCCCAAACTAACCATGTTTTGTTACAAACGAACATTATTGTATCTTAAGTTTACAATGATAATCCTTCAGTCATGCTTTTTTATCATTATTTCTTGTTTGTATCATCACAGGATCTAGGAACCCCGGTCATGGTCCAGGACCCCAGTGTACTAGGTGCTGTACAAAAAAACACAGAACAAGAAGGCTGTCCTTGCCCCAAAGAGTTTACAATCTAAACAATATCCAAAATAAATAATAAAGTAGGATCTGTATCTACAGTACATATCAGAGTATTAAGGTTTAAACTGTAAACAATGATTATGATTCTCTTCTCACATCAAAGCAAATCAATGGAAACTTCTGTGAAGTCAATGAAATTACACTTGCTTAAACCCAGTATAAGTGAGATGAAAATCAGACCCAGTGTCTATCTTACTTCTTATTTTATTCCATTTATAAACAGTATATTTTATTTCCCTTTGCTCTTCTCTTGTTAGCAATCCTAATTTACATTCAGAGACAACTTCTTGTCAAATTCCCTCTGTCTGATCCACATAGCAAACTAGCAGCCTTACTGAGGGAAATGGATTGAGGGATTCAGCAGGAACACAATTGTATTTAAATCCCAGCAAACGGAGGAGGGAAAAGAAAGTCTGATGCAGATTTTAAAACAAACAATAGACCAGATTCATACCTGGTGTAACTCCACTGAATGAAGACAATAGTTACACCAAGGATGGCTTTGACTCCGTTAATATTTAGGGCCAATGGAATGCTATGCCCAAGGATCTTGTGCTGATTATGATCTCTTTCCACACACACGCTGTAATATTCCTTTCTTTCAATGGCAAAAACCAAGTCAGCATTACAGTGAGGGATTGCTAGACAATCATGCTTCTACCTTTGCCTTTATAGCTTTGTGGCTACATCACAATGTTTAACAGAGCTGTAAATCCGGGCTCTGTCTTGCAGAGATATTAGCTTTGCTACCTTTCCCGTGTCAGGCTTCCCTCCCATCTTCTCAAACATCATTCTTGAAATGATTATTTTTGGTTTGTGTGCATGCTCGTGACTACAACACACAGTGAAATCAGCCGTTCAAATCAGTGTTAACGTTAACAAGATGATCCATTTCATCCCCCGATAGAAGCTAATGAATCATTGTGAATTTATTGTGGTGGAAATACAGTGGTTGCTGGTAATTAAACTGATGAGAAGAGTTATTCTCATAAAAGGGTGCTTTACAGTAATTATTTTCCATTTGGTTCTTTTAAAAAAAATATATCTAAGCACAACTAAGCTTTGATTAGCTAGCATCTGAAGATGATATTCTCAGAAGGGTATTTATAAGGATTTTCTTAATGGAAAGAAATATAACTACTGCTTGAGAGAACTTCAGGTAGAACCTTTTAGAAAAGTTTCAAATGTGGATTTTATCCTGAAGTGAGAATGAAACATTGGCATCTTCTTACTCAGCTGATCTGTTAATTGTGCGCATTCAAGGTCAGGTATGCTTACCTGACCAAGGCTCTGTTTACACTGTGCACCTTACAACAGCGCAGCTGTGCCATTGCAGCCACGTCATTGTAAGGTGCTCCATGTAGCCACTCTGTCACTGGGAGAGAGCTGTCCTTGCAACAAAATAAAACCACCCGGAACAAGGGGCAGTAGCTTTGTCACCAGGAGAGCGGCTCCTGCCAACGAAGTGCTGTGCACACTGGTGCTTTTCGACATTAAAACTTTTGTCGTTCAGGGTTTGTATTTTTTCCCCCAAAACTCTGAGTGACACAATTTTAATGACAAAAGTGCCATTGCAGACAAAGCCTAACTACTTCTTACATCTGTTAGCAACAAAGAATCAACATAACTCTGGGAGACTGAGCTGGATTTTAGTCACTTCTATTCTTGATCTTTGCATGAATTAGCTGAGAAGGTGGTTCGCTACCTGGATCTGATGGTATAGTGGTGCATAGTTGTTCCCTATACTTGTACAGTGTAGGATTAAATTTAAGCCAGACTAATGTGTGTGGCAAACAGAATGAAACAAGAAGAGCTGTTTGTGGGGACCACGGTTTGAATTTTAAAAAAAAGCATTGATGAAACTGAAAAGCAAAGGGTGACAGGGCTGGGTGAAATGTTCACAACATAACCACCAGCCATACCCAAGGCACATTAAAATAGCTCATATTTTGACCCAGTCTGAGTCTTCAAATATCACTCTTAAGTGCTTAATTCTGTGTTTCTGTTGGTTTTTGTAGTCTATAAATTACCATCATTATGTAATATATGAGGCTGTAATACAGCTCTATAACCAGTAACTAGAGGACAATTTAAACTTTGTTACAATTGTACATAAGTTCCCCTTTCAGCATCTTGAAAAACAATATATGTAGCACTTGAGCAAAGCTTTTTGTCTTCGAAATTAATCACAAACAGTAATTAAGTAGCGCACACCCCAAAAGAGATGCAAGTATATTATTAGCATTTTATAGATAGGTAAACTGAGAGAAGCGATGTGTCTTGCTCAGGATCACCGTTGTTAGTATGAGAGCTGACATTAGACTAGAGGAGTTCCTGGCTCCCAGCTCTCGGTAATTTCTGTACATTATTCGCCTTTAGAAAAAGAACAGTTGCGTGACTTGTTTGCCACTAACGCTGTATGGAGCAGAAGCCTAAATGAAACAAGCACAGCCACACAGGGGAATTCTACAAAACCTTTCAAACAGATAACAGTTCTCTTGGGTTTTCCCAAGAGCCTCTCTTTACTGGAGTGAAGGGCAATAGGGGTTTGACCCTTTCACGTAATCCAAATTCAGTGCTGAGAACTTGCTAACCTCATCCCCTGTAAAGGTGTAGTTCTGTCCGCGTGTTCTTGGTTTTTAAAGGAATGGATATTACAGCACCATGCAGCCCCTTCTATATCTAGAGATAGATAGAATCACAATAGCCACTAAGAAAATACAGCAACTGAAGCAGCGAGGCAGGAAGACAAACAGCCCCAAAATGTGAAATGAATAGGAAACCGTGCCTTCAAGACTGGTGGCAGGACAGAACTTTTGTGTACGCTGAATTAGTGCACTCGTTTTCGGCATGTGTCACAGGGCTAGGCCTTTCAAGGAGTCTGATGCCGAGCCAAGTCATGACAGGCTGCACTGAAGGGAACAAGCCAGCCTAGGTCCACTTGGAGAGATTTAACTGCCTAAATTGCTGTAAGGCAGTTAACTAAGAAAGAAGTACCGGGGTCTACCAAAAGGCATAGGAGAGCTCGGCTGGGGTGAGGGAAGCAGCTCCCGAGAACAAAGGAAGCTCCAAAGGATGGGGTCTTCTAGGAACCCTGAACTAGATAAAAACTCTTCAGGAAGAGAAGCCTGGGAGAGACCCTGAACAAATTGGGGAAAGACTGCAGAGCTCTCCAGGCAGCAGAGAAGCCTGAGGCCTTACAGCAGGAGGAACCGCTGCTGGAACTTAGAGACTTGTTTGGGGACATTTAAGTTTTTATCTGGACTCTGAGGTGAGGGCCTTTAAACCCTTGTACAAGTTCTCCTTTCTGAAGGCTTAATCAAAGGGAGATACTCTGCTGCAAAATAGAGTGTTCTCCTTGACCAAGTTGCTTAAGTAACCTCATTAAAGAGGGGAAACTAAGGCAGGCCACAGCAACACGATACTCAGCTGCAAGGGGGTACCAGAGAGGCAACAATACTCTTTCCACAAGCTGCCAAACTAGTGGCTGGAATAGGCCAATTAGAAGAATCCCTTAAGCAGTGTGGGTCCCTACATTTCACCAGAGAGCAGATGTGTACCTGCCTGCAGGATGAGGTAGTCTCTTCCCCACCTGGTTGAAACAGCAGAGGATTAGAGCTCAGCTCGTCACAGGTGAAAGCTGCTCTTTGCTCACCTTAAACGGGACAAGATGCTGTTTGCATGAATAAAGGGGCATTTTCCTGCCCTCCGTTCTAAGGGAAGCAGCCTATTATGACATGATTTTTTGGCCAAGCTCATTACCAATATAAATCCTTACAGGATGTCCTTTCAACCCTTACCATTAACTGTCAGCTGTAAGCACACAGTTTTTCCAGATATGCAAAATTAGGTTGAGTCAACCTTTTGAAAACTAAAAATATACTTGTTTTTACACTATCCTGCCTATTTAGTGCAGTTTTTTTTGTAAAGGATAACAATTTATTTCAAAGATTCTAAAGCTTTTACTTGAACACATTAAATACCTAGTAGCTTTTTAAGTGTCAGGTTCTGTGTTAATGTATTCCAGAATCTTTTAAATTGGGTCTAAACGTCTTGAGAGGCAGAAGGGAAATAGGAAAAAATAAACCCACTACTACTAAATGCATTTTCTTGCCACATTGGGGAAATATACTGTAGATGTTGATGCCCATCAAGAAAACCTGATCATCCTTCTTAGCTGGAATCTATTCACAGAAGAGCTGATATAAAGAGTTATCCTAGGAAATCAGTTCACTCAGTCACAGCCTACAAAAAATAATCCTCTTAAAAATCATTGATTTGACCAACATGATACTATCTGTACCTCATTACATCTTTCCTTATCCACACAGATTACTCACTCAGATAAATTATTCACCTTATAGTCCCATCCCAGTGAAGTTGTAGTTATTTTTCTTAGCACTGTCCTTAATATATCATTAGACAATCAAAGAAAGAGAGATTGTGGCACTTTCAAACCACTGGTTATGTCTTATTTTGAGAAGCAATACATATTGTCTCTTGGTGATCGCTTATATATTAAACTTTAACTCAAAAGCACCCATTAGAAATTCATACATTCCCCTTTTTAAAGCAGCTCAAGTAAAATATTGGACCAGTTCAAAATCCCATATTCCACTTCCACAAATACCATTTTCCCCTCTCAAAATATAGAAATGCAGAATAAACTTGATATATAGCATAAATAGTAGTAACACTGCAATACACTAGCTACATACGGCAATTAATCAATCTCAGCAGATTCCTGTTGCCTTCTATAGTCCAGCACCATGAACATTATGCCATTCAGAATAACACAGAGAATTTTGCAGCATCATAAACAAAAAGATCAGAAGGATATTATCAATCCAGAAACCCAAAATAAAATGATTTTTTGCACAATTCCTTCACAACTCTCAAAATCTGTAAGAAATATGGGCAAGTTTTTAAAAGTAGATGCCTAAAGTTAGGATCCTAAATCCACATATAGGCACATAAATTAGTGGCTTGATTTTTAAAAATCATGTATACCTATAAACTCTCATTAAATATGATGGATGCTTTAACAGAGTTGTGTCTGCCTTGTGACAGGTTGGATCACAGAAACCCTCTTGTGACTGCCAACTGATGTGCTGAGACTATCTCTGAGCCCATTTTCCCTGGAAGCTTGGGACTTCAGTGCCCTGCCTTGTTCGAGCCAGACACACTGGTCTGCCACAAACACAGACCCAGATCTGAACCACATCCTCCAGTAGCTGCAGGCTTAACTGAAAACAGCTTAAGAAGTGTTCCTGTCTCCAACACTCAGCTGCCCAGCTCTCAATGGGGTCCAAATCCCAAATAAATCCGTTTTACCCTGTATAAAACTTATACAGGATAAACTCATAAATTGTTCACCCTCTATAACACTGATAGAGAGATATGCACAGCTGTTCCCCCCGCCCCCAACAGGTATCAGTTCATACTCTGGGTTAATTAATAAGTAAAATGTGATTTTATTAAATACAAAAAGTAGGATGTAAGTGGTTTCAAGTAATAACAGACAGATCAAAGTGAATTACCAAGTAAAATAAAATAAAACGCACAAGTCTAATCCTAGTACAGTAAGAAAATGATTGCAGATGAAATCTCACCTTCAGAGATGTTCCAGTAAGCTTCTTTTACAGACTAGTCTCCTTCTAGTCTGGATCCAGTAATCACTCACACCCCTGTGGTTACTGTCCTTTATTTCTTTCAGATATCCTTTGGGGGTGGAGAGGCTACCTCTTGAGCCAGCTGAAGACAAAATGAAGGAGTCTTCCAGGGCTTTATACAGTTTCTCTCTTGTGGGTGGAGACCCCTCCCTGCCCCTGTGTAGGATCCCGCCCTACAAAATGGAGTTTTGGAGTCAGCTGGGCAAGTCACGTGTCCATACATGACTTAGTTCTCTACAGGAATGTTCTCAGGAAAGCTCAGATGTGAATTGGAGTCTTCTAAGGTTCTATTGTCCATTAAGTGTTTTGATTGGGCACTTAACTTGCAAATTCCTTTCTTAAGAAAGAAATACCAAATACCTTAGTAAGACTACTTAAAATCAAACAAGTACATAGCCAATATTCATAACTTCACATACAGAAATGACACATGCATACAAATAAGATGAATATATTCAATAAATCATAACCTTTACAGAGATATGTTACATGGCATATGTAGCATAAAACATATTCCAGTTATGTCATATATACATTCATAAGCATATTTCCATAAAGCATTATGGGGTGCAACATCACATGCCTATCCCAGGGTTTAATTTGTATCTATGGGCCTGCTCATGCTCTCACGGAAATCAGTTGTAACATTCTCATTTACTTCAAGGATAGCAGGAGTGGGCTTTGCATAAAGCATGATTATTGATGAATACTAATGCAAACAACAGCATGCAGTCTGCATGGAATCTCAACAGTATGTCTACACTGGCAGAGTTACATTGCCAGCAGTTACAGCGCTGCTCAGAGAGTGCTGAAGGGAAACTGCTGTTGTGTGTTCACACTGTCAGCTGCCTGCGCAATAGCGTGTTCACACTTGCAGCGGTATTTGGAGCAGTGCACCCTGGGCAGCTATCCCACAGAGCATTTCTTCCTCTTCTGCCACTAAGAGTTGTAGGAAGACAGAGGGGGTTGCGGGGTATCCTGGATCCTGTCCCAATGTCCTATGATGCTTCGCTTCATATCCCAGAAATCCCTGTGCTTCCGTCCACATTTGGCGCCATCTTTCAAAGGTTTGTGTACTGCACACTCTGCCTTTTCTGGGCTGCAGGAATGGATCCTGAACTGCTGACCAAAATGCTGCTCACTCTCACTGCTACATCACGAGGGGCACTGGAGTTATTCCTTAAACTACAAAGGCAAGAGGAGTTCGACATTGATCTCACCATGCGTAGTAGCTATGACACGAGATTGCTTATGGCATTCATAGAGGTTCTGACCACAGTGGAAAATCACTTTTGGGCTCGGGAAACAGGCACAGAGTTGTGGGATCACATTGTGATGCACGTCTGGGATGATGAGCAGTGGCTGCAGAACTTTTGGATGAGGAAAGCCACATTCATGGACTGTGTGATGAGTTCGCCCCAGCCCTGTGGTCAAGGATATGAGAATGAGAGCTGTCCTGTCATTGGAGAAGTGTATGGTGATTGCACTGTGGAAGCTGGTTACTCCATAATGCTACCGATCCAGTTCGGAGTGGGAAAGTCGACCGTTGGATGTGTGTTGATGGAAGTGTGCAGAGCCATTAATCGCATCCTGCTCTGAAAGACTGTGACTCAGGGCAACATGCATGACATTGTGGATGGTTTTGCACAAATGGGCTTCCCTAACTTTGGAGGGGTGATAGATGGCATGCATATTCCAATCCTGACACCAGACCACCCAGCCACTGAGCACATTCATTGGAAGAGGTATTTCTCAATGGTTCTCCAGTCTCTTGCGGATCACCATGAGCGTTTCAAGTACATTAATGCAGGCTGGTCCAGAAAAGTGCACGATGCACACGTCTTTCAGAACACTGGCCTCTTCAGGAAACTGCAAACAGGGACTTTCTCCCCGGACCAGAATATCACCGTAGGGGAAGTCGAAATGCCCATTGTGAACCTGGGAGACCCCGTCTACCCCTTAATGCCGTGGCTTATGAAGTTATATACAGGGAACCTTGACAGCAGCAAGGAGTGGTTCAACAACAGGCTGAGCAAGTGCAGAATGACAGCTGAGTGTGCTTTTGGCCATTTAAAAGGTCCAATGGTGCTGCACATATGGGAGGCTGGACCTGGCCGATGACAATATTCCTATGCTTATAGCTGCGTGCTGTACGCTCCATAATATTTGTGAAGGGAAGGGTGAAATCTTCACTCAGGGCTGGACCGCTGAGGCTCAGCACCTGGAGGCTGAATTTGAACAGCCAGAGACCAGGACTATTAGAGGGGCACTACAAAAGGCCATAAGGATCAGGTTAAAGATTTGTGTACGTCTTGGTATTATATGCAACCTTGTCCTTTGGAGTACAGTGCAGCGGATACTATACTTCAGTAGGGCTATACTGCACCGGGATAGGTGTTTAGTGCAGTGGGTACTCGGAGACCGCAGGGCTGGACTGTGATGGGGCAGGAGTGGAACGCAGCAGATATGGACTGGAGCCAGGAAGTTGATAAGATTGTGTTGTTGATGTCTGGGGGCCACATGGGAAAGAGTTTTGCAACAGTGCCTGCAGGGGAGGGTGGGCACAGAGCTGCTCAGTTTGCAATGCTAGTAGCGCCTGGAGTGTGTCTGCTTGGTGCTCCATAATGTTTACGAGCTGCTTCGTGGCTTCATTCTGGCATGCTGCCTTCTCCTTTCAGTCCCTCTTCTTGCTGTCCTGCCACTCCTTCAATTCTTGGTTTTTGGCCGTGGAGTGCATCATGACATCACACAGAAAGTCCTCTTTAGTTCTTCATGACCACTTTCTAATTCTGCACAGCCATTCAGCTGGTGATAACAAAGCGGGAGGCTGGGCTCCCAAAGTTATCTCTGTGAAGCCAAAATGCAACATTTTACAGAAGCAGTATTGTTTGCAACACAGAGAACACCGATTCAGGGATTTAAAACACAGGCACTATTCACATACCTGTTACTAACTGACTGACCCCAGGCAAGCACACATGAGTCACAAGACCCCCAAAAATGGTGAGTAACCGCAAGGGCAGGGGAAATCAGTGTTCCAGGACCATACTGTACACTGAGCACGTGGCTCTTGGGGAGAGCCAGCATTGTAGGGGAAGCCTTATGGTAATTACTGTCCCCACATTTTTGACAGGCTGTGTTCAGTATAGAAAATATCTCGCTGCTGAGGGTGAGCAGGGAATCTAGGGAGGGTGTTCTCCAAGACTGCACACAAGTGAGCCCTTATGCTGCTCACCTGTGTGCAGCAATGGTCCCCCCACCCCCGTTTCAGCAGAATGGCCTCTTGTGAGGGTGGTTTTTTACAGTGCTGCAACTGTGCAGTTTCTGAGCACTAAGTGGTTTGGTAGTGTGTACACCTGGGGAGTTACAGCGCAGAAAGCTGCTTTACTGCACAGAAACTTGCCAGGGTAGACAAGGCCTCAGTCTTCTGCTATGGATCCCTGAAAGGAGTCCTTTGAGAAGCACTGTAAAGCAGCTTGTTTTAACCTTCCTTCACTTACAAAGGTTTCAAAATACCATGGCTGCCTTCTTCTCAGTTTGTTCAATGACATCACATGAGGACGGACTGTGATTAAGACATAACAAAATGGCACTAAAACACAAAGTATCTTTATTTTGAGGGGGTGGCCTGTGTGGTTAAGGAGTGACACACCAGGGTTCCAATGCTATTTGGAAAACACAAACCAAGTCTGCAACTGAGCAACACTTGAAAGGACCCCAGACTTCAGTGGGGGCTCCACCCACTGAGTGTTTGCTGAAATTGGATGTTGAGCACTCCTGGAGAGAGACAGAATTTTTCAACTGTGAAGTAACAGGAAAATTGCTAACATGATGTAGAAAACCTTCAGTATAATAATATCTGAATGAAATTATGCCTATTCCATGGGGTATTCAGGTTGTCTTGTCACACAAAACAAATGAAACAATTTAAAAAAATCATAAACAATACACTGTTCATAAAGCAGACGAACACAACACCATACAAACAGAAGTGCTGTCTTGGTAAAGGAAATTATAAAAACCACAGCAGCAGGCGACAGTACATTACTGTGGAGATTAATTACTTCTACTGATTCCAAAAAGTCCATTAAGAAATCTAATCTACAAAATGGGCTCTCCTGCACGCATTACTTGTCCATTAGCGTGCTGAGTGCATTTAGCAATTATGCAACGTGGCTGATAACATGTGCAAGCCTTGTGAAGTAGCCCGAGCAGAATTTCTATTATTTTCACATTGGAGAAGCAAAAGAAAACAACATCAAAATGTTGATTTAGAAACATACAATTTGTACTGGCAAAGAGTACTTTTAAACACTATGGTACTTTGAAAACGAATATTGGTTTTAATGACCTTTGAATGTAAATGGTTTCTTAGTCTTTATTCTGCTGGTATCAGTTTCACTCTCTGTTCTTATCTGCCATCTCCTCCTTCTATGATATTGATGCAGTTGTTTATCTTTCTTGCCTATCCACGATCTCTGCCACTGCTTCCCTTGTCACAGAATTGCTCATCTCTTACAATCTTTTGGGTTTGATGGTACTTTGTCCACCAACTTTACAGCTAATTAGTCATCTCTCTGTCACACTGTCACTATTTGATATTCTTCCTAATCATTCATTTGCTGTGAGTTCTCTTCCCTTTCATTCTTGATGCTTTCTTCCTCTGAACATTTGCAGTCACTTTTTCAAGCTTGTTTGCATCACATGTGCGATTCTTTCGTCCTACAGTACACAGTATGCATGCAACAGGATCTTCTTTCTACAGAGAAGTCATAAAATAGTTCATGAGTCACGTGTCCCTGTTGGGTGATTTTCCTCCAGAATACTTTCCTTGGCTGTCTGTATCTATATTTTTGCCTCTGTCCCATCTCCCATAGAGCACTAACCAGGATTTCTGATCTGGCACTTTCTTTAAGGCACTTAATTTCTGCTAGCATCTGACTTTTGATATTGACAGCATTTCACTGGCACCTCACCAGCATGATTATATATGACATAATGCATTAAGGACAATTGGTTAAGGAAGTTCAGTCTCCATGGCCATTCATTCTTTGGCATCTCTTCTGAAACTGTCAACAAAGTTGCTAATCAGTGCCTATTATGTCAGAGATTTCTGTGATGTGTACATAACATCTGTCCACTAGGAACTGGAATGACACCAGCTCACTTCACTTTGACCATTCTTCAGCAATTATATTCTAAATTCATTTTGGTCACTGCTATGCTGCCTCAGAGGTGTATTAGAGATCTGAACAATGGAAAAAGCTCTGTACCCCATTGCTAAAAACCTGAGCTAATAAATCCTAGCTCAGTGTTTCTCTAGTATTTATTTTACTTTCCCTCCCCAACCCTTCTCTTTTAATCGCACTCTCACAAAACACACTTGATACTCCTTTTATCTCCTTTTTTTTTTATCCCCAGGCAGTTGTGGTTACACACCAGTGAACCTCTGACAACGGAAGAGATTTAATGGAAAATGGAAGTAAATGGCGGAACTTGAGAAGACTGGAGGCATTCAGAGCTCGACTTCACAATCCATTATTGTGGACGGTTCCAGACTAATATCGTTTATCCTGCTGCAATGTTCAGGATGGAGTAGATGGCCAATGATGCTTTTATAATTATGTTACTGAAAGGGCAATAAGTACATGGAATAGGTTATAAGAGAGGATGTTAAAGTAGAGGAAATTAGTTCACTGAATAATAGAATCATAGAAGTTAGAGATGGAAGAGACCTATTAGGTCATCCAAGCCCACATCCCTGCAAAGGCAGGATTGCTCCCTACTAAAATATATTTTCTGATACTTTCTCAAGTCTGTGTTTAAATGCCACAAGAGATGTCTCACCCCTCTTCTGGAGAGACTATTCCGCAGTTTCCTAGGAAGGAGGCTTCCTGTTGCTGATCCACTCAGAGAGCAGGGCAGGGCAGTGGACCAAAATGATTGCTGCCTCTGGTGGAGAGGAAACTACTGCCTGTGGGCCCTGCTGAGCCTTCTGATACTGGACCATGAATGCTGAGAGTTGAGGAAGGTTTGTGTGGACTGAAGGAAGAGGCCACAGTAAATGCTGTATAGTGTACTAAAGTTTGTGTAGAGGCTTTCCCAGGTTGCCTATGACTGCCTTAACTTTGGAGGCCCAGCCAGAGGTACTGGGCATGATTAGCAAGCCTGCACAGCTCATGGACGATAGACTGATGGGTCAGCTGGAAGTAGCTGTAGAAGTTACAGGAGGTGTTGAACAATGTCTGCTGATACTAGATTCTGGCAGGGAGTCAAATGATGCCACATGTAAGGAGAAGATTGGGAATGTCCAGGTGATAGTCACTTTTGAGGCACTGAGAAATGCTGGGATCATGGAAATTGAGGAGGGGAGTAGAATGCTGCAAGTTTCTCCCCAAACTAGGGGGCTTTTTGGCACTGAGGGACCTGGAGTTTAATCCTGGGGATCTGGTGGGATTAATCCATCACCAGGGCATCTGAAAAATGGTAGTTTTAATACTTACTTAGTCCTGGGACAGTTCTGAAGGCATATGCGCAGCACAATGGAACAGAAACTGGAAGGAGATGTACAATAATTTTGTAAAGTGTATATTGATGGAGAAGTGAGAAACTAGTCATCTGGGTTCATGACATCCTTTGTTTTTGACCTTATTTACACTACCCCTCCCACACACACACACACTTCCCCTATTCATCAGGTAGCACTGGCAGGTCCTGATTTGTTTACTCTCCCAGAATGGATGATGGTATGTGGGAGATGGGGGCTAAAAGCCATGGATTTAGAAGGTTGGCAGGATGATGGACTCTCAGGCCATCTTAGTCAGCTGCAGCAGATAGAAGAGGTAAGCAAGGATGCAATAGCAGCAGGGCAATGCTGGAGGAATGTTTTCTTTTTATAGTCATTAGTCAAACAGTGCCTGTTCTCTCTACTCTGGCAGAAGAGTGAAAACCAGAGGAATGGACTTGCTGCTGACTTTTTGCCAACCCTACAGGGCTGCTGGGGGAAAACTGCACATTTGGTTTCAGTGTTTTGATTTTATAAATTGTTGGAACTATGTGGCCTTCTGTGTGGTTGAAATTTGTTTGAAGGGGTTTTTTTGTAATACAAATCCATTGATCTTATGGCTTGTGATGTATGTTTGTGTATTTGTTGGGTTCCCGTGTTCTTTACAAAATAATAACCTATCTCACTGTCAGGAAGTTTTTCCTAATATTCATCCTAAATATCCGATCTTAAATTTCATTCCTTTGCTCCTAGTTACATCTCCATGCACCACTCTAAATGATACATTTCCATCCATGCAATATTTACTCTTAAAAATTTTGCCCTTCAATATTTGCAGGGTAAATATTACCCTATAATAGAAATATTTGCCATTCAGGTAAATATTTACCATTTAGCAAGAATGAAATATTCCTGAAGTATAATAGGAATATTTACCCTTCACTTTACCCTTCAAATATTTGTAGATTGTCATATGTTATCCCCATGCCACCCATGCATCCCTTCAAATTATTTTAACTCTTTTTTTTTTAACATCTCTTCTGATAAGTCATTTGTTTTAGCCACCAGATCAGTTTTACTGCCCTTCTCTGAACTCCTCCATCCCTTTAATTTGCCAATATGTTTCTGGTAACAGTGCCTGGAACTGAAGGCCATTTTTCACATGCGGTCATATCTGAGCCATATAGAGATGGATTTTTATCTCCCTACTCTGACATATTTTTCTGCATATTCAATACAAAATAGCATTGGCTGTTTTTGCAGTCACATCATGTTGCATAGTCGTGTAATTTGCTGTCCAATATCCCCCATATATCTTTCAAGTATTATGGCTTTCTGAGATTATTCCTACAAATTAATATCTGTGTTTCAGATTATTTTCCCCAAGATAAATCTTCTTGCATTTTTCTACTTTGCAAATTCTCATTTGGGGTCCAGTTCTGGCATCCTTGCTCACTAATAACTCTCCTTCCCTAAGACTTGCTCAAAGTTTTAACTTTTTAATTTTTTGTCACAGTTGATTTGAAAAAAAAAAGAGTTTAGTGTTTAGCTATTTTAGTTATCATTAACTATATCCACCTCCTCATTCATCTAAATACTTTCTCTTTAATATATTTGTAAAACTTTCTTTCTCCCCCTTGGCTTGTGGCCAGCATTAACTTAATCTGCGTTTATACTGCTGTAGTGTGAAACCCTGACCCTACTGAAGTCAATGAGGGTTTTGCAATTTACTTCAACTGGGCCATGATTTAACTTGTGGTCTTTCCTTTTCAACCTTTGCTTTCATTATACACCAAGATTTTTTTTTTCTGGAGAATAGGTTATTGGACGATATAATAAAAAACAAGAATGTGGGTAAACTTGAGACTGGACACTTAAGAGCATATTTATCAGACTAGATTAACTGATTCTAACTCCAGATTGGACCATTGGGATAATCTAGTCTGACTCCTGCATAACACAGGCCAGAGAACATCCTGAAATATTTCTGTTTCTGCACAGAAAATTTCTTATGCTCCCATATCTACTCTGCCCCCATATGTACCCTGTCACCTTTCAAATATGGTAGTCCCAAACTAGTTCAGCATTAGAAGAGCTCTAACAAATATTAAGAGGTGTTTTCTTATTTCCCTTCCTAACCCCACCTGTTGCTATCTATTCACTGTCCCTTATGTAGCCAAATCATTCATTTTATCATCCATTTTTCATTGTAGCTAATTAGTTCATTTTGTTATCCATTTATCATTGTGTTATGGTCAACCATATGTTATTTCACATACAATCAATGTATGCAAAACAGATTTAAATTGTAAGATTATAGACGTATGAGACTGACAAGTATTTATGACTGATGAGTGTGTGTTAGGTATACAAGTAAAGCATGGCTGGAATGCAAGGCCTGTAGGCTGAGACCTGTAAGATTTTAGCTTAGTCAGACAAGGCCATAGCTTTTTGGAGCACTTGACATGAGTGGGTGACTGAGAAATAACCCTATGCCATTAAGGTCACAAGATTACCATAAAAGATGTGCCAATAAGTGATGTTATAGAACAGTGGATTGCAATAGACCGCAATATATTGTCCAAGACCATGAGATACCTGACTGCAACATCTTTGAAAATTCTGTCCTGACTGCAGGGTACATGTGTGCATAAATATTAATGAGAATAAGCAGAACGAATAAACAACCTATGAAAAGTGGGAGACCTGTGATGGAGTGTCCACCCCACACTCACCCAGAAAGGGTTAAGAGAGGCCAGATGGGTCAATTAACCTATTAGGCTGAAGGCTAAGAAGAAAGCCCTAATTAGGGGAAGTTCACCTATGTGGGAACAGGAAGGATTTCTATAAAGCCAGGGAGCTGCAGGGAGCTAATCTGCAGTCAATCCTGGGAGAAAGGAGGTGTGTTTGGGGACTATAGAGACAAGTAGCCCACAGTTACTCCCTGGGAGGAGCGAGTAGAGAGGCTGGCAAAATTCAGAGAGTAGGGTAGGGTCAGGGTAGGAAGCAGTAAGTTTGGGGACTGAATGGACCTTAGCTGCATGTTGTAGGGTCCCTGGGCTGGAACCTGACATAGAGGGTGAGCACAGGTTCCTCTACCTGTCACTGGGGAAGTGGCACTGGCAGTGCAGTGAACTGGAAAACTGCCTGGGTCACTGTGGGAGTGACAGAGACTTTGAAGAATTATACCCCGGAAAGGGGAATGCTGCGTGACCAGGCTGGAAGGTGGAATCATGAAGAGGATGCAGCAATTCCTGGAGAGAGAAAGGGGCTGCAGACCAGAGAGAGAGATGGAGTGACGGTGTGCAACCTTTGGAGGAGGCATCAACCTTGAGAGCTAATCCCCAGAGCAACCAGGAGGAGGTGCCATACTAGTGGTGAGTGAAGCACTCCATTACTGAACCCCAATATTCATGGGGTGTAGAAATATAGATAAGGAAAAGAGGGTTGATGTCTTCATGCATATGCGTAAGTTGTTGGATGTGGTCAGAATTACAATATAAATGAGGGTTCCCTGGTTGGGTGAAAGTGGGAAGACCCAAGGGATGACCCCATGAGAACCTCAGCAGGAACCATCTCTCTATTGCTGATCATCTATTCAGGTGTCCATCAGACCCTAGAATATCTTTGAGGATGTGAGTATGACTCCAGTTATAACTCCTGCATGTGTTTTTGTAGGATTTCTATATGCATGGGTAATTTGAACTTTACTTATTGCTTTAATAAAACTTGTAGTACAGATAAGACTTTGTATTTGTGGTTGTGGTCATTATCCTTGGTCTTTGTGTTCCTCGAGTCTCCAAACTGAGGAAAGCACTAGAGGCGATCTTCACTCTGTTGAGCTTGAAACTGTAGCAAGAGGAGCTGAACCCAGGGTGGTGTAATATAACATTATTAAATTCAATTTAAATAATATACAAAGCTACACTAGCCAGGGAAGCTCTAGTTTAGAGCTGGTCAGTCAGTGTAATAATATTTTGGGCTAAGACTTTTATGCCATTATTTACAAGAACCCTTTTTGCATGTGTGGTTGGTATTGCTTCCTGTCCCCACTGTGGGGAAGATTGACAAACATGACTTAGTTCCAACGGCTCTATGCATGAGAATTCAAAACACCCATTCAAGTGTCATGGGTCCTCTGGACATAACATCTGAGCACAGTGGGAGCAATGCTGTTTCATTTTAGAGGCAGCTATGAGCCTGTGCTCAGTAGGGAAAGATAACTACAGAAGCACCTTCCATGCCTGTCTCTCCAGAGAGTTATGATAGTATTGCAGTAGATCTCTGACATCATTTGAAATTTTGGAGTTAGGGGAGCGAAGATGGTATCTCTGACAGCTCTTCTGTCTCTAATGTCCCAGTTAGACAAGGGGGAATGAGGTGGGGTGGGGGGAGGCTGTATAATGTAAAGAAAATTAGTGGTTTTGTAAAGGAAAGTGGGAGTGTTGAGATTGAGACTTATTTTCCTGACTTAGTGTTTTCAAAATGCTGCCTCTCTTCTTCTGAGACACTTGTCAGCTGACAGCTTTGATAGTAAAAAATGCTTTTGTTTAAGGAAGATCGTTTGCAAAGTTAAGCAGCTTTTAGGAACTGTTAAAGTTACACAAGCTCCATAACAACTTGCTTCTCTGCATGCTTTCTGCTCTTCTTTCCTTCCCTTTAATTCTCACCTCCACAATCTTGCTTCATATTGTTCCTCTAATCATCAGTGGATGCAGTAATGAGAAAATGGCACAGATGTTTGTTTGGGTTTTCCTAATAAAAACAGGCCACCATTATTTGTTCTGCAAGAAATCTGCTCTATGACATTTTAAAGAGAGAAGTCTTACAACATGTGAAAGTAGTGCTGACAGTATGCATCACTTCTGGGTTGCTACTAATAAAACAGTTAGCATACACCTCTGTAGTAATTCCATGAACTACTCTGTGCCAGGATTGCTGCCTGCACTACAACATGACAAGAAATGTATCCAGGTCCTGAGAACCTAGGCATTTATTTGAGAGACTGGGAAAGGAAAGTATTTTCCAGCTATGGCTCCAATATGAATGCTGTGGTGACTGTTCTGTTCTTTCAGTGCAAGGGCACAGGTTTTTTCTTAGCAGGAGATTGTATAGAGGCTACTTTTCCGGGTAGATGTAAATATCAATAATGTTATTTTCCATTTTCTTTTACAATCACATTCTAGTCCTACAAATTCTGCCTTAAGCTTTAACCAGCGGACCCCAGAGAACACTGTTTGCCTACGGAGAGACTGTAAATGCACTATTGACCATATTTTAAACCAAATTCATGAAGACCATCCCATGTAGCCAGAATATGGAGTGGTGCCGAGTCAAAAGTTAAACTCCTTAAATCCTCTCCACCTAAAACAGAGGATAGGAATTGCTATATGGGAGATTCAGGAAAGTAGGGGAACTTCCCAGCAGAAGGGTTGCTCTTGTTCTGTTCAAAACAGTGTGTCTGTGCCATGCTGATCTCTGCTCCCACACCAGAAAGAAGAATTCTGTACTTTACTGTACATCGTTGATCTGAATCATGTATACCGGCTTTTATCCATCCAACAAGGAGTGCTCCTAGCACATGGTTAATTCAAAATCATACAGGGTATGTCTACACTGCAATTAAAACCCCATAGCTGGCCCATGCCAGCTGACTTAGACTCAAGCTGTTTAATTGCAGTGTAGATGTTTGGGCTCAGGCTAGAGACCAGGCTCTAGATCCTGCAAGATGAGAGGGTCACAGAGTTCAGGCTGCAGCCTGCATCTGAACTTCTACACTGCAATTAAACAGCCCCTTAGCCTGGGTCCCAGGATTCCAAGTCAGCTGGCATAGACCAGTCATGGGTGTCTAATTGCAGTGTAGACACACCCGTGGAGGCTAGATGGCACATGGCACTCATTTCCCACTGGCATTTCAATATTAAATTGCTGCTAGATTTCTAATTTGTGAATCATTTGCCCTTTGGAAGCAGGGGAGCTGGCAACAACAACTGTGAGCATGTCAGATGCTAGTGAGCAACAGAGGAGGTACAAATACAACAGCTTTGTCAACACTCAGGCTATAAATAGCTCTCTCTGTGGTACTTATGTGTCCTCCATTTGCATTGTATCTGAACAGCTCACAACACCCCAGTAGAGGTAACAGTACTTTCCTATCTCAGTTTACAGATGGGGGAAGGAGGTGCTGAGAGTTTAAGTGACTTGCCCAAGATCACACAGTGATTCTGTACCAGAGCAAGACTTGAACTAAGATCTTCCAAGTCCTAGGCTAGCACCCTAACCACTGACCATCCTCCCTCCCATTCAGATGCCTGAATCATTCCATGCATGACCTGATGTAGCTTACTCTGGAGCTTCATTAGTCTGGATGGAAGGATGAATGGAAAACTGTGCCATAACCTTCATGAGAAGAAATAACTCATAGAAAACCTATCGGTCAAGAAGGTATATAGTGCTCTGACCAAAGCCTGTTTCAACCAGCTGGAAGATGTAGATTCTTGTGTGTGTCATTTTGGGGGCTGGCATAAAAGACTAAAACAGAGGTTCATTGTCTAAAGATACCTGGTTGTCAAGAAAGAGTTAATCCTGCAGAAATTAGACAAAGTGCCATCCCTGTTTGATTTACAAAATGCTGAGAGGGATGAAGAAGCAGAGTAGAAGCTGCTCCAGGGTGCTGTACCTGCCTCGTGAGAATCAACAGAGTTTGAAAGTATTATAGTGTTCTGAAAGAATGTTCCACCTCTGTTCATCAGCTGTCTAATGGCAAAGCCCCTGGCACTGACAGTTTGCCCAAAGAGTTTCAAAAACAGTTTGAGGACATAACTGGTAATTAATTACCCTTTTTTTAAAAAAAAATGCACATCTGGGATGCATTCAGGAGAAATCACTGCCCCTTAGCTGCCTCAGAGCAGTGGCTACACTGCAGCTCAACCATTTAAAGAAGTAGAGACTCCTCTTTTTGCTTTAGAAATTGTTTGAAAACCCCTAAAGTGCCTCAGACATGACATGCACTCATACTGATCATTTCAAATGTGCACCAAAACATTGCATTTTAAATCAGAAATATTTTAACACTTTGTAAATTCTAATGTTGATGTGAGGCTCATTTCTTTAGCTAGGGAAGAAACCGTTTGTGAAAATTGATCATAAATATTTGTTTAGAACTGTATTGAGGTGGCCTGGCTCCCAGCCGCCCCAGAGGATGAACAGCCCAGCCGGAGGCCGGACTGGGCGGCGCTGCAGAGCTCTGAGCCCGCCCCACGAAGGGTCAAGCACCGACCCGGAAGTATAAAGGCGGGCCCTCCAAGCTCAGTGAGGCCCCAGAGGCCAGAGCGAGCGGACATCCCTCCAGGAGCTCCCCCATGCTGGGGGAGACTCCTGCAACCCAGGGTAGCTGCCCAGAGTGGCCCAAACTTCCCCGTGCTCGCTACCCAGAGGAGCTGATGGAGCTCCCCCATGCTCGTTATCCAGAGGAGCTGCCGGAATGTCCCCCTGCTTGCTACCCCGAGGAGGTGCCAGACCTACCCTCCTTCCTCCTTTGTCTCCCCTCAGTTGTGTGCAAACTCTGAACACATTGTGAAATTTCATTTTGGTTTAAAAACCTCTTACCAATGTTCAGCTCATCACCTAGAATAATATTTATAAAATCAGAAATAGCTGCAAGTGATTGAGTGTACAGAGTAGCTCTAAATCCTATAAACAGTTATAATGTTTTTTCCAACAGAAAATATTGTTTCTGCAAAATCAGTTTGGGGTCAGTTCAACATTAATCTGTGTTGCTCTGAGATTTTGTGGTGCCTCATGCCCCCTTTTGCCCCACATGAGCCAGACTCCTGGGCTGGACTACACTTCCCATGATGCACCATGTTTTTCCTTCAGACTGAGTTGCAGCTGCCACGGTACATTATGGGATATGTAGTCTAACCAGGAAGCCTGGGAAACGGAAGAATAGAGGTAGGAGATGCTGTGGTGGCTCAGGAAAATGCAATTTAATGTGAAACTGGGACTAAATTTAACATTTTGAAATGTCAAATCATTTTTATTTTATTTTTTTGGAACTTTTCATTCCTCAGAAAACTTTGATGTTGACCTTTTGGCCTGATTCAGCATGGAAACAAATGTTGAAATAATAAATTGAAGTAGGACAGAAATTCCAATTTTCAATTAGCTTTAACAAATTCCTCTTTAAGCCTTCTGGTGAATTACAGTAGAGAGTGTTGCATGCTCTTGTGGTAACAAGCCAGTTTCTGAACTTTGGTTAAAGAAAGGTGAACTTTCTGGAGTAAACTATCACATGTCGGAATAAACTATCACTACTCTAAAACTCATTGGAATCAAAGGAACCACTCCTACACATTTCAGTGGGTTTTGGATTAGACTGTTAACCCTACTGTTTCTCTTTGCAAATTGTCCAGGCATATTTTTTTTTTCAAAATTAGTTTGCACAAAATATTTTGTGCAAACAAATTTTAATCTCACTGGGGCTCAAACTCTGTACTGTATGTATTCTATTTACTATTTACTGTTTACTATCATATGTGAGCTGTGTGATTGGGCAACCAAAGTCATGTAACTGAAAGGCCCAACTTCTAGGAACTTATAGGCCTGATTTTCCTCTCATTTACACTAGTGTACATCGAGAGTCCCTACACCAGAGTCAAGTTACGTTGAAGTAAAACCCAGTGTAAGTGAAATCACAGTCAGGCCCCACATCTACCTCACTCAAAAACAAAATTTTGATTGGTCACTAAATGAATTTCATTTTCTGATTAAACTAATCCAGGGTCTGGCACAAACATTTCTATGAATAACATATTCACTAAATGAGAAAGAAAAAGGGCCCAAGCCAGGTTGGAGAGATTCTATTTTAGAAGGTGCTGAAATATTTTATGAATAATTTCTCACTATTCATCCAGTTCTAGTCTTGCTGTTATTAAACATTAACCTCTCTGTTGAGACCCAAATACAGGAAAAAATAGACTCTTTTCCCCGATTCTAAAACTGAATTTTTTTGCAAAAAATGTCCACTTCTCTTCCTTTTCCTACCAACCCACCCAAGACCAACGTTTGTTTTAGGGATAAAATACCATTCACATGCACAGCCCACTTGGTTACTTTTATAATTATCCAGGCTAAACTATCAGTTTTCAAATCATGACAGTGTAAAGAAAAAGTGGTGGTATCAGAGGGACATGATATGGTCTGTGTTTGCAGAGTATTAATTGTGACTGGAATAAATATTGATTATGCACTTTGTAAAATGACAAATAAACATTTCAGTATTCTGTGAATGCCTGCTGTTTGTCCCTGATAGATCGCTGCATTATCCCTAAGGAAAAGCAGGTCTAAAGTTAAAGAATGCTACATTGAAAGGGGGGGGGGGAATCTTGTTAATAGAAAATTGTGCAGCCTTTACATAATTTTAATTAGTCTTAATTTTATTCTTTCCAAAGATTGTATGGGGTTTTAAATGAGCTGTGCTGGGAGGCTTTTCATAGGTCTCCAAGTTAAAGACATACAGTAATTCTGGTAGAAAAGCATCTCACTGTATCATATAAATTAATACCAGTCCCCAAATCTCTGCTAAAAACTAAGAATATTGTGCTAGCAATGTGACCTTAGCAGTCCAACTTCTATAGTTATGGTTGAGGGAGGTGAACAAAGAACTTGCTTTTTGTTCTGTCCTGATGTGATCAGGATGAAAATTCCCCCCCACAATTTTTATGATTTTAAAATTGCAGTTATTCAGATAGGTTTTGTTTGCCACACTCACCACATAAGAACAGCTATAAAGTTATAAATGGAGGGAAACACCATGTTCCATTAGTAAACTTCAAAGTGTAATCGACCTGAAATTCCAATTCTTTTATTTAAAAAAAAAAATTCATCTTACCCCTTCCCTTCTCTGATATAAAGATTTCCAAGACATATTAACTCAATGGCACATCCACATCTGGAATATTGTGATCACCCTGGGATAGCTGGAGAAATGTCTCTGTCAACCAGAGCTGCCTGGAGTGGAGCTCATGTAAATATTTTCAAACCTGCACCTCCTGCAGGACTGAGGTCCAAAGCCCTGGCACCTCCCATGGGGCTCAAGCCCCGAGGCTCCGGGAAATACTCCAAGAATTTAAGCCCCACTGTCAACGTGTGAGTTCCTTTTTATTTTATGAGTAGCATTTATGATTGTAACTGGATTAGAACTTCCTTTTTATAGCAGGAATAGACTACCTCAGGAAAGATTAAACAGGGTCATCAAAGAATTAGCAGCATTGAATAGCTGTACCCTGATAAAACAATGGAGTTGGTCCTGGCTGAACCACTGAATTAATTGTCCTCTGCCCACCAGTCCCACACTGGGTTGCAGCATGGAAAATCTCCTTTTGAAGAACAGGAAATAAAACAGTCTGTCTGATTTTTAAAGTGACGGGTTTTCTGAGCAAGGGGGAGCCATTCCAATGTGGTAAGTGGAAGACCCAGCTGGAGGAGTGGGGGTAAGAAAGGTTTTGCCTTCCCCCAAGGACACTGACCAAACTCAACGACTCAGGATGTGGGGAAGGCTCATTCTAATGTTAGTTTTGCCTAGATCTGCACCTCCCTTATACTATCTAAGAGTAAACTCTGTGTGTGTGGTTAAGTCTTTTTTTTTTGTGAAGACTATGTTCCTTTCCTGAACCGTCACGTGGTCCTCAGAGAATTAGACAATAAGCCAGAGTGTCCTGAGGGATGGAGTTCTGGGGGGGGCATGCATGGTTGATTAGGGAGACTTGAAAGATTCAGCACTGGTCTCCGAGCGTTGGGCAGTTGGTCTGTGGAGTCCCATCTCCAAAAAGGCCCAGACAGGGAGAATGCACCTCTGAAATGTGCACTAGAGGGCCAGAGTTAGAGACAGTGGGTACGTCTACAATACGGGATTATTCCGATTTTACATAAACTGGTTTTATAAAACAGATTGTATAAAGTCGAGACCATGTGGCCACGCTAAGCACATTAATTCGGCAGTGTGTGTCCATGGTTCGAGGCTAGTGTCGATTTCCGGAGCGTTGCACTGTGGGTAGCTATTCCATAGCTATCCCATAGTTCCCGCAGTCTCCCCCGCCCCTTAGAATTCTGGGTCAAGAGCCCAGTGGCTGTTGGGGCAAAAATCATTGTCGCGGGTGGTTCTGGGTAAATGTTGTCAGTCATTCCTTCCTCCGGGAAAGCAATGGCAGACAATCATTTTGCGCCCTTTTTCCCTGGATTGCCCTGGCAGATGCCATAGCACAGCAACCATGGAGCCCGTTCAGCTTTTTTTTTTTACAGTCACCGTATGTGTACTGGATGCCGCGGACAGAGGCGATACTCCAGCGCTACACAGCAGCATTCATTTGCTTTTGCATGATAACAGAGATGGTTACCAGTCATTCTGTACTGTCTGCTGCCAGTGTAATTTGGCAATGAGATGACGGTTATCTGTCCTTCTGTGCTGTCTGCTGCTCTCATGGGTGCCCCTGGCTGACATTGGCCGGGGGCGCAAAAGCAAAACTGGGAATGACTCCCCGAGTCAATCCCTCCTTTATGGTTTCTAAAAATAGAGTCAGTCCTGCCTAGAATATGGGGCAAATGTACTAGAGAAGCAGTGTATCAGAGAGAACAGCTGCTCTGTATCAGATCCCGCAGAAATGATGAGCTACATGCCATTCACGGGGGGGTGCCCCTGCAACAACCCCACCCGTTGCTTCCCTTCTCCCCCAGCCTTCCTGGGCTACTGTGGCAGTGTCCCCCGCATTTGTGTCACGAAGTAATAAAGAATGAAGGAATAAGAAACACTGAGTTTTTAGTGAGATAAAATGAGGGGGAGGCAGCCTCCCGATGCTATGATAGTCTAGGCAGGACATTAAGCAGTGTGGGGGAGAGGAGCCCAGCATCCCACTGCTATGATAGTCCAGGCAGTACAGAATCTTCTTTTCACATGAAAGGGAGGGGGCTGATTGAAGCTCAGCCCCCAGTTGCTATGATGAAGACTGTTACCAACCATTCTGTACCATCTACTGGGAATGACCGGGAGTCATTCCTATTTTTACCCAGGCGCCCCTGGCCGACCTCACCTGAGGCAAGCCAGGAGCACCCACGGGCTGATGGTGACGACGGATATCAGTCATATTGTACTGTCTGCCACAAGGGAAGGGGAGAGGAGCAGATACTGCTCTTCACTGCTGCAGCATCGCGTCTACCAGCAGCATTCAGTAGACATAAGGTGACATTGAAAAAAGTCAAGAAACGATTTCTTTCCCTTTTCTTTCATGGGGGGGGGAGTAAATTGACGAGCTATTCCCTGAACCACACCGGACAATGTGTTTGAACCTACAGGCATTGGGAGCTCAGCCAAGAATGCAAATACTTTTCGGAGACTGCTGGGGACTGTGGGATAGCTGGTGTCCTCAGTACCCCCTCCCTCTCTCCATTAGCGTCCATTTGAGTCTCTGTCTTCCCGTTACACTTGTCACACAGCACTGTGTAGCCTGTAGATTTTTTTTTCAAACGCTTTGGCATTTCGTCTTCTGTAACGGAGCTTTGATAGAACAGATTTGTCTCCCTATACAGTGATCAGATATAGTATCTCCCGTACGGTCCGTGCTGGAGCTCTTTTTGGATTTGTGACTTCATGGGCACCCGTGCTGATCAGAGCTCCACGCTGGGCAAACAAGAAATGAAAATCAAATTTTTTTGGGGCTTTTCCTGTTTACCTGGCCACTGCATCCTAGCTGAGATTGCTGTCCAGAGTGGTCACAGTGGTGCACTGTGGGATACTGCCCATAGGCCAATACAGTCGATTTGCTGCCACACTAACCCTAATCCGATATGGTAATACCGATTTTAGTGCTACTCCTCTCGTCGGGGAGTACAGAAACCGATTTAAAGAGCCCTTTATATCGATATAAAGGGCCCCGTAGTGTGGACGGGTACAGCGTTAAATCGGTTTAACGCTGCTAAAATCGGTTTAAACGCGTAGTGTAGACCAGGCCAGTGACTGGATGCTGCCCACACCCATTGGACCTGAAAACACTTGGGATGCAAAGATTAGTTGGGACTAATGCAGCAGACTGACAGTCCACTACCTGGAGTGCAGCTGGAGGTGTAACAACCCGTCCAAAAAAAAAAAGGCAGAAATTGAAGAGGTTCTGAGATGGACAATGAAATGATTAGGGATGTAGAAAAATTTCCATATGAAGATAGATTGAAAGGATTGGGGCTGTTTAGAAGGGAGAGGTATCAGAGAAGACAATGTATAGACAGAAAAAATAATGAATAGTGAAGAGAAGTAAAGTCAAAAGCTCCTATTTACCCTTTTTGATAATACAAAGGGGCATTCAATGAAACAACATTAAATTTAAAACTGGTGAAATGCTTTTATTAGCACAGCACATTCTTAACCGATGGAACTCACTGCCACAAGATGGTAAGAATAAGACAATGAGCTTTGTAAGATTCAAAATAGGTTTACATTTTGGTATTGATAATGAGAATAATTTGGTAAGAAAAATAGAGATAAGTGCAGAAGGCATGATTCAGGGCATTAGCCAAATACTAACTGATGGGTGTAGCAAGAAGCACCTCTGAGTGGATTATTCCATATTTGACCTGCAATAGGGTATACTGGCCCTTTGAGGGCAGAGGGAGAGGGGGGTGTTAGGGGCAAGGCTACCCCCTGAAGAAGTTTTGGTGCAGACAGATTCCAAGGGAATGAGAGAAAGAGAAAGAGAGAAGTGGTCCCCGGGTAACTGTTGGCAATTGGAACAACCTCAGGCTACTCTTCCCTTAGGCCCTGGCAAGAGGTGACTTGTAATATAGGGTATTGGGCAGGCTCCCCCCTCTTTCAGCCAATCAGGACAAGTTTCAGGAAGGACGATAGTCTATATCTGCCTCTCACAGAGGTGAAAATAAGCCAGTATGATCCAGTATGGCATACGGACAAGAGCCAGTACACAGACGACCATACCGGCAGGGGGCAGTTTCCCCAGGCCAGCAATTTAAAAGGGCCCTGGGCTCTGGACAGCAGCAGCAGGAGCCCCAGGCCCCTTAAATTGGCACCAGAGCCCCACTCCCGGAGCCCTGGAATAGCGGTGGTGGCCAGGAACCCCAGGGCTCCAGCGGCGATTTATAGGGCCCAGGGCTCCCAGCTGCTGCTACCACAGTCACAGCCCCGGGCGCTTTAAATCTAAATCCCCACCACTTCCAGTTGAGGCCCCACCCCCCTGCTCAGGACCTCGGACCTGCGTACCAGTAAGTCCTTTAAGTTGCTTTCACCTGTGGCCTCTCATCTCATAACGGGGATGATGCCAGTAAGAAGAGGGCTGTTAGCTAACTTGTCAAGGGCAAGGGAGATTAAGACTGAACTGTTGTGATTCTCCCTCTAAACTTTGCAGGAGTGTTGAGAAAAGCCTACCCCAAAAGATGCCTGGGAAGAAAATGATGTTTTCTTGAAGTTTTTTGTTTCAAGTTTTGTTTATTTGAAATGCTTTATGGCCAGCCTGGGTGGAAATAATTGAAATGGCCAGATGGGAGAAGTTGGCTCTAGGGCACAGCCTGCCACAACTGGCATAGTCAGCTGGATCTTGCTGGTGAAACCCCCTTTTAAATGAAGGTAAAATGGAGGAGATGCTAAAATTCATAGTGCAGCAGACCCAGGGAGCAGACCCAGCGGCCCAGTAGCAATTTATGAAGAAGCAGCAGTTGCAAGAGCACCTTGTATTGAGTCTGGCTAGACCCACTCCTTCTGTTGAGTGGAGTGCACTTGCTTCCCCAACAGCAAGCCCCAGTCTTTGACTTGTTAAGTTAGGACTTGAAGATGTCCAAGAGGATATGGGCTCAGGCTCAGGGATAAGTCTGGCAGAGTTCTCCCATCAGGGAAGAGAAACAGGTGAATCCCTGGTGACCCCTGGAGTTCCAGGTCTCTGGATCTACAAGGGAAAGCCAAGTGCTCATCCTCCAACAGATTAGCATATTTTTCCCAGAAAAAAGGAAAGGCCTGAGGAAACTACAAGCACCAGGGAATGTTTCTGGTACTGACAGCTTGGACAAAGAAATTCTGTCCATTTAATGGAATGTGATAACTCAGGACAGACAAACTAGTAGCCTTACTGCAGATGCACCTCATAGGGCATCTGTGACATTTCTGTTGTCTGTCCAAATTGAAGGAAAAACCACATTCTGACCTACTGGACTCAAGATGTGCCCAAACACTGGCCTGAGGGGACCTGATATCAGTGAAGTACTTGAAAAACACAGATCCTTTTGTTATTTCGTGTGTTATTGGCCACTACCAGAGACAAGACTAGCTGGACCACTGGTCTGATATGGCATTATAGGGACAGTGGAATCCTGATCACCTGATCCACTGTGGCAACACCAAATACTTGGATAATGGGAACCTGGATAAACATGCAGCCATGCTGACACTTTGAGGAACGGAGGGACTGACAGCAGGGGTCCAGATACTTGGGATTCTACTATATTCCGTAGTTAAAGCACAGTCTAAATTAATACAGAACACTTTTTTTCCTGTTGACATTTGAGAGTTTTAGTGTCTGATGAAACAGCAAATGCAAAAATAGGAGCTTTGAGCAACAGAACAGTCAATTAACCTTGAATAAATCAAACTGAATAAAACATAAGAAACCTGTGAATTTCCACACTGGAACAGGCCAATAGCCACCTAGTCCTGTAGCCTGTTTCCAACAGTGGCTAATGACCAATGTCTCAAAAGGAGGCATCAAACTCCTATAAAGCGCGTAATTGTTCAGTCCTGAACTATGGAGGTTGGTGTAGGGCAATTTCTCTCCCACACAGCTTGTGATCAATTCATGTTCTAAAGCATAAGGATTGACAGCCCTTGTATTTATTTCCTCATTAGTGCAACTGCTGATGCTATTCCTATTAGAAAATGCCTATTTATTTTTTAAAAAGCTGTATTTGAAATAAGGACAAGTGAACTTTGGGTGAATTTTTAATTTGAACATATGATGCAGGTTTTCCTTTAAAAAAAATAACCCCAGTTAGATTTAATCGCCTTTGGGAGATGGGAGTGGGAAGTATAAATTACAGATAAACTGTTTCACAAGCACAAACTAGTTTTGCAAATCTTGCAAGCTCCAAAAGTAGATTTCAAAGTTTTGAAAAACTTTGAACTTTGTAAATGTAAACAAAATCATGGGAGGACATTACAGCAAAGTCACTTTTAAAAGTCTATGGCTCAGGGCTGGGGGGCAATGATGTAGATATGGAATTATTTACCTCTATATCACTAGGTCAAATGCAACCCAGAATTCTTTGCCATCTGACTGCTGTTCATTATCTTCATGTGAAATGAGTGACTGACTTATGTCCATTCCTTAGTGGACATTACCAAACAGTATTGTTTTTAGCATTAATCAACATTAGCTACCACAGCAGAGGTCAAACATTGAACAGACATAGAAACTGAACTACCCTTTACTGCTCTGGGGCAGGGACTTTCCAGGACATGACTGAAGATGAAGAGTAATCAAGAGGTATCTTGCACTGCTCTTGCCTTGAATTTGTCATTTGAATTAACAGACTTCAGTGTCCATGGCTGTGTAATCTATCACCTTTAATCCAGGGACCTCACCATGAACCTCCTCCTGGCACTGGCCAACATGACCATATAACAGTTCTGGAGGAGAAAGCCTGATGAATGTGGGGCTGGGGGCGCTCTGGAACTGCAGGGTCTATTTCTGGTATCTTGTCCATGCATGAGCAGACTTTCTCTGAGGGGTTTCCACTGACTTCTTGGCTCCTTGTTAGAGCAGTGGGTGTTATCTGAGATCCTCTGCTCTGTCCTCCTCCCAGATCCCTTATGTTGCCCCTATAACCTGCACCTCCATGCCTGTTTTTTCATACTTATTTCTAGGATATGTGGTCCCTCCCCTGAAAGGGTTGGCCTTTGACTATGCTAATAGACTCCCCTCACCAATCTGGAAATCATAAGTTATATACAACCGATAAAGCAGGTTTAATGCGGCAGCTAGAACTCAGCCTTAACTACAGAGGGCATTGTGTCTGTCCCCCACAAATACCATGAAGCATTAGAATATGTCATTTCAGATGTATCTATTCAAATAAATAAATAAATAAAGTACATTTTATGATGCAGGATGCAAAATCGCTTTTCATTGTGTTTGTTTTCATTCACTTTGCAAACTTAAATAATTTTCAGTTGAGTGGGTCTCCCAGTCATTTATGTATTAGAAAGTTCTATGCACGCTAATTAAAAGATGTAAAACTCCAAGCTGAGAAACTGTTCTAACCCAGTAAGTCCACTCTATGCACATCTCAAGACTAGTTTTATTCATCAACTCTGAGCAGCTGGTCAAATGGTGCACCTTTATCTTTGACTGCTATTTAAAAAAATATAAGAGAATTACCTCTTCTCAATAATTTCCATGTTAGTCCCAAAACATGAAAGGGAATAAAACAGCAGAGACAGACTGAGGCAGAGATTAGGAACCTGGGGATATAAAAGGCAATGAGTTTCAGTAGGGCTTGCTAGTGGACTAGCACACTCAGCTTTCTTTCATGACTGAATTCTATTTGAAATTATAAATCAAAGGAGTAGCTTATCAGAGAGCTGGAAAGTGTGTGAAATTAAAAAAAATAATCTGTTATTTAGAAGAGAAGCCCTAGGCTGATGAAGAGGTGTTTCTGATGCTGTTTGACTGCATGTGCAGATATAGCATCTGTACTCCGCACAAAACTGTAACTTTTCATATAATCCACCAATACTATACTAAGGCATGCAAGTGTCTGTGGAAATGCACAGGCATATATCACACATCACGGCAGAAGAAGGGACCTTTTAAACAATTACAAATAGGAATGAATCAATTGGTCTGGTGGTAAAAATACTATCTGGAATCAGCCATTCTTTGGCAAACCCTAGTCAGCCAGCATTACGGTAAGTATGAGCAATGAAATAAAACATAGTGGACATTTCTGAAAGGTTTGGTCAGTTCCTGCTGAGCAGCAAAGGAATAGGAAAATGGTCAGCAGGAGTCACCACATTAAATGTATTTCAGAGACCCGGTACAACTTCACAAGTATCCTATAAATACAGTATAAAGGAATTCAGAAAATAATAGTACTGCAGGCAGACATTGAAGAGAACAGTGAGGGTGGATCGCTTCCAGCCAGTGTGTCAGCTGGGACATCAGGCTCACCCATCTATAATTTATTAACCGTAGTTTTCCAGTGAGATCTTTCAGCAAGGATGTTCCTCATGTATGCAAGTGGTTACTGTGTTGGGGTCAACTGCCTAATTCAGTTCCCGTGTTATGGGCTCCAAGTAAAATTTGTTTATTCCCTAAGGCTGTTGGACTACAACTTTTTTTTTTGCCCTGAACATCCACCTGCTAACTTCTTTTTGTTCCAATTCTCCCCCTCCCAATCTCTTCATCTCAGTTTAATTCTTATTGCCTTCCATGCTTGGCTTTCCTTTCTTCCCTCTTCTCCTATTCCACGTATCTCCCTTTTAAGTGTCCCCTCTCCCTTCCTTTTGCCCTTCTGTAGTGGGGTGGTTACCTGCTCCTGCCCTTTGCCTATGATGGGTGGCTGATACTGCAGTCTACCCTAGTGAATGGGGGCTAGCTGGAGACTGGGCAGTAGCCAAAACTGAGGCAAAGTGGGGATAGTGGGTTGGGGGTTCCCCAGGGAGGGGAGACCCAGATTGGTGGGGTACTGCCAGGGGGTAGCACCCCAGTTTAAAGGGCACTGGGGTTCAGGGAGGGACACGGGGGCCAAGAGGGCAAGTGGGTCACCGGCCTGCAGAGGGCGCTCTTGGCTGGAAGTGAGCTAATTCCCGAGGACGACAAGCAGGAGACACCGCAGGGGTGAGTCCACAGTCTACACGTGGTGGAGAATGCAGGCACGTGCGGTCCACCCCGATACAAGGGGCAAGGACAGAACAGCAGGACTATTGCCTGGACATTGAGGTGGAGAGACAAGAAGGGATGATGGATCCTGTGTATGAAAGACCCCAGGTGTGGTCCCTAGTTGGGTACAGGGCTCAGTGCCCCGGCAGAAGGGGGATGATGACCCACAGGGACTACAGGAGGTGCTATGGGCCCTCCAAGAGCAGGTGAACCAGCTGGTGAAGGAGCAGCAGGTCCTACGGACGCTCCTTGGGCGGTAGTTTAGAAGAGACTGGGGGGGAGGGACGTGGGCCACGGAGTGTCAGGGCCAGGAGGCCCATGGCAAGGGCTTGCTACGTCTGCGGTCGGACAGGACACATGAGACAGGACTGTCCCTACGGGGCTGGAGGTGGGAGACCTCACCCCAAACGGGGACAGCAGCAAATCCCTCCAGACATCCGCTGGGTAAGGGGACCCAGGCGGCTGCGGGTATGTTAGGCCTGTGGGCAGAGGGGACACCGAGAGTGCCCTGTCCCAAGGAACAAGATCCAGGGCAATCCAGGGAGGGTTGGACCGATGAGGGACAAAGGAAAGATGCCGAGGCCTGGCGCAGCACGGAGGCGGGATGCCTGCTGGGGCTGCCAGGTACCCGGGCATATTAGGAAGCACTGCCCCCTCAGAGGAACTGAGGAGAGGCCAGAGGAGGTGCCTGTGAGGGCAGAAGGGCCAAAACTGCTGGAGGTGGCAACTGGGATGGGGCGATCCCTGCGGGAGGCAGGAGCCCAGACCGGCCCGGGGTTTGTCGCCAATGATAAGACCCAGACCGAGTGGGCCCAGGAAGAGGATGGGACCCAAGTGGTCCACGATCAAGCCACCAAATGGACCCAGACCCTGAGGATGGAGGGTCAGGGGGAGACTGACCTGATGGCATGGCTAGAGGCCATGGAGCAGGCCCATCAGATGATGGAGGCAGCACTCCAAAAAGCCTGCCAGGAGAAGGAGGACCTGGCTTTAAAATTAAAGGACACTGAGGAGAGGTGGGTGCGGCTGGCAGGACATCTCTGGGCAACACAGGCGAGAAGGCCCCTTGATTCCCCGGGGTGGGGGTTTTGAGGGGGAAGGTGTGTAGTGGGACAGTTATCCGCTCCTGCCCTTTGGGGCTTAAAACAGCCCAGGAGAGGGCTGTGGCTGGGGCAAGAAGGTCTTAAAAGCTGCAGCTCTACAAGCTGGGCTGACTGGGGAAGCATCCGCAGCTGGGCCACACCCTAATCAGGCCACAGATGGCCTGTAGGAAAAGGCCAGGGAAGCCAAGATCAAACAGTCTCTCTCTGCCTTTAGAGGGAGAAGGGCTTGGCTGCTGGGGAGTGTACCTAGGAGCCCAAGGTGGAGCTGGGTGGGGAGAAGGCAGAGGAGCTGGGGAGCTCTGGCCTGGAAACCCCCCCAGGCTGCAGGCCTAGGGTAAGGCCATCTGGATACTGGGGTTGCAAAGGGGCAGCCCGTGGGTAGGCAGAGGCAGTAGGTCCAAACCCCTTTGCCTATGATGAGTGGCTGATACTGCAGTCTGCCTCAGTGAATGGGGGCTAGCTGGAGACTGGGCAGTAGCCAAAACTGAGACAAAGTGGGGATAGTGGGTTGGGGGTTCCCCAGGGAGGGGAGACCCAGATTGGTGGGGTATTGCCAGGGGGCAGTGCCCTAGTTTAATGGGCACCGGGTTCCAGGGGGAGCCACGGGGGCCAAGAGAACAGGCGGATCGCCAGCCTGCAGAGGGTGCTCCTGGCTGGAAGTGAGGTAATTCCCGAGGACAACCAGCAGGAGGCGCCACAGGGGTGAGTCTGCACATCTACACCTTCCAATCAGCTCATGTTCTCCTAACAATATCCTGCTCAGAAATATAAAAAAAGGAGAACGTGATGTTTGCCAGTCATCACATGATTCATTCTGCTTGCTTCTGAGATCACTTCCCCCTCCCTTTGTCAGTCAGGTTTATTTAGGTTGTAAGATCTTTGGAACAAGGACTATCTTCAGCTGTTTGTCCAGTGCCTAGCACAGAAGGGCCTCTATCTTGGTTGGTGCCAGTAAGTGCCACTGTAAATACAAGCATTAAATAATAAATATTGATGATGAAAAAGATACTGAGCTAGCTCATACTCACGTGCACAGGAACCTGCAAAACAGGGAGAAACTCTTCAATGCTCACCTGCCCTAGTTTTCCAGAGCGTCTCCTCTCTCTAGGAGAAAGAGCTCTCTCTCCCAATACTAGACCCTTAGAAGCAATGGTGTCCCCATGAATGGCAACTGTCTCTTGCCCACAGGCAGCAAGCTCTTTTTGGAACGTGTGTTGCCACTGCTTGAGTCTACACAAAAGCTGTGCAGTAGCAGTCAATATAGGTATTCACCATCATCTCTGGATCGGATCTCAGCAGGGTGAACAATGATGACAATGTGGAGCTCATATAGTTCCCAGTTCTACCTCTTGCCTCCAAAATTCAGCAGATTCACCACCTCACTGTGCTCCAGCAAAGGAGATTTCACATGGCGGCACTCTTCTATTTCATGCCCCCAACTGGATCGGAGACCCCCAGCTGGCATGGAAGCCTGTTATGAAGATCTGCATGTATGCATGGGATTCTTTTCAATAATATTGAACACCCAGTTTCTGCTGTTAATATCAACAAATAGTTTTCTTTCATATCTCTGAACACTACACTTCATCTTCAGTACTGAAGAAGTCATTCACACTCACTGTTAAGCACACATTCCATGCAGCCTGACAGTAGGAATTTCTCCATCCAGAAGGCAACATAAGACAGCTCAAATCCTGCTTGAACTCCAGGGAACTGCACATAATTATTTGCACCTTGTCTATATCTTTACAGATTAGCAGAGGTTAGGCAAAAAGAAGTGGAAAATCAAAAATGGATGTGACATCGTATGCACTGGTCATGGGGGCTACGTTCACCTGAGAGAGGTTAGATTCAGAAACACTCTCCCTGTGTTGTATTTGTCACCAGAATTGTATTCTATGCTATACAGATCCTTATCCTACACTCACCACCTGGGGCCAATGCAAGAAAGGGTCAAGTATCTTGGCGAGCAAGATAGCTGGAATTCACTGGATACACCTAAGCTCCACTTGTTGATACATTAGGCAGAGATAGGAAGCCAGAGTGAGAAAGAGCTGACCCTGATTACAGAAGATGTCAACTTGAGCAAAATGAGCTCAGTTTATTCTGTGATTGTTTTTCCCAAAGTACAAACAGTTTTTGAACTGGACTGATGCAAACCTAATTTTTCTGAGAAACCGTGTCAGAGCTGATTTTTGCATTTTGGAGGAGTTGAGTGAATGCCACAAAACATTTTTCACAAATATTCATTTAAGGTTTAGCACATTTGCTTCAATTGTCTTCATACTACTTTTATGTTCACTCTGAATATACTAGCAAACAAGTTTACTGGCAGGAATATTTCTGGAAACAACAACTATTTACACCAATAAAAAAATTATTCCTGTAAAAAGCAATTCAAGATCATTACTGTTCTCCACCGGAACCTGATTCTTAAGAGTCACACTCATCCAATCAAAAGACAAACAAAATATTATGTGGCCTATGTCTCCAGTCAAATCTAACAGACAGAGGTCAAGTGTGAGACTTTCAGTACCGAATCATCTCAATTGACTTGAAAATAAACTGCAATTAGAATTATTCATAGAAGTAATAAAAATATATTACAAAATAATCAACTTTTGGACAATATAGAACAGGAGTCAGCATCCTCTGGCTCATGGCTTTCCAGGGTACGCACCCTGGTGGGCTGGGCCAGTTTGTTTACCTGCTGCGTCTGCAGGTTCAGCTGATTGCAGCTCCCAGTGGCCAAGGTTCACTGCTCCAGGCCAATGGAGGCTGCAGGAAATGGCGCGGGCCAAGGGATGTACTGGCTGCCGCTTCCCGCCACTCCCATTTTCCTGGAGTGGTGAACTGTGGCCAATGGGACCCATGATTGGCTGAACCTGCGGACGCGGCAGGTTAACAAACAGGCCTGGCCCACAGGGTACTTACCCTGCCAAGCTGTCTGCCAAAGATTGCCGACCCCTGATATAGAAACTGAAAAATTGGGAAGATTCATTGTAAATAGTTCATTTAGTTCTATTGCTTTGTGTACCAGACAAGTCTAAACAATAGTGTAGAAGACACCCAGTCTTTAAGCATGTCTGGCTTGTCACCTCTGCTAAATTGTTTTAAACTAAAGAGAAATGGAATCGGCAAACCAGCACTGACTAATCAGGTTTGCTTCTGTTTCCTCATTTGCATTTGAAATAACAACAATTAGTCAAAGCCTGGGACATTATTTTTAATTCTGCATCATAATTTACCTAAGGGTGAACAGGTAATATAGTCTTCATGTCCCAGAGTCATGAGTTTCTCTGCTGCAAGGGCTAACAAGGCTGCTAATTGTGATGGATGCTGTCTGCTGGATCAGCACCATAAACTCATTCCACACAGGTTGTCCACTAGACTTCAGATGGAAACAACCTTTGGTCACTTCTGGCCTGGGCCACAGTGAAATGATGATCTAGGCATGAAAGGCTCAGTATCATTTCAAACCCTCGAGCCATCCTAGGATGACCAGACAGCAAATGTGAAAAATCAGGATTAGGTTGGGGGGTAATAGGAGCCTACATAAGAAAAAGACCCCAAAATCAGGACATCTGGTCACCCTAAGCCAGCCAGTCAAATCAGGCAGCACAAGAATTTGAATCATTATCGTCAACGAAGCGCTCACAAAAAACCAACCGCCCTACAGGTGAGCAGTAGTAATATGTTGCCAGATCCCAAGCCATGCCACTAGAGTTATAAATTAGACAAGTGCTTTTGAATATTTCCAAAAGCTTATTCAGTCTCCGGAGAACTGCATATTCCATATGATAAATGCTAATCATTAGATGAAAATTATTTTAAAAATCATATGTGCGCACACACACACACACACACACACACACACACGTATGTACGTATAGGGGAAAATGACACCTGGAAAAAGGATCTTGTTACAGGGTCTGCAAAGCATGATTAACATATGTCTGTCGACAGTAGCCTTGAACATCCTAATACATTTTCATCATCTTCAGCACAACTATCCAGCATAGTTTGCCCAAAATAGCTGTTAGCATTTTCATCTGATGCCTGCATCCACAAATATATAGGTTATATTTCAAGTGAATACATTTCCCAATACCCATTAAATAAGAGTTGCTATTTTTACCCAGTATGAGCTAGATTTAAAAAAAAAAACCAACTCCTTAGTTTCTAAACTCCACATTCAAAATACACGTGGATCCCCTTGTATGCAGGTCACTGCTCAAACAAATAAGCATGTGCAATGAAGTACCTGTTTGCAAATGCTGCTACATATGGGCCTGACCCAACTGGAATTAAAGTTAATTGGAAGACTCCCAAAGACTGCACTGGGAGTTGGATCAGACCCTATATGCATAAATGAAGATCTGCATGTGCCACTGTGTCTGAACATGACATATTCTCCGTTTGTCTGCATTTAAGCAAACATACTGAGGAAGAGGAGACACATATGTCTATTTACTGAGGCAATATAGGGAGGAAGGGACTGAATCTCCTTGTGTATTTATACAGGACCTACCACACCGGAGCCTAGATCCTGATTGGGGCTTTCAGGCTCTACTGCAGTGTTGATATTTAATAATAATGGGCGCCATACAAATGCCAAGAAGTTAGATAAAGAATGGAGCTGCCTCAAGGGTCTGCTTTTGAAGGATTCTGAGCTATTAAAAACAAAGAAAATAGAAAGAACAATATGATAGATGCACATGTCTGCACCAGTTCAAACCCAATCCCCAACCCACCAAGCTGTCAAACACCAGCTTGCAGGAGAGAGAAAGATTTATTTATCTATGCATCTATCTATGTACACAAAGGTTGAGTGGGAAGAGCTCTGGGGGAAACACTTCATGGCTGAAGAATGTTGTCCTTTATGTTTATTCACACACCACCATTTTATTGTTTCCCCATGGCATTGCAGTTTCTGTCTGGCTCTGGGCCAGAAGCAAACTATCCATTGCTGGTGGGTTTTGCAAAGTTTCTGGAGTACAGTAGCGTAATACATGGGGCACAGCATCAACACTGTTCTCTGGTGTACATGTGTGATTTCTGGACCCTACAAAACTGAGGGGAGTTTTTTATTTTTTTTTCATATTAAAGATAGTACGGCTTACAAGTGCTGCAGATGGTGATCCAATTTGTAACTCAAAGTGCACACTTCACCAAGATCAGGATTTCACTCAGTGTGTGTATGTGGGAAATCACTGTTTGGACCTTATGAAACCCTGTAATCTAGAATAAATTGTGTATTCTACCTTGAGCAACACAGCATAGTGACACTGGGATCCTGAAACTGAATAGAAATGCATGGAGCTCATACTAAAACATACATTTAGAATCATGAGTTTCAAATTTTGCTTTGGGGTTTTATGATGTGTGAAATGTTTGTGTGTGAGGGGTAATTTATTTTTAAATGATTTATGCAGTAAAATTCTTCCCCATTCTCTTTCCCTAAGCCATGGGGCATCAGGATGAGCTGTCAAAGCTTTATTCTTCTTTTCCCCTCAGGCTTTGCAAAATGTCTGAGGGCATGTGTAAGCTCTCCACTCCTGCTGTCACATCAAAAGCAGGACAAAAAGTTGCACACCAAGGTCTTCCAACAGGAGAGAAATAGAGAACAGAGAGCCATGTCTCTTCATCCTCCTATTGGGTGAAGTGATGTCCTCACATCCATAGATGGAGGAGCAGGAAGGAAGAGAACTCTCTGAGGCCAGAGGGGCGAGGGAACCAAAAGTTCTCCATCTGCTTTCAGCAAAATAGCAAAAGCTGCATTTCCTCACGCTCCCCTCTCTGTGCAGGTGGTTTTGAAGATGAATCCACATACCTGCAATCTACTGATAGGCCTCCAAATTCTCCAGTTCCACCCTCCTGCAAGTGGAGTTTCCATGGCACAGTTATGTGCTGCAAAGGTGTGTGTCCTGGGGGCCTTTTTCCATGACACAATGGAACATCACTGGCTTCTTTGCTTTTTGAGCCACATACACCCAACAGAGAACAAGGGGAGCAAGCAGAACTTGGGCCATATTGTATAAAGCACTTAGGTGTATACATTGCCAAGAACTGAATGAAAACACCACCATAAGAGGGGATGTAGCTGCACGACAAAGAGCCACTCTGGAAAACAGCACTGAAGAACTGCTAGGAAATGCCTAGAATTTCTATTAGATATTCCTGTGAGGGATCTTGGGCCTCAAACCTAGACCCATGGGTCCCCAAGCTGTGCACAGACCACTGCCACCATCCAGCAGTTCACCTGAACACTGGGAGAAGGGAGCCAGTGAAGTGCCTGCCCAAGAAACTCATGATTGGGGGAATCATATAGCACCACTGTTTGGCTGGCAAGCTCTATTTAAACCAGAAAGTCACAGGAAGTTGTCTGACCAACTAGAGAAATTTCTGGCAGGCTGCTATTATGGACTGTGCCTGCTTCCCTGCCCTTTCCTCTCCTCCTCATCCCAGACTCCTATCTGTTCCCAATCTCTGCTTCTATTCCCTACTCCTGACTCTGTGTCTGACTCTTGGTGTGGTACCTTACTAACCATCAGGCCTGACTGCTCACACCCTGGTGTCAAGCTGTCTGGAGTGGCTTACAAACCAGGGTACCACCCTCAGGACAGATTGTTACAAACCAGGGCATAAACTGCAAACTGGTTGTGTACTCTGTAGTCAGATTTCACCAATCAAGTTTCACGTGTGAACTCCTCAAGCACTGTAACAGTCTTAACATGGAGTCATGGGCAGTCCTCTTGGGCACACCAATCTATCTTGCTACTCAGGCAAGCCTGCCTTTGTGATAGATGGGCCTTTATCACAAAAATCACACTAATATTCAGGTATCAGAGGGGTAGCCGTGTTAGTCTGGATCTGTAAAAGCAGCAGAGAGTCCTGTGGCACCTTATAGACTAACAGACGTATTGGAGCATGAGCTTTCATGGGTGAATACTCAAATGCATCCAATGAAGTGGGTATTCACCCACGAAAGCTCATGCTCCGATACGTCTGTTAGTCTATAAGGTGCCACAGGACTCTTTGCTGCTTTCACTAATATTCAGGTTACACCCAGACCCAAAGGACCAGTCAGTTACCCCAGGTCAATTGTACCTTAGATCTTCCACCAAAGATAATGCTTGGAGACAACCTTATAATAAACTAAAGGTTTATTAGCTAGGAAAAAAAAAGAGAGTTATTTATAAGGTTAAACCCAGGCAAACATGCACACACACAAATGAGCTATGATCTTAGGTTTCAAAAAGTAATAGAAGTGGCTGTAACATGCAAGTTCTATATGGCCTTTATGGCTAACCCAAGCTAAGCAGCTTTGGGATCCCTTGCTTATGCTTAGAAATACTGCCCTCTCCAAATTCCAAGCAGCACAGTGATACAGATCCTTCTGTTTGGGGATTTTTATTCCCTTATGCCAGAGTTCAAATTGTAATGGGGGGGAGCAATTAAAGTTTTTGTCCACTGATGTTTCATAATTGTTTGTCTGGTTAATATAGGCCTTTTGTTGGGTAGGAGAGGACACCTCCTGTGGTAAACTAGTATTTCACCCTTGGTAATGCTTCTCTTCTGATTGTGGGGGTGTCCAGTTTCATAGCAAACACTTTTATAGTTACAAAGTAAACACTTAATCTCACTTGTAATATCTATAGCCTATGTTATAAGGCAATATTTAATGCACATAGCAACTCTCAAGCACTTCATAAAGCGCAACACTAAACACATTCTTATAAACTTAACGTCTGTTTTAACAATGCTAACACACAGGTGAGCCAGACTAGTTTCCAGCTATGCACTTTTCAGTGTTCAATAAGTCCTAGAGGCCTTGGCACGAGCTGCCACCTGGTCTGCCAGCATCACACCTGGTCCTTACAACTCCAACCTATTTTCATGGCTACATTTTACTAAGAATTTTCCTTAACAGCACAAACTTCAGAGTATTGCCCTTTTCCCTCTCCCAAGAAGTAACTGTGGACCTGTGCATGGGTGGTGAGAATTTGGATTTTTATTAGTTTTCTACAGTCTTATCATCAAATTTCAGCACTCTGCTACATCTATGGGAACTCTTACACACCATGTCCAAAGAGAAGAGAATGTTAACACTCCCCTCCATCCCTCTTTCTTCCATTCTGTACCTGTTAAAGTTGGAGACCTGGAAAGGCAGGAGATTTGCTGACATCAGTGCAAGCATGATGATGCACTGTACAGGCCTGCTACCAGAAGTTCTTGAATTTGTAATATTCAATTCCTCACTCAAATAATTTAAAAAATGTAATTAACTTTACATATTCAATACATTTTATTGAACAGTCATCAATATTCATAGCTATTAAATACTGAAAATAGCTAAATAAATGCAGTCAGGAGATCTACATGGTTTTCTTTTTTTAATTGCTGATGCTTTTTTCAAAGGGAGAGACTTCGCCTAATCAGATGTTAACTTTTCAAGCTAGCTTTTTACCTTTTTTCACTTCTATATATTCAACTTTTTAAGAGCATCCCTTTTTCTTCTCTTAGGGGTCAGGACACAAGCTAAAAGATTTCCCTATGTGTGGGGGTCTTTTGGATCTTCCAGTTAAGACATCCATGAAAGACTATTTTCTTGGGGTGGGGGCTGCTGCACATTGAGCTTCAGCCAGTGCTCTCCATAGCTCCAATCCAACGCCCAGCAAAGCTTCTTTTGACTTCACTGAGTGTTGGATCAGATGTCCTATCTGTCCTCAAGACCCAGACATACATTTCTCACAGGGTCCCTTAGCAGAATTGCTACAAATTCCAATCTTGATTTGTTCCCATTTACCTGAGATTTCCTGAAATGCAGCCATGGGGCAGGTGCATTTAACTCCTTCCACTTCTTACACCGCTTAGTTCTCATCTTGAGCACAGTGTGCTCCTCTCTATCTGAGATGAGATCAGTTGCAAGAACTAGATTATGACTGTCAATTTGCTGATGCCTTGCAGAAATATTTGATAAATTCAATATGAAAACAGTTTAGCATTTACGGTCTGTTTTCTGTCCCTTGCTGAATGGACATAGGAATATTTACATGAAAATTGTATCCTTATTTCTTGGTTTATCTGCACCTGCTGCTTATTTCCCTGCCTAAAGTCAATGTGGGAGCTGGGCAAAAAGCTCAGTCATTATACTCAGTAACAGCTGAGGAGCACATGCAGGAAAGGGATTTATTCACTGCATGTTTTGCCCAAATTGTGCATTCCTACAGCAGGTATACACTGTCCTAACAACAATGCAATATACAATTTGGGGTGGAGTTTGGTTCCAAACCATATGGTAATGCAGACCACCATCCTATGTGAATCAGCATTTGCACCAACCAGGACATAATTTGTCACTCTCACAGCTGTAGTAATTTATCACTAATCCCATGTTTCAATTAGAACACTGTGGCAGCATCTCTCTACAACCTTCTCAGCTGCCTGCTATAAATAGACAAGTATATTCCTTGCCTAAATGATGACTAGGTTGTTCTCTCAGGGCTCTGTTTGACATCTGAGTGCTAGCTGGAGTTATTTCTCATTGGTAGTGCAGGGAATAGAAAGAGTTGGCACGGCATGTGTCAGTCTCTCCTCTCACCACTGCAATATAACAGAGATGACTCTAAACAAGAGTCCTCCATTCTCCAGCCATTTCTGTTCATGCAGGCTAGTTCTGGACATGGATTTCTGCTTCATCCAATGGCACTGCAGAGTTTTGAGGATAAAAGCGCTATAAAAATTAAAGTGCGATAGTCAAGCCGTATCACTCTTTGAGGCCCAATATGCCAGGAACAAACACAGAGCAGCCAGCCAGCTGTCTGAGGTTCATGGACAGCCATAAACCTCAGTCCCAAATAACTTCCTCTTAAAAACAAGGTGAGTTGCTGCTTCCATGTGGGGTGGGAATGCATAATACCAAACCACAACCTCAGCAATAACCTCATCTGCAGGAGCAGGCTGCACAGCAAAAGCAGGACTGAGCAGAAGCTGACCGTAGGTGCCCACTAATCCTTAATCACCAAGCTGGTTTTAGATCAAACACAGATTTCCCAAGATTCAGATGGAAAACCAGAATGTTCTGACTTTTCATTGCAAACATTTTGCAGAGATCAAGGTAGAATCTTCTCTTTGGACCAAATCCTGCTGAATGCCAGCATTCTTCAACACACACGCTGGTCCCAGCTGCAGACACACCATGCTGAGGGACTCCTCTCCCTTCATGTGCCAGCGAGCTGTGCTCTGTAGAGGTTCTTTCCATTCCATTGCATAAGGGAAAGCAAGTTGCCCAGGGAGGAAAGGGAGCATGTCTCCACTAATCAAAACCACTGAGGCTTCAATAGCAGCTGTGGAATGTCTCTGATAGTTCTCTATCCTGCATGTGAAGACAGTGTGCAGGGGGGAAGAATGCATTCAGAAACTACAGTTATAGAACCCAGACCTGTGTGGAGATCCCCTGCACAAAGCCTGTTTACTTGAGCTTTGTGTAGCAGGCAGAGTTTGTACCTTTACAACATCACAGTTGGTTGCTGTGGGAATTAGATTAAAAATACAAAGCAGGAGAATGAGAGGAACTGTTCAGGTGAATGCAGTGAGCTGTTAAAAAGCAGCAATCTTGTTTTCACATATGTTACTATTAAAAGAGAGAGGGAAAACAAGACTGCAAATATTCTATAGAAGCAGAATGGATTCTAATGGACCACTATACATAATTACTCTTCAGCTGTTCTTTAGGTTCAATTAATACTAGTCATTCAATAGCAATTAATGTTTAGCCCATTCCCTGGGGATTCCCCATTAGTGAAAGCTGATGGAACCCAGTAGGAAGCAAATGGACACTAACCCCAGTTTCATTATTGAGGCCCCTGTACATATGATGGATTAAGGGGTCACAGCAGAGATCAAGATTTAAAAGTTTATTAGAGAATATTTAAAGATAAATGACACAGAGAGTTTGAAAGGTCAGTTATTGGTCATTGGGGATAACATACAGAGCATAGGGGGACTTCATTATTTTGGTATTGGACAGCACATAACAGATACAGTCTGCAATGTCCCCAATGCGGGGTGTACGGTGGGTGGGATCAAGATACAGTCAGGCAGTAGTGTGGGTACATCACTCATACAATAGGTTACGAGCAGTCATGAGTATAAATAAGCAGGCCTGGTAATGGGGACAGGATGACCCTCACATGGTGGAGTTCAGTTCGGTTGGTTCAGGGCTCAGGGGATATAATCCAGTAGGGGGGGTTTATAGGTTTCTTCCCCCTTGTGGGTGCACGAAGTCATGCCGGCTCACTTTTGGTATTGGCGGTGGCCAGTGATGTGCTCTGTGTAAATGTCTCTAGACCATCGAATAGTGTCCGAGACCATCAGAAGTCTCATGAGCCGCGCGTAGCAACGGCCCACGCCACAGAACCTAAGTACACATTCATTACAGGGGTCCCAGGCACCCAGCGCCCCAACAATCAGGGCTTCGGTGTAAACTTCATAGCCCTTTGTCCACAGGGTATCAGCCAAGGTGGTGTATTTTTTGAGTTTATGGGCTCGGGCTTTGCGGAATGCAGGGGTCCTGTTCTCAAACGGGATCGTCATGTCGCCGAGGATGATCTTTTTCCGATCCTCGTCCATGACGACAATGTCCGGGCACAGCAGGCTTTCGGTGTCGGGGATGGTGCGGTTGACTGCGATCTCACCCAGGTGTAGGGTGATGGCCTTCACCAGTTGGTCTTGGATGGCACTGTGGCGCAGCTGCCAGGCTCTGGCATGGGGCTTGCAGCTGCACAGGACCTGGGGCAAATTACAGTGATAGACAGATCAACTGATTAGTGCTGTTACCACCTGATATTTATAATATAAGTTTTAAACATTTTCCTGCAGTGAGATTCTTCTTCCCAAGTGCTGCTAAGGTGATGCAATCATTTCAAACAATGCATTCTGCACTACATAGAGCTAATAAATTAACATCCTGTGTCACAGACAATTTAGTTTTCCTTTTAATATTTAGCTGTGAAACTTCCATTGTTCCAGTAATATTTTTGCTGGCTATTTCTTCATTGCTTTACTTTTGGTGTCATGAGGCAAATGTATTTCCACTAAGTGCAATATTTGGGCTGGTTTCAGTAGTCACCACTCACTCTTGATATGGGGTTTTACTTGCCATTTTTTGACGGATGGTTAGAAAGCTGAAGGGTTTGAGGTTCTGCAATTGTACGGTGGCCAAAGAGGTGAAAAAGCACAACACAGTCAGTCATTTCAGCCAATGCAAGCTTTGTAATGTTTGAACACTCGGAACTTGGAGGGGCAAAAACATACCTTGCTACTGCTTCAGCTATTGAATGTCATTCTTGTTTTGTTTGTAACCACTGTGTTCTCTGAACTTCTGCAGGAATCAAAAAGACAATTGATTTATGTCAAAAATACCCTCATTATATAAAGTTTGGCTACCATGATACGAGCTTGCTAACAAGTGCTTAGTATCTTAGTTTCCTCCAGCATTCCTATGCTTTCGTCCCCTGCACTGACCTCAAACTAGCTCAAGAGAGAAAGATCCTCCCCAGGATTTCCCTTTTCCACTCTTGTGAAAATGGGAGTAGACTCAAGAATGGCAGCCTTCCCCTAAATCTGAGCTTCAGAAAACTAGATTTCTTGCCTGTGATGAGTTTAAATGTTATTACTGCCATGGAACTCTGCACTGCTTTTCACAAGGATCTTTAAGACAACCGTAAAGGCTTTTATCTCCTTACAGGTCAATGCTGATAAGAACGTTCATTTTCCTTTCTTGGACTAACAGTATTTAAAGGTTGCAAAAGACCTGGTTTCAGGAATCTGCACTATACACACCTCCATCCTGATATAATGCGACACGATATAAAACAAATTTGGATATAACAGGGTAAAGCAACACTCTGGGGGTGGGGGAGGGGCTGCGCACTCCAATGGATCAAAGCAAGTTCAATATAATGCAGTTTCACCTATAACATGATAAGATTTTTTGGCTCCCGAGGACAACGTTATATCGAGGTAGAGGTGTACTCACAAATTGTCTTAAATTTAGGCAAAAAACTCATCCCTTCCTTGGAACTAAAGAGCTGAGGACTTGCAAATCTTCTGATATGGACCTGTGGTTCTATGAAAGAGCTGCATGAATGATGGAGAACATAAGGCTGTTAAAGATATCAGAAGGTTCAAAATAAGAGAACTTCTATTAGTTCAGAGTGGGTTTTCTTAATTGTTGTAAAACTATGTTCCTTTTAGGTTTACTGAATGCAATTTAATGTGAAAAGCAGCAGCAGAGGCTGCTATATTTGTGAAATCTCCCAGGATAGTTGTTAAAATAAGATGTTATGTTTGAGATTTTTTTTTTCCTTTGTAAAGTATTTCTCAAGTGAACAAACAATTTGTGTCTGTCAGCACACACTGGCTAAACAGTTGTTAAGACACAACAAGGGCTGTGGTATATAGGATGTGATTATTTGCATAGGGACAGCTTAGAGAATATGACACACTAAGCTTTTAAGATTACATAGATCCCTGTCTTTGGGAAAAATAAAAAGGCTTGTTTACTAGTAAAACAACAGTAATATCAAAACCAGTTAATCTCAACAGATGTGTGCAAAGCTGCTTTTAGTTAATTTGGAGAGCTAGCAGTCCAGCAGGTATGGTTAGGTTTTGATATTTCTTAAGAACAGAGAAGCAGAAATCAAGGCGGCTGGCCACCACCAACGTATGTTCAATATTAAAGAATGTGAAAAATGTACACATTTCCTTTTTAATAAATATCCTGCAATATGCCAAACAATTTGGAGAAGAAAAAGCTTTAGGCACGGGACAGACTTGTACATTGCATAAGTACTTAAAAACAGAGGTCACAATTATATGGGTAAGAATCGAAATACAAATTGGAAATCAAACAGGTGTTCATTGAAATGACAGAGAGAGAGGGAGAGAGAGAATATATAAGCTTAGATTCTGCCAGCACCTTTGGGAATGGGGAATTCCTCCAAAAACCCTAAGTACCACTCGAGGGCGGCAGGGGTAAGGGGAGGAAACCTAGTGAACTTATTCTATTTTATAAGAATACAAGAACAAATGGGCAAGAACACACACACTATTTCGTGTCCATTGAACACTCTTCCTGAGCTGGTCTTCAAGCCCACTATTCTCTCCACACTCAACCTTCCCCCCCCCACCCATTTCTATTCCAGTGTCTACAAGACATTATTCAGTTAATAATGCCTGGACATACCGGGCCATGTTCGTCCATTGATTTCAAAGGAGCTGCAAGAGGGCTGCCTTCGTCCTATTCATTTCACAATTTTGCATGTGCAAAGTTTCTAGACCACGGGCAGGGAGAGTCAGAGATGTTCTGGTTTTGAAATGAAGAGTCAAAGAAGTGAGTATGTTTTTCTTCAGCATATTTATACATTTCCCTAGCACAAGATGCCATTTGCTCCTCATTCATCCCCTTCACCAGAAGACTAGAGCTTAACTTGCAGCTCGGTCAAGTTTGACTCCTCCCTAAGCCCTACTCCTCGAGCCAGAGAAAAGGCACTTTAGCAGTATCATAAGTGTTTGTATTTCCTTTTATGTGTACAGTACATTGGTTCAATCAACATCGTCAAGCTGTTTGCTTCTTCTCTATGGCTTTGCTTAACTACAATATAGCTAACATTTTTTTTAAATAAAAAGGTATCTCCAAAAGACAGAAAAGGATCTGTAAGATTATTCTACCTATAACTAACAAATCCAGCTGAAATCCACCATCAGCCACCCGCTTCACTAGACTAGATGGAATTTATTTAACACGTTATGGGGAGGGGAGGGGAGGGAATGCTATGCAGTCACCTTAATTGTGACGCAGATCAAACTACTATAGGGTAAAGCTGAACAAGAATGTTGGTTTGGGTTTTTTTTTGTTCCTTTGCTCAATATTTAGAATTTAAGAGTACCAGGCATTTTACACAGTGTTACTTTAATCTGTTTTCCTAGCTTTTAGTTCATATTAAGAGTGAAATAGTATTAGTCTCATATCTAGGACATTATCTGGAGTATTTATATCCTGACAGTCTATGGAGGAGGATGTAATCAGTCAAAAAGGCCTTTCCCACCCTTTATCTTTTACGACTTTCAGCTATTACTATTATGTGTTTGTTAAGTCGCAGCAGGATGTTCAGCACAGAACAAAGCGCAAAGCTGGAGAACTGCCCGTAGTTCTAAATTTGTTACACACACCTTTCAGGAACCTCAATCTGTTAATTACTGTGTCTGCAAAGCCTTGGCCAGTACATTCACTACAATTGCAGCATTGCCAACCCTTGCAGGTTCAGCGCTAGACTCATGATATTTGGCCTTTGTCTGAAAGGTCCACCTCTTGGAGCCATTTGATTATGTGAGACTCAGCTTCCATGGGGGGAAGAAGGGTGATGTACATTTCAAGCCTTTATGTTTGCAGAAAAAAACCTTGAATATTTGAATCATAAAGGCTAAAAATCAGAAGGCAAAAGAAAAAAACAATCCAAAATTTATTATTTTTTAAACATCTTGTGATTTTTGAATGTTTGACATTGGCAATACTGAATTACTTCAGCAAACAACATGAAACAACTATTTTGTTAGCAATAAATACAGAGCAAACAGGCAGAGCTATAAGGAACAAAGCTTTGTTAAACATACAGGGAGGCCAATAATACATGTTGAGGTTCTGTAGTCCCAGGATTGCATTTGGGAGCCTCTAGTCTCTCACCAATCTCTGTCCTTCCTGAAACCTGATCCTCTTTATCCAGTTCCATTCATCATATTACACATTTATTTAGATTTCTAACGTATCTTGTAAAGAAATTTGCTGAGATCCCATATTTACTTTGAAGCTAGTTCTGGCTGCTTTGGAGAATTCTTTATTGGCCACTGTTCCTCCTGAAGCTCCTTCTTTTGTAAAGTTTGACTCCTGTTTCCAACTGTCTGACATATGCTCTTTAGTCCCTCTGTATCCTGTTCCTTCAAGAGTAGGATAGGATTCAGGATGTAGTTCTTCTACTATCTGTACCCCTAGGTGAACAGGAGGAAAATTTCTCTCTCAGAAGAGGCTTTATGCCAAGCTGCTTCGAAATTTTGTGTTTCATTCAGACTACAATTTAGAAGTTCACTTTCAGTCTACATTTTGGATTCAGTAACAGTCAGTTCACTGAGCTCTGGGGCAGCTATTATCCATATTCTATTTATATAGCACTGTTGTGATCTCCTCTCCATCTACCAGGGCCTGTATCAGTTGCTTCATGAAATCAACATACAGTTTTCCTCATCACTGGAGTCCTTTTTTGCATTTCTTTTTCTTTTGCCTGCACTGTCTGGCAAAACATTTTGTTCTTTTGCCAAAGTCCTGGATGATCTCTATATGCGTGTTCATGTGCACACATCATACAATCATCTCAGCTGTATCTGTTGCAAAGAAATGAAATGCATTCTTGTGCTGGCTGATTTACTTATGTTTTCATCTCATATCCATCCATATTCCACTATGGGATAACCTCATGTACAGCTTGATTCTCCTCCTTACGTCAACCTGGCCCCTGAATTTTTTCTTGTTCTGCCACTTTATGTAGCATCTTCTATCATTAGCTCAGTTTCTGAGCAAATATTCATGTACCTCTCCACTTCTGAAGCCCACCACCAACTAAAGAATTTATTACAGGGCCAAAATTGCAAGACTAACTCTTGATCTTTCATTGCCTTCCTGTGGATTTTGCACTCTCATTTGGGAGAGGAAACTTTCAGAGTTTTCATTCTTTTAGGTACACAATTTTAAAACTGTGCTAGGATCTAATCAAAATCAGTACTGGTCAGGGGTGTGAGCTTGAATATCTAGCATTCTACGCTAGCTAACATGTACACTGCTCGTTGTGTCTGCATCCACTGCAGTCATATACAAACACAAGACTATCTGTATGAAACATTTTTATACTTCTTCCATCTTGCCCTTAAACCTTAATCCTCATGGCTGTTTCAGGACATTCACCCTTGCTGTCTGTGCATGTGGAGTTCAGGAATTGTGGTGAAAATTCTTCCCAATTGCTCTCAAATCTATCCCCTCATGGTCCCATGTGTGCTCTTAAATACAAAGATTTACAGGCTTTATTAACAACTAAATTATTGTTTTATTTAGACATTACAAACAGCACTGACAGCCTGCTATAAGCAGCAGTCAACTCCAGTCCACTCTTCCCCTTCCAGTCCAGAACCCCACTTTCCACAATGGAGGATGACCTTTGAACTCTGCAACCACACACCCCACATCAGAACATAACAGAGACAACCCCTCTCAGCTCTGTGGTATAGGCTAGGGGCCTGAGGTACAGCCAGGGGAAACCTGCAAGGAACAGGAGGGATTGAGAGGCTTCCCAGTCAGAGGCCTGACCTAGAATTCTGAGGCAACTGAAGAAGTGGCCTGGAGAAAAAGAAAGCCAGGTTTGGAATGCAGAAAACACATCATTCCACAAGTGAAAATCTCTGGCTCTGAACCTGGAGAGAGGCATTGGGGTACCTTTAACACCTCAGCAGTGCCATTAGGAAAGGTGAACTGATATACCAATATAAGGAATATTGTATTTGAGCTCAGCAAGAGATCTGACAGGACTGACTGAACCTGACAATGGCTTAAGGGACTACAGAGCTCCAGGAGAGCTGGGTGCAACCTTATTTTGTTTCATATTACTTTGTTTTGTTGACCCAGAAAGGCAAGGTCATCTTATATAGATTTGGCTGGAGGACTGAACCCCAATTCCCAAAATCATCCATCCACCAAGAAGGGAAAAGGATAAACTGAGGCAATGACATCACAGAAGAACTCTGTTACATACTGGTATCACTGCGAGACCCTTCCTAGTAAAAAGAACATGGAAGAGATTCTGTACCTGGTGGCACAACAGGAAGCCACCATGGAAGAACAGCATCAACATCACAGGCTGCCCTGCTTAATCTTTTAAGAAGAGCCCAGTTGATGGGGAACTAGCCATCTGTTGGCTACCAGGAAAGGCCTAGCAGTTCTTTATTCAAGTGGAGACCAGATGACCCTGAAGCCTCTCTTATCATATATGAGGGAGTAGTGAAAGCAGCCAGGTGGGGCTAAGCATCTTAGGCCACCCATTTCATTCTCACTAGGGAAGCTCAAGACACATACCAAGGACTTAATGAGAAGGCAGCCAGAGATTATAGCATAATAAAGATTGCTGTGTTGGACCAGTTGGTCCTAACTGAAAAGGCCTATTGCATCACTTTCTGTACTAGGTTTGCCTAGTTTACCCAGGAGATTGTCCTCTAACACCTGCCTAAGAACTTTGCAACCTTGCCACTCACTGCTTAAAACCCAAAGCTTGGACAGTTGGGAGATTAGTAATGTGATAGTTTTGGAATGGTTTCTCAGCATTCTGCCATTGAAAATACAGAGGAGGGTGCATTGCTTCTGACCAGCCATGGCAAACGAGGACATGGACAGGATTATTTTGGAGGCCCTAGGAATCTGTAAGGTCTGAGGCCATTTTCTGCAGCCACACTAGGACGGCTGCAGTCTCAAACTAAAAAGCAGAAAGTCACATCCTCACATTCCATCTAAATTATATTAAAACAATGTAATATTGGGTTGGTAAGAAGACGGTCCTGTCCTAATAGTACTCACAATCACCAGTTAAAGAAACAGATCTTAAAATGTTTAAAGAAAACTTTGCTAGCATTCTGTCTGATGAGGAATCACTGATCAACAGTTGTGACTCTATTTACAGAAACAAATATTGCAGAAGAGCGGAGGTCAAGGAACACCAGTCTCTTAACAGGGAAACATCCACTGGTGGTGAAGGCATATCTGAAGGCAAAATATGCATGGGATGTGAGGTTTATCTGTTGGTGGAATGGGAGAATGAATGTAAAAATTTAAAGCACAAAGTTGAATTACTAAGAGGAAAAAAAAGTATGTAAAAACATTGATTGCGAAAAAAAGTAATCGGTAATAATTGGTGAGTCTTAATCAACCTCTACCATGTAAGCCCAGCTGAATGTACCTGGGTATTGTATAAAATTTGATGTACGGATAGGAAGACCATTACAGCACCTTCCCTGATTACTAGAAAGGGCAGTACAGAAAAGGCCCAGTGAAACTATAGCTGCCCTTAGGTTATCTCAATGTGAAATACTGAAGGTTATTGGATTTGCTTGGCAGCCAGGAGGGGTGAGTAGCCTTAAAATAAATAAATAAATAAATAAAAAGACTCCCAAGGAGCATATTGGAAACTGGTTTGCGTGGACTTGGATTCAGAGTTGGAATACTGGATGCTACTAACATAGAGGTAGCGGCAAAAAAAAACTAAGTTATGTTACAGCTGAAATACAAGAAGTGGGAAAGCCCATCAGTGCATCCTTGTCAAAATTAGGAATGAGGAAACAATTATTTTCTAAAGTATTGCCAGCATGGCAACAGTAAGGGGAAAAGGGTTTGTTACTTTTACCAGGGACTGTGGAAACAATAAAAGAAAATATGTCCTTAGCATTAGCTTGTACACAGGCCCCGAAAATAAGTTAGCAATTGGCCATCCAAGTGATTTAGGAAGGCATGCAAGGAAATTTGCCTTTGGAAATAAAAAGTTGTTGTTCGAAAATGTTACAGAAGAGGAGAGACAACTAATGACCTGGTTTAAATTGGTAAAGTTTACACTGAATAAAGACCAAATGCTTCTATGAGCATACTTAATAACTATGCACCCCATTGTCACTATTGATATATATTCGGTGGTACTGTAGGAATTCAGTTAATAAAATATTTGGTTATGTATTCTGCTGATCATCATTCCTGGGCATATAAAGAACATCAACAATGGAAAACTACCGACATGTTTCAGTGTGTGGCGCATAGAAATTTGGGATGTGTGGGGATGATTGAAATTTACAAGAAAGAGATGAATGTTTTTATGTTAAAGACAAAGGAACCCGATTTTCTGATATATTCACTGAACAAAAGTCAGCTGTTGTGTATGCTTGAAGAGGATGTGTTTATATTAACTGTCATTGTCCAGTGGTGGTAGTACTTTATTATATTGTATTTTATGATTTATTTAGTTAATAGATGTTTTTGCAATATTACAAAGATTAAAAGTTGTGATTTTGAATACTATATCTGACCGGACTGTAAACTACTTGAAATTTAAACCACAGTTGTATCATAATGTAATGTCTGTAACCTTAGGCATGACAAAAAAGTGTTGGTCCATCTTATGTTACATTCACATTTACAATATATTGCACAGACAAGAGAACAAACATATATTGAAGTACATGTTAATATAGAAATCACTCATGTACTAAAAACTATTGCAGATGCAAGACAGCACTCTTGATGGGAAACACTATTAGGGTGGTTATCTTCTGTAACTGATGTGCTAAATATAATGGTTCACCCCATAATGATGATCATTGGAATCCACTTGGCTTTAGCAGTGAGCATAATAGTCTTGGCTTGCTGGATGAAGATAACTGTTTGGAGAATACAAGAAGGTGGCATACAAAATCAAATAAGGTCCTTGTTAATTATACCCAGGAAGCAAGCCCAAGCTCATCAGGTCTGAGTATTGGACTCCTGTAATAGTAATAATGGCTTTGGTAAAAGCATCATTAAGGAGGGCACTGTAAGATCTAAGGGCTTCTTCTGAAGCCACATTAGGATAGAGACAGCCATAAGCTAAAAAGCAGGAAGTCACATCTTCACATTCCATCTAAATTACATTAAAACAATGTAATATTGGGCTTTTAAGAAGGCATGCCTATCATAATAGTACCCACCATCATCAGATAAAAAAACAGATCTTAAACGCTTTAAAGAAAACTTAGATAATGTTCTGCCTGACAAGGAATCACTTATCAACAATTGTGATTGTGAAATCTGTACATCTGTATTGTTTTGCCTTTATGGTCCCTACTTCTCTATTGTTTATCTGTATGGTTTCTGTCTCATTCTTTGATAGTTGATTTAAACCTTGCAAAATTAGTAATGTAACGGACAGAAACAAAGTTGGTGGGGTATTATTGGGCAAAGCATTGTTTCACAATATATTAGGATTCAGAGAATTATTTTATAATGCTTTAGTAAAATGATTTGTTAAGGTCTAGCTAAGCAGAACTCAAGTTTCACTACATAAACTGGGGTCCATAAGCAAGTTTTTTGGAATCTAACTCCAGGATGCAGCCCAAGATCAGAGCTGCAAGACCTCAACATTCTGCCAACTGTATCGGGCAGAAGCTGGAGTCCCCAGACAACCTGATCCTGCTTGGCCACCAGAAAAAGTTAATCAGCCTTATTGGTAGTGGTGAGCATTCTATGCTTAGCATATGTATTCTGTTTTGGTAACTGTTAATAAATAGAGCTTAAGGATATTACTATTAAAGGCTCTTTCACCAGGAAAAGACCCCACAAACTTGCAGAAGGTTATACCCTGAGCCTTTGGAATTAGGTAAGGGTGGGCTTTTTAATTAACCAGGTTACGCCCTGTTGTATCAAGCAGGCAAGGTACTAACAAGCTTCAACAGGACTTTATTTTTACAGTGGAAACCTCTTTACCAAGCTGCTGCTGCACCCTCTGTAACTCTCACTCAGCCTCCTCAGCTCCTCCCCGCTCCTTCCTGTTTCCTGTCCTTTCAGACTCCCAACAGTCAGTGCTCCCAGTTCTAATAATACAAGCATATCTGAACACCACACTCTCTGAGCTCTAGGAATGGGGTAAGGGTAAGTGCCTTTTGCCTGGAGCCGTAGGAACCAGGAAAGAGTGTGGGGGTGCCTACATTAACCAGGTTATGCCTTGAGCTCACAGAAGGATAAAAGTGAGTGCCCGAGAATGAACAGGTAATAAACCCAAGAGATCTGAATGAGCTGACACCAGAGATGTAAGCTTCTCATTACGCTGGCCAACAAAGTTCTTTATACAACCTTAATAGTGGCCTGCAGAGAAAAGAAATGGGGGGCTTGTATCCTTTTTCATCTTTTATCATTTACAAGGAGACCCCGAAAGGTGTTTTTGTTTGTGTGTTCCATAAAATACATTTTGTCAAATCTCCAATCCCCTCTGCTCCCCATTTCCTGAGAAAGGTGCTCAAACTTAACTCTTTCTAGGCAGGCAGCTAAATGACAACATTTCCCAGGACAACCTGGGGGATTCCAATCTACTAAAGCCAATATTGTGTGTTCCTTCTCCACTAATCTAGGAGATTTTAAAACTCCAGCACTCAATAGTTTTAACTTGCAAGTAATTCTAGCAGAATATCAAGTGTGAATATAATTATAGACTCAGAATATTACTGCTTCTATTGTGCTGGAACTGTTCCATGCTCCTTGTTCAGATAAGATAGAACAGTTCAATGTGAATACATCTTGAATTAATACCATCAACAGATAATGAAAGGGGCTGAATGGAAAATCACTATCAAGGTAAAAGTGCTCGAGAACTAAAGAAAATGCATGCCTGGGAGAGCCAAGTACAGTTTTAGCAATGCCCATAGTGAAAACATGAAACTGTAAAACACAGGGGTGGAGGGTGAAAAACATTTTTAAAATGGAAATGTAAGTAGTTCCAATTATACACACATACGAGTTTCCTTCCCACACCCTCCCTGTATGTGTTTTAAAGGGATAGCCTCTGGTAGTTAATACACCTATTAAAATGTTTCCAAATCCAACATGAATGGAAACATTTTTATTAATGATTAAAGCTTTAATCAATAAAGAACAGCTGTGTGAATGTAACCATTATGATGCAGTGTTTGAAACCTAAAGGAGATACAGCATTTTACTAGTATTTTATGTAAGTAAATACAGGGCATGGGCTATCTTCCTGGGAAGGTGACTGATACATTTTAGGTGCTACCTCACGATAAATACTAGTAGTAGTAGTAGTATGTTGGCTCCTGTTGGCTACGGTTTCCTGCTAGGACTACCAGTGTAAGTGAAAATAGGTGTTTAAGACTAGCTCTTATGGTTGCAAAGATAACCTTCAAAATGTGAGCTGCATGTAAAATGCATGTACCCTTCCTGAGGCTGCAAACAGCTCCAAGTGAAATGTGGACTACCCCATTCACTGAAGGAGATGCTAACGCTGAAATTTAAGAGTGAAAAATTAATGGCAACATTACTAATCACCCTGCCAATCATTTTAAAAGAAACATCCTGTTAATATCCTTATCCGATATTATTGGATATAGTGACTGAGATTGGGGCAAGGAACCATGGGAAATCTAGCTGCTGTCAAGGTTTGGGAGAGGAGTCACGAGACAGAGGGGGAAGCAGCATTCAAATTCTCTTCCCACCAAGTTTTAAGTCACATTAAACAAGAAAAAGAAAGAATGGATGCATTTAAGGCTCAACAAAATGCCCACCCACTCACCTGAATGGAAAGCTGCTTCCCCTCCCCCGCATCAGTGTTACATGCCTTATTCACATGCACAGATGCCCAGGACAAGCCATGAACTGGCCCTAAAGTCCTGTACTATGTGTAGAGAAATACATGTCAATTACATTTTTCTTTCTCCTCAGGAGCATCACAGTGTTCTCTTAAAGTGGACTTCCTGCTGTGCAGAAGGTGGAGCCTCAGTGGAAACAATCTGCTACGTGGCAGTCTTGTCCTTGTTACAGGCTTCTCTCTAGCACTGAAGAGCAGATCATTGCCTCAAGGACTGTTTACAGGTATGAGTTTTAGATTTGTAGCCCACCAGCAACAACTTCTCAGTTCATTGTTCGCTCCCAGTTTTGAGGTCCTGTTTAAAGCTATAAAGCTTGCTAGACAGATCACATCCATTCCAAAGTGATGAAATTAAGGATACAGGAGACATTTCAACTAGTGAATTTGCTATGGAATCTTCAGTTAATCTACTTAGAATGATGACCCTCCTTTAAAAAACAAAAGTAATCTATACATAGACTCATAGACTCTAGGACTGGAAGGGACCTCGAGAGGTCATCGAGTCCAATCCCCTGCCCTCATGGCAGGACCATGGCAGGACCATTAATAACTACTTTCTGAGTATGGTTATCGAGCCAATTATGCACCCACCTTATAGTAACCCCATCTAAATTGTATTTGCCTAGTTTATCGATAAGGATATCATGCGAGACCGTATCAAATGCCTTACCAAAGTCTAGGTATACCACATCCACCGCTTCTCCCTTATCCACAAGACTCATTATCCTATCAAAGAAAGCTATCAAATTGGTTTTACACGATTTGTTCTTTACAAATCCATGCTGGCTATTCCCTATCACCTCACCACCTTCCAAGTGTTTGCAGATGATTTCTTTAATTACTTGCTCCATTATCTTCCCTGCCACAGAAGTTAAACTAACTGGTCTGTAGTTTCCTGGGTTATAGACTCATATATAGACTCTAGGACTGGAAGGGACCTCGAGAGGTCATCGAGTCCAGTCCCCTGCCCTCATGGCAGGACCAAATACTGTCTAGACCATCCCTAATAGACATTTATCTAACCTACTCTTAAATATCTCCAGAGATGGAGATTCCACAACCTCCCTAGGCAATTTATTCCAGTGTTTAACTACCCTGACAGTTAGGAACTTTTTCCTAATGTCCAACCTAAATCTACCTTGCTGCAGTTTAAGCCCATTGCTTCTTGTTCTATCATTGGAGGCTAAGGTGAACAAGTTTTCTCCCTCCTCCTGATGACACCCTTTTAGATACCTGAAAACTGCTATCAGGTCCCCTCTCAGTCTTCTCTTTTCCAAACTAAACAAACCCAATTCCTTCAGCCTTCCTTCATAGGTCATGTTCTCAAGACCTTTAATCATTCTTGTTGCTCTTCTCTGGACCCTCTCCAATTTCTCCACATCTTTCTTGAAATGCGGTGCCCAGAACTGGACACAATACTCCAGCTGAGGCCTAACCAGTGCAGAGTAAAGCGGAAGAATGACTTCTCATGTCTTGTTTACAACACACCTGTTAATGCATCCCAGAATCATGTTTGCTTTTTTTGCAACAGTATCACACTGTTGACTCATATTAAGCTTGTGGTCTACTATGACCCCTAGATATCTTTCTGCCATACTCCTTCCTAGACAGTCTCTTCCCATTCTGTATATGTGAAACAGATTGTTCCTTCCTAGGTGGAGCACTTTGCATTTATCTTTATTGAACTTCATCCTGTTTACCTCAGACCATTTCTCCAATTTGTCCAGATCATTTTGAATTTTGACCCTGTCCTCCAAAGCAGTTGCAATCCCTCCCAGTTTGGTGTCGTCCGCAAACTTAATAAGCGTACTTTCTATGCCAACATCTAAATCGTTGATGAAGATATTGAACAGAACCGGTCCCAAAACAGACCGCTGCGGAACCCCACTTGTTATACCTATCCAGCAGGATTGGGAGCCATTAACAACTACTCTCTAAGTACGGTTATCCAGCCAGTTATGCACCCGCCTTATAGTAGCCCCATCTAAATTGTACTTTCCTAGTTTATCTATAAGAATATCATGTGAGACTGCATCAAATGCCTTACTAAAGTCTAGGTATATCACATCCACCGCTTCTCCCTTATCCACAAGGCTCATTATCCTATCAAAGAACGCTATCAGATTAGTTTGACACGATTTGTTCTTTACAAATCCATGCTGGCTATTCCCTATCACCTTACCACCTTCCAAGTGTTTGCAGATGATTTCTTTGATTACCTGCTCCATTATTTTCCCTGGCACAGAAGTTAAACTAACTGGTCTGTAGTTTCCTGGGTTGTTTTTATTTCCCTTTTTATAGATGGGCACTATATTGCCCCCTTCCAGTCTTCTGGAATCTCCCCCGTCTCCCATGATTTCCCAAAGATAATAGCTAGAGGCTCAGATACCTCTTCTATTAACTCCTTGAGTATTCTAGGATGCATTTCATCAGGCCCTGGTGACTTGCAGGCATCTAACTTTTCTAAGTGATTTTTTACTTGCTCTTTTCTTATTTTCTCTTCTAACCTACCCTCTTCCCGTAAGCATTCACTATACTAGACATTCCTTCAGACTTCTCAGTGAAGACTGAAACAAAGAAGTCATTAAGCATCTCTGCCATTTCCAAGCCTCCCGTTACTGTTTCCCCCTCCTCATTGAGCAGTGGGCCTACCCTGTCCTTAGTATTCCTCTTGCTTCTAATGTATTGATAAAAAGTCTTCTTGTTTCCCTTTATTCCCATAGCTAGTTTGAGTTCATTTTGTGCCTTTGCTTTTCTAATCTTGCCTCTGCATTCCTGTGTTATTTGCCTATATTCATCCTTCGTGATCTGACCTAGTTTCCATTTTTTATATGACGCCTTTTATTTTGTAGGTCACGCAAGATCTCAAGGGTAAGCCAAGGTGGTCTTTTGCCACATTTTCTATCTTTCCTAACCATCGGAATAACTTGCTGTTGGGCCCTTAATAGCGTCCCTTTGAAAAACTGCCAACTTTCCTCAGTTGTTTTTTCCCCTCAGTCTTAATTCCCATGGGACCTTACCTATCAGTTCTCTGAGCTTACCAAAATCCGCCTTCCTGAAATCCATTGTCTCTATTTTGCTGTACTCCCTTCTACCCTTCCTTAGAATTGCAAATTCTATGATTTCATGATCACTTTCACCCAAGCTTCCTTCTACTTTCAAATCCTCAACAAGTTCCTCCCTATTTGTTAAAATCAAGTCTAGAACAGCTTCCCCTCTAGTAGCTTTTTTCAACTTTCTGAAATAAAAAGTTGTCTGCAATGCAGTCCAGGAACTTATTGGATAGTCTGTGCCCCGCAGTGTTATTTCCCAACATATATCTGGATAGTTGAAGTCCCCCCATCACCACCAAATCTTGGGCTTTGGATGATTTTGTTAGTTGTTTGAAAAAAGCCTCATCCACCTCTTCCACCTGATTAGGTGGCCTGTAGTAGACTCCCAGCACGACATCACCTGTGTTTTTTACCCCTTTTAGCCTAACCCAGAGACTCTCCACACTTCCATCTCCTATGTCCATCTCCACCTCAGTCCAAGTGTGTACATTTTTAATATATAAGGCAACACCTCCTCCCTTTTTCCCCGTCTATCCTTCCTGAGCAAACTATACCCATCCACACCAACATTCCAGTCGTGTGTATTATCCCACCAAGTTTCAGTAATGCCAATAATGTCATAGTTCTATTTATTTATTAGCACTTCCAGTTCTTCCTGCTTATTACTCATACTTCTTGCATTTGTATATAGGCATCTAAGATACTGGTTTGATCTTGCCTTCCAGCTTCGCCCAGACCCTCCTTCCTCTCTGCCATTATAGCCCGTGCTCCCTCCTGTTTCCAACCCATCTCCCAGGTCTTGTTCCCCACTTACCTGTGGGCTTTGCTCACCTGTCCCCGTCGAACCTAATTTAAAGCCTTCCTTACTAGGTTAGCCAGTCTGTGTGAAAATAAGGCCTTTCCCCTCTTCGAAAGGTGAACGCCATCTGTTCCTAGCAGTCCTTCCTTGAATAGCATCCCATGGTCGAGGATTACCTGCTCCATTATCTTCCCTGGCACAGAAGTTAAATTAACTGGTCTGTAGTTTCCTGGGTTGTTTTTATTTCCCTTTTTATAGATGGGCACTATATTTGCCCTTTTCCAGTCTTCTGGAATCTCTCCCGTCTCCCATGACTTTCCAAAGATAATAGCTAGAGGCTCAGATACCGCCTCTTTTAACTCCTTGAGTATTCTTGGATACATTTCATCAGGCTCTGGTGACTTGCAGGCATCTAACTTTTCTAAGTGATTTTTAACTTGCTCTTTTTTTATTTTATCTTCTAAACCTACTCCCTTCCCATAAGCATTCACTATGTTAGACATTCCTTCAGACTTCTCAGTGAAGACCGAAACAAAGAAGTCATTAAGCATCTCTGCCATTTCCAAGTTTCCTGTTATTGTTTCTCCCTCTTCACTGAGCAATGGGCCTACCCTGTCCTTGGTCTTCCTCTTGCTTCTAATGTATTGATAAAAAGTCTTCTTGTTTCACTTTATTCCCGTAGCTAGTTTGAGCTCATTTTGTGCCTTTGCCTTTCTAATCTTTCGCCTGTATTCCTGTGTTGTTTGCCTATATTCATCCTTTGTAATCTGACCTAGTTTCCATTTTTTATATGACGCCTTTTTATTTTGTAGGTCATGCAAGATCTCGTGGTTAAGCCAAAGTGGTCTTTTGCCACATTTTCTATCTTTCTTACCCATCAGAATAGCTTGCTTTTGGGCCCTGAAGAGAACAGAACTCAGTAAAAATTGTACCTTTATCTTGCTGGCACAATGGTTCTAGGATAGATTATTAGCTAATGTAGACTAAGCATTTTCAAGACTTGTCTTTATTGTCACTTGGACTATTTATAACACACCTAACACTATGCTAGTACTATAAGAATAAAATTCATTATTGTGAATCATAATTAATCATACCCTCCCTAAACTGCTGGGTAGATTGAATCATCAGGTGAGGATGCTGAACAATTCATTATGAATAATGTTCATTGTGAATTTAGCTCCCTCTTTGCTGGTGAATTGTTTGTAGACTAGTCTTCATTTTCTTCAGCTGAACTTATTTCAAAATATTCATCAAATAGTTCAGAGGGATACATTTTCAACCTCTGGATTGCTTCAGCTTGTTTTTCACTTCTGTTATATGGTTGGTCAGCTAAGTCACATGGTATTGTTTCTACTCCCGAACTCTGAGTGATACACTTTTCAGTATGAATGTTCAAGGGAAGAATAATTTCTTCTGAGGTTTGTAACATTTAGAATTTGCAACAATTTTCTCCAAATACTTGAGTAATAGAAACCATTATGAGCAGTAATAAAGATCAATACAAACTGAAATGAAATGAACTCTGCACTTCTGGGGTTCAGATTTTAGTTTTGATTGTTCAACCTGTTCTATCCATCAGTGGCTGAAATCACCCAAGTGCTAGTTGATAAAGTTTGTTAAGCTCTCTAATCTCAGCAATGCAATGTAAATCAATGTGCTTGTCATACTGTATCATCTCTAACAAGAAATACAATAGCCTGCTTTGTATTTTCAGAGACATAGCTGCTATTTGGCTCCTAAGCTGAGCCAGTGAGTGTAACCAGGCAGTGAACAGCAGGAATTCTGCAATGAACACACTTCAAATTATTCCAACAAAGAGCAGCAACCCTTTTCAAGAGACTTTGTTTTTCTTGCTGAAGTCAATCTGTAGGGAAATGTTTGCTGGATTAAGTGACTAGATTAATAACCTTTACCGAAAAGGGGATTCCTGTTGCCAGAGTGAGCCCTCTATAAAGAAAAAAAATGAATTGATAAAGGAGTGTTGTCTTAGAAGAACTTGATTGCAGACACAGGGAATGACATTAGTGCTCACAAAGCAGCCGAGTACTGCAGGCTACCAATATCTGACAGGCTAGACAAAGCAGACATAAAAGTGCATTAAGAGTTCATTTCCATCAAGCAGGTGAAGAGTGTTCTCTATGACTCAAGGCAGAGCAGGCAAAGCCTACCCTGGGGATCCCCCACAGAAGACAGACCTGCTAAATCCACAGCATTTTAGGATTTCCCATGGGAAAACATCCATATGCTAAATCTATGGAGAAAGCAGTAATCTTTTGTGAAACCTATCTGCAAACTTAGAGCATGTGGATTTGCCCTAAAAACATAGATTTAAATAAAAATACAAGTGTAAAAATCACTTCCAAGAGTGTAGGCCAACTCAGTTCATTAGCAGAGCCCTTTGCTCTCCTCAGATCAAAGCTGAAGCCAAGTAGTAAATAATCCTGCCAGAGGAATCACCAGAAACAGATAGGGGAAAGGGTGTCTTCAGTGAAAGGACCATTTTCTCCAATCAGTCAGCAGGTTGTTAAAGAACAGGGCTCACTAAGGCTACGTCTTCACTACCGGCCATATCGGCCGGTAGCAATCGATTTCTTGGGGATCGATATATTGCGTCTTATCTAGGCACGATATATTGATCCCCAAACGAGCTCCTGTTGACTCTGGAACTCCACCAATGCGAACAGCAGTAGCGGAGTCGACAGGGGGAGCTGCGGACATCTATCCCGCGCTGTGAGGATGGTAGGTAACTTGATCTAAGATACTTTGACTTCAGCTACGCTATTCACGTAGCTGAAGTTGCATATCTTAGATCGATTTCCCCCTAATGTAGACCAGCCCAAAGTGATGACAGCTTTAGAAACCAATTGTTTGCTAGCTTTGCGCACAGAAAAAAATCAATCCAGCAAAAGTGCCTTGTTGCTGTCTTCAGTTTGACAGTTGTTAGTTTCATTTAAAATCACACCATAAAGGAGGAAGTTTTTTAGTTAAATCTCTGATCAAGAAGATCTGCAACCAAAACAGAAGCAGAGGGTGGTCAGAACACCACCTCTCTACTTCATGGCTGTCCTTTTAGCAGAACAAATACATTCAGTATAAAACCCCTATCACCAAACTCTGGGCTTGTTTTCCTTTGATCATCTACCTAGCAAGCCACTTCAAAGTCAAGAAAGATTCTTGTTTGGCCTTCAGTGTCAGTGTTTAGAAATTAAGGTTGCACCACAGTAATACTCTAAAAGTGAAAGCAGCTGTAAAATTCCACTAAGCATCTGATGTGCTCACTTATACCACCCACTTGGCTTGTCTCCCTTTATTCAATACAAATTGACAATTTGTTTTCAAGAACGCAACCCAGCTCTCTATATAAACATACCACATTGGTCTGTGATCTTTTTTGACTGCATAGGTAAAAGCAAGCTTGAGTCAGGTCAGTACTTGAATGGGAGACCTCCAAAGAATGTGTTAAGAAATGGTGATGGTGGTACAATAGCCAACATTTTTCCCTTCGGACTCAGTATGGTTGAGGTTGGTCCATTAAAAAAATATGGCAAAGGATGGCACTGAGACTTAGGTTCTAGTCCCAGATTTGTCACTGACCTCATACATAACCTTGGACAAGTCATTTGACTTCTGTCCCTCTATTTGCCCATCTATACAATGGGGATAATGGTACTTACCTTCATTTGTAAGGGTTTTTGAGATCTACTGATAAAAAGAGCTATGTAAGCATTAAGGGCCACAATACTAGATTTTAAAACATGTTCTGAAAAAACAATTTGAAAATCATGCCAAGTCTGTTTATCTCATGTTAATCAATGGCATTTCCCTCTTCCCTGACAGGTTACAGTTGGATACTTTCTCATATAGAAATGTAATCTGGCTTCCATTAATGAAAAACATCTTATGTTTCTGGTAGATACATCTACAACATGAGAAACGATTGTTTTTCTGATTAAGCAGCATAAGTGCGTGAAGTGAACTAGAATAGATGTAAAACAATTGACTGATATGGAGCCAAGCAAAGTCAATTTTTCAAATTTCTAACCATTTTCTCAGAGTCAGTTTTGGTTTTGCTGCCAGATGAATGTTCTTCTAGCTCTGTTTCTGAGGCTCAATAGGGACATCTTGTGGCTAGATAGACAATACAGAAGTTAGTGTAACCAGTCTTAATGGATGTCCTCAGACAAATCCAACTTTGTTTTTCATATGTAAAAGTGCTAGTTTGAATACAAGATGAAATAGATGCATTCACATTGATCACACATATACTGTATACTTTTCTGATAACAAGCAGAGTATGTACTTTGTATTTCCAATTGTTTTATTTTATCAAAACCTGCTAAAATGGTCCCCGAACTAGCTCCTTTATCAACAAACCCAGTCTTGCACTGATGTGGTGTTTAGCAGCAACCAGATTCAGTAAGACTGAAATGAGCAGAAAGTCAGCTTCCTGCCTCACATACATAACTATCAATTTGGTAGATAGCTATTTTAGCAGATTGCTCATATCATACATCAATGTTTTAAATGAAACCATGATAAAATATTTCAACCTACCCTAAGTATTCTTGGAGTGTGTGTAGGGAGTGCTGAAGACAAAAAAAGAAAATTGAAAACTGTTGAAGCAATTTATTGATCCTTGACTAGTTGGTAAATAATCGTTTGGATGACATACTGATTTAGTTTTCACATACACACAGGCAAATTAGCCAAGTATTTTAAGGTCATCATCTAGCATATAAATATATAGTGAAAATAAAATTGTCCCACGCATCACACACTGCATGGCACAATGCTGTTAAAGTGTTATAATCAGAGGCTTATCCTCTCTTTGATTTTACCCTATCCAGCATCTACCTCTGTTTTTCCATTTCCAATCTCAGTCATTTTCTTCCAATCATCATCAATAACGGTTGACCCTGAGGCCAAAGTCACCACTATGCAGGATGTATTTAAAAATACATATCCATTGAATCTTATGTAGAAGAACTATAAAAGCAATGCAAGACTAAAGTCCCCACATGCTAGGATACAAAAGCCTTTTGAACCATCTTGCAGCATAACTTCTAAACCACTAACATTAAACACCTGCCTGCTAGGCAAGGTGGGGCACTTCCTAATGAGGCTCTAGCCTACCATCTTTTGATCCCTAATCCCTTTAGAATGCATTGACATGGCTAACTCAGGGAGAACAGGGGTTTAAAAAGCCAGTTCTTAAGTGCCCAGCGGAGCTAGTCAACAGTAGCAGCAAACAGGGTAGTTTTGCGACAGAGTACAGAAAAAGTGTGAGAGCCAGATACACCTAACAAACATTCTCTAAACTTAGACGAGCAAACATTCCCATCTCACACATCAAAAATCCTGTCAATGTAAAAAGAATGCAAGCAGAAGTCCAGCAGCAGAGTGGGAGCTATCCAGTTTATGACACTGAATGCTGCATGTATGATTACCTGCCTGATGGGCAGGAGGTGTACATGTTCATTCAGTGCAAGCAACTCATGTCCCTGAGACCAAGTAACAGATCTTGAGACAAAAAAGAGTGCTGGAACAGGAGGAGCGAAGGGAGACAACAAAGTAGATAGAGGCAGCTTTCCAAAACACATTAGAATGGTCCCACAGCCAGTCTGACAGCCTTTGTGCTGCTGAGGGTGAAAGCCTCAGGGAAGGAGAACATCAAGCTGGAGTGGAGGAGAACAACCCCATGGTTGGGATGCTCCTTCCAGATGATGTCCAGGTATCCTCTCACACTGAAGATACCCCTTCTGGGGAGGGAACTCCTGTTATTAGAAAGAGACAAGTAATGGGATATTCAGTTATTAGAAATATAAATAACTGGGTTTGTGATGACCAGGAGAACTGCGTGGTGAACGACCTGCCAGTTGCAGACCTCTTGAGACATCTATATAGAAGTGTGTGCAGTACTGGGAAGGAGCTGATGGTGAAGGTACATGTAGGTACCAGTGTCATATGACAAGGTAGAAAAGAAGTCCCCAAGGCTGCTAGGAAAGGGATTAAAATCTGGGACCTCAGTGGGAGCTTTCTCTGAAATGCTGGGCCACTTAGAGAGGCAGAACTGCAGAGTCTCAATGTATGGATGAGATGACATTGTTTGCAGGAGGGATTTAGGTTTATTAGGAACTGGAATCTTTTGGGAAAGGAGGAGCTTATATAGGAAGGATGACTTCACCTAAACCAAAACAGAACCAAGTTGCTGACATGTCAAATTTAAAAGGTCATAGAGGAGTTTTTAAATTAAAGGCTGAAGAAAAGCCGACTGGTGCAAAGGATCATGCGATTTGGACAGAGACATCCCCTAGGGGAAGATTTATAAAGGGGATATTCTATATCCTAGTAAAGAAAAGAGAATAGAAGTTGGAAAAGTACAAATAAGAACTGAAGAGAAAGACAGTCAAATGAAAGAGTCCCATTTAATTACATTTTATGAAGGCAGAAAATTAAATATGGATAAATTATGACAGTGCTTGCATACAAATGCAAGAAGTCTAAATACCAAGATGGGTGATCTTGAGTGCCAGGTATTAAATGATGATATTATATAATAGGCATCATAGAAGCTTGATGGAATCATGGCAATCAATGGAACAATGTAGTACTATCATCAAACTATATAGGAACGACAGAATGGGTCATGCTGGTGCAGGATTGGTACTATATGTGAAAAAAATAACAGTTAAATGTAGTAACAATCTTAAATTAATAAAACAGCACCAAAGAATCTCTATGGATAGATATTCTATGTTTGGATAATAAGTATAGGAACATAAGAACGGCCATACTGGGTCAGACCAAAGGTCCATCCAGCCCAGTATCTTGTCCACCAATAGTGACCAATGCCAGGTGCCCCAGAGGGAGTGAACCTAACAGGCAATGATCCAGTGATCTCTGTCCTGCCATCCATCTCCACCCTCTGAGAAACAGAGGCTAGAGACACCATTTCTTACTCATCCTGGATAATAGCCATTAATGGACTTAACCTCCATGAATTTATCCAGTTCTCTTTTAAACCCTGTTATAGTCCTAGCCTTCACAACCTCCTCAGGCAAGGAGTTCCACAAGTTGACTGTGCGTTGTGTGAAGAACTTCCTTTTATTTGTTTTAAACCTGCTGCCCATTAATTTCATTTGGTGGCCCGTAGTTCTTATATTATGGGAACAATTACATAACTTTTCCTTATTCACTTTCTCCACATCACTCATGATTTTATGTACCTCTATCATATCTCCCCTTAGTCTCCTCTTTTCCAAGATGAATAGTCCTAGCCTCTTTAATCTCTCCTCATATGGGACCCGCTTCTCTGAACATTTTCTAATGCCAGTGTATCTTTTTTGAGATGAGTAGACCATATCTGTATGCAGTATGCAAAATGTGGGCATACCATGGATTTATATAAGGGCAATAAGATAATCTCCGTCTTATTCTCTATCCCCTTTTTAATGATTCCTAACATCCTGTTTGCTTTTTTGACTGCTGCTGCACACTGTGTGGATGGTTTCAGAGAACTACTCAGGATGACTCAAAGATCTTTTTCCTGATTAGCTGTAGCTAAAGTAGCCCCCATCATATTAAACTGTTATATGTAACCTATTGCTTAAATCAGCCCTGTATCAGATGATTGATGGATAGCTAATATAACCTGGATTTTTAAAAAATGGTCCAGTGGTGATCCGGGGAAGTAGAGGCTGATAAACCTAACTTAAGTACTAGGCAAATTGGTGGAAATTATAGTAAAGAACAGAATTATCAGGCCAGTGAACATGATATGTTTGGGAAGAGTCAAAAAAACTTTTGTAATGGGAAATCATGCCTCACTGATTTATTAGAATTCTTTTATGGTATCAACAAACATGTGGACAAGGGTGATCATGTGGTTATGATGTACTTGGACTTTCAGAAAGTCTTTAACAAGGTCTCTCACACGAAGTAAGTAGTCATGGGATAAGAGGAAAAGTCCTCATGAATCAGTAATGGGTTAAGAGATAGGAAACAAAGGAGAGGAATAAATATCAGAATCCCCCAAGGATCTGTACTGGTACCAGTTCTGTTCAACATATTAAAAAATGATCTGCAAAAAAGTGATTTGCCAGTGACGTAGCAAAATTTGCAGAGGATACTGAGTTACTCAAGAAAATTAAGTCTGAAGCAGACTGCAACGAGTTACAAAGGGATCTAAAAAAAACTGAGAGATTGGGCAACAAGATGGCAGATGAAATTCAACGTTGACAAATGCATAGAGCCCTGTGCAGATACAAATTTATATCCGTGGATGCGAATATCTGCAGATATAAATTGGTGTCTGTAGCGAGGCGGTGTGGCTCCCCTCCCCCTCAGGGAGGGTCAAGCCCCGTCAGTCATCCATGGGGGCGGGGCCACTGGGCAGAAGTCCTGCCCCTCAAAGGGTCAGGCGGCGACCCGGAAGAATAAAAGCCGGGCCCCAGCCTTCAGTTGCGGCTTGGCCACCGGCAGAAGCAGATGTGCCCGCCGCCGCTCGTGACTGGGAGGCTGCCCAAGCCAGAGGTCGAGACCAGGACCTGCCAGAGCTGCCCCGCCCCTACTACAACGCAGAGCTGCCTCGCCCCTACTATGACGAGGAGCTGCCAGAGCTGCCTCGACCCTGCTACGACAAGGGGCTTCCAGAACTGCCTCGCCCCTACTACGGCCCCGAGGAGCCCCCAGACCAGGCATGGCCCGAATTCCCCGAAACCCTACCGGACTTGCCGCCCCGCCCGGATTGGGAGGAACCGATGGTCCTGGACATCTCCGGAACAGAGGCCCCGGACCAGGTAGGAATAGAGGGGGAATTAGGAAGTAGCCCAGGGGCAGCTCACTCCAGTCAGGCTGCAGAGCTACCGTTGCCCATGTCAGTGTGTTGCGGTCAGGACCCCACTGACCACCAGTAGCAGTGAGAACCGCTACCAGGGCCCCGGGCTGGAACGCAGAGGAGTGGGTGGGCCTGCATTCCCCCTGCCACCCGTAACCGGGTGGCAGATTCCCCCGTCTCCCCTGTCGGAGAGGCCTGTAACTGTTTAAACTGTGTTTGGTGCCCCACCCGAGCCAAGGGCTGGGCCCCCTCTGACTTTGCCACTGCTCTGCCCTGCTCCAAAGGGCCAGGGCTGGTTAAACTGTGTTTGGTGCCCGCCCGAACCAAGGGCTGGGCCCCCTCTGACTTTGTCACTGCTCTGACCTGCCGAACAGGCCAGAGCAGGTTGTAATTGCAGGGAAGACCTAGAGGCTGGTGTGGCTCCCCTCCCCCTCAGGGAGGGTCGAGCCCCAGCGGAACTCGTCTACAACTGGCACCTGACCAGGGATCTTCTGAACCCGGGCCCCTGTGAGAAGGGGCTCGTAGAAGGACCCTAGTGCATCCGGTGTCCCCAGGGCAGGGACCATGGATGTCGAATGGCTAGTCCAGCTGCTGACTGAGAGCCAGGAGCGGCAGCAGGTGGCGCAACTGCTGCAGCAGCAACAGCAGCAGGCTGCTCATCTCAAGCAGCAGCAACAGTGAGATGCTGCCCACGTCCAGCAGCAACGACAGCAACATGCCGCTCAGTTGGAGCGCCAGCAACAACTCATCCAGCAACTCGGGGCCCAGCTACAGACTCTTCTCGGGGCCGCCGCCCGAGTCCCCGAAGGGGCTACGGGGGAGGACTTCGCGGGACCCCGGCCACCGGTGCCCCTGAGCCTGACCAAGATGGGCCCGGGGGATGGCCCTGAGGCCTTCTTGGTCACCTTTGAGTGCGTGGCCCTGGTCGCTGGATGGGCCCGAGCCCAATAGGCCACCCTTCTGGCCCCGGATTTAACCGGGCCCACCCAGCTGGCCTACTGTGGGTTGGCCACGGAGGACGCCAAGGACTATGATCGGGTGAAGGCCGCAATCCTCGATGCCTTGGATGTCAGCCCCAACACCTTCCGACAACGGTTCCGGGGCCAGACCTATCCTACCGGCGCCCGTCCCTGCTTAATTGCACAAGGCCTGAAAGAAGCCTGCCGCCGCTGGCTGTAGCCAGAAACCCGGACGGTGGAGGAAGTGACCGAGCAAGTGGTCCTCGAACAATTCGTACAGATCCTGCCGTTCCAGGAAGGGCCTGGGTGCTCCGCCACCGGCCTACCACCCTGGGGGCAGCAGTCTCCCTGATGGAGGATTTCCTCACGGCAGAGGCTCCTGTGGGGCTGACCTTCCAGCCACCCACCCCGGGGCCCTGCCAAACTCATGGAAGCAGGAGAGTATCCGGCCCACCGGGACAGCAGTGGCTGAGTCATGGACAGGGCCCTGAACCGGCGCCGTGGACCCAACGCGCAGAGCCTGGCCTGCACATGGGTTTGGGGACCTCCCCTGCAGGTCCGTCAGAGCCCCGCCGAAGCCCCCAAAGCCCTCAGGCCACCGGTCCCTGGCGCGGACACTCCGAAGTAGGACCTTGCTTTAGATGCGGGGGGACCGGCCACTTACAGTGGGACTGCCCGGAGATGAAGTGTGACTTCGGGCAGGTCTGCGCAGGAGAGGGCCGGGCTCGGCAACCTCAGCCCCCGAAGCTCACATTCCCGGTACTCGTGGGGGACCAAGCCACCACAGCCTTGGTCGACTCAGGCTGTGGTCAAACACTGGTCCGTAAGGCTCTGGGGCCCCCGATCGATCCTAGTCTAGGGCCCATTCACCTACAATATATCCATAGGGATGTTCGGTCCTATCCCAGTGCTCTGGCCTGCCTGACTGTTAACGGCCTCACTCGGTCACTGATCGTCGGCGTGGCCCCTCGACTGGCCTATCCTGTCATCCTGGGACGTGACTGGCCCGCCTTTGACGGGCTCCTTCAGTCTATACCGGCCCTAGCGGCCGAGTCCCCGGAAACCCCAGAGGAAGCCGAGACAGACGCCAAGGGGGCCGGACTAGAAACCCCAGAGGCTGACGAGTGAAACGAAGGAGCACCCCCTGCACCCCATTTTGACACAGACTTCTGCCGGGATCAGCGGGCCGACCCCACTCTCCGACGGGCCTACGAACAGCTGGCTGCAATTGATGGATCCATTATCGACCCTGGCCGGGCTACACAGTGGCCCCACTTTGAGCTCCGCCGGGACCGGCTTTATTGGGTGGAGCGGGACCCTCACACACAAGAACCACGGACACAACTCCTCGTGCCCCAATGCCATCGGCGGGCCGTCATGAGCTTGGCCCATGATGTACCAGCCGCGGGCCACCTGGGGTTTGAAAAGACCCTGGCACGAATTCGGGCTCGGTTCTACTGGCCGGGGCTGGACGGAGAGGTAAAACAATACTGCAACTCCTGCCCAGAGTGTCAGTTGGCCGCACCAGCCCGAAACCCCAAAGCGCCCTTGGTTCCCATGCCATTGATTGACACCCCATTTGAGTGCGTCGCAATGGACTTGGTCGGCCCGCTTCCCTGGAGCGCAGCTGGCTTTCAATACGTCCTGGTCCTGGTCGACTATGCCACTCGGTTTCCAGAGGCCATCCCCTTGCGGAGCATCACGGCCCGGACCATCGCAGGCGAATTAGTGAAGGTCTTCGCCCGTGTGGGGCTGCCTGACGGACCAGGGCACCAATTTTACATCCCGATTGCTAAACCAAGTCTGCCGACTCCTGGGGGTAAAACAACTGCGGACCTCTGTCTACCACCCCGAAACCGACGGCTTTGTAGAGCGGCTCAACCGAACCCTCAAGGACATGATGAGAGGGTTCCCGCCAGACGAGCTACGCCATTGGGACCAACTCCTCCCGCCGCTGCTCCTGGCTGTCCGAGAGGTTCCCCCAGGCGTCGACCAAATTCTCCCCCTTTGAGCTCCTATACGGGCGGAGGCCTCGGGGCCCGCTGGACCTGATGAAAGAGATGTGGGAGCAGTCGGCCTCCCCGACCCAGGGACTCCTCCAGTACGTCCTCCGGCTACGGGAATGCCTAACTCAAGTGGGGTCCCTAGCGCGGGAAAACCTAAAAGCAGCCCAGGAGAGGCAGGAGCGAAGCTATAATCAAGGCGTGCGCGCGCTCGGGAATTTAGCCCCGGAGACTGAGTCCTACTGCTCCTGCCCTCCAGTGAATCGAAATTGTTGGCCCGGTGGCAGGGCCCCTACGAGGTACTCAGAAAAGTGGGGCCCATCAACTACGAGATCTGCCAACCCGGTCGCCGGAGGGAGAAGCAAATATACCATATTAATCTGCTGAAACCGTGGTGTGACCGAGAGGGCCTGTTAATCGACCCATGCCTGCCAGAGCTGGAACTAGGTCCAGAGGTGGCCCAGATGGAGGAGGTGATGGAACCCACACTGGGGAGCGCCCTGATGGTTGAGCAACAGTGACAGGCCAAATATCTCATGCGGGCCTTCCGACAGACCTTCACGGCCCTACCGGGCTGCACGACTGTCACCTGCCATAGGATCCAGACCGAACCAGGGAAGGTCCTGTGGGAGACCACCCGGCCGATACCATACTGAATGCGCCAGGCGGTGGAGGAAGAGGTTCAAGCCATGCTCGCTCTGGGAGTTGTTGAACCGTCCTGGAGCGAGTGGTGCAGCCCGGTGGTCCTGGTACCCAAGCCTGACGGCTCTCGACGCTTCTGCATAGATTTCCGGAAAGTTAATGCCATATCCCGTTTCAATGCCTATCCGATGCCCCGAGTCGACGAGCTGCTCGGCCGCCTCGAGGAGGCCCGGTACATCACCACGCTGGACCTCAGCAAGGGGTACTGGCAAATCCCACTGGAAGAGACGTCCAAAGAGAAGACTGCCTTTGCCACTCCGTCCAGACTGTACCAGTTCACCAGGATGCCTTTCGGTCTCCATGGGGCCCCCGCGACCTTTCAGTGGCTCATGGATCACCTCTTGCGGCCACACCAGGAGTATGCCGCTGCCTACCTGAATGACGTGGTAATCTACAGCCGCTGCTAGGACGACCACCTAACCCGGGTCGCGGCGGTTCTCTGGACCCTTCGACAGGCGGGGTTGACCGCAAACCCCAAAAAGTGCCGGATAGCCTTGGAAGAAACGACGTACCTCGGCTATACCGTCGGACAGGGACAGGTGAAACCCCTCGTGGGGAAAGTGCAGGCCCTGGCGGAGTAAGCGGCAGGTGCGGCACTTTCTGGGGCTCGTGGGGTATTATCGGCGGTTTATTCCCCATTTCGCGTCCACGGCAGCCCCCCTGACCGAGCTACTAAAGAAGAGCAGCCTTCGGACGGTACAAAGGAACCCCGAGTGTGAGGCAGCCTTCAGGACGCTTCGTAGCTGCTTGTGTCGAGAACCAGTTCTCTACAGCCCCGACTTCGACAAGCCCTTCATCCTCCAGACGGATGCGTCTGACGTTGGCCTGGGGGCCGTCTTGTCCCAAGAAGGAGACGGAGGTGATCACCCCGTGCTGTATATCAGTCGGAAACTGTTTCCCCGAGAGCGGAATTATGCCACGATTGAGAAGGAGGCCCTCGCGGTCAAGTGGGCCTGCAAGACCCTCCGATTCTTCCTCTTGGGTGGCACGTTCACCCTCGTTACGGACCACGTCCCCCTTCAATGGCTTATGAGAATGAAGGACAACAATGCCCGCATTATGCGCTGGTATTTGGCCTTGCAGCCCTATACGTTCACCATCCAGCATAGGGCAGGCAAGGACCATGCCAACACGGATTTTCTGTCCCGCCTCGAGGAGATGGGGGTGTGTAGCGAGGCGGTGTGGCTCCCCTCCCCCTCAGGGAGGGTCGAGCCCCATCAGTCATCCACAGGGGCGGGGCCGCTGGGCGGAAATCCTGCCCCTCAAAGGGTCAGGCGGCGACCCGGAAGAATAAAAGCCGGACCCCAGCCTTCAGTTGCGGCTCGGCCACCGGCAGAAGCAGATGTGCCTGCTGCCGCTCGTGACTGGGAGGCTGCCCAAGCCAGAGGTCGAGACCAGGAGCTGCCAGAGCTGCCTCACCCCTACTACAACGCAGAGCTGCCAGAGCTGCCAGAGCTGCCTCGCCCCTGCTATGGCCCCGAGGAGCCCCCAGACCAGGCGTGGCCCGAATTCCCCGAAACCCTACCGGACCTGCCGCCCAGCCCGGATTGGGAGGACCCAATGGTCCTGGACGTCTCCGGAACAGAGGCCCCGGACCAGGTAGGAATAGAGGGGGAATTAGGAAGTAGCCCGGGGGCAGCTGACTCCAGTCAGGCTGCAGAGCTACCGTTGCCCATGTCAGTGTGTTGCGGTCAGGACCCCACTGACCACCAGTAGTGGTGACAACCGCTACCAGGGCCCCGGGCTGGAACGCAGACGAGTGGGTGGGCCTGCATTCCCCCTGCCACCCGTAACCGGGTGGCAGATTCCCCCTCTCCCCAGTCGGAGAAGCCTGTAACTGTTTAAACTGTGTTTGGTGCCCCGCCCGAGCCAAGGGCTGGGCCCCCTCTGACTTTGCCACTGCTCTGCCCTGCTCCAAAGGGCCAGGGCTGGTTAAACTGTGTTTGGTGCCCGCCCGAACCAAGGGCTGGGCCCCCTCTGACTTTGTCACTGCTCTGACCTGGCGAACAGGCCAGAGCAGGTTGTAATTGCAGGGAAGACATTGAGGCCGGTGTGGCTCCCCTCCCCCTCAGGGAGGGTCGAGCCCTGGCGGAACCCGTCTACAGTGTTCTTGAAACTGCAGGACTCTCTCTGGTACTGCAGCAGTGAAAGTTGCAGAATGTGGGTCTACCACTCCCAGGAGCCTGCGCCCTGTGCCGGCAACTCCTCCTGCGTGGCTGTACCACCCCCAAACAGAAGGTACAGACAGCTGCATGGAAGGGCTGGGAGCAGGGCTGGGGGTGAGTCTGGGGGCTGTACAGCTGCATGGGAAGAGCTGCCAGTGCAGGGCGCTGGTTCCTGGGAGTGGTGGCCCTATGTTCTACTCCTTTCACCGCTTTGGTTCCTGGGAGAGCCCTGCAGTTCCACGGATACCAATGTATATCCACAGATATCCGTATGCGCAGATATAAATTTGTATCCACGCAGGGCTCTACAAATGCAAAGTAATGCAGATTGGAAAGCATATTCCCTATTACACATACAAAATGATGGAGTCTCAATTAGCTGTTACCCCTTGTAGCGAGTCGGTGTGGATCCCCTCCTGCCCAGGGGATGCAGCGCCGAGCCAGAAGCCTGAGTGGGTGGGGCTAAGGAGCGGTGAGCCCACCCCTCAGAGGATCAGGTGACTACCCGGAAGTACAAAAGCCGGCCATCAGAGCTCAGTTGGAGCCCAGCCACCACTGGAAGCAGATCTGCCGCCGGGAGCTCGAGACTGGGAACCCTCTAGGGCCCAGGGCAGCCACCCTGACTGGCCGGAGCTTCCCCGCGCCCGCTACTTGGAGGGGCTGCTGGAGCTTCCCCATGCCTACTACCTGGAGGAGCCGCTGGAACCTCCCCGGCCCTGCTGTTACCAGGAGGAGCAACCGGAGGAAGCCAGCCCCGACTTCCCTGAGGAACTACTGGACCTGCCACCCAGCCCTGGCCGCGAGGAGCCCATGCTGCTGGACTTCCCGGGGGGCGACCCCACGGACCAGGTAGGCCCTTGGGGGGGGGTCGGAAGTGGCCCGGGGGCAGCCGACTCTTGTCAGGCTACAACCATATTTGAGCCTATGTTAGTGAGTTGCGGGCGGGATCCCCATTGACACAGCAGCGGACTGTCTGCCGCTGTTAGGGCCCCGGGCTGGGACACAGTGGAGTGGGTGGGTCTGCGTCCACCCATCTCCCCCTCTCCCTGGTGCCCGGGCCTAGGCTTATAGGCTGAGTGTTTTGCTCAGTCCTGAGCCAAAAGGGTCTGAGCTTTGTGACTCTGCGTTTGGTGCCCCACCCGAACTTAGGGCTGGGCCCCTTTAGACTGTAGTGCTGCTCAGCCCTGAACCAGAGGGCTTGAGCTTCTTAAACCCTGTGCTTTGCTCAGCCCTGAAGCAGAGGGCCTGAGCCCCCTTTTGACTCTGGATTGTTGCTCAATTGGAGCCCCCCCTGAGGCCTTCTTGGTCACCTTTGAACACATGGCCCTCATCGCGGGGTGGGCCCGAGACCAACTGGCAACTCTGTTGGCCCCATACTTGACCGGAACTGCCCAGATGGCCTACCACGGACTGGCAGCGGAGGAAGCCAGAGACTATGACCAAGTAAAAGCTGCAATTCTAGACACTCTGGACGTCAGCCCCGAGACCTTTCGGCAGAGGTTCCAGAGCCAGACATACCCTGCGGTCGCCCGACCGCAGCTGGTGGCCCAAACCTTGAAGGAGCGTGTCGGCGATGGCTGCAGCCGGAAGCCGGGATGGCCGAGGAGGTAACCGAACAGGTCATCCTGGAGCAGTTCATCCACACTCTGCCTGCCTTGGGAAGGGCCTGGGTGCTCCGCCACCGGCCGGCGACGATGGCTGCAGCCGTCTCACTTATGGAGGGCTTCCTCACCGAGGAAGTCTCCATGGGACCCACCTTCCGGCCTCCCAACTCAGGACCCGAATGCCCCAACGGTGAAAGGAAGGGGAACACCCTGACCGGGCCACGACACCCGGGTCGCGGACCAGACACCCGGCCAGGGTCCCAGGTCTGGCGCCCAGATTCGACCCCTCGGCCCGCAGCGCTGCCTCCCGGCCAGGGGCCCCCTAGGGCCTGTCAGAGCCCCCCCGAAGCCTGAGGATGGCAGCCTCCCGGGGCGGGTGCGCTGAGCTCGGCCCCTGCTTCAGCTGTGGAAAGACAGGGCACCTCTAGTGAGACTGCCCAGAGATGGATTGTAGCTTCAGGCAAGTCTGTGCGGGGAACGCTCGGGCCCGACTGCCACAGACCCCCAAGCTCACAGTCCCGGTGGTCGTTGAGGACCAAGCCACGCAGACCTTGATTGACTCTGGCTGTGGCCAAATGTTGGTCCGCCAGGCATTGAGACCCCCCGGCCGAGCCCCGCTTGGGACCGATCCATTTGCAGTGTATTCATGGGGACGTTCGGCCCTATCCGAGCGCCTGGATCCTGCTAATTGTAGCTGGCGTCACCCAACAGCTGGTGGTTGGCTTAGCTCCTCAACTAGCATATCCAGTAATCCTGGGGCGGGACTGGCCCACCTTTGAGGAGGTTCTCGGGTCGATGCCGGCATTAGAAGCTGACCCCCAGGGGCCCCCGCCTGAGGCCGTGGAGGCGGATGGGGGGACCGAGACCGAGAAGGAGGCAGCCGGTGAGCCACGGACGGAGCCCACACCCGAGCCCTGCCTTGACACCGACTTTTTCCAGGACCAGTGAGCGGACCCTACCCTCAAGTCGGGCCTATGAGCAACTCGCGGCAGTCGATGGGGCCGTTCTGGATCCACAACAAGCAACACAGTGGCCCCACTTCGAGCTGCGCCGGGACCTTCTCTACCGGGTCAGCCAGGATCCCTGCACGCAGAAACCTCAGATGCAGCTGCTGGTGCCACAGTGTCACCACCGGGCCGTGATGAAATTGGCCCACGATGTGCCAGCCACCGGGCACCTAGGACATGAAAAAACCCTCGCCCAGATCTTGGCACGGTTCTTTAGGCCCAGGATCTACCAGAACTTGAAGCGTTACTGCAACTCCTGCCCAGAGTGTCAGCTAGCCGCTCTACCCCGGATACCCAAGGCTCCCTTGGGTCCCCATGCCCTTGATGGAGACGCCGTTCGAACGGGTGGCCATGGACCTGGTGGGCCCGCTCCTGAAGAGCTCTGCTGGCTTCCAGTATGTCTTGGTTCTCGTGGACTATGCCTTCCGCTTTCCGGAGGCCATTCCACTGCGGAGCATCACGACCCGGGCTATCGCGGGGGAGCTGGTGAAGATCTTTGTGCGGGTGGGGTTACCCAAGGAGATCTTGACCGATCAAGGTACCAGTTTTACCTCTCGGCTGCTAAAGCAGGTCTGTGAGCTCCTGGGGGTTAAAAAGCTCCACACCTCCATATACCACCCGCAGACAGACGGGCTGGTGGAGCGGTTTAACTGAACCCTCAAGGAGATGCTGCGGAAGTTTCCCCCGGAGGAGCTACACCACTGGGATCAGTTTCTTCCGCCCCTGCTATTAGCTGTCTGGTAGGTCCCCCAGTCATCGACGAAGTTCTCCCCTTTTGAACTGCTGTACGGGCGCAAGCCGCGGGGCCTCCTGGACCTAATGCGGGAGACCTGGGAACGGTCTGCTTCCCCAATCAGGGCCTCCTGACGTTAGTCCTCCAATTACAGGAGTATCTCGCTCAGGCGGGGGCCCTGGCGCGCGAGAACTTGAGGACAGCCCAGGAGCGACAGGGGCAAGCCTACAACCAGGAAGAGCAGGTATGGGAGTTTGCTCCCAGGGACCGGGTCCTACTTCTCCTGCCCTCGAGCGAGTCAAAGTTATTGGCCCGCTGACAGGGACCTTATGAAGTCACCCAGAAGGTGGGGCCCATCACTTACGAGGTTCGCCAACCAGACAGACGTAAAAAGACACAACTCTACCACATCAACCTGCTAAAGCCCTGGTGTAACCGGGAGGGTCTGCTAATCGACCCTTACCCGCCCGAGCCGGAGCTGTGTCACCAGGTGCCCCAAATGGAAGACCCCCGAGGCACCCTCCCTTGGCGGCTCTCTCACGGAGGAGCAGCACAAGCATGCCAACTCCTGTGGGCTTTCTGGAGAAACTTTACAGTGCTACCAGGATACACGACTCTGGCCTGCCACATGATCCAGACTGAGCCGGGGAAGGTCATCCAAGAAACAACCCAGCCATTGCCATACCGGATGCGCCAAGAGGTCAAGGAGGAGGTCCAGGCCAGAAGTGAGTGGCTCAGTCCGGTGGTCTTGGTGCCCAAACCAGATGGCACCCGCCAGTTCTGTATCAACTTCCTGAGAGTAAATGCCATCTCTTGCTTCGATGCCTACTCGATGCCCCTCGTGGACGAGCTGCTGGGCCGCCTCGGGGAAGCCCAGTTTTATTACCACCCTGGACCTCAGCAAAGGCTACTGGCAGATCCCACTCAATGAGACCTCGAAAGAAAAGACAGTCTTTGCCACCCCAACGGGATTCTACCAGTTCACCCGAATGCCTTTCGGTCTCCATGGGGCCCCAGCAAACTTCCAGCAACTAATTACGGGCGCATCGCGATTATGCGACTGCCTACCTGGATAACGTGGTAATCTAGAGCCGCTGCTGGGAAGACCACCTAAACCAGGTTACCGCAGTCCCAAGGTCCCTGTGGCAGGCGGGTTTGATGGCCAACCCCAAGAAATGCCATATAGCCTGGCAGGAGACTACATACCTCAGCTATATCGTTGGAGGAGGACGAGTAAAACCCCTTGTGGGAAAGGTGCAAGCCCTTGCGGACTGCCCGACGCTGATGATGAAATGTCATGTACGACAATTCCTGGGCCTTGTCGGATATTATCGGTGATTCATCCCACAGTTCACTTCCATAGCAGCTCCCCTAATCGAGCTGCTGACCAAAACCAGCCCTCAACAGGTACAGTGGACCCCGGAGTGCAAAGCAGCCTTCAGGACACTCCAGAGATGCCTGTGTCAGGAGCTGGTCTTGTACAGCCCAGACTTCAGCCAGAGGTTTATCCTTCAAACGGACGCATCAGAGGTGGGTTTGGGCGCTGTCCTGTCTGAAGAAGTGGATGGAAGAGACCACCCCGTGCTGTACCTTAGCCAGAAATTATTCCCTCAGGAGCGGAGCTACGCCATGATAGAAAAGGAGGGCCTCGTCATGAAATGGGCCTGCGACGCCCTCTGGCTTTTCCTCCTCAGCACCCCGTTCACTCTGAACACGGACCATGCCCCCTTCCAATGGTTGATGCGCATGAAGAACAACAATGCCCGTCTCATGCGCTGGTACCTGGCCTTACAGCCCTATGCGTTTACCATTCAGCATCGGGCAGGTAAAGACCATGCCAACGCGGACTTCCTCTCCTGCCTTGGGGGGATGGAGGAGCCTGGCCCCCACAAGCGGGAGCCAGAGTTGATGAGGGAGGGCATTGTAGCGAGTCAGTGTGGCTCCCCTCCTTCCCAGGGGAGGGAGCGCCCAGCCAGAAGCCTGAGTGGATGGGGCTAAGGAGTGGTGAGCCCGCCCCTCAGAGTGTCAGGTGACGACCCAGAAGTACAAAAGCCGGCCGTCAGAGCTCAGTTAGAGCCCAGCCGCTGCTGGGAGCAGACCTGCCGCCGGGAGTTCGAGACTGGGAACCCTCTAGGGCCCAGAGCAGCCACCCTTACTGGCCGGAGCTTCCCCGCACCCGCTGCTTGGAGGGGCTGCTGGAGCTTCCCTGCGTCCGCTACTTGGAGGGGCTGCCGGAGCTTCCCCGTCCCTACTATCCGGAGGAGCCGATGGAGCCCCCCCGGCCCTGCTGTTACCCGGAGGAGCCACCAGAGGAAGCCAGCCCCGACTTCCCTGAGGAACTACCGGACCTGCCACCCAGCCCTGGCCGCGAGGAGCCCATGCTGCTGGACTTCCTGGGGGGTGACCCCATGGACCAGGTAGGCCCTGAGGGGGAGATCGGAAGTAGCCTGGGGGCAGCCGACTCCGGTCAGGCTGCAATCATGTCTGAGCCCTATGTCAAAGTGTTGCGGGCAGGATCCCCACTGATGCAGCAGCGGACCATCTGCCACTGATAGGGCCCCGGGCTGGGACGCAGTGGAGTGGGTGGGTCTGTGTCCCCCCCCTGACACCCCACTTATGGGTGGCAATCTCCCCCTCTCCCTGGTGCCCCAGTGTACAGGCCTGGGCTTATAGACTGAGTGCTTTGCTCAGCTCTGAGCCAAAAGGGTCTGAGCTTTGTGACTCTGCGTTTGGTGCCCCGCCCGAACTTAGGGCTGGGCCCCTTTAGACTGTAGTGCTACTCAGCCCTGAAGCAGAGGGCCTGAGCAACAATCCAGAGTCAAAAGGGGGCTCAGTCTCGAGATCTCTGTGGTAGGTCTGCTCCCATCGGTGGCTGGGCTCCAACTGAGCTCTGATTGCCGGCTTTTGTACTTCCAGGTCGTCACCTGACCCTCTGAGGGGCTGGCTCACCGCTCCTTAGCCCCACCCACTTAGGCTTCTGGCTGGGTGCTCCCTCCCCTGGGCAGGAGGGGAGCCACACCAACTCGCTACACCTCTCAAGAAAGATTTTGGAGTCACCATGGATAGTTCTCTGAAAATGTCTGCTCAGTATGCAGTGCAGTCAAAGAAGCTAAAAGAATGTTAGGAACCATTAGGAAAGGGATAGATAATAAGACAAAGTATCATAATGCTATTATATAAATGCATGGTATACCCACACCTTGAATACTGTGTGCACCCCATCTCAAAAAAGATATTATAGAATTGGGAAAAGTATAGAGAACAAAAATCATTAAGGGTATGGAACAGCTCCATACAAGGAGAGATTTAAAAGAGTGTGACTGTTCAGCTTGAAAAGAGATGACTAAAGGAGGAATATAGTATATGTCTTTAAAATTATAAATGGTGGGGAGAAAATAAATAAGGAAGTGTTATTTACCTCTTTAACATAACATGACCCAAAGGTCACCCAATTAAACTAATAGGCAGTAGGTTTATAACAATCAAAAGGAAGTACTTCTTCACACAACACAGTCAGCCTGTGGAATTCATGGCCAGAGGATGCTGTGAAAGCCAAAAGTATACCTGGGTTCAAAAGAGAATTAGATAAGTGCAAGGATCATAGACTATCAGGGTTGGAAGAGACCTCAGGAGGTCATCTAGTCCAACTCCCTGCTCAAAGCAGGGCCAATCCCCAATGAAATCCCCCAATGACCCCCTCAAGGATTGAACTCGCAACTCTGGGTTCAACAGGCCAATGCTCAAACCACTGAACTCTCCCCCTCGCATCAATAGCTATTAGCCAAAATGGTCAGGAACATAACCCCATACATTAACCTCTGACGGCCAAAACCTGGGAATGGATGACAGGGGATGGATCACTCTATTAACTGCCCTGTTCTGCTTACTCCCTGTGAAGCATCTGGTATCAAGCACTGTCTGAAGACAGGAAACTGAGCTAGAGGGACCATTGGTCTGACTCAGTATGGCCATTCATATGCTCTTAACATAACATACAATAGATGTGATATATAAAGAAAAATGTACATTTCTTAATAAAATGGAGGGAGTGTTCTCTCCATAGCAAAGCACTGAAAAAGTTAAACTTAGTTATGAAAAGAATACTTTAAAAGAAAATAACTCTCAGTAAACATGACTTAAGCCTGGACCAGGAAGGGCAAATGATTGCCAGAAAAAATTGGATCCTGCTAGGCCTCATACACAATTAAATAGTGATTTCCTTAGATCCTACTGTGTGGAGGAACACTTTCCAAATGTTGTCACACCTGGCGGAGCCTGTGAATTGGACATATTGTTGCCAGTTATTCTGAAATAGAAGTGTCTCCACCAGAGTGCAGAGATGCTATAGAATAATCAATTCATAACACTGCATTTTTGTCCCCATTTATGGGATTTCTTGCACTCCAGTTTGTTCCAGTTGATTCACCACTGTACACTAAACACTTATTTCTCAATAACCATACTGAGTAAGCAAATCACAGGAGCATAGAAATTGCCATGTCAGGGTCCATCTGGTTCACCAGTGGTTCATCTCCAATAGCCACCTGCACCAATTTCTACAAAAGGTGCAATAAACCATGGATCAGGCAAATGTTTTACTATAGCAACACTGGACATTCTGGTTTTCCAGATATCCAGCCTGTTTGGAGTCCTGCTAAGTTCGAGCATCATTGATATTGTGTCAATGAGTTCCAGATTGCTCATTGTGTTGAAAATTATTCTAATGATTTTGTTTTCAAATGATGAAAATATTTATATTGGTCTTTGATGCTGTAAAGCTCAGCCCGATCATCCCTTCTGCAGGATAATTTCTGGATTCCCTTCGGAAGACTCACCTCTAACAGTGTCTCAAGTTTCAGAGTTTTGTCCCTTCCCCACCAAGCGTAGCAGATTTTTGTGACCTGAGTCCACCACCTGCATCCAACTCCACCCCCAGTTCCATCAGACACAAGCTCCCATGGACGTCCCCACTCTCTTCCCAGACATCACTTCACCACCCAGAGACCCTCAAAGGGAGTTGCTCAAGGCTTTAATATCCAGTTTTGGTTCCCCCACTACAGAAGGGATGTGGACAAATTGGAGACAGTCCAGCAGAGGGCAACAAAAATGATTAGGGGGCTGAGGCACTGAGGCACTAATGAGGAGAGACTGAGGGAACTGGGATTATTTAATCCTCAGAAGAGAAGAATGAGTGGGGATTTGATTGCAGCCTTCAACTACCTGAAGTGGGGTTCCAAAGAGTATAGAACTTGGCTGTTGTCAGTGGCGGCAGATGATAGAACAAGGACCAATGGTCTCAAGTTGCAGTGGGGGAGGTCTAGGTTGGATATTAGGAAGCACAATTTCACTTGTAGGGTGGTGAAGCACTGGAATGGGTTACCTAGGGAGGTGGTGGAATCTCCATCCTTAGAGGCTTGACAAAGCCTTGGCTGGGATGATTTAGTTGGTGTTGGTCCTGCTTTTAGCAGGGGAGTGGACTAGATGACCTCCTGAGGTCTCTTCCAACCCTGATATTCTATGATAGGGCTACAGAGAAAGAGAATGACATGCATTCCTCCAGGCCACACCTCTCGTCTGATCATTTGTCCCCCCAATCTTCCCAGTCTCAATGCCACAGATAGGCCTCCATAAGGTGGAGGGAACTGTTCTGCAAAGGGGACTGAGGCTTCTTCATTGAAGTGAAGAGATCTTTGAGTGGACAGTTTCCCCCATCCATAGATTTCAAGGGGCATAATCTGATTCTCCATCTTTATAAAAAAACCTAAATCTGGGGCTGATTTGATCTGACGTCAGGCTAATAAATGGTTTAAACCAAAATAATAGAAAGTGGAGAAAGACACCTACTTCTTTTATATATTTGTCTGTTTTCAAACGAAGGGTAGAACTGAGCCCTTTGAGTCTGCCTCGTGTTATCTGCGATTTATCATTTTCTTGTCTTGAGTACTATATTTATTTCTATTTTTAAAAGCTTTTAAAAATCCTCTACATTTCCATAAGAACCCTGCAAAACACCTCACATACATCAAACACATGCAGTTGTTCATCTGTGCCATGGATATATAAAAATGAAGAGAACAGGAATGAACTGGGGTTGGAATGAAAAGGAAATTGTTTCCTACCAATCTTTAGCATGCATGGGTTATCAAACTGCAGTGCAGGCTTGTGGGATTTATTCCTGTCTCACCTCTCCACACATTTGCAAAAGGATACGCATTCAGGGCCACTAATCTAAGAAAACAGTTTGCAGTGAAGTGAGACAGCATGACAAGCAATATAGGTAATGGAAGAGCTGTGCAGTCCCACAGAAAAACATTTTTGCTTTTGTTTCATATACTTTTGGTTACATGCCTGTTATTTGAATCCAAGCCAGCACCTGCTGTGACTATGCAGTTGATAACAGAAGGACTGAAACTCCTCAGAGTGCTGTCAACATTAAAGCATCTTTGATTAAAAAAAAAATAAAAGAATGATTTACTTCTCCTTTTCAAATGTTTTCAATCTGCATTATTCTTGGTTGAGTCAAGAGTTTCCTTTCTATTCACCTCTACTCATTCTTATATTCTATAGATAGGGCTAGGAGCCCACTTTATCTGAGGGAAGAGGAAGCATAGTAGGAACTTCAACCCACATTTGTGGGATGTGCATTTTCCCCTACATTCAAGATATCCCAAAATAAACCTGATACTCCACAAACAAAAGGTTTCATGCCAACCAACAGCTAATGTTACAATTGTATTGCTCAACCCACCCATACCCATAAAAAAGAGAACTTCCTCTGAATTGCCTCCCAATAATTACATCAGTGTATATCTCAGGATTTTATTAGAAAACAGCATCTCACATTTATATCAATCATTACCAGGGAACTAGGAGTTGCTATTTATTTGTACAGTACAGTGTTGGTTGTGCGAGTTAATTTTGTGTGGTGACAGTTTTAGCACTGCTAACGGCTGCCAATAACACACAATATGTAACCATTAGTGCTGCAGGGTTTTAATTAGTATGTTGCAGACAGAAAGGATGCTAAGTTAGCATCATTATTCACAAAGTTACTGTTTCAATTTGTTATGACACACATATATTTCAGTCTCTCTTTTCTCTTTTTAATTGTTGCTCCATGCTATTTGTGTACTGTATAGCTCCCTTAAATGCTGTCTAAAAGGTGCTATTATTGTATGATTGATGATTAAACATATACAGTTAGAGATGGAATTCCCCTTCAGTAAAATAGCAGGCTGAAAATCCACCAGTGAACTTTTCATATGTCACATCAGAGGAGTCCCGAGTGTGTAAGTATCTTGCTAAAGAGGAAAAGTAAAAACAACTTTTAAGAATCAGTCAAATGGAACAAGAATGAATATATATGGACCTAACCCTACCTACTGCACTTTCCCTATTATATGGAAAAAAACAAGTTAAAATTATTTAGACAAGTTTTAGAAGTCTTCTAGTTGCCAGGCCTGATGACACATCCTAGAATACTCAAGGAGCTGACTGAGGAGATATCTGAGCCATTAGCAATTATCTCTGAAAAGTCATGAAGACTGGAGAGATTCAAGAGGACTGGAAAAGGGCAAATACAGTGCCAATCTATAAAAAGGAGACTAAAGGACAATGCTGGGAACTACAGACCAATCAGCTTAATTTCAGTACCAAGAAAGATAATGCAGAAAATAATTAAGCAATCAATTTGCAAACACCTAGAAGATAATAAAGTGATAAGTAACAGTCAGCATGAATTTGTCAAGAACAAAATGTGTCAAACAAACCTTGTAACTTTCTTTGACAGGGTAACTAGCCTTGTGGATTGAGGGGGGGAAGCCTTAGTATATAGCCTTGATTTTAGTAAGGCTTTTGATACTGTCTTGAATGACCTCTAACAAACAAGGGAAATTCAACCTAGATCGAGCTACTGTGAGGTGGGTTCATAAGTGGTTGGAAAACCATTTCCCAGAGAAGTTATCAGTGGTTCACAGTCAACCTGAAAGGGCATATCAAGTGGAGTCCCACAGGGATCAGTCTTGGGTCTGGTTCTGTTCATTATCTTTATAAATGTATTCTCTATGCTATTATCTAATTCACTGATGAAGTTTGAGGATGATACCAAGCTAGGAGGGGTTGTAAGTGCTTTGGAGGATAGGATTAAAATTCAAAATGATCAGAACAAATTGGAGAAATGGTCTGAAGTAAATAGGATAAAATTCAATAAGGACAAGCAGGACACAAGAAGTAATTCTTCCATTCTACTGCATGCTGATACAGCCTCAACTGGAATATTGTGTCCAGTCCTGGGCACAACATTTCAGGAAAGATGTGGACAAATTGGAGAGAGTCCAGAGTAGAGCAACAGAAATGATTAAAGATCTAGAAAACAGACCTAAGAGAAAAGATTGAAAGAACTGGTTTGTTTAGTCTAGAGAAGAAAAGACTGAGGAGGGACAGGATAACGGTTTTCAAGTGCATTAAAGAGAACAATTTTTCTTCCTCCTCCTTGTAAAAACCTTTTACCTCTGAGGATAGGACAAGAAGCAGTGGGCTTAAATTGTCGCAAGGGACGTTGAGGGACAAAAGTCTTCCTGTTAGGATAGTTAATCACTGGAATAAATTGCCTAGGGAGGTTGTGGAATCTTTCTCATTAGAGGTTTTTAAGAGCAGGTTAGACAAACACCTGTAACCAGATAATACTTAGTCCTACCTTGAGTGCAGGGGACTGGACTTGAAGACCTCTTGATGTCCCTTCCAGTCCTACGGTTCTATGGCTCTATGATGTGGCTGCGGTTCCCCAGCCCAAATAAAGCAGGATGGGTCGAATGCAAGGCTAATGACCTAGCCTCACTTAAAAACCCTCCAAACACCTGATTGTTTTGTGGAAGTGGAAGCAGGCTACCATTCCAGTACAAATGGCTGCTCCATCAAGAATACTGCCAACCCTTATGCTGCATGAAGGATCCTGGTGAACTACAGTCTCTGGAAGTCAGGATGCCAAAACATTTGAAGTATTTTCTAACTTCCAGCATGAAAGTCCGTTATTAGAATGTGAGCACAAGGTTTCAACCATCAAAGATCTTGCACATCATGAGGGAGATGGGCAACGATGGACTTGAAATCTCGGTCATCAGTGAAAGCAGACTGAGAGAAGCAGATAAGGAGTGTTTCAAGCAAGAGCAAAAACATTTCACCTATTCAGCTTGCAGTGACAATGTCCACTCAGAGGGAGTAGCATTCGTTATGACAGATGCTGTAAAAAACATCACTAATCAGCTGGAAGTTATCAACTAACATGATATAGACCGGATTCCAAACCAGATTCCTAAAGATGTCAATCATACACTGCTATGCTCTGACAGAAGAACACAGTGATGAGGGAAAAGTTAAGTTCTATAATTTCCTCCAAAGTGTGATTGACAGAATACAAAAACATGATTTACTACTTAAGATGGGCAACTTTAATGCTAAAATAGGGTGTGACAACCAAGGAATGGAAAGAGCAATGGAGAAGCATGGGTGGGAATCATTAACCAAAATGGCAAGAATGTCAGAGAAGTACAAGAAAGTAGACAAAGCAGTAGAAAGTAACACAAGGAAAAGTAAATGGAGATCTGTTAAAGATCCAGCAACAGAAGCTGAAGCTGCTGCTCTAATAGGAAACTGGAGTCATTTACCAAGTGACAAAAACCCTGTGTGGAAACTTCAAAACAGGAAATGGGCCAATAAAAAGGAAAGATGGAAAAATGTTTACAACTGAGTTAAGAACAGAGCAGATGGAAAAAGCACTTCAAATAATCCCTCAACAGACCTGGCACTAGTGTTTGATAAAACTTGTGATGAACTCGGTATCAATATTGGTCCAACAGAGATGCTAGAAGTACAGGCTGCAATCAAGAAGCAGAAAAGCAGCAAATCGGCAGGAGATGATTAGATCACAGCAGAAATGTTAAAAGCAGTTGACACTACCACCCTAAGAAAAATGGCAGAGCTGTTCAATGAAGTCTAGGAAAGAGAGATCTCGACTGACCAGTGGAAACATGGAATAACTGCCAGAATACCCAAGAGGGTGATCTTACTGAGAATTGAAAAGAAGTTACACTACTATCTGTTGCAGGGAAAGTCTTCTGTAGTGTTATACAGAGGATGAAGGAGGCAGTGGATCCAAAGTTTACAAAGAACAGGTTGGATTCAGGGCCAAGAGATCATGTGTAGATCAGATATTCACATTAAGAACCATCTGAATGGCAAATTCCCCCTTTAATTTAGTTGATTTTCAAAAGGCATTTGATAGCCTGCATAGATGTACATTGTGGAATATTCTTCAATCTTGTGGAATTCCAGCTAAAATCATCAACATCCAAAGATCTGTACAGTGATGCAAAGTGTGCTGTAAGTGTGAACAACCAGACAAGGGTGTTCAGCATGGACTCTGACATGAAACAGGACTGCTGCTTTTTGGCATTGCCAGAGACTAGATAATGAAGATGTGTATTAACAACACAAACAGTGGTATAGCAAGTACAGATGGAAATTCTCTTAGATATAAACTTTGCTAATATTGCACTATTGAGCGGCACTCCTGAAAAGTTGTGAACATAGGCAGACCACTTAGCAAAAACAGCAGTCCAAGCAGGGCTCAAAATCAGTTACACCAAAATGTCCTTGAAACCTAGATGTCAAGCAGTGATACCTTATTAGAAGGCAAAAACCATCAAGCAAGTCAAACAGTTAATTTACCTGGGCAGCGCCATACTAGCCAATGGAGGCGTCAAGAAAGAAGTGACATCGGGGATAGGAAAGGCATCACCAGCATTCACTAAACTCCACCTGTAGAAATCAATGATATACAGCACCAAAACAAAACAGAGTCAACTCAACTTACACACATTCTGTGCTAACATATAGCTGCAGGAGCTAGAGAGCTGTTAAAATGTCAGCTAGAAAACTGGATAACTTTGAAAATAAGTGCCTACAAAGATTCTGGGATTTGGATGGAGATGCAATTGTCAATGAAGAGATCTGAGAAATTATCAACCCTCTTCTCCATTATAATTATCAGCTCTTCTCCATTATAAGAAGAAAGCACTGGACATATTTGGGGTGTGTACTCCAGATGCCAACACACAATGAACCTGTCGTGGAAACCAAGTGGTGCAAGAAAACAAGGGCAGGCAAGAGAAACCCTACGAAGAACTTATAGCAGAGAGGGCAGAACAGTCAATGTCAGCACCATGATTCAGGAGCTCTGGTATGCCTCATTATTAGGAGAAGGCGACAACTTGGTACTTGACAGAGTGCTTTGCATTGCTCAACAAATGACGCTCCCCATTCACCAGATCAATTAATTGTATTGGCCAGATCCAAATGGAGATTTTTCCAGCCCTGTCCAGTCACAAAGGTGGCTCTTGTGTCTTAGATTCTTAACAGAAGGAGGGGGAAAAAATTGGGATTCACAGCTCCTAGAAAAATATGCATACACTTTGCTTTGCCTCACACTGTGGTGGCTTCAAGCAGGATCTGAACTATGATATCTTCTCTGACTGTTAAATTTTTGTTTTTGAAAAATGTCAATACATTACTGAGCCAAATCCATCTCTGATGTTGCTCCATTCAAGTCAATTACACCATGAATTTGGGTTAAACTGGTTCCTTTAAAAAAAAAAAAAGTCTTGTCCTTCATCTCTTATTTTCTAACACTGATGTACCGGTTAGCTTGCTATGCAGCATGTCCCCCTGCTGCTGGAAAAATAACATCAGCAAAATAAGTGTTGAATTCAGTTCAGGTATTGATACTTGATGTATCTCAGCTTCTATGACAGCTTTGGGTCTTTTGGAAAGCAACTTTATAAGCAACAGTGTTCCCCTGTCCCCACTCCCAACTTCCTTACATGGCTTTTGAAGGGGGAAAAGAGCTTGGTGGTGCTATGGTTCATATATTAGCCTTGCAGCCATTGTCACTGCAAGCTGAATAGGTGAAATGTTTTTGCTCTTGCTTGAAACACTCCTTGTTGAACCAGGTGAACTCCACTTACAAGTTGAAATTTGCAGATGTGGCCTACCACGTCCTAGCTTGTTCATTTTAACCAGATTCTTAATGAGGATTCATGTGGGTTTTGGGAAGTGGGGTTGATGGCATATATGTGAGATGGGAGGGAAGGGTATTCTAATGGCACGAGAGAGTTACTGAGGAGGTAGAGATTCATTACTGGCCTTTGAGGAGTAGAAAACCAAGACTGAGCACTTTGCCAGCAGAGAGATCTGTACAATAAGAAGCTGATCACTCTTTAGTACTTAGCTTTTATTTAAAGGAAATCTTTTGCTTTTCATTTTCTTTCTCTTCTTAAGGGAAGGTAACGTATCTGATTTTGCAATTATAATTTCATTACAGCAGGGCCATAAACTGTCAGATAAAGATTGACTGTATGAAAAAGAAAAATCCACAGGTAATAACAATGTCTAAGTAGTAATTAATGTTCTATTTTTGCATATACTGTACAATGAACGAACAAACTTCCTTAGCTCACCAGAAAATACTATCAATTTCACTATTGGATATTAATTCTTTCAAGTGGGAAGGGCCCAGCCCAAAGACAAGGGCTCAATATATTGACAGATTCAGGTCTGTAAAGTAAGCTGGAATTTATGCCTGATTATAAAATTCACTTATTTTCTCCAGATCAACACTATTTTATTTTCTAAATTACAGTGTTATTTCTGGGTAGATTCTGATAGCAGCTCCAAAAAAAACAACAGACCAGTGTTTGTGGTTGATGCATTAGCAGTCACATTTGCAACAATGTTTCTACTCCAGGAAAGAGCCAATTTGAGATCTGATATATGTGCCTCCTGTGCTTCTGCTCAAAGTGAAAAGAAAAGGATTATGTTTTAGCTAGAAATAAGAGGTGTTTGCCCAAGTTAGCTGTTCATATTCACCTGGCCAACATTTAACAGGAGCACTGCTGACGAGCACAGTTTAATATGCATGTTATACTTTCAGTAAACCATGGGCATAAGCCAGAACTAGATTAACTTTTTGTGGGGCCGGCACTAAACATATTTGTGGACTCCCCTGGGGAATAAAGGGGCCAGCAGCAAGAGCACCGCAGGCAGGGTGGATCTGATTTAAATCACTAGTCAGGGAGACTTGATTTAACCATGGTTTTCTACGTAAAAGTGCATTCTTGTTGCTTGTTATAACCTTAATAAATATTCTTCACAACTCAGAGATAGATGTAGGTTTTATTTTTAGAAGGTACACACTATACATTTTTAAACAGTGATTTATTTTGAAAACTTTTCAGATGAGTTTTACGGCTATATGAGAAAATGATTGATTGATTGGTTGTTTCATTTACCAAAAGATAATTGAAGCAGATAGTTCACCTCCTAATGACTTCATAAATATCTCCAATTCAACAGGTTAATCATTAATATTTGGAAGATTTTCTTGCCAGGCTGTATTAGGAGGAGAACATCACCACCAGACAGACATTTAAATTGTTTTATTTAACTAAAACAACAACGTTAAGTATTCTGAATTTTTTCTTCAACGACAAACATAATATTTTAACAAAAAAGCATATGTCCCTCGCTTCTCACATTTATCTCCAGACTTCTTCTCCTTGTCCAGATCTATTCTGCCCCCAAAAATCTTCAATTCATTGAACTTTTTGAAACTTTTCACTTTTGAAGAGAGGTAAGGGATTGACTCTGTGTACACAAATTTGCAGAGGGACAATAGAGTTGAGGTCTGTTATTTCTCACCTCTATATATTATTTACTTAAAAACATTTTTGCTGTTAACAAGCATGTTACCTCTGGAGACACAGATCCACAGTTTATGAACTGCAAAGCTAAGCATCTCTGATGGTATCTTCTAGACTGAGCACTGAGTCCTATTGAGTAGATAGAAAGATTAACCTAAATATTCTATACAGAAGCCTGGGGAATCCCATAAGATTGGGTCCCTAGTCCATGAACTACTGGAACTCATTTACAAAACTTTTCTTAAACATTACATGAATATATTGCTCATATTATAAAATTAGACTTTATAATACCTTTTCCATGAGATATAATGCATTTTAATTAAAACTATCTTTAGATAAGTTTTTTTCCTCAAATCCAATTTAAATTAAAAAAATTCCAATATATTTTTTAAAGTAATTTTATTTTTATTCACCCTGACAGTAGGGCATGGAGGGAGGGGATTTATAAAACAATGATTGAAATATATTTACATATGGCTAATTTTTTTATTTCAATAAGTAATCCAATAAGTTGTTTGTGTTTAACTAAAGCATACCTTCCAGAAAGGCATCCAAATCTGGATTTGGAGGTATGCTTTGGTCAAACAATTTATTGAGTTCACTCAGTCAGAGAAGAGAAACATGAATATCTGACCAATCAAAACTAAGCACTACTCACTACTCAGGCAGTCATCAAATAAATGCAGGGAATCATGATCCATTCATAGTATTCTATAAGAAAAGAGAGTCTAAATTCATTTAAAACAATCATTGCAAGTTATGTGCTCATCTCTATTCTTTTCTCATCTAAATCTGATCTCATTTAGTATACTGCTTTATGTTTTGGCCTACTGTTGACTAGGTAGCCAATGCAGGTTGAGACAGAATGAAAGACACAATTAGAACTAAAGACAAATGTGTCAATTGGTGAAAGTTAAACAATGATCATATTTGTTAGCAATAGAGACATGGAAACCCTACCAGACAGACAAAGGGATCCTGCACGTTTCAGCAAAAATAAAGCAAGCAATGTCGTTTGTGCTACCCATAGCATCCAGATAGTCCTAGTGGTTTCAATAATTTGCTTTTTACAAACTAAAAACATAATCAAGTCCTCAGTGGGAAATAGGCATTGCAGCATTAACTGCTGCAGTTCACATGTATCACATATAGAATATACTGAGCATTCATTAACAAAGTAACAAAAGGTATTATTTGAATACGCTGACTTCTGCCACAATGAATTATAGGATAACTATGTTCAATGAAATAAGTTAAATGTTTACATTTAGGATGAAAGAGCAGTAGAATAATAAGTAAATGCAGAGTTATATTTCCAATATATTCATCACAGTGGAAGGAAATAATTCTGCATTCTTCTTCCTTCTCCTCCCTGCCAGCTGCACAACACTACTGAGAGCCAAGTCCAAAGGCTTTCCCAGGATCCCAGTAGGTGGAAGTATTATACATAAGGGAGCACTACTTTCTTTCATCCCACCTATCCAGGCCCTTCCAACTTTCAGTCTCCTCTGGCTGTGTGAGTGAAAAGCATGGTCTGTCCCTATAGTTTGCAAACTAAGTTTAATTTGATAGATTTGATGGTTATTTGTTTTGGAATGTTGAGACCACACTCCCAGTTAACTAATTCTCCAAATCGGTGAATGTCCATGCACTCTAATTCCATTTATGTACTAACGTGCTTCATTTCACTATGGAGTGGCGGACCATCACTTACTGCTTTTCCCCATTATACAGCATCATCCACACTCTTTTGGGAATATAAGACTGCCATTTCAATTTGTTCAACTAGACAACCTCTGATCCATAAAACCTTACATAGCTTGGCTACCAACAGACTGTCTCTTTCCAGGTACTGCGGGGGGAGTTGAAATTGGCTGGAGCATTACCCCAAATATCAAGAGGATGGTGACTGAGTATTTTCAAAGTTAACTGATTTTGGAATCAGCTGTGCCATGTCTGTTTACCTTTACAGGTCTGTTGTGATAATTTGGTCTACCAATTTATCCTAGTTGTGAGCTCAACTGTGAAAGTGAGCACAAGTTCATAAGATGTCAAAATAACCTAGAACAATAAATATGGCTGGGAAAAGGTATAGAAGGGAGAAAGTGGGCATTTTTGGTTGGACTAGTGCAGTCTGATATAACTCAAGGACTGTGTTAAGATGTTTGATAAACAAGAAAAGTGTGGAACCAAAAATCAATGAGCCAAAATTGATGTGTTGGAAAACTAGGCCTAATTAGTGATATAATAATGAGGGGGTGAGCTATGTGGCTCCTTGTTCCCTTTTGATGTCCTCAACAAAAAAACAAAACAAAACACAAAAAAAGACATTGGGAGAAAAACTGGCTACTTGAATGAGCTTCACCATCATGGCTGCTATCCCATTCCTCTCCTCAGTCCCCAGGCCTTCATCATCCTGATCCTGAGAGAGATTCTCACAAGACCAATACACAAAGAGGGACCCAAATGATGTTGCCACCTCTACCTGCCTTGGCTGAGTCCCAGATACCAGCTGGAATGTGAATTTTTTCCCTGTCCCCCACATCTGTCCCTTTCCTTCCCCACCTTATTTTTTCTTTCCTATCCCTCTTTTTTCCCCTTCTTTCTCATGAGAGTCTTAGCTGTATGTTTTACAACATCACTCATTTTCAGATGTGGGCAGGCAAAGTAAAGTACTTTTCCTTTAAATGTCTGTTTCCTTTAAGTGTTGCTGTAGCTGTGTTGGGCCTAGGATATGTGAGAGACGTGTGACCAGGAAGAGGCAATTAAAAGCAATGCCTAAACATTCAAAAACTGGCACCAGTTTTCCAGGTCTCAGAGTTGCTGGTAAGACTCTGTACTGTGCCTGTGTTTCTCCAGCAGCGAGGATGCGCATTGACACAACAACACAGACAGAAGCTGCATTCTCATTTTTTTGCAATTCTTTTCTCTTCCCTCTTGTGTCTGTTTCTCTTGTTTCTACGAAACAAAGTCAGACTTTAACAACCACAACAGTAATGACAGCTCTGGCCCATCTCAACTAACAACGTCTCTTTTCTCCCAAAGGACAAGTATTGCCATCTTTGATGCTAATATCATCTAAGAGACCATCAAGCAAGGCATTTTTTCCTTCTACAATCTCTCTCCAGCTAAAGGGACAGGGAACAAGAGATGTTAAAACAAAAGTCTTATTTCAATCTTTACATTGCAAATGTTTGTCCTTTTCTATATCTTTAATAAAAATTTAAAAAGGATGTTTAAGGGTGTGTTTGCCCTAGTACTAAACGGGCCTAGGTCTCTGTATCCCAAACTCCAAAACATTATTTAACACTGGTTAATGTTGGACAATGACTGAATTATGTTAACCCCTTTGGTCCATTTATTCCTTCTGAATTTGACAAGGCAATTAACATCTCTTTTCAGGTATGAACTTGAGGGTGTGTTTAGACAAGAGTGAAAACAGGCTTCCTTTGGCCTATGAGAGAGATCCAAATAAATGTGCTTCTTAAATTAAAGGAGAACCACTTGGCAATTTATTAAGACTTACATTGACAAAGGCATTTTGAATCTCACAGGAGAGTATTAAGGAAAGGGAAATTCTGTTAAGGATTAAGAACAAGAGACCAAAGGCAGTGAATAGGAGGAGAAAGTCAATTTCTCAATGCAGAAGTTTCATAATGAATTTCCCAAGAACCTGATACTGGGACTGGTGCTGATTAATATATTAATCATGATCTGGAAGACGGAGTTAAACACAACAAGGTGACAAAATGGGCTGGCCTAAGGGGTGGGCCATGGGGGTGACCACCAAGTTAGCTGTGGTCAGGGAAGCACCATGAAGCAGCACAGACCTCCATGCTGCCGACTTTCAGGGGAGCGCCGCAAACTTGCAGACTCTTGCTTCTGGTGGATGAACGTGTGTGCGTGCGAGAGAGAGAAACAGTGATGCACAGATACTGCTCGCCCTCTGCATGTTCCTCTGTGCCCCTCTGTGTGGCTATGGGCAGGGAGCGAGGAGCAATGCCAGAGAGAGGAGCTGCTGTTCTTCTGCCCTCCCCTTATGCAGCCCAGGTGGGGAAAGTGACCTGGATGCAGGAAGCACCTGGTGTTGCCCCTCGCTCCTTCCATCAGAGCCCCATAGGGGGCTGCAGAGAAGCAATGTTCTGGAGGTGACTGAGGAGTACTGCCAGCTGCTTCGTGCAACCAGGTTAGTTTCCCCATGTGGGCACAGGAAGAGAGTGCAGGGGTTAGAGGCATGGGGGGATGCAGAAGGGGTTGGGGTGAAGAGGCTATTCATTATTGTTGTTGTTAGTGTGTATTTTACAATTAATTTCAGACACACATCTCAGAATAGATGCCTGAAATCACACTCAGTTTTTATCAGTGACTACCATCTCTCAGCTTCTTTGAGTCCATCTCCCTCTTCATCTGCCTGGATTCTCCTCTTGCCTTATGTTATTCTTAAGAGCATGCAGAAACCTACCACCTGGAGCCAAAGATTTGATCCTGAAACCTTTACTCTGCAAGAAATCCCTCCTCAGACATTTAATCCCATTGAACTCCTAAAGGTTGCACAATCTGTCCTCAACTCTTGCAGTAGCTCAGCAGTTCAGAGTTTTGGAGCAGCACTAGATATGTGTTGATTTGTCTGCAAACATGCTAGCGTTTTGCTTCTGCCATTAAGAACAAAGAATGATTCTACGCTCCACCATACAGTTTTTGTATCCTGAAGCAGAATGACATATACTAGACTCCTGTTGGCTACATATAGCATGTGCTGAGAGAGATAAAGCATGTTTTCTTCCCGATTCTGAGACAGACATTGCAGATGTGTAATGTCGTTGAAGATAGAAGGTATAAGTTTGCAAAGGAGGAATTTCTCTACAAATTAATTCCTAATGATAATTTCTTTAGAATAAGCACTGGAATCAACTTTTGCAATATTGATTAGCCTAATCAAATCATTATTTTTGTAAAGGCTGTTTAATAGACAATTTATGTCCAAGTCCAAAACTTAGACCACGTTTTTTGCGCTTGTGTATATAATTTTTTAGCTAACATAGAAGTTGCTAAGTGGGAGACAATGGTGATAGAGGAATGGGAAGCCTATGGAGGTCAAGGGCAATGGGTATCAGCCATAAGGGCCTGGGGCAATGGGGGGGGAATATTGTATGCACAAGAGCCAGGGACAGGCACCAAAATACAAGTTCACCCACAGCGCTATTTTCCCCAAGGCAGCTCCTGGTGGCCATATGGGCCTAGACACAAAATTTAAAAGTAAAAAGTCTATTAAAGACTGAAGACTAACAAAAAATAGATGACTAGTCAACACAATAGTAGAGCAAAGTAGTATAAAGGAAAATCTGAATTATTCTTACTTGTTGATGGGTTTTTAATTAATGAAACCACTTGGGGCAAGCAATTAGAATGTAAGAATGGCTAGTATCCTGTTTTCCAACAGTGGCCAAGAGGGAATGAACAGAACAGGTAATCATCAAATGATCCAACCCATCCCCATTCCCAGCTTCTGGCAAAGGGAGGCTAAGGACATTATCCCTGTCCATCCTGGCTAATAGCCATCAATGGTTTTTAGCCAGGATGGACCTATCCTCCATGATGTTCCACAGGTTGACTGTGCGTTGTGTGAAAAAATACTTCCTTTTGTTTGTTTTAAACCTGTTAACTGTTAATTTCATTTGGTGATCCCTAGTTCCTGTGTTATGAGAAGAAGTAAATAACTCTTCCTTATTCACTTTCTCCACACCAGTCATGATTTTATAGACGTCTATCATATCCCCCTCTTAGTCAACTCCTTTCCAAGATGAAAAGTCCCAATCTTATTAATCTCTCCTCATATGGCAGCCATTCCATACCCCTAATCATTTGTGTTGCCCTTTTCTGAAGCTTTTCCAACTCTAATATATCATTTTTGAGATGGGGCAACCACATGTTTAGCCATGGTGACACTCTTTTGGTCCCTTACTAGGTTTTTGAATTTGAGGTATACATTTAAGTTGAACTTCTATTATGGTGTCCTTTAAAAGTTTTCATGAAGCTTGCAGGGATTTCACTTATGGCACTGTACCTTTTTAATTTCTGTTTAACTAACTTCCTCATTTTTGTGTAGTCCCCGTTTCTGAAATTAAATGCTACAGTATTGGTTTGCTGTGGTGTTTTCCCCACCACAGGGTGGTTACATTTAATTATATTATGGTCACTATTACCAAGTGGTCCAGCTATAGTGACCTCTTGGACCAGGTCCTGTGCTCTACTTAGAACTAAATCAAGAATTGCCTCTCCTATTGTGGGTTCCAGGACTAGCTGCTCCAATAAGCAGTCATTTAAGGTGTCAAGAAACTTTATATGTCACCTCAGGACGGGATGCAGAGATAGCCAGTCAATATGGGAATAGTTGAAATCCCCCATTATTATTGAGTGTTTTTATTTTAATAGCCTCTCTAATCTCCCTGAGCATTTCACAGTCACTATCACCATCTTGGTCAGGTGGTCGGTAATATATCCCTACTGCTATATTCTTATTATTAGAGCATGGAATTACTATCCATAGAGATTCTGTGGTACAGCTGGGTTCATTTAAGATTTTTAATTCATTTGATTCTACGCTTTCTTTCACATATAGTGCCACTCTTCTACCAGCACAACCTGTTCTATATTTCCTATATATTTGTACCCTGATATTACTGTGTCCCATTGATTATCCTCATTCCACCAAGTATCTGTGATGTCTATTATATCAATATCCTCATTTAATACTAGACACTCTAGTTCACCCATCTTATTATTTAGACTTCTATCATTAGTATATAAGCACTTTAAAAACTTGTCACTTTTTAGCTATCTGCCATTATATGATGCAATTGAATGGGACTTTTTTCATTTTACTGTTTCTCATCTGATCCTACTTATATTTTATCATCTTCCATCCTCTCTTCCTTACTAGGATATAGAGAATATCCATTAATAGAGCCTCCCCTAAGGGATGTCGCTGTGCGAACCAGATGCTCCTCCGCACCTGTCAGCTTTCCCCAAGCCCTTAGTTTAAAAATGAAGTGCCAGCAATCTGGTTCCATTTTGGAATACATCCTTCCTGTATAGGCTTCCCCAGTTTGTAATAAATCTAAACCTCTCCTCCCTACACCATTGTCTCATTCACGCATTGAGACCCTGCAGTTCTGCCTGTCTAAGTGTCCCTGCATGTGGAACTGAAAGAATTTCAGAGACTGCTACCATGAAGATCCTGGACTTCAATCTCTTACCTAGCAGCCTAAATTTGGCCTCCAGGATCTCTATCCTCACCTGCCCTATGTCATTGATACTTACATGTATCATAATCACTGGTTCCTTCCCAGCACTATGTACAAGTCTATCTAGATGACTCAAGAGATCTGCAACCTTCACACCAGGCAGACAAGTCACCACGCGGTTCTCCCGGTCATTGCAAACCCAGCTATCTATATTACACAATTATAATTACACATCATTGGCCTTGTCTTGACTGCACAATTCACGCAAGTTCTTACTCTAATGCTGGCCCAGCCAGAGCCCTGATCAGACACAAAACCTCTCATTTGAGTTCAATAATGCTTTTCACTCAAGCTGGCTGGCCCAGGAGAGGGTATATGCTAAACACTGAGTGCTGCTAATACCTGAGCTGCAAATGTGACCATTCCACAATGTGGATGCAGGCCTGTCATAAACAGATAGCTAAGGGTTAATGTCTCTTTCATCTGGAAAGGAGTAACCTGAAACACCTGACCAGAGGACCAATCAGGAAACAAGACTTTTTCAAATCTGGGTGGAGGGCAGTTTTGGGTGTGAGTTCTTTGTCTTGGGTCTGACCCTCTCGGCTATGAGAGTGACTTTTCTGTCTCCTGCCTTTCTAATCTTCTGTTTCCCGGTTGTAAGTACAAAGAGATAGACAGTAGGTTTATATTGTTTGTTTTTTGTATTTACATGTGTATAGTTGCTGGAATGTGTTAAATTGTATTCTTTTTGGATAAGGCTGTTAATTCATTTTTTTCTTTTAAGCAAATGACCCTGTATTTGTCACCTTAATACAGAGAGACCATTTTTATGTCCTTTTCTTTCTTTTTTATATAAAGCCTTTTTTTTTTTTTAAGACTTGTTGGAGTTTTTCTTTAGTGGGGACTCCAGGGAATTGAGTCTACAGCTCACCAGGGAATTGGTGGGAGGAAGAAGTCAGGGGGAAAATCTCTTTGTGTTAGATTTACTAAGCCTGACTTTGCATACCCTCTGGGTGAAGAGGGAAGTACTTGTGTTTCCAGGACTGGAAACGGGGAGGGTGGAGTCCCTCTGTTTAGATTCACAGAGCTTGCTTCTGTGTATCTCTCCAGGAACCCAGGCAGGGAACACCTGGGCGGGGAGGGGGGGAATGGTTTATTCCCCTTTGTTGTAAGAATCAAGGAATTTGGGTCTTTGGGGTCCCCAGGGAAGGTTTTTTGGGGGACCAGAGTGCCCCAAAACACTCTAATTTTTTGGGTGGTGGCAGCTTTACCAGGTCCAAGCTGGTAACTAAGCTTGGAGGTTTTCATGCTAACACCCATATTTTGGACACTAAGATCCAAATCTGGGAAATATGTTATGACACGGCCTAAGCCATCAAAGTGCTACTAGTCCTCCAATGCCTTTCCCACAACCTACTTTCTGAGGAGACAGATTAGATGATCAGCAGTGATGCAAATACAGAGCCTGTTTTCACACTGGATGGTTTAAGAGTTCTAGGTCCAGTTTGGCGGGTGGAGGTGTTGAAATGCCTTGACTGTCTTGTCCAGGTATCTACCTTGTGTTCCCAAAATGGGGGTTGCATTGAATGCCAACATTTGGTGCAGGTAATCATTCAGAGTCGGATCCATGCCTTGCCACTGGCTGGAATAAAGACATTGGACAAATCTGGAACATGCCAAGCCAGAAGTTGTATATTTTGTTGAACTGATGGGTTAAGGCCATTTTTACCCATGTTCCCACCACACTGGAAAAGAATTCATGGAGTGGCTCAGATCTGAGTAGTGTTAAGAACCATACGGTGCATCCCCAGACATCCTTGCTGTACTTGCTCATGCAAGCTGCACCAGTGTGGATGCAGTTACTAGAACACAGCTTTGCAGTTTGGCTAGGCCAATCTGAGTGAACTGTGCTGTAAAGAGAACGCCCTTGTGGGTAGCTCAGTAAAAATTCTCATTGTTGAATGAGTGGTCAAAACAAGCAAATTAGCACGAGACAACAATTCTCCTGTGATGAAGGGTCTGGGGACATGCCCATAGTTCATATTTGAAGGGAAAAACAGACTGCTTAGGTGTTTTCAACCAGAGACCTGAATGAAGCTAGATACAGGCAGTGAAGGGGGTCTGTGAAAGGTGGTATCTGGGCTAGGTTACAAGCCCTTGAAAGATAGCTATAGCTCATTATTAAGTGGTCTTTGTCTCCTCAGGAATCCATCTGATAGATCAGGGGTCAGCAACATTTGAGAACTGGTGTGCCAAGTCTTCATCAATTTAAGGTTTCACGTGCCAGTCAAAGGTTTTGCATGCCAGACCGGCAGTTCAGGTGGCAGATAGAACCCCAGACCGGCAGTCAGCTGTGCAGCTCATCCTGCTGCCAGCCGGGGTCCCGGCCACCAGCTCTGTTCAGCCCATGGCCGCCTGGGTTCCATCCATCCAGGCCAGCAGCAGGCTGAGCGGCTCATCCTGCTGCTGGTCTGGGGTTCCCACTATTCCATTTTGTAGTCATTTGAGATCAGTAAGGTAAAGATGTGGTCAGTGGTTCTTTTCTCAAGGAAGAAGCCAATTTGGCTTTTATGGACTATGAGGATGCCAGTCAGATATTGTACTATTCTTTTATTGAGGGGTTACACAATGGTTTGCTGATGTTGCTTTTAACCCAGATATTTTGTAGCTGTTGAGCATAAGGGCATTTCTACTTTTGTATATTTGAGTAATGAATCCATCTTGTGTCCAGATCAGAGGGTTAGCTTAAATTGCATCCAGAAAACTTTTGTAAAGCTTTCGGTGCAGTGTTTCAGCACTTTGTCTGAGATGTTATCTGGGACACATGATTTACTGGGCTGGAGAACTTTCAGAAACTCACTCAATTCCTGTATTGTTATAAGAGCATCCAAGTGGATTGATAGTTTTTACTGAGTCTTCAAGAGTAATTTTTTTTATTATGTTTTGTTGTTCTGTCAGATATCCAAGTTTTTAGTGATCTTTCCATAGTTTTCCATTTTGGATTACTAGTTGTTTCCTTGTTTACTTTAAATTATTTCCACCTTTGCCAGAAGGAATTAGTGTCTATAGTATCTTTGTGCTAATTTTTCCTTTCACGTGGTTTGATTTTTTTTTTTCTACTGGAGTATTGGTTTGAGTACTCCAGTAGGGTTTTATGCTCAGCTATACAAAGTTAATGTCATATACCTCCCTATTTTCAGTTGTAGATTTCTCTCAATTTTTTTTCAGCCTCTATCAAGCCATTTTTGTTTCCTTTTCCCTCCCTTTGAGCTGAAATCTCATTTGCTAGTTGTATGGCTAGCAATTGATCTGTTTCTCAGATGAGGATTCTTTACAAGTCTTTTGTGGCTGTTTAGCCATGGTGTTAATTTTAAAACATTAATTAAATTTTCAGAAATGGTGGTTTTCAAAGCTCTCTTTTTTTTTTCAATCTTGTCCTCATATGTTTGTTGAGTAGTCCATAGAAGTTCTGTGGTGTTTTGTTATTCACTGGCATTCAGTGTGATTGGTTTAGTTACAGGACCAATTAACTCTGGTCTAATAAGAATTACTGGGGTTTGATTATTGGTACTCATGTCACTGAACTCTAGATCCATTATGGGATAATCAATCACATTATTTATCATTAACTCAGCAAAGGGCAATTTGCCTAGGCAGGCCCCTCCTGTTTTCCCCATTGAGGATGTGTAGACCAAGGCTTTTATGCATATTGAGAAGTTTCTTTTCATTCATGTTGACAATCCCATTGAAGCTGTGCCAGTGTTTTGGTGGGATCCTGTACTAAGGTGCATCATCTCCAGATACGCCCATTTCCTTTGGTGGGGATAAAGTCTGGTTCTCTGCCTGCACATGTGTTTAAGTCTGAACAAAAACACCCTGTATTCACACCCAACACAGTATTGCAATAATCTTGTGCAAAATATACCTTGAGGTATTATTTGAAAGCTAATAGATAAATATTCTTATATAACATAAGAAATGTGTTTTAAGATTTATTAACATAAGCTGAAATTCTGCCTAGAATGTGTTTACCAAAAAAAGTTGGGGGGTAGGGTGGGCGGGTTGTAAGCCTGTTCCTCAAAGACAAAGGACAAGCTGATGACTCCAGCCAGGTGCCCAAGTTGGTTGGCAATCACCCAACAAGTGGCCATTCTTTAGCAACAAAGCAGGGCAGGAACAGATGGATCTGCATTTTAGCAAGCAGCATGGAATCTCTTTGTCTCCATCCTCACAGCCTGAATGAACTTTATCTAGGGGTAACCTTCAGGAAAATGCATTTCAAAAGGTGACTGGACTATAAAAGTGAAGGACAAAAACCCCTTATGTTCTCTTCCCCCCAAAGAAGATGAAGGAATCAGCCCTTTGACTTTGGTGAGGGATTCTGACTTTGGGAGTCAGACATATTGCTGGGAACTTGTGGAAAGGATTTTACCATGAACTATGTCTAGCTTGTTAAGTTTTATCTACTGGAAAGCCTTTTATCTTTATTTCTTTTGTGACCATTTCTGACAAATACTTGTACTCACTTAATCTTTGTAATTAAGCAAATTTGATTTATTTTTTAATCTATACTAATCCAGTTCTGTGTTTAAACTGAACTGTTTGGTGACACCAGTTAAAGTAGCAAACAGTTGCATATGGACCCCTTCCAGGAGCCACAGACCTTTAATATCTGAACTGCCCAAGAGGGGGCTAGACTGTGCAAAACACACATATTTAGGAAGATTCACGACTGGGAGTGTTTTGGGATCACCCTGTAAGTTATAATCAAAGCTGGTGGAAGCCAGAGCATGACTGTGTTTTTGACAGGCTGCTGGGCTCAGAGCAACTAGGCCAGGATTGTAGCTATATACAGACACTCGGTGTGACCTGCATGCTGCTTGGCTGTTTGTGGGTAGCCCAGGTTGGGAATCTACACCAGCAAAACATTGTGAGGCACCCAAGTTTGTGGAGCAGGCAGTGATGACCCCTCACTGATCTGAACTGCACCTCAGAAGATTTCCTGGGCTTGAAAGTGTTTGGTTTCTGATAGGATGTTTGTGAAATCTCTGATAATAGGGGGAAGTTGGTAGGTCACATATGTAGGGCAGAAGTATAGATCAGAATACAGATACAGGAGGCCCACGGATATTTTGCCTCGCAAGTGAATCTGCCTTTTCTTAATGGACTGTGTTGTATTTTGCTCATTCTTCTTTGATCTATACCAGAGAGACCCCTAGAACAACTACCACTTGTTCGGTTTCCCTATGTCAACTTTGATCCCCGTAAGTAAATTGGAAAAGGCTGAGGAAAATAAGATTTTAATACAAGTGCTAGTTGCAGAGGTGTATGTTAGGAGAACTGTTATCACAATTATATACTAAAGGGCTCCTAGATGTTTACAGACAGCCTTTCTTAGAATTCTATCAAAATTAACAGGCAATTAGGATGATTTCCCTTCTTTTAATAGGAGTCTATATAGTATCTAAATACTTCCGTGTCTCCCTACATCAGTTCTGTATATTGATGAGTCATTCCTGATAGAAAAGATTCCTCTCCAAGGCTTCTACAAGCACTTCAGGAGAATAATGGGGTGTGGGGGGTTTGTTTGTTTTTTTGTTGGGGGAGGTCTTTTTTGCACCTTTAGAATTGGCCTGATTGCTCCAAGTCCAAGGAATATTTTTGAACATATCAGGGAAGGATACCCTAGACATCTCTTTCAATTTACACAGCCCAAATACTGCACTATATACTCAGCATATTTAATACACTTTTTCAAAAATATAGCATAAATAGTCCTAACAAATGCCTAGTGGTTTTGCCTCCTTATTTAGCTATAGTTCTAAGAAACCATTTTCATTTAAATGGGAAAATAATAGACTAGAATCTTTCCTCTCTAAGCACCCACACCACCCTTCCCTATGGAGCTACCTTTTTTTTTTTTTTAAGGCCTCTACTTGCTGGCCCCTCACTCTTATAGGGTGGTGGGTAATTGCTTAATTTATGACAGCTGGTCCAGCCCTGCTACCCTGAGAATCCCTAGGCTTAGGGCATGCAGCTGTGGCTTTTGGTCTGCTCAAAGAGAGGAGAGTGTAAGTGGGTTATGTCCTTCCTGCCAATCCTTGAAGAAGGTTTATACATTTCAACATGAAGAAGAAGCTGGGCTATTGATTAATTTAAAAGAAATTTTCTTCCCCAAATTTGTGAGAGGTTTCTGGTTACAATGAAGAAAAAACCATAACATTTCTTTAGCATATTGAAATCATACGATGTTGTTCTAGTGGGATCAAAAGCCTGTGGTTATATTACCCCAGCTGATTGGTGTTATTTTGTGGTATAACTAGAACCTGGGCCTGACCCAAGCCACTAGATTCAAACACCCCTAAACTCTGTGGTAGGGAGGGATTCTCAATTTGTTTTGTAAATGTTTTCACAATTTATAATGACTGGAGGAAATCCTAGATCTGAAACTCTCTGAATTTTGGAGTGGACCTTAATTTTGTGGTTTAAACCCATCTCAGGATTTTACACAATAAAGCACTCACAAACTGCAGTCTGTAGCCATGGCACAAATTGCCAGCATAGGCAGGATGGTCTAGTAGCTAAGCTAGTTGTCTGGCATTCAGAATACTTAAGTTCAATTCTTGGCTCAGCCACAGACTTCCTGGGTTACCTTGAGGAAGTCTCTTAATCTACCCTGTGTCTCAGTCCCATATCCCTACCTCAGAGAGGAGTTTTGAGGATAAACTCCATTAATTATTGTGAGGTGATGAGGGGTAATCTAAGTACCCAGACAAATAGCATGTTTAGGGGGAGGGCAGATGAAACTTCTTCTTGAGTGCTCTCATATTAACTGTGGTAGCATAGCCAACGTCCATGGAGAAGGAAACTCAGCAGATTTCTTTTTCCAGTAATCCAGGTATTAAGTTAAAACACATGGTTTGTGCTTTTTCCCTCCTGAAGGTGGAGAGGTAAGCTGGTTTCTTTCTTTCACTTGACAATCTCTGTTTTCATTCTTCATTTGTGCACCCATTGTTACTGCTACCTTTTTGGTCTCCACCTGCCTTCTGCTGAATGGGACGTGGCCCTTCATTGCACACCTATCAGACTGTTTGGCCAAAAGTACTTAAAATTTGGCCAGGCCTTCAATAAGGTATAATTGCACTACATGCATTCCAAGCTGCAATCAAACCTCAGGTACTTAATACATTAGTAACATCTATAAAAATCATGCTGCCACATTGATGTCCTAATACTTGGGGGAATAGTCTCCTGGGCTGACACACACTTCACTCATTTAGATATTAAGGTGCTAGGCACCTTAGCAACATTCAAGATAGATATAGCCAAAGTTGCTGGCTAAACCAACCCCAACCACTCCAATACACAGACTCAGAGCTCTGGTTTGTAGCACATTACCCCACAGCTGCTACTCTAGCCTGCAATACATATAGCCTCTACTTTTCTGTACCACTTCTACAGGATGTCAGAGCCACTGGATTTGCATAGTGGCACATCTCATAATTGACCCCCTCCACACATGCACAGCTCACTGCTGGTGTTACCATCCATGCTAATCTGGGACAGGGTGTAATGGAAGCCCCCATGCTATTAGGCAGAGTACAGTAGCTTCCGTGTACAGCATCTGTGACAATGGCTCCCCAACCAGCCCAGCAACAGAGCTTAAATGAAGTAGACTATTTTGCCCTGAATGTCACCCTTGCTGCCCATGTTTAACACCTATTAATGCTAACAGCAATTACTGACCACAGCCACATGGAGAGAAATATCTGTTTTCCTTGAGCCTAGAAGCAGAGAAATTGCTGTTTGTGCTTTGAACTGGAAAGCAAATTTGACAAACAGTAACCAGATCTCATAGTTGAATTGCATAACACCCGTGTCCTGTAAATTCATCAAGCCTGCATGGTGGGTATTTTATGCAGTACATGGCTGCTTTACAAGATTTGTAGCTTCTATCAGCTAAAAACTACCATCACACACACATCACTCTTTCAAAGACAAAATGATAGAAGTAGGATTTAATCCCCAGGCCCTCAACTTGTTCCCTATTAGGTGATGAAACTGGCAAGCAAACTTAAGACATACGTGCACACAAATATTCTTGATGGATATATTAAATGTGAAGATGGAAGGAAAACTCAGTGGACCTCCTCTTACTGTAGAAACAGCTTCTGTCAAAACATCTGAGTTAACATAAAAATAAAACGGTTCACTTCTGACATCAGCTGTAATGTACTAGATGGCTAAAGGATGAGAAAGGCTGTTTGTTCAGTGTTCAACTTGTCCTGTTTTAAGGGTTAATTCAAAGCCCATTGAAGCCAATGACACTCTTTCCATTGACTTTGATGGGCATTGGATCAAGCCTTTAGTCTTCTACTACCTCCCTAAATCAAGCTATTTTAAAATCCGTGTATAGGGAACCAGAACATGGTACAGTTGCTTTGCTGAAATCTGTACAAAGCTTTGTGTTTTCCCCTGAAAGAGTTTTCAAACTCATTAAACAGCTTTATACAGTATTGCAGGAATGTTGCTGATACCTTTATAACAAGAAATGCTGCCCTAAGGGATACCTCTTGAAATCCTCATACGCAGATTTCTACAAGGCCAATGCAGCCATTTGTTGGCTTAATCCCTATAGAGATGCAAGCAGCCCAGAATGAGCTTTTTGTTAAAATATACAATGCTTCAAATTGAATGAGGCCTAGATAGCTTGCATGTTTGTTCTGTCAAGAAGCAGGTCCTTCCACTTTTAGCTCAAGCACATTTTATAGGCTCTGATGCTCCCTGTACAATTTCAGAGTAATACCAAATATAGTAACATAATTCAAGTAGTAATGAACACTGTGAATTGTGCATTAGGATTCAGTGCAAGCTGCTTAGAACAGAGAAATCCTGTTTAGTCTGTTTTAGTTGATGTCCATTTTAAGTGGCCAGAGAGAAAGAATCAAATGTGTGCTGGGCAGGAAGGAGAAAAAGGAGGGAAAGGATCCAGAAAACAATTTTCAGTAAGGCTTAACCAACAGCACAAGCCCTGGTCTCATTGGATTTGCTTTAGAAACTAGATTTGCTTGGATTTTGCTGAATATACATGTCAAGGTTTCTTTCCCCACTCTGAACTTTAGGGTACAGATGTGGGGGACCTGCATGGACACTTCTAAGCTTAATTACTAGCTTAGATCTGGTAACCCTGCCACCACCCAGAATTTCAGTGTCTGGGGCACTCTCTGTTTCCCTCTGGGTTGCCTTGAGGGACTTCACCAATTCCCTGGTGAACACAGATCCAAACCCCTTGGATCTTAAAACAAGGAGAAATTAACCATCCCCCTCCTTTTCCCCCCACCAATTCCTGGTGAGTCCAGATCCAATCCCCTTGGATCTTAAAACAAGGAAAAATCAAGCAGGTTCTTAAAAAGAAAGCTTTTAATTAAAGAAAGAAAAGGTAAAAATTATCTCTGTAAAATCAGGATGGAAACTACTTTACAGGGTAATCAGATTCTTATAGACCAGAGGAACCCCCCCAGCCTTAGGTTCAAAGTTACAGCAAACAGAGGTAAAATCCTTCCAGCAAAAGGAAACATTTACAAGAAAACAAACATAAGACTAACACGCCTTGCCTGGCTAATTACTTACAAGTTTGAAACATGAGAGACTGATTCAGAAAGATTTGGAGAGCCTGGATTGATGTCCCATCCCTCTCAGTCCCGAGAGTGAACAACGAACAAAACAAAAAGCACAAACAAAGACTTCCCTCCACCAAGATTTGAAATTATCTTGTCCCCCTATTGGTCCTCTGGTCAGGTGTCAGCCAGGTTTACTGAGCTTCTTAACCCTTTACAGGTAAGAGACATTAACCCTTAACTATCTGTTTATGACAGTACACATCCATTTTAAGTGGGCCGCACTGTATTTCTATTTAAATACCACAGCTTGATTATGTTTTAATGTATGCATTTAAGATATGTGCTGCCAAATTATCTCTGGCTTTTAATACTTTCTGATGTTTACACTGTAGGGCCATGGTAGATAACATGGTGGGCTAGTGAATTAGCTTTTTAATTGTCAGAAAGTAGGTTCAAATCCTAGGTTAGGTCATCACTTAAATGAGTTGTATAGTCTCCTTGTGAATATTGCAGATCGGGACTGAGGTTTATTGACAGGATTGCTGGAGGGCCCAGGACTGAAATAAAAGGGGTACAGCAGCTCTGGGCTGAGGAAAGTTGGCAAAAATCCTTGTAAAAACTTGCATAGTATCTGCAGTATTGGTATTTAGTAGCCAGTGTTATTAGCTCCTAAATCACTTTCAAGATTAAAAAGAAAAAGCTATAGCAATAATACATCCTAGCTCCTTCCCAGATGGTTCAGACATAACATTCCATAGATCAGTTCTGTATTAGCTTCTTTCTCAAGAGTTCTTAAAAAAAGGGAAGGAAAAAAAAAGTTAAACCAAACCACATCAGAAGCCATTGGACTTCCAAACAAAATGGCATTTTAGGTTCATGGTTAGGGCAGGTATTTTGTTTGTCTTGAACTCCTTTCAAACGAGTGACCCCGGTAGTCTTGAACACCATCATTTGAATAGGTCCAGCTTTTGTGTGATATCATAAGCTCGGCCATTAGTGATGGAACACAGCTTGGGGAATTTCTGCCTTTTGTTTATTTATTTGGATTTAAATAAAACAACAGAAAAGAATGCCTATTCTGAGCTGTAGGCATCAATATTACCAGACCAAAATAACACATTTCCCTTCACACCTGCCTCTTATACACAAACTACCAGCCAGCGATACATATTATAAATAGAAAGGTATCCACCCTTCAGATTCCCCTACGCCCCAAAACAAAACCCACCCTTCATGACCTCAGTCCTTTGCACATGCCTTTTCAAATGGATGGACTTTGTAGCAGCAAGGTCGGCCTAGGAAAGATGTTCCTATAGCTAAAACTCTGGACTGAGCCTCAGGAGAATTGGGCATGATCTCCAGTTCTGCCACAGACATCTTATGTGATCTTGGGCCAGGAACTTAACCTCGCCGTACCTCAGTTCCTGAACTGTAAAATGGGAAGACAAATGCTGCCTTTTCCCCATATTTTTTCTTCTCTATTTACATTTTAACCTTTAGGAGGCAGATTATTTAGATTAGCTGCTCTCACACCTTATGATACATAAGGCAATCCAGTTTCTCCATCTCCATCTGTTTAGCGGCATGTTTCTTGCTTCTTTATAATCTGTTTCCATGACATCAACACCATTGAAAAAGGTTTTCTTAAGTCCTCTGTTGTCCTCCTCTTTTCCGTTTTCCACCAAGCATTAGCCAGATAATGGCTTGTCTGGGAATATGTTTTGTCTGGGTTGTGGGGTTTTTTTATATCCATACAACATGCCCAAACTACTTCAGCCTTCTTTCTCAAATCATTTTCTCCACAGTCTGTTGGCCATTCCTCTGTAACACATCAGCATTAGTTACTTTATCTCTGAAGCAGACACTGAGTATTCTCTGCAAGTATCTCTGATTGAATGTGTTAAATTCCCTGTTGTGAGCTTCACAAATTTGCCAAGTTTCAGAAGTACATAACAATTTGGTATCATGATGACATTGTATAACTTTATCTTATTTCTTTTGTGAATCTATTTATTTTTCCAACTATTTGCCAATCTTGAAAAAGTGCCACTTGCCTTCCGAATTCTTGCTTCCATCTCATTATGGAGTTGGTCATCACTACTGGTTGTGCTTCCAAGATATACAAACTCATTAACCATGCTGTATTCTTCACAAACAAGCACATATGTACCTTAATTAATGACTCCTCTTTCAATGATCATGACTTCCATTTTCTTTTGACTGAGTTTTAATCCTATTTTGGCAGCCTCACATTTGACATTGATAGTGGGGGTTTTTCATGGCACCATGATCTTTGTCACAGAACAATGTCATCTGCGAAGTCCAAGATCTTGAAGTTTTCCTCTACTCCACAAAATTCCTGTATCTTCCTTTGATGTTACTCTTCACATCACATAATTTATCACAATGCAGAAAAGAAATGGGAGGTGATAAAATGCAACGCTGTCACACTCCAGTGAGGATATCAAACTGATCAGTCTCTCCACTTTCTGTCTTTACACAGTATTTTGAAACTTCATACAGTATATTGACCAGTGACACTATCTTTCTAGGAAGCCCATATTCTTGCAAGATCTCCCATAGTGATGTTCTGCAAATGATGCCAAAAGATTGATGAAATCTGTGAAGTTCAAGACTAATGTTCTCTGGTAAGCAAGCCATTTCTCAAAAAGTCATTTCACGGCAAAGATGTGAGATCTACACATGCTCTTTTTGATCTAAAGCCTGCTTTCTCTTTACACAGTTTTCATCTATGACCCGTTTGAGTCTGTTCAACAGTATACTGCAGAACATTTGTCCAGGTACTGAAAGTATTGTCATTCCTTTCCAGCTACCACATGCCGGTTGGTTGCCTTTCTTCAATAATTTATAGATCACACCTTTCTTCCAATCCTCTGAGCAGAGTTCTTTCTCCTAAACTATATTATAAAACTTATGTAGTTCACATACTACCACATCCTCACCAGATTTATGAATTTCAGCAACGATCTCATCCTGACCAGGGTGCTTTGCTGATTTTTAGGTTTTTCTTTCCTCCACCTCCATGTGTTTGGATGTAGGCACTATTCTTCCCTTGATCCTCCTGGTTCAAGTGAAGTTGTGGCAGCTTCCCAGCAAACATCTCTAAAGTGTATCCATTGTTCCTCTATCCTCATTCATTACCCATCGCTCTTGAAATCTTTGAGAGCTAGATTTTAAAATCCCTCCAGAATCCCAGTTGAGGCCGATTCTTCACATCAAATACCGCCTCTCTTTTCTTGTTAGCTTACCTTTTTAGCTTCAGTCTAACTGTTCCAGTGGCAAGATAGTGGTCTTTTGCTATATCACCACTTGTAAACGATCATGTATGGCAATGTAATCCAATTGTTTCTCAGTAATTCCATTATTTGACTTCCAAGTTAGTCTGCGTTTCCTGTGAAGAGGGAAGAGTATCCCCTGACACAGAGGCTATACACGCTGTACAGCTTGATGAATCTTTCACCATTCTCCATCCATCCCTCAATTCTGTGTCTAGCCATGAAATTTTCATATCCAAGATTGTCCCTACCAGCTTGGGCATTCATATCTCCAAAACCAGAACAATATCATAAACACACATCTGATTTAGTATGGCTTGCAACTTATCATAGAATACATCTTTTGCTTGCTCAGCATGATCACTGGTAGGTATGTAACACTGAATGATAGTTACTTTAGCATGATTAATAACAAAATGTGCTCTTATAATTTGTGAGTCAACTGTTACTCATTCTTGTAGAGCTTGTGTTGTCTTTTTAACTGAGGAGAGTTCCAATTTCCTATACATGAATATCCTCTTGCCTTCCCGAATAGAGCACCATGATACCATCTGAATGAAGTCTACCACAGCCAGTCTATCTAATTTTTCGCACTCCAATAATACTAATATTGAACTGAGTCATTTCTCTGACTATTTGATGCAGTTTCCCAATGTCCCACTTGGGTCTCACTTTCCAGCACCCAGTCTTAGCTTTAGTTATTAAGAGCTCTTGTTGAATACCTGCATGGGTTTGGTCTACTACCTTCATACATCCATTTGAACTCACTTGTTGTCAGCTAAGTGATTTCAGAGGGCTGTGATTGCCTTCAAGTGGATTAACTGAGACACTCTCTTGTATCTGGGTTTTTTCCATAACAATATATTTTTTACACAGACAGGAAGTTAGTCTGACTCTCAGCTGTAGATCCATGGCTCCTCATTCAATATATTCAGAGCAGCTCATACCATGTTTGAGGTTACCTCATCTGCCACCTGAGGGACATGTCTGGTACCTGAGGATGCCCAGGACTTGGGGGTAGGGATAGTAGCTAACTATGTGTTTGTAAGTTGTGAGCATAATAGATCTTGATTGGGGGTCATAAATAAATATTATTACTAATAATCTTTTTTACCAAAGATGCCTCTCCCAGAAGTCATTTTGAGGCACGGCCACTTCTTTCTCTTATTCCACCAATACAGATAATATCATTGAATTGTGCCACACTAAAATATTTGCAGCATTTTCCATTTTCAGGTGATAGTTTCTAATTTTGATCCAGCAGTAGAATTATATGATCATCTGCTAATAAAGGTCAGTCCATGGGAACCATCTGTGATAGAACCAAAATTTAAAAAAATGAAAGAACATAGGAGTAAAAAATCTATTCAACAAGGATCCAATTATGATAAAAACCACAAGTGCTTGCATGGGGGAAATAACAACAAATAATTCTTTGGTGGGGATGTTTTTTTCTCTTTTATTTTTTATAAGCATGCTTTACACACAAAAAAAGTGTCTCTATCATAGACCAGTGCAGCTTTTGTGGAATAGACAGAGGATAACAGAAGCTGTTTATTTTTTCAAATTATCGGAGAGAGATCATTGATCATCACCTGTTAGGTTCACTACCTCTGGGGCACCTGGCATTGGCCACTGTCAGCGGACAGGATACTGGGCTGGATGGACCTTTGGTCTGACCCAGTATGGCCATTCTTATGTTCTTATGAAACTGACTAGAAGGCATTCACTGTGAAGCTTATGAAAGTTATAAAATATTTGTCCCTGTAAAAGTTATGGGCCCAATTTTTTCCTATATCTATGGGCACAAAAAGGGCATGAAGCCAGTATATCCATCTAGCTGGGGATTTCCCTGTTGTGGGGGAATTTTTGAGTGGTATAAACTAAGCATAGATGACTCCTACTACACCCCTCTCACTTACCAAGGGGTGGGGGGTGGTGTTGGAACCATGGCTGTGAGGAAAACAGAATGGCCAGAACCCCATTGCATTCCAACAATCCCCAGTGGGCATACTAACCACTTGAGGTCATAGCCAACTAGCATAGGGACAGGAACTGGTCCTGTGTAAATGAGGTCCCTAAATTAGGAAGCCACCAATGGCTTTTTCATGTCCCCTCATCTGAGCACAGTGCCTATTGGCTGCATCTGAGAATCTGAGCCAATATAAAACACATTCATTTGGACTTGAAATTAAGGGTAAAGAGGCTTGGAGCTAGAATTAAAGTTGCATCATTTTGTCTCCTAGATATCAGGGGAGAAGCAGTAATAGTAATGACAAGTCATATCATGTAGATAGATTCAAAAGCAATTTCCAGGGACTGAAGGAGGGGGAAGGGATTATTATCAAAGATTAATCACAAATATATGTTATGTTGCCACTGGTTTGGATTCAGAATTATACTTTATATATATATAAAACAAATTTTAAAGTGAAAACTCTAATGTGATTTCTCAGAACATCCTCTGATGTTAGATACAAGCTGAAAAATAATCTTCACTTGTAAATCCATGTCACTAAATTTATCAAAAATGTGCACTGAAATAAGAATGCTTGGAGTTAAAGTAAGACTCAAAAAAAGGCAAACAAATAAATAAATAGAGGCTATTTCTCTACACTTTTCTGTCTATCTTCAAGTATTCACAAAAGTATTCTTTAAATTGTCAAACTTGACTATCCCTTGACAGAGTTGTACCTAACTAAATTTGAACAGTGGAGAAAAATTCAGTTATTTTACTACTTTCTCATATTCAGTAAATAATTTAAATTAGGGAAAGACAATAAAGAAATGGTACCAAAAGAAAGTTGACAAGGAGATGAAATTCATTTCCATGTTATTTTTGTTTCAGTCTATCTTTCTCAAACCTCTGTCTCCTTAAATTTGTGGAATTCCATGAGTGGGATAGAGAGGGGTTATCTAGATGGGTTTTTTTTAACCCAGTCAAACTCTTTGCGTGTGCTTGTGTGTATACCACAGAGAAACTTACTGATGCAGTGGTATACTCCAACCACTATCTCCATATATACGAGTGCCCAGGAAAAGCAGAAACTTGGAAGCCATTCCTATCTCACTGCATGTCATGCAAGATTGTCTGTCTGTGTGTGTGTATGTTCGTGGGGGTTGTATCTGTTCTTTGCTTTTAATTTTGTTAATGTAGGACCTGATCCAATGTTTACTGAAGCCAGTGAGAGTATTCCCATTGACTTCAATGGGCATTGGATTAGTCTCTTTGTGATGACAAAGAGTATTAGGTGGAAGGCCCTGTAGATGGAAGTCCTCTATCCCCAGAATAGATCCAGAATGGGCAGTGCAAACCCCTCAGCATTTTTGTACCATGACCTGGCGGTGCCACCTCCTGGGTAGTTTAGTTTCCATTCCCATTTGATGTTAGGACTTTCTGCTAAGAACACCTGGAAATTTTAGCAATTCAAGCTGGCGTGCATGAGATGGCCTACAGTTAGCATTTAGTGCATGGCAAGAGTGTAGATCTACAAAGTGTAGTAGGTCAAATGTACTATGGAACTTTTAGTATGTGGTAGCAGGTTCCATACAGAGAGTTAGTGTATGGCACATTAGTTCATGATAGATTTTCACTCCACTAACCTTGCACTAAGAGCTTGTCTTCATGAACATTTAGACTGCAGCAAGTTGAGGGGTGAATTTACTCTGCACTAGCCTGCTGCAGACTAAATGTCCATGTGGCCCATGCTGAAGCATGTTAACACTATGCTAGTTTACTTTGATCTGGTCCTCTAAGAAAAAGGTCTAGATCAAAGCAAACTAATGAACTGTTCATGCATGTCACCAGGGTTCATGTGAAAAGCTAGCATGTGGCAGGCTCGTGTGGGGTAGAGTCACACCCCAGCTTGCCACAGGCGAACTGTGTAGACAAGTCCTTAATGTGATATGCATGAGCCCACTAAAGTGAACAACAAAATAAGCCAACATATTAGAGAACATGCACAGAATATAAAAAAAAATGGAGATCATGATTGGAAAACCATTTTGAGCTATGGGAAAACAAACAATTAAGCATGCATTAGCTAACTCTTAAGAGTTTACTTATGAATGCCATGGTGTTAAATTGAGCTGGCTCATGGCAGCAAAACAAACCAGTACTTTTCCCTGATGCCTTTATCCTGTGCTCCAGAATCTAAGCTCTCATTTAAAAAGAATCTTTAGCATTTATCATTGATAAGCTAATGTTCAAAATGCTAACCGGATGTAAACTCATGCAACTGTGTCTGTCTGAGGCTGCAGACAGCCTAAAATAATAGCTTTGAGAGACACAAGAATTGCTCTAGTTGATCCCCATAGCATATTAACTCTGGCCAAGATTTTAAAAAATGACAAATGATCTTGAATGCCTGCATTTTGGGGTGCCAAAGCTGCCACTTTAGAGAGACCTGATTTTTGCCCACTCTCTAAAAATCAGTCCCTTTTAAAGTGTATCAAGTTGGGTGCCCAAAAAAGTCCAGGACCTAAAATCACTCTAGTCACTTTGGAAAATCTTGGCCTACGAAGTATAATGATGACAAGTGAAATATCAATATGTCTAACTCTTTCACTGTGTCACAAAGATAATCGTTTTATAAAGACCTGCACAATCTCATTTTGGTGTAGTTATGACGGGATGAAGTTTAGGCTGCAGGCAGTGCTCAGGAGTACCATCACATCTGTTTTATCCCAGTGGATCTCCTGCATATGACCTACTTTTTCTCCCTCAGAAACATTAAGATGACCTCATAGATTAAATGTCACCTCTGACCTGACTGTCTCTTTCTTTACTTATTTTAACAAATAACCTATTGTGTTGATGTTGTTTGATCTGCAGCCAGCATGCTCCAATTTTGCAGAGGCATCCCCTTATCAGCATCTTGCAAGCCAGTTGTTTTCATTTGCCATGTTCTCAGTCCACATCTAGGCAATGCATGCTATAAAGCTACCCAGGATGGATTATATACAAGTAACAAGTACATAAATCTCACTGTAAACCCTTCTGCATGCATCCGACATCTTTATTGGCTGCCAGTTCCAAATCACTATTGCATCAGAAGCAATTTTCAATCTAACTAGATTCCTAGTAATTGTCCTACTCTGTTTATGCTTATAATTACGACAGTCAGAGATGGAAAAGGCAGTAGGTGAAAATACTTCTAGCTGAAATTGATTCTCTAACTACATCATTTAAACTAGTGAATAAAAAAAGCCTTTTGAACCCACAGTTGTAATAGAAATGAGCCTCTTGGAATTAGGCATAACTGGACTTGGCAGCCAGTTTGTACAAACAGAATACAATTAGCTGCTGCAATTGAAAAATAGGTTTTTTGCAGGAATTATTGCTTGAGTTTGTTGTCTGTCTGATTAACACTATTAACTCTTCTGGCTGTTTGCACATGCTGATTCAGTTATTCAGACTACTATCATTTCACCTGGGCAATAGGTAAGAACCAAGATAGACAGTCTAATAATGGGTGAATGGCTAACAATTATAAGCTTGACTGTGGAGTTAGTAGGAGCACAGAGTAAGAAGCAGCATGTAGTTGTGCTGACACAGGGGTGAATGAAGGACTAAACTGTGATTGTCTCTTGCTCCAAGAGAGAGTCTTCTGTACCAGCCCTGTCTGTGGTGCCGATTACTTTCTCCTCTGCTCCAGCTCAGAAGCTCTGTAGGCATATTTGGTGGGGAGACTCAGAATAGGTGTAGTCACTCCATGGAAATTACCAATTTCATCATCCCATGCACCATTACCAGCCATAACATAATACATGTAGGGGGGACTAGGATGGATGCAGGGGGACTCGGATGGCATATTTTGCCCTCCTACTGCCCTACACAATGCAGAAGGCAAGCCACAGTCTTGCCCTATGTAAACATAGAGATAAGGTGCTCTTATTACCCATGTTTTCTTGGGGAATTTAAGTCTGGGTAATACAACACCAGCAATAATCCAACTAGAACATGCTTTAGATAATGCCCGGAGTCGTATTAGAATCAGTATTTAAGCCTCCCCCTTTTCATTTATTCACATTAGTTATGTCCTGGTGTGTGCCAGTAAATTACTAGAAAATCTGGGCACAGATAACTTGCAATTTTGAAATCTTTCCCAGTCAAGACAAGGATAACAATGGCTTCAATTTTTGTGCTGGATCTGCTAGCACTCAGCTTTATTGGTTTGTAGTATACTCCCAGTCAATGACTTTTAGGTTGATTAAAAGCCTCAGCTAACCAATCCAAATTGCTGTTTTTTTCAATGTTTATTACAAAACAATGGAGATTATTGATTATATATCAAAGAGGATGTGTGGCTGCTCCTGGTGTTTCACATGACACAGGTGGCCAAAAATGCCCGTTGCCTCCGTGTTCCCCAAATGGGATCACAGCAGCGTGGTAGTATCTGTCTGCATGGGGATCATTGCAGACCATTTGGAAGTTACAGCTGGCACAGTGTGCAGTGGCTTAACTACATTCCAACAGGGCCAGAGGTTGTACAAGCTTCTTGGTTTCTTCTGGGTGGCAATTTTGACCCAATAATGCTGCCCATTTGGACCTCGATAAAAGGGAAGCAAATGGATCCAGAAAGGAATGCATCCCTGCAAGCCTGGGCTGCTGTAGATGTGTTCCTGTTTGTGTCTGTGGAGAGAACAGCAGAGTTACCTTTTGACTGTTTTGGGCTAAAGGTGAGGTGGGGGTGAAAAGAGGTATGGAACAGTAGTCGTGCTATTCGCACTGAGCATGCTGCATGCCTGCAAATCTTCTTTCCTGGTGGGATATGTGAATGCTTATTGTACTCAAGTTATTCTAGGTAAAACAAGGGCTGCGTCTCCTTCAATCCCCACCCAACCCTGCTGACCAGTGGTAAGAAGAGATGCAGGAGGAGCATCTCATCTGAGGTGCAGCAAAGCCAATGCGCTATTGCTAGGAGCCTGGAGCACCAATATGGAGATTTGGGAGATCTTACTTGGGTGGTGGATTTGGAGGAGAGGAAAAGGGCTAGTAGTGGTGGAATCATTCATCCTTATCAGCTCTGTAGATTCCAAAGGTGAGCATCTGTGCCCTTGAGGTGTGCAGCACAGAACTTGTACTCTTTGTACCTTCTCAATTCCATGCTATTCCACAGCCCCCAGAATCATTTTGATAATCCTGGGGACCTGTCTACATTATGGCAACCTGTCTGCACTGTCCTATGGACAGGCAGCACTATGCAAAACCTTTACAGCATTGCATGCTGCAGCCCAACCCTCAACATGCCCCCTCACACCCAAACCCACTCACAGCATGGCCTCTACACCAGGGCTTACCAGATGGTCCTTGGAAAGGATCCTGCAGTTGTTGTCCTCAATTTCTGTGCTGGGGATCCTTCTGTAGCCAGATCCAGGGCTTTTAGAACCCATTTACACTGCTCTGGCCTCTTTATCCAGCATAAAGGGACTGGAGCAAGGTGAGAATCTCATTCTAGGAACCCACCACTACCAGCTCAGAATGTGGATGCATTTTTTTGCCTTCATTGTAGCAGAGGGTTCCACTACAATCTGGCTTGGTACAGATACATATCCTGTATGAGCTAAACCCTGAGGTCCTTATTCAATGCAGCTTCCACTAACTTTAGTGGGAGTTAGCTTGAATGAAGACTGAATACAAACTAAATAAAGAACCCAGGATTTGGCCCATCCTATGGATTTATTCATAGATATATTGCATTAACACGCACACATAGACATAAGCCCAGTGAGATTTAGAGTGCATAAATGAGAATAAACTCTATTTATCCCTGCTAGTAAAAGTTGCTCTGAAACCCTTCTGAGGCTGACTTCCTCAAGAGAGCTCCACTTTTATTCAAAAGGGAGAGGAAAGAAAAACAGAAGACCTAAGCAAAAATCTATCATAAAGCATCTTTTTTTCCCCTCTGGGTGCAAAAAGAAAGGACAATAAGACAGATAATATCCATAATGGGGTAGGCTGCTGAATGAGAAGAGCTGACAGCTCACTGAGTCATTTGTCTGTGGGGGCAAGCTGTTGGGCATGGTGTCAGACAAAATAAATCAATATATCCCTGTTTTACTCAGGCATGACTATATTGTGAATGATACAGCCTATCACAGTGCTTTTTGCTGATCCTTTCATCCTTGAATTTGTACTAGCAGCACGTGACAAGAAACTGTATGAAAGATGAGAGTGATGTCATATATTCAAAAGCCAAGGTCAAGCATCTGATGAACTTTGGCTCCCCGAGTGGCACTCATCTGACAAATGTACTTTACTTCCAGGATCCAGTAAGATGGCAGCATGCACAGCAGGGACATTATCCAGTGATCTAGGTACAGGGAAATGAAGGAAGTTGCGATGAACCATCCTGGCTGGGAATCTGAAATGCATCAGATCAATTTTTTGGGACGCAAGGTGAAATATATATATGGTGGGGTAATATCAATTGGGGAGGGGGAATCAAGCATTTAAATTATTTCCTTGTGTTTATTTTTCATGCCGTTATTATAATAATACTTCGCTATTGTGCAATGCTTTTCGCCTGTATAGCTCAAAGCATTGAGCAAGGTGAGTAAGCATCATTATCCTCATTTTAAATATGAAGCAACTGATTAGATTATGGTAGAACTTTGGGGCAGGGGGAGTTTAAAATAAAACAATTTATTCAACCATTTTGAAGCTGTAGGGTTTTTTAAATGACCTTTTGCTGGACATGCAGATAAATCTGTTTGAAAATGGGCTCTACTTGATGCTTCAAAGGAAGGCTACACAATAAGCACAATAAGAAATGTATGGCAGTGTCTATCATTCTTTTGGTGCCTCTGTAACTTTAAAATGACTTGCTTGTAACACTTGAAATTTTGACCCTGTAAAGGTCCATAAAATGTCAGGTATAAAGCAAGCTATGTTTTTTAAATCATTATTGGAAACAAAGTTATTAGCATTCTTTGTCATTAGTGCCTTGCTGTTCTTCACTGCAGATGCTAATGCACACAATTTTAAACCTCATGGCCCTGGTTGTTATGTCCAGCCAAGATGTGCTTGGTGTAGTACCAAGATGGGGAAGAAGCAAAAATTGTTTTCTCTCTTTTATGGCTTCCTGGCCCAGGGGCTATGTAGGAGCTGGCTTGGCCCCTGTTACAATTTAGAGCAGTCTTCAGACTGCTCTAACATGTATCTAGTTGCCCTTGGCTTCAAGCAGCAGTCCCAAAAATGATCCACGGGCTATCTAATGCAGTACTCCTGCCGAATTCTTATACAGTTTTCATCATATTTCCTATGAAGTTACTGAAAACACATTCTGTGGGAATCCTCTTCTAACGGATGCATCATCCAGGGATTGATTTTCAATGGGCTTTGTGCTCATAACCCCCTTAGACACTTTTGACAACTACACCCACAAGTTTAGAGTGTTTTTTAAAAGTGCACATGGATTTCAGATCAGGTGGCTGCCTGGCAAATTTCCTTTCCAAGGTCCATATGCTGCCCTATCCTTCAGTGGCACAAAGCAGAGAAGGATGACCTTGAAAGGGAGAACTGTGCAGGGAAAATATATTACCTACACAGTGTTTTCCTTTCCTACTGTGTAACCTCCCATCAGTGTCTCTTCAGCGCTGCTGATCTAGAGCTACTCTTCAGCCAAAGGAATGACATGACCTGCCAGAGTGGGGTGGAGTCAGGGAACATTGGCTACACGTGGCATGTTCCCTTTAGAAAGTGTTGCAACTCCAACTAGGTTATGAAGGATCCCTTATGGCACTCGTGGGAAAAGGAACTTTTAGCAGTGCAACAGAACAGCCAGCTGTGTTCTAAGTGCAGAGCTGGATGTGGGAACCACATGGAAGGATAGACATGGCACAGGGCTATCCTGGGATCTTCTGGTTTGAGACCTCTTATTCCAGGTCCTCAAGACTCTTGTCAGACTACGCACACACCAGATCCTTCTGTCCACTTGAGAGTCATCATGGACAGCCTAGAACATTTGTTAATTGTGTAGCCTTCCTTTGAAGCATCAGGTAGAGCCCATTTTCAAACAGATTTATCTGCATGTCCAGCAAATGTGCCCAGTCTCCTGGCATTTCTGACATTTCACATTTTTATGTATTAGCTGAGGGTTCTGTTTACAACAGGAAAAAAAAGTCTTTGTGGCTCGGAGTTTCTCTTCAGGGAGGGGACCTTGCCTTCACATATGTCTGTAAATCCTCTAGCATACCGCTGGAGCTATATAAATAATAACCTTATGAACTGGGCCTCTGTACATTTTCAACTCATTTGCCTGTTTCTCCTGTCTGGCAGCTATGCTGATAGCCTCTTTCAGGGTAACACTGCTTGTGATGATAGCTTTCTGTGTATCTGATATTCAACACACAGAAAATTCTACCCTGTAAAGCCTCATTGAAAAATTGTCCAAACTGGTGATGCTATGCCATCTTTCTTAGCTCTGCTAACAGCTGATCAAATTTTTTCTTTGTTTTCTCTGAGGAAATGTACGCCTTTCAGCAACTAGAGCTGGAATTTGAAATGGAGCCTAAGGGAATTAGGCACTTAACCATTTCCATCAAGTTGTAATGGGCGCTGGATGACTAACTGCCTTACATGCTAGTCCAAACCCTAGCCGAAAGTAGGTGTGTCTTGGTGTGCATTGAATCACTAAACAAATTACTTCTTTATATTGTCACTGGATCATTTGAGGATACTAATGCCTAATATCTGATCTTCCTGCACTGCCAGGAGAATAGTTCTTTTCATTTTCCATTTTTTTTTAGGTCATTTGCTTACAAAACAAAACTTGGTCTAGCATTTCTGCATATTTCCCCCCTGCTCGTTCTTCTATACAAACCTCTATTTTTTCTTCATGCTGTCATTTGTACTTCAGAAAAATACTACATAAAACAGCTCGCTGTGGGTGGTGAATTCTTTTTCTTTTTTCTTCTCAGCCACACAACCAGACTGTATTCTTGGATTCTTTCTTTCCAAGTGAGTCTTGAAGTCACACATATTTTGCAGAATTTTTTCATGCAGACAGCTTGCTGAGTTTTAAGGTGTCCAGGCAGCAACTAAAACAGCCCTGCTTCTATCTTTATTCCTTCTGTTTGTTTACATTGTTTACATTTATCTTCAGACTCAAAACATGATGCTTTTTAAAAAGCAAATCTTCTTCAGCTCATATCTCATGTATTAGCCTTATGGTATTTAGGGCAGCGGAGGGTAGCACAAACCCAGACAGGGGATTGTTCGATAGTAGCAGTTTCATTTGATATGGTTCCTTCATTGCCACAAGTACAGATTACCCTGTCTGCAGCATAGCTTGGTCAGTGGTACAAATTACAACTCTGCTAGAGATTGCTCTAAGCATTAATCCTATAGCTCCATTCATAATAACTGCCTCATTCTTATTCCTAGTAAAATAAAGGAACAAGTCTTCAGAGGAAAAAATTAAATGGAGTTATACCAGGATAAAATGTAAGTAGGTGTGGTGGCAAATATGTCCCAACATTTATGACATGGATCGAAACACCAACTGGTAAGCATAAGCTGACATTTTCAGAGCTGGGTCCCTGACATTAGGCTCCTAAACCCATATTTAAACACTTGAATATTAGCATTTATTTATGTGCTTAAATAAGCATTGAGAAGTAAGTGTGAGGTGTTCAGATTTGAAAACTTAGTCTGGCATCGGTGATAACAGGCAAGAGAAAATATAGTTAACAGGACTCTGCAAATTAAGTAACCTTTCTTTTATCAGAGAAAATAGCCTTAGGGGTGAAAAGAAAATACAATTTATCATTGTCATTAAGGACTGAGGGCCTGAGGCAGAGCCATTGACTTCAGTGGACATGGATTGGGTCCTGATTAGCATTTACACTATATAGTAATTCATCTATTTCAATGTTCTCTAATCTGAATTTTAGACCAAGATCTAAATTCTTCCAAACCACAAATTTTCTGATGTGTGAATCCTCCTGCTTTAATATACATGATATTTGCATAAAGAATATTTCTCATAATAATCTGTACTTCTTATTTTGACCACTTTAATCTCTGCAATAAAACAAAACATAGCCATGGTTTTCCTTAGCACTAATGTGCACAGTATTCATTTCATCCCTTCCATCTTGCTTCCTTCTGTCAAATGCTAACACAAATCTAATGAAAAGGGCAAACAGATTTCATATCTCTTGATCTGTTCATCTTTAATTTTAAAGTAAGGAATTGCAATCTCCTTCCCCCTCTTGGGTTGCACATTAGCCACCAAAACCTATATTGCCCTTTTTAAGTATTTTCAACAGCATATTTCATTTTGTACCATGAACATATTGTCTGGGGAATGTGCAGTGCATTAACTGCCATGGGGAAAAAATAATTCTGTTTGCTGATCCATTTAATCTCTTTTTAGCAGGACAGAAACACTTGCCTTTATTTAACATCTTAGTAACAAAGTCTATTTTCATACCCTTAGTAGGTTTAGAATCACATCCAAATTCTCCTATTGTGTTTGAGCCAAGCAGACGAAATTTACCTCTGGACTCACCTTTCTGATGTTAAATCTGATAGCAGATTTTTCTCTATTGCTGGTAACACTAAAACCCAGTGGACTAGATTGTGCCTGCTGAGCACAGTCCTATAACTAAGATTTGCTGTGTGGGAGGGATTGTACTTGATGGAGGAAAAATCCCTCCCCAGTGTAAAGTGTGTGTGCATGACTCATCCCATCCCCACCTCTCATCTCTTCCTTTGGGGCACACAGAAAGAACATCCCTCTGTTTGCTAGAGCAAAGGAACTGTAATTGTCTCTTGCCTTTGCACAAAATGCATTGCAGGGAGAGCTTCTTGCATTCTCCTACCCTACACCCCCCCCCCCCCCGTGTAAGGGCTAGACAATCTGGCAAATATAATTTGGGTGAGTCTGTTTTAATATGAGGATTTTATGGGAATGCTCACTCTGTGTTGGGATTGGCACGGTCTTCTAAGGAGAGGTCCAAGAATAGGATAACAGGGGTGTGAGTGGCAGCACTGAGTGGCATTGGCAGAGCTGAATGTGGAAATCTTGCTTGGTGTCTGTGTCGCTAAACCTGGTCTTAGTCACTACCATGAAACCTTCCCTTTCATAAGAACTACATTGAAAAGAGAAGACTCATAGCAGGATAAAATGACTAGGGAAAAGGGAGCAACTTGGCAAATGAAAAGGGCCCAACTACCAAAATATCTCAAGTCTGTGCAGGATTTATGAGTCTAATCATGAAAAATAACAATGGAAATAGTCAAGTGCTATTTTTAGATATTGTGAGTTGTCACAGGAAAAATATAAATACACAGCTAGAAAACTGGAAATGTGTAACTAACCAGAATGACTCTTTTAAAGGACATTACCCAATGCTTTTCATAGATTTTCTCTCTTTTTATAAAACATCCCATTGTCTGTAATTCCCCCGTCTACTTGTTCTTTTTTATTTCTATAACACTGATTATTTTCCAAGGACCTAATCCTGCGAGATACTGAGTGCCTCATGGAAGATGCTAAATGCAGTTGATTCTTTCTAGACAGAGTGGAAGCTGAAGATGCTCAGTCTCTTGCAGGATCAGGATCAGGTCCTAAGTTTCTGAGAGAGCTGAAATTAGCAGGAGTCTCTCTCTCCCTTTACTTCCCGTGATGGCAGCAGCATTCTGGCTTGTGGAATGCACTTGCTGAGCTACCAATGGCTATACAAATCAGCGCCCACAGGCCAAACTAAAGAAAATGAGTTTGCTCTCAGATATGACAATGAGGCTGAAGTCCAATTCTACAAGTCCTCACTCACAATTTTATTCTTAACTCACCCACTGAAGACAATGATTACTTCAATTCAATTGTGTTAGACCCCGGAAGCACTAACCAGAATCACGGCACTAGTGTGGTAGGTGCTGTTCATGTATATAGAAAGACTCGGATGCTGCCTGGAAATCTCACATTCTAACCTGACAAGCCACCTATGAAGGGCAAGGGAGTCAAGGGACTTCTCTAGGAAAACCTGGCCACATAATTCACTATCGGTGCAGTTCCACCAGTGGTAGCAATGCTCTCTCTTATCTAGAGAGCTATGGGGGAGAACTGGACATCAGAATTCTTTCCTCCCTAGCTGTCCAGTGTAGTAAAATCTAGGCTCAGGCTATGTCTACAATGCGATAAAAAATGATGGAATTGATTCTCAAAGCCCAGGTCAGCTGACTCCAGGGAAGGGGCACAGGCTAAGGGGCTAAAAATAGCAGTGTAGATGTTCAAGGTTAGGCTGGAACCCAGATTCTGAGACCCTCCCCCCTTGTGGGTTCCCAGAGTTCAGGCTCCAGCCCAAGCCCAAATGTCAACATTGCAATTTCATAGCCCCACAGCCCGAGCACCACAAGCCCAAGTCAGCTGACCCTGGGCCAGCCACAGCCAAGTTGTGGATCTTCTTTTTTTTTTGCATGTAGACATACTGTAAGGAGCTGCCTTACCTACAGTGGACACTGAGGGAAAAAAGGTTGAGACACACTCAGAGAGCTGACTGTCAGAGACTTCAAACAGCAGGCTGCAGCTTGTCTCCCATACCCCCATCCCTCTAGCCCTCTTGCTTGACTGAGGGCTTGACCAGTCTGGGAAAATGAATGATTTTTTAAAACATATTAGTTAACACGTGCTAATTATTTTTCAGCATCAGTTGCAGGGCTGGCTCTGACTTTTTTGCCGCCCTAAGCGATAAAAAAAACAACGCAGGGTGGCTGGACCCAGAGGCGAAGCAAAAAAAAAAAAATAGGGCCACCAGGCCACCCTCAGATTGGCCGAAATGCCACTGCTTAGAATCTGCTGCCCCAAGCACGAGCCTCCCAAGGTAAGCACCACCCGGACCCTGCACCCATCACCCCCTCCCACACTCCAACCCCCTGCCCCATCCCTGAGCCCCCCCCCCACACACCAAAACCTTAATCCCTGACCCCACCCCCACCCCAAGCTGATGCCCTCACCCCACCTGCACCCCAACCTCCTGCCCAGCCCATACTCAAACTTTATCCCAGAGCCCTCACTTCCCCATGCACCCCAAACCCCTGCTCCATCCCTCTCCTGAACTCTCTCCTGAACCCCAAACTCCTCACCCCAGAGCCTGTACCTACAGCCTGCATTCCCTCCCATACCCCAACCCAGAGCCACCTCTCACACCCAAACTTCCTCCCAAAGCCCTCAGTCCTCACCCCCTCACACATCCCTGTCCCAGGCTCAGCCTGGAGCCTCCTCCCATATTCTCGCACTCCAAACCCCTTGGCCCCACACCTCAGCCCAGAGACTGCATCCCCTCCCACACCCCAACCCCCTGCCCCAGCCCTCTGAAAGTGAGTGAAGGTGGGGAAGAGCAAGTGACAGAGGAAGGGGGCATGGAGTGAGCAGGGGCAGGGCCTCTGAGAAGGGGCATGGCAGGGGCGTGGTCTTGAGGGAAGGTGCAAAGTAGGTATGGGGCAAGAGTGTTTGGGTTTGTATGATTAGACAGTTGACAACCCTACCCAGACTTCTAGTGCGCCCTTGGCAAATCACTCAGGCCCCGATTCTGGAAGACACTGAAGCACATGCTTCACTTTAATTGAATTCAATTAAACATACATGTCTGTTTAAAGTTAAGCATCATGTAAGGGTTTTCCTGAATAAAGATTGATTTAAGCACATACTTATTTGTTTTCCCAAACTGGGGCCTCAATCCCTCTATACTTCAGTTCCCCATTGGTAAAAAAGAGATAACAATACTTCTATTCTCCTCACTCCCTTCGTTTGTCTGGTCTAATTAGATTGTAATCTCAGTTGGGCCCTGATATAGCTGGGGCCTCTAGGTGCTACTGCTGTAATAAACAAATAATAATAATAATTAAATAATATATCAATTATTTATAATAACGTGTACACTGCCTTTCATACCCATGGATTCCAAAGTGTATTCGTCTTTTCATGTAGCCAGCTCTGAGGTGGGAATGTAGGCCTCTGAATAGCAGGGTGGAAGGAGATGAGAAATTTGGGAAGGTTGCTGTTGCAAACTCCCTCTGGGCAGGTTATGCTCTCTGTGCAGAATGGAAAAGTCAACAGCACAGAACTGAATGTATCTATCTCAGAGAAACAAAGGGTTGAATTTCCAGTTAAACCTGTTGTTGTTCTAAGGAGCATAGGTATGTCTAACCTGCTGTTCAAACCTTTTCCTCCAGCTAAACAGTTGCACTCGGTTCAATGCTCTAAAATGAATAAATGTACAACTTGCGCCCTCAGCAGGGAATACTTGCAGGTTCTATAGTTTATTACATTACATGCTGTTAAAACTTTGTTGCAGATATTTTTTAAAGTATTTCTCTACTCAGGCACGTGAACTGGAAATATATTTATGCTGCCATTAGTGAAGTATTAAAATATAGTTACTTAAAGTTCACTGTAATGCATCATCTATTAATCCAATATTTTTCACGTTACATTTGGAATGCAATTGTTTGTTCTGAAAAGTTCTGCATAGAGTACTAGAAATGTGGCTTTTTGTGATTTGCTACAATGCACACCAGAAATGGCCTGCTATTTGTCAAGTTTCACTCTGCTTTTCTAGAAGTGCCCATATCTAAGGGTATATCTACACTACAGGATTATTCCGATTTTACATAAACCAGTTTTGTAAAACAGATTGTATAAAGTCGAGTGCACGTGGCCACACAAAGCACAATAATTCTGCGTTGTGCGTCCATGTACCAAGGCTAGCATCGATTTCTGGAGTGTTGCATTGTGGGTAGCTATCCCGTAGCTATCCCATAGTTTCCGCAGTCTCCCTCGCCCATTGGAATTCTGGGTTGAGATCCCAATGCATGATGGTGCAAAAACAGTGTCGCGGGTGATTCTGGGTAAATGTTGTCACTCATTCCTTCCTCTGTGAAAGCAACGGCTGACAATCATTTCACGCCCTTTTTCCCTGGATTGCCCTGGCAGACACCATAGCATGGCAACCATGGAGCCCGTTTTGCCTTCTGTCACTGTCACCGTATATGTACTGGATGCTGCAGACAGAGGCGGTACTGCAGTGCTACACAGCAGCATTCATTTGCCTTTGCAGGGTAGCAGAGATGGTTACCATCCCTATTGTACCGTCTGCCATGCCGTTGTAAATTGGCAATGAGGTGACGATTATCAGTCGTTCTGTACCGTCTGCTGCTGTCACGGGTGCTCCTGGCTGGCCTTCGCTGAGGTCGGCTGGGGGCGCAAAGACAAAAATGAGATTGACTCCCCGGGTCATTCCCTCCTTTATGTTTTATCTAAAAATAGAGTCAGTCCTGCCTAGAATATGGGGCAAGTTTACTAGAGAGCCAGTATACCAGAGAACCAGAGAGCACAGCCGCTCTGTGTCAGATCCCGCAGAAATGATGAGCTGCATGCCATTCTAGGGGGTGCCCCTGCAACAACTCCACCCTCTAGAATGGCTTGCTTCCCTCCTCTCCCAACCCTCCTGGGCTACCATTGCAGTGTCGCCCCATTTATGTGATGAAGTAATAAAGAATGCAGGAATAAGAAACACTGACTTTTAAGTAAGATTAAATGAGAGGGAGGCAGCCTGCAGCTGCTATGATAGTCCAGGCAGGACATTAAACGGTGGCAGGGGAGAGGAGCCCAGCCTCCCGCTGCTATGATAGTCCAGGCAGTACAGAATCTTTTCTTTAGATATGAAAGGGGAGGGCTGATGGAGCTCAGCCCTCAGTTGCTATGATGAAGACGGTTACCAGCGTTCTGTACCATCTGCCGGGAATCACCGGGAGTCATTCCTATTTTTACCCAGGCACCTCCAGCCGACCTCACCGAGGCCAGCCAAGAGCATTCACAGGATGATGAGGACGGCTATCAGTCATTTTGTACTGTGCCGTCTGCCACCGGGGAGGGGAGAGGATGCTGCTGCTCAGTGCTGCAGCACCGCATCTACCAGCAGTATGCAGTAGACATACGGTGACATTGAAAAAAGTCAAGAAATTTTTTTTTCCCTTTTCTTTCACGAGGGGGGAGGGGGAGTAAATTGACGAGCTATACCCTGAACCACCCCGGACAATGTGTTTGACCCTACAGGCACTGGGAGCTCAGTCAAGAATGCAAATGCTTTTCGGAGACTGCGGTGACTGTGGGATAGCTGGAGTCCTCAGTACCCCCTCCTTCCCTCCATGAGCATCCATTTGATTCTTTGGCTTTCCATTACGCTTGTCATGCAGCACTGTGTTGAGTCCCTGCTGTGTGCTCTGTCTATCATAGCCTGGAGATTTTTTCAAATGCTTTGTCATTTTGTCTTCTGTAATGGAGCTCTGGTAGAACAGATTTGTCTCCCCATACAGCGATCAGAACCAGTATCTCCCGTATGGTCCATGCTGGAGCTCTTTTTGAATTTGGGACTGCATCGCCACCCGTGCTGATCAGAGCCACGCTGGGAAAACAGGAAATGAAATTCAAAAGTTCACGAGGCTTTTCCTGTCTACCTGGCCAGTGCATCCGAGTTCAGATTGCTTTCCAGAGTGGTCACAATGGTGCACTGTGGGATACCGCCCAGAGGCCAATACCGTCAATTTGCAGCCACACTAACCCTAATCTGACATGGCAATACCGATTTCAGCGCTACTTCTCTCATCGGGGAGGAGTACAGAAACCGGTCTAAAGAGCCCTTTATATCGATATAAAGGGCCTCATTGTGTGGACGGGTGCAGGGTTAAATCAGTTTAATGCTGCTAAATTCTGTTTAAACGCATAGTGTAGACCAGGCCTAAGATACACCACAGGGCTTTGGAAATGTGTTTTTCTTACAATGTAACTAGGACTGCTGGAAATCTGCATAACCCAAGATTTACCACGAAAGTGTGAAAATATAGTTATCCTGAGCGTTAGTAAACTACAGTAGATGGGTATTAATCCCAATCCCCAATACAGTGCTTCTTTAACCTCTGGAGTACCTGGGGAATCTTTACATCTTGCTATTCTATTGTTGATATTGTAAAGTAGGGAAAGATCAACTTTCCATTTATGACAAACTGAGCACAGCTTCTACCAGTTAGTGGGGAAGGAACACAGTGGGGGAGACCTTCTGAGTTATCTGCCAGAGCTACTGCCTATGAATCACAATGACCCAAAAGGATTAGAATTTCAGATAGAATAATGTGCACAGTAGTAAGTCCCAGCGCTGGGTGCAAGAGTCTAGTAATTACTCACACTTGCTCTATTTTCTGGACACTAGTTGTAAGGAAACAAGCAAATCCATACAACAAAATCAAATAGTTGACTCTGGCTCCAGTTGTGTATAAAGGGATTTAATAAGAAAGTTGACATGGAGTAAAATAAATTTACTGCATTGTATTACTCCTTTGACATTAATCTAACTGGTCTCCAAACGGCACTATTGGGATGAATGGAAAGTAGACACCTCCATATGAGTTTGTGATACAGATGCATAACTAGGGTGATCAGATGTCCTGATTTTATAGGGACAGTCCCAATATTTGGGGCTTTTTTTATATAGGGTCCTTTTACCCCTCACTCCCTGTCCCGATTTTTCACACTTGCTGTCTGGTAATCCTGTGCATAACTCCAATCTCAAAATTAAATAGACTCTGAACCAATTAATCAATTTCTTCATCTTTCCATCAGCCTTGGTTTCCAGAGGTGTTTTCAGTGGTAGCTACTTTTCAACACAGTTGTATAAGTAATATGTTACTCGAGCCAAATGTAGCAACCCTAACTAAATCCTTACTCGGGGAAAACTTCTATTGGCCTCAAAGGGAATTTTTCTTGAGTAAAGACTGCAAGCTCCTGGAGAGCATTTATCTAAATGGAATGGGCAGACTAATTTAAATTAGCCAAATCTAACTGTAAATAATATCAAGTGAAGGAATCTTCTGTGTGGAAACACAATTGTCCTCTGTTGCAAGAAATCATAAAACTAGCATTTCAGCTTTAATATGCATGTTTAACCATTTGTTACATTGTTATGACACCACATCGTGTTACAGACTAAACCTTAGTGCAATTCATTGCCACAGGCCATAGAGTCAAATACTGTAGCCAGATTTTAAAAGGGCTGGATAATTTTCTGACTGCTACGAACATTTCTAGTTATGCAGAATAAGATAAAGAGTAATCTGATCTCATGCATAAACTGATTGCCACAGGGGTCAGGAAGTGATTTACCTTCCACACCATGAGCAGCCTTGCACAAATGGCTCTCTCTACGATGAGAGGAGGGAGGCAATGCTTCCTCTGGAACAGCAGATACTGGCCCCTGCTACAAGCAGGATAGTAGCCCCTGAAGAACTAGTGGTATGGCAGAGCTTTTGTTTCCTGTAGGCTAAGTCGTGACTCTCTGTACAAGGATACGCATGGGGAGTGGGGAGAGTTAGAAGCCCTCCCTTTTGTGTAGCCCAAGTAAAGCTTGAAGAGGGGAATTCCACTCCTGTGGCTGGAGCTGTGTTAGAGCTGCTAACAAGATGCTCTGTCTCAGAACAGCTCACCTGAAAGGCAGGGGTGGGCAGAGAGCAGACAGAAGCATGGCTCCACTTTTCCGACTCACTGGCCATGGTTGGCACAATGTGAGGAATATATGTGCCTCTTTAAGGATCGTTTCTCTGCAATACAATCAGGATGCTCTGGGAGGCATTGTGCCTCTCTCAGGCAGAATGCCTCCCTGTACTTGCCCAGGAGTGGGGTTGTTCTGAGCCTTCTGCTATTACAGGCTCCACGCTGTCAGCACAGCCTCGCTCTACATTTCCCCAGCATAATCGTATTTACACTCCTTAGTAAATCAGACTGATTTCCCCAGTACTGGCAATAAAACGGGTTTCAGGCTTGTGTCAGCTTCTAATGAAGGCTCACTCTACTCATTAACCCTTTCATTTATTCATATCCCTTTTTAAAAAAAAATTCACACATGACACTAAATGACATCTTCAGATTTCTAATAGCTATGACTTCTGCAGTAATTCTGCTAATGATCCCGTTAGCTTTTATTCCTCTGATTCAGTGACCTGAGTGGGGATATTAGGAAAAGTGGAAAATAATCATTCCAAAACTCATTAAAATAATTTGGCTCTGAGTGAGATTGGTTCTCGTGAGAAGACTTAAAAAATGAAGAGAAAAAACCTGTTAAGATGCAAAGAGTCAAAAATCTGCTACTATCTCTGCATTTCTGATATTTGTCAGTCAAAGACAGTCCTCTCTGTAGTTCATATTTCATTAGCTAAGGATAATTACAACAACTAAAGCCCAAATCTGTGCCTTCCTAGTTGTGTCTCCTTCACTACCTGAGTTTAATCCCTTTTTTAACCTCTCCTGTGTTTACTCCTTCATCATAATCATGAGGAAGAACAGTGAGTAGAGGCTTGCTAATCCTGCTGTGACATAGTCCAGCTCTGCTTGGTAAAATAAAGCCTTGCTGTGGCCAGCTCAGAGTTACAGAACGCATTGCTCCACATTCATTAGTGGCAAATAGACTGCCTTTCTGGCAGAGTAAATACCAACAGTACAGTTCCCGATAGGGTAAAAGTGAAAAGCACAGATCCCGCTTCTGGCATGAGGGATATAAACTGTAAAGCCAGTCACTTGGCTTCAGGGCAAATAGTCACAACTCCTCTCAGGTCACTATGGAGGAAGCACAGTTCCTTGCCACTGAGAGAAACCTGCTGATTATATATGGGTAGAGGCTCCATTGTTAATTAATTAATTTATTATTTGAAGTACCTGTTACCCCAAGCACTGTACAAACACATAGTAAGAGACTGTTTCTGCCCTGTACAAGAGCACACAAAGCCAACCTGACTCAAACAAACACATCACCTTAGTGGACAGCTTTATTTCCACATAGCCCCCTTTCCCCCCAAAAAAAATAATCACACTGTTCAACACACATTTTCCTCTAGTTGTCATTCCCTCTGTATCTCTCCCTCTCATCACAGTCATTTCTGAGCCATAAATATACATACCATAAAGACACACACACCTTTGTGATGATCTTGGGTCCTTCCTGGAGTGCAAAGCGCAGTGGGATTGCCTTTCTCCATTTCAGAGACTCTCTCTCTCTCTCTCTCTCTGACTGCCTAACAGGTAGAAGTCTCCATTCTTAAGCATAGAGATTCAGCCATTGTTCTTAAAAAGAAAAAATCAAAACCATTTGGGCCAGATTGTAGCCTTGCTTCATATGGCCACACAGGGTTATAAGTAGGAGTAAGATACACGCATCCTGCCATATACACACCCACTCTCCTGCATTTCAACTAAAGGCAGAGGAGTTTGGGGAGCACAGGTTGTGCCTCCTGTACTGCTCAGCCCCACACAACTGGGCAAAATGTGCGCTGAGCCTTGGTTCTACCTTTTGATATACTGGCCAGCATAGCTAAACTGGCATGGGGAATGGTGAGACATCATCTCTCCTGGTCAGGGCCAATATGAGATTACTTCCTCCTGGAAGAAAGGTGGGGAGGAGAGACAGAACTGTGACTCTTTAAATCACCCTGGACTACTCTCATGGGGCAACAGAACAAAATGCCACCTTTTATACAGGGCCATGCTCATTGTGCACATCTTGCCTAACGACTGACCGCTCCCTGATCTTCCCTTCTAGAGAAGTTAATTGAGAAGGTGACAGAGCATCTTCATGCACACCTGGATTTAACTGAATTTTTAACCATCTTTCAGTCAGATGTTAGTAGTTTTCAAAGTGCAGTACAGTCTCAGTATTGCTCTGTTTCTTTACTGCTCCTTCAGGTCCAAGTAGCAGCAGTGGATAAAAACATCTTCTATTAACTTGGGCCAGCCAAGCTCCTTAGATAGCTTCCTCTTAGACAATGACATCGCCATGGTGAGCCATATTTTTATCATCTCTAGACTAATGTATTATAGTATACTCTTGCATAGGAATGACATGTGAAGAACATGGTAAATCAAGTGCTGTTTTGATTCCTGTGGCCCATATATTAGATTCCGAGGATGGACCTATGAAAGTATATCATACATTTTTCGTGTGTGTTCTGCAGTGGCTCTTTATCCATTTCCACATTGGTTTCAAGAATCTAGTCTTCATCTCTAAAAAGCTTGGACCTACCTTCCTGAAAGACTACCTCTTACCTCACCAAGATAGCTCCGCATGCAATGGGGTGCCAGGAGAAAAAGAGCAGGGCAGGATATTCTGGGTGAAGAGCTGCCAGCTGTGCAGTTCAGTACTACTAGAAGTCAAGGTAAACCTAAATCTTCCCACTTTTAGGGCATGTTGCAAGACTTTTCTTTTTACAAAGGCTACCTTTTAATGACAGTGACTACAGATTGGCCTGGCTACATTTCTTCTGGAAGACAACCACCAAGATTGATTTCATGTGAAAAAGATGCTTATAATGAGGAAGGGTTGAAGAGTTGGTCCCTTTTCTTGCAAAAGTAATGTTATCTTTATTTATAGGTGGATCTGCCAGTGCTGCTTATAATTAAGGTTGTCTAACACTTTTCATTATAAAACTTGGTTTTCAGTTGCTTATAACTTTGCCAATCTTTAACTCATTCGGACTGAAATTTTCTATCCAGAGAGGTCTGCTTCAGGATGCATATTTTTGAAAAATATTGGGAACAATGTTTCAGCCATTTCTAAGACAGAAAATAAAGAAAACTATGTTATCTACTCATATTAAAACAAATTCTTACAACCATTTTGTTAAGGAGCCCACTTGCTTTGGAGCAAAAGCTTGAAATTCTGTAGCGGGGTTGCCCTGGTGTCTGGGATGTGCCTTATGTAGTTCCCATGAAAATTCAACCAAATATGGCCTAATTATGAGCCTTTGGGGAGAAAAAAAATTACAGTTTGCACATGCTCAGTAAGGTCTTGATAGAGTTTGGAATTCTCCAAAGACTCTGTCTACACTGAGCATGTTCCCACCCATGGGCTCCTGACATTGAACTTGACTTTCTCTGCACTTCTTTCCTCCTGGCTGTCAGGGTCCACTGGAACACTGGACAGAGGAACTGAAAATGGCAATTGTCCCCCAGCTGGCACCCAAGCAGCATGAGGGAAAAGAAGGAAGCAACCTGACTGGAATGCAGAGGGATGAGGAAAGGGCTTCCGGATTAAGGGGTTGCAAGAGCCAGAGGCTGGGGAGGAGCAGAGGAAGAGAGAGGGGGATAGATGGGTATCCCGATATGGGGGCGGGTTGGATAGGAACAGATGGGGATCGGAGGGATTCAATGGGAGGAGCGAGGGACAGCAATAGGATGGGACAGCCGGGAGTGGGCCAGGAGAGGAGAGTTGAGGTGCGGGAAGCACAGTAGTAGACTAGTAGGATAGAGACAGGCTAGGGGCAGAGAATCCCAAGGGTCTCACTGGAGAACAGTCCCTTCCAGAACCTGGAATTGAACCCAGAGGGTTTGAATCTTTGTATTTTTCTGCTGTCAAATAGTCATGAAACACTAAAGTTGTAAAGTCAAGCATTGAGAAGTAAGAAAATGCCAGCATTAAGGCAACCTTAATTCAGGCCCCTTGTGCATATACATTATGATTCAGTCTTCAGCTACATAATCACATACTATTTTGCTTGACTTTGCATCCTTAATGTTCTTCTGAATGTAGATTTGTTAATGTAATTATATGAAAGGTGCTCAGATGTGACAGTGTTGGGTACATTAGAAATGCAGATATATCCAATGATAGGAGAAGATGTCAATAATGTGGCATTTAGCAAGTGTGACTGTTATCAGCTCTTATTTTATAAGAGAAAGAGAGGTACAAATGAGAAAGAGAGGACAATAAAAATAAGATAGAAAATAAAAGAGGAAAAAAGAAAAGAAAATACTATGGAGATAAGCAAAGGGAATGAAACTGGGAGATAAAAAGAGAGAAGATAACGAAAAAGGAAAGAAAAGCTCTAGCTAATTTATACAGCTCTAAGGTTAGCGTGTTTTACTGTATTCACCCTTGTTCTTACTGTTTTCATTGTATGTCACTGACAGCCACTAGAGGCAGACTTAATGCATGGAATCCAGTGCTGTGGCTGGATTTGCAAACAGGTACATTTCTATTAGCATTAGTAATACCAGTAAGCAACAATGCTACAATAACAATAATAATGAAATATTAGGCTTGAAAGCACAAAGTGATTGGCTGTGAAGGCTCAGGAAGAAATTTCATTCCTACTCCAAACCTTCAAGTCAGGTGCAAAATTAACTAAGTATAGTTATGGGTTTCTCAAACACATTTGTCTCTGAAGCATCAGGTATTGGTCACCGCAGGGAGCAGGTTCAGCCCTGATCTGGTAGGTTAAAATCCAGTATTTACTCCACCCACTCCCCTACTTCAGGCAGTGAGGTTCTCTACGTTAGAATAAAAGATAACAGTGCATTGAACCTTAAGGAAAATATGCTTCAACCCTCCTGCCAAAACATTTAAAAAAAAATCTTACTGTAGCCTTTTGATAAACTTTGGCAGCTTTGTATACTGAAGGCCTTTTATTAAAAAAAGACCCCAAGGTTTTATAGCATAACTAGCCTATTTGTGCCCAATCCTCCCTTTCTTCTTTCTTGTCCTCTTTATATAACGTCACATGAGACGGGACACATCTCAGTTCTTACAGTGCGAAGATTTTAGCACAGGGAAAACCATTTTAAAGTGAGCTGTACATGACAGCCATGAGCCACCAGTTTTCAGCATCAGTTATTCAAAAACCAGTGTGCTGTGGGATAATGTTCCTCTTGAAAGGGTGCCCACTTCAGTCATAATCAAACCAGGCCATGTCTTAAGTACACAATAATTGTATTTGACGTGGAGACTGTTATTGTTTATACATCCCAGTGTTGCATCTCAATTTACTCTGCCTTAAATCCAGGGAGAACCATGATTTTATTCATCTTGGGAATCTGTTCTTTGTGTCTAGAGAGGAAGTATAGGCCTAGTACACCTCTACTTCGATATAACACTGTCCTAGGGAGCCAAAAAATCTTACCGTGTTATAGGTGAAACTGTGTTACATTGAACTTGCTTTGATCCAATGGAGTGTGCAGACCCACCCCCCCAGAGCACTGCTTTACTGCATTATATCCAAATTCGTGCTATATCAGGTGGCGTTATATCGAGGTAGCTGTGTAGTTGGGCTGAGGGAGCCCATGTGGGATGAGGGAGCGCCAGGTTCAATTACTCGCTCTGCCACAGACTTTCTGCATGACATTCAGCAATTCACTTTAGGGCTAGATTTACAAAGGGATTTAGGTACCACTGAGATTGTCAAAACCCTTGTTCAGCTGCCACCTGACCCTGTAGTTGCCTAAATTCCCTTGATGCCTAAGTTTCCACCAATGGGCATGTGGAAATCTGCATAAAGTTCTGACACAGCCAAGCTGCTTGTCACCCGAGTTCATGCTTAAGCCCAGGTGGGATTCACAAACTAGACATTCTCTCACCTATGGAGACGGAGCAAACATTGGGTTACCCAGGTCCCTTTGTGGATCTATCCCTCAGTCTCCTTGGGCCTAAGTTTCCCATGTGAGAAATGGGTATAGTCACATTGCCTTACCTCACAAGTGTATTGTGAGGAGCTCAGATACCCTGGTAATGAGGGCCACCTAAGCACCCTAGACAGATAATTTTTTCTTTCTGCTTAAGTGAGTGTTTAAGTCTTTAAATGTTGTGGAACTGTTTCACTCAAAATGGAAAGCAACATTTATTTTCAGCTAATGTAAATTCGGAGTGCAGGTTTCATAGCCAAATAAAAATGAAAATGCCACAATTGCCTTAATGGAATAGAAGAACTCTAATAGAATTTGATAAAAAGTAGCCTGCCTCCGGATTTATTCTACATTAACGCCAGATTTCTCCATTTAAAAATTCACATGCTTAGCTCCTCTCGCTAGATGAACCACAGTACAATTAAAAGAAAGCTTTGTTGCTAATCGAAAAGCAAATATTAATTCCAGAGACTGGCTTCCCTGGATGTAAATATTTTGTTAATCTCAGTGGGTTTTTAAATGAAAGGACATTTAATCGAATCAGTGGGAGGAAAAAAATCGTTGATCAGCTGAGCTCCTTACTGTGGGCAAAATATTCCCTTTATTTCTCTAAGCCGTAGTGATGGGAGAGAAGAAGGGGCCATCTGCATGGTGAGTGCTTGCGCCCGCCTGCCAGGATTTGACAGGATGGTTCAGGTGGGCTATGGGAGAGAGAAGCAATAAGGTGTATATTAACGCTTCTCCAAAAAAGAGCAGTGAGCGCCCAGCCCAGAGTCTAGGGCTGAGCACTGCATGCATGTAAGGAAAACTGCAATCCCAGCATGACAGATGTAGCCAGGTCTGGGAGGTGTGGTGTCATCTGCCATGTTAGCTACAGCCCCCTCCCCCAATCATTCAAAGGAACACTATTGCTGTCTGTAATAGTAACCACAGGAATCAATGGCTACTACCTCTATCAGACTCTTATTACACTGCCTTGCTACTGCTTCTCAGCTGTGCGAGAAGGGTACCACTTTCCACACCTGCACAACGCAGGTCAGGATCCAGACCAATGCTTGTTAGATCATTAAAATGCTACACATAAACAAACTGAATAGACTCAGATCTTATTGTTACTTTCCATTTTATTTCACAATCCGAATTTTAAAATGCAATCCAAAGTACTGGTCATTACACAGTACAGATCATTCAAGCAAATATTCATGGAGAAACAAGTAGGACACCAGTAACTGACTGGAGAGGGGGAAAATATATTTCATAAAAATTCAGCTGAAATAAAAAATTTAATCTCACAACACTGACAGTTAGTAAGATTCATATATCATTATATAATAGAAAGAAAGCAGCACTGCACTTATAAAAGTGGAAACCCACTGTATTCATTAAAGCTAACAGAGGAAGAGCCTTACTAAACTACCAGTAAACACACATTTTCAGAGAGAGAGAGAGAGAGAAAGATCCCTCAAATCTATATAAATTTCTCTTGTTTTTGGGAAGTTGATCCTGCAACTGACATCAAAGGAGTGGAGTCAATGGGGCTCTGCAGAGGCACAGAAGTCTATCCTCCAGCCCCCACTCTGCATTGTAATTGCAGTATCAGGGCTCGGCTTCCAAACGGTTTTAACCTCACAGCTTTAAATTTAAAAAGTAGTGTTTACTCTGAAAAATAACCTGTCATCAATAATCGCATCCAAATGTGCTTGGTGGCTAGAGATGCAATCCGGGCCCCATTGAAGTCAATTTCAAAATTCCAGTTGACTTCAGTGGGCCCCGAGATGTCATCCATAATTTGTGGATGAGGCAGCGAAGTGCCTGTAGGAGAAGACATTCAGTCCCCAAATGGGTTTGATTTGGCTTCTCATCATACCTGGGACCACCTTCAAGTCTGATACCTTATACAGAGTCAAACAGCTGTTGGATTAGCCAAGATTTGAAAATACAGTGGATGCATTGTGTTCCACATCTAGGAACTCCTGATAGCCTGTGGTAGTGACCTGTCTGACCAGTTTAGAAATGAAACTGATTGATTTGGATGGGCATGCCCTCCCAGCCATCCTCTGGTGCACCAAAGGAAGGCCATGATGAGAAGTGGGTGTATAAAGTAGAGAGGCAAACAGCAGACTTCTTCAATGTAGAGTCTGAGGGAGAAAAAAATCTGCTTTAATACTTGTTCTTAAAGATACAGCACAAATAATTTCTATTCAACATCCTCCCCAACCCCACTCTGTGCAGTTAAACTTTCTTATTTCCTCACATCTAAGGTGTGTTTCTTTGCAGGTGCACACTCCACAGAGGTCATTTTGAGAAGATTAACATTCTTTGATGGGAGAGCAGGAATTAATTGATATGTTATCACTGAACATCTCAATCCATTATTCCTTGTATATAAATTAGTTCACTGCAGCCTGTCTATTGAGATACAGATTATCAACAAACTGCTGCTATTGTGTCCACAGATTGCTCTTTCATATATTTAAAAAAAAACAAAACAGTCATAATTGCCACCACTATATGAACTTCACATTCCTAGCTCATCCAGAAAAAGCCAGAAGTGGAACAAAGTATTATGTTCTCTGACATTGTTCAGGCGCTAGATTTGTTACAAAAGCAAAACAGGTTTCTTGTTAGTCTAAAAATAAGAAGAAAAGAATGGAATCTTTTGTCTGAATTCTGCCCCCAACCCTCCCAAAGCTGAATTCTGCATCTTTTTGACACACTTTTTGCACATTTGTTGATAATCTACAATTACCTCGTGAATCATTTCTACGTGCTGGTAATGTGACAGCCAAATGTATGTTTTCCTTGGAGACCTCCCATAGAGATGGAAACATGCAGCAACCAAATTAGAGGAAAACACACCCCTCCATGGCTACTTTTGGAAGCTGAGGAGTTCTTACATTACAGCAAACAGCGTGTTAGCCAAGGGCTTTACCAGTGAAGTTCAATGCAAGGGGAAACGGGAGCAGAGCAGCATTAGAGAGCACTATGCCCCAGTTATGCTCTTCTGCCTAAAGCCGAAATGGCCCCAAGTCACAAGATGTGGATCCTGACCTGGGTTTTGAACACTCAGGAGCACTTGGGTCTGAGAATTTTGTTCCCGCCCGTTAGAACTGTAGGGGGATGTCTGTGAAATTTGGAGATGGATTCTGCACATCTTGAGTTTGGGTGAGTGTTTGACTGATGGACTGAAATTCAGGGCTTCCCTCCAAAAACATCTTCTAGTTCCTCCTTTCTGTTTCTCAAACATAACAGAGGCAAAATATAACACTGTCTTTGGATGGCAAAGAGGAATGAGCTGGATAGAGAAGATTCTCCACACTTCCTCAGCTGGGGCCCAAACCTCTACTCCTCCATCTGTGAAATGGGGAGAATATGTGGGGAAAGGAAACCTCTGTACAGACACCCTAGCAGCACTCCTCTAGCAATCTCCGCCTAATTCTGCCATCCTCACTCACATGAGTAGCACCTTACTATGTAAGTCAATGTCCATGGGACTATTTGTGTAGTAAGGTGTTAGAGTGAGAAAGGGTGATGGAATCAGACCTTATATGTGCGGCTATAGGCAGATCTAGTAGATACATCCTCTGTGACTTCCTCAGAATATCAATGTGTTGATGGGGATCCACTAAGGGCTGCAGTCTTTTGACGAGTGCTTGGAGTGCCTACAGTACTTTCCTGTACATTCATGGTAAACAGAGCATGCTACCCAATATGTAGTAGGGACTGTTACGTACCACTGCAGTCATACCAACACTCTACATGCAGTCACTAATAGTATTTTTAGGATCAACCATCTCTGGCAGGGACGATTTTAGCCGCAATCAATGAGAGAGTGACTCCCTTAGGGGCAAAGAAATCATCCCATCCCATGTATTCAGTTGTGGTGGCCTAATTTTAACAAGAGGCTTCTGTGAGCGTATCAATGACTCCTATCTGATCTCTTGGAAAGCCTATTAAAAAACAAATAGTAACAACACCCCAGCTCTCAGATGATGCTCTTCATCAGTAGATTTCAACGTGTTTTACAAAGGAGGTCAGTATCATTATTTCATTTCACAGATGGGGAAACTGAGGAACAGAGGTGAAGTGACTTGCCCAAGGTCACCCAGCAGCTTTGTAGCAGAGTCAGGAACAGAGTTCAGGTCTTCTGAGTCCCAGCCTTGAAACTCCGTAGGAAAAAGGCTTAGCTACTCCTGTCCATTGTGTGGTACTCAAAGTAGCAAAGATTTACAAGGACAGCTCCTAAGGGCTAGAAACTCATAAAAGCAGGGAACTGTAACTAAACTTCCTTGAAAAATCGGGCCTCACAAGAATGAAGTTGGAGTAGAAAAATAAATGAGGCCTAAGAGGAAATGCAAAGTTTAAGTAAACACATGATCCAGACACATCCACAGATGTATTATTTGGCTACAATACAATATTCTACACTTAATCAGGCACTTGTGGGACAGTGGTGATTATTTTTAAAGGTAAACATTAACTCATCTGTCAACCTACCTTTTATTTTTTACAATCAGTTATTAATGATAGGGCTCTAAATAGAGTGAGATGCATTAATTTTTAACATCCTGCAGCCTCATTATAACATAATTAACCATAAATTAATTATTAATGATTGATTTATTACTTTGGGTTACATATTAAGGCCTCAATCCTAAAATTGGATCCATGGATGGATAAAGGCAGTCTGAGGCCCTGGATTCAGCATGGTTTGAAGGATGCAGATGGCCCTGCCCCCCACTTGGAAGGGTGGCAAAGGCCATCTGAAAAATAACCATCCACTAGCCTGTTTGGGGAGTTGAGGGAGGGGAACTATCATCACGTCTCTTTAGGCAAGTCATGCAAGAAGTCTATAGATCAGTGGTTCTCAAACTGGAGCCGTCGCTTGTTTGGGGAAAACTCCTGATAGGCTGGGCCAGTTTGTTTACCTGCCACATCCTCAGGTTTGCCGCTGTAGGCCAATGGGGGCTGCAGGAAGGGTGGCAAGCACATCCCTCAACCCACGCAGCTTCCCGCAGCCCCCATTGGCCTGGAGCAGTGAACCGCAGCCACTGGGAACTGCGATCGGCCAAACCTGCGGACATGACAGGTAAACAAACTGGCCTGGCCCACCAGGGGCTTTCCTAAACAAGCAGCAGATCGGCTTTGAGAATCACTGCTATAGAAGAGCCAGGAACTGAATCTAGATATCCTGAGTCCCAGTCTAGTGCCCTAACTATAAGTCCACCCCATTTCTCCCCAGAATTGTTGTCATTATGATAACACTTTATCAAAACTGAGATTTTCTCCTAAAAATATAAATCTTCATTAAAAAAACAAGACCAGACCTAAACTTGGAAGCTTCCATTCTGATATGACACTTCCTTGAGAGGTGCTGTGTGATGGGTTCTCACCCCACACTTGCCCCAAAAGAGTTAACGAAGACTAAGAAGGGGGCTATTTAACCTAACAAGCCACAGCTGAGGGGAATCAGGTGGCCAAGTAATCTCCTGACTGAGTGAGGAAGCCCAGCAGAGGAGGAAAGAGCTAGGCTGGGATTAAAAAGAAACTGGGAGCAGGAGGGGAACTGCTGTGAAAGGCTACAATCACTTCCTGGGAAGAGGGAGTAACGTTTGGAGGCTGCAAAGACCTGTACCAGTTGGCAGACCCAAGGAAGGAAGGGAGCAGTGGAAGGTTAGGAGAGGGCTCAGGGAAAGGCAATAAGGTATAAAAGGGAGCAGACCTTGACTGATGACTAGAAGGTCCCTGAGCCACCCAGAGTAGAGGGTGGAACTGCGTTCCCCAGCCAGACACTGAGAGAGTGGCACTATGAGGCAGTGAATGGGAAGACTGCCCAGGATTGCTGGAGAAACCCTTTGGTATCCCAGAAAGGGAAAATGTGTGCAGTGACCTGGTCAGAGGGCTGAGGCAGCAGCAGCTGGTGGAGTGAAAGAGAGGCGAAGAGACCACATGCAACCGTGGGAAGGCGTGTTAACCTGTTGAGCTCTTCCCCAGAATGGCCAGGAGGAGGTACCATTCTACTGGTGAGTGGGGCGCTCCATGACAGGTCAGTAAGAGAACTGATGAAGTAACCTTGGCAAAACCCTTTAGAAAATCCATAGAAAAGAAAAAAAGGGTATGCTAAGTATAAATTGATTAATTTTTTTACCAGAGATGGGTTTGACCCTGACAACTGGATCCAGAACCCTGATCAAGCTTGGAGAATTTCCATGTTCAGATCCTAAGTGTGTGACTGAGGCCCTTGTCTAATGTTAACCTCTTGTGACTAGTTATAACTCTTGGCAATTGTCTAAAATCATGACTTCAGGTAGTAAGAACTTAATAGATGGCCACATTGTTTCCTTACTGATCCTCAGAAATCTTTTATTGCACTGGGTCCAAGCCACAACCTGAACTCTGGCAAATCTCCCACTGAAGCCAATGGGAATTTTGCCTGAATAGAAGCTGCAGGATAGGGGGCTGCAAAATAAAGCTATTCCTGAAAGGAAAGGGGCATCATTCTTTGCCACAGGACTCAGCAAACACACCTCCCCAAGACTGCAACAGATGTTTCTAAATTTCTTGGCTGCTCAGAGGAATGCTTAAGGTTTTATCTCCCCTCCCTAGACAACTGACATTTAAAAATTGCTTTTGACACTAAGAACATAAAACTTCTTTCCTGACAATTCGTGCCCAGAATTGAGCTAGAATCCTCCAAAGTCAAATGTCTGGGATACTCTAGCAATAACCACCTGAGTCATCCTGCTGGTTTAACCAAGCTGCATTTCTTTCTTTATCTGTTTCCACAATAATCTCTGTCGTGTCCTGAAACACATAGAATGCATTCTCCAAAGGGCTGCTCACAGAGATCTATCCAACTCCTGTGTGATGCCTGTCCTCACTTTCCCCTACTTCCAAAACAAAAAATAAAAAAAAAGAAAGTAAAGGGGGAAGAGGGACAAATTCAAGCCCAAATACACACATCACATGCTTTTGTTTACTTGTGAAGGGACTCTTTTCCCTCCTGCAGTGCAGCTGCTAATTTCACTGTCAAGCTGTCAGGAGTGGCCCATAACCCTAAATGCCTACCTCAGGATAGATTGTCAAAAGCAGGGCAGACTCCCTAAACTGGTAGTATGTTCTCTAATTACATTTCACTGACCTAGTAACTAATGTGAACTCCTAAATCACTAACAGTCTTACCATGGAGTGTCTCCTTTGACATAAATATTCCAGGTTACATCCAGGCCCAATAGACAAGTCATGCACCCAGGTCAATTTGCATCCTAGGTCTCACACCAAAGACAACAATGGTAGCCATTCTATAGTAAACTAGCTAAAGTTTTATTAGCTAAGAAAAAGGAATGAGAGTTATTGAGAGGTTAAAGTAGGTTAATATATGTACAGGTGAATCACAATCTATACTTCCAAATGGTAGCAGAGACGTAGTAATTTGCCAGTTTCCCAAAAGTCTTTCCAGGCTATCCAGAATAACTTTGGGGATCTCCATCTTCTTGTTCAGTTATTCTGCCCTGTTAAAATCCAAACAGCCTGGAGATGCAGGATCTTTCTCTGGGTATGGCTACACTTGCAGTTGTACAGCACTGGGAGTTAAACCTGTCTTTGTACAGCTGGGAGTAGGGAAAGCTCTGCAGTCTGTCCACACTGACAGCTGCCAGAGCACTGTCATGGCCACATTTGCAGCATCTGCAGCGGCATTGGGAGTGGTGCATTATGGGCAGCTATCCCAGCATTCAAGTGGCTGCAATGTGCTTTTCAAAAGAGAGGGATGGGGTAGAGTGTGACATGGAGTGTGGGGGAGAGAGAGAGAGTGGATTTTTGGAGCCGACACTGTCAGCAGCTGCCTTGCAAGTTCAGACCCCCTCCCCTACCCCTCACTCACTGAAAGCAAACAGCAGCTGATAAGCAGCCTCCCTGAAATGGACCCCCGCTCCCTCCCTCCCTCCCTCCCTCCCTTCTGCAGCTTCTCTCCTCAAGCAAACACTAGCTGTGGGCGTTCCAAAGGGAGCTCCCCTGCCTGCCTCTGCTCTGTCACAGCAAACAGTAGCTGTATTTGTTTTTTTGATAAGCAGCTTTGGGAGCCTGAAGTTCACAACAAAATAAAGAGAGTAATCTTTACTTAAAAGGATTATGGGAAACTTCTGGAGGTCAGTTACAGCATACTAAGATTATTCCCTCTTTACACTGGCACCCCAGCACTGCAGCAGCAGCGCTATTCTCTTTATTCCTCTCAGGGAGGTGGAGTACAAGCAGCGCTGTAGCCAGGGAGATACCGCGCTGTATGTGCCTTGCCAGTGTGGACGGGGAGTGAGTTACAGTGCTATAAAGCCACCAACAGCGCTGTAACTCTCCAGTGTAGCCAAGGCCTCTGAGTCCATACTTGTAGCTTCGTCTCACAGAAAACAAACAGACAGGGTCACCACCCTTGTTAGCTCTTTCTTTGATTGGCACAGAGAGAGAGGAACACATTTAGAGATTTTGATCTCTGATCATCAGACACAATGACCACTTGCCTTCAAATGTGCAAAAATTAATATTTGCCTGTTAAAGTTCTTCATTTGCATTACACAGGGCTTCTTTCTCATTTGATGGCTTATTTAGTGACAGGTATAGACAATGTGAGTGTTTTCTATTGCATTACAACTGGAAACAGATAAGTGAAAACAATGCATGTAGCATCCCATTAGTTTTGATGAAGTTTAAACCCCAAAGGCATTCTTTTACATTTAACAAATCACTTTGATATATGCTAGTACACAAGTGAATTGGCCTGGCTTTCAGCTATGCATTTGCAAGTGTTCAGTGAGGCCTGGAGCTTTGGCATGAGCTGGCACCTGGTCTACCAGTGTGGAATTCACACCGCAGAATATAGAGTCAGGATCTAAGCATCCAGCTGAGAGTTTACATAATGACAAAAAAAAGACATTGTTAATATATCATCATGCATACAAGTAAAGCAGCAATTCATAATTATTTCTTTATGCCCAGATTGTGAACCCCTTCCTCACAACAGGAAGGAATTTTTCACACATGTATTCCCCACTGGATTATCAAGTTACTCACATAAAGGATTCTGGTCCAGACTGGATTTAGCTTCTTTTTTCTCTTTGTGATTTGTCCTCAAGCCATCTTCAATTTCCTTGACTGTATTTCTCACTCAGAATAATTTATTGAGCAATTATCTGGAGAACTCTTTGTATGTACATTGTCCATGAGCAGTTCATTATGACTATGAAGTATTCAAAATCTGAGCTGTCTTGGTTCATTTTGATTGTCCATAAGGGTCTTACCCCATGGTATTGTTTCTGTACCCTGACTGCATTCTTAGAATCACGTTTCCAGCAGGAATACTTGTTTTCACCAATTCAAAGTTTTTCCTACAAATGTAAAATGTACATTTAAAATTCACTGTTTGTGAACATTCCAGCTGGTAATCTCTTTTGTTAGAACATTTCTTGAAAGTAAACAGATAATGGGGGCACCATAGGTGAAAAAAAGAATTTTGAGTTTATAGTCACTGAAAACTGTTAATACAAGGTGGTGCACAATGTGGTGGGGCAGCATAAATATACTACCTACATTACTTTTACTATGGATTAGGTTGTGTTTTGAACTACACATCCATGATGGGGCAGAAGAGTGAGTAAGAACCTTCTGACAATCTTATGTGAGTTACCAGGATTTTGGGTCCAGACATATAGGAACACGTGGACATTATCCACCTGCTACACTGTTCAACCTAGAACAGGTAGGCAGGGAGTGGGTGAATGGTCCGAACCTTAGTTTGCCTCTCCCAGCGGATTGACTGATGTGCGTGTTACTATGTTTGGTTTCTTTTCTTAAGCCAAAAGGTAAGTTTAACACATGCATGCCTCTTAGCAAGGGGAAGCAGGTATCTCTGAGGCATATTTTCTCCCAGGGCTACTCTTGAGACAGTGCATTATTTGCACTACCCCCTCTAAATGTACAGTCTAGTCCCATAAGAAAAATTGTACAGGCCTCAGAGATTAATAAATCCAGGTTAAGCACCCCAGATGATCAACCCATTTTAAGAGTAATTCTTTAGGGGTGTAGTGCTGATGTAGGTGCTTATATGCCACATTACATCTTGTTTACTGGTGTAACCGGGAAAAGGTGGGATGTTGGGGGAAAAAATGGGATGCCTCTACATGAGTTCATTTTAGGAGGAAAATGCAGCCTGAAGTTTTTTCTAACAATGGTCATGTACAGAATGGCAACCAGATATGGGGAGTGCAAAGAGAGCTTTAAGCCATTTTGCACTCCAATCTCCACTTGCATGCTGTGCATTTGGCAACATTGGAGGATCTAGCCACATAGCTTTAAATCTCCTTTTCAGACTTCATTTTTCCCATTCTAAACCCACATTAGCTCAGTGTGGCACACTGTCTCCCTCTAGTGACTGGCCCACATAAAAGGACTGAGTTTTCAATGATTCTGAGCTGCAAAGTTAGTCCTTTAGCTTCAGTAGTAGAGACGAGTGCTTTTTAGATCTAGTGATCCTGATTTCAGTCCTTGCTGACAACACACCAAGAGGGTCGGCACACGGGCTTCACTGAAAACCTCTACCCTGGGATGAGATTGTGAATAGCACGAGCATCCCCAACACATGCAGATAAAGCTGTTATGGCTCAGCATTACGTATGTGCACACACTATACAGATAGCTCTCCTTTTTATCATAGGAAAAGCATTTTGTTTACTGCAGGGTTTTTTTCCTTAGATCCCTATTTATGTGACTTCAGATTTTATTTGCTTTCTCTTTGCATGGGGTATGTGTGCCAATAATCTGGAAAAAATTAGAATGGGATGGCAAAGAGCCATTTTCATAATGTAACTATGGGTAAAAAGCCTTAGAGTGATTATCGGTAATTAATTTACTGCAAAATCATCCAACTCTGCAGATTAGCAAATGTAATGCTAATAGTATGATACTTTATTGCACAGGTTTGGCCCAGGTATGCTAATGACAGAGACAAGGGGTTCACAGGAAGTGGCCTGTAGACAGTGGGCCCAATACTGCATACATTGCCCAACAACAATTCCATACACATGGAATTTTGTATATTGTATGGTCAGGCTCAGTGTATTTTATTATGAAGATATAATACACCATGCCCTGTATTTCTTGATAGTTTTCACATTATTCAAGAGGAGATATCTCATTTATGGGTGAAAATACTAAGTGTTTCATTCTCCTGTCTACTTAGAGAATGAGCATCAAGATGTATACTTGCTTGCTATCCTGTTTCAAAGTGCCCAGACAATGAATGTAAAAGTGCTGAGCAATGATATAGTGAACTATTGCATGGAAATTTGTCAAATATAAATATTACAAAGCACTTTTTATGACTCATACTCGTGAATAAATCAGAATTGCCTGTGCATATCAAAAGGGAGATGCGTAATTAGATGGGCTTTCCTGTTTTAATGCTGGAATGTAGTGCTGAGAAAAAGAAGAAGAAAAAAATTGACACTTTTTTCCATGCTAATTTGTATTCCTGGAATTTTGTTTTCTCAAGGTGCGTGTCCCAGAAAAGGCAACACATCTGGAAGTATCATAGAAAGGATGGTCCAATAGGTAAAGCACAAACCTAGGCATTACCATTCTTGGGTTGCATGCCAAGGACATGCTGTGACTTTGGGCTCTACAGAGGCTTACTTATTAAATTAGTCAACTCTTAAATTTGAATGGGACAGCATGAGTTTACTTTGAAAAAATAGACAGGGAATCCCCCTTTTCAGTAGAGACTTTTTTTACATGTGAGTCTCAATAATGATGTTATTTTTGTAGAATAGCTTTCATCCCAAAGCACTTTACAAGCAATACCCTGGGATCATTTCAGACGCTACTGAAATAATGGATTGAAACACAGCAACTATTCAGTAAAGCAGAGCAATGTTACAAAACAGTTGTAGGACAGGAAAGAAGCATTTTGTGGTGGGCAAATGTACCAGTAAGAAGTGTAGAAACTGCAAGGTGAGCTGAAGTAGGTAAAAGGTATTTATTCATTTATTTTGTATAGTACCAGTAGTATGCTATACAGACAATATGATGAAGACAAGTGCCTGGCAATGAACATCTTGTATTCTAAAAGCCAGCTTAACTCCCTTGCATTGGTGAACAGTTACTGTCCAACTGAAGTCAATGGAATTATTTGTAGGAGTAACTGCTCACCAGTGTGAGAGAGGGAGATCACCATAGACAGTGTATACTTGGCTCTGTTAATTATGCCACTCTTTGTGGCAAATTTGTCCCCTTCTCCCCTCCAAAGGTCTCCATATTTTTTTCCATGGCACTCCGACGTCTGGAATGGCTTTTCTCAACTGGTTCACCAAGCCACCATCCTCCCCCGTCCAAACCTACTTGCCCAGCCATGGCATTTTTATTTTATAAAGACCATTATTTTATTTTTTTTAAGCGGTGAGGGAGGGTATTCCAGGCTATGGTACCACATGAATGAAAGCACAGAGGTGAGATTTGGAGAAAGACATAAAGGGGTGATTGGTCACATAGTTGAGGTAGAACAACAGAACAAAAGAAAAGACAACTATAAAGAGTAGAAGTAGTAGGAGCTGACTTGTGTAGGATTTTGAAGGCTAACTAACTTAATGCTGAAAGTGAGGAAAAGTTTCTGCAGAAGTTTAGAAGTTAGAATTTTTCCATGACATTGGGGTTATTTGTATAAAAGATGTCATGGGATCTTCAATGGCCACAAGTGGCTAGGATCTTGGTTTTGGTTCTTATCCAAAAGGCAAGCATCCCCAGGAGCCTAGATTCCCACAGCAGCATGCTGGGATATTGATTCCGTAACAAATTAAAGTTCTAGTTATCAAGTCTCTGACATGCATTCCTTGGAGGTTTCCTATCCAAGCATGGTCCAGCCTGAGACTACTTAGCTTGCAAGAGCTGATGGGATCACAGCATAAGATGATGTGGTTTACATGCCATTTTACTGTCTTTAATTATTCTTGGTTATTTACTGGTATATATAGCTCCAAAACTTTCTACTGTTGAAATCAGTTCAGAGGAAATAAGTGTATAAAGTGATTCCAATTAAAGATTGTGGAGAAGTGTGGGGTATGTTTAATCCACACTCCGGCTTTAAAATTTTAAGCAGAGATTCGGAGGGATGGAAGTGAAAGAGCTCATCAAGAATATGTGCATGCAGGCCCAATAAATTTCATGAGCCATATTCCCAACTTCCATAAACCCTAATGTCACTGCATTGCTAAATGTGAATGACATTTACCTCAAACACAGCCCCTGAGCAATCATTTTCAACACTCCAAACCAATTATCCAGCATCTGGTTTTTGGTATAAAATCATAAAGCTTTTTTTTCTTGTTGTGTATGCAGTGACTTGAGTGGTGTGTGGCCGCTGCATGGAATTAAGCAGAGGTGGTGACTTAACTCAACTTCTAAGTAATTACCTGTGACTGATAGAATTGGTCACTAGAGGTCAGCGAAGAGGGCAGGCCACAGCTGCCCAGCTCTGAGTAGTTGCAACAAGGATCTGCTTAGACTCTATCTCAGAGTTTCTAATAGAGTCTCTGAAGGTTTAAAAACCTTAGATAATGATCTAGTTTCTTTTGGGTTTTTTTTAAACACAATTAGTCATGGTCCTGTTGCTAACATTGACTTGGATGGCCTCAGCAGTGAAGGTCTTCTCTTTCCCTGTTGATGTGAATTCCAGGTCTGACTTGTGTCAGAATATATTCCAAGTTTCCTAGATACTGATCATATTCATTGTTGTAAAACATATAAGGAGACCTAAGCCCTCAGTCCCACCCACTCCAGGTCTGGCTTTATTTTGATTTCTCAGTTGCATTTGGAGTAAAATTATTGGAAAGTGTGGAGATGGGTAAGAATAAAATTAACAAATGAGTTTATGTTGAGTTACTTCCAGATGAGCTGAACTGCAACTGGACAAACAATCTGGAGAAGGAGATTGCCAGTTCTAGCTACCAAATCAAACTCACCAGCTGGACATCAGGATTAACTCTGTTAATTATATGCCAAGTCACTGTTTGTGGCTGCTTGTGGAACCCTTTTCATGGAAGTCCTATTCATACACCACTAAAATTAATAATTTGTCACTTAGAACACAGAGTAGGATTTGCAAGAGCAGTGAGTTGTGAATTGTTAATTTCAGTAATCAGAGGGTGGTACTCGGTATATGTACTTCAATGGGACAATGCTGAGCACTACTGAAAATCCCACCATTAGGGTATATTTCTGAATGCAGCATCCTGGTTTATAAATCAAATTTAGGGCCTAATCTTCCTTTCATTTAGAGCACTAACAAAATTCCCATTGCCATCATTGGGAGTCCAAGCTAGCTCCAGTGCCTGCCGAACATTGTTGCTATATTTTCCTCACCAAGCCTAATTTTTTCATTGCTACTCTAAACTTTCCTTTCTTTGTCAGTTAATGATATGTATATTTCTAAGGTTAGTAAGCCCAAGTCACACCACCCCCACCACCATCTTGAAAGTAAAACAGAAACATAAAAGCATAGATAGGCTTTAAAATATATGCACAAGGGACATATATTTCATATTTTCTGCCTTTGACTCCATTCTCTCATCTTTTTCTGTTATAGTAAGAGCCATAAAGAGACAATAATATGCTTAATGTCTCAAATTGTTCCCCTGAAAACAGCACAAAATATACTCAGATTATGAAGCAATTAGATTTGAACCTCCCTCTTTTATGACATTATACAGTCACAGCAAGCCACAACAATTTTAAGCTTTGTTTTTTGTTTCTTAATGTAGCCAATAAGAGTCCCTTGCTATTTGAATATGTTCTTTCCACAATCACAGGAAGAGATGGTGCTTCCATTTCTTTCATTCTGGTGCATTGAGAAGTCCATACTCACTGCTGAAGCTGTTGTCAGTGCAGTCTCGGGCTGCCCGTGCACTTGGAAGAGGGACTGGAGGGTGCGTAGATGAAGAGCTTGTGAGAGAGAAACCTCAGCCAGATCTAGAACTGTTTGGAGCTCAAAGCGTCAGGGGCTGGAAGTGTGTGTGTGTGTTTTGAATCCCAATTTCCAGTTCAGTAAAAGGGGCCTGCTCTGAAGATTGGATCCAGGCCAGCAGGAGGGGACTCCTGGCCCCTCACTGATACTTAGTGGGGTTTTTGGCTGGCCTCTCCCAGTACCAAAGAAAGGGGACTGCTGGCCCCTCACTGATACTTAGTGGGGTTTTTGGCTGGCCTCTCCCAGTACCAAAGAAAGGGGACTGGATGAAGAGAAATCAGGATCCTGAAACTGACAGTCCCCAGAGCCAAGGAGGAAATGCCAAAGCTCCAGGTGAGCCTGATTGACAGGGCAGGCCAGCCAATGAGGGAGCGAGGAGCCCAGGGTCCTGTCGTCCGTGTGAGGGGAGCTGCCTGAGACGAGCGGGGCAGACCTAAGGGGAGAGTAGCAGCCAGAGCTGGGGAGCTGGAGCAGCTGGGAGCTGGGGCAGCGCAAACCAGCCGCACCATCAGGGAGCCAGGGCCAAGCTGCAGCAGGGAGCTGCGGGGCCGGAGCTGCGGGGCCAGAACTGGGACTGTGGGCGCTGCTCACACTGGACCCGGGTGCGGGGAGGAGCTGGGGAGAGCGAGGGAGGCCCTTGCAGGGTCAAAGCACAGGGAGACACCCCCAGACACGCAGGCCGGACTCGGGGGAGAGGGAACGTGACCCTGACAGCGGGGGTGGGCAATGCTGGGAAGAAGGGCCCAGCTGGCTAGAGCCTGAGGCCTGCGAGGCAGTCGGGAGTGTGAGGAACAGGCTGTGACCTGCTCTCACATCCCAGAGATGCTAGTTTTGGTGCCCCCGAGCCCATAGGGAGGGTCCCTTGTTCACCTTAACCTTCTTCCATTTTTCCTTATTTTCCTTACAGTTGCTGTTTAATAAATTGTATTTGGTTTGAACTTAATGTACTGATCAGGGGTCAGGGAAGCGCCGGTGCGAAGAGAGTACCCTGGAGTAGGGCCACCCCCGAGCACATAAGAATCTCCATTTTCATTTAAAAAATAGTAAATGTCTAGCCTGTCATGCTTCAAAATGTGACACCTCCCCCAATGGTTGAAAAAGTATAAGGCAAATCAAAAGAATCCCCCAAATAATTTTTAAATCTCATGATTTGGGAGGCCTGCTTGTGATGTTTGAATGTATTGGGTCGACAGTACTTGCCGATATGTGGGGGGTATGGAAGCACTTACATTTACAGCCAAGTAAATAATTCATGGGTAATAATTTAGGCTGTGAATCCATCCCATTTCCTCTTCACAAATTCTTCGTAAGCTTACAAGGCACTCAAATTTATCCCTATTTCAAAAATGATCCCGGGGTGAGTTCAATGAATAATTCTTCTTCAGGAATCAGTTTGCTAGTTAAAACTCACAGTGTGTGGATTGGACACTCAGGTCATATGACTGGACTTCTGTTCCTTGATTCGATGAGCAGAACTCCAAGAAATCTGATTGCGAGCGTGAATGCTTTCCTTTCCTTATTCAGAATTTATTTTCGTGGACTATAATGTACAATCGAGGAGGCAGTGTATTCCAATGGGCAGACCACTGGCTGGGCAGTCAGGAGACGTCAGTGCAGTCCCAGTTCTGCCACTGAGCTGTTGCATGAGCCTGGATGAGTTGCCTCTCTGTACCTCAGTTTCCTCATGTGTTTAATAGTCTACTAACCTATACTGCCCTTTGAAAGGTGCTTTCATAGATTCCAAGGCCAGAATGCTGTATCACACAGGCCAGAAAACTCCCTCAAAATTATTCCTAGAGCAGATCTTTTAGAAAAACATCCAGTCTTGATTTAAAAGTTGTCAGTGATGGAGAATCCACTACAACCTTTGGTAAATTGTTCCAATGATTAATTACTCTCACCAATATAAATGTATGCCTTATTTCACACAAGCTCTGTTCAAGATGGTTTCTCTCAGCCACAGTTTCCCAGCAAAATGGTGACTGGCACTCCCCTTGCTCAGGCTCTCTTCCAGGGGCCCAAAGCTGCTGGTGTTTTTGTTTTCTTAGGTGAAAGAATGTGGGGTTGTCTGCCCCTTTCTATTCTAGTCCATTGAGTCTTGGAAGTTGATTCTTCTAAAGCAGTGGTTGTCAACCAGGGGCACGGGGTACACAGAGGTCTTCTAGGAAGCACATCAATTCCTGTGAATATTTGTCTAGTTTTACAGCAGGCTACATAAGAAGCACTAGCAAAATAAGTACAAACTAAAATTTCATACAGACAAAAGGAGAAAGTCAGTAATTTGTCAGTAAGAGTGTGCTGTAACACATCTGTATTTTATATCTGATTTTGTAAACAAGTAGTTTCTAAGTGAAGTGAAACTTGGGGGTACACAAGACAAATCAGACTCCTGAAAGGGGCACAGTAGACTAAAAAGGTTGAGAGCCACTGTTCTAAAGGATCCTCCTCAAAGCAAAGTTTATCCAAGCTGTGAGGAAGGTGACCTGAAGTCTGGTGGTGAAGGCTCCATGTGTAAGCCACACACCTCCTGGGTGTGGTGTCCTGTCCCATCTAGTGGCACCAAGACCACTTAATGAGAGAGAGCTAAAATGAGTCTGCGCTACAGCCTTTTAGCTCATGCGGTAGAGACTCATGCAGTAAGTTCCACTCGGTTCAATCCCATTCGGTACCAAACGGGGTCTGTCAATGTTACACGTGGGGGCTCATCTGTGATTTCAACAGGAAATTCTCTGAGCTCGGGATGTGCTTCCTCAGCGAGGGGAGGTATGTAACCCACACACCTCCTGGGTGTGGTGTCCTGTCCTATCTAGTGGCACCGAGACCATTTAGAGACAGTTAAATGAGTCTGCTCTACAGCCTTAACTAACAGCCAGCTGGCTCTTAGCTCATGCAGTAGAGGCTCATGCACGAAGTGCCAGGTTTGATCCTGCCTGCCAACAACCAGGGTCTGTCAACATTACACATGCTTTTCTCCCTCCACTTGTGTTTGCTGAACTGTAAATTGCTCTGTTCGCTACCATCTCCTTCCCCTGCTGTCTTGATGACCCTGTTTGCTGCTTATATAAACTCCCATTCCTTTATTTAGGACAGACCTCTTTAACAGCGTTTGCCTAGGAAGGGCTATCAGGTTTTCACAAGTAATGTCATACAGGGGGAGCTCATAACTCTCTATGTAATGTTGCATCATGATCTTATTGACCAGGGTGTTAGTTTTCAAATGGTACCTCACAAGGCATATTTCGTACAAAGATTATTATCATCGCATGTAGGGTGTGACTAGAGGGCTGTTTTGGGTCACACATGCTCAGTAGGGCATCTCCAAGGGTGGAGGGCCAACTCCACTCCCAAATTTAAAAAAAAGGAGGTGCCAACCTGTTCCGCCAGTTCAGCCAGCCCCAGAGGGAGACAGCCATATGGGAGGGGCCGTGAAGATCTCTGCCCTGAGGGCTGATGTTCACAGGCCTGCTTTGGCTGCTTGCAGCAAGCAGATAACTGCCAGAAGAAGGATCCCTTCCTATTCAAAGAACAGGGTGCTTGTTGCTTGGTCAGCTCAGGAGGGTGTGAGAACATAAATGCCAAATAAGCAGTGTAGGCTTTCAATGCATAGGATTAGTGGCCATGTTACCTTTCAGTACTGAAGAAATCTGTATGTTGGATATGTTATTTTTCTTTGACCGGTATGTGCTGTATTGCTGTAATGATAAGAGCGTGTTTCAATTTATGAGGTGTCTTAGTTAACCCACAAATTGTCACCTTATCAACAGAAGGATTCTTTTGTTTAGTCTGAGCAGCTTTACTACACTGTGGTGTCTTTCCTCCAAATCAGAGCAACTCAGGGTACTGGCATCCACACCTGTCCCACTGTGCATATTTGTGTTGTTCTCCACAGGCGGGAGTTCCGCTGTCAGAACAGACTGAACCTGCTCACTGTCCCTGCAATACAATGGAATTATTACGGGTACGGGTGTAATCAAAGTTTGGTGGGTTACACTCAGGCCAGGCCCTTGTCTCCAGCTCTTTAACGGAGCACTGACTCTGCTCTCTCAGGAGCCACTCTCTGCCTGAACACAGGTTGCTCTTACAGGCCCAGCTCACTAGGTGACATCTACCCTGTCTTTCCATCCAGACTCCAAGAAAGACTGGAGAACTGAGCAGGATTATGACATCACAGGTATAAGGAGGCTGAACAGCTGTAACATAAGAATGGCCACACTGGGTCAGACCAAAGGTCCATCTAGCCCAGTATCCGGTCTTCCGACAGTGGCTAATGCCAGGTGTTTCAGAGGGAATGAACAGAACAGGGAATCATCAAATGATCCATCCCCTGTCGTCCATTCCTAGTTTCTGGCAAACCGAACCTAGGGACACTCAAAGAGCATGGTGAGGCATCCATGCCCATCTTGGCTAATAGCCATTGATGGACCTATCTTTCATGAAATTATCTAGTTCTTTTTTGAACCCTCTTATAGTCTTGGCCTTCCCAACATCCTCTGGCAAAGAGTTCCCTGGGTTGACTGTGCATTGTGTGAAGAAATACTTCCTTTTGTTTCTTTTTGTCCTGCTGCCTATTCATTTTATGTGGTGACTCCTAGTTCTTCTGTTATGAGGAGTAAATAACACTTCCTTATTTACTTTTTCCACACAAACCATGATTTTTAGACCTCTATCATATCCCCTGTAGTTGTCTTTTCTAAGATGAAAAGTCCCAGTCTTATTAATCTCTCCTCCTATGCAAGCTGTTCCATACCCCTAATCATTTTTGTTGCCCTTTTCTGAACCTTTTCCAATTCCAAGATATCTTTTTTTAGATGGGGAGACCATATCTGCATGCAGTATTCCAACCCTTTGTTTCCTATGGTTCAGCCAGTTACTGATCCATGAGAGGACCCTTCCTCTTATCCCATGACAGCTTACTTGGCTTAAGAGCCTCTGCTGAGGGACCTTGTCAAAGGCTTTCTGAAAATCCCAGTATGTCAGTGCACTGCAAGGCCTTCAATGGCTTTTAAACTTTCCCATGGGGACATTGGACATATGGTCCAGTTAACTTGTGTTCAGGCCTAACAAGAACTCAGATGTAACCTGCTGTGAGAAACTCATTTTAACAAGGATGCCCTTGTGCCAGCACAGGCCACAGGTCAAAATGTGTAACTTCAATAACAATGGTATTGGAAGAGCCCAAAATAAGCACCACAGGAATGTATTGACTATGACCCCTTACTTCAAATGCACTGTGGCCTAGTGGATAGAGCACTAGATGGAACTCAGAAGACTTAAGTGTTAGTCCTGGCTCTGCTACTGTCTTGCTGGGTGACCTTGGGCAAGTCACTGATCTGCTCTGTGCCTCAGTTTCCCATCTCGAAAAGGGGGCTAATGCTACAGATCTCCTTTGTAAAGTGCTTTGAGATCTACTGACTGAACATGTTAGATAAGAGGTAGGACTCTTTATTATCTTATGATATAGGGTGTTTTTCTTAAAGCTCCCACTGCTGGAGTCAAGTGATTTATTTGACAATCTCTGCTCTTTATTTTCTTTGTTAGCCAATTTGAAGCCCTCATGGCTGCAAAGAGAAGCTGGAGAACGTGAATTGAATGCACCTTAGTGGCTCAGACACCAGAAGGCAAATGAAGAGTTCCCCAGATGAATGTTTTTTGAAGATCTCATTATTTTGAAGCCAATCTCATGATTTTGGTGGGGCCTAGCTCATGGTTTTGGAATGCTTGGGCTGGTGATACCATGAACATTTTTCTGCACTGGTCGCACTACATAATCACTTCGGGGCTGCTTCTCACTTCAGGCTGGGAGATTCTGCCTCAGTCGCAGGGGTTTTAGGAGTTCCCACAAATAGGGAAAAACCGTCCCTTGCCTAGGAGCTTGAGAGTCATAGAGCTCGGAAAAAAAACCAGGGTTTTCCTGGGAAGTCTGATGCCCTCCTTCCTGCCTTATTCTGAGCTCAGCAGCTCAGCCCCTTGGACGGTTGCCCCATCCTATCTCCTGATCTAAGTACAGCATTGACACCTCACAGGCTAGAGAGAGATTGCAGGAGAGCAGCCCCATTGTGACCTAGAGACGACATCAGCGCCTGCCTGATGCCAGAGCAGCAACCTGCCCTCAAGTGTAGCCTAGGTACTTGTTGCTGGTTTGAGAGTGTCTGTGTTTCTTAGTGCCTGAGCTGGGGAAATGAGTTCACTCCTCCTCTATCTCAGCTCTGCCTCCTGCCTAATGATCCTGAAATTCACGCTGCTCTTTCTTGTCTATTATGCTGTGATAAGGCTCGCCAGATTTGAGGTAAGTGAGAGTCCTAGAGAGATGGAAAGGCTGGATTGATGCCAGCTGAATGCAGGAACCAAACGTAAGTATTTTTAAATCAGCAAGCTCGGATCATCTCCACCCAAGAGTCCTCAAAGAGCTGGCTCAGGAGGTTATTGGCCCACTGACATTAATTTTTTAACAAATTTAGGGTTCCTGAGGGAATTCCAGAAGTTCGGAAGTGTGCTAATGTTTTGTCAATATTCAAAAAGGTACGGGAGGTTGACCGAGCTTCTTATAAGCCAATTAGCCTGAAATAATGGACAAACTGATATGGGATTCAATCAATAAAGAATTAAAGGATGGGAATATATTTAAAGAAGGTTAACAATGTTTTATGGAAAATGGGCCATGTCAAACATAGATGCGACAAACTTAAACTTTTGTCAGGTGTTGTTTTTCATAGATTCCAAGGCAAGATGAGCCCATTGTCATCTTCTAGTCTGACCCTCCTGTCTAGCACACGCCAAAGAACTTCTCCACAATAATGCCTAGTGCATACATTTTCTTAAAAAGTCCAATCTTGATTTTAAAAATTGCCAGTGATGGAGAATCAGTCCACCATGGCCTTGGTAAGTTGTTCCAATGGTTAATTCCTCTCACTGATAAAAATGGATGGCTTATTTCCAGTCTGAATTTGTCTAGTTTCAACTTCCAGCCATTGGACCATGTTAGATCTTTCTCTGCTAGATTGAAGAGCCCATTTGCAATTATTTGTTCCCCATGTAGGTATTTATAGACTTTTCCTCAGACCACCCTTAACCTCTTTAAGCAACATTGACTGAGCTCCTAAAGTCTATCACTACAAGGCATGTTTTCTAATCCTTTAATCATTCTTATGGCTCTTCTCTGAACCCTCTGCAATTTATCAACATCCTTCCTGAATGTTAGACACCAGAACTGGACACAGGATTCCAGCAGTGGTTGTACCAGTGCCAAAAACAGAGGTAAAATAATCACTCTCCTCCAACTTGAGATTCCCCTGTTTATGCATACAAGTACTGCAGGACATTTGGATTAAAAATTAGCACTATACAATATCAATGGAGCACAGGTTAAATGGATTGAGAACAGGCTAATGGCTAACTGACAGATCTCAAAAAGTAATTGTCAAAGGTCTCATTGAATGTGGCTGTTTCTAACAGGGCTCTGCAGGGATCAGTACTAGGTCTGATGCTATTCAATATTTTTTCAATGACTCGGAAGTAAATACAAAATTGCTGCTGATAAAAATGTGCTGATGACACAAAGATTGGCAGAATGGTAAATAACAATGAGAACAGGGCAGTCATACAGAGAGTTCTGGAGAGTTTGTTTGGCAAATGGGGCCCTTTCAAACAAAATGCATTTTCACACAGCCCACTGCAGAGTTATACATCTGGGAAGAAGGAGGGCATATTCAGCTTTGGGTTTAACGATCTTTAGTTTTGTATCACCTGCAAATCTGGCCACTTCACTGTTTTCCCCTTTTTCTAGATCATTTATGAATATGTTGAACAACTCTGGTCCCAGTACAGATCCTTGGGGGATCTTGCTATTTATCTCTCTTCATAAACTCACCATTTATTCCTACCTTTTGTTTCCTATTTTTAAACCAGTTACTGGTCCATGTGAAGACCTTCCCTCTTATTCCATGACAACTTACTTTGCTTAAGAACCTTTGATGAGGGATCTTGTTAAAGGCTTTCTGAAAGTTCAGGTACACTATAGCCACTGGATCGTCCTTGTCCACATGCTTCTTCACCCCTGTGACATTACGCCCCATATTCTTCATAGAAATATTGTTCTATGAATATGGCATAACTAAGGTATGTTTTATGCAAGATGGGTCATGTGAGATATCATTGGAAAGGTTATGATTTACTGAATGGGATTATCCTATTTGTATGGATGTATCATTTCTGTATCTGAAGTTAGGAATATGGGCTCTGTATCAATTACAAAAGTGCTTGCACCAAGGGAATGCTCCCAAACAGTAGGCAATCAGCCTGGATGGGCCATTAGGAAGGACAATAGGACTTTGAAGATACTAATCTTCCTCGTTCCTGAGAAGTTTCCTGGGATGCTGCTTTGACACTGTAGGGTCATGTGATCATGTCACCTCATAGAATGCATAGAATATCAGGGTTGGAAGGGACCTCAGGAGGTATCTAGTCCAAGCTACCCTGCTCAAAGCAGGACCAATTCCCAACTAAATCATCCCAGCAGGGCTTTGTCAAGCCTGACTTAAAAACTTCTAAGGAAGGAGATTCCACCACCTCCCTAGGTAACCCATTCCAGAGCTTCACCACCCTCCTAGTGGAAAGGTTTTTCCTAATATCCAGCCTAAACCTCCCCCACAGTAACTTGAAACCATTACTCCTTGTTCTGCCATCTACTACCACTCAGAACATTCTAGATCCATCCTGTTTGGAACCCCCTTTCAGGTAGCTGAAAGCAGCTATCAAATCCCCTCTCATTTGTCTCTTCTGCAGACTAAACAATCCCAGTTCCCTCAGATGGCCATCATTTTGGACTGGAGGTATTTTTCCACTAGGAGGGAGTGGGGGTCAAACTGGGAGACAAAGGATTCCTGTCATAGCCAAATCCTATTTAAGGCTTGGAAGTAAGTTAATCTAGGTTCTTCTCCATTACCTCCCTGCCCAAACAGGAAGACTGCTGAAAACACTTGGAGAAATAAAGGAACTAAACTATGGGGGAGGAGGGCAGGGGCTGAGCCCCGGTGAGAAAGATCTAGCCTGTGAAAGGAATACCTGAATATTTAAGCTGCAAGCAGTGCAGTTTATCTTCAAGAAACTTTGCAGCTCCCAGGCAAGTGAGCTGAACTCATGCCAAACTGTTGTTGTTGTTTTTTGGTGTAAAAGAGCTGCCATTTAAGGATGATATAGGGGTTATATCAGCACTTGTTTGGGAGGATTTGCATAACACATTCCTGGCTTCACCACTCAGGAGTAGCATGGCCATCCTAAATGCATGCAGATAAAACCCCAATATCATGCATTCCCTAAATATATATATAGGAAACACTGTTGTCCAAAGGTCGGATTTCTACCCCAAGGTCTGAATTCCGTGCATGGTATCTGGGATTAGTTACATACCCTGCAGTCCTAAAACCTGCAGAGTTTTATAATCTCTGCAGGAGAGAGAACTCTGCAGGCTCTCTCCTTCAATGCTTATAAACTCTGTAGGCTCCTGGTACCAGCAATCCCTGTTTCTCTAACTCCTGGATTGTTCCAGTGACCCCTGTTATGGGTTGCGCTGTGTGCCCTATACTGGCTCCATCATAGGAAAGCACAATGCCTACCCATGATGCCTCATAGTGCAATACTCTCCCACAAGGAAAAACTTCCCTTGGCCCACATGGCAATCACCTCTGGCTCATTGTTCTCCCAGTTTTATTGAGGAGTTCTCTTCTAACCCTGCTGCATTCTCTCTGTGTGGCAGGCTCCTCCGAGGAAGAGAAGGCACAGAGAGAAAAGGAGAAACCAAAAGGTAAGCAGCCCCTGACCCCACAGGTGTGGTGACAGACTCAGGCCCCATGCAAAGCAGAGAAATAGGGTCTATTCCCCCACCTGCCTCCCCTCTTCCTGCGGAGGCACAGTCATGCACAGAGTCATGCAGAGGCACTGGCTGAGGCTCCGTTCACAGGCTGCCCCTGAAATCTGAGGCAATAGGGTGCTAGGATGCAATGGGTGCCCAAGCAGCTCAATGTCTCCCTTATGTCTCACTTCTGGCAGCTTTTGGATGCTGTGAGGAAGAGTTGGAGGAGGCTTGTGCATCCCTAGAGACATGGTAAGCAATGCCCCCCTCCATGAATCTGCAGTGGGTCAGTCCCTTCCTTTAGCATCATGCAGTTCATCCCCACCCAGGGGCAGTAGCCCGAGTAATCCCTCTCCTGCCCAAACCTATGTACCACGCAAGCAACTCTTCTCCTTTAGAATCATGCAATTCGTTCCCACCCATCAGAAGTTGCCATCTCTAATCCACCCCCACGCCTTGTACAGTGGGTCATTCCCTTCCTCGAGCATCATATGGCTCATTTAACCTGGGGCAGTGGGGGTGGAGTGTAGATTGTGTCAGCTGGGCTGGACCATCTCTCCTCCCAAGAGGGGGAGAAAATGTTTTCTGGGAGCAGCCCCATGCATCCCAGAGAGATGAGGTGGAGAGGTCAGGAGGAAGGCTGATCTTTCTGGTACGGTGAGTTGGGTGAAAAGGATCCTGCAACACTTGGGTAATGGCCCCTCCTCCAGTTCCCAAGCATAGGTTCCCAGTAGGATCTGAACCCTAGACCTTGAGCTCTGCAGCATAAAGCACCCCTTAGAGCCAAAGAGGTAGCTGCATTAGTTGGTAGCTATAGTAGGCTGTTATCCTATATGTTGATTAGCTTCTGTGGAAGGGACATGACACACACAGTGCCAGCAGGATACACTCTCACCTCCTCAGCACTAGACAGGGATCACCTAACAATCCAGTTAACCCAAAACCAGAACATCCAAGGCCCGGGTTTTGCAGGGGAGGAGGCTGCCTCAGTGGAGAATGGGACAGGGAACCTTTGGTGCCACCCCTCTGGGTAAAAGAGGGCCTGAGGGCAGGGCCTGCACTTAGTTATCTGCTTCCTCTGTTCCACAGCTGCCTTGTGCACTTGGAGAAGCTCCCCTTGGCTCAGAGCCTCAGGCTCCTTGAGAGGAGGCTACAGTACATGGCCAGACACCTGGATGAAGTTCTGCTACCGTAAGGCAACTGAACTGGGGGCACCAGACTGGGGGCTGGGTGAGAGGGGATAGTGAATGTAGAGAGGAGGGAGCAGGGAAAACCAGACACTCCAGGATCCTAAAATAACAGGGAAAAAGCCACTAAGAGGCTTTAGCTTCCAAGGTGAGATACCAGTGAAAGTGAGGTGAGGGATTATCAGAAATTAAATGCAGAGACTACACGTTGGGGTTGTGAGCAGGATCAGATCCTTCTGTATGGCAATATCTGCCAGCAGGTGATTATCTAGAACCTGCCCGTGCTGTGTTTGAAAGAAAAAGCAATCAAATGACACACTGTGAGGGGGGTGTCCACCCCACATAGGACTGGAAGGGGCTTAGGTGGCCAGGCAGGCCCATTAACTCCAGAGGGTGCACCTGGAGGAAGAGCCAGGGAGCAGGGAATTGATTCCAAGCAGGCTCAGCTGGGCAGGAATAGGCAGGGACAGGAAGCTGGCAACAGCCAGAGGCTGCTGCTGGGAAAGGGCAGCCCCTCCCTGGGAAGAAGGGGAGTGTTTGGAGCTGGTGCACCCAGAGCAAGGAGGGGAACCAGGAGTAGTAGGAAGCAGTCCAGGCTGGGAGACGAAAGCCCAGAACTGCTGGGTTGAGGGTCCCTGGCCTGGAGCCCGGTGTGAAGTGTGGGCCCGGGTTTCCCTACCAGCCACTGAGGGCATGGCATAGACTGGCAGGGCAGTGAACAGAAAGAATGTCTGGGTCACTATGGGAGTGACAGAGAATTGAAGGACTGTACCCTGGAAGAGGGGGAAACGCTGAGTGGTCTAGCCAGGGGGCTGAGTCAAGAAGAGGACACTGCAGTTCCCGGAATGAGAGAGAGATGATGTGACCACATGCGACAATTGGAAGGGGCACAGACCTCGAGAGCTAGTCCCCAGAGTAGGCACCAGACAAGCAGTGAGTGAGGCACCCTGTGATATACCCCAAACATGAGTCATCAGCTGGGTTCAAATCCAGGACTTTCAGGACTATAGCACAGACCTCCACCACCAGAGAAACTCCATTAACAGGGAGCAATAGTAGGCTGTTAGCCTCTAGTGTATCAGCCATGAGAAGAGGACAGTTTTCCAGTGGGTTAGATTGTAAGAACATAAGAACAGCCAGACTGGGTCAGACCAAAGGTTCATCTAGCCCAGTATCCTGTCTTCCAAAACTGGCCAATGCCAGTGCAGCAGAGGGAATGACCAGAACAGGGAATCAACAAATGATCCATCTCCTGTCACCCATTCCCAGCTTCAGACAAACAGAGACTAGGGACACCATCTCTGCCCATCCTAGTTAATAGCCATTGAACTCTGTTTATAGTTGTGGCCTTCACAACATCCTCTGGCAAGGGTTACACGCACAAGCTCACATCTTCCTCACCCAAAACAATTGTTGTTAGCTAATCTTTCTATTAAAATAGCACTAGGTCCCCAATCAAGCTCAAGGCCCCATTGTGCTAGGGTTGCACATGCACGTGTAATGAAGGGGTTATTGTTATAGATAAAATGAGTGCCGGCTCCCCCTCTCAGTCCCTCGTTACCCAGTTGATATCCTTGTGTCAGGGTGTGGTTTGCAATGTATGCCTAGGCACTGCCCCATTGCACTACAATTGGAAGACTGTGCCCAAGCCCTGCCTTTGCTCAGCAAGGCCATGTCCCATCTGTCCCTGTCTGCTTTCTCCCACAGGCCAAGTTTGTCGACATCTGCGATGAGCCATTTCTCCTATTCCTCTATGGAATCCACCGCCTCTTCCCTCTGGAGTCCCAGCTCCTTTTCCCTGAGAGAAGCCTCCATGATTCAGTCTGAGCCCCTCTGCCACACAAGGGAGATCATGCCTGTCGCGAGCTGGGAAGGATCCACTCATCCCATCCAAGCCCAGCCTCTCCCCAGGCCTCCTGCCCACAGCAGACGAGACTGGAGAGAGTAGACCATGGGTCTAGACCAGACGTCAACCCATGGCTCAGACTTCAACATCCGACAGAAGCATCTGCAGAGCCAACTGGGGGCTCCACAAACCCCCATCCCAGGGTAGCCATTGCTGAGTGAGTGGGACACCAACCAGCAATTGGAATTAGACACAGATCCACCCAAATGTGGATTTCTAACAAAGGTCCCGGAGCCCCTCAGATTCAACACCAGCCCTCAGCATGCACAGGAGATCCAGGAACCATGCGTCTGCTCCTTGGGACCCCTGTCCCAAAAGGCCCACAGGATTATGGCATCCCCTGATGCCATCCTGGCCAGGCTTGTACCCACAGCGGTGGTCAAGCTTCAGGATCACATGGCTCAGAAATGCTCAGAGATCCAAATGAAGGCTTTTCCTAAGATGGTGAGAAAGTCGCACAGAGATGCTCCCTTTCTGAGAGAGACTGCCCTGCCTGGGCCACTCCGCCCCCCTAGGGAGCCAGGCAAGCACAGGACAGCGGCATTCTCAACAATGGGACAACAGCCTGCCCACCCCATCAAACTCCACATAAGGCGTAAGCATCTCGTCATGAAGTGGGGGCTGCTCACCCTGGACCCAGAGCCCCCGGCAAAGCTGTCTCACGCCATCCCAGCCAGGGGAGCCAGTGTGGAGTTCAGTGAGATGGAGACCAATTTCCTGCAAACAGGGAGGCAAAGCACAAGTTCCTCTTCTTCCACATGTCCTCCAACACCACTGGAAGATGCCACCATGGAGATGGGCAGGAATGATGTCATGGCAGGAAACCAGATTAACCCGGACCGCAGCACTCTGCCAGCAGGGGTGGATCTGACATCGCCACCTCCAGGAATCGCAATAGCAGAGAAGACACTCGAAGCGACATTCCAGATTTATAGGAGCGAGTTGAGAAAGCTCCTTACCAGTGTGAGCGGCACCAAAGGGACTGAAGAGAAGCTGGAGCTGCACATGGAGAGGAAGGTTATCTTGGGAGAAGGCTCCTGCCTGGGGCCAGGGGCACAGGCAGGTGAGGGCAGGGCAGATTTTCCCAGGACCCAATGCCACCAGGTTGCCCCAGAGGCACCAGGCTCTGGGCAGCTAACAAGATCCACCCTTGACTCTCTCATTGCTGGGCAGGCTGCACACAACCTGCAGATCAAACACCTGATGGAAATATTGAGCAGCTCCTGCCCCTTGGCGGGCCAGGTCTCAGTTTGCCAGCAGTGCCGCAAGGCACATCCAGGAAAGATGAAGGGTAAGAATACTCAGAAGGAGACATCTGCTGAGCTGCATGGTCTTTGAGACATCATGGATTCACATGGGTTCGATGGAACTGTGAATTCAAAGCTCTCCAGGGACCAGCTGCCAATCAAAATCTGCAAGAAGTGCGGTAAGCTTCGACAGAAGAGACCAGCTGGCTCTGCAGGTGCTGACTTGCCCAGAAGATCCCATGGAATTCCACAGCGATGGACTCCAGGAGACTCCTCAGCATCATCCAACCACAACAAGATGCCAGTGGTGTGGCTCCTTTCAGCAGACAAGAGCAAGATGCAGGATGGAATGGGGAAAACGGCTCCCACCAAGCGACCAAAGATGGTGTCCATTGCTGCGAGTACAACAGGGCTTTTGCAAACTGGGGAGAAAGCAACTGGGAGTCCTGACGGTTCTCCCTCAAAGTCACCAAAGGCCTCCAGAGCTAGGTCACTATCCCCTTCAAGGAGCAAAGTTCCAGTTCTCAAAAGGATGTTAATGTGCCTCAAGCAAACCTTCAGCAAGCTTCAAAACAAAGTGAAGTCCCAAATGTCCAAGGACTCTCGTTGAAGAACACCTGACACTAAATTTACAAAGCCACCCTTTTGGAAGTTAAGGGCCTCCAAGGGTGTCCAGTTTCCATACTACTGAATCCCATCCTGCCAGCATGCCCACTAACAGAAGGGGCCCACAAATTCCAACATCTCCCTATCATCCAGCGGGTCTGGTAAGCATGGACTAAAGTGGCTGAGAGGAATGGCTTGTTGTCCTGGGACACAGAGACTGATGTATAAGAGATTCTCCTTGGGGTATGACATGTAAACCCAGATTCCAAGATGAAGGGAGGCCTGGGAGCTTGGATGAGATTGAGGTGTGGTTAGCTCACTGGATTTGTTACTTTACCTCATGCGGTTCAAGAATCATGCGGGGGGGAGGGATAGCTCAGGGGTTTGAGCATTGGCCTACTAAACCCAGGGTTGTGAGCTCAATCCCTGAGGGGGCCATTAAGGGAGCTGGGGTAAAAAACTGGGGATGGTCCTGCTTGGAGCAGGGGGTTGGACTAGATGACCCCCTGAGGTCCCCTCTAACCCTAATAGTCTATGATTCTAAGAGCTGATACTAAATTTATAAAGCCACCCTTTTGGAAGGCAAGGGCCTCAATGGGTGTCCAGTAGTACTATTAGGGCCCTACCATCAATCAAACCCAAACCATCCCCTTGACCCCTTAAACCCCATCCACCTATCACCAGAAGTCCCACCCATGGGGGTATTACTTCCGGGGTCAAGGTGGACACATGACTGGAAGCAAAATGTGTCATGTGGCCCCTCTAAGAACTCCTCCCACTGCCCTCTACCAATCAGAAGGGGATTCGCCCCCATAGGCCTGCCCCGAGAGGTGATTTGACCAATCAGGGGTGTTCTAGGGTGGGGTGACCCATCCGGATGTGGCTCGTGTGACCCCTCTAAGAACTCCCCCCGCTGCACTCTACCAGTCGTGATGGGTTTTGGCCGCATAGGACCACCCAGAGAGCAGATTTGACCAATCGGTGGTGTTCTGGGGCGGGGTGACCCTCCCAGATGACGGTCGTGTGACCCCTCTAAGAACTCCTCCCAGCGCCCTCTGCCAATCAGAGTGCAACACTATCACCCCATAAGTCCCAGCACCAGGGCAGAAGAGGCCACCTTTTACCCAGGACACGTGCTTTACAAATCAGGGAAATATGGATTCCTTCACCACCCCTGTGAGCACTTTGGACTTTGTTTTAGCCCTGAGGGCCTTTGGACTTGTGTGTAGAAAGCTCTACATCAGAGACAGTTCCCACGGGGGCTCTTTGACTCAGCCGTTGATGGATACGCCAGAACCTGAAACCCAAACTCTCATGAGGCACCCCGATGAGTGTGATGGCCTCTCATTGTCCGCCCCCCTAGAGATGGAAGGCGAACGCAGCTCAGGGTAGTCACTGGAGGACAAGGTGAACAGAAAAGACATTGCTCAGGTAAATGAATGATTAAGAAGTGACGGTTGATGATGGGGTGTAATGGGGTTAGGAACTTGGGGGTTCAGGCAGGATTGTGTATATTTAAAAACAAGCAGTGGGAACTTACACTGTTTCTTTTCTGAAAATCTCTCGACAGCTTGACGATGCCTTTCTAGAAGACCCAGAGGCCCTGGACAGCGTTGCATCAAGCAGCGAAGATGAACTGGGCTCTCCTTGTTTTTGCTCAATGCCGATACAAATTATTGAAGAGGACTCCAAGGATAATGGCTATGAGGAGTTTAGAAGGCTTGGCATGGAACTAACTGAGCCAGTGCCACGTCGTGAGCGTAAAAAAATTATGCAGACTATTGTACGTGTTGCTGTTTATGCTGTCCCTAATCATTGCCTTAGGGAGAAGCTTTTTGAAGATTCTGAGGGCTGTGTCATAGATGCGCCAGCCCAATGGCACCATGACTGTGGGACTTGGACTTCAGTAGATATAAACTGCAAGCTCCGGGGCCTGTGTGCTGAGCTGTGTTTGGAAAGCTTATTAAACACTGTTCTTGCCATAGGTTATGCTATGCAATGTCTGTGCCTAACCCAAGAACATTTAGCGTGAGGGGTGACCTTGATAAATGCTGTGCAATTTAGTGCAGACCCTGACCGTGTTTTAAAGAAAATGACCAAACCGGAAGATGCCTGTGTCACATTATTGACTTGAACTGAGACCATACAGAAAATGGTTGCAACCAAGGTCCTGTAGTGGCACCAAATCTTACGTAAAGGGGGTCATATAAAGGGTCTAAGACCAGGTTATGGGTTGCTGGTTATGATTATGCTGTCTGTATGCATGTGTCATTCTGTAGTTGACGTTATGAATATTGGCTCTATCCTGTCTGTATTTCAAACTTATGCTATGCATCTGGGTGACATCCCAGATGAGTTGGTGTTAGCTCTGCCTAGCCTGCTTGATGGCCCATTAAGGACCATTAGCTACACAATTGACCCATTGAGAAAAGGCAGATGCGCCTTGTAAGTCAGCAAAGTGTGCAGGAACTTGCCCATGTGACTCCAGACTCCATTTTGCTTGTAATTTTCCACAGTAAGGACAAAGAGGTGTTCTTGCACCAGGAAAAGTCTATAAAAGGCTGATGCCTCATCTCCATCTTGTCTTCAATCCTGCTTCTTACCTCTGGAAGGATTTTGCTACAAACTGAAGCTCTGAACAAAGAACTGATGACCCATCCCAGCTGGGGGTGTACTTCAGAGAATTAATTTAAACCTGCAGTTTATTCTATCACTGCTACAAGCCTGAACCAAGAATTTTGCCATTACTAGATGTAATTGATTCCATTTAACCAATTCTAGCTCTCATCTGTATCTTTTTCCTTTTATGAATAAACCTTTAGATTTTATAGATTCATAGATTCTAGGACTGGAAGGGACCTCGAGAGGTCATCGAGTCCAGTCCCCTGCCCTCATGGCAGGACCAAATACTGTCTAGATCAGCCCTGATAGACATTTATCTAACCTACTCTTAAAAAGCAGCAAAGAATCCTGTGGCACCTTATAGACTAACAGACGTTTTGGAGCATGAGCTTTCGTGGTGAATACCCACTTCCTCAGATGCATGTAATGGAAATATCCAGGGGCAGGTATATATATGTGTGCTAGCAAGCAAGCTAGAGATAACGAGGTCAGTTCAATCAGGGAGGATGAGGCCCTGTTCTAGCAGTTGAGGTATGAAAACCAAGAGAGGAGAAACTGGTTCTGTAATTGGCAAATTTGACACCATCAGCTCAGGATTGAACAAAGACTGTGAATGGCTTGCCAATTACAGAACCAGTTTCTCCTCTCTTGGTTTTCACACCTCAACTGCTAGATTGAACTGACCTCGTTATCTCTAGCTTGCTTGCTAGCACACATATATATACCTGCCCCTGGATATTTCCATTACATGCATCTGAGGAAGTGGGTATTCACCCACGAAAGCTCATGCTCCAAAATGTCTGTTAGCCTATAAGGTGCCACAGGATTCTTTGCTGCTCTTACAGATCCAGACTAACACGGCTACCCTCTGATACTTAACCTACTCTTAAATATCTCCAGAGATGGAGATTCCACAACCTCCCTAGGCAATTTATTCCAGTGTTTAACCACCCTGACAGTTAGGAGCTTTTTCCTAATGTCCAGTCTAAACCTCCCTTGCTGCACTTTAAGCCCATTGCTTCTTGTTCTATCCTTAGAGGCTAAGGTGAACAAGTTTTCTCCCTCCTCCTTATGACACTCTTTTAGATACCTGAAAACTGCTATCATGTCCCCTCTCAGTCTTCTCTTTTCTAAACTAAACAAACCCAATTCTTTCAGCCTTCCTTCATAGGTCATGTTCTCAAGACTTTTAATCATTCTTGTTGCTCTTCTCTGGACCCTCTCCAATTTCTCCACTCTTTCAGTACCTGTTTTCCCCCAATTACAAGGTTTCATCTTGTGAGTTTATCGACAATGAAATCGTGTGTGTGTCTTGGAAGCACGCAAAAGACTGGTACTCTGTCTCCGGCAATACCAATGTCTTCATAGCCTGTTTCACCACCGCTTATGCCTGCTTAGAACTATACAACCCCTTAGAGAGGTTGCAAGAGTGGTGCCTGTACCACGACACTGACTTGGTGATATTTGTGAAAAGGGAGGGTGAGTGGAATCCCCCTCAGGGGGATTATTTAGGGGACCTCACGAGCAATTATTTTAATTAAAAAAATAATAATCTGTGTACTTTTTTCTGAATTCATCTTTTTTTTTAAACAAACACCAAACATCAATTGTCTTTAAACCCCTCACGTGGGGTGCTTCATTGGGTAACATGGCTATGAAAATCATCGCAAGATACATGTCTGTGCTTGTTGAAACATGTTTTGAGCAAGGCTAGGCATGCCCAAGGAATATCTCATCGGTAAATGTCTATTCATAACCTTTTTCAAAAGCTCCTTTGGTTTTAGATAGTCTCACATGGTCGCATTTCTCAAAGGGGCAACAACTGGTTTTATTTTAAACCATCTCCGCAAACTGTTTTCTATGCCTTCAAAGAATTTGAAGGGTTAACATCAGCGGGTCTGGTACATATAGTTCTGTGAAACGCTGGTTGTAACTCTTTAAAGTCAGGTAACACATCAATATAGCAAAAGGTGTTATGGGCTGTAAAGTATCTCCACATCCTCGTTTTTAAAGTTCTGTTAAATCGCTCTACAACCCCTGCTTTGACTTCATTATTAGTAACAAAATGGTGAACTCCATGCCACTTTAATAATCTGCTTAAAGATTTGTTTAAAAATTCTTTCCCCCGATCGGTTTGTAATTTTTGAGGCACTTTTGCTGAAAATAGCTTGAAAGGCCTTGGATACCTCACCACTCGTCTTGTCTTTTAGGCCTAAGGCCCAGGCATATTTGGATAGAATGTCTATCACTGTTAAGATGTACTTAAAACCGCTGTTGCATTTGGAGAACCAGTGCATATCCACAAAATTTGCCTACCATTGCACATGCGCATCTGAAACAATGGGCTTGTTTCTTTAAAAACATATTTGAGCTGGTTTGTGTAAAGTGAAAAAAGAACAGGAGTACTTGTGGCACCTTAGAGACTAACAAATTTATTTGAGCATAAGCTTTTGTGGGCTACAGCCCACTTCATAGGATGCATGCAGTGGAAAATACAGTAGGAAGATATGTATATACACAGAGAACATGAAACAATGGGTGTTACCATACACCCTATAAGGAGAGTGATCAGTTAAGGTGAGCTGTTATTAGCAGGAGAGAAAAATAACTGCTTGGAGTGGTAATGAAAATGGCCCATTTCCAGCAATTGACAAGAAGATGTGAGGAACTGTAGCAGGGGAAAAAATAAGCATGGGGACATAGTCGTACTTTGTGTAATGGCCCATCCACATTGGTAGATGTGCAGGTGAATGAGCCTCTGATAGTGCGGCTGATGTGATTAGGTCCTATGATGGTATCCCCTGAATAGATATGTGGACAGAGTTGGCAATAGGCTTTGTTGCAAGGATAGGTTCCTGGGTTAGTGTTTTTGTTGTGTGGTGTGTGGTTGCTGTAGGTCTGGGGGCTGTCTGTAAGCGAGGACAGGCCTGTCTCCCAAGATCTGTGAGAGTGATGGATCGTCCTTCAGGATAGGTTGTAGATCCTTGATGATGTGCTGGAGAGGTTTTAGTTGGGGGCATTAACAAATTTGCCATCTCTAAGCCCTCAAAAAATTGCTGCCCACTCTCCCCGCCGTGCGCCAGCTCACCTCTGCTCCCCAGCAGCAAGCCTGGGAGGGAGGGTGAGAAAGGGAGTTGTGGCACGCTCCGGGGATGGCAGTGGTGGAGCGGAGATGAGCTGAGACGGGGAGTGGTTCCCAGGGCCCCCTCCCAGGTTACTCTCCAGGGGCCGCAGCTCACCTCTGCTCCGCCTCATCTGAGTGTGCCACTACTCGCTTCTCCCTCTCTCCCAGCACTTTCACGTGGCAAGCCTGGGAAGGAGCTGGAAGGAGGGAAGCGCGGCACACCTGGGGGAGGAGGTGGGCCAGGGATTTGGGGAAGGGGCAGAGTTGGGGAGGGGGCATGAGCAAATTTGCCCCCCTAGGCCTAGGCCTTGTTGGCCTAGGCGATAATATGCCACTGGTTGGGGGCTGAAGGTGATGGCTAGTAGCGTTCTGTTACTTTCTTTGTTGGGCCTGTCCTGTAGTAGGTGACTTCTGGGTACAATTCTGGCTCTGTCAATCTGTTTCTTCACTTCATCAGATGGGTATTGTAGCTGTAAGAATGCTTGATAGAGATCTTGTAGGTGTTTGTCTCTGTCTGAGGGGTTGGAGCAAATGTGATTGTATCGTAGAGCTTGGCTGTAGACAATGGGTTGGGTGGTGTGGTCTGGATGAAAGCTGCAGGCATGTAGGTAAGTATAGCGGTCAGTAGGTTTCTGGTATAGGGTGGTATTTAGGTGGCCATCGTTTATTAGTGCTGTAGTGTCTAGGAAGTGGATCTCTTGTGTGGAATGGTCCAGGCTGAGGCTGATGGTGGGGTGGAAATGTGTAAAGTGTAAGTGTCCCTGTCTGAAAGCCAAGCTGTTACCTGTCTTCTGTTTAAAGTTTTACTATGCTTTTTGGCTACTTGAGAAAGAGGGTTCACTTTGCCGAAGTTCCCAACTTCCCTGGGGGTGTAATATATGTTCTTTAACAGAGCTGCCGGTGTAGAAATGACTGTTACTGGTACCGTCTTTTACTAACACAAATATGAAGGGGGACACATTCATATTGACACATTTAAATAAATAAGTTTTATTAATCGTCTGGTTTAACACGACCTTTTACAGCCGCCTGTAAAAATTGACACCATGACCCCTACCATAAGGGAGTCTGAGCTGGTTCATTCTTCCATTTTGTCCTTTTCTGGATTTTCCTCTTGAGATCTGTGTCTCAGACATGAGCAAAAACAGCTGATGCATGATATATTTACTCCCACTGGGCTACCGATGTCAGTTCTCAAAGGCCTCCAGAAAGGCATCGTCGAGCTGTTGAGAGATTTTCAGAAAAGAAACAATGTAAGCACCTCACTGCTTGTTTTCAGATTTACACAACCTCCCTGTTCCTAACCTCATTACACCCCATAGTAAAGCCTTCACTTCTTAATCATTCATTTACCTGAGCGACATTTTTTCTGTTCACCTTGTCCTCTGGTGACTCCCCCGAGCTGCGTTCATCTTCCACCTCTAGGGGGGCAGACAATGAGAGGCCTTCATGCTCATCGGGGTGCCTCACGAGGGTTTGGGTTTTGGGTTCTGGCGTATCCATCATCAGCTGAGAAAAAGGGCCTTCGTCAGAACTGTCACTCATGGAGAGCTTTCTCCATACAAGTCCAAAGGCCCTCAGGGCTAACACAAAGTCCGAAGTTCTCACCAGGGTGGTGAAGAAGTCCATGTTTCCACGATTTCTAAAGCAAGTGTTCTTGGTAAAAGATCGCCTCCTCTGCCCCGATTGCTGGGACTTATGGGGTGATGGTGCTGTGCTCTGATTGGCAGAGGGTGCTGGGAGAGGTTCTTAGAGGGGTCACATGACCCTCTTCTGGGCAGGTCACCCCATCCCGGAACACTACTGATTGGTCAAATCTGCTCTCAGGGTGGTGCTGTGTGGCTGAAACCCATCGTGATTAGCAGAGGGCAGTGGAGGAGTTCTTAGAAGGGTCATACGAACCACTTCTGGATGCGTCACCATGCCCCGGAACACACCTGATTGGACAAATCTCTTCTCGGGGTGGGCCTACGGGAGTTAAACCCCTCCTGATTGGTAGAGGGCAATGGGAGGAGTTCTTAGAGGGGTCATATGATACACTTTGCTTCCAGTCATGTGTCCTCCTTGACCCCGGAAGTAATATTTCCCATGGGTGGGACTTCCACTGACAGGTGGTCGGGGCTTAAGGGGTCATGAGGCAGGGTTTAAGCCACCAAGGGGAGGAGTTAGGGTTTGAGTGATGGTAGGTCCCTTATACTATTTCCTGTTTCCATACTACTGAATCCCACCTTGCCAGCATGCCCATTAACAGAAGGGGCCCACTAATTCCACCATCTCCCTAGCAAGCAGGGGCCTTGTAAACATGGGCCAAAGTGGCTGAGAACAATGGCTTGTTGTCCTGAGACACAGAGACTGATGATATGAGACTCTCCTTGGGGTATGACCTTTAACCCCAGATTCCAAGATGAATGCGGGGTCTGGGGCTTCAATGAGAGTGATGGTGTGACTAGCTCACTGGATTTGTTATTTTACCTCATCTGATTCAAGAATCAAACCTTCTTTGGCAGATGCTTGGCCAAAGTCTCATCCTTTCAGATCTTTTGGCCACGTGTGTGAATAAAAGCCAACAACCCATGGAGGAGGAAATAGCAAACTCTCGAAGTTTTCAGAAACTGACCTGGTGCTAGACATCGAAGGGTGGCAGCAGTGGGGAGGAATGTCCCAGAGATGTTTATACTAGAGGGTGGAAAGCAGGGGACTCCATAGGGCACTTGGTTTGCATAGGGCTCAGAAGAGAAACTTCCTAGGAGATAAATGGCAGGGCTTTCCTGGGGTGGTGGAAAGTTGGAGTTTGGCATTTCCAAGTTGGCAGACACAAGATCCGAGGGAGGGGCCGGGGCAGGAAGGAAGTGATGCCCTTGAACCAAAGAGCGAAAGAGGGAGGGGAGTGCCATCCAAATGAAGTATGACTAACCCCAATTTCCCCTCTCTACAGCACACCATCCAAGACCTGAGATGTCATGGGGCTGGGGTGTTGGACCAGGGGAGAGGAAGATACTAATTTAAAGGGGGCTTTAGTATAATGAATGGCCACGGCCAAGCTGTGGAAAACAGAGATCTCAAGACATGGATAGTTGAGGTGCCCTGCAACTTAAACCCAGTCCACTGTGCCTGCATTCCACATATTAGCTGAGCTTCCTGGGCTCGAGTACCTGCAGCACAGGAACATAGCAAAGCCAAGGTTTGGAGAGAAGAATGTGGGCCATCCACCTGGTGGCTGGAGAGAAGGTTCTGCTAACCCCCTTGGAGAGGCAGATACTATTACAGCAGGACTCTCCGCCCTTAAAGGGATAGCAGCCTCAAGTACAAGCAACCCATTGGCTAGCCAACCCCAGCATCACTGGGTGGGGGGAGAGGCTGGATAGGGTGGCACTAGGGCCCAGGGAAGGTGTTATAGCTGATACCTCTACAAGGAGCTTCTCAAGCCTGGGAATTATTGATGTATCTAGCCCAAGGAACCTGATGAGATCAACTTATGACAAAACTAAGTACTGATTGGTTTGCCCCAAGCCATAATGGCTCGGGAAAGTTATGAGTCTATTACAGGAGGGGATGGGTGAGGTTCTTTGACCTGCAATGTGAAGGATGTCAGACTAGATGATCACAATGTTCCTGCCTGGCCTTAAAGTCTATGAGGAACTGCTTTGCTTTCCAAGAAATGGGAATGGCTCAGAGGGGATCCCACGTAGTTAAGGCCCCAAAACTTCTTGAGCCCCTCCCAGTTGTGATTCCTTCTTCCTATGAGCTCATATCCCTTCCCAGCTCTACCGACCTCTTGGGGCCAGATTCACCACATGGCTTAAGTGCCTAACTGCTGCTTTAGGCACCTAACGGCCAGAATCAGGCCCCACCCAACCCCCTGCCCAACCCGCTGCCCAGCTGCTGCTCACCACTGCAGGGTCCTAAACTTGCTCGACAGTGACTTTTTTTGTAGTAAAAGTTCACTAGGCATTTGTGTTTCTGAGCATGCTCCCTGCAGCATCCACACCAGGGTGGGAGGAGTTTGACCACCTAACTTGGCTGTGGGGCCCAATCAGGCTCCTCTAAATGAGCTTACAGAGGGTGAGGGAAGCATGGGGAGGTGGAAGACCCAGTGTCCAGGCTCCCTGAACCAATCATTTTTTGGTTATTCCCCCCGCCCCCATGGAACAGCTTCAACAGGAGTGATTGAGGGAGCCCCTGTCAGGCTGTCCCAAAGCCCAGTGTGCTCACCTGACAGGTGGCAAATCCCCATTCAAAATCTTCTCCCCTCAGCTAGAAGGTGGGACTTTAACCTGGAGTCTTCTCCACTGCCAGCTTTTGTGAATCCCTTTCTCAGGTGTCTGTCTCTCCCCAGTTGTTCAACAGGGAGCCCAGGCACCAACCCAGGTTCTGTGAATCATCCAAAAGTTAGACATGGTGACGTTCACTGTCACCATATCTCAGTCATATTGTGAATTTAGCTCTTGGTGTTCTATGTCAAACTGGGTGACGTTCTTTGGATGAAGAGGATTATTAAATGAAAAATGCAGTTCCAAGTGACCTGAAATGAATAGCGCATTTGACACATACAGTTTTGGCCAGTCACAAAAGGGCCAGGAGAGGAGAAAGGTGGTGCTGCTGGTGGTGTTGCAACTTCTCTGCCTTTAGTCCAGTGGTTAGGCTGCATTTACCCTAGCTGTAAAAGGCAACAGTTCAAATCTCTGCTCTGTAATAGACCCACCATGGACTGTCCTTGAGTCACTGAAAAGTCTGAAAAAGTTCACATTCAGTTTGACCCAAAACAAAACTTTAAAATAACGTATTTCTCATAAGTGCCACTGAACTGAAATAGCCATTGTTTGCCCAGCTCTAGCTCTATATAGAGCCCACTGTGGTAGTGCCTAGGCATCCAATCAGGGAGTCTCTGCCACTGTTTGATCAAGGGGAACCACCCCCCTCCCTTAGCCTGTAGTAAACTCTATGTCCCAGGCAGGCCTATGCTGCAGACAGGAGGCGTTGGGGCAATTTGCATTGGTTTCCACATTTAAGCCAAACCCCCACAACTGAGCCCAGACAGAGGCTTCCTGGGCAAGCAGACTTACATCAAGCTGTCTGGGACAGGAACTGTTTCAGACCTGTCCCTGGCAGCTGTGCTGAGCGGTGGTTTCCCCAGGAATTGAAATTAGGGGAGGTGTTTGAATTTACAGGGTGTGTGTGTCAGGACCGATGAGATATTTAAATGAGATATGAATAAAGTAAATGTTTTGTTAGGATGACGCAAGTTTAGCATAAGGATAATGCAAGTTACACCAAAACATATAACAGGTCTAGATTTCTCAAAACATATAATTTTTTTTAAAGTATTTAATTTAAATTGACTTTTGAAAAGTAAGCCATCATGGGATAAGAGAGAAGTCCTCTCAAGGATCAGTAACTGGTTAAAAGATGGGAAATAAAGGGTAGGAATAAATTATCAGTTCTCAGAATGTAGAGAGATAAATAGCGGTATCCCTGATGGGTCGGTACTGGGACCATTACTGTTCAACATATTCATAAATGATCTGGAAAAATAGGTAAACAGTGAGGTGGCAAAATTTGCAGTTGATACAAAACTATTCAAGATAGTTAAATCTCAGGCAGACTGGGAAGCATTACAAAGGGACCTCACAAAACTGGGTGACTGGGCAACAAAAATGGCAGATGAAATTCAATGTTGATCAATGCAAAGTGATGCACATTGGAAAACAAACTCAACTATACATACAAAATGATGGTGTCTAAATTACTGTTAACACTTAAGAAAGCGATCTTAGAGTCATTGTGGATAGTTCTCTGAAAACATCCACTCAACGTGCAGCAGCAGTCAATGATTCCCAACATTCTGTTTGCTTTTTTAAAAAGAACAGGAGTACTCGTGGCACCTTAGAGACTAACAAATTTATTTGAGCATAAGCTTTTGTGGGCTCCAGCCCACTTCATCAGATGTAGCCCACAAAAGCTTATGCTCAAATAAATTTGCTAGTCTCTAAGGTGCTACAAGTACTCCTGTTCTTTTTGTGGATACAGACTACCATGGCTGCTACTCTGAAACCGTTGCTTTTTTAAGAAATGGATAGATAATAAGACAAAAAATATAAAATTCATGGTACTTGTACACCTTGAATACTGTGAGATCTGGTCACCTCATCCCAAAAAAGATATATTGGAAATAGAAAAGGTTCAGAGATGGGCAACTAGAATGATTAGGGGTATGAAACAGGAGGAGAAATTAAAATGCCTGGGAATTTTCATCTAAGAAAAGAGACAACTAAGGGGGGATATGATAGCGGTCTATAAAATCTTGACTGGTGTGAAGAAAGTGAATAAGGAAATGTTATTTAATCCTTCACATAACACAAGAACTAGCAGTCACCCAATGAAATTAATAGGCAGCAGGTTTTAAAAAAACAAAAGGAAGTACTTCTTCACACAACATAAAGTTTAATCCATGGAACTCTTTGCCAAGGGATGCTGTGAAGACCAAAACTATAACAGGATTAAGAAAAGAACTAGATACATTCCTGGAGAATAGGTCCATCAGTGGCTATTAGCCAGGATGGAAAGGGATGCAACACCACGCTCTGAGTGTCCCTAGCCTGTTTGCCAGAAGCTGGAAATGGGCAATGGGATGGATCACTTGATGATTACCTGTTCTGTTCATTCCCTCTGACGCACCTGGCCTTGACCACTGTCGGAAGACAAGATACTGGGCTATATGGACCATTGGTCTGACCCAGTATGACCATTCTTATGTAAAAATTAATTCACGTGAGTACACCTCCCAGGTGGGGGGCAAGAAGGCACCTTGCCTGTTCCTCCAGCTGCTTACTGTTCGCTCTGGCCATAGCTGTTCATTCACTCCACCACTCTGTTGCCAATGGCCCTGTGCAGTCACCTTCTGCTGCCACCTGCCACTGTGACCTCTGCAAGTTGGTCTCTTGAGGTTCCACCCGCTCTCAGTGATTTCAGCTGAACTCTCAGTCAGGTAACCTCACTGCTAGTGCAGTCTGGGCTGTCTTTTACACAAAAACAGTGTACCCACAGGAACACTGTCCCCTCGGCAGGACTAAGCACTTAGACCTGATTATAAGTGATTTCAGCTGCAGTGGTCACTTAACAGACCAAAAGACTATCGATGGAGCCTAATCAGCTCTGTCTTTAAACAGTGGAGAGGGACAGTCCCCACCCTCTCTCTTGATGTCTTCAAACCATCACAGGCTACAGTTCTACTGCCCTTTACTCATACAATAAGAACAACATTTCATCCCCTTTCCCCCCACATTCAAGTGGTTTGTAACCCAGTCCCAGCCAAAATCTATCACTTGGGCAACACAGCTCTGTTTGCTGGATACCTAGGTAGATTAGGTGTGAATGTAAATCCAATCTGGTCCTGAAGCCTTTCTCCTCAGTCCCCAGCTCATCACTAGCTGTCAGGGAGAGTTCATTGAGACTTTGCTTACAAATCATCATTTGAAATTATTAGGTTGGCCAACAACATGGAAATGAATGCACTGACATCATAAAAAACAACAGCTGTATAAGGAAGCTAGTCTATGTTCATACTTTTCAAATCTATTATACTTTAAGATACATATATTTTTGTACACTGTATATGCTTTTAAAGTATGTATTAATGTTTCAATTTCAATTCAAATTGCCAAACGGTCACTAAATTGGCATGTTTCAGAATAGCAGCCGTGTTAGTCTGTATCCGCAAAAAGAACAAGAGTACTCGTGGCACCTTAGAGACTAACAAATGTATTTGAGCATAAGCTTTTGTGGGCCCACTTCATCGGATGCATAGAATGGAACTTATAGTGAGGAGATATATATATATATACAGAGAACATGAAAAGGTGGGAGTTGCCCAACCAACTCTAAGAGATTAATTAATTAAGATGAGCTATTATCAGCAGGAGAAAAAAAAACTTTTGTAGTGATAATCAAGATAGCTCATTTCAGACAGTTGACAAGAAGATGTGAGGATACGTAACATGAGGAAATAGATTCAATGTGTGTAATGGCTCAGCCATTCCCAGTCTCTATTTAAGCCTAAATTGATTGTATCTAGTTTGCATATTAATTGAAGTTCAGCAGTTTCTAGTTGGAGTCTGTTTTTGAAGCTTTTCTGTTGCAAAAACTGCCACTTTTAAATCTGTTACTGAATGGCCAGAGAGGTTGAAGTGTTCTCCTACTGGTTTTTGAATGTTGTGATTCCTGATGTCAGGTTTGTGTCCATTTATTCTTTTGCATAGAGACTGTCCGGTTTGGCCAATGTACATGGCAGAGGGGCATTGCTGGCACATGATGGCATATATCACATTGGTAGATGTGCAGGTGAACGAGCCCCTGATGGCGTGGCTGATGTGATTAGGTCTATTATGGTGTCACTTGAATAGATATGTGGACAGAGTTAGTATCAGGCTTTGTTGCAAGGACAGTTTCCTGGGTTAGTGTTTTTGTTCTGTGGTGTGTGGTTGCTGGTGAGTATTTTCCTCAGGTTGTGGGGGCTGTCTGTAAGCAAGGACAGGCCTGACTCCCAGGACCTGGGACAGAGAGGGATCATCTTTCAGGATAGGTTGTAGATCTTTGAGGATGCACTGGAGAGGTTTTAGTTGGGGGATTAAGTGGCATTCTGTTACTTTCTTTGTTGGGCCTGTCCTGTAGTACATGACTTCTGGATACTCTTGTGGCTCTGTCAATCTGTTTTTTCACTTCAGCAGGTGAGTATTGTAGTTTTTAAGAATGCTTGATAGAGATCTTGTAAGTGTTTGTCTCTGTCTGAGGGATTGGAGCAAATGTGGTTGTATCTTAGAGCTTGGCTGTAGACAATGGATCGTGTAGTGTGTCCTGGATGGAAGCTGGAGGCATGTAGATAAGTATAGCGGTCAGTAGATTTCCGATATAGGGTGGTGTTTATGTGACCATCGCTTATTAGCACAGTAGTGCCAAGGAAATGGACCACTTGTGTGGATTGGTCTAGGCTGAGGTTGATGGTGGGATGGAAATTGTTGAAATCATGGTGGAATTCCTTAATGGCTTCTTTTCCATAGGTCCAGATGATGAAGATGTCATCAATGGAGTGCAAGGAGAGTAGGGGCGTTAGGGGATGAGAGCTAAGAAAGCATTGTTCTAACTCAGCCATAAAAATGTTGGCATACTATGGTGCCATGCGAGTACCCATAGCAGTGCCACTGACTTGAAGGTATATATTGTCCACAAATGTGAAATAGTTGTGGGTGAGGACAAAGTCACAAAGTTCAGCTGCCAGGTTTGGCATGTAACCAGTTCACAAAACTGGGGGAGGGGTTGGGAAAATTCAGGGGTGTGTGTGTAGGGAAATCCCTGAACACCACTAATAAAAATGGTGTTAATGTTACAGCAGACCACTGCACAATGATTGGCCAATTGATAAATAAATAAACCACCTACAAAGGATTAAAAACATCTGCTGAATTGAAGTGAAAAAGTTGAAAAAAACTCATTCTGAATCAAAGAAAAAATTTTGGTCCATTCAAAATAAAAAATTTCTGAGGGTTATTTTTCTTTTTAATGTGACTAAAAAAAATTCATGGTTTTGGTTTGAATTGCCTCTAGGCCAAAAAAAAAATCCATGATTCACTCAACTTTATAGCTGGCCTTTGGAAGCAAAAGATTTCCCCACTTCATCCTGGGCTGAGGCCAGAGCAATCACAGCAGAGAAGTCACGCATCTTCTGAATCTCCTAGAAACAAGTCAGACAAGCAGATTTCTTTTGACAGTTTGGACTCTGAACATTCTTTTCTTTCTGCTGATTCGATATCTTCTCTAGCTTTCCATCATGGTTCCTCCCCACTGACCTCTCCCTGTATCTTCTTCCCCTTTTCCTCTTCTCCCTTCTCAAACCCCTGAATGTCTCCTTTTTCCTCTTGTCTTGCTCCCAGTAACTCATTTCCTCTGGTCACATCCACTCCTGCTCCAAACATATAAATTTTCTACTTCTGTTACTGACATGATATTTCCCAACCATCATCCTAACCACATTGTTTGTATATTGCATTTCTTTCCCCCTCCTTTCACTTGTGTTGTCTGTTTAGATTGTAAGCAATTAGGGGACAGGGACCATACATTTTGATGTGTTTATACAATGCCTAGCATAATGCAGCCATGATCCTGATTGGGGGTCAAAATACAAATATTAATAAAGGAACAGCTTTCTGAACAGTTCTTCAGATTCATTTGCCATGTGCTTAATTAAGAACTTTCAAGTTGTTTGCAATCAAATTGCCAAAAAGGCAGGCCATTTCCCCCCCATAAATCCTTACTTCTAATTCAACCTCAGAATTGCACAACTTTTACTTTTAAAATGTGGGATTTTGTTTCCGTTCTAGCATATTCTGAGGGAAGGGATGTTGATCTCTATCTGTGAAGCATCAGGGATGGCCACAGCTAAAGATGGGGTATTGGATAAGGTGGGCACTGAGCATTCTCTCTCTCAGGTTCTTGGCTGGCTGGTTCTTGCTCACTTGCTCTGGGTCTAAGTCATCACCTGGGGTCAAAGGAATTTTCCTCCAGGTCAGATTACCAGTGACCTTGTGGTTTTTTCACCTTCCTCTGCAGCATTTAGGTGCAGGTCTCTTGCCAAGATCATCAGAGTACATCTCACTTAATCATTTATCTGCTATTGCAGGGGCCTCAAGCACTGGTGCACCTCAGTTCCTCCTATTCTCTGTGGCACATAGTAGTCTGTTTCCGTGAACTATAATATTTTGGACTACATTTTGGTTGTTGGGTTTAATGTGTGGGTGCTGGGTGGCGCTGGTCATCTGTGATGTACAGGAAGTCAGACAAGGTGATCTGGTAGTCTCTTGTGGCTTAAACTCTATGATTCTGACGTGTGGTGCTGTAACGTAAACTAATAATTTATCACATTTGTGTGTTTCAGAATAAACTTTTCTACAAATCCTCAGACTACTTGGAAAGTATATTCTAGTTGCCAAGGATTATTAATAGCATTGCCAAAAATGGTGGGAAATTAAAAACTGAACAGATTATAATGAACCTGCCACTTGGCATAAATACAACTTCACTTTTTCCCCTTTCAAGTGTCTGATTTTACCACACCATCCCTCCCAAACTCCCTCCTAAAATAGAGGCCATCATTTGTTCAGCATTTGGGGGAAAGGATGGTCTTGTGTTAAAACCACAGGCCAAGAAGTTCAGGTTACATTGTTTTTGTAGCCCAGGACAAAACTTGCTTTTCTGCAGCAGCCTACCCACAATAACACAAGCTGATAAGATTTCAAGAAAATAAAAAATCCAAGTCCAAGCAATTAAGCCATCAGAAGAGAAGACCAGAGACTGCTTCTGCTTTCAGACGCGATCCAGTTTTACTTTTATTATTTCAGGTCCTCTGTAAATACAGGAGCCAAATGAAACATCAACATTAAAAAAATATGACATCAGTGAAAAAAACAGGGCAAAAAGTATTTTAATTGCCATTTTCACCCTTCTTTTCCATCCAGCTTTAATATAAATGTGTAAGAATGAAAGGAATCAGGAGACGTGGATTCTAGTCACAGCCCTTCCACAGACTTCCTGTGTAACTGGCTGCTGCTACAAATGAAGTCTCATCAGTCTTCCTGAAGGAGAAGAGAGCAAATGCCCCAAATCCTGATTTCCTCTACTGGAGAACTGGAGCTGTTACACCTCTGATAGGCCTGCTCCTTGCCTTAGCAAGGGATGGTCTGACAGTCTCCCAATTGCCCTATCTCTCTTCTAATTGTCTCTGACCCCAAATCAGAAACAGATAGTTAAGGGTTAATGTCTCTTTTACCTGTAAAGGGTTAAGAAGCTCAGTGAACCTGGCTGACACCTGGCCAAAGGACCAATCGGGAGACAAGATACTTTCAGATCTTGGTGGAGGGAAGTCTTTGTTTTGTGCTTTTTGTTCTGTTCTTTGTTCTCTCTTGGGATTAAGAGAAGCCAGACATGTAACCAGATTTCTCCAATCTTACTGAAACAGTCTCTCAGATTCAAGATAGTAAGTAATAGATAAAAAGCGGATTAGATTTATGTTTATTTTCTTTATTTGCAAATGTGTATTTTGCTGGAAGGATATTTCACCTCTGTGTGCTGTAACTTATACTTAGGCTGAGAGGGGGAGTCCCTCTGGTCTAGTGAAGCTGAGACTCTGTAAACATTTTTCCATCTTAATTTTACAGAGATAATTTTTACTGTTTTCTTTCTTTAATTAAAAGCTTTTCTTTTTAAGAACCTGATTGATTTTTTTATTCTTGTGTAAGACCCAAGGGGAGTGGGTCTGAACTCACCAGGGATTGTGGGGGAAAGGAGAGAAGGGGAAGGAAAAGCTTGATTCCTCTCTGTTTTAGGAACCAAGGAGTTTGGATCAGTGTACTTCTCAGGAAGAGTCTGGGAGGGGGAAGGAGGAGGGAAAGGTTAATTTCTCTCTATGTTAGGATCCAAGGAGTTGAGATCAGTGTCTCTCTCTCAGGAAGAGTCTGGGAGGGGGAGAGATGGGGGGAAGGTGAATTTCCTCTCTGTTTTAAGATTCAAGGAGTTTGAATCACAGTATCTCTCACAGTAACCCAAGGAGGGGAAAGTCTGGGAGGGGAAAGGTATGGGGGATGGTTTATTTCCCCTTGTTTTAAGACCCAGGGGGTTTGGGTCTTGGTCTCCACAGGGAAGGTTTTGGGGGGATAGGGAGTGCACCAGACACTAAAGCTCTGGTTGGTGGCAGCGCTATAAGATCTAAGCTAGGAATTAAGTTTAGAGGGGTACATGCAGGTCCCCACTTTCTGGACGCTGAAGTTCAAAGTGGGAAAGAGACCCTGACACCCTAGGAAGCTGCTTTTCCATGGAGGGAGTATTTGGGGCCTATGTGATTCAAGGGGCTGGGGAAGAAGATTCTGGAAGTACATGAGGGAGTTAGGTATCCTGGCTGGGGAGGAGAGCCGAGGTGTGTGGGTGTTGAGATGGAGAAGTAGTTTCTACGGGGATAGAGTCACCTGTAGCACCATCACCATGTCATGACCCTTCTATGTCTAAAGTGGCAGAGGAAAACAGGCAGAAGCCCTGGACACAAGTTCTCAAAAGTCACAGATTACCCTACAAAAAGTGAGGGTATGATCCAAATGTTCTTATCCCTCTCCCCTGGTGTTTATAACCTCCCTCCGACGCACCTTTTTCAACTGAAAAGCCTTGATGTATGTGATATAACCATCTATTAACTCCCCTCCCCATTTCCAGATCAAGTACTGTTCCCCCCATAGAGACCAGTGCTATTGCAAGGCTGTAGGGTGCAGCACTTCACACCCTACTCTGCTGCCATTGCACATGGAAACCATCTACATCCACAAAACAAATACAGTTTTGGACAGTAAGAGAAAAAACTCCAAATTAAAAAAAAAACTCTATGGGCCAGATCTTCAGAAGGTGTTAATCAGGGTATCTTCACTGAAGTCAATTGAGCTATGCCAGTTTACACCATATGAGGATCTGGTTGTGCAGCTGCAGAATAATTTATGTATTTTATCATCATGCTGTGATATATATCAGGCTAGATAATTACATCTACAAGACCCAATTCACCATTTTCTTGCACCAAATGTGTAGTCATGTAGCCCAGTATAAACGGAATGCCAAGTGCATTCCAATTTTAATGGTAGCCTTTTACACCGACTTTGCACCAGTGTAAAAAACAAGCTTCAGAGCAAAGGTGAATCAGGACCACAGCCTTTGTAATTAGCTGTAAAATGCTATTGTTATGCAAGCCAGCAAGATACCAATTCCCTTCCTGTTTTTTTCAATTATTTTCTAACCTTCATCTTTCTCCTTTTAGCTAAATCTTCAACATTAACTTCTTGATAACTAGTGTGTTATGACAAATAAAAGTGAAGAAAAGACATCACACTTGCTATATACAGTACATCTGAGAAAAGGTATTCATAGGCTCTTGGGTTATATATTTTAGAATGGCAATTTAAATGCAGATTTTTAAGTCTCAAGTTAAGGATCCATGAGGGATGTCTCTTATTTGATTAAAATACCATTAGCAAAAATATTTCAGATTTCATATTTCTTTTCTACAGAGTAAACTTAGTTAAAAGTGAGTCCCAAGGAGAGTGAAGTTTCTTGGATGAATTTTTCTCCAGGAATTTTCAGGTACTATAGTAATTCTCCAGGGAAGGCTTATTTCCATATTCCAGACTTCCAGTGCACTAACTCACAAAGGAATTAATATATTTCATCTAGTGTGCATATAAAATGCTTCCCTCTTTCTCTAAATTAATACTGATCTGTACAATAATCCTCAATCAACAGCAGCTCTTCCTAAGGGAAAAAGATAACATTTTGCCCTATATTGTATTCATAGATACAGGAATATGACATTCCTGAAGCTTCTCTCTTGAAAACACTTTTATGTACTTGCTTACCTTTATGCCTGGATCTCAGCTGAATGATTTCAAAAGTATAAAAGTAAGCACACACTTAAATATTTCTAGGTACTGGGCCTTGGACTTCAAACATCATGGGAAAAAAATGTCCATAGGAACTGGAGTTATGCATATTGCAGTTTTCAAAAGTTGCAGAAGAGACCTAGTATCTCAAAAGACACATAATATGCCAAGAACATAAAGAGTGGGAACTTGTTGTTATTGATTCTTCTTTAACCATCATGGTTTTTTCCAAAACTTCCTTGAACCAAAATGGAATCTCAGATTAGTGGATTGATCTGAATTAGTCTATTAAGAATTTTAGGCAGCCAGGGTGAGAAAGGGACACACAGAAATTAAACAATAACTAGCACTAACCTATGAGTTCGCACTTCCGTACAGTAGTAGTTGGGCTTAAAAATCCTGATCCAAAGCCTGTTGAACTTAATGGGAATCTTTCCTGAAAGCTGCTCTAAAACATGCCAGGAGGGTGTAGAATAGACCCTAAGATCAGGGAACTGAAACAGGTTCCTTTAAGCCCTTCACCCTCTTATGCTGCACCCAGTGGTCAAATGGGTGCAGCCGAGATTATTTTGTGCATCTAGTTTGCTTTTTGATTCTGATTATCCTTGTTAAAATACACTTCACCAGCCCTGAGCTATTCATAGACTAATAGCATTCAAACCACTTCCATTAAAAACAAAAAACAAAAAACATGTCCAGCTTGCATGTGATTGGCTGAGCCTGAAAAGGCCTTATACTCAACATTTCTGTGTCTGTCTGTCTATATGTATGTAATCCAACAACTTCTGATTGCCACATCTGATCAATTCCAAATTGTCAGGGAATATTCTAGACCTCAGTGGCCAGAACCAATTGATTTTGATGGAAATTTAAAAACCAAAAGAGAGAAAATGGAGGACATATGAAGCACCTGTCATCTTTTTAGCACAGTTGCATCTTCAAGTGCCTCTGAAATTGTTTATAGATCAAACTGGTTGATGGCATCCATCCAGCATAACAATACTCCCATTATCTCTTTTTATCCTCCCAACAGAGTTTAACACATTAACACCCTGGATGACTTATATCCCATACAAATAATAATGTCTGGGGGTGGGGAAGGGCATGTGGAGGAAAGCACAAAGACATTGGCATGGGGATGGAGAATGGGGTACCCTGATATGGGGGGATATGGAAGTGCACACAGAACTCCTGGAAAGGGGAAATTAGGGGACCCTAGTGTGTGGGAGGGGGCACACAGAATCCCTAGCATGCAGGAAAAGGGGGACTAGGGCAGACAGAGCCCCTGACATGTGGGGCAAGAAAGGGCCCTGCTATGGGGAAAATGAGAACACACAGAATGCCTGGTGGGGGAAGTTTGGGGGACCTTGGTATGAGAGGAAGGCAGGGCATACAGAGCCCCTGACAGGGGACAACATGTAACTAGGGTTGCATACAGAGCTGCTGGCAAGGGGAGGAAGAAAAGAATGAGGGGAGCACAGAGCCCCTGCCATAAGGAGAAACGGGAATGGAGGGCATGGGGGAGGGGGAGTGGGCACACACAGCTGCTGGCATGTGGAGAGAATGGGAAACTCTAGTATGGGAGGGGAGACTGGGGGATACCCAGAAACCCTGGCAGGGGGGAATTAGTCCCTGAAATAGAGGATGGGAGGGTGGTACAAAAGGAGCATGTGGGGTAGAATGGAGGAATGCAAAGAGCCCTTGGTGTGTGCAATGTGCTTGACCTAACTAGAGCAGCTATGAAGTAGGCAAGCTTCACATCCTAGGTAACTCCATAGCATGGCTGTGAACATTACAGCCTCAGCAGACTTTGTTTTTTTTCCTGAGAACTGATTGTGTATTCACGTCGGTCTGTTTCTGCTCTGATCAAAGTCAATGGCAAAAGTTCCACTGACTTCAATGAGAGCAGGATCAAGCCCCACATCTTTTTTTTCAGGACATCAGCCATGTCTTTCCCACTGTAAATACATCTTACATGCTGCCATCTGTTTGGGCTACTCAAACACTTTGCAGATACAATTAACCTCTCACAAATATATCAGCTTTCTTTAAAAAAAAATTCTTATCCTTATGGGTGAAATTTAAAATTAATATAGTCCATGATCAGAGATGTTTAAAGCATGTCACAGCCCTCAAGATACTGTTTAAATGTAGTTCTAAAGAGAGTGAAGACCAATTGGAAAGTTCCCTGTCATGCAGCAAATCAGTTTAATCTGCATTCCTATTCAGTGGATTCTGCGGAAGCAGAAATTTCACAATAGCTGCACTGCAGTCAGCCATCCTTATTAATATTTTCTCTTCTCCTTTTCAAAAATGTTCCTTACTATTATGTACACTTTTTCATTAAGAAATGAGATAGTTTTTTTTAATTTTTCTTCCTACATGGTGATTTATTTCTTCATACAAACGTCATTTTTATTTTTTATGATCCTATTATTGCATTGCCAAGATTTAAAAAACAAAACAAAACAAAAAACCTGTAGGAACTAGTCCATTTTTCAAATTTGCCATCAGTTTCCAGTCTCTGGCTATATAGCTAGGATGTTCTGCATAGAAAATAATTTGGCACTCACCCCCGTACCACCTACTGGCACAAAACTAAACAATAAGCAAAACAAGAATTTTGTAAAGGGTAAATGGTTTTTGTAAAGGGAAATCATGCCTCACCAATGTGCTAGAATCATTTGAGGGGACAAGCAGGTGGACAAGGGGGATCCAGTGGATATAGTGTACTTAAATTATCACAAAGTCTTTGACAAGGTCCCTCTCCAAAGGCTCTTAAGCAAAGTAAGCTGCCATGGGTTAAGAGGGAAGGTCCCCTCATGGATTGGTAACTGATTAAAATAGAGGAAACAAAGGGTAGGAATAAATGGCCAGTTTTCAGAATGGATAGAAGTAAATAGTGGTGTCTCCCAGGGGGCTGTACTGGGACCAGTCCTATTCAATGTATTCATAAATGATCTGAAAAAAGGTGTAAACAGTGAGGTGACAAAATTTGCAGACACTACAAAACGACTCAAGATAGTTAAGTCCCAGGCACACTGTGAAGCGCTACAAAAGGCTCTCTCAAAACTGGGTGACTGGGCAACAAAATGGCAGATGAAATTCAATGTTGATAAGTGCAAAGTAATACACATTGGAAAACATCATCCCAACTAGCCATATAAAATGATAAGGTCTAAATTAGTTGTTACCACTCAAGAAAGGGATCTTGGAGTCACTGTGGATAGTTCTCCCAAAATATCCACTCAATATGCAGCAGCTGTCAAAAAAGCTAACAGAATGTTGGGAATCATTAAGAAAGGGATAGATAATAAGGCAGAAAATATCATATTGCCTCTATATAAATCCATGATATGCCCACATTTTGAATACTGTGTGCAGATGTGGTGGCCCTATCTCACAGAAGATATATTGGAATTGGAAAGGTCCAGAAAAGAGCAACAGAAATTATTAGGGGTATGGAATAGCTTCCATATGAGGAGAGATTAATAGAACTGGGACTTTTTATCTCAGAAAAGAGTTGACAAAGGGGGGAAATGATTGAGGTCTATAAAATCATGACTGGTATGGAGAAAGTAAATAAGAAACTGTTATTTACTCCTTCTCATAACACAAGAACTAAAGGTCACTCAATGAAATTAAAAGGCAGCAGGTTTAAAATAAACAAAATAAAGTATTTCTTCGCACAACGTACAGTGAACAGGTGGAATTCCTTGCCAGAGGATGTTGTGAAGGCCAAGACTATAACAGAGTTCAAAAAAAGAACTAGATAAGTTCATGGAGGATAGGTCCATCAATGGCTATTAGCCAGGATGGGCAGGGGTGGTGTCCCTAGCCTCTGTTTGCCACAAGCTGGGAATAAGTGACAGGGAATGGATCACATGTTCTTATGTAATCTTTTCATACCTAACTTTAATTCTCTCTCTCCCACATGTCTCCTAGTTTAGCCTCCATACACTGCTGCATGACACAAATCTCAAGGGAATGTTGTGTGTTGGTAGTAACATAATACTTTCTCAAATTAATCTCATTCACTGTACAATGTAGGCTAATTCCTAAGAGGTTCTGTGCATCACTAGCTTCTATTGAAGCCACAAGAAGTTGAAGGTATTCACCAGCTTTTGGTATTTGGCATTAGCTGGAGTTGGCTGCTAGGAAATCCCCACCAAACAACATCCAGAACTACAAAATTTGTGCCTCCCTCCACTCTGTGCTGGAGAAAGACTCCCATTTCATCCCATTTTATAAATGCTTTGCTACAATTTTTCATTCAGACTACCATTAATATTTTTTCTTCTTCTCTCTCCATTTTTCAAAACTTCCTCTGAAACATGTAATGATATTTAAATTGAAATCCCTAGCTACAATGGATTTGGTTGATTAGAAATGGAGTCTTCATGATTCAGTACCTTAATCTTCTTTGAAAACAGCACCTGGGGCTCCCTGCAGCTGTAGAATTACAAAAACAAAGGTGTGGGAGGTAAGCATATTGAAGAGAAATCTTTTATAGTTCAGCATGTGGTGTTTAAACAGGAGTGGATGAATATACAATTTAAATAAATTAGGGCTTGGATACTTTTTCTTTCTCTTTTAGCGTCTACCTTTGCTACATAACTTTGATTGGTGTTTTGTTGTTGTTATTTTAGTTATTTTGAGGGCACCTGGGTTTCGGTCTTCTCCCATTTAGACCAGTGTAAACCAGAGCAATTCTATTACAATCTATTTAGTTACACTTGTGTAAAACAGGTGTGAAATCAGAGTGAGACCTCTACAATATGAAAACCTGACCAGCTGATTCTCCTGACTGCACTATGGCTTCCTTTCCACTCTTTGCCTGTTCTTTCTTTTTAGATTATAAGCCCTCCCAGGCAAGGACAGTCTTTCACTATGTGTTTATATATTCCCTGGCACAATGGGGCCCTGATCTCATTTACTGCCTGTAGCCATTGCTGTAATATAAATAATAGAGATAACAATAAATAATAATATGATAATACTTTCAAGCTGTGGTGGGAGACATCAGCCATTTCCCTTTCCTGAATCTTTAAAGTTTTCATCAAGAACCTGTCATAGTATTCGGTTTGAACTATGGTAAGGAGAAAAGGAGAATGAAATCAAACTAACCCCCTCCTAACTGTCATCCGTGTACAACATAACCAATGCCCACTCTTTGAACCTGGAATTCTCTCTCTCTCTCTCTCTTTATCTGACATGAGAATTATGAGTGACTTTCAGTCTACATTTTTAGTCCAGCCTCTCTTTTCAGCCACAATCCTGCAAACTCTGCTGCATGCGTGGACCCATATGCCTGTGAGAAATCCCACTGAGTTCAATAGGACCCTTTGCAGACTTTCAAGATGAGAGGGATCTAGTTGCTTGACTATCAACATAGTAGCAACTGCTGGTCAGAGGGAACAACCATGGGAATCAGAAAATTCTAAACATTCCTTGACAAGTCCCCTCTATGCTTTGGCAAGAGAGAAAGACACCAAAGATACAGCAGCCAGTATAAGAGAGAATTTGGGTGCTATCCACACAAAAGATGTCTAAACACATGCTCCCTATGCACACCGTAGTCCTGGCTCTTGGGCTGTGTGATCTAGCATTTAGAGCTCATGGACTAGAGTCAGACCTTTTGACCTTTAGTCTCAGTTCTGGTGGGGATTATGGTCTTGTGGTGAGAGAAGTGGGACTGGCAGTCAGGACTCATGGGTTTAGCTCTTGCATCACAATCACTCTGGACTCATGATTCTAACTGGCACTGCTGTAACCATTAGAAAACACTTTCCCATGGATTCAAGAATAAGGTGTCTGTAAGCAATCTCTGTAATTCAGGGATTTCCAAACAATGGCACATTACCACTGGAGGTACATGAGCTTTATGTTCCATCAATTCACTTCACAACAGTTTTGTAAAGAAATTGGTATGTGACTCATTTATGTTTGGGAACCACTACTCTCCAGTTATTTGAGGAATCTGGGCAGAACGAGGTTTGTGATCCTTCCCAGCATGTCTTTCCTTTCTCAACACCAACCCTCTCTATCCTTTGGCTATGTTTCTTTCCCCATTCCCATTTGCCCACTTGAAATAAGGATAAGCACAGTTTAGCTGTTGTAGGAAGGAACAAAGCACTCTCTTCTTCAAAGTGTTTCATTCTCTGTGAGACACTTTGAATATGTTCTTTTCAGACCTCCCCTGCAGAGTACTCAGGTTACCAAAGGGAGGAATTTGTTTTACTTTCCTTTTTAAAAACAACAGTTCCATTGGCTGTTGGAGAGCAGAATTTGGCCTCTTTTGGTCCAGAATGTGTGTTTGTTCTCTAAAAAGTCAATGAAAAGAAACCCAAGGCAGGGACTACACTGAAATAGTATCTTATTTCTTCATTTTTACTCTCCAGGACATAGACATCAAGCTGAGACTTGGGCAAATGCATGAGGGAACGCTCTCCATGCAGGGATCCAATTGGGTGCAGACAGAGTGAATGCTCTTGAGCAATCTCGATCATTGTGGATGTAAACCAAAGAGGGGCAGTGGAAACACAATCTGTTATTCGCTAATAAAACTATCATAAAAAATGATAATGACTAAAATCTAATGGCAGTTTTATTTATAAAATGCTCCTGCTCGCTACCTCAGCCTTCACACCCCACCAAGGCACTTGAGGTAAAACAATTTAAAATACATTAAAACAAACAAAAAAAACCCACTTCTGAGTACTTGGGGCTAGATTGTGGCATTTCACCACAGCCCATAATAAGGGCGAGTGCCCATGTAGTATAATGAAGGGAACTAAAGAGAAAGGGACAGGTTACAGGAGGGACCTAGTCGGGTGGAGCCAGGGGCTGAGGAATGTAAGCCAGGGTGCAGTCAAGACTGAGCTTCAGCACATCTAATAGCTCTCTTGCTAGCAACTCTGCCTGCTTGCCGGATCCCTGAATGAAGCACCCCAGGGCATCTTTGGAAGCATTCCAAAAGCCCACCAGCTGGGCTGCACAGGGGGAAGAGCATTCTGCAACACCTCTTTAAGGGGTGCATCATACTCCACTCTACCCCAATGCCTCTGGTCAGCTCTGCTGGTTGATCAAAGCATGAGGGGACAAAGCTATAGCCCAACCTACTCCCTGTCCCTCCCCAACCCCTTTTGGGTAGGTTGTTCCCAGTAGTAACAACCCCTGCACTCCCCTGAGCAGAGAGACTGCAATTCTGTCAACTCCGGTATGGGCCACACACAGAACTTCCCCCTCATTCCTTCCCAATTGCTTCATGACTACAGAAGGCTACATTCTGCCCCTTTAATAAAAGTCAGTCAAGATGGGAAGAGGCTGTCCAAAATGAATGAGAGGAGAGGGGACTTCAAAGAGGAAAAAGTCATAAGGAAGCCAATAGTGATCCAACTAAAAATTACAACTCTGAGATATAAACATTTAAAGATTATTTTTAAAAGTAGGGAAGAGGTATAACATCAAGAATTTCAGTGAGGTCCAGTTCAGCCTGGCAAGGCCCACCACTGCAATGGCTACCAAATTAAGTCAGGAAAGCACATAGTTCAAGTTAAGCATGTGCTTAACTGCTTTACTGAACCTAGACCTAAGACTGATGGTGGATTTCTTAAACAGGACAGCTTTTCATTGTAAAAAAATAGGTAGGTTTTTACTGGAGATAACTAACCCAATGTAAAATCCTGGGAAAGACAAGGCACAGTAGTTTTTCCCTCAGAGTAGCTAATTGAAGTAAACCTCAGGTGCGGCACATAGGTTTGACCTCAACCTCCTACATCAATGTACAAACTACATTTGCCTTTTCTCTATGAGGATATTACAGTGATATAGACATCTTGAGTTAGTGAAGGAGATATAAAAATACTCGTTTTGCAAAGACATAGTTTTAGTGTGAACTCTGAGTAAAGGGTGAAGTTTGGAGGGAACAGGAACACTATGAGAATAGGAGAGGGATGTTCTTGAATGTGTGTGTGTGTAGGAAGAAGATAGTCAAGATTAAACAAGGAAGAAATCAATTAATCACTAATATGCGTTTGGCATTTTCTTTTCCCATTGTAAGCAAAAATGTAATAGACTTGGGAGGGCTGACAGATCCTCTTTAATCTATAAAGTATATATCATTTGGCCAAAGAGTCATAAATGCAACAAGATCTCTTCCAAAGCTTCAAAAGAGGGAAGAAGAAGAAGAAGAATCTATGGTAGAATGTTCACACAAGGCTCCATTATTATTTAAAAGTGGAAATAACTCAGGTTCCAGTTTCTTGCAACTTTTCATTTTCTTAGTGACATTTTAAACATGCTAATAGTGGAAAATCAGGATTTTCAAATGAGAGAGAAGCAGATGTAATACTTCCAATGAACAGAGCTTTTCTTTTTTTATTGTTAATCTCAGATGCTATTGGGGCATGAAGTTTACCGCTACAAGATTATTGCTTTGAAAGTAAAGAAGGGAGTATCTGGACCTCCTAACTGAAAACCTTTTAGAACATCTTGGGTTCTAGAATTCAGTCTTATAGAACTTGCAAGTATAGGATGTGCTCTGTGGCTGAATTAAGATGCTGTAGTGAATGAAGCTGTTGTCTGTAGGACCCCCGCATTGTTTGTTGCAGAAGTTAGAAAGTGTGTAGTGAATTAGACAGGGGATTTCAGAAAAATCAGATCTTGTGCTTAAGGCAGTTAGAATGCAACCCTGGAGAACTGGATTCTATCCATGTCTCTACCATTGAATTTCTATGTGATGCTGGGCAAGTCACTTAAACCAAACTTTTCACAGGTGACCAACGTGTGTTCCTCATTTTCTGGGTGCCTGATTTGGGATCCTGGAGTCTAATTTGCAAAAATGCTGAACACTTATAATTGTGACTAAAGTCAATAAGCTGTGCTTTGAACATCTACAGTGCTATAAAATGTGTAATACTCTGAGAAATCAGGCCCTAATATCTCAAATTTGGCAACCAAAATTAGCTGACAATTTTGGTTTCCAGTGTCTCCATTATGCATCTTCAAAATGAAAATAATAATAAAACTTCACTTGGATGCTGTGAAGATAAAATCATTAATATTTGTAAAGAACTAATATACCATGATGAGAGCACCATAATAATGTCCATAAGGAAATTAATAATTCTGTATTGCATGGTTTGGATGGTATGTAATATATATTGAATGGGTTTACACACTGAATGAGGAGCATAACAATAAATAGTGAATAGCTACCCATTCACTGGGTCTTGTGGGATAAATAGCATGTGAGTATGTAATTAAATACTGTATAATATTGAAGATATGCAAAGAGGCCAAATTAAGATTGCACAAGCAACTTTAATTCTACTGTTCCCTAACTTTTGAGCGCTTGACTTTGTAACCTTAATGTACTTTGAATGTCCATAAGAAATCAATTAATCTCTAAAATGCTTTTTGCATTTTCTTTTCCTGTTCTAAGCAAAATTGTAATAGACTTGGGAGGGCTGACAGACCCTCTTTAATCTATAAAGTATATATCATTTGGCATATCTGCAAGATATCATATATATAAAGAGAGAGAGAGAGAGAGAGACTAAGAGACTATAAATTGCTAGACTATGATATTTAATTTTAGTATTAATGCAGCTGGAATAATCTCTTTTCAAAACTATTAATTCTTATCTATTTTCTCTGATATTTCTCTTTCAAGAGAAATGACAGTGCAGAAAAGCCAGTTTAAGCTTAGCTACTGTTGTCCCCTGTAATAGAAGGCTTGTTAATTGACAAACTGGGGATTTCACTATTAAAATTTCAATAATTGTCAGTTCCCACTGAAGGTAAGTAAATAAATCTCCTTTTTGAAAGTAGCTTAGAGTGATGATTGTTCATCTTTATGTAAAGTAGTGATATATTTCATGACATGAAAATCAGACATTATGAAGTAGTTTGCTACTGTACTTAAAAACTCTCCTTTAGTGTGTATTCTTGTAGCCTGTGAGCAAAACAGAGGCAAGTGACTGGAATCATTGTCATTCGTTATTTATTAAGTGCTTAGATGTGAATAGCACTGAACATACAGTTTCAAAGATAAAGTCTTTCTTGTGTGGGGATCTATAGGTCTAGTAGTTCCCTGAGCAACTGCTGCATCCATGATGCCTCCAAACAGCTCTGACAGAGCAACACTTGATGGGTTGTGAGCCTTGTGGGACCAAGCACCACTGGATGTCCCACCCACAGGGGCGCTGACTGCTGGAGCTGACCATGTTCCCTCACTGGTACACTATTTAAGGCCTTGGAGAAACACCCAGAGGCTGTCTGTGCAACAAGGTAGATTCCTGGCCCACTGCTGAGACAGACTCTGTATTATTCCTGTTTCCTCGCTTTGTTCCAGTTCTGTCTCAGCTTCACTCCTGTCTCTGACTCAGCCCTACTCTTGCTTTACTTGACTCCAGACTGGATAACCCGGTTCTGACCCTCAGCGTTGATTCCTGGCTCTGACTCTGGTTTGACCCTGGCCTCTGGCCTCCAGCTTGACACTGTTTCTGAGCTTTGGTTCCATTTTGCAGCTCTGGCTCCTGCTCTGACAACTAGGTATGACCAATCACACTCTGATTCCTGACCCATAGCCCTGGAGAACTGATAATTATCGGACTTGATCTAACTCCTGTTAAAGTCCTTGGAAAAACCTCCATGGATGTTGGACCAGGGTATATTGTGATTTTGGGATACAAAATATGAAAATATCAGAGACAGGCTGGTAATTGAGTTAACAGGTAAAACCTTTCACAGCAACTACAGCTGAAGAGAAATTTAACACTAGCCACAGCTATCCAAATAGCGAAGCAGTCGGAATTAGTCAAACAGACCAGAAGGCAGAAGCAACTTGAAAACCTGAAACTAGCTTAGAAATATAAATAGACACATCAGTGTTAACAGTCATTATCATAAAACCCCTGAGGCAAGGAGAGACAATTTGCAGGCTAAGAGGGACAAATTCCAGCCTATATGCACAACATATGGGAAAAAAGTCATATCCCAAGAGATAATGCATGTCTAGCTAGAAGAAGATGTGTAATACATGCGTGAATTATGGACATTTTGCTGCCATTTGCCACACCAAAGTTGTCAGGGAGTTGACTCATTACAGACAATCAAGACCCATTGTTTCTGGGATATATCACTTTTGATATCACAGACCCTGCCTGGAGAGTGAAACTATTAACTTTAAAATTGACTTAGGGGCTGATGTCACAGTCATCTCAGAAGGGACTTACAATCACCTTCAAACCCCCCCCCCCGAGCTGAATTGACCTGACATTGCCCGAGACTAGCCTTGGAGTGATTCTGAACTGCATGGGCCAGGTCGCCACAGAAACAACTTACAAAGATGAAAGATCTGGCTTCAGGGTGTATGTGATGGAAGGATCAAAGATCAACCACATCATGGCAGCCAGGATGAGCCAAGTGAGATAGGTGGAAGAACTCGATGGAATATTTCATGTTGAATTTTTGAAAGGAGATCTGGTACACATCAGCTTAAGAGACAATGCTGAATCATACAGTGTACAAACACCCCTACCAGACGGAACTTGGAAGAGACTTGCTGCAGATTTATGCAAATTCAGAGGATATCATTACTGGGTCGTAGTGGACTATTTTTCCAGGTATATGGAAATAATGTACTTGAAAGATATAACATGTTGAAGTGTTATAAAGAAACTGAAGTGCATGTTTGTTCACTTCAGTATTCCAAAACAACTAGTTACAAACAATGGGCCACAATTCACCGCAGCAGAATTTAAGTCATTCCAAACAAAATAGGAATGTGATCATATTAGTAGCAGCCCACTTTACCCACAAATGAATGGAGAGAGCTGTGCAGACAGCCAAGAAAATCCTACAGCACAAAGATACATTCCTTGCTCTTCTGAGTAACAGATCAACATAAATAGTTGCTATATAGGCCAGCACAATTCCTGATGAGAAAACAACTCAGAACTGTTTTTCCAGTTTCGGAAAAGAGCCTATTTCCAAAGTGGCCAGACATGAAGAGAGTGGCCAAATCAGATAAGAAGGCTAAAAGAGCTCATGAACACTTTTACTACAGATTTCACTCATTTAGAGAACTGCCAGATCTCTAACCTGGTGATCATGCTCATGTCAAATTGGATGGAGAAAAGGAATGGACAATTCCAGCTGTCATCAAGAAAAACAACACAGTGTTCAGATCATATGTGACTGAGACTGATCGTGAAGAGTTCAGCAAAAACTGTTGACATCTATAGTTTGTTCCTCAGAAATACCAATCAACAGAGCAAACTCTACTGGTGACAGATGCGGAACAAGAAGGAGATGCAAGGATTCCAGACTGATCACAGCCAGTCGTTGCAACTAACGGACTGCCAGATGACCAAGTTGTTGCACATCCATGTCATTTAATTAGGAAACCGGGATGATTCAGGAACACTTAACAGATTGATATGTATTGAATTGTAAAGACAGTGTGACAATAAATATTGTAAATCGTAGGAATGTAGCACTTAAAGGAGGAGAAATAATAGGCTGGTAAACTGTATTATACAGTTCAGCCACTAGGTGGCACCGTGTGTAAAATACCTTATTTAAACAAAACATCCACAGGCGGCAGAGAATCAAAGGATCTTATGATGAACACATCTGGTCCCTATAAGCAAGTTCTGTAGCCAGTATCTGATACAGGATTATGACAGGCATGGACCCTCTTCCACATATGCACAGCCTATTATCATTGTGGGCATCTTCCTAGCTTTCCCTATTTGGGTCAATTTAGGAACAAGGAGCCTGAATCTCACGGTAAAATCCTTTGATACTGCTCTGATAGCATAAAGAGGCCTTAAAAGGGAAGGAAGTGCTCTCCCCCAGTAATGTGCAGGTATGTCTTCTTCATCAGGTCTTTGCTGGCCCTCTGCACAGTGGTGAATTTAAGCTCTCCCCCCACCCCCACACACACTATGCAATGGACCAGGCGGAGGCCTGTGAATCACTAAAGACACATTTAAGTTCTACTTTGAGGGTTTTAGTGGGACTAAATTCACCCTATCCTCCACACAAGGTGAATTTCACCCATAGTGATATATGTGTACACTTGTGCATAGGTGCCTTCTTCTATAACTTCACAAGCTGCTGCACACTTTTGCAAAAGAAGGTGTAATATAAACACAATGGGCCAAATCCCTGCATGCAATCCCATTGAAAGCAGTGAAGAATTTGGCCTGATACTTGAAAATGATCTTTAACATTTTTGATGAGTGACTTAATTCTGAATTTTAAATTTCCCTTTTTTAATGTTTCATGAAAATATCACATAAGTCAGAATAGAGTGCTTTACAATTGCAAATGACAGCCTTAAGATCTTATTATGGCTCAGGGAGAACTAAAGTATTAAAATCTTTCTTAAATTGTGGTAGGACACTTTCTTCTATATTAAATATGAAACATCTAAGTTAATGCAAAATTAAGGTTTCATGGTTAAAATAACAAAAACCCAGGAAATTTGGGAACTGTTTCCACCAGCAATATTAATTTGGCTGCATTGCAAATCCTGGGTGCAAATTTATCCCTGAAAATTGAGCCTGATCCAAAACTCATTGATTTTAAGGGAAAGACTCCCACAAAGCTTTGAATGAGGTTCATTGCATGTCCCTTTGCCTGCCTGGCAACACCTCAGGGGCATTCATCTACTACCCAGTACTTGGGTTGTTGCCCAAAGAATGCATCTTTAATCTCTGTGGGGAGCTCTAGAGGAGATTTTTCAGTTAGGCTGCCTAGAATTTGTGCTGAACTACTGAGTGTCCCAATTGCACTGGTCACATTCCCTCCCTGGCCAGCAATGCCCTTGTTTGGGACTGCTCTGAAGTCAGTGGGAGCCCTTCCATTGACCTGAATGGAATTTAGATTGTATTCCTAATATGCTGCAGGCTCTTTGGCAGGCAGTTACAAACTTGGAGTGGACAACCTGTCTGTGACTGGGGCCTGTTTTTGCAGAGGCAGAAGCTGGCCCTGTGACTTTGGTTTCCTCTGTGATTTGTGGTATGCATTTCCCATCTTAAACAATAATATATTAATACATATTTAACCAACAACCAAGAATACAAAATACTGCTTATGTGGCTCTGTAAAATTTGCTGCTAGAACTTTTTCATTCTCTGGTATATTGTGACTGTAACTGTGCCACCTTAATATTGCAGTAACTTAGTGCTGCACATTTCATGTCTTTTTTTCCCCCCAAAAAGAGAAGAAAACAACTATGCTATTGTTAATTATTTGAACAGTGATGTAATCACAAATAGGCTTCAGTGTTCACACTGCATTGAGGAGGGCATATGTTCCCACCTTTACCGCTGCTATTACTTAGCTGAAGGCAATTTTCTGTAAAACTGGATTCAGGGGGCAGAAGCACATTTGTTTATATTATTGTTTATTTGTATTGCAATAGTGCATAGAGTAAGGCTGTGGTGGAAGGCGTATGTTGGGTGGGACAACAGTATGCAGTGCTGCAGAAATTCAGGAAAGCGCTTTGGCCTATAGGGCAGCCCAGGGAGGCTGCCGTAACTTACTGTGTTCATCTAAATTACTCCAGGAGCCACAGACAGCCCAAGTTTGGGATAATGCAAAGAGAGCTGAAAGCCTGTCTTTCCCTGCACTGCAAGTTCTGCACTGTGCTTCTAGAAAAGCAATCTCAGCCTAGGTTTCCCTAATTTATTTCTAACCAAAATGTCCTTAATTCAGTAAAGGTATTAGTTACCCTGATCAGGACCATTTTTAGTCTTCAATTCAGGCAATCACATCTATTCAGCCAAGCACTTGAGCATACATTTAAGTATCATTGACTTTAATGGGACTTAAGCATGTGTTTAAAGTAATAACACATGCTTTGCTAAATAGGGGCATTTGCGAGCAAGGCAATTGATTCCTTGGGGTTTGGAAAGACTCTTAAGGTACATCTACTCTGCAAAAGAACCCCTGCAGCAGCAAATCTCAAAGTCTAGGGCCATGTCTACATCTAAAATTTTGCAGCGCTGGTTGTTACAGCTGTATTAGTACAGCTGTAAAGGGCCAGCGCTGCAGAGTGGCCACACTTACAGCAACCAGCACTGCAAGTGGTGTTAGATGTGGCCACACTGCAGCGCTGTTGGGCGCTTCAAGGGGGGTTCGGGGAACAGCGAGAGCAAACCGGGAAAGGAGACCAGCTTCGCCGCGGTTTGCTCTCGCGTTCCCCGAACCACCCTGCAAACCGCAGGGAAGGAGACCTGCTTGTTCGGGGAACGCGAGAGCAAACCGCAGCGAAGCCGGTCTCCTTTCCCGGTTTGCTCTCTCGTTCCCCGAACCCCCGAGCAAGCAGTCAACTGACTCAGGTTTGTACTACAGGGCTAATAGCAGTGGAAGTGAGCGGGAAGGCAGGTGGGTCTCAGAGCCTGCATTCCAGCCCAATCAGGAAAGTCTACACTGCTAGTTTTAGTCCCATAGCACGAGCTCGAGTCAGTTGACCAGGACACTAAGACTCACTGCCGAGGGTCGTTTTTTGCACTGTAGACATACCCTTATTGACTTCAGTAGAAGTTGGATCAGGCATTTAGCCTTTTAGCTGACATTTGCTTTACCCCCACTGAAATCCACAAAAGCAACCAAATTCCCTAAGTTACAGCAAATCCTACATCTCTTGGACATATTTTTCTGCATCTTCAAATTATGTGCAGGTAAACTGGATCCAGAAAAAGTGAATGTTCATCTCATTCTTCTTACTCTCTCTCTGACACTTCTTTTTTATTCCTCTTGCTGTTTGATTCAATTTAGAGTAGAAAAGTATGTTTAATAATTGCAGCCACATCCATCTTCTGTTACTAGATATAAAGCTTTATTCTTTCAGTTATGTAGACAGACAGACAAAGAATTTCTGGATATCCTTTAAAATAAATTACATTTTATTAGAAATTGTCACTTTATGCACAATTATATATATATATACCTGTGTTATTTATATGTCTTGTATGCTGCTGAAATAATAGTCAAGTACATGTTGTCCCTGGGAATAAAAAAATAATATATACTGTAGCATTTGTGATGCTGAAGGGATGCTTTCCAGTTGATTAAGCCACAAAAATTGATTTACCTTTAAAGATGTTTCATATTGTAGCACTTTACCTCCAGGCTCCCAAGCGTGCTTCTTTTTAAAATCAGTCTTCACTGACAAGTGTTTATGACAAAGCAATAACGAATGGGGCAAGGGTCAGACACAATGAGTTGATGCCGCCCATAAAGTATGGGGAAGCTTTTCAAAGGCACAAATGGAAAGTAGGCAGCTAACTCCCATTGACTTTCTGTAGCAGCTAGACACCTATCTGTCACTTGTGATTCTGAATATCTCCTCCTGCTAATTTTAAAGTACTGGACTGTAGCATGTTATAATAAATTAGGACTTCTGAACAAAAGTCATCTTGGACTACACTGCTGGAGGCTCAGCAAAGAAAAATGTCATCAGAAATGCACTCATTACCTTCGTGCATATATTGAATTCCATCGTGGTGTATAAAGTTGCAGTTTCTGATTATTGCAAAAAAAATTAGGATAACTTATCATATAGTATAGTATTTATGCATAGGGTATGATTTACAATTTCTATGTGAGCCATCGGGGGGTTTTAAAGAGCCACTGAAACATGCTGATGAATTATTGAACATGGCAAATATTATAGAAATTTCCCCCAGGGTGCTGATCACCAGTGTCCTTCATTCACAGCAAGAAGGCAGAGATGACTTGTGCTAACCTTGACAAAAACCATTGTGAATTGCACCAAAACATGTTCACACTACATCATCTGGTGTTGCCTGGGAGAGTGGCAAGGTAGTTTGATGAATTGCACCACTTATTCCAGTAACTGTAATACATATACATGTAGAAACCTTACTGTGGAATTGAAATGGCTCTGTGGACTGCACACCTTGAGGCTCATAAAATTTTAATTCACTGGGATCCCAATGGAAGAACCATAATTTAACAGATGGTCTTGTATAAAAAGAGGGAGAGAGAAAACTTTTCTTCATTTTTTATTCTTTCTTATTCTTTTTTTAAACGACAATAAAAAGAGGAAGTGAAGCTGCAAAAACAAAATTAGAGTAACACTAAAAGTATAAATTAAATCTAGAAAACAACTGAATTCAGAGTAAGCGCTGGAATTCTCTTCTTCACACTATCATATCACACTTAGTTTCTGTGCTACCATAAAGCACTAGAACTGGTGTAATATCCTGTACATGTGCTACAATGCTTAGGCTCAGTGGAATGAGTTAAGGATGAAATTGTAGTGGTTTTTAATCTAATGTCCCTGCAGTAGTAGGTTTAAATTAAACAATTAAGGACACATTTTCAAAGCCCCGTATAAAGGGTGGACTCACCAAGGGAATGCACATACAACTGCCAATTTGCTCTTGCAATTACTTGACTTGTGTGATGTGACAGGGTCAGGCCAGATGGCTACAGGAGAGTGTTTGAAGGCAGATATATTAGTCCCAGACTAAGTAGATCCCTTTTCCCTGGGTAAGGTAACAGGGGCAGTTCCAGAACTTGCAGGAACTTATTGGAACTAACTAAGGCAGGCAGGCTAATTAGGACACCTGGAGCCAATTAAGAAGAAACTGCTAGAATCAGTTAGGACAAGCTGGCTAATCAGGGCACCTGAGTTTAAAAGGACCTCACTTCAGTTTGTTGTGTGCATGTGAGGAGCTGAGAGCAGGAGGTGTGAGGAGCTGAGAGTGAGAAGGCATATTGCTGGAGGAGCATTATCAGACACCAGGAGAAAGGTCCTGTGGTGAGGATAAAGAAGGTGTTGGGAGGAGGCCATGGGAAAGTATCCTAGGGAGTTGTAGCTGTTGCGCAGCTGTACCAGGAGGCACTCTGGACACCTGCAGTCCATAGGGCCCTGGGCTGGAACCTGGTGGGATGGGACTGGACTCCCCCCTCCTCCCCCAACCTCCCAACTCCTGATCAGACACAGGATGAATTGACCTGGACTGTGGCTTCAGCCAGAGGGGAAGGTCTCTGGGCTGTTTCCCTGACCCACATGGTAAATCTCTGAGGTGAGCAAATCCGCCAATAAACCCAGAACCCACCAAGGTAGAGTGACACGGTGAGGAAATACAGATGAACTCATAATGGATACATGTACATTTTTCTGAATGGACACATTGTACTGGGCTTTGAAAATATGATCAATATATTTGTATGTAGCTATTATTATCATTACCCTAGTATCTAAAGGCTCCAACTGAGATCAGGACCCTAGGGTACTCAGCACTGCACAAACACAGTCAGAGTTCTTGCTCCAAAGAGCTTATAGTATAAATAGACAAGACAGACAAAGGGTGGGAGACAAGCAAATGACCCTATTTTGCAGATGAGGAACTGAATCACTCTTTGCTTAAGTGTTTTGTTCAAGGTGACAGAGGAAATCCATGCCAGAACTGCAGGTTGAATTCAGATTTCCTGAGTCCCATTCCAGTCCCTGAAGCACAGCTCCATCTCTTCTCTTAATAGTAGTACCTTCACATTTAGACAGATATAAACCCAGCTGGCTAAATTATTAGGCTGGGTTAAAAATCACAGCATAAAGGCAGCTACATCTAAGTACCTTAGTTATAAAATAATCTTTCTATTTACCTTTCCCTCCCTTTGGCCTTTTCTTGTTTTCTTCAGTAATTGGCAATTTCTTCCTTTAGTACATCAGTTTCATCATTCTACCTCCAAGGATTAGCTGACAGGGAAAAATATTACAAAGGTACTACCATTGACTATCACTTTATACAAAAAGCTTTTAAATAGCCAGCATCTTCCCAAGACCTTCTCAGCAGACCTATAAATCTGTCCCTTTTTTTTTATGTTACACGTGGAATTGAGCAAATAACACAAGAAAAAATTTCTATTGACATTTTTTTCACATTTTGCCAGCACAAATTTGGTTATGTTTGCACCTTGTTTTGTATTTGTGTTACATGAAGAATCTAGATATTCAGATTGCTGGCACCAGCAATTGCAGAAAATGATATTCAAAACATGTATGTATTTAGATTCAGTATATAGAAATGCTTAGGAAGTATACCTGTCCATAAGATATTAGGCACCTATGACATATGGTATTATTTGTGCTGTATTTTAAAGCTAAGTGCAGCAGTACAATTAAATATAATCCACCCTCAATAAGACAGGCAGCTGAAAAAGCAAATCTTTCTACCTCTCCAATAAGTCGCCAACCTTATAATTCCCCTTCTCATTTTCAATTCTCCTTCTCGTGTGGGGAAATGACAAGCTTTGCAGTGTGCCCTGATGGTCTGCAAATTCAGGCTGTTTCAGATCAAAAGCTGAACTGATTCCAAAGCTGCAGGGCCCTTACATAGAATTCCACTGCCAGCAGCCTACCCTCTCATTGATACTCTCATGTTGGAAGTAAGGATATATCCACACAGCAGCTGGGAGGATGCTTCCCAGGACAGGTAGAAAGACACGCTCTAGCTCTGCTTAAGATAGCGTGCTAAAAATAGCACTGTCACTACGGCAGCGTGGTGATGGCTTGGGCTAGCTTCCTGAGTACAGTCCCACCTCATCCTGAGTATGTACTTGGGAGACTAGACCGAGCCACTGCCCATGCTGCTGTGGCCACACTACTATTTTTAGTGCAGTAGCTCCAGCAGAGCTAGCACAGGTCTGTCTACTCAGGCTGGGAAGCACCCTCCCGCAGCTGCTTCTAGACATTGTAGCCCATAGGTTTATTTTACTAGCTATTACATCCTACTAATCCAGCCCGCCATAACAAACAATGTGTTTCTCTTTCTGAATTAATCCATTTCATTCTTCTATTTTATCAGTATTAATTCCTATGAAATTAGGATGTGTTGAGACATATGATATGTGTTTCCTAATAATTATACATAGAATACGTTTTACTGAAATGCAAGAAGCCTACTGGCCTGTATCCGGTAAGATCAGCTAAATAGCTAAAAGTATGATCAGTTACGAGTAAGTCAGCATAAAGGCTGGCAACCTTTGGCACAGATAGAAATATTCTCTGAACTTTGGTGAACTGAAAGAAGGAACTACACACAACACTGAATAGGTTTATCCAGAGTCTTCAACCAATTGGTAACCGTAGGGTATACCACAAGCCTGAAAGTCGCCGAGAGAGCCTAGGTTGGCAGTTTTTGGAGTGAGATAATCCTTATTAATATGTAGAGAGATAATCCACTAACCTATAGGATAAGGATACCCATACATTTCTTAGGGTATGGAAACAAAATTTGGGTATAGTAGGTTGGGCCTGAATTACATAGCGTCAGGTTCTTATAAAATACCATGTAAGGGTATCTTATGGAGCTTTTTTTCTTTTCTTTGTTCTCCTATATTCTATAAACTATCTTTTTATCTACCTGCCATTCTATCGTCGATCACACTATAGAGTAAGATAGCATCATTGTGTTATTGGGCATGCCAGGAGTGAGGCTGGTCCTCACCTCCTATTACTGGGTGCTCAAAGAAGGGTGTGAGTATGTTAGGTTAAGGTACTTATAATAGGAATGTTGCCACCAGAAGTTTTGGAATTCTTTTACTGTTTTGCAGTGATATGTTTCATAGCATTTATTATTCTTTTGTTAATCTCAATAAAGTTTTTATCAATTTGGTATTGTCCTCACAGTAAGTGTTTTTGCCAAGTATCCTGAGAGTCCTTTCCCGATATAGAACTCTCTGAGTTCTCAGACCCTGTAGTCTGAATTGGACATGAACCTATAAATCTTCTAGTCGGATGTGATCAGTGGTAAGCCATAACAAGTAACTCATAAAATTCAGGTCAACAACATACCCTTTGTGTGTGTTCATCCAATCAAAGAATGGGAACATGTGACTTATTTGACCAGTCTCAACAAAGCCACAGAGCTTGAATTTAGAATATTTCCTGTCAATCACAAGAGTAAAAAAGAAAAATGCGGAGCTAGTCATCAGATAAATTCAAATAACTAACACATTGCAGAAAACTACAATCTGCTCCTGGATATTCTGTGATCAGAGAAAGATGCCAAAAATCACCAGATAAATTGTTTGCTGCAAATGAGTCACTTGTGACTAATTACTAGTGCTTCAGTCAAAGCCAATGAAAACCTGAGCCCCTGCCATCAGGTGAGAACGTATGTTATGTCTCATTCACTGATCTGAGGTAACAGGCTTCTTATGACAGGTAGCAATATAACAGTAACAAAAGAATGTTATCTCTTTATTTGTAGTCTTTTTTAATTATCTTCTTACATATCCATATTCCTACTTTATCTATTTTCACATATAGACTCAGATTCAGCAAAGCTAAGTATGAGCTGAAGAAAGATCTTAAAATGGAGTGCATATTGGAGAAAGATCTTAAATTCAAGGGTGTGCTTAAGTCCTTTGCTGAATTAGGGTGACAGGCAACTTTGTTAATTGGTCTGTGTTTTACCCCTAAAGGCTTTTTGTCAGACTAAGAAGAACTATCAATATTCAAGAAAGCCCCTGTTGCTTACAGTTGGCATAGAGACTGCAATAACTTTTCAGTCCTCTAGAGAGTAGTCCTTTCTTCTCACGTGAAAATGTGAAGTAATGTATACAAGAGGCATAGCAACTAGCTTTTGAAAATATAATGTATGTAAATTAGGGAGATAACTATAAAACAGTATTCTCACTGCTGGACAAAAGTGGGAGCAGAGAGAAAGCATACATGCAGAGAAGTGCATTAGAAATGGGTCCAAGCCTGAAGTATGGATCCAGATTTTGAGCCCTTCCCTCCCACTCACCCCCCAAGTTCACACTGTGGGGAGGTTGGTTTGTTCTCATCTCTATTACATACAAATCTACTCACACAAGGAAGTTCTCTTTCAACTGATTGTTTTATGATGAATAATGAATTTAGATACCATTCCCATATCCTTTCCAATCTCCTTAACAAATAGGAAGATAGTCAAAGTTGCACCGTGCTTAGAATGAAACTTTATTATTATTTTGACTGGCAATCAACACTTGCAGTATTTTTTCTTAGGAGGAAAAATTCAAGCACAAAGCTGGCAGCAGAAAGCATTTGTATCTGATCCACTATAAATCTACAAAATGAACTGTGATTAATACATATAGGCATTTTAAGCAAGTGATTATACAAGGGCCATCAAAGATTCATGAATTCCAAGGGCAGAAGGAACTATTGTGGTTATCTAGTCTGACCTCCTGTATAACATAGGACATAGAACTTCCCTCAAAATAATTCTCAGAGCAGTTCTTTTAGAAAAACTTGTCAGTGATGGAGAATCCATCATTGTCCGTAACAAGGGGAAGAAAAAGATTTCCAAGAAGCTACAGCGAAGAAGAAATTGTACAGATAAAAATTGCTATACATATTTAAATGTTGGTTGATATATTAAGATAAATGGGTGGGTCAAAGTCAGAGAAAGTAATTTGAACAGCGAGTGAGCAGGACAATATTTTCTAAACGATCAGCCAGAGCACAATGTGCCATCAGCCATAACAAAATATCTATAATGTCCTCATGTATTTTTTTTTTGACTGTTTTCTCAGATAAGTACCACTTTTTTCCTACTCCCTCAGTGTCCTGATAGAATGCTGGCACGGAACAACAGTGTTTTGGTGAGTCATACTGATGTAATACAAATAAATTGCCTGGCTTATGCTGTAACGCATAACAGTTATAATGTGGGATTCTTTAGCTTTACAATATTTTTGATTAGCTTGGAATCCTGCATAAAAGTTAGTTCTCCCATTGGCCCTGATCCAAAGCTTGTTGAAGTCAATGAAAAGACTCCCATGGAGTCCAGTAGGCTTTTGAGCAGGCCCATAGGGCTTGATCCTGCACCCACTGAAGTCAATGTTGAAGCTCCTATTGATTTCAGTATGGCAGATTCAAGTACTTAAAGGGCAATTGCCCCATTCATTAATTTCTCTTTCCCCTACCTATCATTGGAACTATAGATCAATTCATCTCTCATGTAAGCACATTGAAGTAAATGCTTTTACACCAAAGATTAGCTTGGTCCACAAAGTCTGGAAAAAAAACAAACTTCCAATTAAAAAATGTTATTAATTGAAGTTTACCAACCCAGCTGCAACAGGTTCTTGCATAAAGTTTGTGGACGATACAAAGCTGGGAGGAGTTGCAACTGCTTTAGAGGACTGGATTAAAATTCAGAATGATCTGGACAAACTGGAGAAATGGTCTGAAGTAAATAGGATGACATTCAATAAGGACAAATGCAGAATACTTCACTTAGGAAGGAAAAATCAGTTGCACACACACAAAATTGGAAATGACTGCCAGAGGAGGAGTACTGCAGAAAGGGATCTGGTCATAATGGACCATGAGCTAAATATGAGTCAACAGTGTAACACTGTTGCAAAAAAAGTGAACATCATTCTGGGATGTATTAGCAGGAGTGTTATAAGTAAGACATGAGAAGTAATTCTTCCCCTCTACTCCACACTGATTAGGCCTCAACTGGTGTATTGTGTCGAGTTCTTGCTGCCACATTTCAGGAAAGATGTGGACAATTTGGAGAAAATCCAGAGAAGAGCAACACAAATGATTAAAGGTCTAGAAAACATGACCTATGAGAGAAGATTTTAAAAATTGGGTTTGTTTAGTCTGGAAAAGAGAAGACTGAGAGGGGACATGTTAATAATTTTCAAGTACATAAAAAGGTTGTTACAAGGAGGAGGGAGAAAAATTGTTCTTCTTAACCTCTGAGGCTAAGACAAGAAGCAGTGGGCTTAAATTGTAGCAAGGGAGGTTTAGGTTGGACATTAGGAAAAACTTCCTAACTGTCAGGGTGGTTAAGTACTGGAATAAATTGCCTAGAAAGTTTGTGGAATCTCCATCACTGGGGATTTTTAAGAGCAGGTTAGATAAACACCTGTCAGGGATGGTCTAGACAATACTTAGTCCTGCCATGAGTGCAGGGGACTGGACTAGATGACCTCTCAAGGTCCCTTCCCACCCTATGATTCTCTGATTGAACCTATGACCCAGCTATTCATTCATCTGTCTGTAGCTTGATTCACCCCACCTGATGCATTCAGAAGCTCTACAATCAAACTAACTCAAATTTATTTTTTTTTTAAAATAACAAGGTGCAACATCTGTAAACAAAGGTACAAAAGAGTATGTTTATCTCTTGACTGATACTTTTATCCTGGACTGAAATTAAGCATCATGGATCTCAGTCGAAGAGTAAATAATTTTCATCAAATGTAAAGAAAATTGGGTAGGGTATTTTTAGGTCCAAAGTAGAAACTTTAAATGTGAGACCCACATATGAGTGCACAGAGCACTAGAACTTGTTAACAATCATCTGTAGATAAAAAGGAGGAATAAACATCTTCACCCACCCCCCTCTATACCGAGCAAGAGAGAGAAAATTAGTATACAATGCTAAGTTGTGGAAGCTACTGTGAAAATAGATAACTTTTCAAATCCACTTACCAAAGTGATTGCATTTTTCATTTCAAGACAAGTGACAAGATAGTAAATATTGACTGAAGGAAGTTAACCAGTATCTATAACATTGTATTAAATCACAAAATATCTATGTGCATTGGTAGGCTTTTGACAGTTCTGATTATTTAGAAACTGAGCTTTTTTTTCTAGACTGAAACTTAATATCTATAATGGGGACTACGTACAGCAGTGGGTCTTAAACTTTTTTACTGGTGACCCCTTTCACATCGCAAGCCTCTGAGTGCGGCCCCCCCTAATAAATTAAACACCCTTTTTAATATATTTCACACCATTATAAATGCTGGAGGCAAGCAGGGTTTAGGGTGGAGGTTGACAGCTTGCGACCCCCCCACGTAATGACCTTGCAACCCTCTGAGGGGTGCCTATCCCCAGTTTGAGAACCCTGATCTACAGTCTTTGGGAGATTTTTGAAAAAAAAAAATATAGATAGGCTCAAACCCAGAGACTGGATCTGAAACCTGTCTATTCTGACAGTTTGAATCCAGATCCCAGTTTTGCAGCATAGGCCCATCCATCTTTTATAAAATGGATTCAACCTGGAACACTGGATTCAATATATTTCTTCAGCAGCCCCTGCTGTTGAGAGAAATCACTCCACTCTTCATCCCCAGTCCAGAGATCCAAATAAAGAGTGTTAGTAGCCCTTTCTACCCTCCCTCAATGCAAATCTTGAGACATAACGGTTTAAGATGGTTAGAGGAAGATTAATTTACATCTAACTGTTCCAATTTTGATGAATCTGGCCTCTTAATGGTAAACAGATTTATTTTTAGTTTTGATGTTATGTAAAATTCTCTGCAAAGTAAAAGTCTCCTTTTAAGGATGACATATCATCCATTATTCTAAATTTCCTTAATTTATATTCTTCACTGTCTTCACTGCTGGATGTTTCACCTTCTTCCAACTCCTGTACAGACACTTTAAATTCATGTGCCACTGAAATTAATGGAAAGTTAGGAGAAGAGGCTACTTTGGATAATACAGGTGATATGTAGTTGTCAAACTAGTCCATTTCCACAGTTCATCTTATAGCATTTGAATAACCCTTAACATTATTTTATTATAGTTTTTAAAAAATCCAGTATTCATGCATTTTCATTTAATTTCTAAGCATGTTTCATTCCTTTGACATTACAATATTACAGATAGTATTTTAAATGTTCTGTCCATTTAACATCTCATTACTGATGTTTTGCTAGAGATCACTTGTAATGTATGATGTGAAATCTGAGTGTCTGATCTGGAAATAACAAAGATTAAAATTGTATACAAAAGGGTTTATGCAAATGCATATGTTTATAGATCTTGGCACTGTCTCCTGCATCTGAAAGGCCCAACCAATTCCCAGTCAGTAAAACATGTTTTAGCCACAGTTCACAGAGTAACTACTAATAAAGCAAAAGCAATCAGCAGGAGAAAACACAAATTTAAATCTGAAGTGGAAGAAGTATTACTCAGAGAGATGCCAGGAGAAATCCAGAGAAAGAAATGAGAATTCTTAGGGTCTGATCTTGCAGTCTTCATGCAGGCAAAACTGTGATTGAAGTCATGTTAATTTTTCTGCATCATCAGTTCACCTGGGTATAAGTTGGGCAGGGAGCTCTAGCAATGATATTTTCATTCTTCCTTTTTTTCTCTTTAGAATGTTGTCAAGGGTGAAGCCCCACTCTGTCACTCTGAGTGCAGAAAGTGGGGGCACTCAAGGATTCTAAAAATTAATACTTTCCACTTCAGGCTTGTATTAAACTCCCAAGGTTACAGCTTTTCTCTGACCTTGGCTTGGTAAATGATGCCACCACCCAAAGGCAAAAAAACTCCAACCCTTGGACTGAGGAAGGAACACTTGGGAATTCCTCCCTGTGGGATACCCTCAAGCCCTTTCACACACACCTTCCAGGGAAAAGTTGAGAAAGGAACAAAGGAAATTAGCTGTTGCCACCAGCTAATCAAACAGCATATGCACAAACCTCTTAGGATACCAGAAATCCAATCCTATTTTTAAAAAAAGGTAAATTTTATTAAAAACAAAAAAGAAAAAAAATCTGGAATTTAGGCTTTTGCTAGATTTTAAAAAAAGGAATTCCAAAAATTAAGCACCCAAACTAACTTCCTTGGGGGTTCAGCTTAAAGGCTACAAGCAAACAAAAGTATCAGGGGTTAGCACAGAGAAAATCCACAAGCCAAAATAAAAAATAAACCTGATTGTGTGTGTCTAAGCATTCCCTAGCCAAATAATTTCCTCTAGGTATGGAAGATGAATTTTCATACCTAGTTCAAGCCTTACACAACATTGCTGCTCCATGTCTCCGTCTCTGGAGAACAACAGACAAAGGAAAGTTTCTTTCTCAAATTTAAAAATTCTAGCCTTCTCACTGGCTCTTTTGGTCAGGTGCCCACTCCTTTTCTTTACCTGTAAAAGGTTAACAAGCCCACAGGTAAAAGCAAGCAGAAAACAGCTCCCAAATTAGATTTTACAGATAACTGGCTGGCTGGATGTCCATCAAAGGGAGCTTCACCCCCCTACACACACACACAGAATTCATTTTTCACAAATGTGGGGTAAATGGAAGTTTGACACCAGTGTCTAATGTCCTTTCATCAGTTAAGTAGGGTACCAAGTCAGCATATTATCCTCAAAATATATCTCCACATGTTCTTCTCCTCTTCTCCACCCCCAACAATTGTACAACTCCACAGAATGCTTAGTTTACGGTTGAATCAGTGATGGGCACATGACTAAATACTACATTATTCAGATGCTGTCAAAAAAACCCAAAAAACACAATGTTGAGTCCATTCAGTCTAACAATGTACAGATATTTCATTGCATGCACATTGTTTGGGCTGACAAAAGAAGCAACAGAAAGACCCCTTCATGTGAGCACCATTATATGTGCTTTGCTGACAGGGATGGATTAACCTTTTCTGTTGCTTTGAATCAAAACTGAAAATATTGCCCTCTGGTCCACTCCACTAAGGGCAACAAAGACATATACATAAATAAATTAATTAATTAAATAAATAAAAATGCTAAATTAATTAATTAAATAAAAATGCTCTGTATCTTTTTGGGGTAAATAAGAAATCAATAGCAAGGAAAAAAAGTTTGTATCTGAAGAACATAATTAAATCTGCATGCCAATAAATACTATTTCAAGTAATATACTGCATTAGGACTACACACTATGAACTATTCATGTTTTGTTTTGAACACAATGTACATTGCATCCAATATATATTTCAGTTCTTACATTGGTTTTTTTTTCCCCCTAGACTATAAATTAGAAAATGAATCCACAGCATCATCAAAACTAAGGCTCTATTGAAAAGACCAAAAGTGAATTTAATCTATTCTAGGTCATCTGGTAGCACAGCCTATAGTTAAGGTTGCCTGATACTTCCATTATAAATCCTGTTTTCAATTGCTTGTAACTTTGCCAAGCTTTAACCACTGGTGAAACTAGTGGTTTAATCATTGGTTGCCTGGCATAGGAGCTGGAGTGTTGGGGGTGCTGCTGCACCCTCTGGCTTGAAGTGGTTTCCATTATATTCAGGGTTTACAGTTTGGTTCAATGCCTCTCAGCATCCCCACTATACAAATTGTTCCAGCACCCCTGTTACCTGGGCAACCTTAACTCAAGCATTTCTTAACTTTTGAGCATTTAACTGTGCAACCTTATCATCCTTTTAATGTAGTGGTTTGGGTTTTTTACATAATTAATAATGTATAGCATGTTTACTACTCCTCAGGATCAGAACATTATCTAATTAAATATCACAACTTCCAGATTGGAGGAACTGAGCCAGAGATGTTAAGTAACTTGTTCAAGACTGCTAGAAACATTAGGACTCAGAAATCCCAGATTCCCAGCCTCATGCTCAATCCACTAAAACACGCTTTTCTATTAAATGTAATTCTTAAATCAGATTTTTCTCTTTGTTTTCCATAGTATTCATGTGAAGCATGAATGTGTCCCCTTTATCCTTCTCTCTGATAACCACAGAATGTTTCCCCCGGCCTTGGCCCATATGCAATTTGGCTCCATTTTGCTGAGGTCACTGCGAAGTGTTATCTGCTCCAAAACTGCAGTTTATAGACAAAGCTAACGCAGCCAGTATCAGAGCTGTACCATCACTTTCACAGCATAAAAGAGCAGAATAAACCATTTAGGATCTAGTTTACCTGTGCAGCAGTTAGGTACTAGAGTGAGGGGCTCTATAGAAAACCTAACACCAAAAGATCTTCCTGAATCACCCATGTATTTATTATTACCAGAATATCTAAGCGCCCCACAGACATTTTATGAATTTTCCCTCATAACACACCTGGAAAGCATTAGCTCCATTTTATATATGAGGAAACTGAGGCACTGAGCATTTACATGATTTGCCCAAAGTCACACAGGAAGGCTGCAGAGCATCCAGGAACAGAATCCAGATATCCTGAGCCCTTGCTGAGTGCTTTAACCAGAAGAATGTTCTTTTTCACCAACTGCAGTGCCTAGGGTACACCAGAGAAATAAAATTATCCTGCTAAGGAAAGCTGTAACAGCAAAAAAGACATGGCTGTGAAGCTGGCCTACCTTTGTTATAATCTCAAAAACCCCAGCAGTGATTAGCAGCAGATAGAAAAATAGCATGTGCTGACATTTAATGATCTGCTGTCATAGCTCACTCACAGAAAAGAACAGATACAAAAAAAGGCTCTTTTTCAGAGTGTACCCACTTGGAAGCAGTTATACCTTTGCCGATATACTGTATTCAAGATATTTGTTCTATTGATGAGGCCACTATACCAAAATAGATTCTAGACAGATGATTGCAGCAATGTCTGGAAGGTCACTGGGATTTGGTAAGGCACAAATCACTAGTACAGCAATATAAACATATGCTCCCTGACCCTATCAAGTAACTATAGGTCACTTTGTTTGTCCTTGGAGGATCAAAATGTATGTCCCTCGTCCACAGTTCTGTACAGCACTTGTAATTGTTAAGTATGCAGATAGTTACGAAGCACTCAAATGTAACTGCACACAATTCTCTGTTTAGGAATGTATAATAACTAATATATTGATAACAGTAAGTTTCAGAACATATCAACTTTACACTTACAAAAATAGGATTATATCATGCAAGAATCTCACTCAGTTTATACATATATGGATTTAGAGGATGCCATTACTGCCTATAATTTCAGGTCAAAATATCTTCTCAATTATGTGCCCTACCTGCATATTAGTGGGTGATATAAAATATTTCATATAGTACTTATCCATCAATCTCAAAGCACTTTTCACAGATGAGCAAGCATTACTGTCCCCATTTTACAGAAGGGTGAATGGATGCAGAGACAAGTTAAATGATGTCCCTAAGCTCACACAGTGAGTCAGTGGCTAAAATGGAATATAAGGCAAGATCTTCCCCTATTGTAAATCAGCATAGCACCGTTTATGTTAATGGAGAAACACCAATTTGGCCCAGATTGAGGATCTGGTTAAGAATCCTGACTCCTAGCCTGCTCCCTTATCTACCATATCATATTGCCTCCCAACTGGTGGGGTCTAATCACTCATTTTAGTACTCTCAAGAATGCATGCACCATAGTCTGTAAATGTGTAGCTCATTTGCACTTCCGGATATCCTTCAAAGTCTCGTATATTTGCAACTACTTGTATATTTTTTTTTAAAAATCCCTCTTCAAATAAACCACATATGTTAACTCCCAGAACAATGTGTTTAGCATGTTTCACATATACTTTTTGGGGTTGGAAACACATTTGACAGAATAGGAAGTGATGTTCCGGTCCTGCATCTACAGATGTGGCTTCTTACAGTCTGCACAGAATAGATTACTGTTTGTATGAGATCCATTACGTCCAGATCCCTTCTCCTCATTCAGGCCTTATGGAATCACTTTACATTATGATTGAACTGATCTTATGTCTTTAGCCACCTATTTTCCTTAACTATCAATTAGATGTTCATGAACAAGGTACCTGTCAACCATAAAAGGATACTTAATATATCATACAATGCCCCATAACAGAATCATATATAATTTACCTATATTACCACTAGACATCAGACAATATAGCATGATGAGATGTAGTATCTCTAACAGGACTATATCTCCAAATACATCTGGCAAGAAAAGTATATTACGAGTGTAATACATATATAAGAAGAAAAGGCCTTCCTTTTCCCATCAAAAAACAAAATTGTATTCTTGAAACCTCATAACATTAGATACCAATATAGTGGTTAGGCAAACACAATTCTATAAAATATAAAGCCTATATGCAGTTGAGTATGGATCTTCTTTGAAAGTATAAACTAGCACAGCAAAGGTCCCAATCCTTACATTGCCTCAAATCTATCCAAAATTGAAAGAATTAACCAGTCATGGGTTGCCATCCCAATTGAGGTAATATTTTACTGGAATACCTTTCTTATACATTTAGCACAAGAAAACAAAACCTTCTGACTGTTTTGTCTCAATGAGAAATGCAGCCCCAATCTTAGGGTATACGTACAGAAGATATCAAATTCTAATAATATCTGAAATCGTGAACAGCTACTTCCCTGAAACACATTCTTAGGTTACATACTATCATACACTGCACACAAAGTGAAAAGAAAGGAAATTTTTTTTTTTAAATTTGGTACCAACTTCTTAATATGCACAGTTGCCTGTGGGATCCTTGTTTTCTGGTTCTTGAATATTGCTTAATATCTATAACTGATAACTCTGCCAAAATACAGCAGATAGATTTGTCTGCTATGAAGGTGATGTATGATTTTAGTTAAGGCAGATCATTATAAGGGTTCTCTATCCACTGTGTAATGAATCAGTTATGTTTTAACCATGTTTTAACTTTAGTGGTTATTAGGCATACCAATGTATTACAAAGGACATTTAGGTTTACTTACAATTACATAAGATGTAAAATAATAAACAAAAGACCTGTATACTAATGCTCAGTTCACATACATATATTACCAGTGATAAAACAGGTTAGTAACTTATTAACACTTGTGAGCTAGCCTTCATAATCTTGTTCCTCCTTAATCATTTCTAATATCTACAAAAGTATAAGCCTTACATATTCCATATGGCTGCTCTAGGTGTTAGAAATAGCATTAACTGTAGCAGGGGAATCACAAGATCCAACAATTCTAAATGTAAATGCTGTAGGCCTGCCCCTGCAACCTGAATAGTAGTTACTTGTATGAATAGTTCTGTTATAGTCACTGTGAATAAGGATTGCAGAATTAGGCCCAGCGTTTACAGTAAAAATCTTGTTCTGAAATGCTGCAGAATATGCATCTGTTCTGTTCAGGTATTCTCTTATTCTTGTATTCCTTTGTAGATGTTTCACATACACTGCATTGCAGTTTTATCAAAGCCAAGTCATGTGCACAGGCAAATGTCTCTGTAATGTTAATCCTCCTTGAATTCCTCCAAGGAAAATACCAGGTAAGGCCAAATGATTGGCAGTTTCCATGGAGAGATGCAAGCAGATGTCAAGCCATAGTGAAATGTACAGTTTGTCATTTGCCTTTATCCCCACCTCCACTGTGAAACAATGCTGAGTTTGACACTGCACAGCAGTTTCTAGTTGGAGAGTAACACCTGGTGGATAGAAAGAGAAGCAAGTATTGAAAATTCAAGATTAATTGCTAGCATATACAAATGTGATCTGAAATCAAATTTTAAAAGTGAACTGTGATTAATACTCCTAACAGTTGCTCTGCTGCTCTGGACTCCTGCAAAATAACAGAAGATACAACAGCAAAAGAATGGATATGCAATAAGACATGCACAACAAGTGGTCAGTATGTGTCTATTTACCCTTTTATGGCATAGCCACGCCACTTCTGTATGCTATCATCCAGAGAGAAGTAGGTCGTTTATTTTTAAAATAAACTCATACAACTATAGTGACACAGTAACTTATCATTTTGATCTATGTGAGCCAAGCATGAATGACAGGAACCTTCATCACTTCATAGTGGATGAGTAGCCAGTATTGTAAATAGTCATCCTTTTAGAGGAGATCTGGATACACGACCCGCTCTAGTCTCCACTGAGCCCTCAATATCTCAAGGCTCTGCTGAGAAATTTTAAAAATGGCATTAGTTAACTATTATGGGCATATTTCTAAATATTTAGAAATAGTAAGAAAAGGCAGAATATGTTATCTGTACAAATGGTTCTTTCTTGTATGGTACTGTACTTACTGCCACAAACACTACGACCCCAGCTTGTTGGGCATCATCCATGTTGAGGCCATAAGTGATCTGACAGAACACATTGCACATTCTTTGGCCATTCTGTTGTTATTGTTGCAAGGCTTTTGACCTACTTTCATATAGAATATTAAAATGATGGACATTATTATTGTGTGAGGCTCTGCAATGGCGTTCCCAAGATATCATTTCACCAAGAGGTGTAAACTAGAGAATAATTTATTTAGCCCCAAGACTGTATAGGGTACCACAGAGGTTCTCAAACTGTGGTCCGTGGATGACCAGTGGTCTGTGAGCTCCATTCAGGTGGTCCGCGGATTGTTCCCTCTAAGGTGCATGCCTGGGCAGCCACACACAAGAGAATGAAGGGCCTCCCACCTCATTAGGTGCCTGGACCCTGGAGAAGATGTAAGGTGAGGTGATGGCCTTGGGGAGAATAGAGAGTAGGTGGGAGGGGGCACTGGGGTGAGAAGAGGTGGTGGGGAAAATTTGGGATGTGCAGGGCTGCGGTGGCCAGAGAAAGCGGTGACTTTCTCCAGCTCCAGGGCTGCAAATGCTGGGGAGAGATGGCCCTACTTCCCAGCCTCAGCTCTGTGGCTGCTCTGGTGGGGGAGAGAGGAGAGACCCACCTCCTTTCCAGCCCCAGCTCGGGGGCTGCTGCAGTGGGAGAGAGAGGAGAGACCCCCCTCCTTCCCAGACCCAGCTCAGGGGCTGCTGCGGTGGGGCGGAAAGGGCACATCCATCGCATCAGAAAGGTAAGACTACTGATATTAAAATATGAGTTGTGTGTTTTTATTTGTAGAACAAAAAAAGTTTATTATTATTGAGTTGTTTTTATATAGCACTTTTAGCCAAAGTGATTTACAATAGTTAGCTAACAGTACAAACAACATTTGGAAAGATCATTAAGGGGTCCGCCGAGACCCTCAGCAATTTTCAAGTGGTCCATGAAAAAAAAGAAACTGAGAACCACTGAGCTACAGTATGACTATATTTGGCTAGAATGTGAAAAGCCCCAGAAAGGTCTATGCCTGGAGAGCATCACCAAATGTAGAGCATTGCCTGTGTAATCTGCACAGCCCACGTCATGAACACAGATGTACACCTACTCAGAAAAGCTATTCCCTTCTTCAAGAGTGTGAAAGGCAAACCCAGCCTATGCCGTGTATATATATAGATATAACAGCTCTGTCTCAGCTAACAGGAAGTACAGCCAATGCATTTAATAACAAGCAGCCTAGGAGAGTGGGAAAAATAAAGAAAGGAGGAAAACATATCAAGGAACACAAAAATAAATAGGATAGCATTTGAAGCCAGCAAAAGTTGCTGATTAAAAACTAACACCTGCTACTTAAAGTGACACTTGTACTTGCAATATATTAGGATAGAAACTTTATGCTGAGAGAAATGAATGTTATAGCAACAATTTAGATTCCAGCTCCTGTCCACATTCATACTACAAAGAGAGAAATATAAACAGAAAGTTTTGTAATAAAAAATTATGTAGACTCGGGGACAATAGTTGTGAAAGCACTGGATGAAAATCTGTTAGAATAGAAAAAAATTTCTAAATACTCTATCAACAGCAAAAAGATATCTATGAGTTTGCGTAAGAACTTTCTTGACTTGTATATCTTCATATATATTGGTCCTTAGACATGAATGTTCTTCAACAGCAGAATACTTTCTATTTTGGAAGCTAATGCTCCTTTCGCAAACATGTTCTGACACATTTCTATAAAACTTTTTCTCCAAAGATCAGTAGTAGTAATAATAATTGATTCCACCCACCTAGATCTCAAGTATCTTGGCATATGACTGCCAGGATCTCCCATGTCATCCCTGCATTAATATTACTTTTCACTTACATAGCACCTTTCATCTGAGACTCTCAAAGCATTTTACAACAGTGGGGAAGTATCATCATCCTCAGATTGCTAATGGGGAAACTAAAGCATGGAAAGGTGAGGTTGGAGAACACTGTCTCACTGTGGCATTGTGACTGCTTGTTATTATGTATTGATTGTTAAATGACAACAGTGTGATCTTCAGTGTCAAAAACACAAAGGAAGATATGGTCCCTGCCTTGAGGGACTTATAGTCAAAGATCCAGTCCTATGGATTGCTCACATAGGTAGACTGTTCAAGTAAGCAAAGTTATTCACATGCTTAAATGCGAAGCAGGATTGGGACCTAATTCTGCATGAGATTCTGCTAGTACAGATCCCCTGAACATGTGCAGCGTCCCATTGAAGTCAGAGGTGTAAGAATCCCTGCTATCAACTTTGGATGCAGAATCAGGGACCAAGACTGAGGTATAGTTGTGATGGGCACTTTAACATAGAAATTTCTTAACATCTGTGAATTTGAATTCTCACCTTTAACATTGTCTGTCTATAGCTCTTTGAATGTACTGTAATAAATATATCTGTTGTCTAGTCGTTCTTTTCTGGGGGGCTGAGAGGGGGCATGGGAGTGGGCAGAGGATGTTAGGCCCCTGTAGTTTTGTCAAAAAATGTTCCTTATATATTACTCAGAAGTCTGTGCTTACTGGGACAATCAAAATACACAGCAGACATTCAAACTTGTAAAAGCATAGGCCAGGTGACTGTATTTGCCAGAAATGCTCACAGCTAGATCCCTAACTATAGTTTCAGAAAATTCAAAAGGCAGAAAACAATAAAAATTTCTCTGCTCATATAGGGTCAAATTCAGGGGTGACATAAATGTTGTGTGTAACACATAAGTTAATCAGCCTGTCACACACTGAGTGCATGGAAGTGGGGGGCATCTGGCAGGAAACACAACCAGAAGCAGTATATTAGATGATGTTGGAGAAAGCAAGCTTGACACTAGCTTATCTTGCACTTCTTTACACCCTTTGTTCAATTTTTTTTCCTGCTAAAACCCACTCTTCCACTCTCTTATCATGTAAGTTACACCAACTTGCACTCACTTTTCAAAGTGCAACTTTCACCACCATTTATGCTTCCTCTTACTAAAGTGCACAAAGATGTGTCAACATTTTTCTCTTCAGCATTTTTTTCTACAGAAGGGCAGAATTTCAGCCATAATATTTTAGAATTTGGAATTCCTACTGGGCAATGTCCGTACTATAAAGTGTATTTTAGTTTTTTTAAAAACTCACATCTGGGTAGTGTCTTAGGTTAGCAGTTAGATGTTGATCCATATATTGCTTTAAGTGTGGTAATGGTGAAAAGGCTTATTGTGAAAATATCATCTCGTTACTTTACACATGTGTATCATCTTGTTACATTCCCTATGTGTCCAAGTCTTATTTGCTTATTGGCAAGGGATTTGACCATAGTCAGAATGGCAAAACCAACAGAGTTGTGAAAAAGAGAGCTGCATTCTATTCCAACTCATTCATTATGAGTAAAACTATGAGCTAAGTTCTGATTGTTACTTTCAGCTACACTAAGCAATCATACACTTTTGGAAACAGACCTCCATCTTTCTCATGCAAGCCTGAGGCTACCTGATGTTTAACTTAATAACAACAGTGTTATAGCCAATTTAGAGAAATTATACTGCGGAATGTATTGTACTTACTTCTCTTTTCCATTTCAGAGAGGTAGCTCAGTGGACTAAGTCTCAGATTTTAAACACTTAGGTTTTATCTACCTTAGGCATTTATCCTGATTCTACCAACTGGTAAATAATTACCAATGTGGATTCACTGGTGCAAACCCTTAGTGCACAATTTGCACTAGTTGAGCTCATCTTGGTTTTGAGAAGGGGTAAGTTTCCTTGGTGCAACCTTCCCCAAAAATGCACTTCTCAAGGAATCCACTGGAAGAAAGAGCCATTCACACAGAGGCTCTGTGCCGCATTGGTTCCTGGGAAACCCTGTCTCCTTCAAAGACTTCATCCAGGAATGTTATACTGGCTGCTGTGCCTGAAACTTCCCTCATTATATTGTGGTTTCCACAGCATAGGGAGGAGAGACACAAAAGTTAATACTGCTCTGTCATTATTAATTTTAATTTGGAAACTTGGTTCCCCAAACCTTCCATGTGCAGATCCCCAACTCCTTGGAGGGGCTTCCATCAGGTGTTGGAGAAATGGAAAATTATGTCACAGAAGCAGGACTTCCTCTTCCAGACTCCTTGGGTGAAGGCCTAAGTGGTTTTAGCCCTTTCTACCCACAGAGATGAAGGGGATGATTTGAACCTGTGCTTTTGTAAACCTGAGATTGTCAAAGCAGTCTATAGAGCATATTGGCATCTACAAATGATATTGATACAGAAAAGAATGCAAGGCTGCAAGAATACTTGTTTCATGAGATAATGTGTAAGTCCACTATACTGATTTATAGTTTGATCCTGCAAACCCTTACTCACGTGAATAGTGTCATTGATCTTACTGAGTCTCATTATGTGAGTATTGATACATTCAATTTGCAGAATCAGGGTCTTATTTAGTAACTGCTCACTAAGGCCTGGTCTACACTGGGGGAGTGGGGGAGGATCGACCTAAGATATGCAACTTCAGCTACAAGAATAGTGTAGCTGAAGTCAACGTATCTTAGGTCGACTTACCTCGCATCCTCACGGAGTGGGTCAATTGCCGCCACTCCTCTGTCAACTCCACTTCCGCCTCTCCCTACGGTGTAATACAGAAATTGATGATTTATTGCATCACCGCTAGATTGATCGCTACCCACTGATCTGCTGAGTAGTGAAGATGTACCCTTAAGTGATAAGTTATGGGGCATTAGGCATTGCCCAGGATTACAGGCAGTGAGAAGCTGCACCAGCCCAGGGAAGCACAAAGACATATTCATTTCTATTTCAAGGAAGCAGAATACCATCCTTCTCTGCTGCAGGAGGAGAGCACAAATACTCTTATACTTCTTTATAGGGTGCAGCCACTTACTTAGGGATTCATGGGCCTGTGGAGAGAGGGTGGAGCCATGGCCTCATCTCATCCTGGTCCCCTTTGTTGTGCCAAACACCCTTGTGGAAATAGAGTGAACAGTTCTTGACCTTTGAAATGCAATTCTGCCCTCAGAAAAGGGAGGAGAGAAGAACATTTTATACCTCCCTCCTTCCTCTCTCTATGCATATTATATTAGGCCAAGCAAAATTGGACCCTGTGAGTTTATTTCTAAAGTGATTTAGATGAGGAGTGTGAATTTCCAAAGGATAAGAATACATTTATTTCCAACAGCAACAAACTCTATTCAATCATGTCATCAAAGATTCATATATCTGAAGAAAGAATTTATGGAGACAGGAGCTATTTCTATTTTCTATGCTGCTAAATTATGGGTTCAAATTGGTGGGAGAAAAAAAATCTTTGTTCTGACCATTATGAGGTGAAACAATTGCTGGATGCACAGCATATAGAGAATACTTCAGAGTTTCCTCTCCAGTAATTTTAATGGGGGACAAAGTGTATCAAATCCGTTCGAAAAGTAGCAAACTACCAGAAGAAAATAATTATGTTCCCCAGTTTTCACACTGGTCACTCCTAGAACTCCGGTAACATTTTAATAATTATACTGAATTCAAAGTGGTGTTAAGAGTTCAATGTATTATTTCCTGAGATGGTTTGATTTCTGTCTTGAGAAAAGAATTTTACATGAGATTGTATTTTGTATTTATGTTTGCTTATTACCTCTAATATAAATATTGTCTTTAATGAATTTTATGGTGCTATGGCTCAAGGTAGTATATGGTACATTTCTTCCTTGACCAAACGGATATAGTTCTCCCTTGAACAAACAGGATTTTTAAAATAAAGCATGGAGGGGTACAAATAGATACTGTGTCTCCTGCTTGTTTCGTTTTTTTTAATTGGATAATTAAAACAGTTGGATAATCTTTTATTCTAGAAAATGTGAATAATTTATTGTGCTTATTTTATTTCTTCCTACCTTTATGATTTATTTATTTGTTGAACCATATTATTGCTTTTTTTTGACCTGATCAACGAGTCAACGTTTCAGGGCCCTTGGGGTGTCTGGTTGGAAGTAGAAATTGATGGAATCTGGTATTTTCTTTGATGTAGTTTTATTTACAAAGAACGTGCAAAGTCCTGTCTCTGAACACAGAAGGAATCAAATAGCAGAAAACAGTTTCAGTTGCTTAGAGCACTAGAAACACCCTTTTCAGTTTGCACCCTGAACCAAAAACCTCTCCCCAGGTTTCTTCCAGGGTCACCCATTGTGCTTTTACCTGCTTCTTTAGGTTGTCTCTCTCTTTCTTAGTTGTTCTGTTCTATCTTCCTTCCCACCCCACATACCCCCTTTTATCCAAAATAATACTCAGCCAACGCTCTTGGGCAGGTTCACAAACTCCTTTTGTCTTAGGTGGGAATTTTCACTCAACTCATAACACTGTTCCACCCAGCTCATGACAATATAAATAAAAAAGTTATTTAAGCTAGATATTTATATTCAACAGAAGTGAAATTCACACGTGTGCAGAGGCCTTTGTACCATTTAAATAACCACTGAAGCCCTCAAAAAAGGGTGTAAGTGGGACATAGCACAAGGATGAATTTAATAACCTCAGAAGTAATGAGGCTGGAGGCAAAGCAGCATTAACTTCTGGCACACCACTTACCAACTTCCTTATGTCTAGCCTCAGCACCTTTCTGTTGCCTCCTCCAATCTCATGGGGGATATACGAGCATTTCCCATGCTTCTTCCACATAGTCAACCTGCTACAGTCCCTCTAATCAGTGCTCCACGATTCTTATCTGCCTGAAATACATACACAGACACCACCTCATACTGTACATATAAACTACTTGGTTTCAATAATCAGTTAAATTTACAAAGTGACAACTTGTCACATCATTTCTCAAACACAAGCACTTATATTGTGTTCAGTGGTATAAAAGGTGGTTTCTATAATAGGTAGACATAATCCCAGTCTATAGAGAGTTTAAAATCTAGGAGTCGGACTCTGTAGATCTGGGCTGACCCCTGTACTCTGTCATGGGTTCACTTGTAGGATCCTGCTCTAAATTTTAGACTGGAAGCAACAATTGAGGGACAAAAGAAATTAGAAGGGAACTGAACAAAGATGTAAATATGATGTTGGTGTCACTCTGTGCACAATTTTAGCAAAGTTTTTTTTTAGTTTACATTTTAAATGGTTCACTTTTGTAGGCTTTGTAACAAGTATCTAGGAGTCTCTTGGATGAGGTTTAGGATAGTGGCTGGGTTCAGCAGGTTTTTTGAGTCTGTTCCAGATACCAGGGGCAGCATAGAAAAGAGAGAATTGGGTTTCATTTGCTACTACTTGGATTTTATAAACTTCAGTTGTCCACAGAGTCTCTTTAGGGAAATCTGACATATAAGTCTGAGTGTTCTAGTAATCAGGAAAGGGGGTACAAAACCCTTTCCCCTTGTAGCATGAAGCCATCCTCTGCAAAGAGGGGCAAAAGCTCTTGTTCCCATTTCTGAACCTTCCCCTATTTTACCAGTCTGTACCTGCATCTGCATCCATCTCTGCCCTTGATTTTAAGTCCTCATTTTGCTCAGGGAACAACCTCCGTCAGCAAATGAAGACAGAGCAGTGATTTCCCTACACCCCCCCGAATTTCCCCAACCCCCTCCCCGAATTTTGTGAACTAGTTAGGTGCCAATTTAATGACTTTTTGGAAATTTGAATTGAAATTGAAACATTAATACACACTTTAAAAGCATATACAGTGTATGATAAAATACGTGTATCTGTAAAAGTATAATAGATTTGAAAAATATGAACATAGACTAGCTTCCTTATACAGCTGTTTTTTTTTATGACAGTGTCAGTGCATTCATTTTGGTGATGTTGGCCAACCTAATAATTTCAAATGAGGATTTGAAAAGCAAAGTCTAAGGCCATATCTATGCTACCCGCCAGATTGGCGGGTAGTAATCGATCTATTGGGGATCGATTTATCGCATCTCAACTAGATGCGATAAATCGATCCCCAAATTGACACCCATACTCCACCTTGGCAGGAGGAGTAAGCAGAGTTGACAGGGGAGCCACGGCGGTCGACTTGCCGCAATGAGGACGGCCAGGTAAGTAGAACTAAAGCACTTTGACTTCAGCTACGTGAATAGAGTAGCTGAAGTTGTGTATCTTAGATCGAACTCTCCAGTGTAAACAAGCCCTAAATGAGCTCTCCCTGACAGCTAGTGATGAGCTGGGTCTGGTGGGAAAGGCTTCGGGACCAGATTGTATTTACATTCACACCTAATCCACCTAGGTATCCAGCAAACAGAGCTGTGTTGCCCAAGTGATAGATTTTGGCTGGGGTTGGGTTACGAATCACTTGAATGCAGGGAGGGGGATGAAATGTTGTTGTTCTTATTGTATGAGTAAAGGGCAGTAGAACTGTACTTAGCCTGTGCTGATTGAGGGCCTCAAGAGAGAAGGTGGGGACCTATCCCTCTCCGCTGTTTAAAGACAGAGCTGATTAGGCTCCATAGATAGTCTTTTATTCTATTAAGTGACCACTGCAGCTGAAATCACTGATAATCAGGTTTAAGTGCTTTGTCCTGCTGTGGGGACAGTGTTTCTGCGGAAGAGACAGCCCAGACTGTACTAGCAATGAGGTTCCCCCATTGAGAGCTCAGCTGAAATCACTGAGAGCTGGGTAGAACCTCAAGAGACCAACTCACAGAGGTCACAGTGGCAGGTGGCAGCAGAAGGTGACTGCGCAGGGCCACTGGCAACAGACTGGTGGAGTGAACGGTGGCACAACAAACAGCAGTGGCAAGAGTGAACAGTGAGCAGCTGGAGCAATGAGCAAGGTGCCTTCTTCCCCCCTCTGAACTCTGAGTCTCCACTGACCAAGGACAACACAGGTGAGTGGGTTGTGGTAGAGGGAAAAGTGAGGGGCATGTTAAATAAACATTTGTTAGTTGGACTATATTTTAGTGACTTTGCTCCAGAATGCTAGATTTGAGACTGGGAATGGAAACTTATATAAATATGTTTCCTAGTAGGCCAAGATTGTTAAAATGCATTATTTGCCAAGGTTGTTATCTCACATCGTTGCCATCTTGAGAGGTCATTATGTTAGGGAGTTTCTGTACTAAACATTTTTATTATTAGAATTAATTTTTACATAAGAATGGTCATACTGGGTCAGACCAATGGTCCATATAGCCCAGTATCCTGTCTTCTGACAGTGGTCAAGGCCAGGTGCTTCAGACGGAATGAACAGAACAGGTAATCATCAAGTGATCCATCCCCTGTTGCCCATTTCCAGCTTGTGGCAAACAGGCTAGGGACAACACTCAGAGCATGGTGTTGCATCCATCCCCATCCTGGCTAATAGTGGATCTATTCTCCAGGAATTTATCTAGTTTTTTTTTTAAATCCTTTTATAGTTTTGGTCTTCATAGCAGCCCCTGGCAGAGTTCCACGGGTTGACTTTATGTTATGTGAAGAAGTACTTCCTTTTGTTTTTTTTAAAACCTGCTGCCTATTAATTTCATTGGGTGACTGCTAGTTCTTGTGTTATGTGAAGGATTAAATAACATTTCCTTATTCACTTTCTTCACACCAGTCAAGATTTTATAGACCTCTATCATATCCTCCCTTAGTCATCTCTTTTCTAAGCTGAAAATTCCAAGTCATTTTAATGTCTCCTCCTGTTTCATACCCCTAATCATTTTAGTTGCCTATCTCAGGACCTTTTCAAATTCCAATATATCTTTTTTGGGATGGGGTGACCAGATCTGCACACGGTATTCAAGGTGTGAACGTACCATGGATTTATATAGAGGCAATATGATATTTTCTGTATTATTATCTATCCCTTTCTTAATGATTCCCAACATTCTGTTAGCTTTTTTGGCTGCCACTGCGCATTGATGAATGTTTTCAGAGAACTATCCACAATGACTCCAAGATCTCTTTCTTGAGTGTTAACAGCTAATTCAGACTCCATCATTTTGTATGTATAGTTGAGATTGTTTTCCAATGTGCATTACTTTGCATTTATCAACTTTGAATTTCATCTGCCATTTTGTTGCCCAGTCACCCGGTTTTGTGAGATCCCTTTGTAACTCTTTGCAGTCTGCCTGGGACTTCACTATCTTGAATAGTTTTGTATCATCTGCAAATTTTGCCACCTCACTGTTTACCCACTTTTCCAGATCATTTATGGATATGTTGAACAGTAATGATCCCAGTACCGACTCCTCAGGGATACCACTAGTTATCTTTCTCCATTCTGAAAACTGATAATTTATTCTTAGCCTTTCTTTCCCATCTTTTAACCAGTTACTTATCCATGAGAGGACTTCCCTCTTATCCCATTATGGCTTACTTTTCAAAATTCAATTTAAATTAAATACTTTTTTTTTAAATGTATTTTTTTAGAAATCTAGACCTGTTACGTGTAATGTTTTGGTGTAACTTGCATTATCCTTATGTTAAATTTGCATTATACTAACAAAATATTTACTTTATTCATATCTCTTTTATATGTTGCAGGTCAAGGTGAAAATGAAAAGATAAAAAACAATACAATAATTTTTCCACTCAAAGGCCTCAAAAACTAACCAAAGTGAAGAACACATCAAGAAGCAAGAATATATCAAAATGTCATCTGAAGGTTCAAGTGGTATATCTACAACCAACCAGCCCAAAGCACAAATACAGCTACCTACTGAAGAAACAGTGTTTCAAAAATCTAAAGGCAGTTCCTGATGTTTGTCGGACAGTGTTCCCATTTATTGAAGTTACAAAGATGGCTACTGGTCCACCTCTTGCAAAAGAGCTTACGAAGAAGGAAAGCTTCCCAATTCTACAATTGATAAAAGTGGAGGAGCTTGGTTTGTCAAACCGACCAGTAAAGCCAATGCTGACAAACTATGTGAAAAGGCTGCAAAACACCAGGCCTTTGGAATGCATCAACATGAAAAAAAGACTTTTAAGCCCACTTCCAAAGCCAATTTTAGAAGTACTTAATGAGGCAGTTAAGAATATTGGAGACACAACATAGTTCATGCAAACAAACATGGCTGTGGCATCCTACTTTCTATTTAAGCAAGAGATACCACACATTACAAACTGAGAGGCCAATGTTAAGTGCATTGTCACTTGTTCATCCTCAAGTTGAACACTGGTTCAGAACAAGATCAGCAAATGCTCACTATCTTTCTGCAAGAAACTCAACTGACTGGCTGGAAGCATGTGGTGCAACAGTGAAAGCCTCAACAGTTGAAAAAGTGAAGAACTCTCTCACCACATTCAAAAAATTTGCATACATGGCTGATGAATGCACCGATGCAAATGGACATCAAGTATTAAGTCATTGTGTACATTATCTTGATGTCAGTGGTAGGCCAGTAGATTAATTTCTAGATGTTGAAGTTATAGAAGACACATGGGCATCTGTGACAACCCACATCTTAGAAGAGTTAAATGCTTGTCAGTTGGACCCCAAACAGGTGGCTGCTTGTGCATCTGATGGAGCTGCAAACTTCTCTAGAAGACATGGTGGAGTACAAGCTTTGCTCAGAGAAAAGTGTAACCCTAATCTCTCCTATACACACTGCAGAGGCCATCTACTCCAAATAGCACTACAAGCTGCAGAATCTTCAAAAGACATTTAAAAAGCTATAAATGTAATGTCTTCATTATACTCTTTTTTCAGAAAGAGTCCAAAATGACTGAATATCTTGGAAAATATAGAAGGTACACTGGGACTGAAGTTCAAATTAGTCTAACCTGGGAAAACCCACTGGCTTTCTCATGAGCGATCCTTTGCTGTTGTCTTAAAATTACTCCAACCATTATTACTGGCTTTGGAAAGTATCTACCAAGATGGGATGGATCTAAGTAGTGAGGCTGGTGGACTACTTTTGCTACTACATTCAGAGAAGACTATTGCTATTCTCTCTCTCGCAAGTCTACTGTTGAAAGCACTTGGATCATTAAACAATGCCATCCAGACATCTGCTACAACAGTAGTAGATGTTTGTCCAGCAATAGAAGCTACATTTGGATCAATCGGAGAGCTATCCATTGAAAAAGTACTGGAAGAAGCAAAGCCTTCAGTCCAGAAGTTGACTAATTAAGGCATTTATATTGAATCCTTAAGTGAAGAAGACAAGAAGTGTCTGTTAAGACAACTGAAAAAGCACACAGACTTGATTCTTAAAAATCTACAACAGCGACTTCTAGATCTACCCAACCTCTACCTAACTTTTACAGATGCCTGTCTTACAAAACACCGACAATTGAGTGGCGTGAGGCACTACTAGCAATGGGGCTGCCATGTGCTCAGGACAGAATAGAGAATTTGAACACAGAGTGGAGTATCATACGTTGAATGAATGAAGATTTGACTTCAACTTCTTTTTTATCATCACTAGTGGCTCAACCCGATCTTTGTATTCTATTTCCTGGGATGAAAGAAGTAGGAATTCATCTCCTGCTGCTCCCAGTCACAACAGCTACAGTTGAGCATTTTTTTCATCATTGAATAGAATTCTGTGTTCTGAAAGAAGTCTCCTTCTGCCTGATCATGTGAATTAACTAATGAGCGTAGCAATTGAAGGAATGAATTTACCGGACACACAAGAAGCCACCAAAGATGAACACACGGCATTCAAGAAGTTCATTAACAGAGTTAGCAAAATTCTAACAAGAAAGCTGTAGACGTAGTGCCTCATAGAAGGATTGAGTAGCCAACTTTAATTTGTGATTTTAAAACATGAGTTAAATCTAATAAAACGGTCATGAAACATTTTTGTTTTTACTATGGTGCCTTGTAGCCCACCTGTGCACTCACAGTCTCACCACTCATCAGCCCTGACACCCCTGCCCCATTCAATTCCTGGGGAAACCACTGCGTGTGTTAGAGTTACGAGGAAGCAAGACCGTGCGCGGGAAGCCCGCGCAGTCTGAGAACCCTAGCTCCAGGCACAGCACTGGGGCGGCCGCTCATTCAATCGGGCTCCGGAGGCGCATGCTCAGTTAGACAAGCCAAAGGTGCCCGGAAGCGCATGCGTAGTTTAGTGGCCTTTCTCTGCCGGAGTGGAGGGGGCCGGGCTCGAACTGACCGAATGAAAACCGGAAGCGGAAACGCTGCGTGTAAAACCGCTTTTCCCTTCGGTTAGGCGGATTCCCCTCCCCCTTCTCTGTTCCCGGCGTAAAGCGAGCGGTGCAGGCCCCGAACGTTGTAGTGTAACCGCCCTAACTGCTGCTCGCCCGTGTCCCCTCCCTCAGGACAGCGAGAGCCGGCCAGAGAAGGCTCCCTCCCCCTGCCCCTCTCCGTGTGGGTGCTGGGCCTTCGCCGCTCCCGTGTCTCTGTCAGGCGGCCGCTATGTCCGACAAGGAGTTTATGTGGGCCCTCAAAAATGGAGACCTGGATGAGGTGAAGGACTATGTGGCCAAGGTAAGAGCCGGGCGGGGCCGTGATGGGGGGCTGCGCGCTTGGTAGAGCGGTGTGTGCGCGCGAGAGAGAATTGGCCTCACGTTGCCAGGGGCCGGGCCGGGCGCTTGCAGGGGTGATCGCGCTGTGGGGGGCGGGGGTGTAACGGGCCAGGCGGTGGCGGCGTGGATCGAGCCGGGCTGGGAGTTGTTTGCAGCCGCGCCCAGAGGCCGGGAGGGAGCATTGGGGCACACGCGCGGGTGGGGAGGTGCCAGTGCCTGGGGGCTCCCGGGGCTCCCCGCCCCCCCGGGTAGTGGCGGTAAGTCCTGCACAGGGAGCTGAGGGCTAGCTCGGTGCTGGGCTCTCCTGACTTACCAGGACTGTCTTTAGGGCCTTGGGCTGGTCCCGCTCCCTTTCTGAGTATTGGGGCCCCAACAGTACAGCGGGGGCAATTCTGATCTGCTGGGCTTGTCTCTTAGATCCAGGAGAAGGGCAAAAGATTATTACGACAGGGTACTAAACATCTATGTAGTTACTGTTAGGTCTTTCTGCTCTGAGCACTGCCGGGGAGGAACTCTCCCCTCACTATGTTGCAACTACGATCGAGGATTGGGAATTATTCACATTGGGGTGGGGGGAATTCTGCCTTGACAAATGTTCAGGATGCTGTGGGAGGTGGATATGCTCTCTTCTGTCTTGGTAGAGATGATTCTAGCAGAGTTTCTCAAACTCATAGCATGGACCTGCATCTTACTGTCTTGCAGGCCATCTTTCATCCTGATAATTGCTTACACTGAATACTTCCCTCATATTACATATTTCTTTATTGTATTACTGTCAGTCAGTTTTTAATTTATTTGAAAAGGGTAATTATCTTTTGCTGATTTATCTCCTCTCTGCTAGAAGTAGTCAGACGCTAGGTCAGTTTGATTTCTTTGGGCTTGTCTACATCACAAAGTTGCAGCGCTGGTGAGGGGGTTACAGCGCTGCAACCTAGGAGGTGTACACATCTGCAGGGCATCACCAGCGCTGCAACTCCCTGTTTGCAGCGCTGGCCGTACTCCCGTTTTGTCTCGGGTGTAGAGGATCCAGCGCTGGTGATCCAGCGCTGGTAATCAAGTGTAGACACTTACCAGCGCTTTTCTTGACCTCCGTGGAATAAGCAGGTATCCCAGCATACCTGAGGAAGCCTCTGGTAATCAAGCTGGTCTCCTTCCCCGGTTTGCTCTCGCGTTCCCCGAACCCCGAGCAAGCAGGTCTCCTTCCCTGTGGTTTGCAGGGTGGTTCGGGGAACGCGAGAGCAAACCGCGGCGAAGCTGGTCTCCGTCCCTGGTTTGCTCTCGCGTTCCCCGAACAAGCAGGTCTCCTTCCCTGCGGTTTGCAGAGTGGTTCGGAGAACGCGAGAGCAAACCGCTGCAAAGCTGGTCTCCTTCCCCGGTTTGCTCTCGTGTTCCCCGAACCTCCTCCGTGCAAGCAGGTCTCCTTCCCTGCGGTTTGCAGGGGGGTTCGGGGAACGCGAGAGCAAACTGCGGCGAAGCTGGTCTCCTTCCCCGGTTTGCTCTCGCGTTCCCCGAACCTCCGTGCAAGCAGGTCTCCTTCCCTGCGGTTTGCAGGGTGGTTCGGGGAACGCGAGAGCAAACCGCGGCGAAGCTGGTCTCCTTCCCTGGTTTGCTCTCGCGTTCCCCGAACAAGCAGATCTCCTTCCCTGCGGTTTGCTGAGTGGTTCGGGGAACGCGAGAGCAAACCGCGGCAAAGCTGGTCTCCTTCCCCGGTTTGCTCTCGCGTTCCCCGAACCTCCTCCGTGCAAGCAGGTCTCCTTCCCTGCGGTTTGCAGGGGGGTTCGGGGAACGCGAGAGCAAACCGCGGCGAAGCTGGTCTCCTTCCCCGGTTTGCTCTCGCGTTCCCCGAACCCCCCTTGAAGCCGCCCAACAGCGCTGCAGTATGGCCACATCTAACACTACTTGCAGTGCTGGTTGCTGTAAGTGTGGCCACTCTGCAGCGCTGGCCCTATACAGCTGTACTAATACAGCTGTAACAACCAGCGCTGCAAAATTTTAGATGTAGACATACCCTTTGTTTCTAGTAGCTTTTGTAGGTCTCCAGGTTCTTCTTTTCATTGAACATCCAGGATACCTGCAAAAGCTGTTGAAAGGAGCCAGCACTGTGTGAAAAGAGAGCTCTCCATGGACCACTATTTGAACACCTGTGAAAAATGTCAGATATAAGCTGATGCTACAAGATACTTTAGCCATCTCCAACATTAGGAGCAATCTTGAAATGGAAAGTAACTAACATGAGGGAGATCTGTTTTATTTTGATTTTTTTCTGAAAATGGTGTATTTCACCTCAGTTTGAAGCCACCTTTATTTTCTGTGTTGAGTGATTCTGACAGAGCATACTGGCTAGTGACAGAAAGAAGGAATCATTACATCTATTAAGCCTTTCTCACCTCCCTATTAGGTGTGTCCACCAGATTGTTGTGAGGTATTCTGTTTTCTTCTCCTCTCCCCCCCCACACACATTCTGCCTCTTTGGTTCTCTTCCCCCTGCTTATCAAACTTCTATCTGCTGTGGCCCATTGCTTTCCCACTATTAGCATAGTGTAGCCCTCAGAATCGCGTAAACTTCATATTGCTGTAGCAGATTCCCACTCTGCACGAGAGAGTGCTTTTTACTGGTGGTTCACTCAGAATACTGAGTAGTGCTCCATCTTCTCCCCTTAATCTCAATTCTAGTGACTCCCATCAGCACTTCTGAAATACTTCCAGTTGCCCTAAACAAAACCATCCTTTGTTCCAGTTTGTTGTTGTTCTAATGTTATCTTTGCACGTTCCCTCCAGTGTTGCAGTCATGTCCTTTCTTTTCATGTAAAGAGTTCAGTCTTCTACCATGTTAATAACTGATTGGTAACAGTTTTCATGCTCTGACAGAAAACTACAAATAATCATGAAAGACAAGGGTCAGGGTGGGCTTCACCAGTGAGGTACAGAAACAAAACCTTGTTGAGCAGTTCAGGCTCCTCTCCACTCATGGCCTGTAGGTTTTAAAGAGTCTGTACCCTGGATGTGCTGTTCTCTTTCACATCAGCCACTGGGCTGGCTATATATCTTAAACTTCAATATATCTTAAACGACACACTTCCATTTTCTGCTTAGAAGTGAGAAGGATCCATAGGCCAATATTGTCATTGCTGTTGTTTAGCTGAAGTGTAGCAGCACGAGAGCATCTGTCTGCATACTTGAAGAGACAACACTGCATTGGCTTATGTACAGTTAATATTTGGAAGGTTATTGGTTTAACTATAAAGATCAGAAATTTTCATTATTTAAAATGAATACTTAAATTCTGCAGAAATTTTGGGCTTAGACCCCCGTTTGCGCCAGTGAAAGCTTCCCATTGGCACGTAAATTTTTCAGGCCTTCCTTAATGTTTCCTTTATGCTTAACATTGTTATGTTCAGCAGTTGCTGGGGTTTTTTTTGACTCTTCTATTTTGGCTGACTCATTTTTACTAGAGATGGAGTTCTTGTGCTTTATCGTATAGGCCATTCGATAACAAGCAACAGCAAATTTCTAATTTGTTGAACTTTTGTTCCTTGGTTGTCTATGGCTAGTCATTCTCCTTTTCTTTTTGAAAATGAATAGTGTCTATTGGCTTCAGATATGCCTTTGCTGGAGGTTAGGTGGGACATTAAGAATTCTGTGTCATCTCCCCCTCTTGCTTTACCCCAGGGATCTGCAACCTATGGCACGCGTTCCACCTTTGGCACGTGAGCCGATTTTGCCTGGCACGTGGCTGCTAACTGGGGTCCCGGCTGCCGGCCCCATTCAGCGCACAGCTGAGTGAATGGAACCCCAGGCCGGCAGGAGACTGAGTGGGGCCAGTGGCTGGGACCCCAGGCTGGCGGTAGGCACGACCCACAGCCCGGGCAGGTGCGCCTCTGGCTCCCCCCTCACCGCGCTCGGGTTCTGCAGCTCCCGGAAGTGAGAACTGCCACTGCTGCCCCTTCTGCAGCTTCCCCCCCACCCACTGCCTCAGCACTCCATGTGGAGTTTTGCTTCCACATGGAGCCAGCATCTGACCGGCATGGGCATGGTAAGGGGAGTCCCGGGGCGCAATCAGGGAGCAGGGGGAGGGTTGGATGGGTTGGGAGTTCTGGGGGTCCTGTCGGGGTGGGGAGTGGTTGGAAGGGGCATGGGAGTCCCCGGGGGTCAGTTTGGGGGCGGGAGTGTGGATAAGAGTTGGAGCAGTCCGGGGACAGGTAGGGGGTAAGGTCCTGGGGGGGGGGCAGTTAGGGTGGAGGGGGTCTCAGGAGGAGGCAGTCAGGGGACAAGGAGCAGCGGGGGATTGGGGTGGGAAGTGGGAGGGAGTGGATGGGGGCAGAGCTAGGGTAGGGCTCTCCCCTCTTTTTTTGATTGTTGAAATACGGTAACCCTAGGTGAGGGGGGAGCCAGGGAGTGCATGGGAGCTGGCACCTGGGCTGCAGCCAGGGCAGGGGGGTGCAGGTGCTCCGCACTAGCGCCTTTGCAGGGCTGCTGGCCCCCTTCACCGCACCGGCTCCTCCAGAGCTGAGGCGCAGTGCTGCTGCAAGAGGGACGCTCTGGCTCTCTGGTGCCTCCAGAAGGCAGCTTCTGCTGCTGCAGCGGCCCAAGCCTGGCAAAGCCAGTGAGTGGACTTGGGATGGGGGCCACCTGGGTGGGTGGGGAGGGGAGGGCTTGCAGTGGGGCTGTGCACCCTCCAGGGTAGTTCAGAGGGTAGGGAGGGGGGAATCTGGTTTGGGGAGCAGCCCTTAGGCATGGCTGGCCCCTGGGGTCTATAAAGGCTCATTGGGATTTGCCCATCAATGAACCGATGTGCGGGGGGTGGGGCACAAAGTGGAAGTTTTGCTTGGGGCACAAAATATCCTTGCACTGGCCCTCCCCCAGGGGGTGCGTGCACCCCAGGTTAAGAACCACTGCACTTAAAGTAATAAGATATGCATTTTAATTTAATTTTAAATGAAGCTTCTTAAACATTTTTTAAAAGAACTTGTTTACTTTACATGCAACAATATTTATAGACTTATAGAGAAAGACCTTCTAAAAATGTTAAAATGTATTACCAGCACGTGAAACCTTAAATTAGAGTGAATAAATGAAGACTCGGCACACCACTTCTGGAAGGTTGCTGACTCCTGCTTAACCCACTCAAATTCTTAAAATTCCATTGTAGGAAGGCCCCGTGGAATAAGATCACTACTATTCTGTTAGAGATGGTCCTATGTGCAGTAGGGTAGAAGTGATTCTGCCTGGGCAGAAAGGAACCCAAACAGAATGAGGAAGTGGAAGGCATACGTAGGGAATTTAAGTATGACTATTCAGAAGAAGTGAAGGATGAGGGTTAGCTTTGTGGCAGAGCAATATACAGCCTTGAATATACTGAAGAAGTTTGCCAGGCTAGGTAACTCTTACTTCCCCCTTTCTTTTGAAATAAGCCTTGTGTCCACACAGAAGTACTCCTGTTGGTTTAGTAAAGGATTTAGATAAAGTTGTTGAGTCTTTTTGTTATTCCAGGCTTAATCATTGGATGGATGAATGGAAGTACTGGTGCAAACATTTTATTATTATCTTTTGCACTATACTTATCAAAGCTTCTGTACTCTGATGGCTGAGATGGACATCGTCTCCAGGCTGGCCTAGAACATCACCCATGTTGTTTCCCCCCTAAAAGTGCTGCAGTTTGTATCCTCATTTGGCAAACCATCTAGTTTAACCAGCTATAGGAGAGATCAGCAGGTAGTTTGTGACACTGGAATGCTCAGCCAGCAAACTAGAGTTGGCTCGCTGACTGAGTAGTGAAATGGGAAGGTTGGAAATGGGCAACATTTCTAGGTGGCATTCAGCTGGTGGGCATGGCTGGTGGGGGATTCTTGGTTAGTGAACAAAGGAGGCTCAGTGGCTCAGGCTACTGTGGAGTGCAACTAGTAGCTATGCTTCCTCCCCTGTGATAGGCATGGGTAGAAAGAGGGCCTTGGATTGAATTATGACAGTGCTAGTGAGGACACAAGATAAAACTAAAACAAGTTCACTGACTTGTGTGGAACATTGCTTCCACCCATTTATTACAATTGTTTGGAGCATAAACTATTAGGTCTTAGAATGGGAGAGAACTTGGATCTTGATTGCTAAGGTTGTCTCAGTGTGATGCAAATTAACAAAAAACAATAAAATTCTAAGGCACTGGTGGCTGGATCTACTTTAACTGGTATATTTAAACTTCTAAGCCAGTTAGAAGAACAGTACCAGCCTCCAGAACCTTGTCATACGTGTTGATCCACCTGGTTTAAACCAAGTTAGAGTTCTTTTTTTCAAGAGGGGCGATGGTTGGGCATGTCTACCCTGGGGAAAACAGCCAAAGTTGGCAGGTGTGAGAGTTATCGCTATTCTGCATTATTTTAGGCTATGGCTAAACTGTGCACCTTACAATGTAATTGTGTAGGCGCTCTTTATCTCTGGGAGGGAGCTTTCCTGGCTACAAAATAAAACCACCCCGAATGAGGGGCAGTAGCTTCGTCAACAGGAGAGCAGCTCCTGCCAATGAAATGCTGTCCACACTGACACTTTTCGGTCCTTAAAACTTTTGTTGTTCAAAGGAGTGTCTTTTTCATATCCTTGAGCGACACAAGTTTTAATGTGAAAATGCAGTATAGACAAAGTCTTATATTGCTCTCCTTAACTTCCCTTTAGTTGACTGAAAGAATATTGTTGACAGGCTCCAGAGGGAGCAATGTCAACACTTGAACAGAGGGAGGAAGTAAAGTCTCATAAGGGGCTTCTTGAGAGAGAAGGTATCTTGGCAGACAGCTTCTCCAAAAATAAATTGGAAAGACTGAAGAAAAGGGCATGATTTGAAAGTAAATTTAATTTAAAAAGAGCAGCAGAAAGAAGGAATAGAGTAGAGGAGGGTGGGAAGTAGGTGGAAAGGGATGGCAGGATTTTTAAATTTAAAAAAGTCAAGGATAAAGGACAAAAAATGCAAATGAAATTGCTTAATTTTAAATTATATTTTCAATTCTTTTGAGTTTCTGCTCGATGTATCTCCCTCTTCATTCCCAGGACAAACAGAACTAAATATCATATAAGATACTGTCTGCTTTCTTAATGCCACATAATTCTTATATTCGGCCCCAAGTTTCAACACTTTGTGGTCTGTAACGTAAGCCAAGTTTTTCTTGTGTTCAGTAGTACACTCAGTTACGTCTGTACCATCCCAGTTTTCTAAGGGAGTGGGGGCTGAGAAACCTTTTTGCTATTGTGTAATCATGCTGGATTCTAATGTGGTGTTTTGTGGCTTTTGATATTAAAATGTAATGGTACTGGGCCAATGTAAAACAGTTTTCCGTAGCACACAGCATTGATCATAGTGCATAATGACAGGTCCAGCAACAACTGGTATGATGTGGAGAAGTACATGTAAACTTGGTTATAATAGGAGAAAAACAAAGGCACTCAAACATTGTCAGTCAAATCGTTCACTTTTTTCTTAAATCTGTTTGGTTGTGGATGGCAAACTCAGAGTAGGACATGAATGCAGCAGTAAGGGAGCATCAAGCAAAGCCCTACAAATGAGTATAGGAATGGACTACAGAACAGTTAATACTAACCAGAAAAGCCCTGACAAAAATGTAAATACCTCCAAAGCCCAGGTGGAGATATATTAATTTAGATAGAATATATAAGCTAAAGATAATAACACAATCCTGTCACTGTCCAACAATAAACATTGTATACCAAACCCAGTTTAACCACAGCCTGCTCAGTACCATGGCATACACATCATTGTATCTTTAATAAAAATATGTTAGAAAAGAAGGAAAAATAGGTAAAGCCTTTGAAATGTCAAGTATTAAATAATGCTTTCATTTTAATAACATCCCTTGTTCCCTTTCTTTTAGCTGGAGAGAGTTTTTTAAAAGGGGGCCGGGGAAACCTTGTTGACAGTCTTTTAAATGATGGTAACTATCCTTTTTGGGAAAAGAAAAGAAATTAGTTGGTATGAGCTGGAGCTGTTGCAGTCTTTTCATCCCAGTTGGTGGTTATGATTCAGCTGGAGGTGATCAGGATGGTGATGTTATCTGGCTCCCTCTCTCTGGCCTGGTCTGTTCAGGATATTTCTCAGGATCAGGCTGATGAAGGCCTGAGGTCTCTGGAAATGGTGATGGTGTTGGCCATGATAGCGAAGTTTGTTCCAGTAGTCTGTCTGTCCCTCCCCTCTGCTGTTCGTTTTTATTCTTTTGTATTTGACCCACAAAATCTTTCTTTTAAGGCCCCCAAAATAATGTGGTGATTGTAATAGACCATCCCCTCATTATTTTTGTCCACTTATTGCGCCTACTATCTGACATCAGTTTTATTTTATTAACTTCTGGCTCCATAGCATTTGTTTTTAACATGCATAATTTCAACAGTGCTTGGAATATATCAGTGTTGCCTTTTTTCAGTTTGTCTGTCTGGTTTTCTTGTACCTGGTCTAATCCACATTAGCTGTTATAGGTTATTGTGGCATTTTATGAATGTACTCATTTTTTACAGTTAAAACCCACAATTAGGATAATTTTGTAGGCCCAGTTGCCAAAATAGTGCCCATATGGGCTTCCAAGCATGTCCTAAGGTCAACAGGTTTGACTTAATTCAGGTCAAAGCAAGTTCCATAGTTGAAAGGCCCTCATAGATAATGCCCTGCTGGAGACATTCTCCGCCCCCCCCGCCCCCCCCCCCCCACAGCAAAAGGACTACGGGTCAAGTGCCTCTTCTTTCTGTAGCTAAGTTCTTTATTATAGGTCAAAGCCAATATCTTAAATACCAACCCGAAACCGATAGGTGACTGATGTATATCATAGCAATATAATATGCACATAGTAACAATTTAGCTGAATTCTGCACCAACTTCAGTTTCAGGAAGGGCTTAAGATCTGTTCTAACTCATGTAGAGCACACAGCTCCAAAAGGCATAAAATAGCATGATCCATATCCAAAATAAAATGTTTCAACTTTCTAGTAATACAAAGGTTAGTGTTGGCCTTTGCTGCCACTTGTCTAGTTGCAGCTGGTACTCTATCTGGACCGCAGAACTGCAGCACTTACAACAAGGAGTGGATGTCCACAATGAAAGGAGAAGACCTTCTCTAATTTTCTAGTACTTCTAAACCAGTCAATCTCACTGTGATCTTTTCTGGATCTGGTATTGGTCAGCTCGCCCTCAACTAAGCAGAGAACAAAGGTAATTGACTGCTTTGAATGTGATGGAGATATTTATGAACATGCCACATTCCAGGTCTCCTTGCTAACATTCCCAATAGCTTCATGCACAGAGTAGACAACATGGAACCCTGCAGAACCCATGAGAATCCTTGGAGAGAAGCACTTACATGTCACTACCTTTTGAGTGCTTGGCAAAAAAAGAACAGAGCTACTGAAGGGTAGCCCTGTACAGTCCTGCTAGAACTGCAGATGAATCAATACATTTGATCAACTCGCTGTCTTTGATACAGTATCAGCATGGACACCTGATCTTCATCTGTCGTCATAAGATGTATCCAATTCATTGTCTATGCCCCCATGTCTGTTCTCAAACTGACAAGGTTGGTGATGTTTGAGAATAGTTTTGACACATCCTTTTCAGTAACATTAAGAGTGGAAGACTAGATACAAGGTGATAATTGGCCAGATTGTCAGCATCAAATGACTTTCTTGTGCAGTATCCACGTATGTGATTATTAAACCAGTAGCTGGCTTTCATCGTAGTCAAGGATGTCCTTAATCAAGGATATTTAAATAATATCCTGATAGCCTTCACCAGCCATGAAGAACATGAGTCCTGAGCATTTTAGTAACATGTGCTTAGCACTTCTCATAGCTCAGATTCTGAAAGAAACTCAGAAGACTAACATGCTATTGAAGTTTATTTCACTTGTAACTTTTAATAATTAAGAAAAATCAGCAATTTGAGGTCAATCAGGTTATAGTCCTTGCATGGGAAGAAGCATCTTGTAGGAAGATCTAGGTTCTGGGGTGGGGGTGGGGAGTAGGGGTATTGATCCTGTAAAGACTGTCATAATGCATGTGCATAAGGGGGCAAGTTTAAGGTTGCACAGGCAACCTAAATTCTAGCACTTCCTACATTCAAGTGCTTGAAATAAGCATGAATGGACATCAATTTTATGAATTTATTTAATTTATAGCTAAATATTTTTAAAGCTGAAATCTAAGAAGTTGAATCTGCCAAGTTGAATCTGCCAATTTGATAAGTATTGGTCAATATTTGAATCTAATTTAATTAGGGTAGACCCCTCTTTGCAGATTGAAGAAGTATTAGCATACTGATCATGATGATACTAGGTTCCTTTTAGATCAGGTCTTGAACAGTATTTCTCAAATTGGGTGTTTGATGCTCTTAACCAGTCAACAGTTATATTATACTTTAATTATAGACTCAGCAGTTTATAGTTGAAGTTTAGGTACACCAAATGTTCCAGGCATGTACTGAATATATAATAGTCTTGTGAGCAGTAGTCCTAGACTAGGGTTGAAGTACAGTAGTTACACCATGTAACAAATCACCAAAATGTCTGCTTGCTTTTCAGTTCTTTAGTATCTTTAATACATTTATCACCCTTCCAGTACTTCTCCGAGCAGTAATGCTATTTTAAGGCACTCTAAGAAATGTAGTCCCTGTTAGAATTGTTTGATGTAAATGGGAGAAATTTTAAGTATTAAGAATAACTGCTTAAAGCTGTGTTTTGTGATTCTTGTAACAATTTTCTTAGGCTTATAAAAAGGAATTAATGGATATAACATTAGTTACAAAAACTGTCAAAATATGATTCATTGGAGTCTCATTGGACTGCATGTATACTCACCAAGAACTTGTGTTGTTTAAAATAAGTAAATGAAAGAGAATTTCTAAAATTAAATCTCACCACTACTTCTCAGTCCTGGTAACTCTTGCAGGGGAGAGATTTGGACCTCACCGCTGCTCCAGGTGTCCAGTAACATTTCTAGTTTTGCTGCAGCTTCAGGGGTTCATCAACTATGGGGTCCACACAGTGGTCTCAAGTTTATAAACTCTGCTTCAGGGTCCATTGGAGGAGAGCACTCTTCCTATTTTCTATTGGACTCCTCTGGTTGGGGCAGTGTTCTCATTTCAGTTCTGTTTCTTTGTCATCTACTGGATACCAGTGGAAACATCAGTGTAATATGTTTCTTCAATTCTTTTATCATTAGAGCCCTGCAAATCCATAGATATCCACATCCGTGGACTATTTTTGTGGATTGCAGATCAGATGCAGATACAAACATTATATCCACACAGGGCTTTTATTGGAGGCCATTTATGTTTGAAATGAGTTAAAGATTGTATATCGGTGTTGATCAGACTATTAACCGGAATCCCTGTTTACAGCAAGTACTTTTAATATTCCCAAGTTATATCCTGGTTATCTTTCATAGCTACTGGGCCCTTTGGGTTACATCTAAAATGCAATAAAATACATGTGGCTGGCCCTCATCTGCTGGCTGAGACTGTAGGGCTAAAACTATCAGTATAAGCTTTTGGATCCAACTCAAGCCCAAATGTCTGTGCTGCAGTTTTATACCTCCACAGCCCGAGCCCTGCAAGCCCAAGTGAGTTGATCTGGGCTCTGAGACTCTGTGCTGCAAGTGTGTTTTTATTGTGGTACAGACTTATCCTGTGTGTCTAAAGCTGAAGGTGGGGAAAGTTCATCCCCGGGTGGTGCCCTTTGGGGCCATACTTGCACGATGCAGTTACTCAGAGAGAGAAAATGGTGAGGTAATACCTTTTATTGGACCAGTTTCTTTGCTGAGAGAGACAAGCTTCTGAGCCACACAGAGCTATTCTTTAGGTCTGGCTACAGTTACTGGGAATCAGAGTGGATTGATTTAAATCAAAGTGACTTTAATCACTAATCTTAATCATGATGTAAATCAGCAAGCAGGAAACCTAAATTTAAATTTATTTTAATCTTGCTTTGCATTTGTACCTTTTTTTCCCTTGAGAGGTTGATTCTCATTGGTTAGTAACCATTAAAACATTCACAACTAATCTATACATAAAAGCTGGTACTATTTGCTAACCAGGAGTATACACAGTATCTTTACATTTATTTGAGCCATTGTATAGTTTAAGATAGTTGTTTGGATTTTTTTTAATTTTACGTTCATTGAGAAAATGATGGATGATTCATTTCTTGTATGCTACATTATTTTCTTACTAGTACAGTTCGGCTGTATTTGGATTTTAAGTTGACATTTAATTAAATACAGAAAATGAGCATTTTGAAACAGTTAAAGGTTATTTATGTTAAATGTGCTGGATACATAAGTAAGTTTATCAAAACATGTTTTGCGTTTAAAACTGGTTTATTAAACAAAGGTTGTATTATCTGTAGTTAGTGAACTGAACTGATTGTTTCTGGTTATCATTTCTTTCAAGATTTTAGAACTAGTATATCTCACTTCATACTAAGTTTTTATTTATATTTGGATTAAGGAGAAAAATACGCTTTCCTTCTTTTTCAACTTCCTGTCAGTTCCTTAACCTTAAATAAACTAGTTGTGATGGGTTCAGTCACAAAGACCCCCTTGGGACTGTCACTGATGTGCTGGAATTACCTCTGAGCCCATTTTCCCTGCCAGCTTGGGACTCCAGAACCCTGCCTTGTTGAGCCAGACATGCTAGCCTGCTGCAACACAGACCCAGGCCTGGTCCATGCATCCAAAACTGCAGACTTTAATCAAAAACTGCCCAGCAGGTTACCTGCCTCCAGCACCCAGTTCCCAATGGGATCCAAACCCCAAATTAATGTTATACTTTGTATAAAGCTTATACAAGGTAAACTCATAAATTGTCCACCCTTTGTAACACTGATAGAGAGAGATGCACAGCTGTTTGCTCCCTCAGGTATTAATCACTTACTCTGGGTTAATAAACAAAAATGATTTTATTAAGTATTAAAAGTAGAATTTAAGTGGTTTTAAGTAATAACAGACAGAACAAAGTAAGTTACCAAGCAAAATCAAACAAAACACGCAAGTTGAAGCCTAATACATTAAGAGATCAAATACTAATAAATCTCACTCTCAGAGATGTTCCAATAAGTTTTTTTCACAGATTAGATTCCTTCTTAGTCTGGGCCCATCCTTTCCTCAGTACAGTCCTTGTTGGTTCCAGCAGGCATCTTGGGTGAAAAGTAGGGGCTTTCTTGTGACTGGGAACCCTCTTTGTTCTCTTTCACCCCCTTTTATAGGTTTGGCACAAGTCAGGAATCTTCTCTCTCTGGAATCCCACCCCTAGATTCAGAAGGAAAAGCACCAGGTTTAAGATTGGTTCCACCATTCTTCCTGGGCTGGCTTACAGGAACACAGGAAGGCGTGCAAGTAAACAGCCATTTACAACCAAATATCCTAGTCAATAGGAGCCATCAAGATTCTAAACCATCATCAATGGCCCACACTTTGCATAATTACAATAGAACCTCAGTTATACTTTATATTTCTAGCTTCAGATACAAGAATGATACATACATACAAATAGGATGATCAGTTTCAGTAGATTATAAGCTTTGTAATGATACCTTACAAGAGACCTTTTGCATGAGGCATAATCAAATTGCATCATATTTACACTCAGAATCATATTTCCATAAAACATTATGGAGTGCAGCATCACACTAGTCATTGAACTGAACTACCTGAATAAACTGAAATGAGGAATGTTCTCTTCGCTCCTGAAGAAGAAACGATTGCAGTCAAAAGATGGTATAGTCTTCAACAAACTCTTTTCTAGGTGCTTAGCTGGTGATTTATACCAATTCAGTGATTTGACTTTCTTTAAAACTTTGGCAGCAAGCATGGTACTGCTTAATATTTTTATTTTATTTAAATTACTTCAATAGATTAGGTTTTAATATAGATTGTCATAATTTGAAATAGGTTTATTTTTAACAAGAAAAATGTAGTTGCATTTAAACAATTTTTAGTATTTTTTTTTAATTCACCTTGTTTGCGGTTCCTGCTTATGTGCTTCTACCTTGAAAGCCTTGTAGGATCCTTCATACCTGACCAAAACTGGGATATTTGGAAGTGTATTGCTTTACTATACAGCTAACCCTTCTTGTAAAACATTCACCCCTCCTTGGCTAGAGGATGTAATCTTTTAGAGCCTTGAATGGGGTTTGTAATAAACCATTAACCGTTTCTCTTATAGTCATGTGATGGAGATAGGAAGTTCTTATTAACAGTAAACAAACTTGATTGCAAGTTTTTATTGGAAAATTGGTATCATACATACAACAAATACATTAAACAAGGAAATGACCTTTTTTTTTTTTAAAAGTTTCCCGTATGAGTTCCTAACTGAAAGTTGTACTCTTTCAGTTTTTGTGAATGGTAGTAAAGTCCATAGTCAAACCCTTTCTGATATTCATACCTGGGCACCTGTTCTCAGTACCGAACTCTGATGAAGCTCAAGTAGCTTTTTGTGGATTTTCTATCTATCTATTAATATTAAGATGTGATAAGATGATAAACTTTGTAAACTACTTACACGCTTGAGTCATTCCTGTAAAACTGAATTTTCTGATTGTTTACATCAAATGTCTACTTTGGATAAAAACTAGTATTGTTTGGATATTACTATCTGTAGGTCTCACCTTGTTTGTTTCCTAAACTGGAATGGGGTTCAACATTGACTGTGTAGACCCAGGAATTTTGTTTTTGTGAATAGCTTTTTTTTATTTCATTCTGTCTTCATATGATTCCATGCATGTAGTCACACTGAAATTTAATTCCACATCTGTGCTTGTTAATCTCGCTGAGGAATAGTGATAATTCAATATTGTGAATAATCCCTTTTGTTACTGGTAACACCAGGGAATACCCGTATGAGATTTAAAAACAAAAACAAAAAATCCCAAAATAATCACTTGACAAATGTAGAGGACAATAATATGCATAAGAATTAAAAAACAATATAATTTACTTTTGGATCACACTGTTCTCTAACTCTTTTACCTGTTGTTTGGATTTGAGGTAGCAGTGGAATATTTTAAAGGGCGAGTAAGTCTTGACTCGGGTACATTTTGGATAGCAAGGAAAAGTCATAAATTGAACATATCACTCTAGGAGTAAATTCCCAGAGAATGGAGAAGTGAAGAGCTGAGAAGGTTTTATAAGGGATTATATTCCAGAATATTAAAATACTGTATTTTTTTCAAATTGCTCAGATTTGTTAATTTACTAAATCATGTTGAGAAATTTGCTATTGATGTAGTAATTTATATTTACATGTTTCCCATACAGTACAAAACTTCTTTTCAAGAAGTCTGACGTTACTCTTAAATAGACACTTAATAGTGTTTTTTAAGAAGAAACGAAGTCCAAAGATATCATTGACAATACTGGAAAGTGAAATCCTTAGCTTTGTCTGGGGCCATAGTGATATGTCTTTGGACAGTTAAAAGGCATGCATTTCCTTTTTCTCATTATAACCAGACATTTGTTTGCCATACCACTATCTGATGTAGTTTCCCATATATTTTTGTGAAAATGACAGGGAGATTAACTTTCTATAGACAAGAAGGCTACTTTTCCATACCAATAGGCTTGGAGCAGATCAATAACACTGATATTGGAACTAGCTTGCTCAGACCTCAATTGTTTCCTGCCTCAAATATGTCTGTTGCCCTCTGAGCTTGCAGGATTTTACTAAGTTGCCATCTGGCACCCAGGTGGACTGAAATATTTTCCACTTAGTATGGCCCCGGAGGGATAAACAGTACAAAGCGGCAACAGTGCTTGGGTTTTTGGTCAAATTCTGTGCTGACTTTGGACAGCCACATCACTAGAATATAAAATTACCAGATGGGCAGTTCAGGGTTGTCAAAGAGATTGGGAACTGCCGTATGCTCAGTTGATGTTATGTCAGGTGTGAAGATTTTCTTCCCCATCCCTCGATGTTCAGTCATGATACTGTTAGATTCAGAAAAAAATACATGGCTTACAGAAAGTTTATATGTAGCCACCTGTACTAACTGCACTAGAATCTTATTTGTTGCTCTACTTCTGATACTCAGAATTATTTTAGCTTGTTTCTATTCCGCTTTCTGTTGCTCTTCCTGTTTCACTCAAAGGGTGATACTTTGAAAGTTCAGTAGAACTAATCTCCTCTCTAACTCGGAAGAAAGTCTAATACAAGGTTTATTGGGCAAAGGATTAAATGGGAATCCTTGAGTTTAAGAGAGTTCTTTAACTAGCTTGAGAGAAGCTAGGCCACTGGTCCATGGATTCCCATGTCTTACCCAGAAATTTAAGTTCCAGGTGATCTTCTGTCACATGGAACAGGGAATCAAAGGAAGAAATGGGTTAACTGACTGTCATTCTTGTCCCCCACTGTACAATTTCTGGGGGTGGGCTGTTTTGAGACTTCAGCTCCCAATTCAACAAACTATTTAATTGGTCATCAGACTTCTTGAATACTTTTCCCCAACAGTATTAAGTTATTCCTTTTTTTTTCTCTTTCTCCTTTACCCTTTGAATTTTGTGCCTTTCTCTCCCTCTTATTTATTTCTGCCAGTATTTCAGTCCTCAATCTATTGATGCTTCTCTTCAATATGGCTCAGGGAATGAGACCATGCTTGGGCTTAACTGTTATCACTAGGCCTCCTCTTTTGGCTTGCTGCTTTTTATGTTCCTGTACACAATACTTCCCTAGAAATGCCAGAGTGAAATCTACGCTAACCCAATCAGTCTCACCCTGTTCCTGCTGTGCCACAGAGGAAGCACCGTATGCAGGAGAGGTACAAGGATATTTTACTTTGATCAGATCTCATTTTTCCTCCAAATCACATTTTATTGTTGCATATTGTTTCCTAGCTGGAGTGAAAAATGTAAAATTGACCAAGTTAGTATTTCAATCTATAACTGCATTGCAGGGAAAAATATTGTGTAGGAATGGACTTGAGTGGGGACTCAAAATTGTCGGTAAGGACGAAAATGCATGATGTCTGTAGTGTTGCAAACAATTTAAACCCTTACCCATGTATTGGTCACACACACAATCTCTTGCAAACTGAGGTGTTTTCACTGTAGTTCAAGATGAGTGCCAGTCACTTGCATAGTAACATGCAAAAAACAAATTATCCTCTACTGATTTGATATCCCACACTTATCAAATCTTTATACCACTTGGTGATCTAAAGGTGGTGCATTGTACTGTAGCTATACTGACATAACCCCACAGTGTAGATATAGCCTACAGCAATTAAAAGGTTTTTTTGTTGCATCGGTAACACCTTTCCTCTGAATGACGATAGCTAGGTTGATGGAAGCATTCTTCCATTGACCTAGCTGCGCCTATGCCAGGGCTTAGGCCAGTATAGCTATGGTGCTCAGGGATGGATTTTTCACACCCCGGCATTTCATAGATACATCAACCTAAATTTTAACTGTATACCAGGCCATACTCTTCTGGCTTGCAAATGTAGTGTATTCAGTGCTGGTGAGAGGCTGAGAATGTTGCCACAAAGGAAACTTACTAGAGGACTTAATTTCACACTTTACTTTGAACAATCTTGTTATCGGCTAATCAGAAACGCATAACAGATTTATGTTGCTATTCCAGCCAATACTGTGAACTTTGAGCCTATGTTTTGTGACTCTTTATTTATCAGTAAAACGTTGTGAATTTGTACCACTCAGTCTATTATTAGGTGTATATTTAAGATTCATTCCCTTGGGAATATGTCACTAAATATTCTAACTAGGTGAGTTTCTACCCTTTGAACTCAATACCAGTGCTTAAAGTGTATGGGCGTTATTTTCATTTTTAGATTATATGTGTGTAAAATTTCTATTTAGTTTTCTGAAGTCAGAGAGAGACAAGCTTCTAGAAGCTCCCACTAGAAAATGTAGAGTTCATCCTTGTTCTATAAAAATACTCAAATGCTTTGCAGGGTTTTTTGTCTAAAAATGCTGATACAACAGCCAAAACGCAGATGGCTCAGTGGTTCAGTTTGGCAGTTTGTTTCTGGAATTATGTTCTTTAGATTGAGACAAAATACTTCAGATTGCATTTGATTAGATTTGGGCAAATTGGTTATTTGTTTGCTGTTGACATTACAGCCACCAAAGTAGACGTCTATACTATACCTTACCTTTTGTTGTCATAAGCTAACAGAGGTATAATAGTGCTTAGTGCTTGTATAGCACTTTCAAAGCCTCTACAATGCTCTTTTCTCTTTTTTTTTTTTCTTTTTTTTTAACTTAAAGTTGAACTTTTATTTATTAGGCAATGCTTTTGGAAGGCAGGCAAGATTCACAGAGATAGGGCAAGTATTTTAACTTGTCAGTTTTCTTGGGAATTCAAGGCCTTGTATTAACCAAGAAAATGCCATGCCTGTTTTTCAGTCAAGGCATAAATGTGAGGATAGTATGGGTCTTACCTGCTTCTGACATAATAAAAATGCCTTAGACCTGAGTACTAGCACTTACACTGTTGCTACACTATGTGAAGATCTGGATGGTGGTTGTTTGCAAATAGGTATGCAATCTTCCTGTGTGGATGTACTCTAGCAGTTCCTGGCTACCAGGTCTGTCCTCAGTCGCCTCAACTGCACTGCCTAGTGAAACTAATTGGAGAAAACAGGCTCTGAATCTACCCCAATAAACACTTGTTTGTATTCACCTTCCACTGCCAAAAATAAATTTATTGACTCTCCATATCTGAACAGTCTCCTCTCACCCCTTGTCTGCCTGCTCAGCTAATCTCTTGAGCCTGCCCTCCGGAACTCTGTCTCTTGTGGTAGAGGCTGCTACTACTTTCACTTCTGTAGGAGGAAGGAATAGAAATTAGAGAGTCTATATAAACTCTTACTTCTAGGGGAATTCTGCACCACTGTGCATGTGCAGAATTCATGTCCCCTGCAGATTTCTTTGCTTCCTGCAGAAAAATGACTTTCTGACAGGGAAGAAAGGGGAAGCCGCAAGAGGGGTGTCCCACCCCCCAGTAGTGCAGGTACATCATTTCAGGCACCTGGAGCAGCCAGTGGAGAGAGAAATCACCGTGGGGCTGGGGACACCCCAGCCAGTTGCTCCTATCCTGCACCAGGATCAGCTGCGAGTCCTGGCTAGAGGTGGGAGAACACTGGACAACTTCTTCCCCTGCAAGGAGTGGCTGGGATTGTGTCAGACTCCAGAAACCTTCCCCCAGCTGCAGGAAGCTCAGCATCCTCCCCTTCTTACCCCAATTGCTCTTTACTGCGGGGGTAGGGGATCACTGTATGGGTAGCTGCTCCACCATCTGCCCAGCCCTGGTGCATCCAGACTTCCCATATCCAGACACCCCTACCAAGCCTCACCTGATACACCCAGAACCTCCATAGCTCTCCATATCCAAACCCCATCCCACTGAACCTCAACCCCTGCATCTGGAATCCCCTTGCCTTCGGACCCACACCCAGATCACCCCCCACTGAGCTCCCTGCAGTCAAACCTCCATCTTGCAGAGCCCTACCACCCTGAGCTTCCCATGCCACTGACCCTCAACTAGCTTCACCCAGACCCCCACCCCACCAAGCTCCACTCTTCAAGAACCCAGACACCCTCAACCACTTGAACCTGGAAGTCTCTGCACCTGGAACCTGCCCACAACAAGCCTCTGCATCCAGAACCCCCCCCCACTTACCCCTCCCCCTTTGCTGTGTCAGGGTTGGGTGCAGCCTCCCTGCTGAGTCCATGTCTAGGGTGATCTTCCACCTCCATGCAGCCACTGGCCTGAGCTCCGCACTGCCTTTCTGGAGCCTCCGCATTTATTTATTGACAAAACTTGAATTTTTTTGGCACAGAATGCACTAGGGAATAAAAGTATGTCTCAAGCCCATAGGTGGAGGAGGGAAGGAGCACCTGGGTAGAAGAGGAAGTAAGCAGGGGCGGAGGGGACTGACCTCCTGTATTACTTGTAGTTCTTTCTTTCTACTCCAACTAGAAACTGGGTTGATCTTGTCAGTATCATTGCTTCCTTCCTTGCCTTGCTCCACCCCACCCACAAGACACAAGAATCAGAGATCAATGAAAAGTGACTAGTCTAGCCAGTTTCCACTCTGCTGTAGCTTGTGGAACCACCGAGCAGTGACACAAACGATGGATATTTTTAAAATGCAGACTTAAGCCATATCTACAACTACAGGTGCTACAGTAGTACAACTATAGCATCATAGCTATGCTGGTGTTGTACGATAGTAGATCAGTGGTACGCGATCTTTTCCAGTTGTACCACTCCCCCATACCATTAACCAAATCTGTCCATGCCCCCGTCTATTACTGCACGGTCAAGGCTGCCCCGAGCTCCACTACTGAGAGAGAGCGGGACTAGGGCCTTAACGGGGTTGGAGGAGGAGCTGATCTGAGAGTGGGGCTGGAAGCATGGTGCTCCCTCCCCATGTTCCTCCCCCACCCCCCCAAAGGGTGCTGGCCCAGGCCTGGAGGCAGAGCAGGATGGGGGGCTGAATGGGGTTGGAGGAGGAGCAAGGCTAGGGGCAGAGGTGGTTTGGGGGCGGAGTAGGGCTGGAAGCATGGCGCTCCTTCCCCATCCCCCATGTGGGCTGGCCCTGGCCCCACTGCAGGTTTTAGGGGGGCATGCATCATAATTTGGGGGCCACTGGTGTAGATACACACTACTGTAATAGAAGAATTTTTTCTGTAACTGTAGTAAGTCTGTGTTCCTGAGTGATGGTAGCTAGGTTGATGGAAATATTATTCCATTGACTTAGCTGCACTTAAACTGCAAGTTTAGGTCAGGTTGGCAGTGGTGCGGATTTGTTCCCATGACTCAAGGTCATCTTTTCCAACACATCACTCTACTCTAAATCCCTGTCAGAGTGCTGTTCTTTGTACTGACACCAGTAACGGAGGCATCTTATCCCTCCAGAATCTGACCCTCCTGTTACAGATGTTCAGCAGAAAACAAAGCAGATGGACTCTGTAATAACTAGAGATACACCTATCTCCTAGAACTGGAAGGGACCTTGAAAGGTCATCAAGTCCAGCCCCCTGCCTTCACTAGCAGGACCAAGTACTGATTTTTGCCCCAGATCCCTAAGTGGCCCCCTCAAGGATCGAACTCTCAACCCTGGGTTTAGCAGGCCAATGCTCAAACCACTGAGCTAGCCCTGCCCAGCTCAGTACCTCCTCTCAACACTTACTCTACACCAGATGAGGCCACTGTCTTGGAACCATCCTCCCCAGTACTGGATGTTACAAAATGTACCAGGAATTTATGAAAAGGTAGCCGCCTCCATACATACTCAGATTGAACTAGCAGCAAAGAATCCTGTGGCACCTTATAGACTAACAGACGTTTTGGAGCATGAGCTTTCGTGGGTCAATACCCACTTCCTCAGATGCATGTAAGGTGCAGATGAGGAAGTGGGTATTCACCCACGAAAGCTCATGCTCCAAAACGTCTGTTAGTCTATAAGGTGCCACAGGATTCTTTGCTGCTTTTACAGATCCAGACTAACACGGCTACCCTCTGAGATTGAACTGGTCCAGGATAATCCATGCATATTAGGGGATATTTTGCATTCTGTGGGACATACTAGAGTGGCTCTGCCTATTAAAGAGGCCACTTAGTCCATGAAAATCTTTAGCAAACTCCCTGTTCTGACACCCACAGGACATGAGTTTTTTATTCACATTTGTGAATGCTGTGTAGGTGACATCCCATTTTTAGGCAAAATTGATTTATTCTTTTGTAGCTGGCATGTGTGACCCCCTTGGTATGAGGCGGGGAGCCTATCAATATCCTACAATAAAACAAAGCTAAGACACCAGATGTACCCTCTACTTTCATCCACGCTTCACCATTCCTGCACCTGCTGTTCACTGCAAACTGGCTGCAGCACATTTTCAACATACAAAATTCCACATTTGCTGCTACTCCACTCCAAGTCTAAATTTGTCATCAATAAATGTCTTTTTGTTTCACTCATGCTCGGTCAAGGGGGAATATATGATTTGTAGTTCTTTGCAATACTTATATATACACGATATAAGATGTGTATATATACTGTATGTGATACAGCATGGCCAGAGGGCAGCAGGAGACGGTTAGAAGGGAGCCTTATTCCCTGTAAGGGGAAGAAAGTTTGCTATAGATTAACTAGAGCACCTGAAGCCAGTTAGAGCACCTGCATTCAGTCACATGATAAAACCCCCTGCTTCAATCAGACAGTGTAGGAGCTGGAGCAGAAAGGGTTGTATCGGAGCAGAGAAGATTGGTGTTGGAACAGAGAACAGTTTGAAGGGAAGCAGAGGAAAGTTTGGAGGAGTGCTGCTATGGGCTAAGAAATCCAAGACCCTAGATAAGGGGCACCTGGCTTGTGCAGAGGGAGGGCAGGAAGCCCCCCCCCCCACAAGCTGAAGAGCAGGAGAGGGAAATAGCCCAGGGGAAGGAACCACCAGTTCAAGTGGTTCACCACTATCCTCAGGGCTGGGACCTGGACTAGAGGGTGGGCCCAGGTCTCTCCCTCGCCATTCTCCTCCTCAAGGACACTAGTGGGGCAATTAATATTCCAACTCAGGGACAAAAAATGGTGCCTTGACCCCGCCCCCCAAAAGAAGAGAGAGTGTGAGACCCATCATAATAGTGCTGGCAATTTGCCACACATAATATATTGCGTAAAACCAACTAATGTATAACTAGTAATTCAGAGAAATGGCAGAAGAAAAACATTTTGATATCACCTGTAGCTTTAATTTTTTCTTATACTTCCTGTTGGACAAGTACATCCTAATCAAAGGTTTGAAATACTCAGGGTTTCTTACTTAGCTTTTACATTAGAGACCTCAAAGGTTTTAGGTGCCAATTTTAAAATCAAATGTCCAAAGTTCATCCAATATTTACCAAATATTACTGCCCCTTGGCCTTCTTGATACAGTCACCAGTTGAGAGTGGAAAAGGAGTTGAAAATACATTTCAACTACAGTGTTTAGCACTGAAAGCTTTCCTTGAAATTTTACTTTAGGGAATATCAAACTGATTAAACAGACATCTGTGGAGAAGATTTAAAATAAATTCTCTAATCTTGATTGGGAATTTTTGGGAGAAATATAAATTGGAATTTATTACCCAGTTTATTTCTTCTCAAATTCCTTTCTGTAGGGAAGTCGTTTAAAGTAAGAAAAAAAACCTGTTCTTACTGAGTGTAAATCAATGAAATCATATTACTTTCCTTGAAGGGACTAGTCTATTGAGTAATCTAAATTATGCCCTTCCTGTCACCAGGGATCTTGTTGCATCTGATGGTATTAGAGAGAAATGGAAGAGGTGGTATGTGGAGGTGAAGTTACACTGCTTTTTAGGATTTGAATAGGCAACCCAGGATCCAAAAAATATATCCTTTAATTACTTCAGGTGGGGTTGGATGTTGGTGTTTAAAACATTTCTTTACAGTTTTATTCAAGATCACAGCTTCCAAATAAACAGTCTTTTAGTTGCATCTTGGTGACTTTTAAAGGGCACTGAGCCAAAATGGAAATATACTAGTCTAGTGTGGTTTAGTAGGCTAGCAGGAAAATAATGATCTTTTAAATTATCACTTAATTGTGTGACTTGGAATTTATAATTTATCACTAAACTTACTCATTGTGCCTTCTTAATAGGCTGATGTCATAGTGAATTGTAGGGACAAAGGCAATAAAATCTAATTCACTTCTACAATTTGAGCTGCAAAAGAATTGAAGAGTTAAATTAAATGATTGGACTTAATCAGAAAATTATTCAAGCGCAGATACTACAAGCCTGTCCTGGGAGCTTTTCAAATGAAAATAATGGGGGCTGGAATAATAAATTCCTGAACTGCCTAGTACAGTTCAGAACTTTGTCCAAAGCTGAAATCTCAGCCTAACCTGACTTATTTTCCCCCTCAAGGATGTATTATTAAATGGTTTTAATAACCATACTGTTGGCCACATTTTTGTCAATGAATAAACAATCTGAAATATATTTTGATAATGAATTGCCACATTTCAGAAACCTGCTGACTACTGTTCTCAGAGAATGGAGAACTCTAAAATGAGGCCTGTTAATATTGAAAAATTGGAACGATTGTTGAAAGAACTTGATTTGTGGTTAAGTTTTGAACTGAGGCTTTCAGGAGTCCTGTCGGGGAAAGGAGGGGCACAATGAAGGACTGAGGACTTCAACTATAAAATGTTCAATATTAATATAGTTTTAAAAGGTTACCAAGGTTTTAATAACCTTATTTTGACAAGTTGCTTATGAAGTTCTCCTAATTCTTGTACCAGAAGAACAATTTTACTCAGAACTTTTTCCAATGGGTTTACCAATTTCTCTGAAAAGTGTATGAATATATGAAAGGAGCAGATCTGATTAAGGTGAGTAATGTGTTGACATTGGTGAGTGGTTTTATTTCTATTTTTTTGTGCATCAACAAAATTGTGTAATGCATTTGAGTTGGTTATACTTGTGTATAAATCATCAATGAATATTAATGTAGAGACAAGTCAATATGCAGCAGGTTATTACAAATTGAGGGTGTGGTACAACAATGTACAATTTGTGCTACCATTGATAGTTAAATTGATGTGGGTAATATAAGCTCTAATCTAATGTTCACCCACGAAGTGGAGTTATCAAATTATTTGTTCCTGCTTAACTACATGGGTAGAAGTTTTCATTCCAGTAAAAGTGTCTTATCCCAAATTAGTCTCTTCCAAAGTTACTCCAAATACAAAGTTACCACCAAAAATACAAAGGCATTCACTACATTGTTTTGTAAGGGAATGGGGGAGAGAGAGAGAGGTGAATGGAGAGAGCTTAACTTTCTCTGTTTTGGAGGATCCTTGTTATTTGCATACCTTTGACCATCAATATTTACGCTGAGCTAGACAAAACTGGCAGCAGTGTGGTTAATTTGTATTAACTATGGAACTTACTAAGCCCTTGACATATCCAGTGTAATGATTATCCATGAAGCTAGTTGCCTAAGCCTTCCAAGGGAAAGATAAAGGAGGAGAAAATATCCTTGTCTTGTACTTTGTTTATGGATAAAGTAAGAGTGCACTTTATACTCCATAATCAGTTTAGAGTGCCTGAAGATACATGTGTCCAGAATACTCTAGGTGTAATTTTGGCACAGCATCAGGTGTCCATAGGTAAGATTGCAACTGGTTCCATTACAAGCCCAATTTTGGCCGCCTTTTAAAATTTACAAATTCTGTTGGCTTTAAAATGGGCAAACTGGGACAGAAGTAGAACTTGTCTTGCCAAATTTGCTTGGAATTTGATAAAAGGGTTCAGAAATAACTCTCTAAAAATAGTTTGTTTCAGACAACTCTTTTGTTTGCCACTCTGTAACCAAAACTGCCCAAGAATGAGAATTTTGTTTGCTGGACTCCCCATGAATGGAAGTTAATGTACAGAACCAACGTTTTAGTTAATATTTGAGTTCGTGAATTTAAATACAGCTTCAAAGTAGTGACAAAGCAATGTTTAACTTGACCTCTGGAACTCCCAGGCCAGTGTGGTGGTGGTGATGAGGTCCAGCAGCCTTCTGCTGGAAGCGGAGCAAGTTGGGGCATGCTTTTGTGAACTTCATGAGATTTGCATGGTGGGAGTAGAGACTGGCAGGGAATTTTGATGGAACCTTGAATTGCTGCTGCTTTTGAAGTATCTTTTTGTGAACACTTGAAGAACATTTGCAGCAAGGCTGTAAAAACCAGCATCTTCCCTCAAGTGCTAAATTCATTTGCCCACTGATTCACTTAACACATGGTACCTGTCAGTGTTCAGAGTCTAAAGCTTTCAGTTGTTGCTGGGTGACAATGACCTGGTTTTATTTTGGATGGTGTATATCGACTGAGGGAAATACAGCTGGTATATTGCAATAATTAGTTTTTGTGTTTATCTAGTGAATTCACGGGTGAATACTTACCTTGGTCCTGTTAAAGGAGGGGCATTGATTAATCCTGATTTGGTTGGCCTTTTTCAGTACATCCTTAAGTTTACAGAAAATGAAAGATTGGTGCTGATCATATCATGCTGACTCTCTTCTAAAGGAGTCCAGGCTCCTCATTGTAAAGAGACCTGTAAAAGCTGCTGGAAGCAAGCAGAACAAGTTAGCCTCGCTGTCTCTATTGGTTAGTGGTGGTGATTCATATGGCAGCTGCTCATATGAAAGGAAAAGGATGTGGAAATAAGAGCCATTCTTGGCTGTTACTGTAGCTGCCATCCACCAACAGAAGAATGCCCAGAGGAGGAGAGAATGAGGCAGCTAAGCAGCATGTGCAGTAGGGTTAGAAGGCTACACAGTTGGTTTATAGGAAAAGGGAATTGAGCTGCATGAAAATATATACAGAGGGAGGAGAGCAAAGGGAGATGGGGGAGATAAAATGTGAGGCTATCTTTCTTCAGAGAACAAATATTTATTGGATTAAGTATGTCTAAAAATACTCAATACTTAACTCCCCAAGTAAGTAATTGCTATATTTGACATATATAGATAGACTGCAAGGCAATTTAATCTCTGGAATGTTGTCTACATCTGAAAAAGTAGACCCAGTCTCTTGAGTTTTTTTTCTTGAGTAGTAACTTAATGTTTGCAGAGTTGGGGGCAGGTGAATTGTTCAGTGTATCTGAGACGTTGGACTTTCTGTTTCTATTTTAAAGGATGTTGCATAAATAAGGAAATCTAACACGTTTTACTTTGTTTTTTATAAGGGTGAAGACGTCAACCGGACACTGGAAGGTGGGAGGAAACCTCTTCACTATGCAGCAGATTGTGGGCAGCTTGAGATTCTGGAATTTCTGCTATTAAAAGGAGCTGATATTAATGTATGTTTAGGAAATTGCAGAAAGACTTATGTTGTGTGCCTCATGTAATTGTTTGGGTTAGATGTGTAAAGAGCATTTTGTGAAAGACTCATTGTGAAAGACTGAGGCAAATGTATCAAATGAAGTATATCAATTTCATGTAATTGAGAGATCACTTAGTGAAAGGTTTTAAGAACAAATCAGGCTTGAAGCTTAAACTGACATTTACATATTCATTTTGTAGCATGTAAATTACACACACTGCAGAAATCAAGTTCTGTTTCCTAGTTTCCCTTAAAAATGCAGATTAAGTTTGGTCAGTGAAAACCAGGATTCAGCAGGCACATCTGGCCTTTTTGAGAGTTTAAGATATTGTGAAGTTGTTATACATTGCTATATTGTGAGAAGATACTTGTTTAAACTTAAGTTATGACAGAGTGGCAGCTAAGGCAAACTTTTCTCTCCTATTCACCCAGAGGTTAGTGAGGAGTACAGCTAGCACCTGTAAACAGTACACTTCAATTATTCTGCACACTTTAACCCCCCCCCAAACTTTAGAAAGTTGTAAGTTACGTCCTTAACTGGTTCATTACAAAACAAATCTCTCTTCTTTGCTTCCTTGCACTGGGGAGAGGTGGACACTTCCTTTTCACTTGTGTTCTCTCTTCTGCTTTCCTTTTCATTCTATTCAATCTTGCTCTGAACCTGTAGCTATTCTGTATAGTATGGAATTAATATAGCTTTAACTATTCCCCTTCCACCCCAGAAAAAAACAAAACTAAACTAAATGGACTTTCCAGCAAAGCAAATAAAACAAACTTGGTGTTTTGTAGCCAAGCTGTTGTGGAGATATGGGCCAAGAAAGCTTTCCAGAAAGTTATCAGTCTGCAACAGGAAAATCTTTGAAATTCCTGGCTTTTTCTGTTTTGTTTTTGTTTTGTTTTGTTCAGGAGGGTGGGTGTATTGAAAAATGGGCTTAGTTTTTTGTTAACTTTTCATTATACACCTCTGCCTCGATATAACGCTGTCCTTGGGAGCCAAAAAATCTTACCGCGTTATAGGTGAAACCATGTTATATTGAACTTCCTTTGATCCACTGCAGTGCGCAGCTTCCACCCCCCCCACCCCCCCCCCGGAGCACTGCTCTACCACGTTATATCCAAATTCATGTTATATCAGGTGGCGTTATATCGAGATAGCGGTGTAGTAAAAACCAATGTGCATACCATAAAGGCTGAAGTGTAACCTTTTGAAATACAAGTGTGAACTTGTGCTTCAATGATTGTCTTGGTTCCTGTCTTTACAGGCTCCGGATAAACATCATATCACACCACTCTTATCAGCAGTCTATGAGGGTCATGTCACTTGTGTGAAATTGCTTCTGTCAAAGGTGAGACTTAAATATTTACCCAGTACTAACTCTTATAACTTGCCCATTGATGAAGATCAGTACTCTGACTTTAACAATAATAAAGTGGACCAAGTACGTTCAAAATAACTGAACAGGATAGTCATTCATGTCATCAGGTCAGTGCCTGGCACTTCATTATGCAGAAACCAACATTTGGTGCTGCTGCTGCTTACTTGCTGCACGTGGGCCAAGGGAGCAGGTAAAAAAGAGGAGTGCTTATGTCTGCTCATTTTATGTAAGACTACCATTTGGCATTCTGTATTTTGGTAGATGTAACACTAGGTTGCTTCTTCAGAGTCCAGCATAGTTGTTAGAAGGGTGACGGAGGAAAAGTCCTGTTTAAAAATTTCCCTTCTCTAACTATTTTTTTAATTGTGAAATGTCTTTTGATCTCCCTACTCTTATGTGGGCATTGTTACCAGAACCCAGAGCCCCACAGTCTGTATTAGTTGCAATAGAAATAGAAAATCTGTTTAGTCAGTAGAATTTAGTTATAATGAGAAGTGATTTTACTGACCCTTTAAGATCACTGTCAAAATGGAGTACAACTTTCTCAGTTGAATGACTTGTACGTGTAGATGTACTCTCAGGCTTAGTCTCTTTGCTGACATCCTATAGTTTCTGTAACTTTATTACAGAACTGATGCACTTTCAGAAACTATTAGAGCAATCTTAATTTATGCATTTAAGTGTATTCCTGATACTAACTTAATGAATGAAATCTCAAAATACAATGCTATTATGATCTCCTCCTTCCTGGTGAATACCTTGTTCAACCTTTTACCCTTTAGCCTCCTCTCAGGACACATGCCTGTAAAATATCAGGGGATCTTACCTGCTTTTCCTAACTCTACTTTGAAGGCCCTGCAGATCTCTTCAAAACCCCACCAGTTAATTCTGCCTTCAACTTCTGGATCTGAAATTTGTAATTACTTTGATTAAACACAATAGCTTTCACTAACCCTTCTACTATTTACTCCACTAGGGAAAGCCTAATCTTATAAGAGCCCAGCAGTGCTTTCTTTCCTGATCACAGTCCAGCTCCCCACCCGCTCTGTGATCCATCTTCTTCAGGAACTAACTGACAGTCCTTCAAATTCAAACCCCCCAGATTTCCAAACAGGCAATCTGGATGGACCTTGCATTCAGGAATCCAAGCTCCTGTGTTTCTGTGCACACAGCAGCATATATTCTTTTTTTTAATCTTTATCCCACCACATACCCTGGCTTACAATTTTGCTTAATGCTTATCTGCAGCATCTCACTATAAAATTTCTACTCTTGGGGGGAAATCTGCACCACTGCTTATGCACAGAATTCATGTCCCCCTCAGATTTCTTTGCTTTCCTGCAGAAAAATGACTTCTGACAGGGAAGCATAGGAAAGCTGCAAGAGCAGTTATGCACCACTCCCATGCTGTGCAGGTACATCATTTCAGGCACCCAGGACAGCCAGCAGAGAGGTAAATCACCGTAAGGCTAGGGATATCCCATCCAGTGGCTCCTACCCTGAGCCAGGTTCAGCTGCTAGTCCCTGCTGGGCTGGAGCCAGGGGTGGATGGAATTTCCTCTTCCCCTGCAAGAGTGGCTATGTCAGACCCAACCCCCCCCGTCCCCCAATTTTGGGAAGCTCAGCATCCTCTCCTGCGCCCTGCCTTCATTGCTCCTCTGCTGTGGGGGTAGGACTCACTTTACAGGGAGCTGCTCCCCCATGCATCCAGACCCCCTCATACCCAGATACCCCTGCCAAGTATCACCTCGTAAATCCAGAACCCCCCAGCCCTCTGTGCCCAAACTCACCCTACTGAATCTCAATCCCTGCATCTAGAGCCCCTCTATACCCAAACCCCCACCCCTGCACCCAGACCACCACCCCCACTGAGCTCTCTGCACTCATACCCCCATCCTGACAAGACTCAGCCCCTGCAGCACCCTGAGCCCCCATATCCAGATCCTCATAACACTCATTCCCAAATAGCTGCACCCTGACTCCCAACAAGCCAAGCATCCCCTCTGCTGATACCCAACCTCTTTCACCTGGAAGCCCCAGTAGAGTCCTGTTGCCCCTACACCTGGAACTCCCCGTCCCCCCAAGCCTCTGTGCATCCACATTCCCCCCCACACCTAGACCTCCCTCCACAGAGCTGCTGGCACCCAGATTATCCCACACAGAATCCTCTCACCCCACACCTGGATCCCTCCCACTGAGCCTCTGCACACCTGGATCCTGCCTGCCCCACACCTGGTGCACCTGGCATAGAGGAACAAGGCCCCAGGGTGTTCCTGAGGTAAGCCAGGCCTTGTGCTGTGTCAGGGTTGGGTGCAGTCTCACCACTGAGTCCGTGCTGTGGGGGTGGGGAGGCTTTGTACAACCAGTGGCCTCTGCTCCCCACTGCCATGCTGGAGCCTATGCATTTATTCATTGACAATTAAAGCTTGCGGAATTTGTAATTTTTTGGTGCAGAATGCCCTCAGAAGTAAATTTCAGTTTAACATTGTAAATTCTCCATGAGAGTGTATATAGGTAAAACTATTATAGTTAGGACTTTCCTGGCCCAGGCAGTAAAACTCTTAATGGGTTATTCAGAAACTAATTAAAAACAAGTGTTAAAGGATTCTGCTTGGAATATATATTGCTTCTAATTTAGATTACCAACTGCTTTATTTCCAAGAAAAGGTAAAGTAACTACTGGAAATGAAAAAATTTAGTATGATCACAGCTCATGCAATATGAATTCTAAAAGAGTACATGAATATTAAGACTACATGTCTTTGGTTTTTAATCACAGTAGTTCTGCCAAGTTAATTTCCTTTTTAAACTGTTCTGATGTGAAGTACTATAGCACTTCTCATATACAACATAGGGAAATGCAGTCTAGCTGAAATTACTATAAATTGGGTATCAGAAGGTTAGCTGTGTTAGTCTGGATCTGTAAAAAGTGACAGAGTCCTGTGGCAGACCTTATAGACTAACAAGTATTGGAGCATAAGCTTTCGTGGGTGAATACTCACTTCATCAGAATACCCGGTACTTCTTTTAGTCTATAAGGTGCGACAGGACTCTTTGTCGATTTTTATAAGATGAGTGTACAGCAGGTCGAAAGATGGTACTCAGAGTAGTTATCAGTGGTTCGCTGTCAAACTGGGAGAGCATCTCTATTGGGCGTCTGCAGGGTTCAGTCCTGGGTCTGCTACTATTCAATATTTTCATTAGACTTGGATGACAGAGTGGAGAGTATCCTTAAAATCTTCAGAAGACACAAATCTGGGAGGGGTTGCAAGCACTTCAGAGGACAGGATTAGAATTCAAAACAGCTGTGACAAATTGGAGGATTAGTTTGAATTCAACAAGATGAAATTCATTAAAAACAAGTGCAAAGTACTATACTTAGGAAGGAAAAATCAAATACCCAACTGCAAAATGGGGACTAACTAGCTAGGGGGCAGTACTGCTAAAAAGGATCTCGTGGTTTATAGTCATTTGCAGTTTGAGCCGTCAGTATGATGCAGCTGTGAAAAAGGCTCATATTATTCTGAAGTGTATTGACAGGAATGTTGTATATGAGATGCGGAAAGTACTTGTCCCACTCTACTTGGCACAGGTGAGACCTCAGCTGGAGTATTGTGTCCAGTCTAGAGGAGAGCAACAAAAATAATAAAATTTCAAAAACTTGACCTATGAGAGAAAATTAAAAGCTGGGGATCTTCCTTTTTGAGAAGAGGAGAATGAGGGGGGAATCTGATAAGTCTTCAAATATGTTAAAGACTGTTATAAAGAGGATTGGTTGACCTCCATGTCCTCTAAAGATAGGACAAGAAGTACTCAGCTTTATCTTCAGCAAGGTTAGATATTAGGAAAACTTTCTGACTAAAGGGTAGTTGGTCTCTGAAATAGACTTCCAAAGTAGGTTGTGGAAGCCACATCAATGGGGATTTTTAAGAACAGGTTGGACAAAAACCTGTCAGGGATGGTCTAGATTTACTTATCCAGCCTGAGCTGAGGTAGGAATCATGATGACTTCTTGAGGTCCCTTCCAGCCCTGCATTACTAGGATTCTGGATAGGCTGTGAGATTTTCCTTAATTAGCCAAAAGTTTCAGGGGCATTTTATCCAAGTTAAACATTGACCCTTGCTGTTGTCCGAATCAGGCTTTTTCATAAATATATCACTGTCCACCTGGTGTATGATAGAGTTCTGACTATATGCTTAGAGTCCTGAAGGCAGATGTCAACCAGTTCTTACACAGTGACAGATCACCTGAAAGCTGGATATAACCATAATGCTGTTACAACCTTGTATGTGTACCTCCAGATTAATTACAAATCTGCAATACCACCTTTGTGTAAACAGCAAGTTTACCATGAAACTCATTCGTCAAAGCTTACTGTGCTGTGTTTTGCCAAACACAATGCAGACACTGGTTTTCATCAGCCAGCGTTAGCTCATGACTTAAATAGTGTGCTTTCCAATACACAGAATACGCCTCAGATTTTTCCGGCTGTTTGTTTGAAATGCTTACATTCTAATAAACAAGCCCAAGGCAACTGAGTAATTCAGGGAAAGTAGCACCAGTTTTCTGGTTCCTCAGGCAGAATTTAGTGTTGCCACCGTTCCCACTTCCCTCAATTAGCCAATACCAATCGATTCAAATGTTGCATTTACTGGGACTCAACTATAGTTGAATTTTCTGACCAGATCAGTTACATGTCTGAGGCGGTGTTCTCCGTGATAAGACAGACCTGTTCAATGTATTAAACACCTTAGGACCCTCATCCAAGTGACATTGCCATGCTTTGTCTATTCAATGGTCTGAATTGCACATGATCTTGAAGTGTAGTTACTTAAACTGTGAAACGATCTTAATGTAGTAAAGTCTGCATGTGACTAACTTAAAGCTAAATAATTAATATTTTGAAAAATGACTGGAGGATGGAAGGCCATTTAACAGGCTATATATAGATGAGGCAGAGAATAAAGAATATATAGGAGTTGTGAAATGGGAGAGACTCCTTCATAATGGGGTTTAGAGTATGCAAAGCAGAGTTTCCAGCTTAGTGATGGCTGGATCTGACACTGTGTGCTTTAAGTTTATTTTGAAACACTTTTAAAAGACTTCACATCAGAGCCCACAGAGGACTGTGTGCTTATCTTTATACTTTTGTATGTGGCTAAACAAGACTGTCACGTTCAGTACAAAATCAACTTGTATTTTGGTTGTGTAATATTTCCTCCTGCAAAAGAGATCCTTTGATATTGATTCCCCTGTGTCCCTACCATCAAACCGTTCAGGATTCTGAGCTGGAGTTGTATTTAACTGCCTCTGCAAGTATAGTGAAGTAATGTTGCAGAGAGAAAGTAAAAGAGCTTCATAATTCCAAATATAGTAAAGACATAGATTTAGAGTGTGCGTGTGGTGTTTTTTTTTTGTTTTTTGTTTTTTGTTTTTTTTTTTTACAATGGGAGGAAATCCATTCTACCCTGTATTCATAGCTTTGACAGAACATTTGATAAAAGTGGCCAATAGGTAGCATTCAGAACCTGTTGTTGTTCTGTGGGAAATAGAAATAAGGTTAGCTTTTGAGTTGAAGGGCCTCTTTTTCAGCTGTCAGCTTGAACATAGGAGAACATTTTCACAAAAAATGAAATGTCTGGCAAACCTATGTAATTGATTCCTTTTCCTTGGGTGAGCTGAAGGCAGTTAGATCCCAGCTGAAAGATTTATTTCCTAGTTGCTCAAGTACAGACTTTCATGAAAGGCTGCCCAGAGGGGGCGGGGGGGGGCAAGTGGGGCAATTTTCCTGGGCCCCATGAGGGTCCCCACGAGAATATAATATTCTATAGTATTGCAACATTTTTTAATGGAAGGGGCCCCCAAAATTGCTTTGCCCCAAACCCCCTGAATCCTCTGGGCAGCACTGCTTTCCTGCATCAAGACTGGGAGGAAACAGCAGCAGTACTCAGTGTTTCTATCTTTTTCTTCTATGTAATTTCTAATACTGAATATGTTATCACAAAATAGGATTTTCGACCTCCTATTTAATACTACTTTACAAAAGGGAAAAAAAGTGAAGACCTTTCAAGACTCAGGGGGTAGAATTGATACTGTCCCAGATAACCCTAATGGGTGATGATTCTTCCAGAATAGTATACATGTCAGCTGGAAGACCAGTAAACTTGTAACAGGACTGGTAAACAACAGTGACAGATTTGCCTTCTGGACCAGTTCTCCATAAATTTAGTAAATCTACTGCTACGAAAGGTAGTATTTTAACTGCACCCTTCACTGTCTCAGCATGCTACATTTCAGTTACTGTTGCCTATTCAGATTGAAAAATCTCTTCTGTTGCTTGATTTTTTTGAAACCCAGTTGATTCAATTCCTAGAACTTGATATGCCCTATCCCTTTCTCCACACACATTCAATGTCAGCCCTGTTGTCAAATACAAAATTGGAGGGGAAAGGATCAGAACTTAACTACCTTGTTAAATAATGTTTATTTTATTCAAGATGTGGACATTCAAAAATGTTCACTTACGCACTTAATGGCTTCTATGCTCTGAGCTGTGCTACCTTAACATTGCATAACTTTAATATTTTTGCATTTAATAATGTGTCTAAGTGGATAGTTTATATAAGTAAAGGGACTTAACAGTTTAGTGAAGCAAGAAGAATATAGATCACTTTCATACCTGTAACTGAATTATGGTAATTAAAGCAGAATAAGGAATCCAAGTGAATAATAACTAAGAAGTATCTTGTAAGTGAAAAGGTGCTGAAGCATGTGAACCATAAATGCCCCCGTACCAATTAATTTCCTACCACTTGCTGCAGTATGTGGATACTAAAAATTTTATTTAAAACCTGAGATTTTTCTGTGTCAATACATTACTTTTTATCTAAGATTCTGAGAAGACCTTGGTTAGAGTACATTTTGTGCACCAAGAACTGTCAAAGAGTGAGTGCAAAATGTATGCTAGTATGAAAGTGCAGTTATAAAGAAGAAAGTTTAAGCTTAGTCAAGGTGACCTACAGTAATCGAAAGCTTTTAAAATTCTGGAGGAGAATGATTTAACTCATGCAGGATTTAACTCTTACACAGAGCATAAAAACACAGTTTTAAAGATTACTCTATTTAGAAGCAGGAAAAGCATTTAGGCACATCTTATTCACATAGGCTACTAAATGTATAAAGAAGTTAAGGTCCATTGAAGCAAGAAGCTTTCAAGCTGTGATCCATCAAGATGAGATTGTAACTGCAGAAATGTTGACAGCCTCTTGAAATTGCAGGACAAAAAATTTTGGACCATTTGGTTTTTAATACTTCACTGTTAATAAAACTATAGTGTCGCAACATTGGGAGACATCAAAAGAAGCCTTGAGCCTTGCAAAGTTTGTAGTTGGTGTATACAGGTAAAATCCCAATTGTATTAAATGCAGGATGTCATAAACAGATGGTTAAGGGTTAATGCCTCTTTTACCTGTAAAGGGTTAAAAAGTTCACCTAGCCTCACTAACACCTGACCAGAGGGACCAATGAGGAAACAAGATGTTTCAAAAGGAAGGAGGGAAGTTTTTCCTTTGTTTAGAGTTTCAGTTTCAACCCCAGTGAGAGAGATCAAGGAACCAGCCTCTTATCAGAGTAGTAAGTTTTAGAAAGGAAAAAAATAGGTTTGTTTATTTCTTTGTAACCTGTCTTATGCAATTAAAGGTAGAATCAAATTGGGTATTTTCTTTGTGTAACTAAATTGTGCCCAGGGGAACATCCTCTGTGTTTTGAATCTGTTGTCTGTGAGAGTAGCTGGTATGCTAATCTCTCCCAAAGGGTTTGCTTTTAGCTTTCTTTTCTTTAATTAAAAGCCTTTTTCTTTATACCTGATTGATTTCTCCTTGTTTTAAGATACAAGGGATTGGATCTAGACTCACCAGGGAATTGGTGAAGGAGTCTCTCAAGGCTACCCAGGGAGGGGAAGGTTTTGGGGGGACAGGGAGTGATCCAGACACTGAAAATTCTGGATGGTGGCATTGATACCAGATCTAAGTTGGTAATTAAGCTTAGAAGTGTCCATGCAGGTCCCCACATCTGTACCCAAAAGTTTAGAGTGGGGAAGGAACCTTGACACAGGGTTATCCAAAACTATCTTGTCCCTCATAATTGAAACTTCTGTAAAATTTGTACTGCGACCTACATGTGCATACATAACTCTGACGTCTAATTGGAGTTTACCTGTAATATTTAGCCAAGTATCTGAGCTTGTCTGTGGCATACACAGATGTAAAAATTCCTGGACATCATAGCTGACTGCTTCCAGTACAGTCTTAATTAGAATTTTTATTTGGCCTCTGTTTAAATAGGCTTTCTCCAAATTGTCCAGTTCACGTTGGCTCTCTCACTAATAATCATTGTGGGTGGATTGTTTCTTTTTTCAATCCTACAATCAGGTGAATGCTGACTTAGTTTTTGGATCTAGTCCCTTTTGAACACTTGCAACATGGACATCTGTTCATTAATTCATCTTCTGGAGGCATCTGGCATTAATTGATTAAAAATCAGGGAAACTGACTTGAGGCTGAATGTTGATCCTTCACCTGCCTTGTTGGAGTAAAAAAGACAGGTACAAATAATTGTTTGTATTGCGTTCAGTACCTGGACGTAAGGGGGAAGATGGAGGATTATAAGTGAAACTTAATTCTTCCCTCTGAATTTTCTACCTCTTGCTGTTTTTCAACCCACCCCTTTAAAACTTTCATGCATTTTTTAAATGAAAATATTATGTGATGGACAATTTCTTTAGAGAGTAATATATGAGAATCTGCAGTTTAAACTTTGCCTGATTAGACATGGTGTACTCTTTAACACCATCATGTATCTTGGAAAAACTCAGTATGACCTCTGGAGGGACAAAATAGATAAGAATAATCTACAGAAGCTGTAAATCAGAATTGAGTTATACTGCTGTGTGTGAAATTTACATAGCAACTGTCCAGTACTATCAGCTCCTATTGTTAGATGTACAAAATATTATGATGAGCTGAATGTAAGTAGGGTTAACACAGGTGCAAGACAACATACTAGTTACTGCAAAAAACACTTATTTTAGTTATTGTTAAAAAAGCTTACCGCATTCACTGTGCTAAATGCTAATGATGTAGCTCTTGGCTCACCTCACATACTCTAGGTAGCAAAGGCAATATAATAGCGTACCAAGTTTGAAAGATGGCTAACCCTGATTAAAAATGTCTAACTATCAGACATTTACCTACCTAGAGACCCACTGCTGGCTCTGCTTTGTCCTCTCTTCCAGTTAAATAAGGGGCTCTATTTCTTTGCCTCTCATCTGCTGCAAGAGAAACATTTTCCTGGCCCTCCCTAAAATTCTAAGGACAGCACTGGTCCTGTTGTCAGAAATCTGGTATACCGCCTTTGTACATAGGCAGAAGTCTGCTTGCTATTCCTGTAGCTTAATGCTACATGGTTGTAACATGGTTTCTGATTCCAGATTGAATTGAGCAAATTGCTGACTTAAACTGTTCTTTACTCTGGTCCGGTTTCAGTCATGGGGAGAAAGGAAGAAAAAAACAAACAAACAAAAAAAACTTTTTCCGAAAGAGCCTCTTGATTAAATAAGATATTTTACTGAATTGCTCCTACAAAGGATGAAGGAGTAAATACCCAAGACGAAACTAAAATCTTGCTCTGAGAAAAGTCTGTAAAGTCAGTGACATAAGAGTTTTTAATGTTAAATGTTTTTGTTTTTCAGTTGTGAAAGTCAGTGATGGACCTAAATCCTAAAGCATCTGGGAACCTGACTGAACTTTAAAACTCTGAAACTCAATATGATGGGTGATCAGTTACTGAACAATTTTTTTTTTTCTGGGCCCATGAAGGAGAGGAAGAACGAAAGTTTATTTAAAATTTTATTTCATTCGTTTTAACTTAATGTTCTATAGGATTCTCTTTTTTAAAAACTGGACAGTTAACCACTCAATAAGTAATACCTATTCCTTATATAAGAACATGTCCCCTGAGAGACAACAGAAGAAACTTGACAGTGTGTAGAGCTGCAGCCTGCAGACTAGATTTTTAGTTTGTTTTATAACCCATAGTACAACTGTTTTGTGTATCACTTGCTGAGGAGACTGACTTCCTAACAATAATAATAATTTAATGAATCGGAGGTAGTGCTGACAGCTGAAACCATAGTATTACATCCCAGAAAATACTATAACTGTCATAAGACTTGCAGATAGGCATGGTTATCTTAAGAAGCTGTTTTATGGAGTGGCTGGTGGCAGAGCCACAGGAAAAGATTGTGGCTAAGTTTCCATTAAAAGCAGAATTTTCCACTCTCTAAAATCCACCTCCAATCCCTCTCACCTTCCACCCCCCCATCCCCTCCCCCACAAAAAAATCTGCCCCAAGAGCTGTGTAAATTAAGAGCTAGGTTAGGATTTATGAGGGAAATTCCAAGTAATTTAAACAGTCAGTCATTTGTGAGATAAAGCACATTTTAAATAAAGTATCAGAGGGGTAGCCGTGTTAGTCTAGATCTCTAAAAGCAGCAAAGAGTTCTGTGGCATCTTATAGACTAGACTAACAGACATATTGGAGCATGATCTTTCGTGTCATGACATGCATCTGACTAAGTGGATATTCAACCACGAAAGCTCATGCTCCAATACGTCTGTTAGTTTATAAGGTGCCACAGGACTCTTTGCTGCTTTCACATTTTAAATGTTTTTTAATAGCTGGAAACTTTTTTGGTAAGAGTCTAGAGATAAAAATGACAATTGAGAGAAGACTTCATTTGACTCTGTAGTACATGGTACTGTTGTAAAAGTCAATTTGTTACCTTTGGAACAGTGGACTACTAGTTATTCACCCATGGATCACTGGCAGTTCCTTCTCAGCTGAACATGTAGCTTCATTCACAGCTTTGGCACAACTCCCTGCCTGCTCCAAACGTACCAGGGTACATAGGTACAGAAAGGGGTTCTGGTCTTGAAACTCTTGACAGGAGAGTAGTTAACAGTTCAGCTGCCCAAGTGAATAGACTTTCTGTAGTTCAGTTAAGTCCTGTTTGATGTACCAGAGTTGGTTCATCTGACTGGGGGAAGTGGTTGGAGGAAAGAGGGGAGGGGACAGATGGGTAAGCAATATTGGAGGTGCAGTCAAGGGGCCCCTTCTGTAGTGTTCCTGGAACTTGGCTCTCTTAGCCCTGAGTCTTCAGTAACCTTCTTGCTGCAACTGTTGGTGGAGGTGGAGATTCTAAGCAAGATTAGAAGGCAATCATCCTCATCAAATTTGAGATGTGAAGGGCCTCAGAAGGTCCATTGCCCTTATCAGAATCCCATAGAGCCCTGCAAATCCATGGATATCTATGAAGGGCTCTATCCATTTAGACACTACAAAATCACTAGAGCCTTTTGGATTCTTTTTTTTTAAATTCAAGCAGAGTAAATGTCTTGTCCCTTAAATTACATATTTAATTATTTATATTTTCCTTTTTATAGGAAAAATCTTAGCTGATGAACCGCACCCTGAGCTGCTGCAAGAGGAACAGAACTGAAAACTCTTTCCCTACCAGCACTCCTGGTCCCTGATGTGTTATGGGAAGGGAGAGGTGGCAGGGAGGCAGAGCTGATTTCAGGCAATTCTGGCTGCATTTGCAGCAGCTCCAACTAGCTAATCAGCTGTGATTCACTAGACTTGGCATGCTTCCTGAGTCACAATAATAGCTGTTTCTGAGGCAGTTAACAGGAAGTCCTCACCTTCTACTCCTCTTCCAGTTTACTTAAAACTGTAACAGGAGCTGAAGTGCCAAATCTGGCTTCTCTGATTCCTCTGACTATGACCTATTTGAAGATTACCAGTAGTGGAATTACCCGTCTGACAGGCTCCTCAGACACACCCTACTTTCAGGAGGGGAGTTACTTCCAGGGCCTGGACAGGTGTGGAATTGTCTTCTGATCATCTGTAAAATTCACCAAGAAACTTTATAAACAGAGTTCAGGTTGCCAGTTGGTGTGGGGAAAATGGTGTCTTAACTTTGCATTTCTTGGTTTCTAACGTTTAAGCATTGGGTGTTGAATTCCAATATTCAGGAAAGATACAAAGAGAATAGAGTATTGAGTGCATACATCCTTAACTCTACATTGTTTCTTATTAGAATCTGTTCATATGCATAAAGTTTAAGCCATCTCTGGAATTGTGTGTTGGCCCTGGTAAGAATGGAAAAGCAATTTTGCAGCATTTGATTGGCCTTGGAGAATAACCATCAGTAAACTACACACTTGAAATTTTGGTGAACTTATATCTTTATGGACTTGAAATGCTCAGTGGAATTTCAAGTGGAGTATAAGTAGAATTTTCTGGGAGCAAAAAGATGTAGCCTGAAACTAGTCAAGTATGCCGCTTTTAATGCTGCTATGGTTGCTGCTGCTTATTCCTGAGGGCATTCTGTGCCAAAAAAAATAAATTATGTGCACAATATTTTAAAATTCTGAAAAAAATTGCAAATTTCTTTTGTCAAATAAATATGGAAGCTCCATCATGGCATTGGGGAGCACAGGCCACTGGCTGCACAGAGATAGACCACTGTTCATTTCTCCCCGGGACACGGACTCAGGGTTGGGTGCAGCCTCACCGTTGACACAGCACAAGGACTGGGCCTACCCTAGAAACACCCCAGGGCCCTCCCCTTTATGCCAGATGCACCAGGTGTGGGCAGGTAGGCTCAGAAAGGTAGGATCCAAGTTTGGAGGGGCTTAGTGTTGTGGGATCTAGGTGTGGGTTGAGAGGGTTCTCTGTGCAAGGGGATCCTAGATGCCCAGGGGCTTGTTGGGGGCAGGAGAGGGGAGTCTGGGGGCAACGGGTAATGGGACTCTGAGGGGGCTTCAGGTGAAAGTGGCTAAGGCTCAGCAGGGGGGGTCTGGTTGTAGGGGGGATAGAGCTCAGCAGGGGTATTTGAGTGTGGGGGGGTCCAGATGCAGTGGTGTGGGGATCTGGCTGCGGGTGGTGCAGGGGGAGTGGGGCTTATTGTGGGGGGTGTCTGAGTGCAGGTTGGTGAGGCTTAGTGGGAGGGTCTGGGTCTGAGAGGGTCTGGATGGATGGGGGTTGGCTGAATGGGGGAGCAGCTCCCTGTGCTGGGATCCTTCCCACTGCAGCTGAGGGGCAATGGGTGCAGGAAGCAGGGTGGAGTGGGAGTTTGCAGAGCTTCCTTCAGCTGGGGGAGAAATCTGGGTCTGAGTCTGACCCACTCTCTGACTTACCTCTCTGCCAGCTGCCCTGAGCCCCTGAAACATGCTTCTGGAGAGGGTCCCATGACCACTCTTGTGGCTTCTCTGTCAGAAAGTCATTTTTATGCAGAAAAACAAAGAAATTTGCGTGGGACATAAATTCCGCACATGTGCAGTGGTGCAGAATTCCCTCAGGAGTAACTTCTGGTCAATTTTTTAACGGTACTGACAGTGCTTCTAACATTGCTTCTGAGAGAGCATTCTCTCTCAGGCTTTGACCTACTAATGTAGTTGCATTGAAGTTCCTGGGGGAATGAAAATGTAGAACAAAATTTACTATAGTATTGGACTTACCTTTTAAGAAGAGCAAAAATGTTTTTCATGTGTTATGGAAGCATGGCCTTATGGTTAAGATATTTGAACTTTTCATATAATATGAAAGTCAAATCTAATCAATAATTAAGTAATATGTAATCTATACAAGAGGCAAGGCATTAATATTTATTTAATGTGCAAAATAAAATATAAAAGAACCTATTGATATTTAGTGTGAGATTTGAGAGTGATTCAGTATAAATCTGATAAAACTCTTGTGTAAGGCTTATGACACTGAGACACTTCATCTGAAGTGCATGGTTTCTGTTCCCTTTCTACATGGTTTCCCTAAGCCACATACTTCTGTAAAAGTTAGGGGTGTCTGTTTCTCATAGTCTTAGCCCTTTAGAACTCGTGTCAGTGGAAACACTCTACTGTGTTTCTATTCAGACTTTTCTTCCTCAAAAAAGTAGAAATTGATTTGCTCAGTTTGATTTATTACTTGCAACAATGTGAGCTGTATTTTGAAAATTTTGAGATTGCAGGTGATTGCGTGTTCTCAGGCATTGCTGTCACACTAATCATAGTGATTGGCTGCAGTCTATTACAGGCATGATTTTGACAGATTGGGTTCATTAAATGTTTTCAGTCAGTTGTCTTTTTCTGATGGTTCAGGCCTGTCTGATATCACTTGAAACACAAGCACTGATAAACCATCAGGAAGTTGCCAAGCTGAACCTGAGGAACAAAAGTAACATTTTCTTTCAGGTTACTGGTAGATAGGGCTGAGAACCCTTCCGAATTGTGTTAACCCTAAAACCTTTAAGGGTCAAAACCCACTAACTCTTTAGTGTTTCTAGCCCCTCGGTTTGCAACTAGTTGTGCAGTTTGAAAACAGATTTAAGTGGCAAAAATTAGACGTTGTGGTGGGGGACATTTAAATGTATGCAAACTCCTTTCTGTCCATTACAAAAGTAAAAGAGGGTTTGAGGGAGAATGCCAATGTCTCTGGTACAAAACCAAAATGGTGGGTTACCAAAATCACTTCTTTTATTTCTTTAATATACTGGTTATTTCCCATCAAAACTGTTAGCAAAGCATAGCTGGCTAGGAAATACTAATCAAAGTAGTAGATACAAGTCCCACTGGTTCATGCCAGGCTCCTAAGAATGTTGTAAATAAGTGTTTTGATACGAAAAAGTTGTATCTACAGAAAAATAGAACTGTATTTGCCTATTTTAACAAAAGGCAATTGTGGTTTTATACTGTCCAATACCTAAACAATGGATAGTAGTATAACTGATGTGAAGTTTTAAAGTAGAAGTGTGAAATTTTGACATTCTGCGGTGCAGTGCATAATTTGGGGGTCAACATACTTGGATTTCCGCAATGAATTATCACTTTGTCATACCCATTTAGAGGGAAAGTTGGGCTTCTGAAATAATCCTCTTTTGTGGCACAGCAAGACCTTTGCGACATAGTATGCAACTAACATTAATTGTGAGACTGCATTTTCAAATGAGTTTGAGACATGACCGGAGATGCAATTTTAAAAATCCTCTTCCAACAGAGCAGTGATACTCAAACCTCAGAAGTTCAGGAGCAAAATCAGTGATCAGTGTTACCCAAAAGAGCCACAGTAGTGTAAATTCATTGTTTACTTTACTGTAGTACTGTATTTAGCAGTATGATGGGAAATATTTAGTGATTATTTTTATATAGAATATAAAGTAATACTAAAATACTTAGTCATCTTGCTGTGAGAATAATTATATATTCTCGCAGCAAAATGACCAGGTATTATTATTTTATCAACTACAGTCAGTTAATAACATAGTAAAAGCATCTTGATTGGTTAATAATTAAATCAGTGTTTTAATATTATGAGCTGCAAAGAGATACAGGAGACACAGTAAAGCACCCCTTGAGGCTCATGAGCCTCAGTCTGAGTATCACTACAATAGAGGGTAATTTTTTTTGTACTTCTCCTTTGCCAGGAAGTGTGTGGTAAATTCTCTAGATTTGCATATAAATAAAGTTACACTAGTCATGACATGCACACTTACGAACTCCCTGGCAAGCAAGTTTGGTCTCTCTAATGCTGTTTCTGACTACTTTGACATATATTTAACAGAAAACCTCTTGTTTTGAAGTCCAAAAAAGTTCATTAATAGCCAATAGGTTTACTTATCAAAGCTTAGTTTCAAATCCTAGTTGGATCTCATCTGAAAATTAGTTTGGCCTTTTCCTTCTATGTGGGCATGTGGCTGAATACCAGTTTCTCAAAGATCTTTCTACTCCAGAAAGTCTTAGGGCTCAAATAACGGCAGCTTTGTAAGGTTGAAGTGCCTTGGCAAAAGTGTATGAACAATCCCTACGCAGTTTCTTGAGTTAATCTTGGTTCACACCGTCACCAAAAATCCCTTACTTGTGAGCACTAAACTTGTCCACATGTTTTTTTTTTTTAAAAAAAAGACGTGTTTCTTCAGTTGTATGGAATTGGGGTAAAACTGAAGTACTGTAAATCACCCATTTAATTTCTGTTGAATGCAGAAAGAAATTTGATGTAGAAGTAATGTGTGACTTCAGCTCGGAAAATTAAAGGAAAAAATGGATTAAAACTGTACTGCAGTTTGGGGAATCAGAATTGGCAAAATCAAAATTTTTGATAGCAGTGCAGTTTGTTTTTGTGTGTTTTGTTTTTAAATCAGTGCAGAATTAGGAAGCACAATCTGAAATGTTTCAGGCCTCTGAGCTACTAAAATACAATTAGGGATTGTGCTAGGCACAGTATACATGTCATGAAAACACTGTACTGACCCCCAAAAAGTCTAAGGATGAAATGAAACAGGATTAAATACTGTAAATTCTTCAAAGCTTGTTAGACAGCACCTGTTTTTTCTTCCCCACTCCACTTAATCTAACCAGAAGAAAAGATAAATTATCTGAGGGACTATAATAGCTTCTTCTGAGATTGTAAGAGGTTGATTTTCTTCAGTGCTACTTCATGATTTAACTAGATGGTGAGGAAGTATTCTCAGACTTTGAGAGTTCCAGCAGATCACTTCTGATGCATTTCATGTTATCTGTCTTGGGACTCAGTACCAAAGTGAGTCTTATGGGGCAACATGCTGTTGCTGCCAAGTTAAATCTTTTTGAACTGCCATTTGGATTATTACTTTAAAAAAATCATTTTCCCAAGAATGTATATATTTAAAATTAAGGGACTTACTGCAAGTCTTTTCATAGAGCTCTTATAGAATTTGCAGGTTTGTAATTGTTCTAGGTGACTACTAAGTTACAAAGCAGTTAATAAATACCAAACGATATTAGTGCTCTAAATAAAAGTTTCCTTCACAGTTAATAAATGACACTCTGCACTTTGACTCAGAGAGAGTGGGGAAGGAATACTGCTTTGCAAGTCTGCCTTTCAGCTTGTGGACAGCTCCAGTAGGTCACTCTTGTTGCATCACAGAACATAGTATTGCCCAGATCCCTTTGTCTTGTAGGTTCCAGGTATTCACATGCCATTTAGACATGAAAGAATCCTTGGTAAGAATAACAATTAAGGTTTTTGATACAGCTTCTTTCATCCAGCTGGATCCTGAACTTTATTTTGTCATTTTAAAATTTAATGCATGAGGAGGCAGTGCTTTTCCTCAGAAGGAAAAGTCTCAATTCCTGGGGCTTGGCCTGCACTATAGAGTTAGGTCGATGTAAGGCAGCTATTATGTCTGTATACACACTATAGCCTTGCTCCTGCTGATTGCAAGTGCTCTACTACAGTGACATAATCCCTACGCTTTTGGTGGAGGTATTATGTTGGTGTAGTTAGGATGACAGTGTCCATCGACTCTTGGCTGTCATTCTTGTCAATTTAATGGCTCTGTGCTGAAGCTGTGAAATTGACAAGAAAGCCAGGCTGTCACCAGGATGGGCGGGTGTCTCCAGCTAGAGCCTGGCTGCCCCCAGGCTCCCCATCCCTCTCCATGCTTCCAGCCAGGCTGCTGCCTGGAGGTTCCCCGCGGGGATCTGTGGTGCTGTGCACGGAGGCTTGCTGCGGGGAGCCCTGGTATTGTCCTCCCACCCCACTCTCAACTCCCCATAGCCGGGCTCCTGGTGTGGAGTTCCGCATCCAGAATCCAGACAGATCCTGGGCAGCTGCTGGGTTATCGGCAGGGAGCTGGGTGGGAGCAACCCTGTTCCCTGCCCCTCTCAAGTCAGTGGAAGCAAATCTCGACTCTGAATCAAATCTCCATCTGTTGAGCAGGGATGGAACATCTGTAATTGGTACAGAAGATCCGATGGAGAAAACTAACAAACTTCCCTGTTTTGTAGTTCCTTTTGGTTAATCTCTAGTGTATTCTAGTGTTTCAGTTGGGTTTAGTGTGCAAGTGTTGGGATGGTGTTGGTGGCTTGTGGTAGACAGGAGGTCAGGCTGGATGATCTGGTGGTCCTTCTAACCTAAAACTCTGACTCAGCTTGTTTACATATAACATCTTGTTTTCAGTCTGGAATACAAATTAATATATTCAGAACCTACTTTTACTGTTGGAAGCAAATGGCATCCTTTATTTGTGTTCTTTCCATTGTAGTAATACTTTTATGCCCACATACAAAACTAAATGTTTCTTCCCTGAAAACTTATTTTGTCTTTTACACTACTTAGGTGCTGCACAGTTAGAAACAAGAGCTCAGGACTTGGTCTCATCCAGAATTTAAAAGTTTGATTTCCTTGCCAAAAATTCTAACCTTCCAGTTCTGAAGAACATTTAACTGTTTGAAATCTAAGCAAAATTGACTCAGAACGTTATGTGTGCAAGAAACCTTTTAGTCAGTGTCAGTGTCAACGTAGATAGCCATAAAAGCACACTGCTAAATCTCTTTAATCTTGCCCAGATTAATTGTGACAAAACTCTCAAATGTATGAAATGAATTGATAGTATTCCAATTCCTAATCCACAGGTTTTAACATCCAAACCACAAGTGTAATTTGGTGTGGCATCATGGGAATCCTTAAAGTCTATTGCCCTTGAACATATTTAAAAATTCCCTCTTAGACATGCATATGTGCTACCATTACTGCCCTAATGCTTCCTTCCCACATACAAACAGAATGGCTGCGGTCTTGGTAACTGTATTCTTTTGGGGTACAACTGCACTGCACTAAAAGACCCACATCATATCTGCCCTGGGTCAGCTGACTCTGGCTCAGGGGACTCCGGCTTCCGGGTTATAAAACTGAAGTGTAGACATTTTAGGCTTGGGCTTGGGCTTGGGCTGGATCCTGTGCTATGAGATCATTTGCCCTCACAAGCTCTGATCCTGGGCTCCAGTCCGAGCCCAAATATCTACACTGCAAATTTTAGCAGCGAGCCCAAGTCAAGTGATCCAGGCTCTGAGACTTCTGTCATGGGTGGTTTTTTCACCATGTAGACATACCCTTTGTTCCTCTACCTAATAGTGCTTTCCCATTTGCTGGGGGAAGCAAAGGCATTATCCTCAGCTGTTGTGCATTCAGTACAAAACAGATTAATCTCTCCTGCAAGCAGCCCTCTCCATAGTCACACCAGAAAATTTCAGTCTCTAGTCCCACCAGTATAACACTTTTCTAAAAGTACTCTTTATTAGAAAAGGGTATTCTTTGAGGGATTTATTTTCCAATTTTCATAAACTTATGTTTTTCAAGTTGTCATATCATTTCAAGTTATCAAATCATATTAAGTTCAAATTTAATTAGTCTTAAAATAAAATGTCAAATATTTTCATATTTGTACATCCAGAAACTCCAACTTAGATTTGTCTAAGACATGTACTTTTCAGGTGACAAAATTCATGCAGATTTGTAAGGATTCATATTCTAAACTCTACAAAGGGTTCAGGTAGTCCTACAGAGCCTTTCAGATACTATCCAGTCCTGAAAACTGCACTGTCAGTCTTGTCTGTTTACCACACTTTACTTCAGTTTTATTGTTCTACATAAAAATAATTAGTTTTGGTACAGAAGTGCAGTTGCTTTGTAACGTATAAAAGACAAATGCATTTGGTCTTACTATTGCTTTAACGACTTCACTCTTGTTTTATTCTTACATTTAATAGGCACATTTTCCAGCTGTTGTTGTACTATTAAAGGGCTTATGATGTTAAAAGCAGCATTATCTTTCAATGCCACCTGCTGCTGTTTCCTCAAAGGGGAACTGAACTATAGCAATACCTTTAGTTGTTGAATATTGTAACTTTGAAGTAAAATTAAACCTTATCTACTAGTTACTTCCATTGCTAAAACCAGACTGTGTACAGAACCTGGATAGTGTAAAGAATCTTAGCACTTTACTCACTTCCAAAATGTGTGTTTATATTTGAAGTTTTGTCATGTTCATCTTCCCTAGAAGTGTGTTCTTGGCCTGATTGAGGTGGTGTGAAGTAGTAACTTAACTTTACTGTAACATGAACTTCCTTAGTCCAATATCTCAGAAAAGTGTGTTGTGTTTTTAAGAAGCACTCCATTTGGCTCTCAGCTTTTGCAGAATGTCTGTCCCATGTGTTGGAAAGTAGCAGAATGTATACAGACTTCACCTTAGTTACCATTTGGGCTTGACACCTCTCTAACTTATCATTCAGTATGTCTCACTACGTTGGGCACACTTAAACTTTTGCCATTCTGAATGTTTATAGTGGAGTTCCCTAGTAATGATACAACTTTTCACTAGAAACTAGAATCTTTCAAAATGACATTAACTCTGCCCATTGTGTTGGCACCTAGCCCACTGGGGTCTCTGGGTCCTGCAAGCTAAAGATAACTTCTTATAGGCTGGGTTAAGATGAGTAAGTATGGGAGAGGCTTCATTTCTTAGAAGACAAGATTAGGAAGGTAAATAGATCAGCAGGCTGAAAACAGAATGTTTCTGCTAACTATGATAGGTAAATGGGTAAGTGAGCTAAGGGACACATCTGAACTAGCTAAGATGAAGGGACCACCCAGTGACACAATCTGGTAATGATTGAAATAAGTTTGGAACATAAAGATGAGGTAAAGAGTAAGTTATATATGGACAGTATTGTGGACAGAGCATGCTGTTTTGGGATTGGTTTCTACCAAGTAACCAAGCCAATCCCATAACATGTACTACAATGTATATAGTACTTTCAGTGTAATGTGTATACAAAGAAAGAGATTTGCTGTGTAATTTTGGGTGTCTGGTACACCCTACAACCACCCCCTCTGCTTGGGTTTGATCAACTCAGTGTCGCAGTGCTGTATGTCAAATAAATTAACTTGAATTGCGAGACTGGAGTCCAACTGAGTTCATGGGGATCTGAGTGGAAAAGGTCTTGAGGAACCCCAGCACTTCTGTGGCACACAGCAGATGCATTTTGTTGCCCTAAGGGGCATGTGGTGCACATCTTTGGGGGGCACAAGCATACAGATGCTCTCCTTGTTTAATGTTGCTAGCATGTTAGAGTAGGAAGGTGTGGAATGAATGTCATCTTCAAAAAGAGGGAAAAGTGAAATAGACCAAAGGGCAGAAAAGCTGGCTTAAAATTTTTAACTTGTTTGCTTCAGATGGGAAAAGAAATGAAAACTGTAGAATCACCTTGCCCTCATTTTCAAAATGTCTTGTGCTTTTGAAAATTGAAAACTTGGCTTCTTTAGGCATTTTGACCTAAACTTGTGACTGTTTTGCATTGTGCAGAAATGCACAACAGGAATCTTTCCTTCAAGTGGAGAGACCATTCTTAAAACCAGAGCATTTGTTTTAGGCAACCTAGTCCTTTGTTAGACTGTAGTATCATGAGTAATTCACAGTTGGTTTTATCCTACATGTGATTAAACAATTTTATAACTCATACCTTAGATAAGTTTCTTGTCTATTCTGTATACAGTAAATGTTTGCTTTTTTAGTATTGAAGTAGTGTACTATAGCAAATGCAAAATTAATTTTGCTAAATGATGCTTATATTTACTAACCATTTTAATAACTTACTTAGAATGTATATAAACACTGGTCAGATTCTCTCAATTGTTTGAACACACCAGTACTTTGACCTTTTTTTTTTTTTTAAATGAGGATATCTCTGGTTAATCCTTTACCTAATTAACAGTCAGCTTGCAAGCTCTTACGGTATGTCATCTGCTAATATCTTGGGAACATAATCAGGGTTGACTCAAGTCACGACAGCCTGTCCTAATGGCACTAAAAAATGACCTTATGGCTATGGACATAGGCAGAATTTCCATGCTCATTCTACTGGACCTCTGACAGTGAACAGCAAGGTGTCGTTAATCCAGCTACCTGATGTAAGCATAGCACTGCAGTGGCTCCAGTAGTTCCTTTCCAGGAGAACTTCAGATGCACTTATTTGTGGAGTCTCAGAGGGATTCATGCCATCCCTCATTGTTTAATATCTTATGTGAGATGCCACGAAGTCAGCTGCCAACAACATGACATGACACTCAGCTGTGCTTCATTCACCACTCACGCAGCACTGCCACAGCTAAGATGTCACAGGGTCTACTAGGGATCACTGTGTGGATGAAAAATAGCTGGTTCAAGTTGCACCAAGGCAACAGCATTGATGCTGGTTAGAGGGGAAAATTATCTGAAGAACTAGCAAATATTGTCCCCATCTTCCATTGAAGGCATGCAACACCGTTTATCAAACTGGTGCAAAATGTCAGAGAGGACCCAGACTTCTCACAAAGCTTTCACGACCTGGTGGTGGTGATTTAAAATAAAAGAAGCCTTTCAACTCCAGCTCACTAGGAAGTGTGTACATCTCAGAAGAAGGGGCCTGCTCATGCTGTTTCAGTACACAAATTACAATTGGTAGGGAAAGCTTACATTGCTTTAAAAATGAAGTACAAGATGTTAACTATGCTGCCTGTCCTGGAGACATAGTACTAAACCTCAGACTCAGGTTCCACCACATGTAGTTTGCTGAAGGTCACATGGCAATTTAGTGTCAGAATCAGTTAGAACTCGAGTTCTTGGCCCCTATCCACAAGCTAAATGTTTTAAACAGTTCCTCTTCTACTGGAAATAAGTGTTGAGTTTCCAAAAGAGACAAGTTTTATCTAGCACTCATCTCTCTATTTGGCATTTTGCATCAAGTTGATGATACTGGGAATAGGGCTAATAAGTGCTTTTTTAGGATAAATCCTACACTGTAGACCACTAAGTAATATGTGAGAGGTTATCTTTGTATCTTGAGATTAGACTTGTTGGGGGTTTTTTGTGGGCGGAAGGAAGTTACCATTTATGGGGGTAGTTTAAAGAAATGTACAACTTATATTGAAGGCCTTCAGGAGTTTGCTTCCAAGTGCCGTATGTTCCTTATTCTTAATCATCTAAGTGTGGGCTTGTGTGAAACTTATAACAGTTTCATTTTAGCAAGGGCCTTATTTTATGTTCTCACTCAGAGATATTCATATCCTTGGTGTGCGATTGATTGAAATCAGTCTTGCAAATTGTGTGCTATTGCAGTTTTAGATTAAAATGTATGAGCTAAATTGAAAATGCTGTTTAAAACACTACTAGTTTTAGGTAATAGAGTATTTTATATGAATTTAACAAACCTGCTGAATGTAAAACAAAAAATAAAAAACTACTAACACTGTACTTACGATTCTAATCAATTGAGGGTTATAAGGAAAAATATTTGCACGTAACTAAATTCTTCAGTGAGAACTATGAAGTATAGAGATGAAATCTGTGTAAATTTCAACAAAATATAACACATCAACAGAACAATGCCAGTGTTATAATGCAACGTTTTCAACTATAATTTGAGAGGAAAAATAAGAGTGCCATTATCCAAGTTTACTTAAGGGTAGGGTGACCATACATCCCGTTTTGGCTAGGACAGTCCCTTTTTAAGCCCTGTCCCAGCCAGCTTGATTAGCTGATAAGAGCAAAAGGGACGTGCCGACTTTTGTCCAAAAAAAAAAAAAAAAAAAAAAAATGTGGGGTGTGGTATGGAGGAACATGCAGGGGACAAATGGAGATGCCAGCCCCACACAGTGTGGGGAGGCAGGGCTACGGGGGGGCAGGGTGAGGGGAAGTTCCAGTGTACGGGTGGCAGGTTAGGGTTCGAGTGACCAGCGACATGAGGGGAGTGGTAGAAATATATGCAGAGTTCATAATCTTACATATCATTAATAAATCATACAAACTCCCAAATTATCACAGGTGGTCTAATGACAGGATCTTAATGAGGCGCTGGGACTTGTTTTTGTATTCATCAATACCAGTAAAGTGTGGAACTTGGAATTTTAGGTTTTATGTATGGATTTTGTGTCTGTTAAAAAATAGAAACAACTAAATGTTTCCAAGTGCATAATAGCTGCTCTAGGATACAGTTGAAGCAATAATTCTGTATTTTTCTACACTTTTCTTCCATCAGTATAGTTTTAGTATGAAATTTCAAGAAGTATAGTCTTTAATTTTAAAGTTGGGGCTGGTAAATAGAATTAAAGATGGAAAAGGTCTGTTAGTCTCTGAAATCCTTTTATTTCCAGAGTAATTCTATTCACTCAGCATACTTCCTGGCACCTTGTCTAATCTAACTTTGTCACTACCAATGGGTCTTCCTCCTCTTCCCAAGGAAGTCTTTTTCACACTCATACTTCATTTTTAGGAAATATCTTTCCTGAATAACTTTTCTTTTCATACCATTAGTTCTTTCACTCCACCTCCATTTCCTTTTGGATTTCCACCATTAATCTGCTCACTTACCATGTCATCTTAATATTTTAGCTAAGCTATCCATTATTTGTCCTTAGTGTCCACTCTCATGTGCAATGTGACTAAACAAAATGCAAAGTGAGTACAGTATAATTAACTACACAAGGTGCAAGGCAATGGAGATGGGTCCATTCCACTTCTAATTTTTCTGATATCTCTACTTCCATATCTGAGATTTTTGTTCTCTTTTGAGCTTCCTCTAATTTCTTTTTGGTCCCGATGTGGCTAGATGTACACACTAATGCAAGTGTAGTTGAATCTAATATGTTAAGAAAAGGTATTGTTGCTTCCTTTCTTGGAAACGTTGCTTTTGGTTATTCCATTTTATTCTACCAATTTTTATGGCTTCATGCTTTTAGAATGCCATTTTAAAAGGTCTAGAAACAAACATATCTTCCATACTGTCCTAACCTCACCCCACCGCCGCCTCCTCTGCCAAACTATTGAATGAACACCTACTGCCATGACATGACATAGGGGAAGGAAAATTGGACAATCTTGGAAAGAAAGGGGGGTGGGGGAGTGAGATGAGTAATAACACTGAATTGCAGTGTGGAACAGCCTATTCATATTCCTGTAGTTTAGGACTGACCAGATGAAAACTCTGTACTGTGATACGTTTGGGTCTTATACATCAAAACCACGTAGTGCCATTCATTAGCTTTGTTTCCATTTCCTAGAACATTGTGGAAGGCTGGGTCGTAAAGCCTCTGTCATCCAAATTTCAGTACTTACTTAATTTTACATTATTTAAATAGTAAGCTGTATTGGGTCTTGTAAAACTCATTTGGCCATCATTAATGACCTAATATATCGAAATTAGGGCAACATACTGGTGAGCAGGCTTCTTGAGAATTTTGATATGACGGTGGACGGTATTTCTTACTAACTTTTATCTTGTTTAATTGATTCCCCTGCATTGTATCTTAGTAGGCTTTTTGAAGATGTTTGTATCATTTTTGAGAATGTAGGAGAACATTACTAATTCATAGAAATTGGGGAACTATAGTGACATCATAGCAAGTATGTGAACAAACAAAGAGAATGCATAATGAAATACACTGTTTTTCATCCAATTTCTGATATCTAATGGGCTATGTTAGTAAATAGTATGTACTGTAATTCATAAAATAGTTGTAATGTGACCTTTCTGCAGCACTCTGTATCATTCGAAGTGGAGTGGCAACCATTTTTGTATACTAGCGCAAATTCAATGTACTTCAAAATGAAAAGATTGACTATATTTAGCTATGAAACTAAGTGGCTTGTGGTTTCTAACTGAGAAATATACAGCATGTAAAGGAAATTTGTGAGCAGTTTTAGTGAGTTCTCCAGTGTGAGTAATTACTAGTATGCCAGAACCCCTTCACAAGAAACTGCCAATACCAAGATGCAAACTCCTTTATTAAGTGACAAATCTTCTCATGTTTTTACAGGGTGCTGATAAGACTGTGAAAGGCCCAGATGGACTAACTGCCTTTGAAGCCACTGACAACCAGGCAATCAAAGCTCTTCTTCAGTGACAGATGGACTGATATAACTAATGTCTTTTCTGTGGCCTCTCACTGCTGCCTGTCTGTCACTCTATATCTTCCAGCTTCTTCAGCTAAATACTTTGGGGGGAGGAGAATTCTCAATGAATCAAACTAACAAAGGGTCTCTATCAAAAAGATAATCTGTTTGGAGAGAATGGAAATCTATATAATCAGTGTCCTTCAGGATTTGTTTAATGCACAATCTTTTTTCCATATCTAGCGAAAACAAACTTCTGCGGGAGGGAGAAAGAACATGCACTTAAAAATTTGGTTGTATGCCTCCCTGATTAGTTCTATTAAGTTTTGTGTTGAAAGATCAATTTAGACAAAAGTACTGTATTAAGTACTCTAAAACGCTAACTAAGAGGCAGTAGTCCAATGCTCTTAGTGTCTGCCATGATCTAAAATGTAGTAATTGAGGTAGTTGGATTGCTTATCTCTTGAGAGCTATATTCTTCTGCTTTAAAGCATATGTTGAAATTCTGAAGACTTCTGATAGCTATCGCCACCTTGACTAATCAGATACTACACTAACCTTTTTTGACTCCTTGTAAATCAGGAAAGATCAGTTTAGGCAAGACCTTGTTCTATTCCAAAAGACCTGCCAAGGTCTTGAGTTTTGGGATTTCCCTCTCTTTCCACCCCCCATGTGTTCTAGTCCGGAGCTGACCAATCTGACTTGTAATATTTTGGGGTCTGATAAGAAATGTCTGTGCAGTTTACCCTTTTGGGTTGTCAGTTGGAATTTCCTCATTTTCCATGTCAATGTAAACGATATAGGCACATATGGTGAAAGCTCCAGGCCCTCTGGTACGCAAGAAGAATTTCTCTGCTACCTTTAAATGATTTAAACTTAGTGCTGCTGGTAGTTATTTAGATGTTCTCACTAGAAACAAATATCAAAGTTGCTAAATGTTTTTTGCTATAGTTTCAAAAAATAGTTATATGAAGAGCTTTCTATATTCTACTGTCAGGAAAAGGAAGACTTAAATACAGTCTCACTGAAATCTGTAACTACCACCAGAGAAAAGGTAAGATGTCCCCCCCCACCCCCATCCCCAATGAATTTCCCAAGATTCCTCATCAACTGGCTGAAAAGGCGCTTTTTTAATGTCATGAGTTCATGGAGAGCAATAGACTGCTTCTGAAGCTCCTGCTACATTCCTAAAGCATGTATGATTCTGCAAATATATTTAAATTTCATCTGGAAGTTAACATATCAGTAAATATTACAGCAGTAGAACTGATAACTAATGGAAGCAGGTAAGATTGTAACACAGGATTCCCACTCCATTCCTCCCATGAAAATCTGAGCTTTTGATTTTCATCTTTAATTTGCATTAGACACATACCAGCTCACTCAAACAATTCACAGTACCTTTTTTTTTAAAAGGCATACATTATATAAAAATATATTTACCTTTGGGATGTCAGTATATGCAGCTTTCAGGCATTATTGTAACATGCAAAAAAGGTGCATCATGTTTAATGCAGAATATGTTTAAACAAAACAAGCAAATCTTATCTTGATTTCTCATGTCTGGAATTGACGTGATATCAGGAGAGTGAACAATATAGTATTTGGTGATTGCCATCCAGATAAATATATACTGAGACATTTGGGGTTCATGTTTTAACCATGTTGCATAAAATTGAATGTACTTCAATTATAAACAACCCTGTATTTAGAATGTAAAATGAGAACAAACCGAGTTAGTTATATGCAGCATCCCCACAGGATAAAAAAATCAGGAAGACAGTCATTCTGGCCAATGAGAAACTAATGAGCCATTTATTGATGGGTTTCTTGGATTTATGGGAGGTATGGATGGCAAAGAGTGGAAAGATTAAATATGTTTTTAAAACTATGATCAATCACCAAGTAACTGGTAAATAAATGAGCACATTTGACTAACTGTTTTTTATTAAGTCTTTAAATAAAAACTCTGTAATCTGTCTCTAGTCAATGCTGGACTATCATCTCATTATGATAGTGTGGACTCTGAATACAAATTCTGACTTTCTGTAAGATATCACTGAAGTAATTAGTTCTATGTTGGCTTAAACTAGTTTCTATTTATGATATTAAAATAAACTAGTCCAGAAAACTGCAATTTGAGATCTTTTTTTAAAAATTTCAAGTTTGTAGTGAGTAGTGTCAACAAATTGTGTATCTGGCCATAAGATAACCTCCTATTGTCCTTTTCTCTTTGCCTTAGCCTCTCCGCCTCCTACTAAGTGATCATAATTGTAGCACTGGATCATTTGAACCTTCTTTATACCAGTTCTTCTGGTGGTACAGTGGAGGCTATTTAGCCTTCATTTCCTACAATTATGTAAACACTTGCATTTTTCTTGACCTATTTCACATTAAAAAAAAAAAAACCTGCAAACACTCTAACAAGACAAGAGTGTTAATTTAATTTGATTATAATATGAATCCAAGCCACTTTGCCAGAATAGTTAAAGGATGATATTTAAATGTATGTTTTTACTAAAGAAGAAAAACTTGTTTGCTTTTTGCATTACATAAAGGGTTGTCATTTTTGTCCAGGTTTTAAGAAATATTACACTTTAATCTTTCTGTTTTGTGCATGGACAATAGGTTTGTTCATTCACTTCCTTTTCATCACATTATGTGAGAAATTGCCTGGCTACCTGTTTCTCTCTCTAGCCCTTCGATGGGTGAAGTTGTCAAACTGTAAATTCTTTTACGCACAGGAAACTGTAGAACAGTCAAACACAAAAACTTAAATATCTTGTCAAAGCCAACTGGAAATGCATACTTGGAAATGCATTTTTGGAAATCCACATAGTTTTTATTGTTCTCCCTTTCAAATTTGGCTTGAATGTTTTAAAACTAAAATGTATCTTGGATTTTACATCCTCTGCTCCTCTTCCCTATTTAAAATAAATGCTTGAGACTTAAATTGAGCTTCCTCCTCCTTTAATACAATATTGAATGCATTAGTTTGTCTGTAGAAGAGGCTGGTAAGAGTGGAGTGTCCTAGTTCAAGCAATTGCAGTGTTGCATGCAAAATTGCAAAATAAACTGTCTTAATTATATTTTGTAAATGAAGAAACAATCATATCTTTCTACGCAGTGATGGAAGAAAATTAATGCTTTGTGCATTTTGATATTTAACTTCCTCTTTTCACCAGTGTAGTTAGTTTGACACAGTTGGATTTATCGTTATCATGGTTCATGGACATCAGAATGCTAAATGATACTGTGTTTTTAAGTTTGTTGCAAGAATGAATGAATGAAATAAACTTGAATTGTGCTACAGAAGAATCTGCAACTTTATTTCCCTACACGCTCTTCCTATCTGTATTTTCTGTTAATCTCTGCTCATACCTACATAGCTGTTTAGCTCTAGTAGCTCAGTTTAACTGGCACTGTGCAGAGTAACTTAAGCTATATTAATACAATAATGGGGACAAATCTGAAGCTGGTTTACATGAATGCTGTAAATCGATCTAAATTACGCTAGTTGATGTAACTTAGGTCTATTTACAGCGGTGTCTACGCTGCATTATGTCAATGGGAGATTCTCTCCCATCGACACAGCTTCCGCCTCTCAAGGATGTAGAGTGCAGACATCCAGAGGAGAGTCCTCTCCCATCAATTTAGCGTTTTCACCAGACCTGCTAAATGGACACCACTGCAATGATCACAGCAGTGCCAATTTAGCTGGTAGTGTAGACATGGCCTGAGAAACCAGTTTTGCTCTTGACTGACCACTAGTCTTAACATTAGCTACGTAACATTTAGAGCACATAAATGCTGTCTCTTCTCCTACACCTTCTCTTTCTCTCCCCAAAGCACCATCCCACTCCCCACCCCCCAAAAAAATTTGGGACTGAATGGATATGGAGACTCCCATAGACTTTCACAGGTCAATAAACAATTTGTCATACTGAAATTTGCTGCTTTAATGGAATGCTTACATTTGCACTGGCTTCAACTCTTATTTGCCTGAAAGGCAAATAGATTCCACTTCACATTTTGTGACAACTCAGAATTTGAGATTAAAAGGAATATTAATAAATACACTGAACCGGAGACTGATATGGAAACAAAGTGCAAGTGTACTTTCCAAACTAGATCAATGCCCACTTTGAAAGAAATGTTATTTATTAATCCTTTGCTCCCAGAGCCTGTACTTTCCCTGTTAGATAGTAATGCATGGTGCTAAAGGCTTGCTGTCCCTGAAATCCATTTACTGTAGATTGCCTTCTAGAGTGGATTAAAAGGACCTTGGAGAAAAACTTTTCCTGCCTCAATTGTCCTTCAGGAGTAATGCAGTTCCTTCCTTCCTCAACTTTACTGTCCGGAACATTTGAGTGAAGACCTCACTTAGGTATAGCTGGAGTGTATGTAGATGTTGCGTATAACTTCACATTTAGTATTGATTTCTATATCTTTATAAGAAAGCACTGATAACACAAATAATTTTAGTAGTTAATACTGTTCCTTGTAGTAGGAGAAATCTAGGTCTCATTTAAATTTTGTCCAAAACAAATTTAGTTTTAAATGCACATATTTTAAAAGAAATAACATGGTACAGAGTAGTATTTCTTATATTTTTTTATTACAATATTGTATTTCATTATAAGGGACAAACTAGTATTCAAAAATGAAAAGCTTCACTTAGATTTGAATTTTTTTGGTAGTTTTCAATTTCGAAATCATAAACTTATCTGCTAATTCTGTATGCACAGCCTGCTTGGTAAATGCACATGGGACCCATTCACCACACGTTAGCGTTCCAAAGAAGTTCAAATGGTGCAACTGCCAGTGACAATTCATAATCGTATGGGTATATATGCAGTCGTCATCTGACATTCAGATGATGTTTATAACATAACATGCAGAAGCTTAATGCATGTCAGCATATTTCCACTTGGCTAAGGAAGACAGAACCTCATTTTCTGAGTAAACATACACAGAGTACATCCAAGGAGGATAACACACAGGGTATTTTTATGCTGGTAACTAATATCTTAAAAGGGCACTGTTAGTGGAAGTTAATTTTAACGTATAGTGCTGATCAACCCAGAGTGCTTTTCTACTCTACACCAGCAAAATACAATCACCTTTGGGGAGGACAGCAGCCAAGTTACTGGCCCATATTATACGGCAGGTTTCAGAGTAGCAGCCGTGTTAGTCTGTATCTGTATAACGAACAGGAGTACTTGTGGCACCTTAGAGACTAAGGTGCCACAAGTACTCCTGTTCATTTTACGGCAGTGTTTCTCAGCCTTTTTCCTTGAGGCCCCCCCTAACATGCTATAAAAACTCCATGGCCCAGCTGTGCCACAACTGTCTTTCTGTATATAAAAGCCAGGGCCAGTGTTAGGGGATAGCAAGTAGGGAATTGCCTGGGGCATCATGGCCCAGGGGGCCCTACGAAGCTACATTGCTCAGATTTCAACTGCAGCCTGGGGATTTCATCCCCATGTGGTACAGCTTTGGCTTTCTGCCCTGGGCCCCGTGAGTCTTAACACTGGCCCTGCTTGGCAACCCGCTCTTTCTCTCTGTCTCTCTCTCATGTGCACATGCTATGAATCCCTGGTTGAGAACCACCTTTATGGCACAGTGTGAGGAAGGAGAGAATTTGTACAATGGCATATTTAACTTCTAAAAACACTTTCCCTCAATACTCTTGCACTAATAGTAGAATATTTCAGGTTAATATGATCAGTTTCCTTCACCAACAGCTTTTTTTCCTTGAACAAAGTATTGGGTATGGTATATGCAGATGGGTGGATAAAAAGTGTCTGGCATGGGGTTGAGGGCAGAAAGGAGTTAGTTTTGTACATAATCCACATCTAACTTTTAGCCTCAGTGGCCTTCCAGTAGTGCCAAGCAAATTCTTATAATTCATCTGCAGCATATGTGGATTCCTTATAAAGGGGTATATTATCACTTTAATAGCTAAATTTACCTCAGAACTTGAGTTAAAAAAGAAGCTCCATGGTGGTCATGTGGATTTAAGAACAAAATATGTTGTTAAGAAGAAAAGTACCGTAGCTCTTCTTAGAGCAATGTCCCTGAGTGCTCCACTTATAGGTGTGGCAGCATCCCTTGCACTGGGGACAGGAGATCTTCATCAGCAGTGCCTGTCGGTTGGCACATGTGAACTCTTCCCCCCCCCCCCCCATCTCCCCGCCCCGCAGTGTGAGTGGGACATACAAAAAACGCTGTGCGGTCTGACTGCCCCCAGTTCCTTCTCTGCTGCCTTTAGTCTGGGCCAGAATCTGCAGCAGAGCCCACTTCTCCTATTCCTTTACTAAACAGTGCCTTACCTGTTAGTATAGTGTAGTTAGATAACAAAGACGACACATTTATATGTGTGTGTATATATGTATATAATTTTTTTATATATATATTTTTTAACTTTAGTTTATTTCATAGGTTTGGTTTCCATTTCCCACCATTCCTGCTTAGGAAGCTTTTTCATTCACATTTATGCCTGGATCCCCTGGGTTTAAGAGGTGTGTTTCTTACAGGGCCCCCTCCCGGTAACAGAGGCCACCCACAGTGCATTTGCTGCCTGAAAGAGGGATATGTCCCACAAAAGTCTTCCTACTGCCTTGGCCTGAAACCCAAAGCCAGAAAAGACTGAGAGATTAAAACTTCGACTTGGAGAGAAATTGCTGTGAGCGGCAACAGACCTGGGCCCAGATTCTTCCCCCAGAGAGGCCCTCACGCTCTGCAGGTCATCTGCCAATCCTCAGTCCCAACATCACTCAGAGAGAGTCTTCTCTTTCTCACTCGGATGAAAAGAAACAGGCTCCTTCCTCATACTTTGAGGTACAGCCCACTAGAACACTATCCCTGAGTTGGTCTGTTGCATTGTCTGCCAGTGGACTACAGCTCTAGGGCCTGTCTGGGTACCTCTGGTACCAACATGAAGAGATTAGCGATCCTAACTGGTCATCATCGGCACCATTTCCCAGCTCTGGGAAACAAGACAGGCTTACTTCAGGAACTATGGCACCGATAAAGATGCGAGCACTGGCGTCTTTTCCAAAACTGACGAAACTGTCATTACTGGCTGTTATCTGCAAGTCTCTAGTGCCATCTACAGACACTTCAGGGAAATGCACCCTCCCTTCAACACTGAGTCATACCCTGGCACCGATAATGCTTTTTCCCCTCCACAAGACCATAGATACCCTTAAGACTGGCTGGTATCTGACACTCCTGAGTCTCCACTTCTTTGACGTGACCTCCCCATACTTTCACCCTCCTCTCTGGACTCTCACCACTCCTCCCTTTCTCCGCCAAGGATGGCACCTTCCTTACCTAGCAATGAGGAGGAAAAGGAGGGGCTCTATTGCTCCCTCATCTACCAGGCAAATCAAACCTACTCATCCTCACACTCCATATCTGGTCCATAATCTTGGCATGAGCCACCATGGATGCAACCACATGTTCCATTCCCTCCACACTGGCCATATTGGGACCCTTGGGCCATGTACAGGGCATAGTTTAGGAACCCTCCCAGGGAGGAAAGCCAGAGACCTACACTTCTCCCTTCTCCAGGCAAAGGCCTCCTACCAAACGTAGACAGCTCACTACCTGTTAGGCATCCTCACCAAAACAACAATTTTGAAGGTGTGGTGGAAGCCCCGAGAAGCCTCCCCCTATTCCAGTCATTCCCTCCATTTTAAACATTCCACCAGTTTGGTGACTGACTAGCTCAGTTTTTCCCATCTTGGAGACTAATCATCTTGGACAAGTGGGTTCTAGAGATAATCAAGGAAGGATAATCCATCCTGCCCTGCCACCCACCCCCCATCCCTTTTCAGGGACCCCTATTACGGTTCCATTCTATGGGAGAAATAAACATCTGCGACAGAGCTATAGAATTGGTCCCTTCCCAGCACATGAGACAGGCCTTCTACTGCCACTATTTCTTGGTCCATAAGAATTCTGGTGGCTAGTGACATCCTGGACCTTTGCAATTTAAACAAGTTTGTCAAACTGAAATGCTTCAAGAAGGTCACCTTCTCCACTAGTATCCCAGCACTGGAAGCATATTTTCTTATTAAAGTACACCCTGCCCACAGGCGATTTCTCCAATTTGTCATGAGCAACAACTATTAGCAGTACAAGGTGCTGCCTTTCGGACTATCCACTGCACCTCAGGTGTTCTCCAGGATCCTTGCAGTAGTCGCTGCCTACCTTTAGGAAAAAAGGAGTCGTCATTTTTCCATACTTGGACAACTGTTTCCTCAAGGCCCCATCCAAGATTGATGCTTTCCAAGCTGTCCACATAACAATAGACCTGTTTACAAAGCTAGGCCTCCTTGTGAACCTAGAAAAGTCTACTTCAGTGCCGGTACAACTGGAATTCATCAGCTTACAGTTGGATGCTATACAAGCCAGAGCCTTCCTACCACCTCACAGATTCTCAGTTATAGTAGATTTGGTATCCAATGTTTGGATCTACCCCCAGATCTCTGCTAGGCCACATGGCAGCAGCCACTTTCATGGTCAGGCATGTAAGACTACACATGCAATATCTTCAGGCATGGTTCTGTACAGTTATCTCCCTCACAAACACAGCCTCCACAAGCTCTTATCCAAGCCAGTGAGAGTCAAGGATTCAGTACTTTGGTGGACACAGCCCAACAAGATCTGTATTGAAGTTCCTTTCCTCCAACCAACACTGACCATGATTCTAACAACCAACGCTTCTCTAATCGGTTGGGGAGCGCATCTCCATGATCACACGATACGCTGCAGATGATCATTAACCGAATCCACTCTCCACCTCAATCCCCTAGAATTACGTGCGGTCCACACCACCTGCCAATTCTTCCCTCTACTCAAACATCGTACCATTACAGACACACCAGACAATCTCGCCTGCATGTATTACATCAACAGGCAGGGTGGAGTGAGATCCCACTCTTTATGCTCAGAGGCAATCAAATTGTGAAACTGGTGTATCCAACGCAGTCATTTCAGCAGTGTCTCTCCTTGGACACTAGAATACCACCACGGACCCAATGAGCAGGAGGTTCTCCCATAATCACAAAACTGGTCATGCAAGCAGTTCAGCCCTTCTTCAGTTGATGGGGATACCCCACCATAGACTTTTTTGCCACACAGCACAACACCCACTTCCCTCAATTCTGTTTCAGAGCAGGACTGGGACTCTGCTCTATGGGAGATGCATTCCTCATAATATGGGATGCACCACTCCTTTATGCCTTCCCCCGACCCCTTTCCATCTCCTTGAGGGAGAAATTGGAAGAAATCATTTCAGAATTGCATCTAAAATTATATCTGATAAATGCACAATGCTTGCTTTTCTGGCTGGGAAAATATTTACCAATACTGATGCTTTTACTTTCTGAAGCCTCAATTAGATTTTGTTCAACTGCTGTAGAAAACCATCTGAATTATGGATCAGAGGTAACTGATCATTAATGTTTCTGTTAGAGTTGTGTCTAGTCAGTTTTACTGCCACTTTTTGGATTTTAGTATTAGAAATATGTATCTGTCTTTGAAAGTTTGCCTTTCTTGTTCTACAGACAGTCTGGGATTTTTCTCATGTCCTTTGAAGTTAAAGGATGCTCACATAAGGTTCAGCCTTGTCCTACATTTAAAATTGCCCAGTAAAGTTAAGACACAATCAATTCTACCCTACTCATTGGTACTTACACTAAAATAAAGCAAACCCCACAGTGTTAACGAAGGGCTTCAAAATAAGGATTAACACTTAAAACAGTTTATGTATATTTTTTAGAAGTGGTTTTCAGTGTAAGGGTGCAACGTTATCTGGGTATAAGAGGATTGTATGAAACTTCATGAGTCCATTATTTGCTTCCATCATCTTTTTGAGACTTCAGTTACTATGCAAATAGTAGACCCTTCCACAGGTGGTTAACTGGTTGCATAGATTAACAACAGGACAAAATATTTAAATCATGCTTGTAGAATTGATACTGGACAGACCAGATACTGTGCACTAGAAGACTTCAGAAAAACACCTTCTAATTTAGCAGCAGCAGCTAGTTCTAGATATAGCATGTTTAAATAGTGATGTTAATATTGTACAAGCAAATAAATACTGATATTAAACTACACTAACTCCTTGCTTAATGTTGTAGTTATGTTCCTGAAAAAATGCAACTTTAAGTGAAACGATGTTAAGCAAATCCAATTTCCCCATAAGAATTAATGTAAATGGGGGGGCGGGGCAGGGGTTAGGGTCCAGGGAAATTTTTTTCACCAGACAAAAGATATATATATACACACACACACTGCTACCTCGATATAATGAGGTATAACATGAATTTGGATATAATGTGGTAAAGCAGTGCTCCGGGGAGGCGGGGCTGCGCACTCCAGTGGATCAGAGCAAGTTCAATATAACAATGTTTCACCTGTAAGCGGTAAGATTTTTTGACTCCCAAGGATAGCATTATATCGATGTAGAGAAGGGTGTGTGTGTGAGTGTATATAAGTTTTAAACAAAAAAATGAATACTATACACAGCAATGACAATTGTGAAGCTTGCTTGAGGTGGTGGAGTCAGAGGGTGGGATATTTCCCAGGGAATGCCTTACTGCTAAATGATGAACTAACACTTGGGTGAGCCCTCAAGAATTAACATGTTGTTAATGTAGCCTCACACTCTACAAGACAGCAGAAATGGAGTGAGGGGAGAGCATGACACACAGACAGAGACATGCGCCCTGTGAGAGAGAGAGAGAGAGAGTTGCACATTTCCCCTTTAAGTACGCTGACGCCACTCTAAGTACACTGCCCTTTCAAGTAGATGAGCAAGTTGAGACAGCAGCTGCTGCAAGCAAGCAAGCTCCCTCTGTCCTGAGCCCTGTTGTGTCGCCCCCCACCCACCGCTCTATAGAGATGGGGTGAACAGAGGGGAAGGGAGCATCCTGACATTAGCCCTCTTCCCTCTCCATCCTCCCACACAGCAAGCAGGAGGCTTCTGAGAGCACCTCCAAGGCAGAGGGCAGGAGCAGCACATGGCAGTGGGAGGAGGAACAGCTGAATTTCCAGCAATTGATAGCCTGCTGGCCATCTGCCACACAGGGAACTTAGGGGAGCTGATATGGGGGCAGCTGGTCCACCCTGGTTCCAAGCTTCCATGAGCTAGCAGCAACAGGCTGCTCTTTCCGCAAGCAGTGGACAAAGCAGGCGGCTGCCAAACAACGTTATAAGAGAGCATTGCACAACTTTAAATGAGCATGTTCTCTAGTTGATCAGCAATGTAACAACATTAACCAAGATGACTTTAAGTGAGGAGTTACTGTACGTAGGGAAAAAAAACCTCGGAGGTGGACAGGGAAGAATGAATGTCTTTGGAATGGGTAAAAGCAAAAGCATTGAGAGAATCTCTTCTGTAATGCCTGTGGGTATAAAATAAAATGGTATTGAAAGGAGGATGTGCTTTTTTTAAGGAGGGAAATGACCAAATTATAGAAATATAGGGCTGAAAGAAACCTTAAGAGATCATCTAGTCCAGCCCCCCGTGCTGATGCAGGACCAAATATACCATCCCTGGCAGGTGTTTGCCTAACTAGTTCTTAAAAATCCTCCATCACAGTAATTCTACAATCTCCCTTGGTATCCTGTTCCAGTATGTAGCTATCCTTATAGTCCCCCACCCCCCTTAATATCTAACTTAAATCTCCTTTGCTGCAGATCAAGCTGATTACTACTACTTATTCTACCTTCAGTGGACATGGAGAATAAAGTGTGGCACCAAAAACTGGACTGTTTTCCAGCTGAGGCCTCATCAATGTAAAATAGAGCAGAATAATTACCTCCAGTGTTTTATGTACAATTCTCCTGTTAATACACCCTAGAATATTACTATTGTCTAATTAGTTATTCCCCATTTTGTAGTACTGGACCCAGGACATACCTCAGCTAGAGCCCACTAAATATTTCCTCCCAGTTTGACAGTAAACCATTGATAACTGCTTTGACTATGGTCTTTCAACACGTTTGCATTCCACTTTATACTATTTTCATCTAGACTACATTTCCTTAGTTTGCTTATGATCTCATGTGGGCCTGTTTCAATAGCCTTGTGGGGAGGGATAGCTCAGCAGTTTGAGCATTAGTCTGCTAACTCTAGGGTTGTGAGTTCAGTCCTTGAGAAGGCAATTTGGGGATTACCTTTGCTTTGAGCAGGGGGTTGGACTAGATCTCCTGAGGTCCTTTCCAGCTCTAATAATCTATGATTCTAAATCAAGAAATATCATGTCTTCTATCAAAGAAGGAAGTTGGGTTGGTCTGGCATTACTTGTTTTTGATGTTCATGCTGGCTATTCCTTATAACCTTATTATTTTCCTGGGTTTACAAATTGATTAATAATCTGTTCTAGTATCTTTCCAGGTATCTAAGTTAGGCTGACTGGTCTGTAATTCCTTGGCTCCTCTTTGTTCTCCCTTTTAAAGGTAGGTACTGTGTTTGCTCTTCTCCAGCCCTCTGGGATCTCACCCATCCTCCATGAGGTCTCAAAGATAATAGCTAGTGGTTCTGAGATAGTTTCAGCTAGCCCCTAAGCACCTTAAAAATAACTTTGTCAGGTTCTGCTGACTTGAATACACCTAACTTTTATCTAAATATTCTTTAACTTGTTTTTTCCTATTCTGTCTTGCATCCCTTCTCTCTTGTTTTCAATATTAATAATGTTAAACATCTGGTCACAATTAACATTTAGTGAACACTGAAGCAAAATGGGCATGAAACACCTCAGCCTTCTTTGTGTCCATTATAAGCTCCTCTTCTCCAATAAGTAGTGAATCTACACTTTCCGTCATCCTTCTTGCTCCTAATGTATTTATAGAACCTCTTCTTATTGCCTTTTATGGCTCTTGCTAGGTGTCACTCATTTTGTGCCTGTCTGATGTTGCCCCTATATGCTTGCACTATTCTTTTGTACTCATCTTACAATTTGTATTTACCTTTAGCAATTTGTCCACTTTTTGTAGGACTCCTGTTTGATTTTCATTTAATTAAAAAGTTTCTGATGCAGCCACACTGGCTTCTTATTATTCTTATCTTTCCTTTACATTGATATAGTTTGCTTGTGTGCCTTTTTATGTTGTGTCTTCCAGAAACTACTAGCTCTCCTCATTTCCTTTTCTTCTTAGATTTCGTTCACATGGGGGCTACCTACCAGTTGTAAGTCTGCTTTTGTGAAGTCCAGTGTCCTTTATTCTGATGCTCTCATTTTTTCCTTTCCTTAGAATCATGAAAGTCATCATTTCATGATCACTTTCACTCAAATTGCAACTAATTCCTCTGTGTTAGTCAGAACCAAATCTAAAATGTTTGCCTCCCTGGTTACTTTCTCCACCTTCTGAAACAAGAAGCTTCCCGAGCATGTTCGATGAACGTATTGTACATCTTACGCTTTATTGTATTACATTTCCAACAGATGTTTGGATAGTTGAAGTCCCCCATTACTACCAGGTCTTGTGTTTTGGATATTTCTTGTATAAATGCTTTGTCCAGACTTCCTGTTCTTCCTGTTTATTCCCCATAGCCTTTGAGCATGTGTATAGATATTGAAGACGTTTAGCAGATTCCCCACTGTATTCTCTCTTGTTGCTTCTATGACTCTTTTTATACTTATCTGCAGGGCTTTTGTCAGCTTCCCCCTTTGAACCTAGTTAAAGCACTCACTGAGTTGGAAAGTTGGAAAATGCCCTTCCCTTTCATCAGGTACACCTCATCTTTGCCCAGCAGTTCTCCTTCATGGTATGTGCATCCCATGGTTGAGGAAGACAAAGCCCTTCTGTCAACACCATCTGCGCAGCCATGCATTACATCCAGAATGAGTCTGTCCTTGTGTGAGCCTTTACTCTCAACTGGAAGATGGACAAGAGCACATTTTTACATCAACCGATCCAGTTAACTTCCATCCAAGACTTAAAAAAGCTGGCTCAAGAGCTCTCTTGAACATCAATGTTGATTTTTTTCAATAAGTCTTGGAACTCTGGGTAAGTGCCAGAAGATTGGAAGAAAACAAATATTCTCATAGAATATTAGGGTTGGAAGGGACCTCAAGAGATCATCTAGTCCAACCCCCTGCTCAAGTAGACCAATCCCCAAATGGGCCCCCCTCAGGGATTGAACTCACAATCCTGGGTTTAGCAGGCCAGTGCTTAAACCACTGAGCTATCACCCCATTGTTCAGGGGAAACCAAGGCACCAAACAGAGAATGACCTGCCCTAGGTCATAAAGGCAACAGGTCTCCTGATTCCCATTCCTCTGCTCTGTACCACTAGGCCTCATTCTCTCCCTTGGCAGATTAAAGAACTGTCAACACATCATAACTCCACTGGCCTTGAGCTGTCAGTCTCATAGCTTGGGGCAGTGTAGCAGAGAGCACTCCCACCTGTTCAATGCAAAAAGGAGCTGAAAGTCAAACCCAAGCAGTGCCGCACAGCGTGATCCCACCACCTCCAGTCTGGGCTGGGAAATGCACCTATGATGTGAATGAGCCAGGCCAACAGGCTCAGTATCAGAAACAGTCAATCCTCGAAGCCAGGAATGGCAATGGATGTTCATGTTAACCCAGCCTGCAATCATCAGCACCTCACCCCTGTTGCACTCCTTATTTACAAGCATTCTCCAGTCCTTCATTTCTGCACAGTTGTGAAAAGCCTGAAAGGAAACAATTTGCTTTCCAGAGCGATGGGGGTGGGATGGATGGGGGTGCAGGCGCATGCAAGAGATTGCTCCAATCCATGCTGAACACCCAAACTCAAACATACGCTTCATGTGCATTGCTGGTCCTTGGGAAAGCATCCATATCTGTCCTTATCAGGTCATTAACACATTAACACAGTTTGTTTCTCTAATTTGCAAGCTTCTGAAGAAAAATAACTCAATAGTTTCTATAAGACTAAATCCAGGAAGATGGATTTTTACAGGCTTCAGCCAGGAGACTCTCAAAACAAGCACGGCTCGCTGCAGTACCTGCCATTTCCTAACACTGGCTGGTCTATTGGGGAGCAATGCTGCTTGGGGATCTGAATCCGGATCAGACTGCGTTTGCACATCAGCTACGGTATGTGAAAGGCAGGCTCACTGTGGCAGGTGTGCATTAGAGGCCACTCCTGTTCAGATTGGTCTGGTCCACGATCCGTGAGCTGCCCCCACAGTTCTCCTTGTCCATCGCTAGGGTAACATTTCAGCAGCAGGCACTTTTCACCTTGGATGGACACTGTTTGGTCCTTGATTGTTTTGTTCTCCTCAATGATCCATGCAGCTACTGGCAATACTGGGGAGCCCAACCTGCACCTTCCTGAGGCCTCCTTTTGCCCTTCCCCCTCTCATTACACAGACCCCAGATTGCTACAATTCTCCTCCCACATGGGAGGACCTAGTTCATGTTGCCTTGACAGGCCAGCTAGGTGTCCCAGTGGAGCACAGCCAGGCTAACCCTGGCTTCTGGCGTGGAGTGCGGTGGCTCTGCTGAGCCCTCATCTTCAGCTGGCTTGAGGAATGAGAAACCAAGAGCCGGTCAAACCTGGGGGAGGAGCACACAGCGTAACCCTTTTCACCACGGAGCCCACCAGCCTCCATGTATGTGCCAGTGGGGCTGGGCTGAATGCACCCTGAAGGAAGGTACCCAGAGAAGGCAGTCACTTCCCTGCCAGGAATACATCCCAGCTGAAAAGCTTCTATCCACTTCATAACATGCACCCTTCTACTCTTAATAACCAACCTCGCCCTTACCGCCAGAGACTCAGAGCCTGCTCCCTTTTGACCCATCTCAGTCTCTACCTTTGCAGTTTCTGAAGTACTGCAGACGTCTGTACAGACAAAAGAGAACTAGACTGTAGGAGTTTTGGGAGGAGGATTTAGCAGATTGGGTTCTGGTACCTGCAAAGGCACAGGATGCAGTTTGGGGTTGCAGCTGGATGTTTTGGCTTAAATGATGAGCACTGACAGAGTTGACATGTCAAACTGAGTCAATGATGCATTGAGGTGTATGGAGCAACCATTGTTTCAGGCTGCCTCAGGAAGACAGCTCTGTATCAGTTCACCTTCAGTCCAGTTTGAAGGTTATCTTGACAACCATGGGGGCTTGCAAGCATTATCATTAAATAGCACAATTCCACAGCAAATTGAATCCTGGAACTCACTGGTTGCTGTCTAACTGGGCTGATGGCTCAGTTCTAAGCCCAGCTTAAAGCAGGAACATGAACACTAACATTCCCATTACTGGAAAGATTCCTAAGCAAAGCTACCGTATTCTCCTATGTCTCTAGGGCAGTGGTCTCCAAACTTTTTTGATCGCGCACCCCTATCAGTAAAAAATTTTTGAGCAGGCAGCCCCAATATATGTGTATTTATTTTTGTATAAATTATATACATGTACAGTAGTACTATACTAATATATAATGTACATTATAAAACATACAAAAATAGAAATTAAAAAAGGATGAGATAGAGATGAAATAAACAATATTTTTAAAATGTTTATTGTATTTTATTTATTAACGGTACAAAAAAACTTTTTGCTCTCTCAAAAATTATTAATATTTTTTAATGAGAGCAATGTGATTGAATATGCTTCATTATTTCTGAAAATCTTGGTTTAACACTGTGATACAATGATTTGAAGGTCTGGATTAGGGTTAGGGTGCAGGAGAGTGCTCAGGGTGGGGTGTGGGTCTGGAAGGGAGTTAGGGTCTGGGAGGGGGCTCAGGGTAGGGGTGTGGGGTCTGGGAGGGAGTTAGGGTATGGGAAGGCACTCAAGGTGGGGTGCGGGAGGAGGCTCAGGGCTGGAGCAGCCAGGAGGTACAGAGCACTTACCTAGGGCAGCTCCTGTTCGGTGCAGGGAGTGTGCAGGTGGCTCTGTGCAGCACAGCACCGCTCCCATGGCCACAATTCTGGGAGCTGCCATTGGGGGCACGGCAGGAGGAGTGCCGCCGGGAGGGGGCTGGGGGAGAGTGGCCGGAGGAGCGAGGGAACAAGCGAGCAGGGAAGCCGCACCCCCCCAGGCAGCACCACGCGGAACACAGGAGCCCCAGGGGCTGCAGGGCCCTGGGCTCCTTCAAGTGTCCTCTGCATATTTCCACTCATGGGATGCTCCAGACTAGTGCAGCTTGAATAGTAGAGCTTTAACTAGCAATAGCCATTGGAGCACTCCTGTGCCTCTCTCATCTCTTTCCTCCTCCAAGAACGTGGAGCATTCCAGGGCAAGGGTATAAAAGGGGCATGGCACTCCAGATGCTTCAGTTCCTTCTAAATTCAACCAGATGAACTTCTTGTGTGGAGCTCTGGAATCCTTCCAGATCCATGATAATTAACTAATTTAAATCTTAATTATGAGATGTCTGTAGTATTATAGGTTGTTTAATATTATAGTTAGCTAATATGTAATGGAACCAAAGAAGAAACATGATTTCAAAAGAGGTATATCTTGTCCAGTAATGGTCCTGATGTGATACACATGACAGGTGCCAGTCATGTTTAGGTGAAGTGCATTTGCCCTCCAAGTTTGTGCTATACTTACATGGAGAGCAAGAAAGACACAACAGATTCCAAGCAATTATGTTAAGAGGCATTGTTGGTGAAATCATCTGGAACTGGCAGAGGACAAGGTCCTAGGAAAATCCATAGACCATCATATGCTCTAGAGAGGTCCACTGAGAAGAAAGATAAATTATCTTCATCAAATTCTAAGAGGTCCAGTGACAAGGTCTATAAAAAGAGAACCTCTAAGGTGTCAGCCTTCATCTAGAGTTAATCCTCTTAATAAAGGCTGCTGCCAAGACAGATGTAGGTAATTATCCCTGTGTGGTGTCGGTCTCTTTTTAAAAGAGCCAATCCACAGGTGAAAAATGTATCTTTTCAAGATACATTTAAGGAGCCGAGTCGCAATATACATCCCCTCAGGAACGTGAGGAAACCTTCTTCCTTAGATCAGTTCTTCTCTGATCTGGATGAGCAAGTTCCAGAAAAGAGATTTAAGGAATTGGTGAGATGAGGGAATACTACAGAACTGATTACTGATAGCATAGCACCACAGTGGATAATAGTTCAGGCACAAATTCATAGATCAAATCTGATCTCAGTTCTGCCAGGCAATGAGTCCGTTGAATTAATGGAGCAAGAAAAGAATGTACTCCCACAGACTCAATTTTTTTGTCTTCAGAAGGAAAAGGACATTTAGAGGATTTTAAAATTTCTCCTCTTCCTCCACCACCAAGAACTCTTTCTGGATCCCCAGAGAAGAATTTTTCTCCAATTTCCCTTTTCAGCCAAGGGTATTGCTGTCTCTGGTTCTGTCTGAACTGAGTACAGCTTGGGATCAGAGAAAGAAATTTGATTTGTAGATTGGACCAGCAGAAGGAGTATTATGGACAGAGATATCTGCATTCCTCTGATTCATACAAAGATATATATGCATCCAGATCTAAACATGGGGTCTTGGCCTGATTGGCAAATACTAGATTGGCTGCAATGGCCTCAGTGGCTTTCTCTCGTTCTTTATCAAGAATTCCCAGCTTATGGGAATAGGGCTTCTTCAAGTGGGTACAGAAACAAAGTACAGCAACTGAATTTAAAGGTGTTACACTATGTGGAATATGTTGGACACGTTAACAATATCATAATGCCAATATTATAAAATTGCAAGAAATCTGACCAGATATGCCATATGAGGTATCTGCAAAAATGTTATAATTTGCCAAGTATTATGATCTTGTTTATATGTTTGTATCACCTTTGTATTATGATTTATAGATGTGTAGGGTATATCTGTATTTCCAAACTTGTGGTGTGTTTCTGGGTGACACCCCCCCACTGATTGGCATCAGCATTGCCTAGCCACTTTGATGCCTCGTTGAAAGGAACCAGGGAAGACACCTTATGAGTCAGCAAGGCATGTGGTATGCCTGTGGACAGAGGACTCTAAGGCTTCCATGCCATGTGGTGTAAAGCCTGTGTTTAGGACAAAGGAAGTACAAGCCACATGGCAAAAGACTATAAAAGGCAGCTGCATCATCTCCATTTTGTCCTCATTCCTGCTTCTTACCTCTGGAGTAACTTTTCTACAAAAGGCTAGGGCTCTGATAAAATCTGTGAGCCCTGCTAACTCTTATAGCAGGAAAGGATTTTTTGGCAGAAGAGGAGGAATTAATGGGGTTGTAGGAGTCGGATCCAGACTGGGTAGCAATGACATCCCCAGATAAAAATGTGGGAGGTAAGTCAGCTTCATCACCTTCAGAAGATGCAGTGGCATTTCGTGAGTTAATGGATCATAAAGGAAAGAGATTGGCTATTCCCTCAGTTTCAACTGAGAAATCTCATCCAATTTTTCATATTCCTGGAGCAGCTTCTAGACAAAAGGTTATACTTCCATTATTGGAAGGGTTGTGTCAACCAGCAAAGAGAGTCTAGAAAATTCTTCATCATCTTAACCTTAATTGAAAAAAGGCTGATAAATTGTACTAATTTCCTGAGGATGGTCTGGCTGAGTTCCTTATCCACCTGTCTCCAAATTAATTAGTAGCAGAAGCAGCTTTACAGATGTCAAAGGTGCTCCGCTGCACTCCAATCCATCTGACAACAAAGGGAAAAGACTAGATGCCTTTGGGAGGAAAATGTTTTCTTCTACTACTTTAGCCACATGTATTTCAAATTATGAGGTACTCATAGTAAGATACCAATACCATCTGTAGGGAAAGATTTTATTCCTAAATACACTACCACAGAAGCTAAAGAGATTAGTGAATGCTCTACTCATGGAAGGGCAGAATGTTGCCAAACACTAACTCAGGGCAGCATTTGACTCCTCAGATGGTTCAGCTACGGTAAATAGCTTGAGCCATCATTTCTAAGGAGGCATGCATGGCTCAGTTGGTGCACCTTATGAGACAAAGATAAGGATCAGAAGACCTTCCTTTTGAAGGGGAAGGTTTATTTAATGTAGAGATGGATGAAATATTAGAAAAGATGAAAACTGTTAGATTTACAGCTATTTATCTAGGCTTCTTTAGTATGAATAAGAGATTAGTTACAGCTCCAATGTCTAGCTATCAAAAACAGTATCTGGTTCCTTCTATGTTGATTCCTCACCAGTGTCAGAAGAGAAATATGATCAACCTCAGTATCATGCCTTCAGTATCAAGAACAGAGGAAGAAGCCTTATAATAGTTCTTTCCCTGTAATAAGAGGAAGAATTCTACAATTCAGTCACCTGGGAACGCAGCAATGTCTCAGATTTGACATCCCTTTTGCATTGTCCACAGTACCTCCAGGGTATTTACAAAATTCTAAGAGGAGATGTTTGTGTGCCCATACCTGGATGATCACTGAATAAATGCATAAGCCAGCAAAAAGCGACAGAGTCCTGTGGCACCTTATAGACTGACAGATGTATTGGAGCATAAGCTTTCATGGGTGAATACATGTAAATGAAATGTTTCCTTTTTGCCAGTCCAGGATTACAGATAACTTGTGAGAAGTGAGTTGAATCCTCTTTATTGGGGCAAAACTAGATTCAACTGTGGCAAAAGCTTTTTTTCTTCTAAAGGAAGGATAAAAATATCTATAAATCTTTCTCAATCCCCACAACAACCAATACTAGTATTTCTGTATCAGAGGGGTAGCCGTGTTAGTCTGGATCTGTAAAAGCAGCAAAGAATCCTGTGGCACCTTATAGACTAACAGATGTTTTGGAGCATGAGCTTTCGTGGGTGAATACCCACTTCTTCAGATGCATGTGGTGGAAATTTCCAGGGGCAGGTATATATATGCTAGCAAGCAAGCTAGAGATAACGAGGTCAGTTCAATCAGGGAGGATGAGGCCCTGTTCTAAAAGTTGAGGTGTGAAAACCAAGAGAGGAGAAACTGGTTCTGTAGTTGGCAAGCCATTCACAGTCTTTGTTCAATCCTGAGCTGATGGTGTCAAATTTGCAGATGAACTGAAGCTCAGCAGTTTCTCTTTGAAGTCTGGTCCTGAAGTTTTTTTGCTGCAGGATGGCCAACCTCCCTGGCCACACTATTGCAGACCTTTCTCTGCCTGGGTGCAACATAATTAGTCTTCAGACATTGCAGGTATTCTGGTCATTTTAGATTGTCCTGTCTCTAAAAAGCTCAGGCCTTTCAATTAACTCACTGTAAGTCCACTTCAAAGTGATTAGTGCCTTCCTCTCTTTCATAGATGGGTGAGTGGAAATAGAACATCCGACTACAGTAAGATTCATGAGGGGCCTAGCCAGGACTATTTCACTAGTGGTAAAACCCTACACCTCAATGGAATCTCAATCTCATTCTGCCAACACTTTTCTCACCAGATGACCATTGGAACTCTTAGCAATGTGCTCCATGTCCCACCTGTCCATGAAAGTTGCATTTTTAGTTGCTATCACTTCAGCCAGGAGAGTGAGTGAGTTGGGAGCCTTCATGGCAGATCCTTCCTATACATTTTTTCAAAGGGAAAAGATATCCCTTTGCCTCCATCTTAAGTTCCTCCACAAGGTTATTTCTGAATTCCATATCAAGCAAGGTATCCACTTACCTGCCCTTTTTTCTAAAACCTCACATTTTCGCTGAAGGGAAAGACTTCATTCCCTCAGCGTCAGATGTGCCTTGGCACTCTACCTGCAAAGGACCTCATCAATCAGAAAATTATCGAGATTTTTTCATGCCATAGCAGAATGGTCATGAGTTCAAGCAACATCCTCTCAAAGAACCTCTAAGTGGATTTATAAGTGCATCAAGCGCTATAGATTATCAGGCATACTCCCTCCTGATGGAGTCAGGGCACAAGCCTCCTCTGCAGCATACCTGCAGGACATTCCTATAATAGACATATGCAAAGAGGCCACCTGGAGCTCTATCCACATGTTCCCTAGACATTACATGCTAGTTCAGGCCACTACTGCAGATGCAGCAGTGCAAAGTGCAATATCACAAGCATCTTTGCTGTCGGCTTCCTCATACTTCCTTTCAATCTGAACACTGCTTTTCCATCGCTCATGTGTGGAGTACACATAGGAACCAGTACTTGAAGTTAAAAATGGAGATTACTTACTTGTAACTGTACATGCATCTGACGAAGTGGGTATTCACCCACGAAAGCTCATGCTCCAAAACATCTGTTCGTCTATAAGGTGCCACAGGACTCTTTGCTGCTTTTACCTGTAACTGGCAGAGTTATTTTGAGATGTGTGGTCCCTACCTCTATTCCACTATCCACCCTCCATCACTTCTGCTTCAGATCCAGTTGGATTCATAGTAAGAAGAGGAACTGGAGAGGCATCAGCCTGCACTGCTTCATATGCTCCTGAGTGGGAGCACAAGATCTACTGTGCATGTGCCAGCCAGCCACACTGATATTAGAATTTCTGGACTCAGGTGCATGGAATACATGCATATGGAGGTATGGAACACAGATAGGACAAGTGCAGAGTCCTGCACTTAGGACGGAAGAATCCCATGTACTGCTACAGACTAGGGACCGAATGTCTAGGCAGCAGCTCTGCAGAAAAGGACCTGGACGAGAAGCTGGATATGAGTTGACAGTGTGCCCTTGTTGCCAAGAAGGGTAACGGCATTTTGGGCTGTATAAGTAGGGGCATTGCCAGCAGATTGAGGGACGTGATCATTCCCCTCTATTCGACATTGGTGAGGCCTCATCTAGAGTACTGTGTCCAGTTTTGAGCCCCACAATACAAGAAGGATGTGGAAAAACTGGAAAGAGTCCAGCAGAGGGCAACAAAAATGATTAGGGGCTGGAACACATGACTTATGACGAGAGGCTGGGGGATTGTTTAGTCTGCAGAAGAGAAGAATGAGGGGGGGATTTGATAGCTGCTTTCAACTACCTGAAAGGAGATTCCAAAGAGGATGGATCTAGACTGTTCTCAGTGGTACCTGATGACAGAACAAAGAGTAATGGTCTCAAGTTGCAGTGGGGGAGGTTTAGGTTGGATATTAGGAAAAACTTTTTCACTAGGAGAGTGGTGAAGCACTGGAATGAGTTACCTAGGAAGGTGGTGGAATCTCCTTCCTTAGAGGTTTTTAAGGTCAGGCTTGAGAAAGTCCTGGTTGGGATGATTTAGTTGGGGATTGGTCCTGTTTTGAGCAGGTGGTTGGACTAGATGACATCCTGAAGTCTCTTCCAACTCTGATATTCTATGATTCATATCTCCCCGCTGCTGCAGGATTGTTTCATACCATGTATTTTCTAGTGCTCTATCCTGTCTAGTTATTTTAGATAGCTGAGAAATTTTTGTTTTGTTATTGACACTTTCTTCCTCTTTTCATGTGCATGCTGGTTCGTTAATCCCATCTGAAGCAATCCTAGAATAATGTAATATACTATACCTGTGACTATATCTGAAAAGTACCAAAACTTCAGCTGGTGCAGAATGTAGCAGTCTGCTTACCTAGAAGTGTTAGCCATAGGGATCCTATTGCACCTGTTCTCAGTGGGTCTGCACAGGCTTACCACTTGTTTCTGGGTGCAATTCAATAGATTTAATTTTGACCTCTAAAGCCCAAATTGTTTGGATCCTGAATATCTTAGTGACTGTTTCTCTCCTTGTTTTATACTGCAACAGTTAAGAGCAGCTGCACGGCTACATCTGAGAGCACCTTGATTTTTAAAAAGGAGGGCCTAGTGCTAAGGCATGCTCAATTCATGACACATTCTAAATCTTTTGTTCTGCTGAATCCATTCTAAAATTTATCCCCTTTCCCAGGTTTTTCTGTAGGTGGCTGAGACTTTACTCAACATGGTTCTCTTTTTTGTAAAATGTGTAAATTTGTCCAGGCTCCTTCAGTATTCCTAATGGAAAACATAACCAATCTATTGAGAACTGTTAGAATGGGGAAATGTTTCCAAGTGACCATGTTGAGGAGGATAGAAAGAGCACAGGCAGCCCATACTGAGTCTTCTGGATAAGAATCTCTTTCTTCTCAAAGTAACACACAGTGCCATTCTTCTAAAATAGCAGAGCTATCCCCTTTTGCCATCTCTACATACTAAGTAAATAACATTAAAAAAGACACATTTGGGCATTTAATCATGAAAGACACTCACCACTTAGTTAATCTACCTACAGTACTGGAAAGCGACATGACAGCCTCACTGAAAAGGAGGCTATCAAAATCAATGTCTCCTACCTACAGCCAACAAACCTTGGAAGCTTTGTACTTCAGAAAAAGGAAACATCAGAGATGAGATAAAGAGCACCATAGGGTATACATGAGTTGTGGCAAGTCAACACACAGAGAATAGTACTTAAATAGAGCATGGGGGGGCGGAGAGAGAGATCGAGAGATCATGGTCAAGTTTCCAGAAAGGCCCGGGGAAGTGTTTGTCTAGTTATTCCTTGGCAATAATTAATCTTTATTTTCTGCCCTGACTTACAAGAGGTGCAGGCACACATGCCCTTCAGTGGGGTTGTATGGTATGTAAGGACAGAATTTGGCCCTTAATATCTATGCATTAAAGTGGCTCTAGTTACAAGTATTGGAGACTTAGCATACCTTCCCCTTAATTACATCATCACTTCTGTCGCACTTACCCTTGGAGTTAGCACTGATGCAGGATCATGAAAAATGTAAAATGTGCTCTGTCGCTTGATTAACTTTATATGTGTAGCTACTGAGCTTGTATGTGCAGACTATCTCTCCATGCAAAATCCTGCTTAATATGCACAATATAACTGCAAAGTAGGTGATAACTATATGCTCATATAAACTTGCTGCCCACGGCTCCCAGGATTTAGAAAATCAGGCTCATAACTCACTATAACATTAAATATCTATATGCTCAAGAGATGTCTTTGCAATCTGTGTGTCATCTGGCCTTTTGAAATGCTAATACAGATCTCTTCTTGTTCAGAGGTTAGATGACAACTTCAAATTCCATTGCTACTTTCACTTGCTCAGGAAGACAAGTATTGTAGTTTTCTTGTCATCTCAGTTCAAATGTTCACAGTTTGGACAATACTTGTTGAACAAGTACATGGGGAAATGTCTTAATAGCTCAGTTTACTACCTGAAATCTCTTAAGTGCATGCCCATCATAAGCCCACATTTTTCTGCATATTGCTTTCCAGTGTAAGTAAGAGTAATGGTTATGAAACTTATCTGCAGAAGCTGAAAAATCCTAATGGGATGGACAATATGCAGAGACCATGCTTGAAAGGTTTCATGCTCCTTACATATTTTGGAGCAACTTTCAGCTGTGACAAGATGATAGCAGTTTCATAAACCTCTGCAGATCTCTCCTCTATATCCCAGATCTGTTGATTATTTTCTTAAAGAGCTCAAACCAGAAGCAAATATAGAAGGATTTCCTCTGCATTGTGACCTCAGTGATGATCTGTTGCTACAAGAATAACCTCTGCTATATCTCTTTATTAGTAATATTTTGGTAGCACTCAGAAGGTATCCCTACATTGCAATTAGACATCAGGGGCTGGCCTGTGCCAGCTGACTTGGGCTCGAGCTATGGCACTGCTTAATTGCAGTGTAGAGGTTTGGGCCTTGGCTGGAGCCCAGGTTCTAAGCCCCTGCTAAGTCCCAGAGCTCAGGCTGCAGCCCAAGTCAGAAAGTCTGCACCACAATTAGACAGCCTCACAAGCCTGAGCCTGAGTCTGCTAGCCCGGGTCAGCCACGGAATGTACTAAGACTTGGAGCTTTCCAGATACATGGAAGAACACACTCACTGTCCCACAGAGCTTACGCTCTAATGATAAGCACGCTGCAACAACTCAGAGACACAGCAATAGGTGGAGATAGTAAGGGACAGGCTACTGAAAGTTACAAAGATAAGGACCTGTAGCTACTGAGCTGTTATGCATACATCTTGTTCTAGTTAAAACTTAGAATTCAGTTCTTCTCCACAGCCGCTCTAAGCAGGGCCGGCTCTAGATATTTTGCCGCCCCAAGCAAAATAAAATGTGGCTGTCCCCACCCCAGCCCTGGACTCCCCCCTGCACCCCCCTGCTGTTCCAGCCCTGGGCTCTCCCCTCCCATCTGCACTCCCTGCTGCCCCAGCTCTGGGCCTCCCCCTTCCCGCACCCCCCTGCTGCCCCAGCCCTGGGCTCTCCCCCACTCCGTACCCCCTGGCATGCCAGGCCTGGGCTCACACACACCCCGTGCTGCACCAGCTCTGGGCACCCCTCTTCCCCCCCACCAGTGCCCCCCTCACCCCCTGCCACCCCAGCCCTGGGCTCTGCCCCACCCCCCACTTGCACCCTCCTTCTGCCCCAGCCCTGGGTCACTGGTGATTTGCTCCCAGGGCAGGTCATTCAGCAGGAATTTTGCATGTGCACAGAACACAGACAGGATTGGTTCCCATATGGTTACAGAACTGCAGTAAAGTGGAACAATTTTCAGCTTGTGTGATTGGAGGATATCTGGATGCATATTATAAAACTGTCCTACATAAATGAGGAAAAGTCAAGGTGCTTTTATTATTATTTTGTTCCACTGTTTGTTTCTATGGGAAATTTGCCAATGCAATATCACTGTCTTCCTTTTAAACAACTAAAAAAAAAAAGAAAAAGAAAAAAAAGGCAATGGCTGTTGAAGCATTTCTTGCACAATTTTATCTACTTTTTCTACAGCAAATTACAGTAGATCAGTATATTTGATTTGGGAGAAAAGAAGTAACAGCTGCCCAAATTGAGCTTGAGCACTCCTGAATTTTGAGGTGTTCAAATCTGGAAGGCAGGTGCTAGATTCCCTTTCTGAATATTAGCTAAATCTGGAAAGGAAAAGTCAATTTCTGCTTCCATGGCTCAGAAGTGGAAAGCCTCCTAAGTGCCTGGTACTCTGTCTTAAAGCTGCCCAGGTCCAGTAGAGCCTTCCCTCCCTGACTTTTCATTTTAAACTCTAGGGGAATCCACATATCTCCTTTGCTAGGCTTCAGATAGAGAGGGGCACTGTCCATTTAGTCCACCCAATTCCTGCTTTGGGGCCTGCAAGGTGAGGTCACACCAGTATCCCTAATCCAGTCTGGGGATGTCTTCTGAAGGAGCTATCTGGGACAAAGCCTTCTACTCCTTGGGCACACTTGTTCCCCATTCACAGTGCCACCCTGCTCTAGCAGTGAGCTCAAGCTGCAGCCCGAGGTTTCAGCTACCATCCTTCCTCCCCCCTTTCCTGTTGGTAGTGGCCAAGGGAATGCTGGGAAATGTAGTTCTTTCCTTGCTCCAGGACTGATTCTATAAGCAGGGAGCTAACCAAGGAACTACAGCTCCCAGGGTCCCCTGTTGGTTCTCAGTTCCCAGGCTCGATCCCTGCTAGCTGCCGCCCCTGCAAATGGGCTGCCCCAAGCAGCTGTTTGCTTTGCTGGTGCCTAGAGCTGCGCCTGGCTCTAAGCCAAAGGCAGCAAACAAGCTAACATTCTAACCTTGGACTGCAGAACAGAGATGACTTGGGGGCAAGGTAAGTTTAATGTGAACTTTTACTGCTGAATAATCCAACTAACTTTTCAAAATGTTTAGTTTGACTGTTTGCATGTAAATCAGTGGACGTGTCTGTTCTAAATGACTGAAGACTTACTTTTTTTTAAATGTACACTATATAAATAGGTTTTGATGTGAACTGAAGGCCATGTGAATTCAGACCTGGCTGATACTGTAGAGGACGGCTGCATCAGAATGTAAATTTCTAGATAACACTTTCTCCAGTAATGGCAGTGAGAACCACTTAATAATTTCATGGCCATTTTAGGCAGAAAACTGTTGCCTTTTTAAAGGGTTACACACTCAGATTGTTCTTAACTTCAAATAGTTATGATTTACAAGGTGAACAAATGATGCCTTGAAAGCAGTGACAAACCTGACCTGCATAGTATCAATTTCAATGCTTTCCACTGAATCTTCTTCCGAGGAAATGTCCCTGAGCATTAAAAGACAAATAGCATGTACACTAGAACTCTACAATTCACTTGCCATGTCATCTTTTTCTTTCATGGGGGGCATCGGAGTGTTTGTTCTGCTGTTAAGAATTCTGCTGTTAAAAAGCAAGGATTTGCAAACTTGTTAAAATGTCCTAAATAAATAGGTGTTTGTTTTGAAAAGTTGCAAAGAGAAGTCCAGCGGCAATGGTGGTACTAAGAGAATCAATGATATGTGCTGTGAAACTGAAATGTGTAGAGCCAAAGGTTCCCTGCATGTTTTCTACTATATAAGTCCATTGAGGATTGAGGCTTGTAGCTAGTAAGAGAAGAGGCTCTATTTTGGTATGTAGCTAAAAAATACAAGGCTAATTGTCTCAACTTTATATTGGGTTTGTAATTTGGCCAATAACTTAGTCACCGAAAGGGATAAAAAAGGGGAAAAATGACTTCTTACCTTAAGGTGTCGTTACCACTTGCCTTATCTAATTTGGGTTGTCTCTGATTTTCTTTTGTCATATCAGAAGACTGCAAGCTTTTCCCTCATGTTCACAATTTACTCTGTTAGGTGAATCAGCTGTTCCTGAATCCCAGCTCTCTTTGATAAGATTCTTTGATACTGCCTTGATTAGTGAAAAATCCATCAGAGCCTGGGACACTTCTTATATGCAAATAAAGAGGGCAGCAGCCTGTCCAGTAACGCTGGTTCCACATTTTAAAGCATATTTTGAGAGTCTAATATTCATTTTGCCCGGTGAACCATCAGTGAGAGGATAGTAAGAGGTAGGAATTGCTCTGATGTTAGAATATTGGTATAAATCTCTTTAGAACATATGATTGAAAGTTGGTTCCCTGCTCTCTCAGGCTGTCTCTGAATATGCTCATATAAGTAGCTAAAAGGATTCACTGGTGCTTCAACAACTGTGTTGTCTGTACCTACACACAGTGACAACTTCTGGATATCTGGATATGTAGCCACTTATGACTAAGATGTAAGGATTCCCTGTGGGAAGGTGATATTCAGTGCTACTCTCTCCAAAGGCCTATGTACAATGGAAATGAATCAGTGTCTCTTTCTGATTTAGGTCAGGCACAATAAATTGACACTCTTGGCAACATTGGCAGAATGCTACCATCACCATAGTGATAAAGAATTACTGAAAAATTTAGGGCAACATCTTATTCCTCCCCGGATGGCCAGCTATTGGAATTTGGAGGGTTACCTTCAGGATACCTGAAAGACTTAGGAACTGCCAAATGTTTCACCCTTTTACCAGTGTTTGTATACATACTTTCCCATATACAAGATTAAAAATTTTATTCCCTAAATTGGTGGAAGGACTCACAAAGCATGTGAATGGGAGTTCCCTTCCTACAACCTTCTCTCTTGACTATTATCAACATAGATGCCCCCCTGATAGGTTGAAGCACACGCTTCCAGAATGTCATAGCTCAGGTCAAATGGACCCGTCAGGAGGCAATCCGCCATTCAGCACATTGGAGCTCAGAGCAGTTAGGAATGGTTGATAAGTGTAGCAATCATATATCAAGAGCCACCCAATCAGAATAATGCTGGATAACGGAGCAGCAATGTTTTGCCATAAATTCGCAAGGAAGAGCAAGGGACACTACTCACAGAGGTTAATTGCCTTGTACAGCAACTTGAGTTTTTCAAGATTTATATTCCTAGGAGGAGTGCACCCTCAGAGTTTTTCTCTGGACATTTGTGATTGAGAAGGAACTGTAGTGGCAGCAGATTTGCTCCTTCTTATATACTCTTGAATTGGGGCATGATGGTGTCTAGGTTGCACATGTGGACTTGTGGGCACTTCTGACAAAAATCTGTGATCAAGAGCACACGGGCATATGCATATACTCACGTAGAGGTGTTTCATAGGGACACAAATCTTGAAGAACTCAAGTTTCTGTACAAGATAAGTAACCTCTCCTTACAGAGCTGGAAGGTAGTGGGAGAATCTGGCCCATAGGTTTGTACACTGTAGCTTGATCTCCTTTTACATCACATCTCCAAACAAATGTTTTCATGTGCCATTATTTTGATTTTTAGCCACACTGAGCTCTTTATTCTGAGTGTCCACAGGAAGGCCAGTGCCTCTCAACAAGTTAGCTCTTTTGTGTTCTGCTTTCATGGGATGCATTTTTTTTCTTTCTGGTAGTAATATTTGGAGAACAGGATAAGAACTCTGATCACTGTTTTTCTATGCATATTTGCAAAATTGATATGGGGGAGGGGAGTTGTGCTGTTCCTATAGTTTTGCAACACTGCATCGTTATGATGAAATATCATGGACTGATGTAAAATTCCAATACACTATATAGGGCAGAGAATGTAGGTTTCTGTGGATGAAGTTTCTGTGGAAGTTTGCCTTTTCCCTATCTTGTTCTGGTAGAAGATGAGATAGTTAAGAACTGCCTGACATCTGTATCAGATTCGAAATCTTAATAATTAACATTCAAATAAAAATAAGCAAAAATTCCCCAGAATGTGTGCATTGCGTCTGGCTCCCGCTTATTTGGTGCATAGTTCCTTGAAAACATTTTTTGATATTGGCAGCTATGGTAAGTGGGCCCCTGAGAGCTAATCAATAACAGAAGATGTTCTTGAGTTTCAATCCTACTCTTGTCTACAAGAGCTGCCATCGCATCATATAGAAGGTTAATTTGCTCTTCATTTATACTGTCCATATCATGCTTGACAACGGCATTGGGATGTACAATAAAATCTGGCAAAACAGTAGTGACAGTGCCAAAGTGAAGAAGACTCCATAAAAGACAGAAATAACTAAAGAAAACCTGGCAAGATTGAGGAAAAGCCTTCTGTGATTTCTACTGCTGCTGAACCACCCACAATTGTGTTTGCATAGAGCAGAGGTCGACAACCTTTCCGGAGTGTTGTGCTGACTCATCTTTTATTCACTCTCAGTTAAGGATTATGTGTGCCAGTAATACATTTTAACATACATTGTTGTATGTAAAGTAAATAAGGTTTTTAAAATGTTTAAGAAGCTTCATTTAAAATTAAATTTAAAATGCAGAGCCCCCCGGACTGGTAACCAGGACCTAGGCAATGTGAGTGCCACTGAAAATCAGCTCACGTGCTGCCTTCGGCACACATGCCATAGGTTGCCTACCCCTGGCATAGAGTTAACTGTTTTATTAATAGAGTCCTGTAACTTATGACTGGGCTGTGTTTGTGTTTTTTCATGCATGTTTGAAGCTGAAACTGGGACCTCAGTGGTCCATCTGTACCAGCCAAGTAAAACAACAAAAAAAAAAAGAGGCTCTTTGTGATTAAACTCGTCTGGCTATCTTACTTCTGAGACCAACTGGGAATGTGGCAAAAGCAGTGGGTGTCATTGGTTGGGGACATTGTTCTTCACTTTTCTCCATAGCAATTTCTCTGTCTGCTTAAAAAGTGGCACAGTTTCAAAGGAGTTTCTGAAATGGCATGAAAGGTGGTGGTCACAACACATATCTTTGAGTGTGCTGGGTAACAGAGATAGGAAGCAGGGGAAAACTGGGGAATTCTACGCTGCTTCGCAAAAGTGGAGAAGCATTAGGCAAAATAAAATAATACTACTAATACAAAACCTGTGTCACGAACAGTGTGAGGAGATGATATGTTAGGAGAATGAAACATAGCAAGGTTAAAAGCCATTGTTCCTTAATTACTATATGCATAGTGACAGATAGCAGCCCACGCCTATTATGTAGCCAAGTCCATGGAAATAGTTTTGACTATATAGAAAAGGAAAGCAATGGGTAATATTCTTCTCCACTACAGTACATTCCCTAATGAGCTGTAAGTTTGCACAGTCCAATGGGTTCTACTCCAGAGAACTTTGACTAGCTCATTCTAATGTGACAACAATTGAAGGTTTGTGTTTGCTGTTTATGCAGCTCTAATTTGATAGAGAGAGAGAAACAAGTCTATACTTGAGGACATTAACTGGAATCTAGTTGCAAATTGCAATTGAAATGAACACTTCATTTTTTTACTCCTTTACATTTTTCATTGAGATCTAAAATAAACATTAAAATTATTGTAAACAGCCATTTACAGGAAATTTCATTTGGGAAGTGAAGGGTGCAACTCTGAAGTTTTTCCGCTCCCTGTTTATTTTATTAATTGTGATTTATTTAATACTGAATTTTAAAACTACTGGGTGTCATATGAAATGCTATTAGTATTGAAATCAGATTTTGGAATGTAATTGGCTTGAAATAAATATGTGGCAGAACATGTACACTGTTGATTCCTTCAATTTATAGCATACATAAGAACAACGCCCTCCCCAAACCTGGGGATCTTTGACATTTTGTTTTAAAAGTATACCCTGGAACAATGAAAAGCCAGATTCTCAATTACCCTAGTACATGGAGTCTCAAAGTTTCCAGGCTCGCTCTCTCCCTGCAGGGAGCAACCAACCTGGCTTTCTTTATGACTAAATGGCAGGGTCACCCAGAGTGGGGGGCAAGTGGGGCAATTTGCCCCAGGCCTTGGGCCCCACAGGAGCCCCTGGAGCGGGGTCCATCATTTGCTCCGGAGGCCCCAGAAAACTCTCGCGGGGCCCGGGCCCCCGGATCTTCTTCCACTCTCAGTCTTTGCTGGCGGGGGTCCTTCCGCTCCGGGGCAGAAGGACCCCCTGCCGCCGAATTGCCGCCGAATTACCACCAAAGCGGGGGCCCCTTGCCGCCAAAGAGCCCAGACCCCTGGAATCCTCTGGGCGGCCCTGCTAACCCGGTGTCCTGAAACTTTTTTCTATTGCAACACTGTCACAATATGGAAAATGTTGAGCATCACTACTCTAGCCCAATACTCCAGTTATACTAAAACTTCAGCCTTTCCACAAAATACATCATCAGCAACCCCTCCCCCTATGCTACATCACAAGTCATTCTCCTCCTTGCAAGCCATGGAGAAAATATGAACCTGGCAGCATACTCTGAAGGTTAACAAACTCAGTTTAACCATTTCCATTTCTCCTACCTATGCTCTAGCATTGGTGCAGCTCCACCAGTGTTAGCAATGGTGGGAGTGCAGAGTTGTTGACGGTCAGCTGAATTTATTTTTAACCATCATGTCTAGTTTTGCTCTAAGCAGAGCTGTGTCACATTAGTAAAATCCACAGCAGCTTGTCCACCCTAGCACTCCTGCCATTGCTAGCACCAGTGCAGCCTAGTGCAACTGTGGAAGAATTTGAAAAAATCCTGAGTAGACAAAGCCTCAGACTGTCCTGCTTTCTGCGGTAAACAGGAAGAATTGTCTAGTGATTAGAGTTCTAGCCTGGGACTCATGGGGATGTGTTCACTTTTCTGCTTTGCCACAGACTTCCCGTGCAACCTTGAGCAAGTCACTTAGTTTTTTCTCTGTGCTTCAATTCCCCATCTGTAAAGTGGGGATCATAGCACTATCCTGCATTACAGAGACGTTGTGAGGCAAAATTCATTAAAGATTGTGAGGGATTTTGGTTGATGTTTACTATTTAGAAACAAATTTTACTATTTAGATTTTGTAGACGCAGCCCTGAGACAAATTTTATATAGTGCTCCTGGATAAATTGAATCTGGCTCATTACCTGGCTTTGCTAGGTCTTTGTGGGGTTTCTCACAATTCACCCTGGCTATGAGTAGCTAAAATAATTGGCATGTTTAGTCACCTCACTATTCACCTGCTCTTCAAGGCTGTTAATATGTATATTGAACACCTTCCTAGTATTGGTCCCTGGGAATCCCAGTATTAACCTCTGTCAGGGATGAGAAATGGCCATTTATGCCATCCTATCTCTTATTTAGTTTTTAAACCATGCCATGACTTTACCTGTCATCCTGTTTACCAAGTTTCTTTAATAGTCTCTTGTGAGGGATTTTATCAAAAGCCGTTTGAAAGGCTATATAAATTCTCTCTGCTAGTTGCTTTATTTAACATCTGTAAGATAGCAAAGGAAAAGATATATATATCAAAACCAACTTAGACAAAATGTTTTTAAAACACAAACTCTCTCAGCAATTAATACTTTATTTTGCAACTTCCAGTCCTTCAAAGCACTGAGCATTGACTTCAGTGGAAGCTGGGGGGACAAGTGTCTCATAAGATTTGGTGCCTGGGCAATTAAAATCCCATGTATGATTTCTATGAGATTCCCAAAAGTCCTGAGGGAGTCCTTACTCTCCAAACTGCCCTTTTCATGATAAATGTGCACTCAAGGAATTAACCAATAAATTAATCAATTATTTCCTGCAGTAACACACAGTGCAATTACAAGCTTCTATTAGGGCATCTTCAGAGCATTTGACTTTTTTATATCCATCTAAACCAAGTATGGATAGAACATTGATACGAGGGACCTATGGATGAAGCAAATTTTATATCTCCACTCTATTTAATAGCTTTGAAATGCAACAGCCAGGCACCTTGAAAATAATCTAGCAGTTCCAGACCCCATGTATAAAGATGCTATCATCTGTCTTTCCTTTCAATAATGTATCAATCATTATTCTTTGTATATGCCATAAGCATTTTTTTTCATATATATATATATATATATATATATATATATATATATATATATATATATAATTATTTTAAATCCATCTATGCCTAGAGTTCACTGATGTGGTTCTTGTTTGATCACCTATTTCTGGCCAATCAGGTGAGGGATACTGTATTCACAAATACTAATGCTTAGTTCTTATACACCACATTGCATTTGGAGATCTCGGTGCTTTACAAAGGAAGGTTAGTATAATTATTCCCATTTTACAGATGGGAATGGAGTTTCTGATAGGCAAGGTAGCTTGCCCAAGATCAGTGGCAGAGTTAGGAAAGAATCCAGGTCTCCAGACTCTGTCTAGTTTGTCATCTGCTGGATGGTTCTGCCTTTCCAAATAATTATTATTGTTTTATGGTAGTGCCTTGAGGCCCCAATCAAGGATCAGAGCCTTATTTTGCTGGGCACTGTCCAAACTTATGTAATAAAAAAGAGTCTGTAACTTAACAAACTAACCTTTTCCACATATCACAACTACTTTGTATGCCCCTCTGTTGACTCTATCTAATAATTCTAATTAATGTTAAAGAACCTCTGGTGGTGTGTCCCTGTTTTATTATACTGTACTCACATGTTCCCTTACTTTGCCACTGGACATCTCAATGCATTTACTTGAACCATGTATTTTAAATACAGCATAAGTACTGGTCAAACATACAGTATTTAAAATATACAGGGTTTACATTTTAATGAATACTGTGGGAAACCCAGGACAAACAGCTACAAGTGGGAGGGCTAGTAATTAGTCCCATGGGGTTAAAAGGCCTCTCCCTATCCAGTGAGGAGAGAGAACCAGGGGAAAATAAGGTTCAGCTGGAAAAGGGGTTACTAGGGAACTAATTAGGTTCAGCTGGCTTCAACTGCTTGAGACCTTTTTAAAAACCTCCCCTGTGTGGAATTGGGGTGTGTGTGTGTGTGTGTGTGTGTGTGTGTGAGAGAGAGAGAGAGAGAGAGAGAGAGGGGCTGCGGCTACGGCTACGGCTACGGCTGCCAGTAGGCTGGGTGCAGCAAGACACTGAACCCTTCCAGGAAGGCAGACTGCACTCCCTCCCCAGAAGGGAAAGAAAACAAGCACAAGGGACTGACTGAGGAAAGGAATAGCTGGACCCTGTGCTACCTGGAAGGATTTGTCTTGCCTAAGCCTGTCTCCAAGGCTAAAAAGGACTGAGCCTGCTGAGGAGGAGACCAATGTACTTTGCCACATGTATATCTTAACAGCCCTCAACTACAGTTTGTCATGCAGGAAAATACATAGGGAATGTACTTCTGCACAGTCAATATGAACATAGTCTTTCTGCTTCAGATCCTCCCTTTTTGCTGATCTGGAGAACACACCAGCCCTTTGCGTAAAATTTCACAAAATGAGAGGTGGCTACTTGTTTCCTCTACATCAAGGTAAACAATCTAAAGGGAAAGCAAAGGCTTATGCCAGGGACAGAGTTTGTCAGCCAATAGTTAATTCATGATAAATGTAGGGATATTAAAAAAAAAAGGTTTATATTAAACATGGTTTATGTGAGAAATGATTTATTGATTTATTGTTAATTAATACTTTATAACTTAAGATTTATGTTAGAAGTAAATTTGTAATGATTTATTGTTAGAAATAGCTGTGTCTGTGTGAAGCCTGCTCAAAAGAGATACTTTGTACAAAACTTGTTAAACGTCAATGGACTATAAGCGCCTGTTCTCTAAGTGAAACTTTGTAGTCGCTACTTTAATTTGTAATGGCCGCTGTAAACTGCTAAATTGGTCAATTGATTTAGCGCGCAAGCTGTCAATTAACTCTGTAAGCTGCTAAATTGGTTAATTGACTCAGCCCGCAAGCTGTCAATTGACCCTATGCCTCAGGCAAAACTGTATAATTACTACAAATAGAGACCCCCACCTCTGTAAATTCATTTTTATCTAAAGACAGGGAGTGTCACACCCCAAAAGATAAAGAGTGTATGTGAATGAGTGTCATAAACAGATAGCTAAGGGTTAATGTCTCTTTCACCTGGAAAGGGTTAACAAACAACACCTGACCAGAGGACCAATCAGGAAACAAGACTTTTTCAAATCTGGGTGGAGGGAAGTTTGGCTGTGAGTCCTTTGTTCTTGGGCTGTTCTCTCTCTGGGCTCTGAGAGGGACCACATGAATCTCCGGGCTCTCTAATCTTCTGTTTCTAATTTGTAAGTACAACGGTAGAAAGACAATATAGGCTTTTACATTGTTTTTCTGTATTTGCAAATGTGTAGTCTGCTAGAAATAGTTTAAATTGTATTTTTTCTGGATAAGGCTGTTTATCCATTTTCTATAAGCTAAAAGACCCTGTAACTGTTTACCATCTAAATTGCAGAGATAAACCTTTTACTTTTTTCTTTCTTTTTTTTTTTCAGGTGTTCTAGGTGTTCGGGCCAGGAGTCAGAAAAAATGGCCACATCATCGAGGTAGGCAACTGCATATTCGCCCAGTCCTGCTAGTAGACCATCTACCAACCTCTGGAAGGTGGCGGGTGCATTTCGCAGCCCAAAAGGAAGCACATTAAATTAATACACCCCTGCATGTGTGATGAATGCTGACCTCTCTTTGGCAGGTTCATCTAGCGGTACTTGCCAGTACCCCTTGGTTAAGTCTATTGTAGAGATGAACTGGGCACGTTCCAACTATTCCAATAGCTCATCGGTGCGTGGCATTGGATAGTTGTCTGGACGAGTTACCGCATTTAGCTTACGGTAGTCCACGCAAAAGCGTATTTTCCCATCTGGTTTGGGTACCAGAACCACTGGAGATGCCCATGCGCTGGTAGATTAGCGTATTATACCCATCTGTAGCATGTTCTGGATCTCCCATTCTATAGCAGCTTAGGCATGAGGAGACACGCGGTAGGGTGGGGTTCTAATTGGGTGAGCATTACCTGTGTCAATGGAGTGGTATGCCCGTTCAGTCTGTCCTGGGGTGGCTGAGAACAATGGGGTGAAGCTAGTGCACAGCTCCTTGATTTGTTGCTGCTGGAGACGTTCCAGGGTTGTGGAGAGGTTCACCTCTTCCACGCCACCATCTTTTTTCCCTTCGTAGTAGACACCGTCAGGCCACTCAGCGTCATCTCCTCCCTGGACTGTAAACTGACAAACGTGTAAGTCTCTGAAATAAAAGGGCTTGAGAGAATTAATATGGTACACTCTGGGCTTTAGGGAGGAATTGGGAAAGGCTATGAGGTAGTTAACAGCTCCCAGGCACTCTTGGACCATGAATGGCCCTTCCCATGATGCTTCCATCTTATGGGCCTCTTGCGCCTTCAAGACCATAACCTGGTCTCCTACCTTGAAGGAATGCTCTCTGGTATGTCTGTCATACCAGGCCTTTTGCTCTTTTTGAGCATCCTTTAGGTTTTCTTTAGCAAGGGCTAAAAGAGTGTCAGAGGGTGTTTTGTAGGTTGCTTACAAAGTCTAGAATGTTAATCCCTGGAGAAGGTGTAAACCCCTCCATTGCTGCTTTACCAACTGTAATGGCCCCTTAACCTCGTGGCCATACACAAGTTCAAACGGTGAAAACCCTAAACTGGGATGTGGTACAGCCCTGTAGTCAAAAAGCAACTGTTGCAACACTAGGTCCCAGTTATTGGAGTGTTCATTGACGAATTTACATATCATGGCCCCCAAAGTTCCATTAAACCTTTCCACCAGGCCATTGGTTTGATGGTGGTACGGGGTGGCAACCAAGTGGTTCACCCCATGAGTTTCCCACAGTTCTTTCATGGTCCCTGCCAGGAAATTAGATCCTGAATCAGTAAGGATGTCGGAGGGCCAACCTACCCTGGCAAAAATGTCTGTTAGGGCTTGGCACACAGCGTTAGCCCTGGTGTTGCCTAGATCTACTGCTTCCGGCCATCGGGTAGCAAAGTTCACGAAAGTCATTATGTACTGCTTTCCTCTGGGTGTCTTTTTTGGGAAAGGACCCAGAATATCCACAGCTACCCGCTGAAATGGGACCTCAATTATGGGGAGTGGCTGGAGAGGGGCCTTGACCTGGTCTTGGGGCTTTCCCACTCTTTGGCATACTTCACAAGACAGGACATACTTGGCAACGTCCTTTCCCATCCCCTCCCAGTGGAAGGACTTCCCCAACCGGTCTTTGGTTCTATTCACCCCAGCATGGCCACTGGGATGATCATGGGCTAAGCTTAAGAGCTTCCCCCGGTACTTAGTTGGAACCACCAACTGTTTTTGCGGGTGCCAGTCTTCCTGGTGTCCACCAGAAAGAGTCTCCTTGTATAAAAGTCCTTGTTCTACAACAAACCGGGATCGGTTAGAAGAGCTGAGAGGCGGTGGGGTGCTCCGTGCCGCCGCCCAAGCTTTCTGAAGGCTGTCATCTGCTTCCTGCTCAGTCTGGAACTGTTACCTTGAAGCTAGAGACACCAGTTCTCCATTAGACTGTGGACTTGGGCTTGGTCCCTCTGGAAGTGATGTAGGTGGTGGGGTTGTTTCCGTTGCTGGTGAGCCACTCTCCGCTGGTGCACCAGGTGGTATTTCAGGCTCTGGCTGAGCCTCCTGGGTGTGGTTGTCTGCTGCTTCTGCCAGTTAAGGCTCGCTGGCGCCCTCTGGCGTTGGGGTTGAAGATGGGTTTGCAAGCGCTGGCGTCAGTGCTGGCAACGGTTCTGGTGCTGGCTGCTTTCCCAGTTCCTGGTCTGGGACTGGAAGCACTGTGGCTGTTTCAGTTGTTGGCATGGGATCCGGATCCACTACCTCTGTCTGGGTCTCTGGTAACACAGACGACGCCTCTGTGGACGGCTCAGGAACAGGAATGGGTCTGGAAGCTTGTCTGGTTTGGCTACGTGTAACCATTCCCACTCTCTTGGCCCGCTTCACCTGGTTGGCCAAATCTTCCCCCAGTAGCATGGGGATGGAATAATTGTCATAGACTGCAAAAGTCCACATTCCTGACCAGCCTTTGTACTGGACAGGCAGTTCAGCTGTAGGCAAGTCTACAGCTTGTGACATGAAGGGGTAAATGGTCACTTGGGCCTTTGGGTTGATGAATTTGGGGTCGACGAAGGATTGGTGGATAGCTGACACTTGTGCCCGCATGTCTCTCCATGCGGTAACCTTCTTTCCGCCCACTCTCAAAATTTTCCTTCGCTTCAAGGGTATTTAGAGGCATCTGGGCCTGGGGATCTTTGGTGTGATGGTGGTGTAATGACTTGCACTCGGTTTGGGTTCTTTGGGCAGTTGGCCTTTATATGTCCCGGTTCATTACACTTAAAGCATCTTCCAGCTGACTGGTCACTGGATCAAGGTGGGTTACTGGAGACTGGTGAGGTGGAAGAATAGTCTGTGGCTTTCCTTGGGTTGTAGGTGGGGTCTTTGGTTGCCCTCGGTTGTAGGGTTTATTGTCGGTGTGCCCTCTGGGGTATTCGTTCCCCTTGACAGTAGCTTTTTTCTTTTCTGCCACTTCCATCCATTTGGCTCCAATGTCCCCTGCCTCGATTACCGTTTTGGGTTTTCCATCTAGGATGTACCTTTCTATTTCCTCAGGAACACCATCTAAGAACTGCTCCATTTGAATCAGGAGGTGCAGCTCGTCCAGATTGTTAAACTTTGTTCCTGATATCCAGGCCTCATAATTCTTTGCAATGTGGTAGGCGTGTCAGGGGAATGACACATCTGGTTTCCATTTTAGGGTTCTGAACCGCCGATGGGCATGTTCAGGTGTTATCCCCATTCTGTATCTGGCCTTGGTTTGAAAAAGTTTATAATCATTCATGTTCTCCTTAGGCATTTCAGCCGCCACCTCTGCTAAGGGTCCACTGAGCTGTGGCCTCAGTTCTACCATGTACTGGTCTTCAGAGATGGTGTACCCAAGGCAGACCCTTTCAAAATTTTCTAAGAAGGCCTCAGTGTCATCACCTGCCTTGTAGGTGGGAAATTTCTTGTGATGTGGAACAATCATTGGCGCAGGGTTGTTAGGACTGGCTGGAGCATCCTGCCTGGCCCGCGCCAAGTCCATTTCATGCTTTCTCTCTTTTTCCCTCTCTTCACTCTGTTCTTGTTGTTTTTCCATTTCTTGTTGGTGTTTCTCCCTCTCTCGTTGGTGGGCTGCATCTTTGGCTGCTTGTTCTCTTTTGTAGGCTGCCAGTTTGATGTTTTCTTCCCTTTCTTTCAGCTCCACCTCTTTTTCCCATTTGTCGCCTGTGGTCTGCTTCTTTGATTTGTTTCTCTGCATCCATTTTTTTCCTGGAAGTCATGGTTCCTGTTTTCTTGTGTTGGGGTGCCCTCCGGTGTTTATTGTCTGAACTGCTGGCTTTCTGTTGTCTTCTGGGGTTGGCTTAGCACCCGAGTCTTTTTTAAGTCCTTAGAAACAAACAAAACTTTTAATTTGCATATGTGTTCTGCTGGTGTAGTTGACTCACAGCTGGAGTTCTATTGTTTAACAAATGACCCTCATTAAACTTAATGGCCCTGCCTGAGGCAATTTCTATGCACAGCCAGACGGAGCAAGGAAAAAAAAATTCTCTGGCTGTAGGTTTAAAAAAAAAAGACCCTTCTCTCTGCTTACAAGCAGCTAACAGAGAAAAGAAAATTAATAATTTTACTGGCTTTTGGATTCTACTATCCCACACGCTGCCAACATGTCATAGTATAATTCCCAAATCTGGACCTTAGCATCCAAAATATGGGTACTAGCATGAATTCGCCTAAGCTTAATTACCAGCTTATATCTGATAGGCTGCCACCAATCAGGACTTAAGTAGAGCGCCTGATAGACTCTGGTGTCCCCAAACCCTTCCCTGGGGATCCCCAAAACCCAGATTCTTGGAGTCTCACAACAAAGGGAAATAAACCATTCCCTTCCCCCTCTTTACCTCCTCCCAGATCTTTCCCGCCCTGGGTACCCTAGGAGATCACCGTAATTCAAATCCTTGAATCCCCACTCCCTTCTTCCCCGGAGAGAGATACACAGATAAACGCCGAGAGCAGATTTTTCTTCCCTCTTCTCCCAGAGGCAATACAGATTCAAGTTCCGTGAATGTAACACAAAGAGGAAATTTACCTTTTCCTCCCTGCTCTTTTTCCCTTCCCCCCACCAATTCCCTGGTGAGTGCAGACTTCCTTCCTTCGAGCCTTAACTAGGAGAAAAAAATCAGACAGGTCTTAAAAGCAAAACTTTAAAAAAAGAAAGAAAAAAGTAAAAGGTTTATCTCTGCAATTTAGATGGTAAACAGTTAAAGGGTCTTTTAGCTTATAGAAAATGGATAAACAGCCTTATCCAGAAAAAATACAATTTAAATTATTTCTAGCAGACTACACTTTTGCAAATACAGAAAAACAATGTAAAAGCCTATATTGTCTTTCTACCGTTGTACTTACAAATTAGAAACAGAAGATTAGAGAGCCCGGAGATTCATGTGGTCCCTCTCAGAGCCCAGAGAGAGAACAGCCCAAGAACAAAGGACTCACACCCAAACTTCCCTCCACCCAGATTTGAAAAAGTCTTGTTTCCTGATTGGTCCTCTGGTCAGGTGTTGTTTGTTAACCCTTTCCAGGTGAAAGAGACATTAACCCTTAGCTATCTGTTTATGACAATGAGTGCCTAGTTTAAATGATGAATGAATGGTTAGGGAGTTACCAGCCTGAAAAATTCAGTGTCGGCCGAAGAAGGTGTCAAGTGGAATCAACTAGATGACCCCCGGAGGGCGAACTGGAATCCACCCCAAGCACCTAACAAACATCTGACAGAATGGAACCAGCCACCTGCTGACTGATCTAGCAACAGCAGAATGAAACAACTCCCATGAACTAACATAGGGAAAAATCCCTATAAAACTGGACTCTAAAGACTGAGGACTTTGAGTCTATGGTTCTGCTGCCAGCCTCCAGGAGCATCAGGTGCACCTGACCAGGACTTGGCTCCACTCTTGTGTACAGGGTACCTGGCCAGTATTCTGTCACAAGCAACTTTAGGCTGGTAACTATAATATCTATATAGAACTTGTATGAATGATTATGTGAATGGATATATATATATATATATATATATATATATATATATATATATATATATATATATATATATATATAAGTAATCGTAGGAATAAGTAGCTAAACAACATTGTTTGCTGTTATCTTTTATTTTATTATGGTATTGACAATAAATGTGACAAATGTCTTGTCCCCTTTAATAAGATCCTGCTGGTTTTTACTGGTCTAATATAATTGGTGTAACATAAATAGACTGGTAATGTGATGCTAATAGGATACTGCATGGGAGATGACAGGCTGTAAATAAAATCAGATTTGAATGAGAGCTGCCATCTGATGAGGAGCGACCATGCTGACTGCATGCCAAGTATATGCTTACCCAATTTCCATAGCTTCCTCCCCTTCACTACCTTTCCTTTTCAGACCCCTTTCCTCTGGGGTAAAAGGGCATTTAATTCATGACTGCCAGAAAAGACCAGAAAGTATACAACTATTTCTACTTCTATCCTGTTTCTCAACCATGCACAAATACATTTCCATCCTCTGTCATCTCCTCCATTTCCATTCTCCAGTTTTGCCTTCACCTACACACTTCAATCATGCTGATGTTACTAGGACCACACTGGGCAGTAGGTAGTCAGAGCTGTACTCTGCGCCCTGTACTTCCACAAATCTCCTCATGTTCTGTTGGAGCAGGATGAAAGTAGAGGAACAGGCTGGCTAGTTTTTCCCAGAGTTCCTATGAAGCTGCAGAAGATAGTCCTCTCTTGAGAATAATCTTCAAGTGCTTGGTCCGCATTTTGTTCCCATATGAATTCTATTATTAGAATGATGTCCATCTCAGTCAAAACATAACAATATGAGGAGATTTGTGGAGTTACATGGAAATAAAATAAGCCCAAGACATCTGTCTAAATTTTGCCATTAAAGATGGACCTAGAAGTCCCAGTGTTCCAGCAATTTCCAATCAAGTCCACCAGCATTCGCTCACAAAAGGACCTCACTATTGTTCGACCACCCTGATCTGAAGTGAAAGGGTTGGTGGAGTGATCAGCAGACATACTGCTGAGAAATTGATTTTTAACCCATTAAAAAAATGGAAAAAGCTAAACAAATGACAGTTTCTGAAAGCTGAAAAATATGCAGCTTTCAAAACCAAAATTTTAGTTTTGAGTATTTGTCTGTTTTTTTCTGACCACCTTTCTCCTGTTTTTTTTCCTCCCCCTTTGGGCTTTTTCTATGGTAAAACAGTTGGGTGGGGGAGGAGACAAAAATAGAAGACCCCATCAGTTTGTCAGTTTTTTGTTGAAAAATGGAAATGATTTGTGGCTTTTGAAATTTTCAGGTGAAAGTTTTCATTTTCAAAAAAACAGCCATTTAAAAGAAAAAACTTTTCAATGAAAAAAGTATTGACCACCTCTAGTAATGAGATATCCCAGTAAACATGGCCGGTCAGAGCCAAGATTTGGTGATGTTTAGGATATGCTGCAGGAGCTGCCCTTTTTCATAGTGTGTTCCAGGGGATGTGTGGGGCTGTTGGAACAGAGTTTGTCTGTGGGTGGGGAAAGGTGTTTTTTTTTTTTAGATCTATATTTAGTATGGTTAATTTAACATGGTTTTTTGCTTGTGACTTGTAGTGTTTGTGCCTAAAGACTCTGATGAGGGCAATTATAAATAAATAAGTAAACTTGTGAGCTTTGAGTGCCAGGTGACATCCTGCAAGGGAGTCCAAACCCTGGTCTACATTGAGAGGGGAGGGGAGATAGGTCAATCTAAGTTACACAACTTCAGCTACGTGAATAACATAGCTGAAGTTGACGTACTTAGAAAGATTTACTGTGGTGTCTTCAAAGTCAACCACAGTGAGTCAACTGCTGCCACTCCCCTGTCGACTCTGCCTGCGCCTCTTGTGGTGCCGGAGTACTGGAATCGACAGGAGAGCACTTGGGGGTCAATTTATCACGTCTAGACTAGATGCAACAAATCAATCCCTGCTGGATGTATAGCTGCCTGCCGATACAGCAGGTAGTGTAGACATACCCTAAGAGAGGAGAAAAGAAGAAAACCAGAATAGGTGTGGAGGACAGATAGGGGAGACATAGGGAAATGCAGGGAGTGGCGGGGGGCAGATCCTCAACTGGTGCAAATTGTGGAGTGATGACAATTTATACTAGATAAGGATCTGGTCCAGGGAGAGAGAAGGAGAAGACAGAGGAGAAGTGATGAAGAAAAAGAAGATGACAAGGAGAGCTGAAAGAGAGTAGTATTTCAGAAGGTAAAAGAATGAAGAGATCATGGTATATTAAGAGGAGTAGACATAGGTAAGAAGAGTAGAGGTCATAGAAGAAGGCGGGTGAGGGGTGAGAGAGATGGTGAGAACCAGAAAATAGACATAGCATTGATTTTGTTGTAGAGTATAATAGTTATGTTTGGGAGTAGATAAATACTAGTCTAACACTTTGATTGTAGTGGTCTGGCCAGCCTTAGTGTTCATTTTTTGTTCTGGATCTAATTTAACTAGGTTTGGAAGGATTAGATTTTCATCGGTAATTGTGGACAAACATCAATTTCACCGTACACACAGAAACTGACAAATATTTCCATCAATAATCATCAAAATTTACAAATAAGCAAAGTAAGAAGAATGCTTCTTGAGAACTTGGAGTTTGATTTAAGGATATTTACTTTGTATTTTGACATGCAAGGTTGATGATTTGTGTTTTAATGACTATAAAGCTTTAACTTATTGAATCTCAGCATCTGTCATTAAATATTGTCTGACTTCCCCCATTATTTCCTGCAATTATGAAAATTTCAACAGATAAAAATCTAAAAAAATGCTTAAAAATAAACATGAGTATTATCTGTTGTAATTATATATACACACACAAAAAGTTAAATTTGGACAAGCCTAAATGTAACTCTCTCTTTAGAATATTTAGATAATATAAATATTTGCTTTATTTAGATATGCAATATATTTATGTATTCTTATGCAGGAATATTTAACTGTAAAAATCAAATGTTTATCAAGGGCTGGGAGTGCAGCAGAAGCTGCATGGTTAGTCCCTTGGCGAGAGAGGGGAGTGGCTGATGGTGCTCAACAGCGACCCTACTGGCCAATCAGGGAGTAGTGTGACAGGCTCCAAATGGTAATTGGGAAAAGGTAAAAGATAAAAATTAATAGCCCAAGTACCTCTTAAATAAACAAGGCCAGATTGTGGTACCTTACACCATGAATAGTTCCCTTCCTTTTCCTATATATAATTTGAATTCATACACAGAAAGGCAATTATTCCTAGCAGTCTTTCTAACCATTCCAAACTTCCTCCAACGGGGTGATGTATCATCTCCTTTCTGATGTTCTAACTCTCTTCCCTTTTGCCCCTAGTGACGTTCAGATAATCTGAAGAGTGACACCGTGAGACTGAGGGGCTTTATTATTTCTTTTTAGAAACCCCAGCACACAAACATAGAAGGAAGAAATAAAGAGGCAGGAGAGGGTGGAGCATTTTCAGAGACCTGTTTGGAGAATGTAGTTCAGTTGGGGCAGATGTGCAACAAATGAGCAATAATGTATAATATTTGTGACAGATACATCTCCAGCATGACTGCAGGAACTGTCACTGACTCACTTGAATTTCATCAGCCTACTTCATTTTAATGTTGATTAGCCATGCACTCCCATGAGTAGAGAAAATGTACACTACTCCCACACAGGCCAGAGACCAGTACTGCCAAATATTTTCAAACAAATTAGTGCCAGAAATGAAACCTGCTAAACTTAGGATGGCTCACAAAGGATTGCCTTCCTCCTGCTACATGCAGGGCTTGAGTTACTTCAGCTGAAGTGGTACCACACACTCCTGGAATAGGAGGGAGGGAGGAGTCAGCAGTTGTCAGTGATAATAATTATTGTTAATCTTCGGCGTGACATATTTTTCTCTTAAATGTCCAGTGTAATTGGACACCCCACATGTGTGAATGGCTAGCCTAGATTTATTTCTAAATTATTCCGAAGTGAAGCTTGTGCCATATAGCATCTGAATGGTAATTTCCCCTCAATCTACAATAAGGTTGCAGCATTAATTTATGACTTTGTTATGCAGTATTAATTATCTCCATATAGGTAACATGCAGGCAAACAAACAGTTTTTTTGCTATATTCTGAGGATTGCATTAATTTATAGGAATAAAGTTTATTACTAAAACAATGCAGAGAAATACAGTTCAAGCATAGGAATGTCTGGAGACACAATAAGGACCCGACTCAGTAAAGCACTTAATATGCTTAACATCAATGGCAACGGCTTTTTTTCCTGAATCAGGTCCTTAATATATTCCTCTGCTTGAAGCATTTTTTATTAATATTGTATCTGCCTGAGTGAGACTGTAAGCTCTTCCAGGCACTGAATGTGCTTTTGTTAGAGTGTTTATTAAACACTGTATACACTCACTATGCTAACAAAATCAGCAGCATCTAACAAACAAGTCCCTTTTTTTTTATTATAGCTCTTTTCATACCAAAAGCCTTGGGTTATGAAAGTGCAAGACAATCAGCAGAAAAGCGGAGGCAGAGATGGTAGTAAGAAGAGGACAGGAGTTTAGGAGCAATTCCAAATAGAGCTTTTATAAAAGCACTAATACATTTCAGATACATGCAGTTACATAAGATACAGCATGTAAACTCTTCACTTTGCTGAAGACATTTTGGCCTTTCACAGAGCACTCAAAGCAAGTGGGTATTCACTATAACTGCGTGCTTTGAATTCTCTGCCTGTCAGGAGCTATATGTGGCTCTGCCAATATTCTTACTTCACAGAAGTAATCCTACCAAACACACTAATGACCAGCTCGGGATAATTGGCTTCTACTGTTTGCTGGCCTTCACTCCATGCAAAAACTAGGTAGTGCTCCTTATGGGTTGCTTTTTTGTCATGTGGCAAATGTATGTTTTCACTTTAGGTGCCTCTGGCCACCTCACGTGCCACGCTGCAAATCTAAAGAAATAAGGTACCATCTTTGCAGCTTGCAGCAGTACTAATCAAAGCCAAACCAGCTGCTCTAGGTTCCCCAGATTATTTCTATTGTTATGAGCATTTGGATAACAGGGGAAAGGGGTGGAAGGAGTGTTTCATCATTTACAGAACTGCTCCATATGCCCTCATAGTTAATATAATAGGAGCAATTAATTATTCAATGTATACATGTTTTGAGGATGAAAAGTTCTCCACAAGTTCCAAGTGTAATGAAATGTAATCTGTACATGAAACCATTTTTTATTGCTTTATGATGTATAAAGAAGTCCTCAAAGATTTATATGTTTTCAGGTATTTTTTTCCCTTGCTTGTTTTTCTCAGTTAGGAAATATCAAGTCTTGCAGACTCTCTGCTTTTGCAGAGAACTCTATCGCTGATGGGAGAATTAAAAGGATTATAATGCCATAACAGACTGAAACTGGCCAGTTGAAAGGAGAAGGGATTTTTGATCAGACTATATAAAATCCTTTGTTTTTACCCATATATTTAACTCAGACCCTAACAAATTCTTGGGAGGGAAAGATCTCTGTTGCAAATTCAAACAGCCATTCAAGGAGTGAAAATATTCTCATTCTAGTTCAGTAGCCCTTTAAAGAGTCCTCCAAGAAAAACAGAGATGACAAGACTTGATATTTCGGATAATATTTCTAAAGTAAAAAAGGAAAAAAATATATAGTACTTGGAAAACCTCAAACTTTAAGCCTGCTTTGAGGCCAGGACTTTTTGTTGTTGTTTTATGTTCGTACAACACCTAGCACAATGACGTCCTGGTCCATCACTGGCGCACCTACGTGCTACATTAATGCAAATAATAGTCACAAATAAATATTCTCCCTCCCCATTTGCAGGGCTCCTTTAATAATTATTACTTGCATATGTAAATGCAGGAAGTCTGGCTTAGTCCTGATTATGTCTGACAGCTCTTAAAACAACCACCCTAAGAGCTGCATATTTACAAAGGATACCCGCTGGCTGTAAGAGTGCAGCTGAGTTCATCGCTCATCTAGCTGGATGAATCAGAGATCTAGGTAAGTAATACAACTTTGCATCATTCTATCTCCTCTGAGCTAGAGGAGAATAATCTCAACCTGTATAATGCCAGGTGTTTCTGACCCAGGACTAGGCTTCATCATATCAGTTTTTCATTCAAAGGTTTACTGTTGCCATGGCCGTGAGCAACATGTCTAGGAATGAGCAAATTTCATATGACTTGGAGGTTTGGTTTGGTTTGGTTTGGTTTGGGTAAGCACCCAACCGTTTGAATTCTCTTTTAGCCTTTACCTAAACAACAGTGAGCCTCCTGACTCTGAAATATAGGGTTGGCTGGAAACTGCACAGGAGCAGGTTCTTTTAAGATATGTAGAGTATTTCCCATTTTGTACTTCCCTTTGCTAATCAGGCCACAAATACCATTAGAGTTCTGTATTCAGCAGATATTTCAACACTTCTGTTTCCAGACTTGACTGAAATTGGGAAGTGCAGAGACCCATTAAAATGAAAAACTGCTATTTGAAAGCTAGCCAGACTGACTCTTTTTTTAAAAAAGAACTATGGTGAAAGGTTCCATTTGAATGCAAGCTAATTCTCTTAAAGTTAATTATTATTGGGTACAATTTGTAAAGGCACCTAACGTAGTTAGGAACCTAAGCCCCATTTTCAATGTTGACTTAGTCACGTTGGAACCAATCTCATTGAAAGTCAATGGGACTTAGGCACTTGAGCTACTTGGGTACAATTTTCATAAGTACCTATTATCATTGTTAATGATTTTTACTGTAGTAGAGCCTAGAGTTTCCAGTCCGGAATTGTGCAAGATGCTTTACATACAACTAAAAGTCTTAAGCTCTTTGGGACAGAGACTAAGTAGGGGATGAGGAATGACAGGTGGATACAAAAAACACAGGGGAGTAACACAAGGTGACAGACAGTGAGACCGTTTTAGTTAATAATTACACACAAAACTATATTACAGTTGTAGAGTCATGTGTTCAAAAGTTATGACATGCCATAATGAAGGTTGCTTGCACATTATGTCAGTCCTGAATTACATGATCACAAACTAGTTTTCCACAGGAAACCTGCCTTATTCAGTGAACAGGGTGGATGGTGCTCCCTTAGTCAGGAGCTGTTCAATATTTTATTTTATCTTCATTCTTCAGTGTATAGCCACAGGCTTTATTTACTGCCTACTAGTCAAATCCTGCTTGGAAGACAGAATTATTAATTTCCTAATGAAAGCAGCAAAGAATCCTGTGGCACCTTATAGACTAACAGACATTTTGGAGCATGAGCTTTCGTGGGTGAATACCCACTTCCTCAGATGCATGTAATGGATATATCCAGGGGCAGGTATATATATGTGTGCTAGCAAGCAAGCTAGAGATAACGAGGTCAGTTCAATCAGGGAGGATGAGGCCCTGTTCTAGCAGTTGAGGTGTGAAAACCAAGAGAGGAGAAACTGGTTCTGTAATTGGCAAGCCATTCACAGTCTTTGTTCAATCCTGAGCTGATGGTGTCAAATTTGCAGATGAACTGAAGCTCAGCAGTTTCTCTTTGAAGTCTGGTCCTGAAGTTTTTTTGCTGCAGGATGGCCACCTTAAGGTCTGCTATAGTGTGGCCAGGGAGGTTGAAGTGCTCTCCTACAGGTTTTTGTATATTGCCATTCCTAATGTCTGATTTGTGTCCATTTATCCTTTTCCGTAGAGACTGTCCAGTTTGGCCGATGTACATAGCAGAGGGGCATTGCTGGCATATGATGGCGTATATTACATTGGTGGATGTGCAGGTGAATGAACCAGTGATGGTGTGGCTGATCTGGTTAGGTCCTGTGATGGTGTCGCTGGTGTAGATATGTGGGCAGAGTTGGCATTGAGGTTTGTTGCATGGATTGGTTCCTGAGCAAGAGTTATTATGGTGTGGTGTGCAGTTACTAGTGAGAATATGTTTCAGGTTGGCAGGTTGTCTGTGGGCAAGGATTGGCCTGCCACCCAAGGCCTGTGAAAGTGTGGGATCATTGTCCAGGATGGGTTGTAGATCCTTGATGATGCGTTGGAGGGGTTTTAGCTGGGGGCTGTATGTGATGGCCAGTGGAGTCCTGTTGGTTTCTCTCTTGGGTTTGTCTTGCAGTAGGAGGCTTCTGGGTACACGTCTGGCTCTGTTGATCTGTTTCCTTATTTCCTCGTGCGGGTATTGTAGTTTTGAGAATGCTTGGTGGAGATTTTGTAGGTGTTGGTCTCTGTCTGAGGGGTTAGAGCAGATGCGGTTGTACCTCAGTGCTTGGCTGTAGACAATGGATCGTGTGATGTGCCCGGGATGGAAGCTGGAGGCATGAAGGTAGGCATAGCGGTCGGTGGGTTTTCGATATAGGGTGGTGTTAATGTGACCATCACTTATTTGCACCATGGTGTCTAGAAAGTGGACCTCCCATGTAGATTGGTCCAGGCTGAGGTTGATGGTGGGGTGGAAGCTGTTGAAATCATGGTGGAATTTTTCCAGAGTCTCCTTCCCATGAGTCCAGATGATGAAGATGTCATCAATGTAGCGTAGGTAGAGAAGGGGCGTGAGTGGACGAGAGCTGAGGAAGCATTGTTCCAGGTCGGCCATAAAGATATTGGCATATTGTGAGGCCATGCGGGTGCCCATAGCAGTGCCACTGATCTGGAGATATATATTGTCATCAAATTTGAAATAGTTGTGTGTAAGTATAAAGGCACAGAGCTCAGCAGCCAGTTGTGCTGTGGCATCATCAGGGATAGTGTTCCTGACAGCTTGTATTCCATCTGTGTGTGGGATGTTTGTGTAGAGAGCCTCTACATCCATGGTGGCTAGGATGGTGTTTTCTGGGAGGTCACCAATGCATTGTAGTTTCCTCAGGAAATCAGTGGTGTCGCGGAGGTAGCTGGGAGTGCTGGTGGCATAGGGTCTGAGTAGAGAGTCCATATATCCAGATAGTCCTTCAGTGAGAGTGCCAATGCCCAAGATGATGGGGCGTCCAGGATTTCTGGGTTTGTGGATCTTGGGTAGTAGATAGAATAACCCTGGTCGGGGCTCTAGGGGTATGTTGATTTCTTCTGGTGTTAGTGTAGGGAGTGTCCTGAGTAGATGCTGTAATTTCTTAGTGTATTCCTCAGTGGGATCTGAGGGAAGTGGCCTGTAGAATTTGGTATTGGAGAGTTGTCTGGCTGCCTCCTTTTGATAGTCAGACCTGTTCATGATGACAACGGCACCTCCTTTATCAGCCTCTTTGATGATAATGTCAGGGTGGTTTCTGAGGCTGTGGATGGCATTGCGTTCTGCACGACTTAGGTTGTGAGGCAAGCTATGTTGTTGTTCCACGATTTCTGCCTGTGCACGCTGGCGGAAGCATTCAATGTATAGGTCCAGGCTGTCATTTCGACCCTCAGGAGGAGTCCATGTGGAGTTCTTTTTCTTGTGCTGTTGGTGGGAGGGCACCCGTGTATCAGTGCACTGTTCAGTGTTGTCCTGGAAGTATTCTTTGAGTCGGAGATGGTGAAAGTAGGCTTCCAGATCGCCACAGAACTGTATCATGTTGGTGGGGGTGGCAGGGCAGAAAGAGAGTCCCCGAGATAGGACAGACTTTTCTTCTTGGCTGAGTGTGTAGTTGGATAGATTGACGATATTGCTGGGTGGGTTAGGGGTACCACTGTTGTGGCCCCATGTGGCAGGTAGGAGTTTAGACAGCTTACAGTCCTTTTTCCTTTGAAGAGTGGTGAAGTGAGTAATGTAGATCTCCTGTCTTATTCTAGTGAAGTCCGCATCTGCTCTAACCCCTCAGACAGAGACCAACACCTACAAAATCTCCGCCAAGCATTCTCAAAACTACAATACCCGCACGAGGAAATAAGGAAACAGATCAACAGAGCCAGACGTGTACCCAGAAGCCTCCTACTGCAAGACAAACCCAAGAGAGAAACCAACAGGACTCCACTGGCCATCACATACAGCCCCCAGCTAAAACTCCTCCAACGCATCATCAAGGATCTACAACCCATCCTGGACAATGATCCCACACTTTCACAGGCCTTGGGTGGCAGGCCAATCCTTGCCCACAGACAACCTGCCAACCTGAAACATATTCTCACCAGTAACTGCACACCACACCATAATAACTCTTGCTCAGGAACCAATCCATGCAACAAACCTCAATGCCAACTCTGCCCACATATCTACACCAGCGACACCATCACAGGACCTAACCAGATCAGCCACACCATCACTGGTTCATTCACCTGCACATCCACCAATGTAATATACGCCATCATATGCCAGCAATGCCCCTCTGCTATGTACATCGGCCAAACTGGACAGTCTCTATGGAAAAGGATAAATGGACACAAATCAGACATTAGGAATGGCAATATACAAAAACCTGTAGGAGAGCACTTCAACCTTCCTGGCCACACTATAGCAGACCTTAAGGTGGCCATCCTGCAGCAAAAAAACTTCAGGACCAGACTTCAAAGAGAAACTGCTGAGCTTCAGTTCATCTGCAAATTTGACACCATCAGCTCAGGATTGAACAAAGACTGTGAATGGCTTGCCAATTACAGAACCAGTTTCTCCTCTCTTGGTTTTCACACCTCAACTGCTAGAACAGGGCCTCATCCTCCCTGATTGAACTGACCTCGTTATCTCTAGCTTGCTTGCTAGCACACATATATATACCTGCCCCTGGATATTTCCATTACATGCATCTGAGGAAGTGGGTATTCACCCACGAAAGCTCATGCTCCAAAACGTCTGTTAGTCTATAAGGTGCCACAGGATTCTTTGCTGCTTTTACAGATCCAGACTAACACGGCTACCCTCTGATACTAATTTCCTAATGGACTTTTCCACAGCACTCACTACTACAGTGTCTGAGAGCTTCATAAACCCTAATTAATGTATCTTCACAAAATCTCTGTGATGTGAAGAGGTGGTATTATCCCAATTTTACAGATGGGGAGCCGAGATTCAGAGAGACTATGGTAACAAATATCAACTAATTTTTGGGTTTCCAATTTGAGATGCCTGGGACTTGATTTTTCAGCATATTTAGCATTATATAGTACTTTATAGATTCAAAGCACAGGTCCCATTGACTTCAGTTGCAGCTGTGAGTGTTTAGCAGTTCTGCAAATCAGACCTCAGGGTCTCAGGTTAAGCCCCCAGAAAATGAGGAACACACAATTAATGACCACCTGTGAAATATTTGGCTTTAGGGATTTGTCCAGCATCACACAGGAACTCTGTGGCAGAGGCAGGGATAGAATGCAGATCTCCAGGGCAGCATTCAGCTGCCTTAACCATGAGTTCAGTCTTTCTCTTCCTGCAGTCCCCTGCCTCATTTGCTACCCAACTTCTGCAACAGATGAAGCAATGGATCCTAAAAATAACAGCCTCCTTCTCTACACAACCCTACTCCACCCCCGAGAACAGGTCCATTCTGTGCACAGTCTGTTTGCCCAGCCACTCCCGGTTTCTCCTCCTCCCCATACTGTTCTCCCACCCAAGTTTCCTCACTGGCCCTCCCAGTCTTCTTGCCCAACCAATCCTAACATTTCTTTCCCACCCAGTCCCAGTCTGCTGGCCTCTTACCCCTACCCCAATCCCCATTCCTAGGCTCAGTTTCCCTCATCTCCTGACTCTGTCACAGTTTCTTTCCCCACTCCAGTCCCAGGCTCCCCAGGCTCCTTGTCCCAATCTATTACTTTCACTTTCCCCCAGTCTGGCTCTTGTCTCCTCTGGATTTGAATCAGGCAGCTTTCTCCTCCACTTTACCTGGTTGCTGAGTTGGGGGAGGGGCGGTGTCACTGAAAGCACAGGAGAGACAGGCTCTCTGCTCTTAGTACCAGACACTGACCCCACCCATGTTACATCACTTTGTAGGAATGGTACATACACAGTCTAGTCACATTAGAGCTGTGAGGGGATTGAATTTGCCCAATTGCTCTGTGGGGATGGTGCTTGTGGAGTCTCATCAGCATTAGAAGCTGAAAGAGGCTCCAGCATGCTCACTGTGTATGGAATCTTCAGAGATTTTAGCTGCTGAATGCTAAGAAGTCTCTACTGAACATGTGCAAATTGAGATTTTCTCTAAGGCTTATAAACTTGGTCAAATTTGAGCAGGAACAGTAAAAGGCATGTCCTTGACAGAAAAGCTACTCCCTTGTCAAATTTCAAGTCCCTGATCCAAACCATGGGGGTGATAGAGTTGCTCAGAGAAAAGGTTGAGAGAATTTGTTTAACATTCCAGAACAATATATTTTCCCTTAGTCTCATTCTCAGAGAAGGCTGAAAAGTTTTGGCTGAAATTTTCAAAAACAAACAGAAAAACCATTCAGCCTGAGGTAGACATCCAGCATAGAAAATTTCAGCCCAAGTGGTTGAATTTGACAATGTTATGAGCAACTGAAAACAGAGTCTTATAATAGGAAGTGTACAGTATTAGCCCCACTTTTAATAAGCAATGATCACAGCGCACATGCTACCTAATCAATGTCAAGTGTTTTGTAGGCCATTTTGCTGTTGACTTCAGTGGGGCCAGGATTTCACTCATGAGTTTTTTGGTCGGAAGTCCTAGTTCATTCTTATTTGGTTAAGCACATTTGTCCATCTTTAATCAGGATTCAGAGTCTGATCCCACCCATGCTTGTCTACCACTTTCTGAAACTCCTGCTGCAGGTTCACTGTGGCTGAAGTTATCTTACACCAATTTGGGAAATGCTAATTATGAAAGATATTATTGGTGAACCTGATCCAGCTGTCGTTGCAGACAATGACAAAACTCTCATGGACTACAATGAGTTCTGGATCAGGCCCTATGTTTCCATGATTGACCTCCTGAGGTTAAGTCAATTTGAAACTCCTCAAGTACCTTAAATGTGATATAATGGTCGCAAACAGGAAAAATACCTGAGACTATTTGGCACACTTTATTGTGTGATACACCATTCAATGTGTCCAAAGGCAACCTAGGATAATTATGCTGTGGTACGCTAGGCTATGCAATTGTAAACCACAAAGGAGTGTGCAATCAGCTGGAGAACTCAAATAGTTAAACATTCTTAAGACTTTATTTTATGTGATTGACAGCAGTTATACATTCAATAATCAATTCCTACCTCTTCTCTCAAATTATAGCAGACTGTGATGCTGGCAGACCAGATGCCAGCTCTTGCCAAGGTTTTAGGCCTCAGTTGAGCACTGGCAAATTCATTGCTGGTAACCAGTCTGTTTCACGTGAGTATTAGTATGGTTAAGATGGGTATTGGACTTATAACCATGTATTTAGTGTGTACATGTTATGTAATGCTCGTAAGTTGCTGCCTGCATTAATCTCACTTCTGAGGTAATATTTAAGTTTTTGTTTTTCTAACTGTAAAAAATGTTTACTCTTAAACTGCGAACCCAGTCAAGAGGGCTTAACACCTGTTCATCAAGAAGGCCTGTCAAAACTAAATGGGCCATTGTGGGATGTCACAATATAAAGACTGTTAATTATCCCCTTTCACCCATGAAGAGGCTAGGTTCAAAAGGGCTCATCCCATCAGCTTGAATTGTGGGAAAAGGAAATAAAAATAGCTGACAAGAAAATTTCACCTCTTTTGGTTTTTGGATTCTCCGGGTATGTCTACACAGCAAAGAAAAACCCATGGCTGGCCCAAGCCGCTGACTTGGGCTTGTGGGGCTTGGGCTCTTGGGTTGTTTCATTGCTGTGTAAATTTCCAGGCTTGGGCTAGAACCCAGGCTCTAGGATTCTGCGGAGCAGGAGGGTCCCAGAATTTGAGCTGCAGCACGAGTCCAGAAGTCTACAATGCTATGAAACAGCCCCACAGCCCAAACCCTGTGAGCCTGAGTTGGCTGGCACAGGCCGGCTGTGGGTTGTTTTTTTTTTGCTGTGTAGACATACCCTCAAAAGACTGGAGCTACAAAACAGAAGCAGAAATCTTCAGTGTCAACTAAAAAACATTCAGGGCTGACAGATTACAACAACCATCACCTTTTGAAACCATAGAGTATAACACATTTGTGAACATATGGTTGCCCACTTTAACCTTGTAATAATTCTCTCATTTCTTTTCTTATCTAATAAGTCCTTAGATAGTTCACTATAGGATTGGCTACAAGTGTTGTCTTTCATGCAAGATCTAAGGTACAAGTTGACCTGGGGATCCTCTGGGACTGGGAATGACCTCAATATTTTGATCTTTGGTGTATAGCAACCATTTATCACTAAGTCCAGCTTGCTTGGGTGGCAAGATAGATTGCAATGCCCAAGGGGGTTGTTTGTGACTCCATGGTAAGACTGTTATAATACTTGAGGAGTTCACACTTGTTACAAGGTTGGTGAAAACTAATTATAGCACGTACAACCAGTCTGGGGTCTCTGCCCTGCTTTTTGGCAGTCTACCCTGAGATTGGCAATCACAGTCATCAGCCACACCAGAGTGAACTGGCTCTCAGTTATATGAGGGAGGTGCTATTTTTAGAGTGTGTGTTGTATTTGTGGAAACAATAGAAGGAACTTTCTTGGTTTGTCCTGGAGAGTGTGTATTAAGAGGAAAGAGTTATAAGTATAAGCGGGAGCTTGGGAATAGTAGAATGGATAGATGGATATTAATATACAATACCACAAATGTTACCATCACACTGTTTCTGACATCATGCCATACATAGCTTCATGGTGGATTGAGTTAAATCAAAATAATCATAATTTTAATCATGATTTAAAATAAGCAAGCAGGAAATCTTTATTTAAATCATCAATTTTAATCATGTTTTGCATTTGTACTTTTAAGCTATTTTCCTAAAGAGAGGTTGATTTTCATTGGTTGGTAATCATTAAAACATGTTGCACTGCAACTAAATATAGCTTTCTTATTAAATTTGGTTCTTCTTTTTGCTAACCAGGAAAATACACTATTTCTGTGCACTATTTCTTAATGTTTAATTAAGCAATTTTTAATTGTTTACATTTTTATTATATTAGAAAATGGTGAATGATATTTTTATGTATTAGATGATTAATTTTCTAGTCATGATTTGTGTTAAACTGCATGTAGATGGAAATTAGAATTCAATTAAAAATGCATCCAAACAGCATTTTATTTATTTATTAGTTGAATAAAATTATCTTAAATGTGCTGGACACATAAGAAATAATAAAAAAAGCATATCAAAACATGTTTTGCAATTAAAACTAACCAATTTATTAAAAAAAGTAAGCATTATTTGCAGTTAGTATACTGAACTCATTGGTTCTGGTCACCATGTCCTTCCAGAATTTAGAGCTAGTAGATCTCATCCTCTCACACCTAGTTTATATTAATAGATTGGAAGAGGAAAATAAGCTTTCCTACTTTTTGAATTCCTAACTGGTTTCTTAACTTTAAATGAATTAGTAATTGAACTGAACTAGTTGAATAAACTGAAATGAAGAAAATATTCTCTCTGAACCTGCAGAAGAGGCTACTGCTGTCAAAAGCTGATTTAGTGCACCAGCAGACTCTGGTCCCAGATGCTTGGCCAGTGATTTCTTCCGGTTCAGTGGTTTGACTTTCTTTACAACTTGGCAGCAAACGTACTGTCTAATTATTTTTGTTATTAATTTAAACAATTTTAATAGATTATATAAGTACAGGCCTTAACATAGGTTGTCAATTAAAAAAATAATTTTAAATAGTTTTTTTAAATAAACTTATATTTAATTTAATTTAAATAAAAATCAATTTTTTTTAAATCATGGCTTCCTCGTCACAACCATTCTCCTTTTAAAAGAAAGGATTTGAGACTTAAATTGCCACATTGAGAAAAGACTATAGTGCAGCAGTCTGTTGTGCCCACAGGGAGCTGACCCATGTATAACACAAAATTTAATCCACAGTGCAGCAGTTTCGCATGTCCCTGGGGACAGGTGACCAATGGATTGCAGAGGATTTTTAGCTTTCATTTATTTTGCAAAATTGTGGGGTATTTTGCAATGTCCTTCGTGGGGCCTCATTGGACAGTGTTTGAAGTTTCAGGGTGCTTTCTATGCAATTCTATATCAGAGTCCTTGTAGCAGGATATCATTTATTGCTCCATAGGAGACAACATCAGAAAGGAGCCAATTTTCTCTTCTCAACTGTCAGGGTTCCATCTCTACCTTAACCCTTTATTGACCAACGCTCCTACAGCTCAGCTCTCTTCTTATGGCTCTATGGACGTACAATATACTCTACATCCCATGCAAATCAGTGACAGTATGTGAAAGCAACATGATCCCAAATGCACACATTTCACCTGACATTCAAGGGTTCCCAGTTGAAGACTAATTTACTGCATATTAGAGAGTGCTAATAATTTCATCTTGACCTGTAGGACAGCAAAATGTCTCATAAAAGACCTGAGCTGCAGACCAATAAATGCTTGTCTCTTGTTATAAATGATTTCTGTGAAATAGAGCTCCACTTCCTAGCATGAGGAGGAACCTCCTAACCCCATACTAATTCAGCAATCTCATCTTGTCCTGTGACACAGGGTGATGAATTGCCTTTTCTCTCTTCTACCAAGGATGTAACACATCTTCCTAGAACAGGAAAAAGCTTTTAATCCAAATTTTATGTTTAGTTTTCCTGACAGTGTCTACTATGTAGAGTACATTTATGGACAATGGCAAAGGTATTTTTTCAGGAGAGTCTGGTTGGAAGGAATGCCTGAGAAGCAGAAGGCTTATAAATGTTTGTAGGTTCAACCCCCCCCATTTCATGTTTAGGATATCCTCTGTGATGGCCCATGATATTTACTGCTTATTCTTGAGCTATAAAATCAAGGAGTTCAATAAGAGGTTTTCCTCACAAGCATTCATTAAAATTACTTCAGGTCTGTGAAAGAAGTTTCCCACTATTTTTCCCTTTTGGTTGTTCCACTTTCTATCATATCGCCTCATCATTTATTGTGTTTTTTAATTATTATTTATTATTATAGTTGTAGCACCTTCAGGCCCCAAGCAGGGTCCTGTTGTGTTAGAAACTGTACAGACAGATAACAAAAAGACAGGTTGTGCCTCAAAGAGCTTATAATTTAAGTATAAGACAAGGGAGAAACAGTTGCCTACAACAAATAGATTGGTTATAGTGTTAGCTCATGGTTCCCCTGTTTTCAAGCTCCAATTTTTTAACCCCCTTAATCAAGTGATGGAGAGGGATTTTTGTTTGTATTTTGTCCACTGAATCAGTACAATATTCCTCACTGTGTATCAGAGGTTTACATTTATTTGTATAGTATAATAGATCAAATCAACGTATTGGAAATAAGAAGATAGTTTACATATGGAAGGAATATTTTTATTGCCCTGGGAAATGGAGTCCGTTTAGTCTTTTACAAGAAATGGGAAAAGGGACTTTTCCCTGGACTGCTTAGTTCTCTTCCATGCTTCTTTTCTCAAGAGATTTCCTCTGCCAAAATAATTTGTTTAACCTTGAATCAGGTATGATCCAAGCACCTTGAAAATCCACAACTTCTGTTCACTCGCTGCCAACACCCCTAAATATTATCTGAGGGAGTTAGAAAACATCAACTTACATCTTGCCCCTCCATGCCCACAATCTCCAAAACCAACTACTCATTTTAAGTGAATTTTATTGCCAGTGAAAAATAGCATCTTAACAGCCTTGGAGACTAAGAGTCTCATTTAGCCACAGGACAGGAAGCTACAGTACAAGCTTACCTCACACTGTCCCACCAATACGCCTCGGCCTCGATCTCTAGTGATGAGAGAGTAGTTTAGACTCCAGTAGGCTCTGGATCAGGGCCCATATACCCGTCACCAGGTCATCTGCAGCACTGTTCTCGAGGAAGAGAGCATTCTTCCCTGGGTACCTGATCCTGTACACAGGGAGTCACATTCACCTATCATTGTCCCTAAAGAGCCCTTTGTTCTCTTTGAGGGTTCCAGCTAAAATCTTCACTCCAATATGTGAAAACTTAATTCAGTTAAGAGGTTATTTTGGGCCAGTTAAAGGAAAAAGGGAAAAACAGAAGTAACAAGTAGTTAAAAAGCATAGCAGAACAGGTTTTACAGGACGTCTTTGATGAGACCAAGAAAATGGACTCTAACTTAAGGCGCATTGTGCGAGATTACTGAATTAGGGAGACTTGTAGAGAGAAGTTTGGCCTCTGAAATCATGTCAGGACTATACTACATCTGAAAGTGGCTTCTCTTCAGAGAAACAAATGCCCGGAGCTTTAGAAAATCCAGCCTATAAAATGAGTTTTTCTTCATGGTTGCAGCTTATTCCTTTGATCTGAATGACAAAAACACTAACTTGTTGTTGCAGTCATCAATCTATTTTGAGGTTTAGAGAATACATGTGATAATTACCAGCTTTTTCTTCTTGCAACCTTCACTGACCTATAACTGGGAAATGAACTAATGCTAATCTACATTGATATCTCTGTGTATTTCAAGAGGGTTTTCCCATTGTCTCCCTGTTTAAATATAATCCTAAGGCCTCTCCAACCTTTAAAGAAAATTACAGAATCCTTTGCAAAGTGTTCAATTAGCTCTCCCTTTGTTCTCCTAAAAATTTCATTCAACACCTTTCTGGCAGAAGACCATCATTAGAGTGTTGTTGTAGTCGTGTTCCCAGAATATTAGAGAGACAAGGTCAGGGAAACACTCTGTGTCACTCTGAGTACCTTTCCCAGACCTGAGGAAGAGCTCTGTGTAGCTCAAAAGCTTCTCTCTTGCACCCAGAAGTTGGTCCAATAAAAGATCTCACCCACCTTGTCTGTATAAGTAGTCTCTCAGTTGTAATCTCATCATATAGGAGAGATCATCCACATATGTAACAGCAAAATTCAAGATTATACATTGATAAGCAATGCCACATTAACAGTTGTCTGTGTGCCTGCATTGGGAAGACTATAAACACACAGCAAGTTGTTGTTCATGCTTGTCACAAATGTGAAGTCTAGCTTATGGGAGAAAACAATATGCTTTCTATTTGTGGTGTGTTAGGTCATATGATGTCTAGAAGTGGCAAATCCTCAAAGTAAAATACAATAAGCACCACAGTCTCCAAGAACATTAGCATTAATTGAAAACTAGCATCCCCTCTTCCAGCTGGAGTTTGGACTGGCTTAAGGCAGCAGGGCCCTGGTGTTGACATCCTCATTTTCTGGCACTTAAACTACACTAATGAAGTTTTCCTGGAATACATATAGATATATACAGTGCAAGGCCTTTTTGAGTAAAAAACATTCAACAGATGAGTCATTCCAGGAAATATCTTAGGGCCATGGCATTACATTGATGTAGAAGACTTGGGAAGATTAAATGTTATCATTAAATCCTGTCTCCAGTTCAGAATCAGCTGACTGACATTAGGTGTCTCAAGGCATCTATTTTTTCAACTTGCAAACAGAAAAGAAAATACAAAGATATGTCTTTGAAAGCTCAAATCCTATTTAAATATTTGCATAGACAGCCAAAGCAGGTACATCTCATCTGATGAGATAAGCATTAGTGGAGACACTGAAGGTACTGTGGTTGGTGCACCAGTCATTTCCCTGCCAAAATAATAATAATTAATAAACTAGTTGAAAACCTGTTTGGGTAACACATGAAGTGAATTTTGTGTTATCTGATCTTAAACCTTCGTGTCAGGGTTTCTCCTTGTACTGTCCTCTCTTGTTACTTAATCAAAGCTTCATAAGTTACAGCATGGAGCTAAGGGACATCTTGAATTGGATGATATTGCATCTTTCTCACAAACACATAGGGTTGGGAGGCTGGGCAAAAAATGGATACTAAGGCTTGAGAAGGGATTTAGGAATAAAGGATAAATATAGCAACATATCCCTGTCATGTTAAGATGGGTCTTTTTTTACAAAAAATATGTGAGATCCCATAAATATTCAAGTACATATGTATTTCTACCAATATGAGGAGCTCAGATATAATGCTCTTTTTATGAGATGGGTAAAATATCATGAGCATTAATATTTAACAAGATCAACTCTGTGTGTGTGCATAATTTATGTATTTATTTCACTTTCTATGTACAGTATGAGTGCAAGTTTAGCTGTTTTTTGCCTTCCCTGTTGGAGGCAGCTCTGGATTTATGAGTAACATTTAACCCTATAATGACAGGAATAGAATTTCACTTTCAGAAAAGACTTACAAAGATAGAAATTGCCAGAGCATTGGTCCATCTAGTTCAATGTGTTCTGGACCATTCCAGAGCTTCAGCTACTATAGAACATAGGCAACCCCCTTGCTTAATATTGTCAGATGTAATGTGGTCTTTACACCTGTCAAGGTTCCTTCCCCACTTTGAACTCTAGGGTACAGATGTAGAGACCTGCATGAGAACCTCTAAGCTTAATTTCCAGCTTAGATCTGGTTTTACTGCCACCATCCAAATCCTTTAAGAGTTATTTGGGAAACTCTGTCTACCTTGCCCCCCCAGAATATCTCCCTCCCAGTAGCGTTGAGAGACTTCTTCACCAAGTTCCTGGTGAACACAAATCCAATCCCTTGGATCTTAAAACAAGGAGAAATTAACTATTCCCCTTCCTTTCCCCCCACCAATTCCTGGTGAGTGCAGATCCAACCCCCTTGGATCTTAAAACAAGGAAAAATCAATCAGGTTCTTAAAAAGAAAGCTTTTAATTAAAGAAAGAAAGGTAAAAATCATCTCTGTAAAATCAGTATGGAGAATAACTTTACAGGGTAATCAGATTTAAAGAGCCCAGAGGAACCCCCTCTAGCCTTAGGTTCAAAGTTACAGCACACGGAGGTACACCCTCGTAGCAAAAAGGAACATTTACAAAGTTGAGAAAACAAAGATGTAAGTAACAGCCAGGAAAGGCGTGTTAGTTTTAAGTTTGAAATATGAGACTGGTTCAAAAAGATTTGGAGAGCCTGGATTAGTCCCAAGAGCGAACAAGCCCAAAACAAAGAGCACACAAACACATGCCTTCCCCACACCAAGATTTGAAAGTATCTTGTCCCCTTATTGGTCCTTTGGGTCAGGTGTCAGCCAGGTTACCTGAGCTTTTTAACCCTTTACACATAAAAGGATTTTGGTGTCTGGCCAGGAGGGATTTTATAGTATTGTACACAGGAGGGCTGTTCCCTTCCCTTTATAGTTATGACAACACCAGTAATCTTTATGCAGCACTGGGTCACTATTAGCTTCTACATGCTGGCTTACATTTGTAAAGCCTACATAGTCTGGATTCTAGCTACCTAAGAGCACCTTTTCTCCCCAAGCACCATCCCAACAATTTAGGACCACTGAGGTGCTTGCTTGGCCAACCCCTAGATTTGAACCCCAAGCACTATTAACAAAGGATGATTCTCAACCCTTTTTTAGTTCACTAGAACCTGTGTCTTCATCTGGAGGCCTCAGTACAAGACACATCTTTTATAGTATTCCACCTTATATAGGTGAATGTGTGGTGAGGGGAATCCCTGATCCATTTGCTTCTGTTCAAGGTTCCTGGTCATCCCTTCCCTCCCTCATTGCCAAGTATTGGTGATTATGCAGGAGTATTTGTCCCTAGCTCCTGCTTTACAAACCTTCCACTTTGGCACCATCACCATCTAGGAATCCTGGAGTTCCCTGCACCAACTCCATTCTACTGTGGCAGCTGGAGGCCTGCTTTAGCCTGCCCAACCCATACTACTGCTGGAGGGAGCCATAGTATTTTAACTTATTACTTATGTTGTGGTAGTGCCTAAACCTCTAACTGATATTGGGACCCCTTATGCCAGGCACTGTACATACACATAATGAGAAACAGTCCCTGCTTTAAAAAGCTCGCCATCTAAAAAAGCAAGTCAGAACACATGAGGAAGGAAGTAGTAGTATTATCACCATTTTACAGATATGGAACTGAGGTACCGAAAGAGTACGTGACTTGCCCAAGGTCCCAGGAGTCTGCAGAAGAACCTGAAACTGAATCCAGATTACCTGAGTATAAGTTTGGTGCCTTAGTCACAAGACCATCCCTCCTACTTCACTTTTTTGCCCCAAGTTGTTTGGTGTTTTGGTATTAAGCAGTTACATCATTTTACCGAGAGGAGGCGGGATCACTGGGCATGGTATATAGACTGTAGAGCGTTGCGAGAGCCTTCTGGATAAAACACTGCTTGCAATCTGAAATGTGGAAAGGCTTTTATTTTACCCTTTTTTCCCCCCTTTCATTTTTCCTCTCATTCATTCATTCTCTCTTTAAAAATTCTGCTCTCTTTATTTTATTATGTTCTCCAGGCTCAGTCTCTCCTTCCCCCAACTCCCACATAACATAATTTCTTTTTGAATGAAGAGAAGAGACGAAATGTAGCAGGGAAGTAATAAGAAGAAAATAGGCCCCAAAGAGCAGTAATCAGCCTTCCTAAGGAAGACACTTCAGTTTCTGCAAACCTAGCACTCCTTCCTGGCTTTCCACTGCCTGCTTGCAAGGTTTGTTTTGTATGCTCTCTCTCTCTCTCTCTCTCTCTGCAATCTAGTCATCAGCTGAAATCTGTCACTAGGTGACCCTTGGTTACCTAACAGAAGTGCTTACAGAGTCTTGGTGCCAGTCCTTTTTGCTTTCAGAAAGAACTGATTCCCTGTGATATACTACTTCGTGAGCTGTAATTTTGGTTCTGCTGGAATAACTTGACACTGCCATTAGTTTGAAACAAAAGCTGTTTGTCTGCAGGTCCCCACGTGCCCCACTGCTTAAAATTCCACCTGTTCGCCCCATCTTGGAGGAATCTGACCACTTCATCAACCTTTTTGCCCTGCATCTCAGAGACCCTGTAAATTGCACAGGAGAGGAGAAATCCTAAACAGAGTGAGAGATTGTCTGGGATTGGACAGCAGTATTAAGTAATTCATCAACAGCAGTCTCCCTGCTAGAGAAACATCATCGCTGACAGGAGAGGGGTATGATCTTCCCCTCCAGAACAGTAAGCTCAGCCCAGCACTGAATACTAACAGCTTTATGGAAGTCTCAGTGGCTTTAGTCTTCACCCCAAAATACAAGGAGAGATCTACTTTCATAGGAAGCGATTGAGTGATTTCTGCTTGAATCCTTATTTGAGACACACATGAGAGCTCAAGTCCAGGTTTCTGTCTTTTTTCCCCCCCCACAGGAGCAACAGACAGTTTAGTTACCTGTACAGTAACAGCACAGGGCCTGGAGAATTTCACCCTGGGTTTTAGGGTTACCTGTACATCACTCCAGTAAACCAATCTCTACATTGGCTTTTTGTCCAATACCAACTTAAATTCAAGGTCCTCATCTTGAACTTCAGAGTCTTCAATGGACTAAGTTTGGGCTTACTCAAGGACCACCTGTCCTCTCCCTTAGTGCGCAAGCCCATCCTTCTAGCTGTAAGCCAGAGGAACAATCAAACTATCTGCAGCCGAGTGAGACTAGAAGGCTCCTGCTTCCACCCAGCTCCTGGTTCATCATATGGAACTTGCTCCCGCAGAAGCTAAGATCTATCCCAAACCTTAGCACTGTCTGTACAAAAAGCAAGGCCTATCTCTTTGCCATACCTTTCCTCACAGAAATAAGATTAATAGTAATTTATAATATGCTTTTAAAAAAATTACTTTCCCTGTGATGGGGAAGAGGCAAGAGAACCAAAAAGGGAGAAAAGATTTAAACCCCTTTTGGATTCACAGTTCCACTTGATGTGTGGCATAAATATCTGAACGCACAGAGATGGAATCTCAAACTCTCTGCCTCAGGGGGAGGGAAGGGACTAAGTAAACATGGAGCAGCTCCACTGTTGCTGCCTAACTGGGCTTGTCCCCTCATGGCACCAGTGATGATCTGCAGCGATGGAGCCCCAAAAGCTGTGGAGGTCTGGTCCAGCTCCCTGCCTAATCAGTAGGAGGGTTGGGATTTTGTCCGTAGTGAATAAATGGACAGTACTCACTACAGATGCTACTTTCACGGCCATGGGCACATTAAAATGCAATGCTGCTGATGCTGTCCAACAGAAATTGGTAGTGGCCTGAGATGAGCACTTATACACAGAATTAGCTGAATACATTTGGTTAAACTGTAGTAAGGATAGGACAGAATCTTGAGTGCATTGTTCATAGGGAGAAATTGTGACATTCAGCCACTGGCTTGCTTTGAGGATGGTGCAGAGTCCGCTCACACCGTTGGGAGCTGAAGGAGGGATTGCTTCTGCCCTAACCGGCCAGGTGTACGGGGAATGCAAAGGTTGAATCATCCCTTAAAATAGTGATTCCTGCTTTCTCTTTGCACCTGGACCTCTTCATGAAGGGGAGGGGCAGGGGGTAGCTGGATGACGTGTGCCCCTAGAGAGCAGGGACTACAGTGGTGAGAGACCCTTGAGTAAGGTTCACAAAGGGTGAGGAGAGAGAATTCTTGTGCCATCTACTTCTTCTTCCTTCCCCCCATATTACCTCATACCCATACAAGAAACACTCACTGGCTTTTCATGTTCTTAGTAGCATACACACAGCCACAAACAGAATCAGGGGAGGGAAGGGGCTTTTCAGTTATCCTGATGCTCCCATTGTCTTTAGGATTTGGGGGTTAGGGTATGCCTACACTGCAATAAGACACCCGCCACTCAGCTCATGGGACTCAGGCTACTACTGCAGTTTGCATGTTATCAATAGCAAGCATGGACATAAAGATGGGAATCCAGATCCTTAGGTTAGTTGTTCCATTTCAGGCAAGTTAAAAGCAGAGACTGGACAAGAGATGGGTATGGGTCATAAAGAGAAAATGAGCAGGAACAGCCAGTCTGGGACACAGTGAGAGAATAGGAGGAAGCAGAAAAAAAGGGGGAGAGAGCAGGTGTGTGAGGGATAGATGGAACTGGAGATGATGGAGCAGAAACAGAGCAAGGGCAGGTGGTAGATTTAGGGATTTTAAAACACTTTTATGCCAGGATGCTTTAACAAACAAAAAAATCGCGATTTTAAATTGTGTCATTTTCCTGAGATGATCACACTATTAAAAAGCTAAACTTTCTGGGTTAAAAACCCACAATGATGTTATCTCAGCCTTGTGTTTGCGATGTACCCCCATATATTTCCATCTTTCTGGAGTAACAGCAATGTCACAAACACACCCATATAGAATGAGAACATGTATATAGAATACAGACATTATTTCAGACCACTGAAGTATTGTATGTTTCACATGAAAAATGTCCCTCTTTAAAGTCTGGTTTTCCTTCAGTGAGCTTCAGCATTGCCCTGTATCTCTCTGAGTTACTGTGACAGGAACGGGAGTAGATGGGAGGCTGTTTTGCTGCCACTCTTGAGAGCCATTGCAGAGATTAGGACTGTTTTGGAAAGACATTACTGAAGGTTTAGGGTCTGCTTTCTGAGTCATTCAAGATTAATGACGACGGGCTAGTTCGCTCTGATAGCTCCTTCAAAGATGACAGCAGCCAAAGGAAAATCAGCCACAAAGGGGAACTCAATTTTGTTTTTTATCATATCGCCTTTGTTTATAGGGAGATTTTCAAAGCCAACTTCTTAATGTGCATTTCAGTAATGAGAAGTGGCTGTGTCCTAGATGAATAAACTCGGACTGAGTCCATGTTTGGTGCATGACTGCACTGGCAAGATAGCCCATATCAGTCCAAGTGGGAATCCATGCATTTGCTGTGGAGAGCCATTGGTGAGGTCAGCAGGCAATCATATATAGGAAAGGTGCTGTTTTGCCTGTAGGACTCCTTGCTAAATTATATGACCTACGTGAAGGACAGGTTCCAAGTCACAGGATCAAGCTAAAGTAGCTTGACAATGTTGATCTGTTCCAAACAGGATACAATGGCATTTTAAGGCTGCCCCAGTAGGCTGGTATTTAGATCTCTTTACTGCCATGTAGGAGAACGGGGTTTAATTTGCAATGCCAGTCCCTTGCTCCGCAGCATCGAGTTATCTGGCTTAGCCTCTGAGGCAAATTATCTGGCTGTTTAAGAAGCCATATCATAATGAATTGGTAAGGTTTAATCACAGCATCAAAGTTCTCATTCCGTTTTATAAGAAAAAACATATACAAAGAAAAAAACCCACACACCTTACTGGGCCAAATTCAGCCCTGGTGAAAGCAGTTGCAGCTCCATTAACATCAATAGAGTTGCAGCTGCTGACACCAAGGCTGAGTTTGGCTCATTGTTTTAATTTAGGTATGGAATTCTCATTATGCCTTTATTCCAGGCACTCCTGTTTAGTTAATCATTTTCATATACCATCTCAGAACAAATTTCTGCCTTCTGTCAGACCTGGAGAACTGCCAGGTATGCAGTGGTAACTGCAGTAATGTAGGTGAAATTTAGGGCAAAATTTGAACCTCTGAGACTACTGAAATAGAAAAAGGCAATCCTCTCTTTCTCTCATGGCCCCAAATTTTCTTCTAGTGGCACACACTTTTGAACTTCCTATGAAGGCAGGCATGTGGGCCATTGTTAGAGAGCTTACTCCTTCACTCTCCCACTTCCATGGTTCTTCTCACATGAACAGAGAGCAACAATACCAAAGTCCAAAGGTGCAAACAATTCAGTGTTTATTGGGGTGAACTTCCACCAAGCTTAAATCCAAGTTCCTTTTTCCTAAGTTTTGAATCCCAATTTACCATACTTCCTGTTTGCCCCTAATTTATATAGTAATATTCTTAGCTATACCTTAACCAATCATTCTACTGAAATTTACCTAACCAATGCTAACATATTGTAACATGATTAACCAACCAATTATACCCCATCACCTTAATTAGTTTACACCCAGCAAAATTAATTATACAGGAGTCAGTCTGTTTGGTTTGTTTGTTTGAAGGACTGTGTGCTGTAGCTGGCAGTTGGAGGTGGAGCTACTAGGAAGGTTTGAAAGCTAGAAGCCTCTGGTAATTGGCTGAACCTTAACCAGTGGGCGGGGCATTCACTCAGGCCAGGGCTTTATAAAGCTGCGCACAAGCGACCAGGGAGCTTAGCGAACAGGAGCTGCTAACAGGGAGTTTTGCAAGGGAGTAGGAAGGGGGGGGGTCCCTTGTCAGTCTCATCTGTGACCCATTGGTCCCCTGAACCCATAACCTGAGCCACATCGAAAACCTTTCTGTTTACAGCAGAGAGGAACGGATAGGGAGCTGTAGACAGGAATTTGAGAGCGTTTGACAGAGGGAGGCTTACAATGGTGAGGAGAACCCGCAACACCTGTGCCAGCACTGCTTCTGTCTCCTCCACCTGCGCCTGTAGCCAGACAGATCACCAAAGCATAGATGCTTTTACCCAGATTCTGGTGTGGGCTTGCAAAGACTGTAATTTGCAATTTCCACTTACTGATATCCAGGCTGGGGGTGGCATCCAATGTGAAAGGTGCCTACTGGTGGAATCTCTCAGGCAGCAGGTGGGAGAGCTACAGGAGGAGGTGGCCAGGCTGAGGAACATCTATGTCCATGAGCAATTCCTGGACAGTATCCATGTGGAGACAGCTGATGGTGCTGTCCCAGTTGACAGGACTACTGACACTCCAGTGAAGGAGGAGGCTCAGGGTGGACACAGCCAGCTGGTTACTTCTAGCAGCAGGCAGTGCTCCACCGCTGCTGCGAACCCTCCTGTTGTGGTAAAAGATAACCATTATGCTCTTCTTGATACAGGAGAGAAGAAATCACCCCCAACAGTTAAGGGGGTGAAGCCTCGTACCCCTAAGGCTGGGAGGTCTGCTGCCACCACTGATAAGAAACGTAGGGTAGTGGTGGTTGGAGACTCTCTGCTGAGGGGGACGGAGACACCCATCTGTCGCCCTGACCGTTCACCCTGGGAGGTATGCTGCCTGCCAGGGGCCCGTATCCGAGATAGTACAGAGGCCTTGTCGAGGATTATCCGGCCTTCTGACTACTATCCCATGCTACTCATCCATGTAGGCACAAATGATACTGCGAGGTGTGACGCTGAGCAGATCAAGAGTGACTACAGGGCTCTGGGAGTACGGGTTAAGGAGTTTGGAGCGCAGGTGGTATTCTCTTCGATTCTTCCTGTTGAAGGTAGGGGTCCGGGCAGAAACAGATGCATCGTGGAGGTGAATGCCTGGCTGCGAAGATGGTGTCGCCAGGAGGGCTTTGGCTTCCTCGACCACGGGATGCTATTTGAGGAAGGACTGCTAGGAACAGATGGCGTTCACCTTTCGAAGCGGGGAAAGGCCTTATTTGCGCACAGACTGGCTAACCTAGTAAGGAGGGCTTTAAACTAGGTTCGACGGGGACAGGTGAGCAAAGCCCACAGGTAAGTGGGGAACAAGACCTGGGAGATGGGTTGGAAACAGGAGGGAGCACGGGCTATAATGGCAGAGAGGAAGGAGGGTCAGGGCAAAGCTGGGAGGCAAGATCAAACCAGTATCTTAGATGCCTTTATACAAATGCAAGAAGTATGGGTAATAAGCAGGAAGAACTGGAAGTGCTAATAAATAAATACAACTATGACATTATTGGCATTACTGAAACTTGGTGGGATAATACACACGACTGGAATGTTGGTGTGGATGGGTATAGTTTGCTCAGGAAGGATAGACAGGGGAAAAAGGGAGGAGGTGTTGCCTTATATATTAAAAATGTACACACTTGGACTGAGGTGGAGATGGACATAGGAGACGGAAGGGTGGAGAGTCTCTGAGTTAGGCTAAAAGGGGTAAAAAACACAGGTGATGTCGTGCTGGGAGTCTACTACAGGCCACCTAATCAGGCGGAAGAGGTGGATGAGGCTTTTTTCAAACAACTAACAAAATCATCCAAAGCCCAAGATTTGGTGGTGATGGGGGACTTCAACTATCCAGATATATGTTGGGAAAATAACACCGCGGGGCACAGACTATCCAATAAGTTCCTGGACTGCATTGCAGACAACTTTTTATTTCAGAAAGTTGAAAAAGCTACTAGGGGGGAAGCTGTTCTAGACTTGATTTTAACCAATAGGGAGGAACTTGTTGAGAATTTAAAAGTAGAAGGAAGCTTGGGTGAAAGTGATCATGAAATCATAGAATTTGCAATTCTAAGGAAGGGTAGAAAGGAGTACAGCAGAATAGAGACAATGGATTTCAGGAAGGCGAATTTTGGTAAGCTCAGAGAGCTGATAGGCAAGGTCCCATGGGAATTAAGACTGAGGGGAAAAACAACTGAGGAAAGTTGGCAGTTTTTCAAAGGGACGCTATTAAGGGCCCAAAAGCAAGTTATTCCGATGGTTAGGAAAGATAGAAAATGTGGCAAAAGACCACCTTGGCTTGCCCTTGAGATCTTGCGTGACCTACAAAATAAAAAGGCGTCATATAAAAAATGGAAACTAGGTCAGATCACGAAGGATGAATATAGGCAAATAACACAGGAATGCAGAGGCAAGATTAGAAAAGCAAAGGCACAAAATGAACTCAAACTAGCTATGGGAATAAAGGGAAACAAGAAGACTTTTTATCAATACATTAGAAGCAAGAGGAAGACTAAGGACAGGGTAGGCCCACTGCTCAATGAGGAGGGGGTAACAGTAACGGGAGACTTGGAAATGGCAGAGATGCTTAATGACTTCTTTGTTTCGGTCTTCACTGAGAAGTCTGAAGGAATGTCTAGTATAGTGAATGCTTACGGGAAGAGGGTAGGTTTAGAAGAGAAAATAAGGAAAGAGCAAGTAAAAAATCACTTAGAAAAGTTAGATGCCTGCAAGTCACCAGGGCCTGATGAAATGCATCCTAGAATACTCAAGGAGTTAATAGAGGAGGTATCTGAGCCTCTAGCTATTATCTTTGGGAAATCATGGGAGACGGGGGAGATTCCAGAAACTGGAAGGGGGCAAATATAGTGCCCATCTATAAAAAGGGAAATAAAAACATCCCAGGAAACTACAGACCAGTTAGTTTAACTTCTGTGCCAGGGAAGATAATGGAGCAGGTAATCAAAGAAATCATCTGCAAACACTTGGAAGGTGGTAAGGTGATAGGGAATAGCCAGCATGGATTTGTAAAGAACAAATCATGTCAAACTAATCTGATAGCGTTCTTTGATAGGATAACGAGCCTAGTGGATAAGGGAGAAGCGGTGGATGTGATATACCTAGACTTTAGTAAGGCATTTGATACAGTTTTGCATGATATTCTTATAGATAAGCTAGGAAAGTACAATTTAGATGGGGCTACTATAAGGTGGGTGCATAACTGGCTGGATAACCGTACTCAGAGAGTAGTTGTTAATGGCTCCCAATCCTGCTGGAAAGGTATAACAAGTGGGGTTCCGCAGGGGTCTGTTTTGGGACCGGTTCTGTTCAATATCTTCATCAATGATTTAGATGTTGGCATAGAAAGTACGCTTATTAAGTTTGTGGACGATACCAAACTGGGAGGGATTGCAACTGCTCTGGAGGACAGGGTCAAAATTCAAAATGATCTGGACAAATTGGAGAAATGGTCTGAGGTAAACAGGATGAAGTTCAATAAAGATAAATGCAAAGTGTTCCACTTAGGAAGGAACAATCAGTTTCACACATACAGAATGGGAAGAGACTGTCTAGGAAGGAGTATGGCAGAAAGAGATCTAGGGGTCATAGTGGACCACAAGCTTAATATGAGTGAACAGTGTGATACTGTTGCAAAAAAAGCAAACGTGATTCTGGGATGCATTAACAGGTGTGTTGTAAACAAGACACGAGAAGTCATTCTTCCGCTTTACTCTGCGCTGGTTAGGCCTCAACTGGAGTATTGTGTCCAGTTCTGGGCACCGCATTTCAAGAAAGATGTGGAGAAATTGGAGAGGGTCCAGAGAAGAGCAACAAGAATGATTAAAGGTCTTGAGAACATGACCTATGAAGGAAGGCTGAAGGAATTGGGTTTGTTTAGTTTGGAAAAGAGAAGACTGAGAGGGGACCTGATATCAGTTTTCAGGTATCTAAAAGGGTGTCATCAGGAGGAGGGAGAAAACTTGTTCACCTTAGCCTCCAATGATAGAACAAGAAGCAATGGGCTTAAACTGCAGCAAGGGAGATTTAGGTTGGACATTAGGAAAAAGTTCCTAACTGTCAGGGTAGTTAAACACTGGAATAGATTGCCTAGGGAAGTTGTGGAATCTCCATCGCTGGAGATATTTAAGAGTAGGTTAGATAAATGTCTATCAGGGATGGTCTAGACAGTATTTGGTCCTGCCATGAGGGCAGGGGACTGGACTCGATGACCTCTCGAGGTCCCTTCCAGTCCTAGAGTCTATGAGTCTATGAGTCTATGAGACAGAAACAATCAGAGAACCAGATAGAGACCATGCAAATAAACAATAGCAAAGTGGGAACTATAATGACAAAACAATACAGAAGTGAGGATCTCACAACTACATTTATAAAGACATAAGGGTTTCCCAGCTGTGTCTATTGATAAGTGAGTTCTTACCAAACAGAAAACTATCAAACTAAATTTCCTTTTGCATCTTCTAGGCTCTTCCCTTTCTCTGGAGGTGATCGATTGGATCACCTTTCTAACAGCCCCAGATTGCCTTATTTCAATATGACTAGTTTGGAATCTGAGGATGTGACCATTCGCTTCTCAGCTTATGGCTGCCTCTCATGCTTAGCCAAAGGCATTAGCCTAAGAACAGGGCCTCAGACTGTCACAGTGAGAGAAGGCCCTTACAGATTCTTTCTTTTATACCTCTATAACTAGCTAAGTGATAAGAATACACCTAAATTCTTAAAGTATATAGGACTTTGCAGACAGGCCTGAATATCTGTATTCTAACAGCCATCACTTGCTGGGTAATTTTATTGTGCTCTAACTACTGTCAGCATTAGGTGATTATGCTACATATTTATAAACAATCCCACTTTTCTTCCCAGACTTCTATGTCCCAGAGAAATGTTTGCCACATGACATAGCACATGAAGTGTTGGAAGGGAAGCTACAATGGCTTTTATGTCAATGGATGTAATGGTCCCTGGTGCAGTCCCTTTCCCATTACAGTCTATCTTGCTTCAGTGGACAACAGGTTAGTGCTGCTGATGATCACTGAATTCTTCCCTCCCTTCCTACTGCTGCTTCAGTACAATCCATTTTCAGATCAATAGCTTCTAGTCTCTTTCGAGCTAATGATTCAGACATGTATTTCATAATTGTCAGCTTCTGGCATGAGTTACACGGATACACAAGATCTCTCCCTTCTTCTCCAGTGTTTTCTTTTTCATTGGCAGTACAAATCATTCAATTTCTTGAAACACTGATATGCTTTATGCTCACACTGGAAGGAGTTCCTTTTTTACAAATTCTGATTTGCACTCTTTTAAAAACAGGTCCAGATCTTATGTGTGAAGTTTAAGAAAAGCTTAGAAAAATTCTGATGGAAGTCAGAGATGAAAAAGACCTATTAGTTCATTCAATCTGTCCATCCCAGCCAATCTGGGATTGTTACCTACTGTATATTTTCTAGCATTTTGCCAAGTCACTTTATGGTCTTGTTTAAATAAGGTTTTAAAAATCTGATGTTAGAGTGAGTTACCTAGCACAATCTAACTACCACCGTCTAAAACTGTAGTCAGGACAAAATTGTACTTTAGCATGTGCTAAACTGGTCAAATTAAAGCCAAAAGGCGTTTAAAATCCTAGGCTTTAACTTGACCAGTTTGGTACATGTGAATGTATTTGTGTTACGTTGGTGCTTAGAGGCTCCAGTTGAGATCAGGCCCTCATTTTTGCTAGGCATTGTACAAACACAGATAAGTGACACTTCTTGCTTCAAAGTGCTTAAAAAATAGATTTTCAGACCCAAATGAGAGATGTCCAATTCCCAAAGACTTTCAATGGAGCCTAGAGTCCTAACTACCCATTGCACCTTTGAGAATCTATCCTACAACCTAAAAGATGGGAGGAAAAATGGAGGACAAAATGATAAAATGACTTGCCCACATTCACACAGCAGGTCAGAGCTGGGAAAAGAATCCAGGTCTCCCACATCCTAATCCCTGGCCCCATTCACCACACTGCTGATATTTAGATTGCTCTTCTTTGTCTACTTCCTTCTAATATTGCTTTAATATGCTCTTGCAAAAATGTATTCCCCTACTGCTCCTGGATGAAGAATAGCAAATATGACGGGCGGCCAGCTTGACTTAACAGTGAAATCGTTGGTGAGCTTAAACACAAAGAGGAAGCTTGCAAGAAGTGGAAACTTGGACAGATGACTAGGGAGGAGTATAAAAATATTGCTCGAGCACGCAGGGGTGTAATGAGGAAGGCCAAAGCACAACTGGAGTTGCAGCTAGCAAGGGATGTGAAGGGTAACAAGAAGGGTTTCTATAAGTATGTTAGCAACTAGGTGGTCAGGGAAAGTATGGGACCCTTACTGAATGACTAATGACAGAGGATGTGGAAAAAGCTAATGTACTCAATGATTTTTTTTGCCTCTCTCTTCATGAACAAGGTCAGCTCCCAGACTGCTGCACTGGACAGCACAGTATGGGGATAAGGTGACCAGCCCTCTGTGGAGAAAGAATTTAGAAAAACTGGATGAGCACAAGTCCATGGGGCTGGATGCGCTGCATCCAAGGGTGCTAAAGGAGTTGGTGGATGTGATTGCAGAGCCATTGGCCGTTATCTTTGAAAACTCATGGTGAATGGTGGAGGTCCCAGATGACTGGAAAAAGGCTAATGCAGTGCCCATGTTTAAAAAAGGGAAGGAGGAGAATCCTGGGAATTACAGGCCAGTCAGCCTCACCTCAATCCCTGGAAAAATCATGGAGCTGGTCCTCAAGGAATCAATTCTGAAGCAGGAACAGTCAGCATGGATTCACCAAGGGCAAATCATGCCTGACTAACCTAATTGACTTCTATGAGGAGATAACTGGCTCTGTGGATGAGGGGAAAGCAGTGGATGTGTTATTCCTTGACTTTAGCAAAGGTTTTGATACGGTCTCCCACAGTATTCTTGCCAGCAAGTTAAAGAAATATGAGCTGAATGAATGGACTATAAGGTGGATAGAAAGCTGGCTAGATCGTTGGGCTCAACGGGTAGTGGTCAACAGCTCCATGTCTAGTTGGCAGCCGGTTTCAAGCAGAGTGCCCCAAGGATCAGTTCTGGGGCCAGTTTTGTTCAATATCTTCATTAATGATCTGGAGGATGGCTTGGACTGCACTCTCAGCAAGTTTGCAGATGACACTAAACTTGGAGGAGTGGTAGATATGCTGGGGGGTAGGGATAGGATACAGAGGGACCTAGACAAATTAGAGGACTGGGCCAAAAGAAACCTGATGAGATTCAACAAGGAGAAGTGCAGAGTCCTGCACTTAGGACGGAAGAATCCCATGCACTGTTACAGACTAGAGAACAAATGGCTAGGCAGCATTTCTGCAGAAAAGGACCTAGGGGTTACAGTGGACGAGAAGCTGGATATGAGTCAACAGTGTGCCCTTGTTGCCAAGAAGGCTAATGGCATTTTGGGCTGTATAAGTAGAGGCATTGCCAGCAGATCGAGGGACGTGATCATTCCCCTTTATTCGACATTGGTGAAGCCTCATCTGGAGTACTGTGTCCAGTTTTGGGCCCCACGCTAAAAGAAGGATGTGAAAAAATTGGAAAGAGTCCAGCGGAGGGCAACAAAAATGATTAGGGGGCTGGAGCACATAACTTATGAGGAGAGGCTGAGGGAACTGGGATTGTTTAGTCTGCAGAAGAGAAGCATGAGGGGGGATTTGATAGCTGCTTTCAACTACCTGAAAGGAGATTCCAAAGAGGATGGATCTAGACTTTTCTCAGTGGTACCTGATGAGAGAACAAGGAGTAACAGTCTCAAGCTGCAGTGCAGGAGGTTTAGACTGATGTTAGGAAAAGCTTTTTCACTCAGAGAGTGGTGAAGCACTGCAATGAGTTACCTAGAGAGGTGGTAGAATCTCCTTCCTTAGAGGTTTTTAAGTCAGGCTTGACAAAGCCCTGGCTGGGATGATTTAGTTGGGAATTGGTCCTGCTTTGAGTAGGGGTTTGGACTAGATGACCTCCTGAGGTCCCTTCCAGCCCTGATATTCTATGATTCTATTATTCCTATTAGCAAGGAAAACACTTAAGAATATGACACGACACAAAATGGCTGAGTTACCATTGTTGAAGAAACCTTAATTCATGGAATTTCCTGAGTTTAAACGTTTGATTTATCAAGATGAAGTATTTCTAAATGTGCATGGAATTTTCCTGCGTGGGTGATTTAAGAAAAAAAGAAAAAGAAGGGAATATAGATGTGAAATACTGTATCACAGTTCTGAACTTTTCTGTACCCATGGGGCAGATGGGGGGGCATTCTTTTCGACTGATTTGCCACTTTTTCCTGCTTTGAATTTGATTGCTTCTTATGCCTGAGTTGACCCGGGACAGAGATTATATCCCATGACAACCTCATATAGACTCACAACTCTTACATTTCTTATGCTTACTTTATAGTAGAATATATCAATCCAGCAGGCATAGGTCTAACAAGATCCAATGACTGTAAATTGAAGGTAGACAAATTCAGATTCAAAATAAGTGCAAATTTTTAACAGTGAGGGTAATTAACTATTAGAATAACTGACCAAGGGTTGTGGTGGATACTCCATTGTTGGAAATTTTTAAATCAAAAGTGTTTTTTTTTCTAAGATGTACTTTAGTGCAATCACAGCAAGTGGACTTGAACCAGGAATTAATTCAGAGAAGTTCTATGGACTGTGTTTAAGTAGGAGATTAGACTACATAATCACAATGATCCCATCTGGTCTTAAAAGCTACAAATCTAGGAATTCTATACTTCATAATGATGGATATGTCTGATATATGCTTTACTTGCTAGTTTTTTCTTATCACTTACTCTTGTATCTTGCTGTACCTTTGCTAGTATAATAAGTAACCAATAAAACAAAAAGTTTGGGTGTTTTTTTATAGAAAAGAAATCCACAATCTTGCAAGTCACAATCGAGCCCCCTTCCTCCTCTGCCCCTTATTAATCATCAGTGAGGACACAATGCATATTTCTCACTTTATCCCTGGGGACGTAGCATATATAGAGCTCAGCTATCCTGAGTCCCACAGCTATCTACAGAGATAAATGGTGTGGGTTTATTTTTCTGTCTAGCAGGCTCAGCAGGAAAGATAACAAAGCAAACAGAATGAGAATGCGCCCTTGAGAAACCTATAGCCTTAAGGCAGCTGGCTGGACAGTTTTGCCATAACTTAAAGGAACTCTATATTTTTTCATAGCTAGGAAGCATTTTCAACTTGGTGTAGGGCTGTGGACTCCCAGCAATAACAATGGGAGTTGGATAGCTTAGGGGACTGATAGTGAGATATAGAGCATTTAACCTCTGCATCACTGATTTTAATTTGGTACAAGTCATAAGTGAAATTTGTCACTGTCTGATGGCTGTTCATTAGCTTATTAAATGAGTTGATGGTTTCACGTCAGTTCCTAATACTGGGCAGATATACACATCACAAATGGCACTCGTTAGCACGAATGCTGGCAATCTCTGCCAAACCACCAAAGACTTGGTCAGCCATGAAGAATGAATTCTTTCCTCCTGAAAGGTGATCTAATTCCCTGAGGGTTTAGGAACATTTACAGGGGGCTGTTTATGCAGAAGCCCCAAATGTCAGTGCCCAAGATATATAGTAGTTTTTTGGAAAAGTAGAGGATTTTCCTTTCCAGAGTTGTCAGTCAGCACATTCCCCTAGCACAAAATTTACTCAAAGAAACACACATGATCAAATATTATATAGTAATAAATTAATATAATCAAGGAGTGAACTTCCCCATGTCACTGCCCACTATCCAGCAGCAAGCCTGGTATGTCCAAGTATGTCCTCAGGGCAAGGGATATTCAGCTGCATAGCTGTAACTTACTGGTAGTACTCTGTTCTGTATTTAGAAATGATCCTTGAGAAAATCACATTCTAAAGGGGCCTAAACTTGAGCTTTAATTCAATTCATTTAAATTAATCTGTATTTAAGGACCCATATAAATTGCCTGTTTCTCAAAAGTACCGAACACCCTAGTGTGGATCCACAAAGCCTATCTCTGCTTAGTGATCCAGGAATGGGAACCCGTCTTCTGGAATCAGATGGTTTAGATGCCTAACTAGTTTCTTGTGGGTATGAGTTAGGTGCCTCTATACAAATTGAGAGAAGGCCATGATAGTACTCACCTCTTAGCCCAGTGGTTTGAGCAATGTCCTGGGCTGTGGGAGACCTAGGTTCAATATTCCCCTCTGCCTGATAGGAGAGAGGATTTGAACAGAGATCTCCCCCCATGTCAGGAATGTTCTGTAACCACTGAGCAATGGGATATTCTGATGTGGGGTCCCCTCAATCTATGGTGTTCCACTGTGGATAAATAATGAAAGATGGACTGATGCTGGTGTGTGCCCAAACCACTGAGCTACAGAGTCATTTTTCACTCTCTCTCTCGCTCAGTGACTGTTCCACTGTGGGTAGATACTTTAATATTCATTGGGACAGAAAAAGAGAAATACAGAAGCCAAGGCCTGTCTTCCCCCTGGCTTGTAGATTGCTCTGGTGCTTAAGTGAGAGAGAGACATCCAGACTCCTAGAGGGAGGTAAGGAAACTTAGGTGCTGAGGGAGCTTTTACTCTGAAAATGTAGGCACCAAATGAGTTTAGGTACCTATAGGTTTCAGGGTCAGTTTTGTGGATTGCAGTGGTGGAGCCTAAACTGGGATTTAGGAGCCAGCTGCAGCAGGAGCATAGCTGACCCTGGCAGGTGCTGCCTAACTGGCTGCATTTCCTGACTGGAGGCAGGGTGGAGCTGAGCTAGTACTGTTGGCTGGTAAATGGATTCCATACAGAAGCTTGATCCTGCTTTCATCCAGCCTGTGCCTGCTCCTGCCCATGCCCAGTCTGCTCTTGCCCCCACTTCAGTTCCTGCTTCCATCCAATGTGCTTTTGTGCCCACTCCACTTCCTGCCTTTCCCCATCCTTGATACCCCTGGCTCTGACCCCAGCCTCCACTTCCTGACCGTGCCTCCAGTTCATTCATTTACTCTGGCATTTGGCTTCTGATTCTTGACTCTGACCTCTGGCTCTGCTTTGCTCTTCACTTCACTGCCAAGTGTCCAATAGCCTGGATTCTTGCTCTAGCTCAGCTCTAATGTCCGAGCCTTGCCACCCACATGACTCCGACTGTTAGGCCCAGCTGTCCATGTCCCAGTCACAATCCTGACACTTAGGTGCCTAAACTGGAGACTTAGGTGCCTATGTCTGGGATATAGTGTCTAAGTATCCTTGTGGATGGGCACCCCAGTTCCTACTGAAGTCTGTAGTAACAATCAGCACTTTTGAAAATCAGGCCCCTTTATTTAGCAGCCTAAATACAGATGCAGAAGCCTAACTTTTGGCAGCCGTTTTGAAAATCTTGATCATCATATCTTTCATCTAGGAGCATCCCAAAGCATTTTACTTAGCCTACAAACAACACATACAGGAATCAATTAATTCACCACTGAAACGTAGCCAGCTTTACCCTCAGGCCACGGCTTAACAGTCTGCAACAGGACAACACAAAAGTTTAATAAAAAACCATGAAGATGAATATTGAAGTTAACTGAAATGGAGAAGAGAATTTAGGTGGAAAGAACGTAATCGGAATTTAGCCTGATCACCAGAAATAAATCACCTCTACTCTTAAAAAGTATGTCAAGATACTTTTGAGTGGTCAGGATCTTTACCTCATCTGAAAGATGCACTTTCAGTAACAGTGCCCAGCACCCCCAAGCAACATGCTCAGACTTTGGTTCCGTCTTGCCCCAGAGCAAAGAGCATTACCTTCTGAATCACTAGCAGGGCTTCCTAAAGGAGTTTTGTTCAGAGATCTCTGAGGACTAATTCTTAGTTTATGAACTCTAATAGGATTACAGTGCATGATGCTATGGTTTCAGCCAAGCATTAGGACTGGGATAAGATCTCTAGAAGTAGTTGTGTCCTAATTAGAATTTAAACTCTGATCAGTAAGATATGAACCTAACAACTCCCCTGTAGCCCTTTTTTCCAAGAAGGCTAATCAGTGTGTATACCACAGTCTCTACTTACACCATTTCATATGCTTTTTCATTGACTATCATGTGTGCACACGGATGTGTATGGTTTCCAGCAGACTGGGTGTCTGGCAATGTCTTTTCTAAGTTCCTTTGTTGAGGCTCTTGCTGGAAATATGTTTATTCTGAAGATTAACTATTTTGATGTGGGGAAAGAGGAAGTCTCCAAGCCATTGTTTACCATCTATCTACACTAGTGGCTAGGGAGAATGAGATGTTTCTGCTTGACAATCCCTTATCAAAAGGTAGAACCAACCAATTTATTTCACATTGACAGCTGAAAGCCCCCAGTTTCTCTCCACTTCATGCCTCCCCCGAATTTTGCCATTTGCTGGTAATTGCATGGGGCCTTGCAAATTCGCTCCAACTGGTTCCTGCCAGCCACACTTAATACCACATCACAAATCCCAGCAGACACAATTCTTGCTTGATTTTCTACCCCCTCCTTCTGCCTCTCCTTGACCCCTGAGGTGGACAATTTTTCTGACTCAAAGGCTTCAAGTTTAAAATGCAGTAAAAAAAACCCTGCACATCAAAGAGTGCATAGCTCTGAGATGTGCTGTGGTGCTTGTTCTTAATTTCATCTTTCAGCATAAAGGAGAATTTCAGCATTTGACACAATGAAGGAACAAGTTCATGAGCTGGAGTAGTGATTTGTAACTCAATGCCCACATTTTGGCAAAGCTGCTCCATCATGCAGAGTACCTAGGTAGACTAGGTGTGTCTGTACAAACATGGTCTGCTCCCGAAGTCTTTTCCCACAGCTCATCTCATATCAGGGGAGAACTCATTCAGACCCTTCTTACCCTGGCAAAAGGGCTTTTTTGCCAGTATAAACAGCATCTATGCTGGAGCTTTTGTCATTATAGCTAAGTTGGTCAAGTGTGTGATGTTTCTCTACACTCTTAACTGACATAGCTCTTCTGGCAAAAATGTTAAGTCCAGACCACCCTATGAGGAAGCCCATGGAAATCAGTGGAAGGTTGGATATGAACTTTTCTTCTCTTGCCCTGAAAACAGAGAGTACCCCACCATAAAGTTCTAAGTAAAAAAAATGCTAATCAGGCTGGTAAGCAGCTCTGATCCCTTTGGCTGATTAACAGATAGCCTGGATTGGGTCTGAAGAATAGTCTCATCGAGTGTTTTTTCTCTGCCAGAAGAATGATGGCTGCAACATGAGGCCTCCAAGTTTTTGAGTATAAGGAATGGGACTAAATGAAAGGCTTTTCAATGCTCAGGCAGGGACACTCAGAGGAGAGGAGAAGGTGCAAAAATTCTGGAAATTAAAGGGTTATGTTAGTCATTGTCTCCATTTTTGACTCCCTCTTCACTGCTTCTTCTTAGCGTATGTACAATGTGCCTCAGGTGGCACGTGACCAGGATTCACCACTGAATTTGGTCTGCTGGTTGGATCATTAGTTTTCCCAGCCTGGACTGGATGCTGATGGGGATTATGGCATGAATGCTGAGCCATGCCCCACTTCTCTTCACTGATTCCCCCTCTCCCATTACCCTTCTTCCTCTCCTTCCCATCCCCCTCCCATCTTTTCTGTATCCTTTGAAACTTTGCATTATACCTAGAGACCTGATCAAGACTGGAGCTCCATTTTGCTAGGAGTGGTATCCACACACGTAGCAAGAGACAGTTCCCTGCTCTAAACAACCTGTACTCTAAATAGACAAGATTGACAAAGGGGAGGGAAAAGGAAGGACTGTTACTCCATTTTGCAGATGGGGAACTGAGGAACAGAGCAATTATGTGACTTGCCCAGGGTCACAGACATATCTGTGGCAGAGTAGGAAACTCATGTTTCCTGAGTCTCAGGGCTGGTCTACACTGAAAACTTACATTCGAATAGCTATGGCTATCGGGGTGTGCCAATCTTACCCCTGCTATTGACAGTGCTGGGTTGACAGATTAATTCTACACCTCTTGGGGAAGTGGATTAACTACAGCTATGGGAGAACCCCTCCTATTTAGTGAGTGTTGACACAGAAGAGCTACAGCTCTGCTGCTGTAGCTTTTTAAGTGTAGATATAGTCTCACTCTGGTTCTTTAACAAGACTGTCCATCCTTCTACCCCATTCCTGCTCTCTGTTGTCCATTCTCCTATTTAATCTCATCCATTCCCCTCTTCCTTCTCCCACCCATTTTTCTTCTCCCATGCTCCTTTCCCTCCTCACCTACAGCCAAAGCTGTGGTCAGCTGAAGACTGACACTTCCCTCAGTCTCAATCCAATGGTGGCTCAAAGACAGAGCTCTGATTGGATAAAATATAGGCATTGCTCCACTCCCCCTCGGCCAGTAGAGGAGACACTGTTTACCTTTGTGTCTCAGCTGTGCAGAGGGGTGGGAGTGGGCAGATCCCATTTCTGCTCTGCAGATGTTTGGTGTCCAGTAGGGACTGTCAAAAAGGGTCCACTCCTAGCAACTGGCTGAGAATGGGTGGACTGGAAAGAAGTGACTGACAGTCATTAAATGGGAGGGGCTGCTGGTAGCTGGAAAAGGATCAAACTAGTGTGAAATACGGAGCAATGATTTTGGAATACATTGGCCCTGTGGATTAGGGCCATAGGCTAAAAGGAATACCTTTGCAGGTGATATGCAGACTGGTTCACCACTTCTATATTGCATATCCCTGGCCTACCTCACAGGAATGTTGTTGTGAGAATTTATGTTTATAATACACTTTGAGATAGTTACCACAAGGTTCTTAGAACCTATGCCTCTGTGATCATAGATTTTATAGCCGGGTAACAGCATAGCTATTTGGCAAAAAGGGTTATTTTAAACTGTTGAAAATTATAAATATATTCAGTGGTTAGTAGAGTTTTATTTTTCCTACCCTTCTAAATCCCACTGATTTGGTATTCCTGATGCATATGGGGTAAGTGCTCTAAAAGCATCTTAAACAGGGGAAATGCTTTGCCTGCATCATTTTTAGAATTGAGAATGCTGAGACTGTATTAGCAGCTGATAAGGAACGTTTCACTTAAGGTTCATTTGTGTTATTTGTATTGTCCTGGCAAATTGCTTTGCACTCACTTCAGAATTTGTATTAGAAGACAAACCAAATATAAGGCTGCCAGTAATGGAGAATTGGCTTTTGTTGTTATATAAAACGTTGCCTGTCAAATAACCTATAATTGGATGGGCTCATACTGAAAGAATTTCTTGGGGTAATTGTTTCAAAAGAAAAGTTTTACTGAAAGAAGCTGAATCAGATGAAACATTTGAGGGGTTTTTTAAAAGTAAAAATGTAAGTGCCCTGAAAGAATTACCACACAAATGTGCTGTGTTAACCAAGGTTATACAAAATCCTAACATGTACAAAAGCCTGTTCATCTGGAAGAACTGTATTTTAGGATGATTTGCAGTGTGTTGATTTCCGGTATGCAGCAGGGCCCAAATCCACAAAAGGACATAAGTGTTACAATACTCAGTGTTGTGGCACCTAGAAAAATCACAGGAACAACAATGGGATCCAGAAAGTCTGAGTTACGTGCTTCAGCTCCCTATACAATGGATGTGGAGAGGGAAGCGCCTTAAAATATGATCCACAAAGGCCAGCACGCTAGGCAGGAAGCCACTTATACCAGCCAATGGGAGATGCTGATGGCTGTGACCTAAGCTGTGGGAGGGGCCTATCTCTGCTTGGTGATCTACTAATGGGAAACTGCCTCCTGGAGTCAGGCAGCATAAGTGCCTAAGGCATTTTTACTGGGAATGAGTTAGGTGCCTGCCTCGCTCTGCAGAAAATGGCCCGATCAGGAGGTGGTCATGGTGCTGGTGCCCACCTTATACCTTTTAGCCCAGTGGTTAGACCACACATCTGGGATGTGGGAGACCTAAGTTTAATTCCCCTGTTTCTCCAGAGGGGAGAGAGGGCTTGAACAGGCACCTCCCACCTCTCAGAAGAGTGTTCTAACCATTGAGCTAAGGGATGCTCTGAAGTGGGGTTCCCTCAGTCTCGCCTGTTGAAGTTATTCCACTGTGGATAAATATGAAAGAGTGATTCGAGAAGGGGAACTGAACCTGGAGTCTCCCACCTCCCCAATGGGTACCCTAACCACTGGATTACAGAGTCATTCTCTCTCCCTCTCTCTGACCCAATAGCTATTAAGTATTTATCCACAGTGGAACAGTCACCTTGCTATTGCACTACAAAATATTGGACACCTCTGCTCTTGAGCTCATTAGGGAGGTGCTGACAGCAGCAGTGTTTCCTTGGTCCTGCCTTATTAGCTAGAACCACATGCAGCACCCCTAATGAGAGGGAAAGAAGGGGGTGGGGTGTCAGGCCAACAGCTCCTCAGAGACATAAAATGTAGGGTGGGGGATATTAGGGTAAGGTCTGGTGAGGAGGAAGATGGAAGGGGAGGAAGGAGATATCATTAGGTTTTCTTTGTGGTGGTTTGGACTCGTGTGGTTTTCAGCATTTTAATTAAGAATTTACTTTTTCAACAGTTTTATACCATTAACTTCAGTGGAATCAGTCCTGATTTAGGCCCTGATTCATGAACGTACCTAAGCATGTATTTCAGTCCATCCCTATACTGGATAGCACTTAAGCACCTGTTTGGCTTTAAGCACATACTTAAGTTCCATTAATTTCAGTGGGAAATAATAAGCACATGTTTAAAGTTAAGCAAGTGATTAAGTTCTGTCCTGAATAGTGATGCTTTCCTGAACTGGAGCCTTAGAGCTGCCCGAGCAGAATTGGACTCAATTCACTCATATTCCAAATCCTTATTTATTAGCCTTATTGGGTGGTATTCACACATATACAAATATCAAAATGCCTATATTAAATCGTGGCACCACATACTGTCCTGGTAAAAATGGCAGTGAGAAAACTTGTTAGAGTTTGACTGCGGCAGTTTGTTCATTTATTACTAGGGTTGCCAAGTGTCCAGGTTTTCACTGGAATGCCCAGTCAAAAAGGGACTCTGGTGGCTCTGGTCAGCACTGCTGATTGGGCCATTAAAAGTCCAGTCGGCAGTGCAGCGGGGCTCCCTGTCTTCCCTGGCTCCGCATGGCTCCTGGAATGGCCGGCATGTCTTTGCAGCTCCTAGGCATAGGGGCAGTCAGGGAGGCTCTGCGCACTGCCCCCACCCGAAGCACTGGCACCGCAGCTCCCATTGGCCGCAGGGGTAGTGCCTGCAGGTGAGGGCAGAGTGCAAAGCCCCCTGGCCCATCCATCGAGGGGCTACAAGGGCATAACCAGCCGCTTCTGGGAGCTGCCTGTGGAAAGCGCCACTCAGAGCCCACACCCCAAATCCCCTCCCACACCCAAATCCCCTGCTCCAGCCCTGAGCCCCCTCCTGGAGCCAGTACTGTACTCTGAACACCTCGGCCCCAGCCTAAAGCCCCCTCCTACACCCCAAGCCCCTCATTCCCAGCCCCATCCCAGCTGGAGCCTTCCCCCCACCTGCACCCCAACCCCAGCCCAGTAAAAATGAGCAACGGTGGGGGGATAGAGTGAGCAGGGGGCAGTGCCTCAGAGAAGGGGCTGGGCAGAGGCGGGGCCTCATCAAAGGGGCAGGGCAGTGGGTTGAGCAAGGATGTTGAGTTTTCTTCAGTCAGAAAGTTGGCAACCCTATTTATTACACTGCAATCTAAACAGTGACTGGACTGACAGACTGTTTATTGTCTTAAATAAAAATATAGCCATAACTGACTGACTACAGCACTAGCCTGAACTAAGTGGATTCCTCACTGATTCTCCTCTGTAAAGTTTCTCTTTCTTTCTTTTCACTTTTCTGGAACTTGCAAGCATAAAGTTACACCTCTCTCAAAAACTATAATACAGCATCTTTCTTTCACTTCTTCCGCTGTTCTGGGACAACCAATGAGCTGGGCTATCAGTCAACATCCAACAAAAATAAGAAACATTAGCACAAAAGGGATAAAAACTGTGTGCTGTGCAATTTAGTGTGCCATCCCTTGAGCACCATGTAAAAGATCTCAAGTAAGTTAGCTTATGTTCCCACTCTTCCAGTATGACATACTTAACTTAGAAATTTTGTTTGGAGTTTTACTTTATTGCTACAGATGAGAAATGCAATGTGTGCTTCACAGCTTTACAGACTTAATATTGCTGAATTGATTCTTCTCTTTATAAACTTTTGAATTTCTGTGATGACTTGTTTTATTTTTGTTGACCTTATTTAACAAGTATGCAGCACTTTACTAAATAAAAATGTCTAGGGCTTCATGTTTTGGTAGAACACAGGGAACTTGGGCTTTTGTACATATGTAATAAAAGAAGCTTTCATTAAACTGTTAAAATAATATAGTTGTGACAATGTGTACCCTTATATTCACCACTTTTACAAGACTATGATAAATTTCATACAAAGTATGCCTTGTGAGGTTTCATTTGAAAACTCATAATTTGCTGATCATTATTGTCCTGGAAAAATATGTGTGGCAACATTTGAAATTTCATAACCTTGCTGTATACAACATGTTCCAAGTTTAGAAAAGCAGGCACAAACTAGTTCCTGAGAGACAAAAGGCAAACTGACACCTCAGCTGGGTGTCAGCAAAATAAAATGGACTCTCACCTGTTTAAGTGGCTATTCTTTAGCAGGAAATTTACATGTTGGCAAAGAAACAGCTGGAAGTTCCTTTCTCCCAGACTTGCTGTCTCCTGACCCTCAGCTGGAAACAATTCTCAAAGAGGAGGAAAAAATAAACAAATGAGGAATTTAGGCCCCAAATAATCTCTCCTCCCTTTCTCTCTGCCCTTGACATCCATAAAACATGAAGGACAAGGAAAGGAGCATTGGACTGGGGAAGGAATCATGGCTGAAAAGCATCCAGCCAGTAAGACCGCAAAATCATGTGTTGAGAGAGACATTTTAATTTGAATTCACTTAGCTTGTTAAGTTAGGTATTAGTTGTGTTTTACTTTTTATTTTCTTGTAACCAAATTCTGACTTTTATGCCTCATTACTGACTTATGTAATCACTTAAAATATATCTTCTGTAGTTAATAAATTTGTTTTATCTAAACCAATGTGTATAGACTGAAGTGTTTGGGAAACTTCATTTGAGATAATAAGATTTGTACATAACATTTTCTGTTAATAAAAGGACAGACTTTCTATGAACTTGTATTGTCTAGAAGGAAAGATCTGGGCAGTACAAGACGCCCATTTCTGGGGACAAGTCTGGGATTGAGAATTTGTTGGTGTCACTCTGCAGTGTAATTCATGGCTGGCTTGTTAAGCACTCATACAGTACAGCTGGGAGTAATTTATGAGCTAGCGGCTGTGTGAGCAGGCCAGGAATGGTTGCTTTCACAGCAGAACAGTGTAAAAGGCACCCCAGGTTGGAAAATTGAGGGGACACAGCTGTTCAGAAGTCGAGAGTCTTAATGGATAATGTCACAATAGTATTCATGAAAGTTGCTAAAGTGATCATAGTTCTACAACATGACATCCTTGATTATAAGTTATCTCCAGAACAGGAAGAGTTTGTGCAGTTTTTCCCCATTACCTGCCTCCTGCCAATAGGCCTCCAATCCAACCTGGAGGATAACTTCAAGAGTTGAGAGGGAAGTTCTAACTCCATGCTCATTGAATGATACCTCCTTTCTTAGATTGCCAGTAAGGGTGCCTGTGGTGGGTTTTTGAAGTGAACACTTATCTCACTCTGAGCTAGGCAGAGGCCACTGATTCTGTCACATACCTACTGTGTGTCACTGAATATAAAGAACCTTCAGATAATGACTTTCAGTCACTGCAGAACTGAATTAGAGTTGAACCAGTGAAGAGTGAAAGGCTTAACCATCCATACTTTGCTAAACTTAATCTGAGATATTTAAATTGACTGTTTGCTGCTAGATATCAGGAAGAGAGGAAACTTCATGCCTTCACCCACTCAGGCTGCCAGGCCTGATGTTATTTGGTATAAATAATTCAGCATGATGAATAGGCACATTGATGAAAACGCCTATGTTTTGCAGAAGACTGAGAATGGACACAGATATGGAAATAACTGAGAAAACTTCATTGGATCTAAGATTAGTATTTATTCATGGATCGAGGTATCCATACCCCCATTTTACCACATATGAAGTGGCAAAACCAGCAGCAAAATTTTTGAACAAGAAAAAAGATGATTTTTCTCAAGTTGAAACAAGGCTATCCATTGAGATATTCTGAAGGAAAGGGAAAGAAACTCTACCCATACACACAGAGCAATAAACAGTTCCACAACGCCTACTTATGAATGACTCCAGCCTTTATTTCAATACTAACAGAAATGTCTGCACTTTTTCAGAATTCCCAGTAATACTGCGTGTGGCCAAGCTGTGTTTCTGTAATGTCTGAATACCATAAGAGATGACAAAGATATATGGATAGTCAAATAATATTCCCTAAATGTCCCTGTAAATTGAACTTTAGACAATTCTCCTTTGATTGTCAGACATCACGAGGAGACCTGTAAAAAATTGAGGGGTACAGTTTTCTTTCATCATACTTGCTGCTTCCTTAGCTTCCTCTCCTCATCCGCTGATAGGAAGAAGGGGGCTGTCTGTCATTTCTCAGACATAGCAGGCTGAGTATTATTAGCATAGACATGGCATCAAGAAATATATGAAAAGGCTGTTTGCTTTACCCTCTCCTTGCAATTATGGCTTAACTGCTTCAAAAAACAACAAAATCATTCCCCAAACACATCATTACTATTGAAAAGATTAAAATAGTCTAGCTAGCTGACAAACAAACAAACAAAAGCGCATGCAACCAATTTCTCCACCTGCATCCACATTCCATCATCTGGCTCCTGCTGGCTGAGAAATGTATATCATTCCTGAAGACATGACAGTACCTCCCTCTCTGCACCTGAAGAGCCCTTGAGATACTGTAGGAAGTGCAAGTAAAGACAGAGAGAAATCATTTGAAGAATCAGCAGCAAGGCTTTCATGCTATAGCCTGCCCAGAGGCCCCAAAATCCCAGGCACTTTATAACCAGCTTTCCAGAAATGAGCTCAAGGTACAGGAGGCAGAGGGAATGCACACAAGCAGCTCCTCAGACTTGGATAAATGGCCTTAAGTGGCCATAGCCAGTTGAGCCACACAGGCAAAAGCAGTGGAGGATTTGCCTAAGAACACTCTGATGTGTCTCACGTTCTGTCTGCTCCTTGGGTTCTTTTAGACAGCAAATTAATGCAAAAAGATGAAAATTTTCACCTGACCTCATTTGAATATCTAGGCCAGCCCTTGTAACCTGAGGGAATGTAAAAGCATGTGAGATAAAGATGCTGCTTGGCACAATCTGTCTTCATGAAAACACTCAACTTGTCAAAAGTCAAATGCTTGTAAGAAACTGTTTGGCCCAGATATACTTCCATTGCTTGACTGGCCATATTAAGTACATGACAGGAAGCTCAAATTGGCCCATGTTATTTCACATAAATATGATTGTCTCTTTTTACAAATATTCTCTTTTATTTTTTTCTGCTTTTGTCACAGAACCTGTACAGTATTATTAAAACATTCAGACACCAGGGTGATGGGAGCAGCATAAGAACCTGACTAGACTAGAATAGATTTGACAGGGCAGTTTGAAAGTAGATATTTCTTGGTTACTTTCTTCTTATGTTTTACTGGTAATGTGGCACATTTTCTGCATTTAGAACATGCTTGGGAAATGATGAGCATCCTCAGGGATGTAATGGAAAGTCTGATTTCTCTGCTCACATGCATCATGGCCAGAGTTGTTTACTCTGTTCTGATTGCACACTCTTTTATTGCAGATGATGTTGTGTGAATGAGAGAGAGCAGGGCTTAATCTTTATGTACCAGGATGAGTTTGTCAAACTTGCGGTTAGAGGTATAGAAAATACAAAAACAAAACAAAAACACCGCCCAGATATTTTACATGTAAACAGAATTCATTTGATATGGAATGATTTAGAGACAATAAACAGGGAACTGCACAATGGCATTTTGCAGTCACTTTTCAGAGTTAATTATGCCAAAATGACCTCAGAAATAGACGTAAGAACTAGATACATTAAGACTTTAAGTATACTGTGTGTCACTCTGGAGTGATTAAATGCAATAACCATATAATTATGGTTAAGACATTTTAGTATTTATGCATTTTCAAAGATGCACTAATTATTTTTTAAATATTTCCTCCCTCATAATTTCAATATAGAGCAGAGTTAAATTTGTTTAAATCTTAATTATGTACTCCCATACCTTCATCGATTCCAAAGCCAGAAAAGGACCATTGTGACCTCCTGTAAAACACAGGCCATACAGATTTCCCAAAATAATTCCTAGATCATATCTTTTAGAAGACACTTCCAATCTTGATTTAAAAATTGTCAGTGATGGAGAATCCACTACAATCCGCTATGAATTGTCCCACTGGTTAATTACTCTCACTGTTAAAAATTTACACTTTATTTCCAGCCTCAGTTTGTCTAGCTTCAGCTTCCAGCCATTGAATCATGTTATACCTTTCTCTGCTAGCCTGAAGAGCCCATTATTAAATATTCCTTCCCCATGTCAGTACTTACAGACTGATCAATTCACCTCTTTCCCTTCTCTTTTTAAAGCTAAATAGAGTGAGCTCCTTGAGTCTGTCACTCCAAGGCATGTCTTCTAATCATTTAATCACCCTCATGGCTGTTCTCTGAATACTTTCCTATTTATCAACATCGTTCTTGAATTGTGGGCACCAGAAGTGGACACACTATTCCTGCAGCCATTGCCAAACATAAGAGTTAAAATAACCACTCTACTCCTACTCCTACTCCAGATTCTCCTGTTATGCATCTGAGGATTGCATTAGCCCTTTTGGCTACAGCAGCATGCTGCTAGCTCATGTTCAGCTGAGTATCCACCTCTGCCACCCTCCAATCCCTTTTAGAGTCCCTGCTTCCCAGGATAGAGTCCACCATCTTGTAAGTGTGGCCTATATTCTTTGTTCCTAGATGTTGACATTTACACACACATTTTTTTTAAGTGTAAACTTTACTCTAATTTCCTGAGTTTGGGGATAATTACAATAACCCTGTGATATTTTATCATCCTCAGGTACTAATGTGTTCTTAACCTGAATTGTATTTTAATATAGTTTTTTGCCTTGACATTTTCATTTTTTGCTTGGTTGTGCTTTTTTTTTTTTTGTGCCCACATGAACACTGAATACAAAACCCCAAAAGCATGCCACCATTCAATATTTTTAATGATTTGAAGATGGGTAGTATCAGCCTAAAATCATTTTTTACAAATTTCCTTATAAGGGCAAACCAGACATAGCACTCTGGTCAGTTAAGGTCAGTTGGCAGCTGTTTTGCATTGCCAAAGCAGTGCAAAGCAGCTGAAGGTTTCTGGTGAATCTGGCTCTTAATTTGCAATTGACTTATTGGTTAAGTGGGAGATGTTTGTGAGATCACACTAAGTGAAGGGGGCCAGAGGATCCCACTTCCTGAGTCCCACTACTTTAAGAATTTCTAGAGTTCCTGTGACAGTGCCCCCTGGGTGTGCAGTGGAACACCGAATATTGTGAGCAGGGCCGCCCAGAGGATTCTGGGGGCCTGGGACCATTGGCGGCAGGCGGCTCCGGTGGACGTCCCGCAGTTGTGCCTGCGGAGGGTCCGCTGGTCCCACGGGAGCCGTGGGACCGGCAAGCGGCAGGGGGCCCCCTGCACGGCAAAATGTCTAGAGCCAGCCCTGTTCGGCGGCGGGGGGCCCTTCTGTTCTGGGACCCGCCGCCGAAGTGCCCCGAAGACCTGCGGCGGGGGCCCCCCGCCGGCGAATTACCGCCGAAGCGGGACCTGCTGCCAAAGTGCAGCCCACTCTTCGGCGGTAATTCGGTGGCGGGGGGCCCCCGCCGCGGGTCTCCAGGGCACTTTGGCGGCGGGTCCCTGAATGGAAGGGCCCCCCGCCGCCGAATTACCGCCGAAGACCGGGTTGCATTTCGGCGGCTGGTCCCGCTTCGGCGGTAATGCAATGGCGGGGGGTCCTTCCCCCCGGAGCGGAAGGAATCCCCCGCCTACGAAGACCGGGAGTGGAAGAAGCTCCGGGGCCCGGCCCCGCAAGAGTTTTCTGGGGCCCCCGAGCGAGTGAAGGACCCCGCTCCAGGAGCCCTGAAAACCTCTCGTGGGGGCCCCTGCGGAGCCCAGGGCCTGGGGCAAATTGCCCCTCTTCCCCCCCCCGGCAGCCCTGATTGTGAGAGTTGTGATTAAAAAATTGCAAGAGTTGGCACCACACTTGTTTGTCTGCAGCCTGTGATGCTCTGCAGGGATATTCAGGGTTGTGATGAATCTCACCACCATCTGCTTGTATCATGAAACAATTTTGCCTGATGCCTGCTCATCTCCCTGAAACCAACAGCCTCTGCCCACAGAGAAGCACTCAAAGATCTCTCCTTCTCTGTGCAGGCTAGTGATAGACACTAACCCTCAAGTCCCCAGAGCATTCCCTCTGTAGTTTCCAGCCCCTGTCAAGTATTTGAGTCTCTCAGAAATTACCAGATCAGCTGTCCCTGAATGGACAGAGTACACACAGCTTGACTGTTACAGCTCAGGCTAAGACCCTTTATAACACAGCACTGTAATCTATTGGGAAAACAAATGTTTATTAATAAAGGTTAAGATTTTAAGAGATAGTGATCAAGGCCAATAAAAAGAACAGGTTACACATAGAGTATAAAATGCAATCTTAGCTCTGCACTCATTAATGGTTACCTTTCCTATTCAGTAGAGTTTTTCCTGAACATTCAGCCTTTGACAGAGCTGCAGGTTTTCAGTGAACTTGGATCCTGGTTATTTCATGAATACCTTCACACATGCAAAGGGGTTTCCTCAATATGTGCATGACGCAGGGACCCTGTTTCCTTCTTTTTATAGCCCCAAATTCATTATCTTTGAACCCCAGAGACAAGACAACTCCTGCAGTTTTCTTGGGTTGACTTACAAATATAGCTTCCTTGTGTTTGTGTAACCCACACACCTTCTGGGTGTGGTGTTCTGTCCAATCTAGTGGTGCTGAGACTACTTAGTGAGAGTTAAATGAGTCTGGTCTACCACTTTAGCTAACAGCCAGTTGGCTTTTAGCTCACGCAGTAAAGGCTTATACACTAAACTCCAGAGGTCCCCAGTTCAGTGTTGATGACTGGGGTCTGTCGGCATTACATTTGGTTTTACAATGCTTAATTTATGTCTGAGACATAGGCAGAGAAGGGATTCCACATTTCTTTGTCTGTCAAAACTTGTCAACCCTTCCTGGGACACAGATTCTAAAACATATTTTCAGTACATACCTACAACTTCTTAAATATCATCCATCTATACATCACACAATGATTATGATCAGTATGATGTAAGTTTTTATCCACATCTTACACAAACCTTTTCAGATCAATACTATATAAGTAGTGTATTAGATGTAGTGACTTGGTCAGGCCTGATGGGCATTGCTCTTACAGAACAGTGAACCCTTCACTAGGTGGCCCTGAGCGGTTCTTAGGGTCACACAGTCCTGAGGATTTTCTTTTGTCCTTGCAGAGAAACAGCAAAGGTAATTTTATTTACAGAGGTGCTAGAGACTCTGTTAAGGACTTTGCTTTGCTGTTGCTATTGATTTTACATGGAAGGTGCTCAGGTACTCCTGCAATAGGCAATGTAAAAAGCTGGATAGAAACACACACCCCACTCAGCCAATCGATGCAAAAAGAGAGAGTAAGACATTTTAATCCACACAGCCAATAAGCAAGCAGCTTTCTTTTTCACCTATGCCCCAGCTGCATTTCCCTCTATAAAAGCTGATCACACTTTTACACAATTCTTGGGAGGCAGCAGCTACTAGTGCCAGTGTACACATGTTCTGATACCAGCATCCTGCTGGTACAAGATCTTGAAACAAAATGATCCAACAGCAACATGCATCTGAGTTGAGAGATGGTAAGGGAGGGCAGTTGATTAAATGATGCACTGTGATTGGGTACACTAACCCCCCACTGGGCCTGGCAGGAAGGAAGTTAATAGTTTGACTTGCAGACCGATGCTTAAACTGGCCAACCCTGCAATGCCTGCTGGAAGTGTGGAGCCTGGAGGAAGGTCAGGACATGCCAGCTGTAGCATACAATAGTAGGTAACAGGAAATAAAGGGGCCGAGGAACTGCCTTTACAGAGGGAGAGCATGTCTACCTTATTCAGGCTGAGGTAATGAGGTCTCTGGTCTACAGGTGTCTGTTGAGAGATGAGATAGTGGGATTCTTCTTGGGAAGGGGATGATCATTGTACAGACCCTTTGCTTACCTGCTGACTTGGAAAGAGTGGTAAGATTCCCTGAGGTAAGAGAGTGCCTGGAGACAAACTACCAGTGGGTTTTTCTCCTCTGGCTCTCTGAGCACTAGGAGAACTTTCTGAAATGTCTGCCATTGTTATGCCAGGGCTCCTAACAGTGGTGGAGATGCAGTGGTGGGAAGGTCTTTAGGCAACGTTGCTAGTGTAGACGGAGCCTTTGAATCAAGCTTACAAAATGGGGATGACTTAGTAAATGGAAGAACACTCTAGGCTTCCCTGTGGAAAAGGACAGGCCAGATTGGGACTCCCTAGGATGGGTGGGGTTTGTCCTGGTGGAACTAACTCCTGCCCTTACTTCACTTGAGGGAATTAGACTTTGTTGATTATGAATTTTAATTCAAGAATGTTTTGCCTGCTGTCCCCTCCCCATTCAGATGTTTTGCTATGGGCAGATGGCAATTGGCTGACACAACACCAACACATATAGCAAAGGGTCTAACAATATGTCTTTACTTCCCATGTTGCCGGGGACTGGTCAGGATGCACCTCAGGAATGTAATCCAGCAGCATGCCTGCCACCCAAAACAGCAGTTGCATGTTGGTTACGTGGACCCGCACTGAACACATTTAGGCTGCTCCTGTGTTCTGTTGGTTTTTCACCATAAAAACAGTAATACTCACCCTTAGGCATGAGTGTGTGTGTGAGAGAGAATGACACCCACCCCCTACGTACAATATTCCGTACTGCTACAGTTGCAGTGTTTCCAAAGGTATGTTGCATTGTTGAGACTTGCTGTCATAATGTATATTTGTGCGACCTTATGAAAACCTGGCAAAGCAATGCGCTGATATTGCACCCTGGCTCTTGGCAATTGCTTTTGATGCTATATATCTCCTTTCTCTCTCACACTCCTCCCAAATGTTACTAGTAGGGATTGATCTTTCCTCTCTCCCTAGGGTTGGCCTTTTGGCACAGAAAAAGAGGGGTACCTTTCTTCAGTCTCCCTCCTCCTCTGACCTAGGTATTTAAATGAATGGGGAGAAATACTGGCAGCCTCTCAAAAATAAACAAGGAAAGTTCTAGCCATACCCATGGACTTCATAAGAACCCCATGCTGATTTCCAAAGGGCCATGGGTAACTCTAGGGCCACAGGCTGAATATTGCTTCTTGGAAGATTGCTGATTACGGCAGGCCTGGTTGTTCAGTGCTCACTCATGTACTGCTTAGTGTGATGTAGAAGGTTGGGTAATTGTCTGCCTTATAACCTTGGGTGCCTTGGGGTCAGAGCTCTGGACCAAAGCTGCACAGCCTCAAGAGTCTGCCAGCAGCCCACAATCCTCACCCTGGCTTTGCCCATCCTGGTTACTCCTTGCAGGCTGATTTTAGTACCCTCCTAGCCCTGCATTTGCCTCAAAACCATCCTGCTGCAGTGACAAGTCCCTCTCACTGGGCCCTCACAGAGAAAGTGTTGGCTGTGCTGCCTTCAGTTTACAGAGACTGTGAAACACTCCAATCTTTCTAGAAGCCCGCACTTCACTGAACTTACACAGCACTGTTGATTTATAGTGACAGCAAAACAAGTTTATTAAGAGCAGGAATTAAGTGGTACCAAGTAAAAGAGAGAAAGGTAGAGATGGTAACAAGCAAATAAAAGTGAAAACATGCATCTAAAAGACTAAAACTGAATCTAGCAGGATACAATGTTTGTTCAAGAGGGATTCTCTTGCCCAAAATCTCCAGTCCAGCTTTTTACTGGCCAGGACTCATCACAGAGACCAAATGGCTTGGTTTCTTTTGGCTCCTAAGGTGAAGGATAAAGATGGAATCTCTCTATTCATTATATCCCCAAAGGGATGTCTTTGTTTTACAAGTCAGAAAGGCCTCCTGGGGATTCAGTCTCTTGTGTCTCTCTGGGGTGCAGGAGCCATGTTAATTCTGTCTCTTGAGTTCAGGATGAGAATAACTCTTATCAGTTTAGTTCAGTGGCTTTGTTTACTGCTCATATGTACATTAAGGTAAACCCATGTTCCTTTTGTCTAGGATGGAGCTGTTTATTGCTTTTTCTTAGGTGTAAGGGGACTGTTGCCCCCTTACTAACATTCAGTGGGGGTGTTTTGGCTGGCTAGATTGGGTAGAGACCAATGCTCCAGGTCAGCCTCAGCCTCTGAGCCTGATTGACAGGGCGGGCAGGCTAATCAGGGAGTCAGGAGGCGAGAGGGGGGGCAGGGTCCAGTCCTCCTATGAGCTGGAATTGCCTGGGTCAGACAGAGTGGGGCCCAGCTAAGGAGAAGGCAGGGGCCCAAGCTGAGCTGGGGAGCAGAGCTGTGCCAGATCCAAAGGGGTCAGAAAAGCAGCCCAGGAAGCAGGTCAGAGTTGGGAGCAGAGTCACTGAAGCAGCCCAGGGAGAGAGTGCTGGGAGCAGAGCTGCAGCCGCAGAGCCAGAGACACAGCTCAGGGAGGGCAGATCCTGTGCGGGGAGCAGAGCTGCAGCCACAGAGCCAGGTGTGGTGAGCAACTAGGGCCAGCCAAGGGGGGACCTTGGGCAAAGGGCCCAGAGCAGAAAGACTCCCCCAGCCAAGGGTCCTTGTAGGCCAGACTGGGAGAGGGATCTTAACCTGATGGGGGGCTGATGCTGGGAAGAAGGGTCCCACCACTCAAAGCCCGGAGGTGTGTGACCACCACTGCAAGTGTCCAACCCGCAGCATCCCTGCAGCACAGTCAGGGCCTGAGAAGGAGACTTGGGACCTACAAGGAACAGACTGTGAAGTGCCTTGATGTCCAGAGACACTGTTTGTGATGTTTCCTGCCATAGAGAAGGGTGATGTATTTTCCTTTAACCTTTCCCATTTTTCCTTATTCTTTTTAAAAATTAATTGTTAATTAAACAACTTGTATTTGCTTTAAATTGTAGGAAATGATCAGTGAGTCTGGGAGATGCCCAGTGCAGAGAGAGTACCCCGGAGTGGGGACACTCTAGCCCCTGACCACGGTGACCACAGCAGGGTTGGGGATTGAGCCCTCCCAGGAATCCTGGGCCCAGTGTTGTTGGGATTACGAGGACTCTGCCAGACAGGAGAGTGGAAGGGGAGTTCTCAAGGGCAGGGAGGCCTCTGGGTAAAGAAAGTGGGAGCGAGGACTCAGATCCTTTTGCTAGCCCACTTCACTGGGGTAGTGCAGAAGCCAGGAAAGTTCCCCACAATAGTGGGACCATTCCCCCTCTTACATAGGCTAGGTTGTCTGGTCTTAAGCATGTTCTAGTAACATACAGAGCGAATTCATAACTCCACATATACATTTTACAATGATATTAACAACGAGTGTGGTGTAAGCTTTCATATGATATCTCACATGGTCTATTTTGTACAAAACGAATTGCAGTAGTGTGTGGGGTGTGACTAGAGGGATGCTTAGGGTCACACTTGTTCACTTGGGTAGTAGTTCTAGTCACCTCAGTAAGGCTACCTATGAATAAGCTGGGTGCCTAATTAGGCAGTCCATCATCCTCCAATGCCACCAGTCCTACCACCAAACACAAAATAAACGTATTTCAGGGTATGGGTAAAAGCAAGTTGTAAGGCAGCTGAGGAGTTCTTTCTCCAGATTTCCTTCTATCCCTTTCCTTTATGATCTGCAAAATATCAATTTTTTCCTGTGATCCCATCCCCATGACACGCTACCCTGTTGAACAGTCTGTCTGGATGATTAAAACTCAAAAGGATAGAAAGAGCAGGTGAAGAAGGAAATAATCAGAGGATCATCCAAAACTTTAGGTGCTGCCTGTTAAAACTGAACTCAGACTTTTAAGATTTACCTAACAGTAATTTCAAGGCAACATAAATCTATGACTGGCCCCAAGGAAATCCAACAGAGCTCCACCCAGAAAGAAACTAAAAGCAAAACAAAACAGTGCCTTGGGGAACATAGCAGCAGAACCTGCCTCATATGTACAGCAATCTTTCAAACTTCTTTATAGTGATTTATTCCAGCAGCTGATGGGCTTTTGTTTACATCACAGCAGGACAACTGCACAGGCTGAAATGTGTGACCAACATTCAAATGTCTGTCTTAAGCTATACAAGGTATCCTTTATCTTTGTGTCAGAGGCATTAAGGATAAGAAGTGTAATCCATTCTGGCGTGGAAATAAACATACAATCTTATAACTTTTGATAGAAATGGCTCCTCTGGGCCCTCTAGACAAAAAGCACTACTTCCGGAAAGCCAGTTCAGACACAGGGAAATGGCAGGCATGAGGGGGAGGGCTGAATTACCTGCGTTAAGGTATGAAGAAGCACTAGGGCATGGCCCTTCCTTTTAACAGGGCCTTGCTCTCACAAATTTCTGTAATAACCTCTGGAATTCAAGGCTTTTGCTGGTAATTGAGCTCCATTTCTGGTTCTAATGCCTTTGAGTCACTGGGAATCAGCCCTGTCCTTTCTGTAAGCGATCCTAGGTTGGTTGTGGGGACCTTAATTGGAAGATTTATCCAAGATAACATGCAATCCAAACCCCTGTCAGCCTATTTCCTACCATGTGCATGGTCATCTGCAACGCTAGTTTCCTCTTCAATTAATTTGGGCAGAGTGCTGATTTGCTGCAGTTCAAAGTCCTCTTTTTTTTTTTCCTGTCAGTCAACCTGTCACTCATTTTCAGGTAGAAGGGAAAGCAAGGGGGGCCAGAATCAAATTATTTTTAATGAGCTCTGACCGATTCTATCTGAATCCAGTCTGCTTATACAGGTAAAGTATCAGGGTTAGGCATGGCAGCACTCCAGAGACAGACAGACAGGAATGTCTGTCCCCTGAGTAACCCTGATCATATGATTCCCTTTACTCAAAGTGGGTTTGTCACCCAAGAAAGACTCACCATATCTCTAAGGGCTTGTCGACATGGGGGAGCCTAGTTTGTACTAACTCAAACTGGAGCACAATGCAAACCCTTAAAGCGTAGTAACTCCCCAGTTGCTACAGAGTCTGTACTGCAGTCTCAAAGTGGAGTAAATTCTCTGCAAAGTGTTAGTGCAAGCTACTGCAATGCTGCTGTGTACTACTTTTGCAGTCCACTGACTGCTATCACACATTGTTTTGAAGGTGTCCATGACTGACCTATCTCTGTGCCCCAAAATGCTCTGGGGAAAGCTGACCAGATGTCCCCTCCCACATGGGGCCAGGATCAGCCAATTAGCTCTTGGATTCAAATATATCTACATTACAGCAGTATTGTTCCAGCAATGTTACACACGTGCATTGTGCATCCTCTTGGACCCAGCTGAGGTCCTTGAGCTCCCTGCAATGTGGGGAGACATGACAGTTCAGCAGGCTCCTGACAGTAACTATCACAATGAGAATATTTTTGACGGCATCACTAAGCAGATGGTAGGAAAGATGTACAACGGAGATGTTACTCAGTGCTGTATCCAGGGCCGGCTCTAGTAATTTCGCCGCCCCAAGCACGGCGGCACGCCGCGGGGGGCGCTCTGCCGCTCCCCAGTCCCGCGGCTCCGGTGGACCTCCCGCAGACGTTTCTGTGGAGGGTCCGATGGTCCCGCGACTGTGGTGGAGCTGTCGCAGGTGTGTCTGCGGGAGGTCCACAGGAGCAGCTGACCGTCCACAGAAATGCCTGCGGCAGGTCCACCGGAGCCGCCTGCCACCCTCCCAGCAACCGGCAGAGCACCCCCCGCGGTGTGCTGCCCCAAGCACATGCTTGGCACGCTGCGGCCTGGAGCCGGCCCTGGCTGTATCAAGAGCAAAGAGCTCAGGAAAATGTAAAGGAACACCAAGTATGGGAAATGCCCCTGGCAATCTCCATATGACCTGCCCATTTTTTGAGGATCTGGACAGAATTTTCTTCAGGCCCACTACTACAGAGCCCAAATCCCTTGTGCACAGTGGTACCACTGCCACCACTGAGGCGACTGTGCCCTGCCCTGAGAGTGGCCAGGATTCATTGGAGGAAGAGGACTACAACAGTGCAGATGGGATCTCTTCAAGGTCCCTGAGGGCAGCTGGATGGGAAGCCACTCTGATTCCCGGCCTCAAGGCCAGTCTGGATACAGGAAGAAGATAGTTAGAAAAAGGCTGGACAGTGCCTGAGAGAACACTCCTTTGACCAAAGACATTGTGGGAAAAGACAGGGACATGCAGAAGCAGCTCCTGAGTCAATGAACAGGTAGAATGCTCTGCTGGAATACATGCTGCTGCTAGGACAACAGGAAATGCAGCAGCCTTCAGCGGGACCCAGCCATGTTCTGCAGTCTGTGGGTAATACGGTTACTGGAATACACAACAGATATTCCATGCTGTAGCCTCACAACCTTGTTCTCAGAGGCCATTCCTTCCCATCCCTCCTCACACAGGGCAGCAGGAACAGCATTGCATTTGAGCCCTCCACTGCATCTGATAACTTTTGAGCTGGCACTCAACCCCAGAAGCCAGAATGACTATGAGGACTTGCTTCTCCTTCACACAGCTGTGAGCAGGATTTTGCACCTCCTGACCCTCAGTGTACTGTATATGGATGTCACACTTTGTCACTTGAGTTGCATTTCATATTTTTAATCCCTTTGACGTAAGTTTGTGATATTTTTAAACTGTTTTGTTTTTTGCTGTAACCTATTGTCAGAATGTGTGACTTTTCACTGTCTTTTTACTGCACCTGAAGCCTCAGCACAACATGGCATGCATAAAACCTCCCATCCTCAACAAATTTGAAACATAACAGTAGTGAAACCCCATGGCACTGCATTATACACATTCAAGATAAAAGCAAAAATACCACACCATCCATAAAATCACAAGCAAAACTCTACACCTCAGCTTCCTTCCCATCGAGAGTCTTACTCATTTTCAAAAATGTGCAAAATCCAGCATGCAGCTATAATGTAAGGCAGATACTGCTCTTCAGCCTTTATCTTTGTCATTAACAGCATTATCTGCCTTTCAAATGGCCAAATGCACACTCCCTTGTCATTCTGCAACTGCAGAGAAGATAATAAACAGTTCCTTTCTTCTGTCAAAGTGCCTTGCAAATGGATTCATCAGCCAGGGAAGGTGAAAATAAGGCAGGTCTCCCAGGATGACTGGAGTAATCTCCATATCATTAATGTGCATAGTGAGTCTGAGGGTAAATTGTCCCTTATTCATTAAGGCAAACAGGTGTGAGGCCCGAAAACTTTTAGCAATGTGGATCTTTCCAGGCTACCCTGCACTGATATTTGTGAACCTGCCATGGTGACCCAGTAGGCCTGGGAGTGTCATGGAGAAATACCCCTTTCTTTTTATAAATTCAGAGGTCTGGTGGTATGTTGTATGTGGGGAATAGCTACACAGATCCCATCATTTGCCACACTACAATTCAGGAACCCCATCAATGATCTGAGCATTATCATCATTTATAATCCTGTGCATTAGTACCTTTTGCAGAGCTGCACAGACCTGCATGACAATGGACCCAACAGTTTCTTTCCATACCAAAATGATTAGCAACTGACAAGTAACAATTAGATCCAGCTTCCACATGGTGATTTAGAACCCATTTCTCCATGGGTATGGGAGCTCACATGTTGGTGAGCTGCCTCTGCAGTCCTGGGGTGAGCACAGCGCAGATCTTTTAAAAACAAAACAAAACTGCCTTTCTCATTCTAAAATTCTAGGGCCACTGCTAGTTGTCCCAGGTCTTCAGAACAATCCTCTCCCACCAGTCAGTGCTGGGTTCCTGAGCCCAGAACAGGTGCTACACTATGTGAAGCTGCTCCAAGAGCAGTTGCAGCCACTGTTGCTTGATATTATCTTTCCCACCCTTGTTCTTGTCCCGCTGCTGGAGGAACTGCTGCTGTTGCTCCATCAACTGCTCGGTGATGCAGCTGTTGATATCCAAAGCTGAAGACGTGCTGTGCTGAGTTCTCAAATAATCCCCCAACAGCCTATGGATATTCCTGGTCCCTGGCATCACAGTGTGGATCATTGTTGTGTCCATGCTTGCTGACAACAGTTCGAAAATGAGTCTTTCTTTCAAAATTGTATTACTCCACCCAACAAGACAGAAAGCATTGGATGTAGGGAGAAGATTCCTAGGACTTTTGGAGTTTGTGGAATTCTGGGACTAGGGGGTCAATGTGTCCTGCAATGCACTTTGAGAAAATACTCAGAATGCAGACAGCTCATCAGTAAAGCAAAGCACCATGGGATACTCCCCCAGAATGTCTTTTACTTACTGTGCACTGAGCCCTAGTCATGTGTATGCAATGATGAGGACTGAAACAGGAAACAGCTGTTCATGTGCATGCTGTCACTCTGGCTTATAGACTTCAAATCAATGGCAGCAAAACTGCCATGTAGACATGCCCTAAAACCACTACACGGAAACGTGGTCTCAGACTCTGACCCATCTGAAGGGGACAGATTCACATTTTCTTTTAATGGAAAAAATCCTTACTTCTGTGAATAACAATACCTTAAAGAGTACATCTTAATTTCCACTGTTAATGTCATTTACTTTTGGCACTTAACCCAGCTTGTAGAATGAAACCACACTTGTCAGTTGTACTTTCTGGGAATAATCTGTTTTATTTTCTAGTTCTTCTGCACTACCTTAATGCTGTGTTTTCCTACCAGATTGGAACAAGTAGCTTTTTAAAATAAACTGATTATAAATTCAAATAACAACCTCAAAACCATTTCCTCTGTGTTTGCCCCGGTTGACAGTGCTTGCTGCCAATATCTAGCAAATGACTTTTATTAGCAGGAAGATTTCTGGTAGTTAGAATTACAAGTGTTAGAATTACTTTTATATACGATAGGGTCTAGAGGCTGAGATCATGGCCCCGTTGTGCTCAGCACTGTACAAATACACAGTAAATACCTCAAAAAATGTCTTCACTTGGAAAAAAGGTATGTTTTTATCTTGTGTTAGCAACATGGGTAACAAACATGAGATAAAATCCTAGTGAATACAAAGCAGTTTGTAGCTGTCATGTGAGTTACCAGGTGAAGGCAAACACTGTAGGGGAACCTAAGATTTGCCTCAACCTGCTAACTGGCATTAAACTTACAAACTACCTTGTCTTCACTAGAATTTTACCATATGTTAGCTAAGGTTAGGTGAGAACACAGTTTTTTTCCTAGTGAAGAAAAGGCCAAAGAATGTACAGTCTAGATAAGAGATATAAATGATGGGAGGGAGAAACAGAGACCCAGAGAAAGAAGTGACCTGTCCAGGGTCATGCAGCAAGTTAGAGGCAGAGTCAGAAGTTGTTGTTGTTGTTATTATTATTCAACTTTTATATCTGAGTGACACTGGAGACCTCTAGCAGCTCAGGTCCTGTTGTTCTAGGCATTATACGAACAAATAGAAAATGAGAATCCCTGGCCTAAAACTGCTCATGGTCTAAAATTATAGAACTCGGGTCTCCTGACACACAGCCCGGTGTCCTAACGGCTGGGCTATGCCGCACAGAAAGTGAATTTTGAACTCACAAATGTAAATTTTACTTGCTCCCAAAACTGGATTGCTTGTTTGATTATTAGTGAATATTTATATTGCTGTAGCATTTGGAAGCTCCCATCACAAAGAGGATTCTATTTTGTTAGGCCCTGTATCAACATGTACGAACACACATCACACATCATGATGTGCGTTTCATATGTCTGCCTAGGCCATCGCTGAGTTTGACTCCTGCTGCCTGGGTACAACAAGCTGATGGCTGAGTTTATATGTGGATATATTAAACCCATGGAGCAAACTTTCACTTCAGTGCGGTTTGGGTCAATCTCCTAGTTACCAGAGACAGTGGTGCCCACCATAGATGTTTAAAAATCATGAGTCAGGCTTCCTAAAATCATGACATTAGTTTAAAAGTAAAGAGATTAAAGTAAATTGGTTCTTTTTATTTGCTTTTATGGTTCATATTTTCAAGCTTTTCTCATCAGGAGAGCGAGAAGCTTTTAAAAAAAAAAAAAAAAAAAAAGAAAATTTGCAGTTCTCATGTAATGGCCCAAGGAGCTGGGGCTTTAAAAAAAAACAACCCACATTTTCTGAGACTTGTGATAAAATCATGACAGCTACTACCACCATTGAGAAAATGAACCTCATTAATCCTTATCTGTAAAGGCTGTTCTGAGCCAGGAACAGATAGAATAGAGCATTCTGTAAATTTACACAGAGACTAATGGCAGATTGTGTTAGCCCCCAGACAACTAGGTAGATCTTGTATTTATTGCATACAGAGTTGATCAGAAAGTTACGAGCTCCAAAAATGCCTGCAAAATTTTGTGTGGAAATTTCCTCTCCTCCATCCCCCAGGTTTTTGACCAGCCCTAGTGTTCCAGTATTGCAATAAACATTCTGGGAAAGAGTTCAGCAGTTGCCTAAAAAATACTGTGCTTCACAGTATCTGACACCTACCAGTCATGCGCCCAGGAGAATAACAGAGGCACTGATAGTGGTTAGACTGGTGACCATCTGTAATTACTGAGAATATGATTACTACCTTATGCAAATGCACCCATCTCTGGTGTTCCTTTGGCTTCTCACTCTCTTCCCCTCATATTTGTCTGTTTATTTGACTGGGGCTTCAGCATACAAAGTGCAAAGCATTGGGGCCTTCATCCAACAGAGCGCGCACACATAATTAATTTTAAGCACAGGAGTAGCACTACAGACATCAGTGGGGCAATGCACATGCTTACAAGTAAATGCATGTGTTTAAGTGCGTTGCTGCACTGGGGCCAGAATGCTCATTACCTCAGAGGATCGAGCCTCTGCTGCGGATTGTCCAAATGAATGGGATTATATGTCAGGGTTGCCTGTGATAGCAGAGCAATGGACCCATGACCCAGCAGGGACACAGAACTGGCAAGGACCTAAATCCTAGATTGAGCGCTTTGATGTAAGGACAGTCTGTGCTATTTGTTTGCACAGTGACAAGTACAGTGGGGCCTTCCTGCAATAGAAATAAAATTTAAGCACAATAACAAAGGTGTTTTCTAGCTAGGAAATGGTGGGGACTGTGCTCTGTTCCAAAAACAACATGCTGAACAAATAGACTTTTGCCCTGGGACACTTTTTCTCAATTTTTGAGAAAATCCTTAGGAATCCAGGCTTTTGGTTCCAGTTCATATGCCTCCAAGAAGCTTCCGTGTTGCCTGTCACCACTATACAGCCAAGAGGAATTTCATTCTCCTTCCTCAGCAAAACCTTCTTCAACAACTTCCCTAAGTAAATGTGATTTTATAACACAAGGCCTTTGATGTGTCTTGCCATCTATCTTTCTCCTTGGGTTATTTCTATTTTCCTTTTCTACTTTTCCTCTCCCTCTCCCAGCATTCTGCTTTTTGAATGACAAATGCCCAGGGCCATAAATTCAATTTAAAAAGGAAACCTCTTTAGGCTTTCTTCTCATTTTTTCTTAAGCTAATGAGAAAATGCATAATTACCAAATGTAAACTAACTATGAAAAAAGAACCCACTAATCAGCTGCTGTTTGCTGTGCCACTAATAATGTTTGGATGACTGTTCTGCACAGGGGAGCAAATTCCCTTTAGGAAAGTTGAAAAGGAAAGGGACAGATCTAGAAGTCACACTTTAGGTTTCCGGGAATGGCAGGCAAGGAAACTTGCAGTGTCAAATCTCAACCATCTAGTTTGCACTCATTAGAGCAAGGGTGTATCATGGAGTAATAATAGTATTTCTAAGAAAAGTGAATGTGCACTTGTATAACATAATTCCTTTCCTCAAAGCCATCAAACCTGAAACACCTGTTTGAGGAATGTAAGGGTTATATAGGGATCGCTTCACTCACACTTTTACCTGCCTCAATAGAGAACTGAACCTCCTGCAGTTTCCTTCTCTGTTGAACCCACTCACTGCCTCCAATTGCAATTACTTGTTTTCAAGAATTGAATTTTTGCTGTTGAAAACCATCATGTGACTTAGCAGACAGTCAAAAGCTCCAATCTTGTGAACACTCATGTACATGCTGCTGCTTCTGATTATTATTATTTTATTTATTATTTGTATTGTGGTAGTGTTGGGTAAAGTCTGTTTCTGACCTGTTTTATGTAACAGGATTTGTAAAAGGACAGCTAAGCCTCCATCTTGGATACCCTTCTCTTCAGATGATTTAGTGTCCTTTCAGCCTTTTTCAAATCAAGGAAGAGAAAGGTCAGGGCAGTTAGAGTCATTTGACAGCCATAATCTGCCTAGCAACTACAGGTCATTGAGTGAGTGGCACGCCTGTCACTCAGGGCTGTCCATCTGAGTGGCAGCCAGTGTCCCACACAGTTCAGCTAGCTGCCAGGAGCCCCAGAGGGACCAGGACTCATAGGAATTTAAATTCTTGGTCTCTGTTAACATACTTGGACTCAACTGCTGCACACCATTAGTGAGCGCATGCTTGCACTGGACTACGAGGTCAAGCAGAGTCTGTGTGGGCAAGCACTGAAGACCTACCTGAGGGAGAAGATCTACCCAAGAGGGAGAAGACCTGCCCAGAGGACCTGCCAAGAAGGAGAAGAATACTCATTTCCCGTTTGGTGTCCAGCACCCCTGATTTTCACCACTATCTCTGTCGGTATCCTGACTTTGTCATTGTGTCCCTGTCTTCAGGATATGGTATTGTAATATCCATTGTGGTTTCCTCTGTTTTACATCCATAGGGTAAGGGGGTTTAAGAGCTCTGAGCTTCACTCTCTGGTAACTGTTAACAACCGAGCATGTCTTGCTTATGTTGTTTATTGTCTGAAGGGGTCCTTGTCTAGTATACTGACTAGTGACATAATAAATATTTGTGTGTTACATCTTATTCTGCCTCTGTCTTAATAAATCACCCAATGATAGATGCAGGCGGGGGTGGGATCTGCAGACAGCCCATCTTCGGATCTGTGTTGACCATAGTTAAACTGTTTTGGGTGAACAGTAGGGCCTAACAGACCCAGAAATGGACTAGGACCTCACTATGCGAGTTACTGTGCAATCACGAAACAAAAAAGACAGGTCCTGTTCCAAGGACCCTGCAATCTAACATTAGCTTTATGCCTATGAATAGTCCCAGGAGTGCTGATGGGCCTACTAACGTGTAATATCACGCACATATGTAAGTACCAAATTAGCAAAACAACAGCAACCAAAGTCTAGAAAAAACAAAGGATAATCTTTATTTTCAGTTAACATTTCTGAAGAAACATTTTGGAAAGTGCATATATTAAAAGAATGGAATTTTTTTTCAAAAATACCCCTTATGAAAAATTTTTGATAAGATTTTTTTTTGATAAATTTTTACAAAAGTCTTACTCATATTCTACCTCTTCCTCACATAAATGCCATATCTATTTGCTGTAACTGATCATCTTCTTTTAAAATTATTACAAAGTTCTTCTATCTAGCATACTCCTGAGCTCCTCCAACCCTGCTAAAATATGGCTCCTGAAAAGATCGTCCTCACCCATTCATATCATATCATCAGCATTCTTGTCTTTACCTTCTAGTCCTTACATAACGCCACAAGGGTCAATATCTCAGATCTTATTTCTTATCATGTCACCCCAACTCTTCCCAAGATGTCAGCCTTGATGCCCAGTTTGTCCATTTCTTCCACAGCCATCACCTGCTTTCATGCTTTATGAATATACCAGGTGCATGTGAAACCTTACCATTCTCATTCAGTATCATTTTATCCTCACTTTACACAGGTGTAAATGACCATACAAGCCTGATTCTCCACTGCCTTGCAGCTGTCCATATTTTGTGTATTTCAGCTCCCAACACATTATCAGCTCTTAATAAATCATAAATAATTAATATTATTAGTAGCTGATCCTTGGGTTGATCACTAGGTGATTTTATAGAGCTATCATTGGTCTAAATGAAACACTTCTTTAATTCTGATGTAATGGTTTCTTAGGTCACTTTGACAAATTTGAATGTTAGTTGTTCTATCCTCAGTTACTCCAGCAAATATTTCATTGTTGGGAGAAATTGTTTTATAAAGCTCTTATAAATACTTCCATTAAAGTATGGAGACTCTTGGAAAAAAAGAAATATTATTACCACAGGATAATTGTCAACAGGTTTTTAAAGCTTAAGCATTTTTTTCTTAATTTTTTTTTGTTATTGTTACTCTCCTATCTCTGGAGATTATTCTGCTCTTTCCAAAGAACAGTCCATTGTCTCCTGAATCGTTTTAAAATAATGTAGCCAATCTTAAAAATGATGACTAAGTGTGTGAGGAGTGTCATGAACTATATATATATATTAGAAAGGATCTTTCATTTCAACTGTGGACAGGCATTCTATGGTGACAATAAGTTAGAGCGGATCCGTGAGTAGACCTGGATGAAATTTTGGATGGAACTTCCTTTTGCCAAAAAAATTGCAGATTTGGTCAACTTAGAATTTACCTAATTGTTTACTCAGGGACACTCCCAGCACCCAAAAAACTCATTAAAAATCAAATTTTTAATTTCAATATTTTCTAAATGAAATGGTTGGATTTTCTTATTTAAAGGGACTTTTGTTTACAAATTTACTTCAGTTTCACATTTTTTTTTAATAAAAAGAATAAAAAAAGTTGAAAATAAAATAAACAAAACATTTTAGGTCAAATAAATATTTTCTTTGACCTGAAATAAAATGTTTATGACTTTTCAGTTTGCCATAAAATATGAAAAAAAATTAGTTTGGGATCAACCTAAAACAATTTTTTTAAATTTATTTTTCAGTTTGGCCAACAAACCAAAAAATAAGTTATTTGCACAGCTCTATCTATAACACACCTTCTCTCTATAAACATAAAACTGGAAGTACTTAGGAGTGTTTTAAAGCTTCCTTTGGATATATGAGTAACTGGGGTCAAATTGAGTTTTGGGGAGTAAGTTGGGGTTCCTGATGGGATTCTTAAAGTCCTCTCCATTTCCACTCATTTACCCCTTTCCTTGCTCTCAAAGTATTATACTGAAGCCATCATTATTCCAGCTAAGGTTTGGATGGAAGTTCCCTTTCAATCTGATCAGTGCTAGAGATGCACAGAGACACAAACTGGATGTTTGATCCAAAATTCATTTGAGTGTGGATAAAAATAATGGGATCAAACACCAACTGTGCTGATTTTAGTCTTGCTGAAGCTGAGGAGAAGACGGAAGAAAGGGGGCTTCAAGCCATATTTCAACTTTGACAAATCTGGGCCAGCCAAGAGCTGAAATGGGCCCTGGTGTAAGTTAGGCTACATCTGCGCGATGAGCTGGGGTGTGATTCCCAGCTAACATACACATACTTGCATTAGCTGCATGAGAGCTAGCATGAGTATAAATAGTAGTGTAGCTGAGGTAGCACCGGCAGTGGCAGCATGGCTTAGCAGCACTGAGTACAAATTCACCTGGACCCTGTGGGTACATTCTCGGCACGGCTTAGTGCTACCACAGCTACACCACTATTTATACTTGTGCTAGCTCTCATCGAACTAGCATGAGTATGTGCTTAAGGACCAGCTCCACTTAAATGCCGAAACCCCATTTTTGGGGCCCCTATGTCCTAGTTTTAGGTGCTGCTGCAATGCACAAAACACCTGCTCGGCTGTCACCTAATCCTGTAGGTGTCTGAACTCCCTTAGTGCCTAAATTTCCACTGCAGAAGTTCCCTAGGCACCTACGTTTCTGTCTTTGGGCATGCATGCTGCAGCCTCAGGCAGGAGTCTTGGTGCCTGTCTCATGCTTAAGCCCCTGCATGATCCTCAGATCAAGTGAAGATAGGTGGGGCAATGTGTATCTCGTCCGCAGGGTCCAATCCAGTAGGCATGCTCCAAGCACACTGAACTCCACACAACCTCAGACTCAGTAGCCCCAACACCTGATGAAGCAAAATAATTTGAATGGGGGTTTCATACCTCTCAGGTGAGTCTTCCGATGTGGATCTCTGCACCATCCTGCAGCCTGACATTAAGCACCTAACTCCACGAGAGGGGTGGAGCTTAGAATATATCCCTCTCCACGAGAGGGGTGGAGCTTAGAATATATCCCTCTCATCAGCATCTTCCATTGGTCCATTTAGGTGGCTTCCTGCTGAGCATGCTGGCCTTTGTGGATCCCATTCTCAGGCACCTATCTCTCCTTATGCATTGCACAGGGAGCCTAAATGCCTCCTCTAGGCTTTGTGGATTCCAATGATTTTCAAGATGCCTAAAAGTTAGGCACTGCGACGCCTTCATCCCTTTGTGGATCTGAGCCAAGTCAGTATTGGAACAGGGATGTAGGCTCCTAAGTCACTTAGGTGCTCACTGCTTTTGAAAATGTTATGTTTAGATAATCTCTGACTCAGCAGCCTCTGCCCCTGAATTCAGGACTGCGAGAAACTGCAGCTCGGATTTTAACATGCTGTGCTGTTACCAGCTCAGCCTGCCAAATACTGAAGTAGTCTAGCAAAGAGGGAAATCAGAACGAGCAGGGCTGGCTCCAGGTATCAGATTAGCAAGCAGGTGCTTGGAGCAGCCACTCCGGAGAGAGATGGCACGTCCAGGTATTCGGTGGCAATTCGGCAGAGGGTTGCTCGCTCCTGCTTGGAGCGAAGGACCTCCCGCTGATTTGCTGCAGATTGCGATCGCGGCTTTTTTTGGGGGGGGCAGCAAAACCCCTGGAGCCGGCCCTGAGAACAAGGTATTTCTAATGTTAAAATAAGCAGAAAAACAAATGTAAAAACTCACATGTAATGAAAGCATCTTTGTTCAGCCTACCGGAGTAGAAAAGGGAGCAAAAACAAATAGTTTTGGCTTGTATTCACAACCCCATTTCAATTGTGCTCCTGAATCTGGTAGACAGGGTTGCTGGTCAGCATGTGAGGATTGGATGCATTGCCTCCACAAACCTTGCCACGTTCGGTAGCAAGAGGCAGACAACCAGAACTGGGGATTGGATTTGGGACTCCAACATGACAGTGCAAAGAACTACCGTAATTGGTACACCAAATTAGTTTTTTATTTGGTTTTGTTCTGCAGGAATAACTTGGAACACCAGAAGGAGGATTTCCCCAAAATAAAACTTAATATGGCTTCAGCACAGCCTGTTTTGATCAGATAGCAATCTTTATGTTGTATGGAAGGAATGAGAAACGACATGACAGTATTCTCCGAGCCTACAATGGAAAAGAAGAAGGAATAGAAATCAAATGTGTACTTCTTACAGATAAAATCCCCTGAGAGAATTGTGAGGGTTTGTATTATTTCAGTGCCCCTTAGTTTAAGCCCAGAATTGACTTTCTAAATTGCCATCATTAGCTCTTTGTCCTGCTGTGACCTAAATATCAACCATGAAATGCTGGTATTTAGGTCACAGCATTGCTGATGTATGTGCGCACCACCATGTAACATGATTGTGTCATGGATCAATAATAATGTCATGGTGCAGCGTTAAGACATGTTATTGCACAGTACCTGAAAGCTTTTCAGACTTGTTAATATTGAAATTGGGGTTTCATTGTGCCAGTTGCCCCCTAAGTGTCCCCTCATGGACAGAGGTAACTCTGCTGATTGCCTGCTTCAGTTTTCCCCCTTTCAGGGACTTCTTAAATAAACTCTGCACAGGCTTTCATGAGTCCGGTGACAACCGCCTGCCTCAGGCTGTCTGGTCAATTAATATAAAGTTAAAAAATAAACACAAAAGCCTCCTCCGCCCCCAGCCTTTAGCTGAGCACAGACTCAAACTTCCCTGGTGATTCAGGTCCCCTGGCTTTAGCAGGCTACTCCTAGCCCTGCCTATCTGAAGAAACTCCCCTGGTCTCAAGGTCTTCCCTGCAGGAGCCTTTCTCACTCTGCAGTCTTTCTACAGCTTCCTGAACATTCTCCCCTTGGCAGTGTCCTGCTGCTCTTTATAGGCAAATCAGCTCCTCCACACCCAGTGGGTTCCACTAATTAACACCAGACTCCATTCCAGGTGTGACAGGCATTGCCAATTGGATGGCAGCTGGGCAGAGCCTGGCCAGTGGCTGGCTGGCTAGCTCCAGGCCTCTGGCGCTTACTGAAGAAGGCCACCCCATCACAGGATGGTATTGGGACTAGAATTGGACAAAGGCAATCAGGACCCTACGCACACCACCACAAAAGGACCTCATGACCCCACTGTGGCCCCATTCTGCCATGTGGTGGAAGAGGCCACCCACACAGGAGACTTCTGCTGGGGAGCCAGAGAGCCTTCCACCATTCCTCAATGGGCTGGGACCTCTTTTCTCTCTGCTTCACCGCCCCCTGAGTTCAGGCAGGCTGAAGTTCATCCAAGAAGGCGACAGTCCCACTTACACAAGCAGGGGACTCTGTAGGGTGGATTCCCTGCCATCAGTCCAACTGAGGGCTCTCCTGTCACACACCCCGGCACCCGAGCCGATAGCTCTATGTGAGAAGGTCCTCCTGCCCTTCAGTTGGGTTGTTTACATGTAGATATTTTCCTCCCACTCATATAGAGCTTTGTGCTGGCAGTTGTAGGGCTTCCCCTACAGTGTAGTCTGCAGGGATAACATTATCCTTCCTCCACACACAGAGCCCTCTGCTGAGGTGATTGGTTCCCTCTGGCAGCCCCATTCTCCTGACTGTCCTAAGATCAGTAGTCATGGCTTGAGTTCTCTCTACCCAGCTGTATTAGCAGCCACAGCAGCAATAGCTGAGCCTTCTCTTCCAACAAAGTAGGCCATGTCTACATTACAAAATTAAGTCGACCTAACTTATGTTGACATACAGCTACTTACATTGCTTGTGCGTGTCTGCCCTTTGCTCCATGTGTCAGCGGTGCATGTCCTTGCCAGGAGTGCTTGTATCAATTGTCCTGTCAGCTTGGGTCACTGTGGGATGGCTCCTGACACCAGTAACAGTTGACATAATCAACACAGTGCCTACCCTGACACTGCGCCAACCTAACTACATTGACCTGTACTCTACACCGCTCAGGAAGATGGAATAATTAAGCTGAGGTGGCAGGGCAGTTACGTCAGCAGTAGTGAAATTTAAGTGTAGACTCTTCCATAGTTAGGCCAATGTAAGGTGCCTTGCATCAACCTGACTCTGTAGTGTAGACCAGATCATAAAGACAAGCACTGATATCCTAGACCTTTACCTCTCTGGCTACCCTGACAGTATGCTAAATATGATTCCACCTTCATACCAGCCCCTGGTTCCTGGCTGAGTGCCTGCTTCAGCTGGATCTGGCTACATGCTGCAGGAACTCTGTTCCTTATGCCGCATATGTTGACATCACTGATGATATCATGTGACCCTAGACATGGGAGGCAAGTTTGTAGAAATTTTGGTGGTGCCCAGAACCTGCCCCCCAAACTCTGCCCCCCCAACTCCGCCCCCTCAAACTCTGCCTCCACCTGCCTAAGGCTCTGGGCGGGGTTTCAGGGGGGAGGTCTGGGGTGCAGGTCCTGGGCTGGGGATTAGGATGCAGGAGGGGTGCAGGCTTTGGGAAGGAGTTTGGGTGCAGGCTCTGGGCTGGTGGTGGGGGTGTAGGAAGGGTTGAGGGGTGCAGGCTCTGGGCTGGTGGTGGGGGTGCAGGAGGGGGTGAGGGGTGCAGGCTTTGGGACAGAGTTTGGGTGCAGGCTCGGCTGGGGGGGTGTAGGAAGGGGGAGGTGGTGCATGCTGGGGCAGAGGATCAGGCTGCAGGGGAATGAGGGTTGGGGCTGAGGATGAGGGGTTCGTGATGCGGGGGGGCTCAGAGCTGGGGCAGAGGCTCAAGGTGCGGGGGGATGAGGGCTCTGGATGGGGCAGAGGATTAGGGTGCAGGGGGATGAGGGCTCTGGCTGGGAATGAGGATCAGGGTGCAGGGGGATGAGGGTTGGGGCTGAGGATGAGGGTTTGGGGCATTGGGATGGGGGGGAGACTCAGGCGTTGGGATGAGGCTCAGGGCTAGGGCAGTGTAAGGGCAGCCTGCCTTGCCATTAGCGGATGGCAGGCGCTAGGACTCTGGGGCAGCAGACAGCAGTTCTGCCGGGAGCCGATCTGCTAGCAGGCAGGGACGTGGTGGAGGGGGGATGCCGGGGGAGAGGTGGAAGGCGGAGGCCGGGACCTGCTCCAGGCAGGGTCGCGGCGGGGCGGGGCAGTGGGGGGAGACCCGCGGGGGCTGGGGCCCGATCCAGGCAGGGCCGGGGGAGAGACCCAGCTCCAAATATTGCTGGAGCTGGGCCCCCAGCCCTGAATATTCCTGGAGCCTGGGCACCTCGAGCCCATATAACTTGCCACCTATGAGCCTAGAGTCAGGATCCCTTATCACAGACTTATTCTCCTTAGTGGTTAATCTGGCCCTGCATGGAAACACTGTGTCCCATGCAAAGTTGGTGCCTGTCCTCTTACTGAGGTCAATTACTGAGTATTAATCAGAAATATTGCATCATGAAACAGAGGTTATGGAAAATGATATTTATTTAAAGAGATCAACTCCATGTGCTACGAAGTCAGTCCCTGCATCTGTCCCTCACCCCACATTGGCTTTGTCCTACAGGGTATCCCTTCATTTGGGACTTGGCATGCGGAGAGAAAGTAGAGGAATGAAAGCAGTAAAAAAGAATGCAGAGTAGCTGCACAAAGAAACTGCTGCAAGAGGAATTGGACTGCAGCACCTAAAACTGCCAAGTTATTCTGCAGCTTCAGGGCTGGGGGGTGGGAGAGAAAGGGGGAATGGCAGAGGAGGATTGAAGGCTGCATGTGAAATTCTGTTTCTGTAGATTTTTATCTCTGCAGTTAGGTCTTGAATAACAAATCTCCTGCCCTTTTGACTCATGCTCAAGAGTATCTGACTTTCATCAAGGTGATGCAGTGTCTGTAGCCAACGGTCACCCTTCGCTTGAGCAGAAATGTGCATCTTTATCAATCTGGGATCCTGGTTATTACACTAAATATATACAAACTGCTCCCCTACTGGGGCCAGAGATAAGGAAAAAAATAACCCTGTATAATGATAAAAGGGAGCTATAAATCCTTCGTGTGCTATGGGGAAAAAATTACTTTTACTGGCATTTTTTTCCCACCTGAAATTAGGTTTGTATCTCTGTGATGGCTTTATTTCTGCTGCAGAGGAATTATTATTATTTATTGGTTGCTGTCTGTCTTAGTTCTTTGAGGAACAATGTTTCATTTTCCCAGTTATGTGTGTATTTGTTAAAAGCAGCGCCGACTGTGAGTTTGGCTGAGGTTATGCTACAGTAACTTAGACGCAGGATCTGCATTGATAAAGCTCTCAATGAACCAGAACTATTCAGCCACAGGTTAGGCACTCTTCATTGAGCAAGGCTGGCACCTGAGACAAGGGCTGGTGGTGGCAGTAGCGGGGATGGAGTCTGGAGACAAACGGACCACCAATGCTGCCTGTTGCCTAATGGGAAGCTGCATGGCAAAAAGATATCTTTCCCTACTCCAATCCTAACAACCTTGATCTGTGAGAAGATTCTCAGCTTGTATTAGAGACGGGAGAGACAGGTTATTGCAGGCATGTTACCTCTTGTATCTCTGCAGGACTGAAACGTGATTGAAGCCCAAAGTGACCAAGATAGAAAGCAGCCAGCAGTGGAGATTTATTTTTTTTAATTATTTTTATTTTAAATTCAGACACTTTGAATGAGAGCTATAAACAACAACCCCCCACAGCAGCCCTTCTCCTTCCAAGTACACTAGGAGAAATCCCACAGAAGCAGTAACAGAACCAAAGCAAGGTGAGTGTATCACAAACAGTTCATTGATGCCTACACCTATATCAATAGCTTTGTCTGGTTCCCTTCAATTCTTCCTTCTTAGACAGCTACTGCTGTGTTCAGCAGGGTGGTCACAGCTTCATTGTGTCCTCTTGCTGGTTTCCATTACTTATCTCTGCTTGTTTAATATGCCTTTTTTTCCCTCTTGTGGAGGGAATGGCAGGGGTGGGGGGTTGGAAGGAAAGTGGCAAGAAACAAGGTTGTTCTTGAATTGGGGAAGAAAGTTCACAAGTTTCTTCAAAATATTTTGGTTTTCAGCTGCCAGCATGGAGAAGTGGCACCATTGCACTCCACCCTCACCCCTCTCCACAACCTTCCACTGAGTGCTGGGGACAAGAACAGAGAATCTTGTGGTGCTGACTTGTGATTCAGGATATCTGGGATGAATTCCTAGCTCAGGCCATGTCTACATCTAAAATTTTGCAGCGCTGGTTGTTACAGCTGTATTAGTACAGCTGTATAGGGCCAGCGCTGCAGAGTGGCCACACTTACAGCAACCAGCGCTGCAAGTGGTGTTAGATGTGGCCACACTGCAGCGCTGTTGGGCGGCTTCAAGGGGGATTCCGGGACCGAGAGAGCAAACCGGGAAAGGAAACCAGCTTCGCCGCGGTTTGCTCTCGCGTTCCCGGAGCCAGCCAGCAAACCGCAGGGAAGGAGACCTGCTTGCTCGGGGTTCCGGGACCGAGAGAGCAAACCGGGAACGCCGCGGTTTGCTCTCTCGGTCCCGGAGCCAGCCAGCAAACCGCGGGGAAGGAGACCTGCTTGCTCGGGGTTCCGGGACCGAGAGAGCAAACCGGGAACGCCGCGGTTTGCTCTCTCGGTCCCGGAGCCAGCCAGCAAACCGCGGGGAAGGAGACCTGCTTGCTCGGGGTTCCGGGACCGAGAGAGCAAACCGGGAACGCCGCGGTTTGCTCTCTCGGTCCCGGAGCCAGCCAGCAAACCGCAGGGAAGGAGACCTGCTAGCTCGGGGTTCCGGGACCGAGAGAGCAAACCGGGAACGCCGCGGTTTGCTCTCTCGGTCCCGGAGCCAGCCAGCAAACCGCGGGGAAGGAGACCTGCTTGCTCGGGGTTCCGGGACCGAGAGAGCAAACCGGGAACGCCGCGGTTTGCTCTCTCGGTCCCGGAGCCAGCCAGCAAACCGCGGGGAAGGAGACCTGCTTGCTCGGGGTTCCGGGACCGAGAGAGCAAACCGGGAACGCCGCGGTTTGCTCTCTCGGTCCCGGAGCCAGCCAGCAAACCGCAGGGAAGGAGACCTGCTTGCTCGGGGTTCCGGGACCGAGAGAGCAAACCGGGATCGCCGCGGTTTGCTCTCTCGGTCCCGGAGCCAGCCAGCAAACCGCGGGGAAGGAGACCTGCTTGCTCGGGGTTCCGGGACCGAGAGAGCAAACCGGGAACGCCGCGGTTTGCTCTCTCGGTCCCGGAGCCAGCCAGCAAACCGCGGGGAAGGAGACCTGCTTGCTCGGGGTTCCGGGACCGAGAGAGCAAACCGCGGCGAAGCTGGTTTCCTTTCCCGGTTTGCTCTCTCGGTCCCGGAGCCAGCCAGCAAACCGCGGGGAAGGAGACCTGCTTGCTCGGGGTTCCGGGACCGAGAGAGCAAACCGCGGCGAAGCTGGTTTCCTTTCCCGGTTTGCTCTCTCGGTCCCGGAGCCAGCCAGCAAACCGCGGGGAAGGAGACCTGCTTGCTCGGGGTTCCGGGACCGAGAGAGCAAACCGCGGCGAAGCTGGTTTCCTTTCCCGGTTTGCTCTCTCGGTCCCGGTCCCGGAACCCCGAGCAAGCAGGTCTCCTTCCCCGCGGTTTGCTGGGTGGCTCCGGGACCGAGAGAGCAAACCGCGGCGTTCCCGGTTTGCTCTCTCGGTCCCGGAACCCCGAGCAAGCAGGTCTCCTTCCCCGCGGTTTGCTGGCTGGCTCCGGGACCGAGAGAGCAAACCGCGGCGTTCCCGGTTTGCTCTCTCGGTCCCGGAACCCCGAGCAAGCAGGTCTCCTTCCCCGCGGTTTGCTGGCTGGCTCCGGGACCGAGAGAGCAAACCGCGGCGTTCCCGGTTTGCTCTCTCGGTCCCGGAACCCCGAGCAAGCAGGTCTCCTTCCCCGCGGTTTGCTGGCTGGCTCCGGGACCGAGAGAGCAAACCGCGGCGTTCCCGGTTTGCTCTCTCGGTCCCGGAACCCCGAGCAAGCAGGTCTCCTTCCCTGCGGTTTGCTGGCTGGCTCCGGGACCGAGAGAGCAAACCGGGAAAGGAAACCAGCTTGATTACCAGAGGCTTCCTCCTTCCACGGAGGTCAAGAAAAGCGCTGGTGAGTGTCTACATTGCATTACCAGCGCTGGATCCTCTACACCCGAGACAAAACGGGAGTACGGCCAGCGCTGCAAACAGGGAGTTGCAGCGCTGGTGATGCCCTGCAGATGTGGACACTCTCAAAGTTGCAGCGCTGTAACTCCCTCACCAGCGCTGCAACTTTCTGATGTAGACAAGCCCTAGCTCAGATGTAGAGTCCACATGTGGCCTGAGGCAAGTCACTCAATTTCTCTGTGCCAGTTTCCCATGTGAGAAATATGGTGAGTAAGACTTTTCTCTCACCCTTTGTCTGCCCTGTCTATTTAGATTGGAAGCTCTTTGTGACACTCCTGTCTCTCACTATATATTTGTACAGTTCTATTTATGAAAACAGGTGCCTGACAGCACTAGCTAAAATGAATAATCCCTCCCTTCCCATTCGTCTCTCTGCCCTTCTGTACCCAAGTGTTCCTTATTTCTCCAGTTTGTTCCATTTTCAGCTCCCATCCCCTTCACAGGACTAAATGCTCCTTATTTACACCCTCTGGGCCTTTATCTGGAAGCAGGAGGCTGTTGGGCGTGGGCTCTGTGTTCTTCTGATATGTTCAGTCCCTCACTCAGCTACTGTGACTGTTAGCTCATTTTTGATTGTCAACAGTTGCTTAATTATATTGGGCACATGGACTCCAGCTCTGATGCTGTCATTGTCTTTGTATCTCTGGAGGTCAGCTTACCACATGGCCTCAAGCTCAGTCACTTGATGGTTCTGTTGTGCTCTTCCTCACTCCCACCTGCCCGCTACGAAGTACTGCAGAAGTTTTCACAGCCACTCAGCGATTTCTTTTAGCTATGCACAGAGCTGAGCAGAAATTAGAATTCCAGCCCACAGAAAATTCTGATATTACAATATTTGCTGAAATAGTTGTTTGGAAAAGTTGAAAAGTTTCAACATTTTTCAGTGTGAGGAAGAAAAAATGACATTCCCGAATTAGACCATTTCATTTCAGTGTATTGAACTGAATGGAAACAACTTGTTTCCAGTCACTTCAACATTAGGCTACCTCTGCCTATGATTTGATGGTGCCTCACGGAGTACCAGTTCAGCTGTGGTGCCTTTTGCCCTCATTCTTCCCTGCAGGACTATGTCTCCCAGGATGCAACCACGTCATGTGACTCCCATGATATCATGCTGCTCAGTCAAAGGGGAAATTGCAGTGAATCATGGGAGATGTCATCTGGTGAAAGAGCTTGGTTTGGAGAGGAGAGTGGGGACATGTGGCATTCAAATTTTGCAGAAACTTCATGATTCAGGCAGAAAATGCCTGACCAGCTCTACCTGAGTTGCAGCATAGCATACAGCTATGGAAGAACTTTACTACCCTGTCACAAGCCCAACTGACAGTATGTAGCAATGGTGTCTCCTGAAGGGCAAAGTATATTGCAACAATTTATAATGTGTTTTTGTTCCAAAAGGCATTTATAGCAAACACTAACCAACAGGGTAAAACATTTATGAAGCACAGCATAAGAGAGAGAGCCAAATTAAGCAAATATCACTGGAGATGTGCCTGTTGATACCAGGCCTGATTCTCCTACAGGTTAACCAGATCAGCCACGACATTACCAGTTCATTCACCTGCACATCCACCAATGTAATATATGCCATCACGAGCCAGCAATGCCTCTCTGCTATGTACATTGGCCAAACTGGACAATCCCTAAGTAAAAGGATAAATGGACACAATTAGGAATGGCAATATACAAAAACCTGTAGGAGAACACTTCAACCTCCCTGGCCACACAATAGCAGATTTTAAGGTAGCCATCCTACAGCAAAAAAAACTTCAGGACCAGACTTCAAAGAGAAACTGCTGAGCTTCAGTTCATTTGTAAATTTGACACCATCAGCTCAGGATTAAACAAAGACTGAATGGCTAGCCAACTACAAAAGCAGTTTCTCCTCCCTTGGTGTTCACACCTCAACTGCTAGAAGAGGGCCTCATCCTCCCTGATTGAACTAACCTCGTTATCTCTAGACTGATTCTTGCTTGTGTATTTATACATGCCTCTGGAAATTTTCACTACATGCATCTGACGAAGTGTGTATTCACCCACGAAAGTTTATGCTTTGTTAGTCTATAAGGTGCCACAGGACTCTCTTTCACTTTCTACAGCTCCAGACTAACATGGCTACCCCCTTGATACTTAAAGAGGATGGTGATCAATTGTTCTCCATGTCCACTGAAGGTAGAACAAGAATTAATGGGCTTAATCTGCAACAAGGGAGATTTAAGTTATATATTAGGGAAAATATAAGAGTAGTTAACCTCTGGAACAGGTTTCCAAGGGAGAATGTGGAATCCCATCATTGGAAGTTGACTAGGAAGGGGATTAGTTAGGTGAATGTGTTGTCTGTGTTATAAAACCACAATAAATGCATCTGAGTCAACTACGGTTGAGTGATTGCTGTTACATTGTATGACTGTGGAGTGACCAGGCAGATACATTGCTATCTCTTGTGTCATGACTGACTATTGCTGTATCTTTGCCTAGTTGTTTTACTGATGGTTATTCTTCCTTTTGACTATGACACTGTGTTCTTCTCTAAATGAATGGTCAGTTGCCTTTTGTTATAAAAATTGGCCTGAAGATTTTAAAGCTGACTGGAATGGACTGTTCTCTGATACTTCTATAGCCCCCATCACTATAATATCTGAGCACTTTACAGTCATTACTGTATTTATCCTCACACCAACCCTTTGTGGGCAGAGGGGAGGGGAGTACTTTGAGATTGATGTGAGGGTCTTACAGATGAATATGGATCTGTTTTGAGAAGGTTGTTCATCACTGTATAGCACTGGAAGGTAAGAAAAGCAGGTGTTCAGTCACTCCTGCACACTACTAAGCAGTTGGAATAGATGTGGTGGTGTTACCTGGGGTTCTTTCAACCCAAAGCTCTTCGTAACATTTGCTCTGTGCAAGACGGTGTCAGGAAATAAATCAGGGGAGACACGGCTGTCCGACCGATAGATGACTGGCACAAACAGGACAACACAAGAGTGCTTTCACTTAAAGCTAAACTTTACTTAGTCTCAGCACTTACACACTTCCGCAACAGGTTAATAAAACACCCCCAACCCTCGATAATTATTGAAGCTGAGTGTGGCTCTCGAGTGGCACAGCTGCAGCCCATCTGCCAGTGGGGACACAAGATACATTCAGAGGGAGAGTCCAGTCCTGAAGATTCCCCCTACCTCAAACTTTTCCCTCTTATTTATGCGTTAGTAATAGAATGACATGTCCCTTAAAGAAAACTTGTTAAGCAAGCAGTTCCAATGAGCAAGCAAGAGGTTTCCTTGATTATTGATTAACCAGGTGTGGGTTTTTCCCAGAGTTTGCAGCCTTGAGACCCTGTTAGACACATTCCTGAGGGCACATCCTGCTCTTCTAAAATGCATGTATCAACAACTTCAACACAATTCTTATCAGGAAGGACGCAGGGTCAAGCTGCCCTTTCTGTGGCACCCAAAACCCCCTCCCCTCCTGCCTTGGTCATGCTGAGGCTGGGACATGGCCAATTTACAGCCTGCTTACTTGGCTGCTTTTAGCAATAAGCAATAGTGGTTTCAGGCATTTTACTGGTTTGCCAAAATCTCCCCATACAGCGGTGTACCCAGATCTGAGTCTGAGCATGGGAGAATTGTGGAATTCCATCCCAGAGAGGTAAGGGCATGAGGCCTCACATCTGAGGGTCTGGATTCAGAGACCAGACAGAGGATAGACGTGCAAGCTGCCCTCTAACTCTGAAATACATACATATTCCCATTTTAAAGATGAGAACTGAGGCACAGAGCAGCAAAGTGACTAGCCCAGGGTCACACAGGAACTCTGTGGTGGAGCAGACACTTGAATCTGAAACTTCCAAATCCTAGGTTACTGTCCTAACCACTGAACCATCTTCTCTCTTTAAACAAAAATATTCCTAAATGTGTTTCGGATAGCTGCCATTCAAGTGTATCACTTGGCACTTGAAAATGATGCTCAGTGTTTTATGCTATGCATGCAACATCTCGTATGGCTGGGACTGCCAGAAATCACAGGGGATGCAGAAGGAACCGTGATCTCTGATGTATTTCTCTGTCATTACATCAGGTTCTCCTCACTGCCATTGTAGAGCATAAATAAGTCCTTTGGATATCTCAGCCAAGTGGCTTTGGTATTCAGTAGCCTGACTGGGCAACTCACCACAACTGCTGCTGCAGCACCTTCTGACGAACTGGCAGCCTCACAGAAAAAAGTGCAGTCACTGGCAATACCTACCCTGCAGTTCCAGATAACCTCACTAAGAACTGCTTTTCATGCCAGGACCTGGGCTATCTCACCAGAAACTGTCTGGAGCTACAGTCAGGAACCAAGAACAGACACTGAAGGAGCTGAGAGGATCAGCAAGATCAGAATAGAAATGGAGGCCACATTTCAACTATGTGCTCATCACCACAATCAGGAAACTTCTAGAAGCCAACATTTGGATCATACAGTTGGCCAACAATGCAGCTCAAGTTTGTATGGCATGAATAGTGTAACCCAGTGTAGATGTGTGTGCACCATCAGTGGGGAAAATGATCAATTGTTTGGTGGACTCATGGGCATCCATCTTCTAGATCTAGGAATAGTTTATTCTTAATGATATACCACAGTTCTTGTTCAGGCTGTGAGCCAAAGATGTAAATGGATTGGTGGTTTAAAAAAAAAAAAGAAAGCAACCTCCTTATGGTCTCTTTAGTTTAATGACACTTCCTTCCCAACACAGGATGATATTGGACATGAGCAATAGCCTGGAAATCAGGAATACCTGCAACTACAGAGCTTGGTGAGAGTTTTTTACACCAGTAGACATGAGACAGGAATTGATCTAGAACTACCTTGATGTGTTTAGATGGAAGGATGGTCTCCCTCAGCTGTACTAGCCTCACTGAGCACTGCCTTGAGCTCACAAATAGCAACTCATTGGCCACGCCCATAATCACCTACAAAAGGAGGTGGGCAACAAGCAGGTCACAGAGCTACTCACCACTGTCCCAAAATGCTCATCCATGGTATCATTTATCAGGGTCCAAGCATACAGGCAGTCTCAGTAGTGACTGTACAGAAGCATTGTCCCTGGGTTTCAGGAATGGAGTGATATGAACAAAACAGGAAGTTAGGAGAGAAGGCTAACTAGTGAGACAATTGGTTAGGTTAATGTGTCGGTAAACTAATATAAGTAAGTTAAATTAAACTTCATTTGATTAATCATCAGATTAATCCTACAATACCGTAATATACAGAAGAAGCACTATATGCATAAAGCTATAGAAGAGCATACTACCTATATTAGCCTGCACCACTTCACTTATAAGAAAAGCTTGCCATCTTGTGGAAAATATAGAACTTCAAACCTGTCCATCACTTACATTTAAGCTTGCAAGAATTCGATTTTTATTGGTAAACCCCATTTTCACCAGACACACACAAACCAATGAAAAAATATTTCTATGGACAATAATTGAAATTTACAGATAGACAAAGAAAGAAAAATGCTGCTTTCAAAGTTTATTTAGGAATATTTACTTAATATATTTTGATATGTGATGTTGACAATTTCTGTTTTAAGGTTATAAAGCTTTAACTTTTTTAATCTTTGTGTCTACTGTCATTAAATATTTATCTCCCTCCCTCAATTTTCCACAGCCATGAAAATTTAAATAAATAAAAACTGAAAAAAATGCTTAAAAATAAATGTTGGTATTTAGGTGGATGAGATAATATTTTTTATTGGACCAACTTCTGTTGGTGAGAGAGAGAAGCTTTCAAGACACATAAACTCTTCTTCAGATGTGGGAAACTGTGATACTGAGAGTACCTTTCCCGGACCTGAAGAAGAGCTCCGTCTGGCTTGAAAGTCTGTCTCTCTCACCAATAGAAGTTAGTCCAATAAGAGACATTACCTCACCCACCTTGTCTCTAATATCCTGGGACCAGAATGGCTACAACTGCATACGCTGATATTATCTGTCAAGAATATAAAAAAGTAAAAATCAAATTCTGCCAATCCTACATACATTAGTTGATGAGTTTACTCCAGGTTAACATTTAATTATGTTACACAAAAACTTATTGCCAGTCATTGCGGTGGGCATCAAGCAGCATTAAATCTCCCCAAGATTTCCTCCCCCTATTGCTTTAACTCTTACAAAGTGTAGGAAATTAAGGGTAGGATATAGGATGTTACCAGGATGCCTCTAGCAGAAGGTAGGATGTTCAAATTTCCATCCTGTACAAATTTCAGGTGGAATGTTCAGGACATTCTAAAGGGGAAGAACCCAAAATTAACACTGAAGGAGCAAACCTTTCAGTCAAGGAGATATCCCAGAAGATACTCATAGAAGAATCTGAGATGGACTTCCTATGCTTCTTACATTAGATTAGAGTGGACTAACCAGAACTCAACCAGAAGATTTAGAATTGAAAACTCAAGGACTTCTCTGTGAATAAGGGTAGATCCTCAGCTGGTGGACTTTTAACATAGACTCATAGACTCATAGGTCAGAAGGGACCAATATGATCATCTAGTCTGACCTCCTGCACAAGGCAGGCCACAGAACCCTACCCATCCACTTTTATACAACCCCTAATCCAGGACTGAGTTATTGAAATCCTCAAAACTGGTTTGAAGACCTCAAACTGCAGAGAATCCACCAGCAAGCAACCCATGCCCCACGCTGCAGAGGAAGGCGAAAAACCTCCAGGGCCCCTGCCAGTCCGCCCTGGAGGAAAATTCCTTCCCGACCTCAAATATGGATATCAGCTAAACCCTGAGCATGTGGGCAAGACTCACCAGCCAGCACCCAAGAAGGAATTCTCTGCAGTAACTCAGTTCCCATCCCATCCAACATCTCCCCGCAGACCATTGAGCAGACTTATCTGGTGATAATCCAAGATCAATTGCCCAAATTAAACTATCCTATCATAACATCCCCTCCATATACTTATCAAGCTTAGTCTTGAAGCCAGATAAGTCTTTTGCCCCCACTACTTCCCTCGGAAGGCTGTTCCAAAACTTCACTCCCCTAATGGTTAGAAACCTTCGTCTAATTTCAAGTCTAAACTTCCTAATATCCAGTTTGTACCCATTCGTCCTCGTGCCTACATTAGAACTAAACTTAAATAATTCCTCTCCCTCCCTAACGTTAACGCCCCTGATATATTTATATAGAGCAAGCATATCCCCCCGCAGCCTTCTTTTGGCCAGGCTAAACAAGCCAAGCTCTTTGAGTCTCCTTTCATAAGGCAGGTTTTCCATTCCTCGGATCATCCTAGTAGCCTGTCTCTGGACCTGTTCCAGTTTGAATTCATCCTTCTTGAACATGGGACACCAGAACTGCACACAATATTCCAGATGGGGTCTCACCAGCGCCTTATATAACGGTACTAACACCTCCTTATCCTTGCTGGAAATACCTCGCCTAATGCATCCTAAAATCGCATTTGCTTTTTTAACTGCCGTATCACATTGGCGGCTCATAGTCATCCTGCTATCGACCAATACCCCAAGGTCCTTCTCCTCCTCCGTCGCTTCCAACTGATGCGTCCCCAACGTATATCTAAAATTCTTATTATTAATCCCTAAGTGCATGACCTTGCACTTTTCACTATTGTATTTCATCCTATTACATTTTGGGAGCTGGCTCAAAAATTTGTCTAGGTGGAAAAGAAGAAAGAGAATGGAAAAATAAAATGAGAAACTCTGGAATATTTTTAAGAGAACTTTTAGCACCGTGACCTCACAGTCAGATCTCTGCAACACTTGGAAGAGAACCTCGTTGACAAGATTTTATGTCCAGAAGAATCTGGTGATATTAACAGCACAACGTGGAAATTAGGCAATAGAGGGAAATTGTCTGGGTCAGAGATACATTTTTTTTTTATAGCTAATGCTCATATTATTCTTATAGAGTTTGAAAACATAACATATCCTTTGAACACTTCAAACAGAGATTTTGAAGCACATGTTGCAGGGATGCTGCAGTTTGGGAATTCTAATGCCAGAAGCCTTATGAGGCCTAGACTATGAGATTTAGTAGGACTTTTGTTTGTTTGTTTGTTTAATTTAGAGGGAAGAATACAAGGAAGTCACCCTTGTATAGTAACCATTCTTGACCCCTGGTTGGCCCCTTAGGGCTGTGGGAAGGCACACAAAATGGAGCATCCTTCAGACTGCTTTCGCTTTTGCCAGGGACCAGCCTGATCCCCCCCAGCTGGTTCTAACATCCGGGTTTGTAAAGGTGGCTCAAAGCCACCTCTCATCCTTCCACCTTCTGGATCTGAGCACTATTTAGCTGGGCCAGTGCTATGGTCCTTGATTACTAAAGTATAAGGCTAGCAAATGGTTTACACAGCAGGGTTCCCAACCCGCAGCAAACAAGTTACTCTCTTAAAAGGTTCATAGGAAGAAGCATCAGATGTGTGTTATTGGTAGCACGGTTATTACAATGACATGCAACACAATACAAAATACCACTGGCTTGGAGAAAAAAGGAAAAGCCAGGTTAGAGTGAAAAGTATAACCACAGAAATCACATTTGGGGCACACATGCTTTAAATTGAAAATATGACTAAGTGGTAGAAGGCAGTGGAAGGAAAAAGGATATTAGAAAGAAAGTGCGTAGGAAGTTTTAACAACCACCCAAAGAAGGAAAGCAGAAAATCTGTCTCTTCAGCTGCTTGGAACGCTTGAAGAAAACTTTCTGTTTCTGAGAACAATACCTGAACCTCCTGCACCCTAGAATGAGAATATCAAGCCCTACTAATAATTGAGGTAGGAGATGGGCAAGGAATGGAAAAAGGTTTTAATAACTTGGATGAAGAGAAAACAATGGATTTTACAGATGTTGTAGAAGAAGAATTGCCCAAATCTGGCAAAAGTTTGGATATGGGAAGAGAAATAGAGAGGAGTCAAAAACACGACTGTTTGTGATAATGCACCCTTTTTTTTTTTTGCATACAAAAATCTATTAAATAAATATATGCTGATCACACGAGGCTTCTACTGAGCTCCATTTGAGAGGGCTCTGCTATTGCAGTTTTCTCCATCAGTAGGATCAACACCACTGAAGTCAATGGGAATAGTATAGGTTTAAATGAAGCCAATACTGATTTTACAATGTTGTATAATAAGATCACTACTGATTCTTAAAAATTGTCAAAGTTGTTTTTTGATGGAAAATTGGGGTTTTGATCAAAAAAGTTGTTTTGATTAAAAAAAATCTGCTTCCTGAAGGCATTTCATTTTTTTATTAAAAAATAAGAACAATCTGAATGCACAAAACAAAACAAAAGAAGTGGCCAAAAATCAAAATAGTTCAGCCACAAATCCAAATATTTCAATTTTGAAATGCTACTGTGGTGCCTCATGGGAGTTACTGTTTGGGTGCTCATTCTCCTCTGAGCTCTTCTGCTGGACTTCATCTCTCTTGAGGCGTCATGACCAACTTACTGTCATGATGCTCTGCCTCCCGTCACAAAGAGGGGAGACCATAGTGCATCATGGGAAATGTAGCCTGACCAGGAAGCCCACAGAGAAGAATAGTTGCACGAGGGACCCAAACTACAACTTCCATGAGGCACTATGGCAGCATTTCTGAATCCTAATATTCTTTGTTTTTTTGACTGAAATATTTAGGTTTTTGAGTTTTGGAATAAAACTTAAAATGTTAATAAAAAATATAGACTTATTTTTGGTGTGAAATCCCTCTCCCATTTTTTCTGATCAGTTCTAAAGATGACATTGATCAGGGCTAGATTTTCAGAACTGCATCAGGCTCACTGAGAGTTCTTAGCTGCTTTTGAAAATTCCACTCCTGAATGTGGCATAACTAAAGGAGGCTTAGGATGGGATGCTTAGCCAATTTTAAACTGTCACTGTTCTATTGTAAAGCACAGTAGAGCCCAATATCTTCAATAAATAAAAATAACATCCCAGAATATGACTAACTAAAAGTTCCTCCCTGGTAGTTTTAAACTTTCCAAAAATACACCCCAAGTCTCAGCCAGTCAATGGTCATTTTCTTTTCCTTCCCTGCTTTAGTCCCCAGTTAGAACAGTGCATTGCAACACTCAGGCCCTGATCCTCAATGATATTAAGGTGCCTAACTCCCACTGAAATCAATGGGAATTAGGTGCCTAAATATCTTTGAGAATGTGGGTCTCAGTGGCCATGTGTAGCACATCAGGGACAGAGGGCTCTGTGGAGTAAGAGGTGCTATATTTACTATTTCTCCCATTGATGTGATCCACTAAATAACCACTCCATAGGCTAGGTCTTCTGCCCCTGTAAATGATTTACACCAGCTAAAGAGCTGACCCATATTTATTCCACATTGTTCAAGTCTGGTAACAGCTATTCTGCTGTCCCTTTTCCTGGCGTGCACCGCGCAGATAGAGATGGATCTGAACCACAAAATTTGGATCTAGATCTGAACTTCCCTGAAGTTTGGGGTGGCAACTGGATATGCAGTTTTACTTTGGGCTTTTGTCCACTCACAAGGCTGGTACCTGTAGAAATAAAGTTTTTTTAAAACTGAAAATACATCCTAAGTTTCAAACAAGCCCATATGAACCATTTTTCGTTAAACAATCTTATTCATATAGTCTGGAATTTCAGAGCAGGTTAGCACCCGACTCCTATTTGCTTTCAGTTGGATTTGGGTGCCTAACTCCTTAGGTTCCTTTGAAAATGCCAGACATAAGATTTAAATGTAAAACCCCTTGTTCTAGGAAAGATCATCTCAGCTTCCTCTTCTGTCCCTCAGCACATCCCTTCTATGGTATCCAGTGACAAGCATCACTAGCTGACTAGTCTGGTTAAAGAAATACACTGCCTGGTTCCCTTGCAGCTGCCATTGCATACACCACGTTCCTTCCGACCTCCCTTTCCCTCTGTGTAGAGAAGCATGGTGAAGTGCGGGTAGAGTGAATATGTTAACTTCATCCTAGATGTGTGCTGTGGGGAGATTTCAATTAGGAATCCAGGCATTCAGTAAAGTAGCACTAATAAGGACTCTAGGCCAGCAGGAGCCCAAGAGGATTGCTAGCAGGTAAAAGGAAGAAGTAAGTATGTGGCTGGGGGTCCCCGGAGGTCTCAGATCAGAATTCAGAGACTCTGGCTGGTAAAATATAGGAGTTTTGTTTTTCTCAGAAAGAGAAAGTAGGTGACCTTGTTTCAATTCGCAAAAGTTTTCACAATCCGTGGTAAATGTTCTCCCAGCCACTGTACTGATAATGAGATCTCTTTTCTGCGTTAGATGAAGGGGTGATCCATACCGTGCTCTTTCTGTGCCTGGCTTTTCAGAGGCAACAATTAAATGTGAACTCTCCACTTCCTTTCCAAGATGGCACATTGTACATTGTATACAGTGTGTAATATCCAGATTTCAGTTTTACCCTACATTGCAGACAAGAAAAAATACTTTCATACTGCTGATGGCTGAAATTAATTCACTTCTGTGAAGACAGCCAGCAAAAGACCTGTGCACTCTTTAGGGCAAAGTGTGGCCTTGTGCTGAGCCTCTGCACTAGGGTGCAATTCATCTGATGTGTGCGTACTCCATGGGGATACCTGTAGAGTGGCCATGTGTCCAAGACAAAAACCCTCTGTAACTCAGTGCTGTTGTTTGCCTTTGTTCCCCCATCCCTTATCCTTTATGTACCGCTGCTTACTAAATTTACTTCTCATTCCCCCACTGAGTAGTGCAAGCAGGAGAAAGTAGGGTATTTTTACCCTGCTGCCAAAGTCCTCACTTCCTGTTTATACTTTCTATTCCTGGCTTCAAGTCCTACCATTATGCATTGCTGCTTTGGTCTACATCCTCTGATTTCTTCCCTGAGAATTTTCTATTCTAAAGTTATCTCTGTCCCCTCCATTTTCCAGATCTCCTTTGTCGTCCCCCAATACTCTTTTCCCACCAGTGCCTGAAAACACACCTGAATGTCCTCATCTCACTGAGCTTGTGGACTAGGAAATGGCATTTATGCTGCTGCTGCTGCTGCCACTGTGTTTCAGCTACAGCTCTCCTCTCAAATGTAGTTGAATTCTGTTCCTCCTTTGTTGATCACCTGAGAATCAGCCAATGCACAACAGATATGGAGGTGCAACTGAAGGAACTTTGGGAGGCATTGGTCTGTCAAGAACATGCTGGAAAATACTGAAAATTGAGGACACAGACAGGAAGCCCCCAGTGACTAGACAAATTGACAGAAGTACTGACTGAGAATTGCCCCTTAAAACCAGAGCAATCCTATTAAACCAATACTTATTCTAGCCTTCTTTCGTTCATTACTCCCCTTGGCTGCATCACTGACAAGTAATGAGGTCAGTCAATTTATGAAAATAAATGTGTTCAGATATGCATTCAGAACTCTGTACTCAGATAAATATACATCTGTAGCTAACAGATACATAAAAAAATCCGATTGCTAACAAATGAAAACAGTAGAGATGAGCTTTAACCACAATATCCACATCCAGATCAGGATCTGGACCTTCCTAAACTTTGTTACCAAACCTACAAAAATAAACTATATTTAAACGGTTATAAACTTCACTGGTCTGAGTAAGGACTATAGGATTTGGCCCCAGCAAGTCTGGTGACTCAAGAAATCTTGGCCAATTGCTCACCTTTTGGCTAAATGGTCTCCCTAGAGGAAGAACCTGACTTCAAATTCTTCAAAATGGGATTCTGATGGAAACTCTGGGACTTGGGAAATTCTACCACTTCAGTATAACCCAAATTAATTGATTAGATAATTGTTCACTGCTAATTTGTAAATCTCCTACTGACATGTTTATATCATTAAAACATGTAAGATTAACACTTAAATCATGCAGAAAAAATAGATACTATTGATTTGGGAATTACCGTATATACTCGTTCATAAGCCAAATTTTTTTAGTAAAAAAGGGAAGCACCAGATATGGGGGTCAGCTTATGAACGGGTATAGAGAAGAAGAGGTGGGACACAGTCCCTCCCTCCAACAAAGGGGGCAAGGAGAGGCAGCAGAGCCAGAAGGGATGATGCAGGGCCAGAGTCTCTCTGCTTCTGGCCACACTGCTGTCCCTCAAGCCATTGAAGCAGCTGCAGCTCCGGGGCTGGCAGGCTGCAGCAATGCCACTTGGCCCCACCCCCTAGAGCAGGCTGTGGTCATGCCTCCTGGGTGCTGGAGCAAGGTGTGGCCATGCTGTGCAGCCCACTGGAACATGCTGCAGCCACACTGCCTGGTCTGGCCTGCCAGAGAAGGCTGCGACCGTGCTGCCCAGCCTGCTAGAGCAGCTCCAGCCAGGCCAGAGGCATCCTCCCCTGGCCCTCCCCAGATAAGGTGGGAAGGGATGGGATGGGGAGAGTGTGGGGGTCCCAGGCTAGGGGTGGGGTCATGTGGGGGGTAGTCACAGGGGTTACTCCCCTGACTCCCAGCTTCATCCCCCCAAGAAATTTCCCCACCAGTTGCTGTCCCAGCCCATCAGGGCAAGCAGCTGGCATGCCAGGACACTTTGTTTACTTAGGTTTACCTCCGTGCCTGCGGATGCTCAAGGTAAACAAACTATCTCAGCCCACCAGCGCTTATCCTGATGGCTTGGGAGCCAAAGTTTGCTGACCCCTGAATTATAGGGTCGGCTTATGAACGGGTTATAAACAATTTCCATTTTTACTTATCCATCTTGGGTGTGCTGGATTATAAACGAACCTGCTTATGATAGAGCAGGAGACGGCAGCCTTTCAGAGGTGGTGTGTCTAGTCTTCATTTATTCACTGTAATTTAAGGTTTTGCGTGCCAGTAATACATTTTAACCATTTTAAAAGGTCTCTTTCTATAAGTCTATAATATATAGCTAAACTATTGTTGTATGTAAAGTAAATAAGGTTTTTAAAATGTTTAAGAAGCTTCATTTAAAATTAAATTAAAATGCAGAGTCCCCCGGATCCTGGCCAGGATCCAGGCAGTGTGAGTGCTGCTGAAAATCAGCTTGTGTGCTGCCTTCGGCACATGTGATAGAGTATATATGGTAATTGTCTTGGGTCTCGCTTTAGTCAATAATACATTGTTAATCATTCAGCAAAATAACGTTCAAATCAATGATAAAATTGTCATTCTCATCTCAAGCCTTGATCCTCACGTGTGACGTTACACTCTTGAGTAGAACGACTAAGTCTGTTGGACTAGTCATGAGCTTGAAATTCCATCTATGTTTCAGTCATTGCTGGATCGGGGGAGTAGACTATGTGTGTATTAGTAAAGTCGTAACAGTTTAAATCTATTTGAAATCAATCTAATTAAACTCATGCAACCCTCCTAAAATGGACGCTCTTAAATCTGTTTAACCCACTCTTAAATCAGTTTGGTTTGCATCAGTAAATCACTGAATTGAGATAAAGAGTATTAAGCAAGGGTTAAACCAACTTAAGAGTGTCTTCATTAGAGGTTTGCACCAGTTTAACTAGACGAATTTGGAACTGATTTAATTAAAACAGTGCAGCTTTCCTCAACAAGGAAGGCTTTAGTCTCTCTTCATAATTTGTGATCTAGTAGAATTATGTCAACACGTTGAAAAAACAGAGAACAACTGAAAATAGACAACCTTTTGGTTTGTAATTTTCTCAATATTTGTATCAGTTAAATAAGGGCAGGATCCTGTAAACCTTATTGGCGTGAATAGCTTGAGTTAATTTAGGACTGTTCACATGAATGAATAGAGCATGCTTACATAAGTAATGGATCGCAGGCCAGGCTCCTTAAATTGTGTAACTTGTCTTAAAATGTTTAAGATTTAGTTATAGGATAGATGAAGAAGCATATTCTCATTTAGCATATTTGTTAATAAACAATTCACCATTTTTTACAGTCAAATATTTGTCTGGGTTTCCAGCTGGAAATGATGGTAAGATTACATCAAAGTTAGTATTTTAAAAGAAAAAATATCTTGTTTGTTAATTTTGTATACCCAACAAAGAGAGACTGGATTTTAAAATCCTGTCCACAGTGCTGATCTAAATGTTTGAGAGATCATAAAATTTGTTTTCTTTTCAGGTATAATGCTTTCTACAACTAACTATAGACTATATATGTATTTGTTTGCTGAACTTAAACTAATAAATGAAACCTACTTGTTGCAAAGTACTGCCTCAAGACAGACTGGAATGGAGTAAAAGGACTCAAAGAACCAATCCCAGATAGATGAGACTAAGGCTAGAAGAAGATATAGGAAAGTCTTATAACCCAGTGTAAGATAACTTCATCTCACTGACCAATTCACATACATTATTCATAAAATTATTACATCTCCGTAGTCTCGGGTTATTACTTAGCAGCTCCTTGTCTGTCACTGTAAGAACAACTACATATATTTTAATCCATCATTTCTCAAACTGTGGGTCAGGGGCCCATTTTAATGGGGTCACCCAAGACAGGATTAGATTTGCTGGGACCTAGGGCTGAAGCTAAAGCCCAAGCTCCACCCCCACCTGAGGTAGTGAGGCTCAGGCTGTTGTCCCCTCTCCCCTCTACCCGGGGTGGCAGGGCTTGGATTCCGCTCCCCGCCCCTCTCACCTCAGGGTCATGTAGCAACTTTGTGGTCAGAAGGCGTTCTCGGTACAATTAGTGGAGAGCCCCTGTTCCAATCAATAGATTACTCCTGTACATTGTATAAAACTGTGTCTCATTTGGGGTCTGACTCTGAAAAGTGCTCTGTTGAAGTATCAAGTTATTTTGCTTATACTACTCAAGAAGCCTCACCCTAACACTTACATGAACTCATCTTGGGGGACCATCTGCATGTGAAAAGATAGTTCAGCCTCCATGTTGATTAAATACAGAGGATTTCCCAGATGACTGTGACTCAGAGGGATATTTATGGTTCTGAGTTTTGTTTATAACTTTCAAAAAATAATCAGAACTTTAAAAGTCCCCGTGTTCCCCCTATCCCTCTTGCTCTCATGAAAACACATTCTGACTTTTTGCTGACATAGCACAAATCAATTTACGTGCAACTACCTTTTGTTTCTTTTGGGCTTATTTAATGTTTTAGCTAAACCAGTCTGTTTACCTTCCTGGTCAGGTCTAATTCCTGCATACTTTAAACTGATTTTTCATGCTCTGACCTCTCACAAGGGCTTGTCTTTATCGCAACAGTTCGCTCAGATTAGTACACTCTAGTTACTCCAGTCAAGTTGCCTAGCTCAAGTGAGAGTGACTGCTCTGCAGAGGCAGATTAAGATTTACTGGGGTCCTGGGCACAAAAAACACTTGGGCACCAGAACCAGGGAGGGGGCCATGCTCTCCCACTTTTTAACATGGACATAGTAGCCTCGGGCAAAGTCCATGAAAGTCAGTACGTACTGTTTTCCTCTGGGTATCTTTTTTGGGAAAGGACCCAGAATATCCACAGCTACTCGCTGAAATGGGACCTCAATTATGGGGAGTGGCTGGAGAGGGGCCTTGACCTGGTCTAGGGGTTTCCCACTCTTTGGCACACCTCACAAGACCGGACATACTTGGCAACGTCCTTGCCCATCCCCTCCCAGTGGAAGGACTTCCTCAACCGGTCCTTGGTTCTGTTCACCCCAGCATGGCCACTGGGATGATCATGGGCTAAGCTTAAGAGCTTTTCCCAGTTGGAACCACCAACTGTTTTTGCGGATGCCAGTCTTCCTGGTGTCCACCAGAAAGAGTTTCCTTGTATAAAAGTCCTTGTTCTACAATAAACCGGGATCGATTAGAAGAGCTGAGAGGCGGTGGGGTGTTCCGTGCCGCTGCCCAAGCTTTCTGAAGGCTGTCATCTGCTTCCTGCTCAGTCTGGAACTGTTCCCTTGAAGCTGGAGACACCAGTTCTTCCTTAGACTGTGGACTTGGGCTTGGTCCCTCTGGAAGCGATGTAGGTGATGGGGTTGTTTCCGTTGCTGGTGAACCGCTCTCCACTGGTGCACCAGGGGGTATTTCAGGCTCTGGCTGAGCCTCTTGGGTGTGGTGGTCTGCTGCTTCTGCCGGTTTAGGCTCACTGGCACCCTCTGGCATTGGTGTTGAAGATGGATTTGCAAGCACTCTCGTCAGTGCTGGCACCGGTTCTGGTGCTGGCTGCTTTCCCAGTTCCTGGTCTGGGACTGGAAGCACTGTGGCTGTTTCCGTTGTTGGCATGGGATCCAGGTCCACTATCTCTGTCTGGGTCTCTCGTAACACAGACGGGGCCTCCGTGGACGGCTCAGGAACAGGAATGGGTCTGGAAGCTTGCCTGGTTTGGCTACATGTAACCATTCCCACTCTCTTGGCCCACTTCACCTGGTTGGCCAAATCTTCCCCCAGTAGCATGGGGATGGAATAATTGTCATAGACTGCAAAAGTCCACATTCCTGACCAGCCTTTGTACTGGACAGGCAGTTCAGTTATAGGCAAGTCTACATCTTGTGACATGAAGGGGTAAATGGTCACTTGGGCCTTTGGGTTGACGAATTTGGGGTCAACGAAGGATTGGTGGATAGCTGACACTTGTGCCCCCATGTCTCTCCACGCAGTAACCTTCTTTCCGCCCACTCTCAAAGTTTCCCTTCGCTCCAAGGGTATTTGAGAGGCATCTGGGCCTGGGGATCTTTGGTGTGATGGTGGTGTAATGAACTGCACTCGGTTGGGGTTCTTTGGACAGTTGGCCTTTATATGTCCCGGTTCATTACACTTAAAGCATCTTCCAGCTGACTGGTCACTGGGTCGAGGTGGGTTACTGGAGACTGGTGAGGTGGAAGAATAGGGCGTCTGTGGCTTTCCTTGGGTTGTCAGTGGGGTCTTGTGCTGCCCTCGGTTATAGGATTTATTGTCTGTGTGCCCCCTGGGGTATTCGCTCCCCTTGACAATAGCTTTTTTCTTTTCTGCCACTTCCATCCATTTGGCTCCAATCTCCCCCGCCTCAATTACCATTTTGGGCTTTCCATCTAGGATGTACCTTTCTATTTCCTCAGGAACACCATCTAAGAACTGCTCCATTTGTATCAGGAGGTGCAGCTCGTCCAGATTGTTAACTTTTGTTCCTGATATCCAGGCTTCATAATTCTTTGCAATGTGGTAGGCGTGTCGGGGGAATGACACATCTGGTTTCCATTTTAGGGTTCTGAACCGCCGACGGGCATGTTCAGGTGTTATCCCCATTCGGTATCTGGCCTTGGTTTGAAAAAGTTTATAATCGTTCATTTTCTCCTTAGGCATTTCAGCCGCCACCTCTGCTAAGGATCCACTGAGCAGTGGCCTCAATTCTACCATGTACTGGTCTTCAGAGATGGTGTACCCAAGGCAGGCTCTTTCAAAATTTTCTAAGAAGGCCTCAGTGTCATCACCTGCCTTGTAGGTGGGAAATTTCTTGTGCTGCAGAACAATTATTGGCGAAGGGTTGTTAGGATTGGCTGGGTTCTGTTGCTTAGCCTTTTCTAATTCCAGGGCCTGCTGGTAGGTCTTCCTCTGGAGTTCCAGCTCTCTTTGGTGGTCTGCATCTTTGGCTGCTTGCTCTCTTTTGTAGGCTGCCTCTCTTTCTCTTCCTCTTAGCTCCATCTCTTTTTGTTTTATTTCTAATTCTTGTATTTTTTTTCCATATCTCGCTTGTGCTTTGCATCTTTGATTTGTTCCTCTGCCTCCTGTCTCTCTCGCTCCTGTTTCAGGGCATCCTTGGTAGTCATGGTTCCTGCTTTCTTGGGTTGGGGTGCCTTTTGCTGGTTTACTGTCTGAATTACTGTTCCTCTGCTGCCTGCTCTGTTGCTAAGCAACAGAGTGTTTCTAACAAGCCTTCCTGAATTAAACTAGAACAAAAGGAAAATCTTCATTTGCATGTGTGTTCTGCTGGTGTAGTTGACTCACAGCTGGAGTTCTATTGTCTAACAAAAGACCCCTGTTAAACTTAATGGCCCTTGCCTGAGGCCATATCTATGCACAGCTAGAACGAAGCAAGGAAAAAAAAATTCTCTGGTTGCAGTTTAAAAAAATAAACCCCTTCCCTCTGCTTATAACCAGCTAGTAGAGAAGCAAATTAATAATCTTACTGGCTTTTGGATTCTTATCTTTCTCACACGCTGCCGCCATGTCATAGTATAATTCCCAAATCTGGACCTTAGCGTCCAGGATATGGGTACTAGCATAAAGTTCTCTAAGCTTAATTACCAGCATAGATTCTGTAGCGCTGCCACCAATCAGGAATTTTTAGGGCCTGATACCCTCTAGGCCCCCCAAACCTTCTCAGGGGACCCCAAGACCCAGATTCCTTGAGTCTCACAACAAAGGGAAATAAACCATTCCCTCCCACCTCTTTACCTCCTCCCAGATCTTTCCTGCCTGGGTATGCTAGGAGATACCGTGAATCAATTCCTTGAAACACAACACAGAGAGATCCAGTTTCTCTCTCCCCCTCACCCAGAGGCAATACAGATTCAAGCTGCGTGAATCTAACACAAAGAGGAAATTTACCTTTCCCTCCTCCCCACCAATTCCCTGGTATATACAGACTCAATTCCCTAGAGCCTCAACTGGGAAAAAAAATCAAACAGGTCTTAAAAGCAAAACTTTTAATAAAAAAAGTAAAAGGTTTATCTCTGCACTTTAGACGGTAAAAAGTTACAGGGTCTTTCAACTTATAAACAATAGAAAGATACGTTCTCCAGCAGAAACACAATTTAAGCTACTTCCAGCAAGTACACATATGCAAATGGAGAAAAACAAATTAAAAGACTATGACCGCCTTTTCTTACTTACAATTCTGAATAGATAAGAGACTGTAGCAGGGAGATTGGCAGAAACCTGGTTGCACCTCACGCCCCGTCCAGGACCCAGAGAGAAGAAAGCCAAAACCAAAACCCACAAACAAAGGCTTCCCTCCACACGAGATTTGAAAGTATCTTGTCTTCTGATTGGTCCTCTGGTCAGGTGTTTGCAGGTCACTGTTTGTTAACCCTTTATAGGTGAATGAGACCTTAACCCTTAGCTATCTGTTTATGACACAGCCTCATTTGCATTTCAGTAATGTGTCAGTTTGGGGCATTTTGGTTAAAATGCAGTTAAGTCTTGCCTTTCGGGGCAATGTAATACTATTATCTCTGTTGTGGGAAACGAAAGGCAAGAGATCTGTACCCAATGTACATGGGTTGAGGTGTCATTCTGATCAGATTACAGCGTGGTACAAATGGGTAAGGGAGATGAAGGAAAAGATTGGCTGGTTCTAATGATTCTGTTAAAGGTTTCTATGTGCACTATGGATCACTTTCTGAAGATTTAGTATAGAGGTAGCTTCAAGCCAGCAGATGGTTTTGAGGTGGTAGACTGAGCTGAGGTTGTTTCAAAGTAGGTGATGGTGCTCAAGTAGCTGGGGCTTGAGCTGTAGCTTATCTGAGGGACTCTGGTGTGGGCTCCTTACTATCCAGCAATCAAAGCTGAAATCACTTCTGCTTTTAGTGGGGTAGAGACTGGCCTGCTCGAATTCTTGGACTCCACTAGCCCTGCACAGTGAAGGGTGAGTGGGGGAGTTGAGAAAGAGGGAAGTGACTAGAATGTGTTAGCCTCTCACAGATGCAAGAGGAAGACTGAGGTTGGGACTCTTGGAAAGATACCCGGATTGGGGGAGAGGGGTTTTTGTTAAATAGATACTTTTAATCTATTGATTGCTGGCTTGCCCTAGTTTGGTCTGTTGTCCCTCCCCCAACCAGGGAACTCAGTGCTTGTGAATGGAGAGTATAGACACTCAAGGGTGCCCAGAGTGGTGTATATAGTTTCTCAGGTCCCTGGATAGGGACTCGGGCAGATGTTGTTTAAGTTTTCAGAAATACCCCCTAGAAAATTGAACCTGGCCCTTTTGGCTGCCAAATATATCTGGGTTACATAAGGATGCAAATGTTCTGCAGGTCTCTAGAATTGCTATAACTATACCAGTCTTGTACATTGCTATAACTGTACCACCATACAGAGCAGAATGAGCTCCATGTAATTATTTCACTTACTGATTAAAAGTGCTATATATGAGCTAGGTGGTATTATTATTAATTATTCCTACCTGAAAATATTTTCTTCTAAGCCTCCTTCCATTGTATTACTTTCAGGGGTGCCTGTGTAGTTGCAATAAAACAGTTCAGTTATCAAAGTGACTATTCTTTCCCAGAGTGCTTAGTCAAGACAGAAAACATTACACTTTAGGAAGCCGCTTACTAAGCCTATGGCTAAGGCCAGGCTGAGAGTGGGCAACCACTTTTGGGTGTTTATTTCTCTATGTACTGTCTCTTGGAAAATCAGTGATGATAGAAGGCATGAGTAGAATCAACACACTCTGTGCTATTAATCAGCATGTTGACATGTTAGCCCCTCTGATCCCAATGTTATATAAATGATGAACCTAGCCAAAATTCCTCTGATGTTTAATGTTAGGCTACGATTTTATCCCATCTTCTGTGAATACCCGTTTCTACCACAGAGGGGTCACAAGACAATAGTCTATTTTCTGCTCACTGAATTTTTCCACTATTATTCTTTTATCTAGCTTCATAAAAAGTAATTTTTAAAATCAGTTTACCGGACATGTGGAATGTGCAATCTGGGAGTGGAAATTGGCCTGAAAGGCAGACGGGGCTTAAAAAGAAAACTTGGAATTTTTTTTTTTAAAAAGGGTGGGGTTTGAAACTGAATTCTTCATTTTACCACATCAATTGTGAAACCAAAAGGCTTGAGGCGGCTGCTGCTTCCAATTAAAATACAAAATGAAGAAATACTTGAAGGGTCACCATGCTGGTGAAATATGAAGAGTGATCTAACTGCCAGATGAAGACCCATTTTAGTTTCTTTGCTGTGCTTTGTGCATGTTTGTTCTAAATTTGTTGTGATGCTTGATTCAGGAAAGCTTGCTGCTAAGAGGCTTTATAAAGACCATCTTTGTTTTGGCACTTACATTTTGTAATAAAGGCAATAATCTGATTTTTTTTACCAACCATGTCTTCTTGAGGTTAGGATATGAGAAAGTGACACATGTTGTCATGATTTCAAAGCCCACAAAAAAGTGTGAATAAGAAAACATCAATCACGGGGAAGCAGGAGTCTGGATCGTAAGGCCATATGGGAACAGTCCAGAAGACCTGTAGATGGTAGTCACACTTGAGCCACCCGTCTGACCAAGTGCGATGTTGATGGGCTCTGGTGAATGCTGCCTCCAAGTCCAAAACCCATCTTTGATGGAAGGCAGGATAGCCCAGTGTGGAACATTACAGGGTTAGGAGGAATGAAGTAAGAAACAGAAGGATCTTCAGTGGGGGAAGATGAAGTGCTTTGACCCAACAAAGTGACATTCCCTCTTGTCGTTACATATATTGTGCGGTTCAGAATATGTCACTATCCAGGACAGAGTTGTCTTACTATCAAGGTGGTACTTATACAGCCCCCATCATCACTAAAGTATCCGACTGCCTCACTAGCACTAATAAATTTATCCTCCCAACACGTCTGTAAGGCAGGGCAGTTTTGCTATCCTCATTTTACAGCTGAGTGCAGAGGGGCAGATTAATCCTTGTGCTGATACAGGTGGTGATGCAGGGATAGGGGAACATGCCTCTGCCACGCATGGTTCCAAGGCCTGGTGCAGCCTCAAGAAACTTTAAATTTCATCCCTGTTTCATTGCCTCCCGCCCCCCCCCCCCCGGGACTTGCAGGTGTGTGAATTGACTGAGGTGCAAGTTTGTCATGGCCATGGCGCTTTGAAAACAGATTCACATCTTCTCTCCTCTTGCCCATCCCTACTCTACCTCTTTCCCACACTGGAATGCCGTCAGCATGTTGCACAGAGGTCTTTAGTCTGCTGTATGTCCCCATTCTGCCAGCCTAGCTGAACAGGCCTGGGCAGCTCAAGCAATATTTTTTACTTTCGTAACTGATGTGGCAAGCCCAGAGATTGTCAGAGCTATGAACTGTCAAGCCCAAGGGGGTTAAGGCTCAGCCCTGGCACAAATTAAGGACTTGGCCTGGGGTAGCAATGTATTGGATCCAAAGTGACCTGCCTAACATCATACAGGCATAGGTAGGACTTGTACTCAGATCTCCTGAATCCTAGGCCAGAGCCTTAACCACAGTTCCATCCTTCCAAGTTGCAGTAGCCTCAGTACAGGGCCAGTGCAAGAATGTTTCACGCCCTAGGCAAAACTTCCACCTTGCGTCCATCTGCCCCCCCCCACGACCCTGCCCTGAGGCGCCCCCCTGCGGCAGCTCCCCCCCTCCGCCCTGAGGCATCCCCCTTGCAGCAGCTCCCCACCCTCTGCCCTGAGGCACCCCCCCGCCCCAGCTCACCTCTGCTCTGTGCACAAGCGCTAGCACCTCAAGCACGCTGTCGCGACTTCACTTCTCCTGCCTCCCAGGCTTGCAGCGCCTAAGCTGATTGGCGCCGCAAGCCTGGGAGGCAGGAGAAGTGAAGCAGCCACGGCGTGCTCGGGGAGGAGGCGGGGCAGGGGTGAGCTGGGGCAAGAAGTTCCCCTGTGTGCTGTCCCCCCCGCTTACTTGCTGCAGGCAGCCCTCCCCCCGCTCCCCTGCCCCAGCTCCCTCTGCCTAAATGCTGGTGGCAACTGGGGCAGCAGCCGCCACAGTAGGTGCCGAAGAAAATGGTGCCCCCCCCAAATCCTAGTGCTCTAGGCAACCACCTAGGTCACCTAAATGGTTGCACCAGCCCTGCCTCAGTATAGCTTGTTTAGAAGTGTTTTGTTTAAACATGGTTTATTGCACTTTGGCTGCTGCAGTTTCCTTGGCTCTCATTTTAACATTTCACTTTTCTGTTACTACAAAACACAAACGGATTAAATTACCACAAAAGTCCTAATATACCAGAAGTGTGAAATAAATTCTCTCTCTTTTAATGGGCCTAGTGATTGTCGTGCAACAAATAGAAAGAAGATTGGCTTTTTTGCATGCCAAGTAGATGGGCAGTTAGTTAACTTGAAAGACAAAACATAAGGAGTCTCCCTTAAATAGTATATCCATCTGAGAAAAAAACAAAGCAAGCACCAGAGCATGTACTTGCTGCCTGCTGCCATTTCTTTACTGAGATGTTTCTGCTCTTGCCTGACACAACCCTCTTTGGGTCAGAGGCCAGGCTAAATACAGCAGCTCCTGTTTGGGAAATTACAGTACTAGGCAAATGGAAATGAAGTTTGCGTTTTTGCACAGTTATTAGAGTAGGGGCATGAAGCCAAACCTCAGGTCCAAACAACTTTGGGTTCCAGGGAATTCAGCTCTGAACTTTGCTGCTCCGTGCATCACTATTAATTAACAATTGCTTTCTCATTACCAATCACTGACTGTACAGAGCTCTTTTCTCTAGTGAGCCAAGGAATTATTGATTCTAGACAACCTTGAGTAACGTCCTGGTAAGGGTGGAGGAAAGAGAGTGCTCTTTTAAAAAAAAAATTTCTGTTGGTGAATTACAGGTTATTGAAATTACTTTGAATTAAAGGACTCAGACTCAGCGCTTGTCTACAGATGAAAAACTGCAGATGTTACCTATGCTGATGGGAGGGATTTTCCAATCGTCATAGGTAATCTACCTCTCTGAAAGGCGGTAGCTAGGTTGATGGAAGATGAGGATTTAGGTTGGGCTTGGCATAACTATGCCACTGAGGGATGTGGATTTATCGCACCACTGAGGGATGTAGTTAAACTGACCTAATTTTCTAATGTAGACCGAGTCTGGGTAATGAAATATATTACTATGAGCTTTATTGATTATATCAACACTGTGTGAGGGTTCAACAGCACTATTCAAATTCTTAAGGCCCGATTCACCTCTGCCTTTCGCCTTCTGTAGTCATTTTCATCTGGGCAAAGTGAGTGCAAAGTGGATGTAAAATGCTACCAATTCCAATGGTAGTGTTATACACCTATTTTGTGCAGTTGTAAATGACTCCAGAAAGTGCAAGGCAGTCAAGACTCAGGTCTCTAAGTTCCTGCCCCACGTGCAGCGTGATAGATTGTCTGATGGTGAGTCTCTTCATCAGTTGTTCTAAGGTCCTCGTCAAAATCTGGAGAGAATGTCCCCAGAAAACTACATGTGTGTGTTCATGTTCTTTTTAAGGCAATGAATTCAGCAGAATGCCTTTCTCACTTGAGTAGGTGTGCGTTGGGGTCACACACTGGTGTATTCTGTGCTGTTGTATCCCTCTTATAAATTTATTTTCAAATTAAACATGCATGGAGCTTTATTTTTGACTTTTAACCTTTATCTTGGAAAGTGTTATGTCCACCACATTCAGAAAATTCAAGCATCTCCTCAGGATATTATGAAATATCTAGAGCATAGTTGCATGGACTTGTCATGTCTGACATACATACATGAGTCTGTATTTGGCCAGATAATTAGTGGTAGTGGATATGTTCTACTGATCAAAGCGTTCCTCCATTTCAGTGAGGACTACTGTTTATATGGAGGATGTGTGGCAAATGGAGCAGGAGAGTAAGAAACCATTGATACAGATTAACAAAGGATATGGTAAATTCTCCATCTCTTGCAGTCTTTAAATCAAGAGTGGATGCCTGTCTAAAAGATATGAAAGAAGGTGGTTGAAGTAGTATCTTTATTGAACCAACTTCTGCTACAAAAGACAACTTCTCAGAGCTCTTCTTATTGCTACAATAAGAATGCAAACAACATCTAAAAGATATGCTCTTATTTAACCACAACTCATTGGAGTAGATACAGGAATCACTGGGTTAAACTGTGGCCTGTGCTACACAGGAGGTGTCAGTCTAAAAGATTAAATGGTCCACTCTGGCTTTAAAATCTATTAAGTAAACACTAACAAGAATGTCTAATACCCATTTTAACATTTTACTGCTGGTCCTCATCCACACACCTCTTTTTCTATTGTTGTAACATTAATTGCTAAGATACACAAGTATTTAGCAGCACAGCAAATTTATTATGGACAAAATTAGAAAGGCCAAGGCACTAAACAAGATCAAACTAGCTAGAGACATAAAGGGTGACAAGAAAACATTCTACAAATACATTAGAAGCAAGACGAAGACCAAGGACAGGATAGGCCCATTAATGGGGGGGGAGGGAATAGTAACAGAAAATGTGGAAAAGGCAGAAGTGCTTAATGACTTCTTTGTTTCGGTTTTCACCAAGAAGTTTAGTGATGATTGGTCACCTAACTTAGTGAATGCCAATGAAAATGAGGTAGGATCAGAGGCTAAAATAGGAAAAGAACAAGTTAAAAATTACTTAGACAAATTAGATGTTAACTCACCAGGACCTGATGAAATGCATCCTAAAATACTCAAGGAGCTGACTGAGGAGATATCTGAACCATTAGCAATTATCTTTGGAAAGTCATGGAAGATGAGAGAGATTCCAGAAGACTGGAAAAGGACAAATATAGTGTCCATCTAGAAAAAGGGAAATAAGGACAATCCGGTAAATTATAGACCAGTCAGCTTAACTTCTGTACCTGGAAAGATAATGGAGCAAATAATTAAGCAATCAATTTGCAAACATCTAGAAGATAATAAGGTGATAAGTAACAGTCATTATGGATTTGTTAAGAACAAATCTTCTCAAACCAACATGATAGCTTTCTTTGACAGGATAACAAACCTTGTGGATAGGGGGAAATAGTAGATGTGGTATATCTTGCAGGGCCGTCCTTAGGCATAGGCAGAATAGGCAGCCGCTTAGGGCCTCACTCTCCCTGGGGGCACCACTCTGCAGGCAGCCCAGACAGTGTAGAAGCAGGGCTGCTGGGTCCTAGAGAGAGTCGAATGCAGCACAGTCTGAGGAATGGGATTGGCTGCTGGGGTCTCTGGGAAGGGGTGGGAGTAGGGGTTGGGAAAGGAGCTCACCTGTGAGTGTGACTCTTTCCCCCCGGCTGAGGTGAGGCGAGGCAGGCTCTGTGGCACCTCTCTCTCCCTCCTCCCTCCCCTCTGTCAGGGCTGGGTTGAGTGAGGTGCTCGTGGGGAGGGGAGGCTGGCTGGCTGCTTGCTGAGGAATGAAAGTGAAAGTAACTCACTTCCTCGGCAGGCAGCCAGGATTGGAATGTCACACAGGGCTGGGTTGGGATTAGCCAGATGTGTGAAAAATCAGGATAGGGGATTGGGGTACAGTGATCAGATATCCCTATTTTATAGGGACAGTCCAAATTTTGGGGTCTTTTTCTTGTATAGGCTCCTTTTACCCCCCCCCCACCCCCACCCCCACCCATCCCTGTCCTGATTTTACACACTTTCTGTCTGGTCACTCTAGGTGGGGGTAATTGGTGCTTATATAAAACAAAGCCCCAAATATCGGGACTGGCCCTATAAAATCAGGACATTTGGATCTGGCCACCCTAGCTGGGGAGCGCCTCTCCCTGGGCTGGCAGCTGCCAGCGATCCATCTCATCCGGGAGGAGCGGCACAGGGCAGGATGAGCTGCTGTGGCTCCATGGGTGCCCTGTCCCTGAGATCAGATGCTGTGCTAACTTCACCATGGTCTGTTGGGCTGGCGGCGGTGCCCATTGACGTGTGATTGGACCTGAGGGTTTGCTGCTGCTGTTGCCACTCTGCACCCCAAGAGGTGGATTTTGGGGTCCTGCAGTTTTCCACCTATCTCCTCCTCAACTGCAGCTGTTGGATCAGCAGGCTGGGAGGTGAGCCAAGCATGAAAGTAGTACTGTGTTGCCATTTAGATTGTCATTTAACAACTTTGTTTGCCAAAAATTCTTGCTAACAATCCTGAATCCAATTTCAATATTTTTTTTTAAATCAATATCTTAGCCAAAAACAGAAAATTAAGTTGTTGACAATGATTAGTGACAGGTTTGGTTTGAGACAGGGAGTGGGTCAGTTTTCATCAGAGAAACAAAAAATGTTGACTGACTTTGCTATAGCCTGTTACTCCTGATAAGAGCCCTCCAACAACTGTAATATGCTCATCTCCTTACTAGTGTATAAAGCAGGGTTTGGCAACCTACGGCACACGTGTCAAAGGTGGCAGGTGAGCTGATTTTTGATGGTATGCAGCAGCAGGCTGAGCGGCTCAGCCCATCACTGCTCTGGGATTCTGGCTGCTGCCCTATTGCCAGCTGGAATACCAGCCATCGGCCCCACTCAGCACCTGCTGCTGGCCTGGGGACCCCCAAGGAACCCCAGGCTGGCAGTGGGCTGAGCAGGCCAGTTGAACTACTCAACCTGCTATCAGCCTGGGGTTCCATTCACTCAGCCGGCAGCGGGCTGAGTGGGCTGGTGGCGGGCTGAGCAGGGCCAGTGGGGGGTTGAGTGGCTCAGTCTGCTGCCAGTCTGGGTTGCCAGCAGCACTCAGCCTACTGCTACTCCGGGGTTCCGGCTGCCGGCCCCTTGCCAGTCAGGAGCTCAGCCGCCAGCCCCACTCTGCCTCCTGCCAGCCTGGGTGAGCAGAATCCCAGGCTGGTAGCGAGCTGAGGGGGGGTTAGCGGCTGGGATCCTGGCTGGCAGGAGTTGGTGGTCAGAACCCCAGACCAGCAGCAGGCTGAGCAGGGCCTGGGATCCTTGTCTAGGGTTCCAGCCACCAGCCCGCTGCCGGTTTGGGGTTTCATTTACTCAGCTGGCAGTGGCCTGAGCAGGACCGGTGGCCAAGACTTCAGATAATAACAATAGTTTATTTATATAATATAGACATAGAGAGAAACCTTCTACAAACATTAAAATGTATTACTGGCACGAAAAACCTTAAATTACAGTGAACTTGGCACACCACTTATGAAAGGTTGCTGACCCCTGGTATAGAGTGACCATATTTGTACTAAGAGTCTCCTGCTTTTTTTTCCCCTTGTGAGTCAGTATAACTTTTGCCAGCCCAGAAGTTGGGCAGCCAATGTTTTACGTTTTCACAATGTTTTCTCCAACTTTCATAAGTAAATACATAGTTAATATGAGTTAAAAAGGCCAGGGACACTTCTTTGTGAAGAATCTGTACAGCAGGTCATGCCCATAGATGATCCAGAAAAGAAATTTGAGGTTGAATTTTTAATGTTGTGATGGATAAAGCAGTATCTGCTGCTGATAAAAGGTTTAATACCTTGCAAGTACACCATGAACAGTTTGGATTTTTGTATGACATAACTAAATTCAACGAAATAGGAAAACAAGAGCAACTAATGACAAAGTGCAAGAATCTAGAGAGCCTCCTGAAGCTTGGTGATAGTTTTGATTTAAATGGACTTGAACTGTATGAAGAATTGAGTACACTGTCATCAATGTTGCCACATGCAAAATCGGTGATGGACATTGTACAGTTTATTCATACCCGCAAACCTGTTTACATATATCCTAATGTGTACATTGCCACTCGTATTCTACTGACAATTCCTGTAACAGTAGCATCAGGAGAATGGAGTTTCTCAAAACTAAAGCTCATTAAAAACTATCTCCGCTCTACAATGAGTCAGGAACGCTTGACTGGTCTTGCTGTTCTTGTGATCGAACAAGACACGACTTTGTCTTTGTCATACGATGACATTATTACTGATTTTGCAGCCAAAAAAGCCAGAAAGATTGCTTTTAATTAAAAACAAATCTTTGTTTCAATACCTCTTCATACAAATTTTCAATAAAATTTTGATAAATTAAAAAAATATATTATTTGCATCATTCTGTCATATCAGAATTTTTTCTAGAGTGCTGCTTCTTTAGTGCTAGTCCATCAGCATTACATTGTGCTCAATTAAGTTAAACTGGTTTTAATAATCTGAATGTGGCAAGTTTTCCAATACTATAAGCTTATGTTTGTGTTGCTAAGAGCAGATCAGGCACAGGGGCACCAGTTTAATAATCTCGCCTAGGGCACCATAAATCCTAAGGCCGGCCCTGATATCTTGACTTTAGTAAAGCTTTTGATACTGTCTCGCATGACCTTCTCATAAACAAACCAGGGAAAGGCAACCTAGATGGAGCTACTATAAGGTGGGTGCAAAACTGGTTGGAAAACTGTTCCCAGAGAATAGTTATTAGTAGTTCACAGTCATGCTGGAACGGCATAATGAGTGGGGTCCCACAGGGATCAGTTCTGGGTCTGGTTCTGTTCAATATCTTCATCAATGATTTAGATAATGGCATAGAGAATACACTTATCAAGTTTATGGACAATATCAAGCTGGGAGGGGTTGCAAGTGCTTTGAGGATAGGATTAAAATTCAAAATGGTATGGACAAACTGAAGAAATGGTCTGAAGTAAATAGGATGACATTCAATAAGGACAAATGCAAAGTACTCCATTTAGGAAGGAACAATCAGTTGCACACATACAAAATGGGAAATGACTGCCTAGGAAGGAGTATTGGGGAAAGGGATCTGGGGGTTATAGTGGACCACAAGCTAAATATAAGTCAAAAGTGTAACACTGTTGGAAAAAAAAGCAAAATAATTCTGGGATGTATAAGTAGGAGTATTGTAAGCAAGACACGAGAAGTAATTCTTCTGTTCTACTCCATGCTGATTAGATATTAACTGGAGTATTATGTCTTAACAGGAGTATTGTGTCCAGTTCTGGGCAACACATTTCAGGAAAGATGTGGACAAATTAGAGAAAGTTCAGAGAAGAGTAACAAAAATGATTACAGGTCTAGAAAACATGACCTATGACGGAAGACTGAAAAAATTGGGTTTGTTTAGTCTGAAAAAGAGAAGACTGAGATGGGGCATGATAACAATTTTCAAGCATATAAAATGTTGTTACACGGAGGAGGAAGAAAAAATGTTCTTCATAATCTCTGAAGCTAGGACAAGAAGCAATGGACTTAAATTGCAGCAAGGGAGGTTTAGGTTGGACATTAGGAAAAACTTCTTAACTGTCAGGGTGGTTAAGCACTGGAATAAATTGCCTAGGGAGGTTGTAGAATCTCCACCAGTGGAGATTTTTAAGAGCAGGTTGGACAAACACCTGTCAGGAATGGTCTAGATAATACTTAGTCCTGTCATATGTTCAGGGGACTGGACTTGATGAGCTCTCGAGGTCCCTTCCAGTTTCATGATTCTATAATTATGGGGCTGTCTCTAGAACACCTGGAAAAGAACAAGTGTGATAGTTCAGGATGTATCTAGGAAATTCAGAAGCACAATATATTGAAACTTGAGGATATACCAAACTATGTGGCATTGCAGCAAGTGCATAGTATGGGAAATACCTAGAATGTTGGGTACAAGTGGGTGTGCAGTGTGTCATGATGTATCTGGAATATGTAGGAGCAGGAATGAAATAATTAAAGAGATGGGTACCGTCATACTTCATTTAAGTTCAGCTCACTTTATGGACATTATACTGGCTTTTTAATTAGCTTTTAAAAGTATACATTGTTTCCAGAGAGACAAGGTGAATGAGGTAACTTCAGTGGATCAACTTCAGTAGGTGAGAAAGACAACAGAAGTTGTTCCAATAACAGATATTACCTCACCCACCGTGTCTGTCTAATATCCTGGGACTGACACGGTTACAACAAAACTACGTACATTATTTCTGCTCATTTAGTTCAGTACATGTTACAATTTTGGAAGTTTCATAAGTTCCAGCTGATACAAAAGGCTCACTTATATGTCTTTCTGTTTTTGTTTTACCACATTGCACTTAGGGTGACTTTTTGTCTCGGTCAACTCTTCATAAAAGGGATAATATCAATTTGCAAATCTGAATGTAGTAATTTTTTTACAGCCCAAATGCAGAGTGCAGATCATGTTTTGTGACTAATAAAATATTTCAAATCAGGGCATTTTGATGTTTAAATTATAATTGTAGTGTTTCTCAGGAATTAGACTGTTAAGTTTTAATGAATGTGCAAAATATGTGTTTTTGTCTGGTGCTTGAATGAGAATTCAAATAAATAGCTTTGTTGCATAAAAGGTTTTCTCAAGATGACTTTAAACTGAGAGCAGAAAAGTGTATTAATTTTAAAATAATAGGAACATGAGATGTATTTATTTGTTTGTAAAGACAAGAAATAACATTCAGACTGAAATCTAAATAAGTCTTAATCTACTGTTAAAGTTCAGAATTGCTCAGTAGCCAGGAAATGCTGTGTTAAGATTGACATCTCAGCCTCAGCTCTGCCCCCATCCTCTTCACTTAAAATTTAGGCCCACTTTTCCTCTCACACCAGGTTTGCACTAGTGTAACTCCATTGACTTCAAAAGGAATTACTTCTGACTTACAGCTATGTAAGAGAGTGGAGAATCAGGTCTTTTACCATGATGAAGTATTTGTCAGCTAATATAGTCTATAATATAACACATGTTGGAATGTGTAACACAACCTTCCCTGCACCCTCCTTGCACGGCTAAAGTTTACTGGAATGTTGACATTGACCATAATGGAAGCAGATCAACCCCACTGACTTTGCTGGAGCTCTTTAAGTAACAGGATACTACCTAACATGAGCAAGAGTGACAAAATCATGACCGAAGTGATGAGAGGTTGACATGAGGCTGCTTGAATACAGAGGAAACCTATAATTTCATGTGAGTTAAAAGTGAAGGTGACTGCCATTTGCATCAGGCTATGCAAAGAAGGGGCATCTCTCAGGCTCCTGGCACAGACCCCCAGGTTAATTTAGAGCATCTGATATATTTAATTAAAATATCCTGGTATACTTCCCTCTTCTAGTTTCAGCTAGCCATGGTTGATGCCTGTAACCAACACTTGAGGTGTGGTGTGTGTAACACTAGCAGGGCATGGGACGTTTCCTGCCTTGAGACAAGCTAATGTAAAAGTCCAATGCTGCCACCTGGTTTCACAGATTCTTGGCTGGGAGGCTAAAGAAGGAAACAGATGTGGAGCTCTTTGAACAGTCTGGTGGCTGTGATTTGCTCAGAGCTGAGATCTGAGCAGATCTCCTTTCTTCTGTAAGCCCCTCCTGTCTGCTCCCCTCACAAGACCCTCTAATTAGGGTCTACAGCATCCTTACAGAGCCAAAGCAAGTAAGTTGCCTATTCTGTTAGCTCATTACATTCCTTGAGGTATTCCTTCTCTTAGCATTTTTGCAACTCTAGTGAATTTCAAAACATGCCAATGAAAGAATTGAAGGGATTATCTTGTTAATAATTCTCATCCTTTTACACTGTCAGGGAATTACCTATTCCAGCTCACTGATTTTGCTTCTGTTTATGAGACCTTTCTTGTACTCTGATTCCACTTTGATGAAGGGAGGAGATGGAAGTAGTTTCACTACTTTTGGTTGGTGGGAAAAACATGCTGTGAAGCCCTGTGTTGTCAACACAACTGTACTTATGTGTCTGTAGCCACCCTCTCAGCTCTTAGTCAAAGATTGCCTTACAAGTAGGCAGTCTTCCACTGAGATGAAAAGATTTGCTAATGATTAGCAGTGCTGATTCTAATGGCTTGAAAGTCCACTAAAAGTTGCAGGAGGGTGTCTCACTTGACTGTGAAGGTTTGCCATAGAACTGCCTGTTAAATTTAACACCAGTTTGCAATGTGCTAATAGAGATAACCTTAAAATTCAAGTTAACTGGTAAAAAGAATGAGGAGTACTTGTGGCACCCTAGAGACTGACACATTTATTTGAGCATAAGCTTTTGTGGGCTAAACCCCATTTCATCAGATGCATGGAGTGGAAAATTTAGTAGGAAGATATATATACACAGAGAACATGAAAAAATGGGGGTTGCCATGCCAACTCTAATGATATTAATCAATTAAGGTGGACTATTAGCAGCAGGAGAAAGAAGAACTTTTGTAGTGGTAATCAGGATGGGCCATTTCAAACAGATGACAAGAAGGTGTGAGAAACAGTAGGGGAAAAATTAGCACAGGGAAATAGTTTTACTTTGTGTAATGACCCATCCACTCCCAGTCTTTATTCAAGACTAATTTAACGGTGACCACTTTGCAAATTAATTCCAGTTCTGCAGTTTCTCGTTGGAGTCTGTTATTTTGGTTGAATCTGCCATCGTCAGTCATAAATTTATTAGATTTTCCATTGAGGCATCATGCAATGCTGTTTGTCATGCTGATCATAATTGCCTTACTTTTACCTTGTGCTCCCCACACCCCATCAGTTATATGCCCTTGTTATCTCTCATCTTATTTTTAGAGTGTAAGGTCCTGAAGACAGGGACCATCTTTTTGGTGTGAGTTTATACAGCACCTAGCACAAGGGTGCCTCATACACAGCCCTGAGCTTATGGCATGGCTTGCCCTTCCCATGGCTACTGCAATACAAAGAATGCTGCTTATTTGCTGAGCACTGATGATGTGTTCAGTCTAGTGCAAATACAGTACTTGGGGATGCTTGAAATCTATATCAATAGACTGTGATTAATCTGCTTGTGAGGCCCATTGTTCTATCCATAACCTGTCAGGCAGTGGAGTTTAAGTGACTCAAACTCTCTTCTCATTCAGATGCTATCTCTGCAACCAGTATATGTTAAAATATCATCTGACAATTGAAAGAAATGGGTGAGTGAAAAAGGCATAAAGAACTCCATGATAGAACATAAATTGAAAAGCACAAAAGAAACAATACATGCACATCCCAATGCACATTACTCTGATACTAAGAGAAAAAAAATCCTACTACAGTGATGCAAAGATTGTAGGACAAAGTATGTAAATATTACCTACTGCACAGATGAACAAAATCTCTCTCTTTCCTAGCCTGAAGGCTCTCCTGGTTTCTCCCTACAAGACAGCACTAGTCAAACGTTTTTGAAATTTAAAAAGAACCAGGGGAAAAGGTCTAATTGTCATGCCTCTCTGCCTTTTTCAACCAACTATAAAGCTATTTTTTAAAGCAGCTCTGCTCATTAAGTTTTATAATATAGCCCTCAAAGTCTGAAGATTCCTCTTCCTCCTCCTCTAGTGTCAGTGAAGCCTCTGCCCCTGTAACTTCAATGAAGCCAGGATAGTAGCCATCTTTTCTTTTGATGCATTTAGTAAATGTTTCTCCATTTCATTACACCTTTGCTTGAGTCACAGTAAAACAAGCATTTTCTTTCTGTCAAACAATTTAACCTTTGGCATAATAGATTTTTCATAGTGTATGTTAGTTCTTTGTAAACCTTTTCCAGTGTGTATCCAAATACTGCTTTATTTGTCACCAAAATTTTCCTTTCTTTTTACTGTGCCTGCTATAGCCTTCCTATGTGTACATGTAAAGTTTCCCCAATTTTTTAAATAGGGCCTCAGATCTGCATGCAAAATTTTACTCCTGCAATTAATTGTGTGCAAAGTTTTGCATCTACACTACAATTCATTCAGTCTTTTGCCTGGGCCTCAGATTGAGAATGCTGCTATTTATTGTGGTTGCACTATTTAATGGGCAACCAGTTTAAAAATGAAACTTCCAAATTCGTTAGTGTGTTGATTTCCTTAGAACCTCTGTTAAACAATGCTTCATTATCATGTAAATAGCAACAGCCCTTGGGCCCAGGCTAATAGTCATAACTAAGGCATAATATTGAGAATATAATACTAAATCCCCCAAGATTTATATAACAAATGCAATTCATATCAGGCAGCAAAATACCCTGCCAACTGCCATAGTTATGGATGCTAAGTATGAAAGGCCTTATTTCCCCCACCACAAACAGCCAGCTTAAAACAAAATATAAAGCTCTCCCTTCAAAAATAAACAGGGTGTACTTAAACGGGATTCCTAGGCTGCATGCCAAGTCTGAGGTTTTGAAGAGTTCATTTGTGGTTGTTTTCAGTGCCTCTCTCTCTCTCTCTGCCTAAATGCTCTAATTAGTTTTATCCATTTAAACAAACAAAAAAAAAAGCTCTGAACCAAAGTGAGGCTTCTCATTGTGGTTTGTTGTGGTTTCCTAGACAGGTTGCCCTTGTGAAGGACAAGCCATGCCATAATCCCAGGGCTGAGTGTTGGGTAGAGGCACATCCCACAAACTGTTTTTCCAGGGTTTCCTGATGCCGTAGTTTATTGATGCACAGATAGCTGCCGTGAGGAGACTTGGAAAATCATCCACTTTCCCCTCTTAGCCAATGGAAATATGCTTGCAGTAAAAATCCACAACATCGAGGCAGAAATGGCTGGGAAGTTGGGAAAGAAGTAGCCCTGGAATGATGAGGGGGTGGACAGTGGCTGTTGCCTTCTTTCAGAGTTGTGGACACCCAACAAGAGGAAAAACTCAGAATAATTGAGACAGAAACAAATAGAGTGTGTGTGTGTTGGGGGGGTGTTTACACAATTGCATTTATCAACCACCTCTTGCAGATATTTTGAATGGTTTTGCTGTTGGGAAGCAGAACTTTCTATTGTTTTACATGTGGCGCCTACAGGTCCCAGTTGAGAAGGGCCCCATTTTGCTAGTCACAGTACAGAGACACAATAAGACAGCTGCTCATCTAAAAAATGTATTTGTTTTGCCTTTCACTGTCACAGTGTTAAGGGCAGGGCAAAAGCTACTTACATATCAATAGACTTTGGATGAAGCCCTATTGTTTGGGCTGCCTGTCTTCTTCTGCCATCAGAAACAACCTCTCCTCCTCTTTGTCTGGCCCTGTCTCTCACACACATACATATAATCCATATGTTGCCTCCTCTGTCAGTCCTGGAATTCAGGAATGGCTTGATGTGCATACCGAGGACTGTTCAGGAAGCCGCAGGGTGATAGCAGACTCTGGCACATCAAATCTTATCAAAATGAACAAACTAATTAGAGCATTTAGGCAGGGAGAGACACTGAAAATAAGCTGTCCAAGACCTCAGACTTGGCATGCTGTCTATGAATCCCCTTGATTCGTAAATGTAAAGAAACTTTTGTGTTGAGCTGGATCTCAGTGGGAGCCAAAAGCGGAAGACAGCTTTCAGATTTAGAGTGGTGTGACAGGAAACCCCTAGAAAAAGCAAAATATGAATTTCTTAATTTATTTTTCCAAGGGACATTCAATGAAACTGAATGGCAGCAAAGTTAAGGTTGACGAAATAAAATACTGTATTCACTCAGTACACAATTAGCCATCAGAACTCGATACCTCATGATATCATTGAGACCAAGAGTTTAGCAGGAATCCTGAAGAAGGATTAGACATTTATGTGGATAATAGGAATATCCATAGTTCTAATAGTGAAATGTTTTTAAAGAGAGTGTTGGCAAGAAAATAAACTCATGCTTCAAGGCACAAGTCAACCCCTAACCAATGGGGGTTAGGCAGAACCTTTCCCTGGAGTCAATGACCCCATAACTAACTACTATTGTAGGCCTTCTTGCACCTTCTTCTGATGTCACCTTGTGCTGGTGGAGACAGCACACTGAACTAGATGGACACAGTATGGCAATTCCTCTGTTTCTATATAAAACCTAATTTCCCAGTCTAAAATCTCTTTAGCAGCTAAATGTTAATATTGGGGGCGGAAACACAAGATCAGGTGGGTGATGTCAGATATTCAAAGAGTGACTTTAAGGTCAGAGACGTGCAGCACAGCTCTTGCTGGCATGGTCACTGGCAGGCTTTTTGCATACCTGATAGAGCATTGGCCTGTGTATCACAGGGGTCTTGATTTGAGCCTTAGCTCTGGTAAGGTGAGCAGTCACACACAGAGCAATCCTGGCCACTGAAGAGAGTTTAAATCCATTTTGCTTCATGGCTGCTAGCTAGCAGGCAAACTAATGGACCATAGCCTCTGCTTCAGCATCTCCTTGCTATCCCTCCACCTCTGCAATCAAGCACAGATGAAACCGCATCATTCCCCACTTAAGAATTGTTAAGAGACCTGCAAACCATGGTTCTAATCCTGCAAACCTTATTCATCAGGATAGCCCTTACTGGGAGAGGAATCCCACTGACTAATATGGGACTCCTCTAATAAGTAAGGGCTCCTGGCACAAATAAGGAATGCAGGATCGACCCCTATTTTTCTAGAAGAAAATTTGAATAACTTCAGAGCTATTATCTCCCTGGGACCCATTTATATTCCAAGTGACTTTCTGGTTTCCAACTATTAGACCACAGAACATGCACATCATAGACGAAGGGGGAGGGAGGAGAAATAGAAGGAATGAAAGAGTGTACTGTTACAGAGGCAGTAACCTGAAAAATCTGTAAAGCTGCCTTCTTACTTTCCCTTTGTTGTTGTGTGTTTCAGTAACCCAGCTTGGTGGTTGGTGTTTTCCATTAGGCTTACTGTCAAAATAAAAAGGCGAGATAGTGGGTGAAAAAGAAGGAGAGAGGATCAGCCATCTTTATTTTATAATTTCAAAAAGGATTATGTTAAATTTTTGCTTCCCAAGTTGCTAATGTTTCTATTTGATCTCACTCTGAAACTGGCCAGCATCTGTTTTAGCATAATCTCTCTCTGTTATTTTGACTGAAATAAGGCACAGACATTAGAATCATTCCTTTATTTTTTTCCCCAGATTTACTGGACAGATAGAAGGAAAATTACTAAAAGATCATACTACATGTATGATCCATATTTTTGGTGCTCCATATTTTTGGTGCTGAGGTTTATTTTAGTGATCAAAATATTAGTTAGAACAGATTGAAATTGGTTTTACATTGCATCTTTCCTACACTGTTTTCCCCTATTATTTTACAAAGCCATGACTTAAAGACTGATGCAGACACTGTACATTCAGTAATAGCTCCTGCACTGCCTTGGTTTCAGAAGGAAATGTGTTTATTCCCTACTCTTTTTTGAAAAATCACTATAGGTCGCCAAAGCTTGTTCTAGTGTCAACTACATCACAGCTTCATTGACTTCAATGGAGCTGCACCAATTGACACCAGCATAGAATCTTGCCCAGGATCTTTAACATCCATCTTGAACCCCACAAGAGACTAGACCACAGTTAAATGTCACATTTAAAGGATGGCAACAGTGCAGCAGCAATTTAGCACTGCACATCATGGTTAGCACTGAGTGTGGGACTGACCCCACATCATAATGGCCAAAAATAGAGCGTGTTACCAACTCAGCCTCGCTGCCACTGTGTGAGTACATTGAATATGAGTGAGCGATGGATTTCAGACAGCTCAGAGTTCAGTAGGGGTAATCAGCAGGGATGTTGTCTATCGGAGGATACACATCATCATATGCATAGAAATGCCATCTGAAGTATAAAAGTGCATGCACACATTTTTAAGGGACTGATTCAATGCTGCATTGCTCTAGTTTACATAGGCGTAACTCTATTTACTCCTATTGGTTTAGACAGTGAGCACCAGACACATACTCTGATCTAATTATCTGTTTTGGAGTATCTGGGGATAGGAGAGATCTGTATTTTTGACCAGCTGGCAAGTACAGATATTCAGTTCTCTAGCCGCAGAGAGTGGGTGCACCACTGGTGGGACTGAAGCATGAATGGAGAGAAGGCAGGAGCAGTCTGCATTGCCCCCTATGCCAAGGTAGCACTGCGGTTATTTGTATTTGTTTCCCACCTCCAACAGTATTCTTCATTCTGGTTCAGACCTTTGCTTCTTAATAGGAATTCTTCCACTTTCCCTTCTCTATAGAAGCTTGTACCTCTGTTTGTCCCTTCTCTTTTCCTGTGCCTTGCTCCCTGGCTTAGAGTCTGCATTCCAACCTAATGGGAATTCCCCCACTATTTCATCAGCTTGTCTCCTGCTCTCCTTATTTCAGGTCTGCACTGCAGCATTACAGATGCAATGAGAGTTGTGAGAGAGTTATAAATTATGAGACACAGATCGGCAGTTTGCTTTGCATTTAATGTATGTAGGTAAAGCTAGTCTTTGTTAATTTAACACAAGTGATGCAGTTTAATGCCATAATGTATAAATCCTATATTCCTATATAGATATAAAATCACCACTACTTTATATGGACCCTGCCATATCAATGTTAGTTTAAAGAAAAGCCAAAATTGGAACCATTCATCCAACCCTCTGCTTAATTCCTCTGAGCTTTGTGGGCTCAGATAAAATGAGAACCAGATCCAAACCATCTCTGGATTGGATTTTAGAGCACAAAACCCCACCTGATGAGGTTTTTCAAACCTGGTTTTGCTCATCTTATCTCCAGTTACAAGGACATAATGTGCTCCAATAATTTTCCTGGGATTTGTCCTGTTTATAAGAACACTTTAAAAATTGAGACACCTATTTTCTCACCCTCCTTCTTTTTAAATATACTTTAATAGTATACTTCCTGCTAGTGACTCTTTCCTATATTTCACTAGCTATAAACCAGAGTCAGACAGGCCTCCCCTATTATCATGTATTATTTGTTTATTTGTATTACAGTAGTGCTCAGGGCCCCATTGCACAACAATTGTGATTAGTTCAGCTTGAAAACACAAGGGGATGCTGCAATTATCTCACACTGACCAGTGCCCTTAGTGTACTAGAGGTCTTTTCAACGAGCTGGGTGCTAATCAAACTGTTTTTGGTGTCTTGGCACATGAATATTCAGTATACAGTGCAAAAAGCTGCTGAGGTAATTTGAAGAGAACCGTGAATGAGGATGCAAGCTGCAAGGAGAGTTGAGTAGCTGCTGCAGTACGAGATGTTCCATACTACTGTACTTTCCACGCATAAGAACGCCTTTCATTGCTGCTAAGGGTGTTGCTATAAGCAGGATACTATATATAAATAATAATTCCACAGGAAAAATGGAGGTGGGATTTGCTGTTTTTTCCATTACATCAGCTTTCAAGCTCTTGTGCCAAACTGAGGGTGGCTGGGGAGGCAGAGAGAGAATCTGCGTCAAAAAGAAGTCAGCCCACGCCCTTCTCAGCAATGTGAAAGGTGGTTTGGGGGTGTTGCCCTCAGTACATTGCAGCACTGACCAGTGAGACCCATCTGCTATAAAACTGGGGACTTTGGTTACAATCATAACAAAACCAGCCAGTTCTTCAAAGGGTCATGAATGCACAGTATGGCATGGCATACTGCTTTGAATTTCCCCTGAGGTGACATGAATTATGGCAATAGCAGTATATTCATCCTTTAGGAACTGAGCTAGTAAATGTCCAGCTCTCTATCCCTAACTACTTCTGCTTTGCTAGTGACGATACTGGACCCAATTTGGCCTTAGTGTGAGTGAACACATCTAAAATGTCTGTAAACTTGGAATATTTTGGGTTAGAACTAGGCTAATTGTTCATATCTAATAATTTTTAAAGAAATGTAGCCCTCTTTTCTGTGTACACATTAGCCATTGAGAGATTTAGATTTTTATGAAGCGTTCATTATTTGAAAATGTTTCTATAAATATTTTATGCCAGATTCTCCACCAGGCTTTGGTGCCTTGGTCTAGCCTGCCACCACAAAGGGTGTGACTCTAGCCAGCTAAAGAGTCTCCCATTATGGGGTATCTGAAGTGATAATATGATCCTCAGGAGAGGAGAATCCTTGGGCTATGTTAAGTAGCGAAAATGCTTCTACGCTGCACCCTCTCACAACCTTAGCCATGGCAGGCAGAGGTTGCAACACTCCAGCTGCCAGATGATCTCTTGGAGGCTGTTGTGTTTGAGTGTAGTTTAGAGAAGCCTTCAGGCTGCTCCACATTGTGCCAGACCAAGAAACCCAGTAACCCAGTCTCTGGCTGAAAAAGCTTGCAGCCCATTAGACAGGAAGACAAAGAATGAGGAACAAAGAATATTCTCCTACTTATGTTACAGATGGGGAACTGAGGAAGAGTCAATGAGTTAGTCAAGATAACACAGGAAGGTGTGTGGCAGAGTCAGGCTGCCATTCCATGTCTGCCATTCTCTTGAAATAAATAAAGCTTCCACCTCATTGTGTCCGATAATGAGCCTGTGTTTGACATTCAGTATTTCTCTTTGCCCCAGAAATGGCACCAGTTAGTCTGGTTTTCCATTATCAAGTCCTGTATTCTTTGGGTTTGAATGTATAATGTATGGTGGTATTTACTGAAGAGAGACTTCTCAGCTGTTCCGAGGAATTAAACCTTAATCCCTCTTCTGCGAATGTGCAGGGCTGTGGTTGACTTTATGGGCTGGAAGGCAGGAAATTCTCTGAATAGCTGACCTTCCTTTATGATTTTAGCAGTGATTTGAGGCATGGCACTCTTGTCTGCTTCAGTTCGGCGCTCATCCTGCAGTAGCACTGCTGATAGCGTTTTCTCTCATTTAACTGTAAGTCATGGCCTTGGTGTTTACATTGTCATCCTGCCGTTGCAACCTACTAGCCTCCTGTAAAGAATCCAGAAACGCAAATAAGATTTTGGAGACTTTTAAACTTAACAGATAAGAGTAATGCTGCATTGTACTCTGAAGGCAATGGAGACACAACTATTTCCTCCACCTGAGGGTCTGGCCCAGTGGTCACAGATAAGAGTTACCTGTATATAGTTTACACAGCGGTGGAGAGGGAGACCAGTCAGCCACCTTTCCTCCCTTCACCACCAGTCATTTGCCATAATGAGTAACTCTTGCTACTGTACCTTCAGCCTCCCCTGTCTTTGCTTCCTGTTTGTGCTAGTGTCGCAAATGTCATTTTGGCTAATACCCCAGGAACTGTACCATGGACCGTTAGGGCTGAAACCATGAGTTTCTACAGCTCTAGCTAAACAGCGAGCTCTGTAGCTAAGACTCACATCCCATGTGAATCAGGAACATGGGTGGTGGTGAGGCAACATATTAATACCTTCCTCTTAATAGCTCTACACAAATTGGGGTATACTAGACTAGTGCCATGTTTCTCCCTTCAGGAGGCTATTAATTTTCTCAGACCTATTGTCGCCTTGTCCAATGGATAACGACACTGAAACATAAAGTTAATTCCAGGCCATAGTCAGCAGGCTTCCCAGACGTTTTGTGAGATTTTTTGCCTCCAGTTATTGCAAGCAGCTGTAAACCACAACAGAAATATTTGAGAGGCTAACAAGAGCCATTAATTGCTCAATTGACAGTAATCTGCTTCTGAAATAACCTTTTTTATCCTGAAAGTCAATGAACTGTTATTTGAAGGGGGAAAAAAGATGACTTTGGTGGGGCTCCTGACTAGAAAGTTCCATAATGTCTTGATTCAGTCATATTTGGCTATTGGGGTTTGGCACTGGTGTTGTATGTATTGGAACTGGAGTACATGGGTGTACCAGAAGAGCACTTAACAGTGGCAGTGGTAGTCACAACTCTTGAGTGCTAGTCTCAGCTCTAGCACTGACTCACCTTGTGAGGCCTTGAACAAGTCACTTAATCTGTCTGTGCCTCAATTTCTCCACCTGTATAATGGAGATGATGATGCTAACAGCCTACCTCACATGAGTGTGTACAGACTTGTTTAATGTTTGTAAAGTGCTGTGAGAGACACAAGTGAAAGGAGCTTATATAAAAGTACCAAGTTATGATTATTAGTGGCATAGTACAGATGGACAATGTCAGAATACTAGCATATGGGAGGCACCACGGTCTAAGGAACAGGGCCATTGATTGGGATTCTGGAGATCTCTGACCTTGGGCAAGTCACTTCACCTCCATTGGCCCTTCTATCCATTATCTATCTTGGCTTTTTTAGACTGCAAGCTCTTCAGGACAGAGACTGTATCCCATACTGTGCTTATACAGCACCCCACACAATGGGCCTTAGCATATATGGGCAAGAGTAGACAGTGGCATCGTGAATGTAAATCCCTACCCAGTAGTGCCTGTTGATGTTGGGTTCATCTGAAAGCAAGGAGGTGTCGTATGGCTCCTGCCCAGTGGGAAAAGTCAAGCTTCAAGGCCTGCCCCTCTTCCATCAGATTGTTTGTGATGGGAGGGTTGGAGCAAGCAGCATGGAGAGCAGAGGAACATCAGGCTGTGGGGATAGATGCCAGATTTCCTTTGTCACTATAGAAAGCTTCTGCTGCTGCCACAGTATATGGAAAAGCAGCTGCCAGCTTCTTGGGTGTCCTCAGTTCACCTATCACTCTATTGCTTCCAGCCACAGAATATAGACTGTGTTGGAGCACCAATGTATATTGACAGTAATTGCTAGCACTGGTGCTGGTATACAGGAATGTTTGTCCCAAATGGAAAATGGATTCTTTTGGGTTCCAGTAATATTGTTGTGAGTCCCAGAAATGTCAAATTTCCTGCACACTCATAACACCTGCCAGAACTAAAAGCTTGGCACACCCTCTCCTTCTCTGCCCACCCTCCCTCCCCCAGGGCCTGAAGTCTTTCACAGATGCTGGGAAAACTGAAAGACTCTCAATCTCAACAACTGAGCAGCTCATAGGAATAAATTATTTGGCCCTAACTGCTTTATAGCTCTAAATTTAGGGGAATATGCTAAATTTATATTTCAATATAATTGTCCCCACTAGAGATTTGCACCATTTTACCCATATCTATTTCTAAAGCAAGACAAAGACTATGTAGAACAAGTTGCACTCTCATATGTCAATTTTTTTTTTAAACCAGAGCTCCTTCCATGTGACTTCTGTCTCCATAAGGGAATATCCTCAAAGTGACTCCAAGGTAGGGGGTATAATTGTGTTGAATGCTGGAGACTTGCCCCAGTTTCAGCCACTGGTGTAGCTGCACTGGTTCAAACTCTTAGTACAGGCAGGGCAAGCTGTGATTTTGCATCAGACTGGAACTGGAGCAAGGACCCAGGACAGTTGTTAAAATGAATAGAAGATGTGTGGCTAAGTTTCCTGTGCTTGTTTGAAAACTGGTTTATCCTGAGGTTTCTTAATAGCAAGGATGTTGTGTGTGAGAGAGAAAAAGAGTGTGTGTGACACCTAATATCGTACTGATTGTTGGGACCATTTACACATTTGTACAGAGCAATTTATACTAGTAACATTTGAAGGAGAATGGTTCCCTTATGTTCTATTTTTAAGCTGGCACTTTATAACTACAGCTGCATTTTCTTCATTAAAAAACACCCAATACAGAGATGACAGGCAAACGTGCATCATTTATAGCCCTAATATAGAATCAGATCTAAAGGTGCTAGTGTGCTCAGAGAGGCTTGCAAGGCTGAGCAAACACTGCACTGAGAAAGTGAGCTTTGCAGCTCACTGTTACCATATGTCTCCTGGGTGCTGTTTGCAGATGCGATGCTGCAGTGCTACACAGCAGCATCCCCTTGCCTTGCCTTGTGGACGGCAGACAGTGCAATATGACTGCTAGCTGTCGTCGTTGTCCCATGGGTGCTCCTGGCTGACCTTGGTTAGGTTGGTCGGGGGCACCTGGGAAGACATGGGTGCTCCTGGCTGGCCTCGCTGAGGTCATTTGGAGGCGCCTGGATAAAAATGGGAATGACTCCAGGTCATTCTCTTCTTTAAGTTTCATCTAATGGAGATTCAGTCCTGCCTGGAATATCATGCCAGCTGGAGGCTTCTGCCTCAGGCTGCTTTCCCAGTTGGCAGTACTGCATGGTCACACCTACCCCAGCCTACCCCTGGCTCCCATGGCTCATGAAGCCTGGACAGTAGTAAGGAGCAGTTCAACTATAGGGTGAGCAATGCATAATGGTGATAGAATGTGCCTTTAGATGTTTAAAAGCTCGCTGGTGCAGTTTACTATCTCGGTTAGATCTCAGTGAAACCAGTATTCCCATTGTTATTACTGCTTGCTGTGTGATCCACAATATCTGTGAGAATAAGGGGGAGACATTTATAGCGGGGTCGGAGGTTGAGGCAAATCTCTTGGATGCTGATTACGTGCAGCCAGACACCAGGGTGATTAGAAGAGCATAGCAAGTGTGCTGTGCATCAGAGAAGCTTTGAAAACCGGTTTAATGACTGGCCAGACTATGGTGTGAAAGTTCTGTTTCTTCTTGATGAAAACCCGCTCCCTTGATTGACTCTTCCCTGTAAGCCAACTGCCCTCCACTCTTCCAATTGATCTCTGCTTGCAGAGACAATAGAGTCATTGATGTTTCAAATTCTTGCATTCTTTATTAATTCATCACATAAATGGGGGGAATAACTTCCAAGGTAGCCCAGCAGGGGTGGGGGAAGAGGGAAGCACAGGGGTGGGGTAGTTGTTGAGGCATCCCTAGAATGGCATGCAGCTCATCATAGAAGCGGCATGTCTGGGGCTCTGACCCAGAGTGGCTGTTTGCCTCTCTGGTAGGCTTCACACACTGCTGCGGGTCCCTGTTATAACCTCTGTCCTTCATGCCCTTGGAGATTTTTTTCAAATATTCTGGCATTTCATCTTTTGGAACGGAGTTTGGATAGCATGGATTCATCTCTCCATACAGTGATCAGATCCAGTACTTTCGATTCAGCCCATGCTGGAGCTCTTTTGCGATTCTGGGACTCCATGGTCACCTCTGCTGATGAGCTCTGCATAGTCACCGGTGCTGACCAACTCGCTACGATGGCCAAACAGGAAATGAAATTCAAATGTTCACGGGGCTTTTCCTGTCTACCTGGCCAGTGCATCTGAGTTGACAGCGCTGTCCAGAGCACTCTGGGATAGCTCCCAAAGCCCTATACTATCGAATTACATCCACACTACCCCAGATTCAACCTAGCAGGGTTGATTTCAGTGCTAATCCCTCATCAGGGAGGAGAACAGAAATTGATTTTAAGAGCCCTTTAAGTTGACAAAAATGGCTTCGTTGTGTGGATGGGAGCAGGGTTAAATCGATCAAACGCTGCTAAGTTTGACCTAAACTCGTAGTGTAGACCGGGGTAAGGGACTTCACACCACTGTAGCTGTATTGATGTAATCCAGTGGCTCTCAAACTTTTTTTACTGGTGACCTCTTTCACATAGCAAGCCTCTGAGCACGACCCCCCTTATACATTAAACACTTTTTAATATATTTACCACCATTATAAATGCTGGAGGCAAAGCGGGGTTTGGAGTGAAAGTTGACAGCTCGAGACCCCCGCCCCATGTAATAACCTTGTGACCCCCTGAGGGGTTCTGACCCCAATTTGAGAACCCCTGATGTAATTAAAATAGTACTGCTAAATTGATACAAACCCATAAACTCCATTATATACTATGCTGGCCTAAAAGGGTTTATCCTAAATCAGTTTACTTACTGGATTAAGCTGCACCAGTGGTGCAATGCATTTATGTTAGGGTTTAAATTTCCTCGGTGTAGACATGCCTCAGACTCTTACCACTGTGCAATGTACACACCCAAGCGTTTGCCTGTCATCTCTTAATTGGGGCCACTATGAGCCTGATCCACTACTGCATTATTCCTATTTTACATTGGTGAGTTCAGTGGTGTTACGCTGATATAAGACTGGACCAAGACAATGATGAATTGGGCCCTCAGAGTCAACCCTTACACAGCCAGGTTCCAGAAGAAAGGAGAGTAGCAAGACAAGCAACTAACAAGAGCGTGTAAGAATACATGTGTTAGAGACAGTTATTCTCTGCTTTACTTTACATCTTCCATCTCGTTGGCATGGAAATTACTCCCTTACAGTCACATTGCATTAGGTGAGCGTAACGACATCTGGGAAAGTCTGCATTTAGGAAAATTCAAGTCTGTTGGAATAGAATTCACATCACCTTAAGCAACACAACTGATTTTTCCCCATTGTCGTTTCCCCTACCTTCCCACTCCCTTTTCCTTTACAAACAGTTATAACAGTTTTGCTTGAATTTGGTACTTGGGCTGGTGAAGGAATTGTAGCCTTGGCTAGAGCATGGTATCTGAGAGACCAGGGCTGTGCAGGTTTTTCCTCTGTGCAGTCCTGCCATGGTCATCACTCCTGATTTGAAGTATCCTCTGCTATTCCTTGGCCCTTCCCTGTAACTCTGCTAATCTATGTAATCTGAGCTAGATTCTCTTCAATTTTACCCCAGTGTGCCTCCACTCACTTCATTGAAGTTGCTCCTGGCTTACATATGTATAAGTGAGAGAAGGATTAGGGCCACTGTCTATCTCTGTGTCCATCATGGGTTTCTAGGCACTAAATAGAAAATAGAGAAGCAAATGAATATTTGCGTCACGCATTGATCATCTTAGTATCCACATCCCACTACTTCTTCCCTGTGTTCTGATACGTAGCAACCCCTGATACTTCAACCCTGTGTGCTCTCAGTGCACCTCAGTCATGACCTGAAGGGTAGTGGTGGACCATCCTACAACTCTGATAGTATGCCTCATTTTTCTTTACCTGTATACCCCCAGCTGTTTCCATTCTGGGTCTCTCCTTAGTAGAATCTTTCAGTGACATCAGAATGAGTGTATTTTGTTATGTGGACCAGCATCATCAAGGCAGCAACTATCAAATACCTTTTCACTTCACAAATGTTGACTCCTTTAGACACTTTCCACCCAATGCAGTAGGTGCTGTGCAAACACAGAACAAAAAGATGGTCTCAGTCTCAAATTGCTCACTCTAAGTATTTTATTTTTTTAAGTGTTCTTTATAAATGAGCGATGCCCGTGAACCACAGTGGTAAAAAGTTCCTTCTGTGAATATGCCTCACTCCTTGTATTATGCATCCCAGGAATGCAGCACACATCACCACAGATCTGGCTTTTAGCTGAGCTACATGTTAACATATGCCCATGCGCATAGCAGAAAAAAACCTACAGAACGACCATTTAATAGTGTTCTTTCATAAAGCTGCTCCTGTCTGTTTATTTGACATTAAAAAAATGGCCCTTCTAACAAATGGAGCTTGAATACAAAAATGTAATGACATTTATTCTCACAGCTGCCAGCAAACTCACATGCACCATGAGTCATTCCAGATGTGGATAAAAACAAAGTGTGCCTAAGAAAGCAAGTTTGCTGATCCCTAGGAGAGTTGGTTTAGGGGAAGAGCTGCTGCATTGACTTCAATAGCACTCAAGAGAACAGACACGTTCTTCTTTGGGGGTGGGGAGATAGTCATCTCTTCCAGAAAAGGAAGCAAGGAAACAAATAGCTAATATACAGATATAGAGAGAGATTTTAAAGTAAAGGATGCACTGGAAGACTTTGCTACTGCTGCTTTTCTATTATAGTACTCATGCCACTGTGAGCCCGAGGTGGAACAGAGGTAAGATTTAAATATTACAAATAAAAACTATTTATGGGAAAACTCTGAAATTGCAGAATGGCTCTGACATTATGATTTTTCTTTATTTGTCACCTCCAGCTCTTGAATTTTTTCCCATTCACAGCAGGTTAAATGGAAAAAAAATCTCCTCACTTTCTTTCTTCTTCCCCCTTCTATTAAAATAAAATTAGAGGCAGCTTTTTCAGGACATGGAATGCAGAAGAAAAATCTTGGCAGCCACAAGGGGCATAATTCTATCTTCTCTTCTGGGCAGGTGTTAGGGGTTTAAAAGAAATAGCTACATAGGACAAAATTTAAAATCCCTTCAGGATACAGGGCACCTAAGTAATAGGAACTCTGAATCTGGGGGACTAGCATGTTTCATATACAGAAAGCTGTCAGTATGAAGCTACATGGCATTACCTATGTATATTTATATTTTTTTCCAGTGACTTACAAAGGAAGTGTGTCCAGCCAATTCAGGAATTACTTTATGTGGCCCCATCCAGTATCTTTACTAATGATTTTTTTTTAACTTTCTCTTTTTCTTTATTCTCTCCACTGGAATTTGGCTGTGGTTCTGTGACTGGTTTGGTAGCACTGTCTGGAATGGGGAAAGGAAACACCTCCTAACCAAATTTTTTGGGACTGAACCTAACCCACAGACATTTCAAGGGAACTTTGGCACCAATGAAGTATGAGTTAAATTTATTATTCAGTCCCCTCTCCTCCTTCTGTGGGCTTAATTCCTTTCTAACTGAGTCTGTGCTTTATAACAAGAGTTGGATTTTTGAAGGGGCATCAGTGAATGAAGTTGGATGAGACTAACTCTTCTTTAGGAGGCAGTGTTGCCTAGTGGCTAGCACGCTGGGCTGAGACTCAGAAGACCTGGGCTCTATTCCCAGCTCTGTCACTGGCTGCGGGGCATTGAGCAAGTCTCTTCGGCTCTCTTAGTTTCCCCATCAGTAAAACAGGGATAGTGATACTGGCATCCTTTGTAAAAAGTGCTTTGAGATCTACCAATGAACAGAACTGTATTAAGCATTATCCCATCTGTGTGTCACGCTGATAAGAAGATAAAAAGGAAATAATTATGCATTGTTCTTTGAAATAAATCTTATCTCTAGGTGGATCAGGGCAGAGAAATTGGGCATCTTTTCAGGACCAATGTCCTTGAAGTAGAGAGGACAACAGTTACTGCTATACCTTTAATGCCCTTCTTTGTTTTTATTGATTCAATTACTTTAATTTATCAAATTCATGTAATTACTAAAGTCCAAGGATCGTGAACAAAATGTGGAGAGAAAAAGAAGAGGGCCCCATTCTCCCCCTAGTAGCTTTTAGAGCATGGTAATGCTGAGAGTTTTAACTCCATTTTCTGGCACATTTTTGGGGTGAGTATAAAGGTGGTACTGCCTGGTGAGCCCTACATAAAAGAGGTCAGAAATCCAATTCCCACCTGCTGATGTAGGGGTATCAGCTTGAGGCAAGGGGCTTCAATGGGAAGGACTCCCTGACTGTTCACTGGCACCTGGCCCTCTCAGCTTCATGGCAGCTGCTAGAGCTGTTTCTAGGCACTCTTGCTACCATAGCTGCCTCATTAATTCCTCCCCCACCCCATGAAATACCAACATGGCAGCCCCTCCCTTAGTGGAAACCTGAGAATAGAGTGTTGAGCCTTACATCTTTCCCTAAATGTCAACAGACTTGGGCTCTGTCAGAGCAGTAGGGGAAGCCAGTTTCAGTCAGGGGCCTTCCACTGAAAATAACCTATCCTTAGTCCTAGATGGCTAAACCTGGAGACTGCTAGCTGGAGCACCATCAGCTGTGAAGATCAGCTGCCGTGACTGTGAATAAGGGGGTGGAGAGCTATCTCAGATGGCCAGGACCCAAACCATTCAGCAAAGCCAACAACCTGCATGGTATCTGGAAGTGAACAGCATGATGGAATATGTTCTTTGGGGTTGTGACAGTTCTGGGACTCACCACCGCATCACCTCCCACTGGTCGCTCCAGGAATTAATTCAGTCCATCAGGAGCACCCTCTGCTGGCAGTGTCCCATCCGTCTCTTGTCCTCCATTGGCATCTGGACCCACATTGCTCCCCACTTGACAGTGTCCTTCTTCAGGCCACTGCCCCTCCAGCAGTGCCCACTAGTCCATCCTCACCCCCTTCTGGGGGATGGTGGTGGGACATTAGCAACACTCCTTGCACCTGCCTCAGTGGCTAACCACAACCCCCAAAGTCTAGCTCCTTGTCTCAAGAGCTGGTTGCAATTTGTCTTGGCCACCGTGTGGCCAGGTGCAGTACTGCCCAGTGCAAGGTGGTGGTCTCCTGCTCTAGAGACAGACCTTCCCCATGAAGATCTGGTACAGACTGCCTGCTGCTTTTCTGGGCAGCCATTATATAGGGCCTAGCCTAGCCCTGATTGGCTGGCTCTAATCTCAGCCCTGATTGGCTCTCAGTAGGCCCTTTCCTGATTGGCTGCCAGCCTGCGCAGCCATTCTGGCCTACTCCAGCCCCCTCTCACATGGTTAATACCTCTTTGCAGAGAAGCAGGCACCTTCCAGCATCTCCTGTAGCTTTGTAGTAGTCTTCCAGGGTGACCCATGGTGGAGCCCATTACACAATCCAGTCTCAAAGGGACAAAGGCATGAATGACAGTAGCAAGATCCTGATGTGAGAGAAATAGTTGCAACCAGATGTAGATAGGGGATGAAAAAGCCCCCTTGGCCACCAATCTCTGTGTGTGTCTAGGACCATTTGGGATTCCAGATGAAAACATATTTGTATCAATAATGAAGACAGGACACATTCTTAGTACACACTCAGAATCCTTCCCTCAACCTTCAAGCATCACCTCTGTCTTTTCTGAGCAAAACCTCAGCCAGCTAACTCTCATCCAAGTCCTGATCTAGGCTTGGCGCTGGGAATGCAAAGGCAGCACAGCATTTGGATCTGATGAAAACCTGGAGCTGCATATCATCTGCATACTGACCGGTAGCATGAATTGTTTAAAGCAAACACTCCCTCACAAAACAAAAAGTCCCTTGTTAGTTAATAGTTGGCCTTCACAGTAAGGATGAGCATTGGAGGTTTGGCTAAAATGGTACCTGGATCAGAATCCTGCTGTCAAGGATTTGGCCTGTCTCTGCTCCGAGATAGTGATGGGCTAAGATGAGAGACATTTAGTTAAAGCACCGAACTTTGAGAGCTCTTATAAAACAGAGTGCTGCAGTCATATGCACATAACTAAGAGTGAGCACGTAACCTGCAGGAACCCAAATCTAAATCTTTCTGCCCCTGCAACAGGGCAGTTGAGAGGAGAGACCTAGGGAAGCCTTAGGGTGAGTCTCTCCATAGTAGTCAGGAATGGCTACCAAAGGGAGGTAACATCTCCTCTCCCCTCTCAGCTGTGGTGGAAGCTGGGTAAGCCTTGGGAGGTTAGTACTGAGTATCCTGAATGTATTTGCTCTTGTTTTTGAGCGATTGTTTGAAGGAAAAGAAAAAAAAAAGGAAAAGGTCTTGGGCTGAATGGTGGTGGGAAGCTGTATTCTACCTCCCCCTCCTGGTGAGTTTCATCACTGGTTGGTGTGCACTATTCTTAGCCTGGGCTTTACCAACGTTTAAAAAAAGGCAAACAAACATCTTTCTTTCTTCTTGCTCATCCCTATTCTATGGTAATGTTTGTAGTGCCATATGGAATATCACACCCACTCTGTCTCATGTACCTGCCCATTTCCAAACGTGAGATGTATCAGGAGGTAGCCGTGTCAGTCTGTATCCACAAAAACAACATGGAGTCTGGTAGCACCTTAAAGACTAACAGATTTATTTGAGCATAAGCTTTGGTGGGTAAAAAACCTCACTTCTTCAGATGCATGGAATGAAAATTACAGATGCAGGCATTATACTGACACATGAAGAGAAGGGAATTACCTCACAAGTGGAGAACCAGTGTTGACAGGGCCAAGTCGATCAGGGTGGATGTAGTTCACCCCCAATAATATATAAGGAGGTGTCAATTCCAGGAAAGGCAAAGCTCCTTTTGTAATGAGCCAGCCACTCCCAGTCCCTATTCAAGCCCAAATTAATGGTGTTAAATTTGCAAATGAATTTTAGTTCTGCTGTTTCTCTTTGAAGTCTGTTTCTGAAGTTTATTTGTTCAAGAATAGTTACTTTTAAATCTGTTATAGAATGTCCAGGGAGATTGAAGTGTTCTCCTGCCGGCTTTTGTATGTTACCGTTCCTGATGTCTGATTTGTGTCCATTTATTCTGTTACATAAGGACTGTCCAGTTTGGCCACTTTACATGGCAGAGGGGCATTGCTGGCACATGATGGCATATATCACATTAGTAGATGTGCAGGTGAATGAGCCCCTGATGGTGTGGCTCATGTGATTGGGTCCTCATGTTTGTGGGGATGGTGGGGCAGAAAGAGAGTCTCTGAGATAGGATAGACTCTTCAGCCCGGCTAAGTGTGTGGTTGGATAGATTAACAATATTGTTAGATGAGCTGAGGGTACCACTGTTGTAGCCCCCTGTGAGATGGGAACATCTTACAATGAAGGCAAAGCTTGACTAGGAGCAACATTCAGAACAGCCCAGTGAGGAGCTTGAATGGAGATGAGGCACATTTCTTTTACACAGCTGAAGTTTTCTAAAGCCTCAGTTCCACTCCTTGGCATTCTGATTTCTCTTATTTACTCTGAGAAACAGCAAGATAATAACAGGTCTTTTGCAGCAGATGTAATTTTGAATCCGTAATAAGTGATTCCCCAGCCCCTCTGTAACAAGGTACAAATAAGAGGTGTGATTATTACAGATGAGCTTGAACCAAAACTCTAGAGCTGCATAGATGTTCAAAGTGACCAACTTCCAGTAACTATAGAAACCATGGGCCAAATTCTGTTTTGTTTTTTCTATAAACCAGTATAAATCTGGATTAACTCCATTGACTTCAACGTAGCTGAGAGCAGAATTTAGCTCATTATCTGTATTCTTGGAATTGCTTGGTTTTATAGTAGAAACCCTCAAGCCAGGCTTGCTTGCACATTTCAATTCACTTAGTTATATATTATTAGCATTCAGAGCTTCCTGATCAGAATTAAATACCACACAGCCAATGAGGTGTGTCTGTAGTGTGGTTCTCTGGGTGAAGATGCAATCTGATTCCTCAGGGGTGAGCTTCCGTCGACAGTGAGGAAGCAATTGTGTCTGTAATTTCACCCACCATTAAAGGCTGTGGAAGGAGGAATGGAAAATGTAAGGTTGGAAGAAGGTCAAGGTTTTCTCACTTGGTCCATATGCATTGCTATAAATCTCTCCTCCCACTCTCTGCAAAAGTGGATCATCTATAATTCCATAAAGCTATGGATGTATTTGTTCCCTGGATACATTTCCTGTGTTTGCCGCTGGGGAGAAAGGATGCCCATCTACCTTGATTTCCCCAGAACAGTCCTAATTCTTAGTGTTACATCTAGTGTTCTGGCAATATAAGTATTGAACCTGAGTGAATGGCTATTGTTCAAGTCACTGCCATTTCGAGTTACATGCTGCTGCCTATAGTGCTGCCACAGCTGCAGAAAACTGGCTGTTTTCTGGAGCCAAGTGGGAGAGGGAAGTGTGTCCATGCCCAACCAGTCATTTCACACTTGAGGTAGGGTTTAATTCTTCATCTGATCCATGACCAGAGGCCCATACCAGGTCCATGGTGGTCCTGCCACGTGCACTGTCTATGTAGTCCATCCTGGCAAAGGAACAAGGTGAATCACCAAAACTTTTTATATTACTCTCCTCTTTCCCACCCTGCTCCATATTGCCCACCTCCTTTCTGCAGCAGCCTCTAGGATTCCCTGCTGACAATAATACTCATCACTTCTGGCTTGGATGGCGCAAGCAAAGAGAATCTAGCTTGAATACCGCATGTAATTACCACACAAATGGACACACACACCCAGTAGCCCCACGTGTACTGGGTCATGGTTTTGGCTTGTATAGAACATGATGATGATTGTAAAGGTCTGGCCCAAGAAGGAAAACAAATTACACCAGCTGGTCTTGGAACAAGAGCTTTTTAAATAAATATCCTTTTCGCTTGCTCTGATTTCCATAGAGTACTTATTATCTGATTCATAAAAAATGTATATACAACTATGAAGGATTTGAAATACTATGAAACTTAGCCAATTTTCTTTGCTTGTGTGTAAAATTTGCTCCTTCTCACACAGTAAAGCAGTGTTTCCCAAACTTGGGACGCTGCTTGTTTAGGGAAAGCCCCTGGCGGACCGGGCTGGTTTGTTTACCTGCCACGTCCACAGGTCCAGATGATCGCGGCTCCCACTGGCCGCGGTTTGCTGCACCAGGCCAATGGGAGCTGCTGGAAGCGACAACCAGTACGTCCCTTGGCCTGCACCACTTCCAGCTGCTCCCATTGGCCTGGAGCAGCGAACCGCAGCCAATGGGAACCACGATCACCTGGACCTGCAGACACAGCTGGTAAACAAACTGGCCCGGCCCGCCAGGGGCTTTCTCTAAACAAGCAGCATCCCAAGTTTGGGAAACACTGCAGTAAATAAAATACTTTCCTTTTATCTGACTTCCATGCTTGCCTTGAAGGGTGCCTGGATCCCATATTATTTTGCTTGTATGATACTGTTGGGCTAAATTTTTCTCTAGTGTAACTCCACTGAACTCCATGGACTTATGCCAGCAGAACATTTTGCCAGTTATATCAGTTATATCACCTGTCCTGAATTTCACAGGTTTATACCAGTTCTTGGAGATCTATGATTGTTACAAGTATCTGGAATCTCCTCATTTCATGTTAATTTCTTAGTAGTGACAATGCAATTCACAACATTGTGACTTTGTTTAAAGCAGTGTGGGCTAGTGCAGTGGTTTTCAAAGCCGGACTGCCACTTGTGTAGGGAAAGTCCCTGGTGGGCCGGATCAGTTTGTTTACCTGCCACGTTCGCAGATTCCGCCGATCGTGGCTCCCACTGGCCGCAGTTTGCTGCTCCAGGCCAATGGGGGCCACAGGAGGCGGCGCAGGCCGAGGGATGCTCTGGCCACCCTTCCTGAAGCCCCCCATTGGCCTGGAACAGCGAACCACAGCCAGTGGAAGCCGCAATTGGCCGAACGTGCGGATGTGGCAGGTAAACAAACTGTCCTGGGCCACCAGGGGCTTTCCCTGAACAGTCGGTGGCCCTGGTTTGAGAACCACTGGGCTAGTGGCTAGAACATTGGACAGTGATTCAGGAGACCTGGATTCTACTCCCAGCTCTACCATCGGGCTGATGGGTGACCTTGGACAAGTCACCTCACCTCTCTGTGGCTCAGTTTTCCCATCTGTAAAATGAGAATATTGATTCTTTTTCTCCTTTGAAAAGTGCTTTGAAATGTACTGATGAAAAGTGCCATATAAGAGCACGTTTTTAAAATTTGATGTCATACAAACAGTGCCTCTACAGACACTTGATGGACTTAAATAATAGACATATGGAATCAAATAAAGAATAAATAAATTTAAAATAAAAATGACCAAAAGGAGAGAGAGTGAATATAGAAAAGAAAAATAATGGAGTGTGGAAGGTGGGGAATGTATTTTCAGGTAGGGTCTGAAAATGGAGTGAGAGCTGATGAGGTAAAGAACTACAGGGAGGCTGTCCCACATGGCAGATGGTTCAGAGGAGAAGGCTCTTGCACCAGCAGTGGTGAGAATGTGAGTTTGTAACGAAAGGAGACTATTGCAGAGGGAGCAGACAAGGGACTAGAGGGATCCTGAGGTAGGGTAGAGAAAGCCCAGACAAGGTTAAAAAGGGGCCAGATCCTGATCCCCATTCAGGCTCCTTTGTTTCACCCCAGCAGCAGAAAGTATTGGAAAGCCAGTGAACTTAATCCTTGGAGAGTTTTACCTACACAGGAAATCTCCTAGTGGTGTAGAACTGGCATAGCAGCTCTATACCAAACCTCATCCCAGCATGTTGCTGGCTCCTGAAACAGCGGGGCCATGGGTAGCCAGATTTAAGTTAGAGGAGCCTTTTTTCCAGACAAGTGGTAAAGGCTGTTTAAAAAAAAAAATGCGGATCAAGCATTTAGTGTAAGCCTGTTGCAGATGAATCAGATAATACCATCAGCCTGGCATACATAGATGGGACACTGCTGCTAGAGACAGGCCTGCACTAAAACCCTGGAGCTACACACACAAACATTAAGAGTGTTTTGCTCTGGGTCTGAAATTTGTGAATCAGTCTATTTCTTGTTTAAAGTTCCATTTACTAAGTACAATCTCAGCCTCACTGAAGTGAATGGGACTTTTGACATTGATTTCAATGAAGCCAAGCTTGAACCCATTATCTGTTACTGCATGTCCCATAGTAGGCGAGAATGATCAAAGACTTCCAGCACATGCATGAGGAATTGCTGGGAATTTGCTAAAGGTGTCTTCATCAGAAGTGGCTTTAGCACTTTTGAATGCCACATGTGTAGGTTATATGGGTGTCAGAAGGTAATAGGGAAAGGAGTTGTTGTTCTGTAGAATCACAGAATGAGAGAAGAAATGTTTTCCCAATCAGCACTGAGTATACAGACCACTGTTACCTGCAGACTAGCTTTGTGGAGAGGGGAACAAGCCAAAGTCCAAAATGGTAAACTTCCTCCTCCCATTAAAAGGAAAGGCAGGAGTATTGGGCACACATTCCACCCACCTTTCTCCATCTATTTCTCTTCCCACTACTCTGAGGTAATAATAACTAATCATACTTTGTACTTCTATATCGTATGACACCTGTTCCTTGGAGAGATCCTCCCCATGGGTATTCTGCCTTTCTGACGGTTGTGTATCTGCTGGATCTGAGACATAGTCCCTAGAACCAGCCTCAGTCTGTTACATAACATGAGCTTACTAACCCATTAAGTGGCTTAACCTTTAAGAAGGAGCAGCTTTTATCCCCTCAGAGGTTCTGAGGAGAGTTAGTGCTGTAACGATGGCTCGGTTGCTATTGTCTCATCATCAGCGTGGTGGTGATGGTGGGAGTTCAGTATTGGAGTTGGGACCCGGAAGATGAATGTGTGAAAAAGAAAAAAGTAGACTAAAATGATAACCATTGCTCACTTTTGTTCCCACAGAGGGTTCTTTCTTTCATTAAAGCGTAGGCAGGGGCATTTCTCAGCCCAATTTGCTGGCTATGGTTGGCAGCTCACCAACTCCCTTGAGATCAGCACTCATTCCTTTCATTGTTTTGAAATTCCTCACCAGCCACAGTGAATTAGGTCACCAGCCACAGTGACTTAACACTGCACATGCGTCTCCGCTTGGAGGAGTCATGTTGGCTGTTTCCCTTCCCTCCTCCCCCCACCCCCCAAAAAAAAAGGTTGGATGAGGAAAAAGAAAATTCCTGAAGGGACAGGGCATGCTTGCTCGGCTGGAGACTCAGGTTAGATTCCCTGGGGAGTTCAAGTGGCAGAAAGAAGCATTTCCAGGCCAGATACCCAAAGCTGCACTGCGGTGGCACATATATTGCCCACACCCTCATGATACTTGAGGAGTAGAATGATGAGATTACATGATGACACGAAGTATTTGCATAGTTATGAACCTGTAAAGCTGCACTGACTTTGACCTGGAAATCTGCTTGCATGGGTGAGACATGGGTTTGAGTGGTGTGGTCTATTTTGTGGGCTTCAGGATAGCATGGACCAGTGTCCTGGTTTCTCTATTGTTTTGGAAATGGATACTGTCTTTCCAAACTGGCAGTGTTTATATGAGCCAGATAGGAGGAACCACATACCTATCTATAAAATGGACAGGCTGGGCAAGGGGAGTTGGGAAAAAGGCACAAGACAGACACACAGAAAGACTAGAGGAAGGGCTGGAGGCAAAAAGAAAACAGAGCAGGTGAGAGGGCAGAGGATAATCCATGAAACTAAAAGGGGAGGGAAAAGTAGAAGATGGAAGGAGAAACAAAGACTTTGATAAATATAAATGGTGGGAAAGATTAAAGCATACACAATTTTATAGTTATGGCAATTGTAACCCACAGAGCATGTTGGTCTGTTACAGCTGCACCCTGTTCCTTCCCATGGGAGCCTGCTTCTTTAGCTTAAGATGCACTGACATCTGCTTTTAGGTCTGGAAGTCCCCCGTTCATTCCCTCGTGTTGGCCATCCTGGAAGATGTTGCACAACTTTGTTTATTCCTATCCCTGGAGAGGAGAAAAATAGTTGTTTTCTTGAATTTTTATTCATGAAATGCAGATTGTATTCCTGTGGGTATTGTTTGTGTCTCTAACACAGGGGTAGGCAACCTATGGCATGTGTGTCGAAGGTGGCACGTGAGCTGATTTTCAGTGGCACTCACAGTGCCCGGGTCCTGGCCCCCAGTTTGGGGGGCTCTGCATTTTAATTTAATTTTAAATGAAGCTTCTTAAACATTTAAAAAACCTTATTTACTTTACATGCAACAATAGTTTAGTTATATATTATAGACTTATAGAAAGAGACCTTCTAAAAATGTTAAAATGTGTTACTGGCACACACAACCTTAAATTAGAGTGAATAAATGAAGACTCGGCACACCACTTCTGAAAGGTTGCCGATCCCTGCTCTAACACCCAGCTAAAATAGAAAATTAATGTTAATACATGTAACTGTACTATTTATTGCTATTGTCCATGGTTTGGCACTGGACAAACACCATTTCTAGTTACTCACTACTTTTTAAAATTGCAATATCGATGTTTAGGACATCATGCCATAACTGGAACCGTACATTTCTCGTAATTGCAGGAACTTCTGCTTCTCCAGACCTGCATTCCAAGTTGGCAGAAAGTTCTGGGAGCCAGAAGGTCCAGTAATTATTAAAACACAAAGGATTTTTTTCTCCTTACTAACTTTATAAACAAACAGAACCACGAGTTACAGGGGACCGAGTTAGTATAGCCTCTTCTTGGACTGGAAAGTTTAAGGCTCAGTTGTGTCTGCACAGAAATGAAAGGGGAGAGGACAAGGGCACAAAATTTTTCTTTGCCCATGTGCCCCAGTGGAAAGGTTGGCTTAGGTAGCCAAAGGACTCTGGAAATCCAGAGAGGACAGGAAATGTCTAATAATGTCATGACCCTGCTTCTATACAGATCAGCAGAGCTAGCCCAATGTGGAACAGAGGGCATGCTGCACCCATCAAAGGGATGCTTGGTGGCCATGCCCCTGGTTTAGATGAGTGAACTGTAGAACTGTCAGATGTCCTCCATCAAACCCACTAAGATCAATGAACAACAGAGACCTACTTCCTGGAAATGTTTGAAGCTCACTTCTGCATGATCTAACACAAAAACTGCTCCTCACTCTCTCTCATCTATCTGTCTGCTCTCACTCATGCATTATCCTGTCTCCGCTCAAAACCATCTCAGCTGCACAGGGCCAGACTGGGTTTTGCAGAACCCTGAGTAAAGTATGATGTAGGTGGAATGAGGTTGTAGCCCACATAATGTAACTGGAGGGAATAGTTCTGAGGAGAGGATCATGGCATTTAGCACTAAGGGTCTAGATAGGAAAATGTGTCAGTTGTTAGTAGGGCATGTTGACTAGGCTGCTTGTCTTTGTTAGGCCATAGGATGTTGGATCTCCTGTGCAGGAAGGCAAGACTGTAAGTGGGTGTTGCTAAGAGGTCATTAGTGTGTTGGCGAAAATGGAGTCTGTCACACAAGCAAGTGCCTCTCCACTGAAGTCTTTGCAAACCAGTGCAGCTGATTGTACCTTTGCAGCCCTACCAGTGAGTTAGAACATAAGAACGGCAATACTGGGTCAGACCAAAAGCCCAGTATCCTATCCTCTGACAGTAGCCAATGTCAGGCACTCCAAAGGGAATGAACAGACAGGTAATCATCAAGTGATCCATGCCCTGTCACCCAATCCCAGCTTCTGGCAAACAGAGGCTAGGGACACCATTTCTGCCCATCCTGGCTAATAGCAATTGATAGATCTATCCTCCATGAATCTATCTAGCTCCCTTTTCAACCCTGTTACAGTATTGGCCTTCACAACACCTTCTGACAAGGAGTTCCAGAGGCTGACAGTGTGTTGCATGAAAAAATACTTTTTGTGTTTGTTTTAAACCTGCTACTTATTAATTTCATTTGGTGGCTCCTTGTTCTTGTATTATGAGGAGGCATAAATAACACTTCCTTATTTACTTTCTCTATACCACTCATGATTTTATAGACCTCTATCATATGCCCCCTTAGTCACCTTTTTTCCAAGCTGAAAAATCCCTGTCTTATTAATCTTTCCCCATACGGAAGTCGTTCTATACCCCTAATTATTTTTGTTTCCCTTTTCTGAACCTTTTCCAATTCCAATATATCTTTTTTGAGATGGGGTGACCACATCTGCACATAGTATTCAAGGTGTGGGCATGCCATGGATTTATGTAGAGGCAATATGATATTTTCTGTCTTATTATCTATCCCTTTCTTGATGATTCCCAAGATTCTGTTAGCTTTTTTGACAGCCGCCGCACATTGACTGGATGATTTCAGAGAACTATCCACAGTGACTCCAAGATCTCTTTCTTGAGTGGTAACAGCTAATTTAGACCCCATCATTGTGAATGTATAGTTAGGATTATGTTTTCCAATGTGCATTTCCAATATGCATTATCAACATTAAATTTCATCTGCCATTTTGTTGTCCAGTCACTCAGTTTAGTGAGATCTTTTTGTAACTCTTCACAGTCTGCCTGGGACTTAACTATCTGGAGTAGTTTTGTATCATCTGCAAATTTTGCTACCTCACTGTTTACCCCTTTTTCCAGATTGTTTATGAATATGTTAAATAGGACTGGGCCCAGTACAGATCTTTGGGGGACACCACTATTTACCTCTCTCCATTCTGAAATCTGATCATTTATTCCTACCCCTTGTTCCCTATCTTTTAACCAGTTACCAATCCATGACAGAACCTTCCCTCTTATCCCATGACTGCTCATTTTGCTTAAGAGCCTTTGGTGAGGTACCTTTTCAAAGGCTTTCTGAACATCTAAATGCACTATATCCACTGGATCTCCTTTGTCCTCATGCTTGTTGACCCCCTCAAAGAATTCTAGTAGATTGGTGAGGCATGATTTCCCTTCACAAAAACCAGGTTGACTATTTCCCAACAAATTATGTTCATCTATGTGTCAGACAATTTTGTTCTTTATAATAGTTTCAACCAATTGACCTGGTATTGAAGTGAGGCTTACTGGCCTGTAGTTGTCAGGGTTACCTCTGGAGCCCTTTTTAAATATTGGCATCACATTAACTATCCTCCAGTCATTTGTTACAGAAGCTGATTTAAATGATAGGTTACAGATGACAGTTAGTAGTCCTGCAATTCCACATTTGAGTTCCTTCAGAACTCTTGGGTGAATACCATCAGGTTCTGGAGACTTATTACTGTTTAGTTTATCAATTTTTTCCAAAACCTCCTCTACTGTCACCTCAATTTGGGACAGTTCCTCAGATCTGTCAGCCAAAAAGAATAGCTCAGGTTTGGAAATCTCCCTCACATCCTCAACAGTGAAGACCAGTGCAAAGAATTCATTTAGTTTCTCTGCAATGGCCCTATTGTCTTTTAGCGCTCCTTTAGCATCTTGATTGTCCAGTGGCCCTACTGGCTGTTTAGCAGGCTTTCTGCTTCTGATGTATTTAACATTTTTTTTGCTATTTCTTTTGGAGTTTTTGGCTAGCTGTTCTTCAAATTCTTTTTTTGGTCTTTCTAATTATTTGGTCTTTTCTAATTAGAAAAGAGTTGTGTTAGCTCTTCTAAGGTCATCTTGGTTGGAAAAAGCTATTTGCATTTTTTAAAATCTTTTTGCAAAATGCAGCGCATTTTGTGCAATGATACTTCAAGGATCATTTTCTAAATACAAATGATAAAAATAATCCAGAAAACTACAAAGCACCATCTGAGCAACCTCTCACTGACAAACTGGTATGCACTGCTCACTCTCCTTATATAGACACGCAGTATTAAAGCAGTGTGCATAGTCTGGTGCTCATGAGCAGCTCAAGAATAACAAATCAGTGCCTATTATTATTTTATTTCTTTATTTGCATTATGGTAGTGCCTGGAAGCCCCAGTCACGGACCAGACCCCCTTGTGCTAGGCGCTGTACAAATACAGAACAAAATGACGGTCCCTGCTCCAAAGGGTTTACAATCTAAGTAATAATCCAGTGTTCATGAGTAGCCCTATGTAAACAATCTAGTGAGCATATGAGATGATGGAAAAACAATCCTCTAAGGAAGAACATTTCAGATGGAATGTTCTAGGCAGTTATCATTAATGAAAGGATAAATAACATTAATCAAAGTTTTTTTCTCATTAAAGAGGAACAATACATTCTTTTAAATCCAGGCTATTTTATTCAAGGCTTCTTCAGCAATTGTACAACTTCTCCAGCTCTAATAACCCCTAGAGGGTGGGTGGATATCATGGCTGCACTCAGTCCGTAATGCCCCAGACTCTGCCTCACATGGAAGGAGCAGTCTCCTGAATTTGGTCTTCCTAATTTTATAACATCATGCCATTATCATTTTGGCCTAAATATTTACTTGAGTCATTTTCCTGGAAGCCAAAATCCATTTTTCAAGTTCAGATCAACAAACTCCAAGGGAGGAGTGACTGGAGAAAGGGGATGCCTATCACTGAATTGAATACACATCAACAAATGCCGCAAAATCCACTCAGGCTGAGATAATGTGAGATGGCACCTGCAGAGTGAAGTCAGGGACTGGAAGTTTTCATTTGTTTCAGTGGAAGCAGCAGGTGCTCAGCAGCTTCAGAATTGGCCCCATATATGGATAATTGAGAAAAGTTCTGGTTATATTGTTGAGCACAACACTTAGCGAACATAAACCTCAACTCCTCCTCTCTGTGCTCCAGATATGGTCCCTTGGATGCCAGGGCTCTTTGCATGACCTTGCTTTACTCCATATATGGCACAACACAATGCGATTTGTAGTGCAGTGCCTTTATGTAAACTTCACCAATGCTGACTTTAATGAGGCGATGCCAGTTTAGTTCATCTGAGGATCCATCCCAGAACATCTAGCTGGCTTTAGCAATGCGCTTTCTTTGAGTTGGCTTGGCTTTCTGCACTTGAAATCCTAATAGCAAGCCCAGTCTTACTTCAAACTTCAGCTTTCACTCATTGGGATATGAAATCAGAAATATCTGAATATTCCAACTTCAGAGCAGTGTGAAATTTATTGTGGAGAAAGGACAGCCTTGTGGGTAAGGCACTCTGCTGAGATGCAAGAGAGAGGGATTCAGTTCCTGACTCTCCTGCAGTCTTTCTATGTGACCTTAAGCATGCCACTTGGTCCAGTGTTTCCCAAACAGAGCGTCACGGGAAGGATTCTAGATGGATTGCATGCCCAGTGCACAGGGGAGGACCTGGGGTCAGGGGGATTGGAAAGCCAGCCTGCTCAGCGCTCAGCCCACAATGGCAGGTTCTGTTCTGTAGGGCTGACTCCCAGCTCCAGATATTGCAACCAGGCACCAGGGCTGGCTCTAGGCACCAGAAAAACAAGCAGGTGCTTGGGGCAGCACATTTGCAGAGGGCGGCATTTGGGCTTTTTCTTTTTTTTTTTAAACTCACTTCCTCCCCTCTCACAACCCTGCAGAAGCAGAGCCACGGAGCAGACGAGGATCCAGCATGGGAACTGAGAACCCATGGGACCCTGGGAGCTGTAGTTCCTTGCCTAGCTCCCTGCCCATAGAGTCAGTCTTGGAGCAGGGGCACTGCTGAGGGTGGGGTCAGTGCCCGCTCAGTGGGATGAGGAGCAGGCAGAGGTGGAGAAGGATGCTGGCTGATGATTTTGGGCCAACCCACATGAATTTGAACGTTGGGAGGATTGCAAAAAAGATAAATGCAGTTGTTGGTCACCTCAGAAAAAAGTTTGGAAATCATCAGCTTAATCTCACTGTGTTTCAGTTCCCCTTCTGCTTGCATATTTTATCACTTCTTCCCCTCCTTTGTCTGTCATGTCTGTCTAGGTTGTAAGAGGTTTGGGGTGGGGATTGTCTATTCGCATGCACAGCATCTGGCACATGGATCCCTGATCTTGGTTGAGGCTTCTGTATTAGAAATAATACATTTCAAATCCAACTTTCAAGCTTTTAGTACATTTTTGGCAATACCCAAAATGCTGGTGAAATTCCACTGGTATACTATAACATGCATACACTTTGCAGTGTGTTTAAGATTTTACATATCTTTGCAATCATCATCTGTTATCCCATCAATGTCACTTTCATGCTAGACGTTTGCAAAGTTATGATGAAAATTTGATAGAATGAACTCTCTTCCTCTGATTTTTATTTCAAATGTGCCACACCTCACACCCCTGGCTCTGAGTTAAGGACTTTTAGGTGGTTCTTACTCTTCAGATTATTCTGAGCAGCAAAATAGCTGTGCAATTCCAATTCATAAAACACATCTACATCAGACTTCTCCTCCCATTCTTGGGAAATATATGATGCTTTGGAAAGACTCTGTTTCCAGGGACAATTCATTTCCTCAGTGAAAGGATCTTATAGTCCCCTGCAACTTGCTCAGTGGACAAGGCTGGTTTCTACACTTTCCCCATCTAGCACATCTTTATGTCATTAAGAAAACTAGCAGCAGATGCACAGACATATGGAGATCAGCTAACATCTGGAAAGACAGCTGTGTTCTTCCTATTTCTGAAGCAGAAATAAAATCCTAAAGCAGGGGAGAGAAAAGAGAGATTAATGTTTTCTCATTCTACAAATTTATTTAAATTTGTAGGGTGCTGTGGGAGGGAGAGGGGAACAACTCTGGTCCTTCCTAATCAGAGAAAAAAATCAGCAATGTAAAGGAAATCCCTCGCCAGCTTTGACCTGTGTGTATTGATACCTGATATTACTGGAGATCAGCTTACCCCATCTGTGGATCTAGTAATGTGTGAGTACTTCATAATAAACTATTTATTAAAAGAATTTTGCCTCTATTTCTGTTCCCAAATAGTTTGTGGGTAAATTGTTATATTTCTTAATTTATTCATGACATGGAATTATTTCTAAGAAACTAATCTCTTTGGCAAATAATTCTTGGAGCCAGGTTCTGCTATTCTTTCTTACATTAAATAATTGCTTGGTGATCTCAGTGAGACATCTCATAGATTAAGGTGCTAGTCAATGTGAGTAATAGCATCTAGATCTTAGTCTGCAGATTGTCTGTGGTAAATTCATAGATTTAAAGGCCGGCAGGGACTATTAGATCATCTAGTCTGACCTCCAGTATATCACAGCCATAGAATTTCACCCAGCTACCCTTGTACTGAGCCTAATACTTCTGTCTGGCTAACGCTTATCTTCCTGAAAGGCATCCAGTCTTGATCTGAAGCCATGAAGAGGTGGAGAATTGGCTACTTCGCTTGGTAGTTTGTTCCAATGGTAAATCATCCTTGTTGTTCAAAATAATTGTGCTTTATTTCACTGGAAACTTTTGAAATCAATGCTGTGTTAGTTAGTTACCTAATTATTGTCTTATTGTTTCTGTCCCCTGATTTGATGTCTAATGGAACTAACCAACAATAGTGCAAATTTAAAATGGAATATTTGAATGCAACATTGCTGTTTGTGACTCAAAATCCAAATTGTTGTCTGATTAGTTATGCAATTCAGAATTAACTTTTGATTAATTTTTGAGTATTTACAATTTAAATGAGCTGGGGTGTGTGCGTGTGCATGCACACACGCTATCGAAGCGTGTTTGTTGGAATAGTTAAGGGAACTAACAAAAACGGAGAAATACAGCAGAAGTAAATTAGTTGAAATTTCAAATAACTTTGAATGGAAATGTTTTGCCCAGCAATACGGGGAGCAGAAGAAGCAGTAATAGCTTTCAGTGGCACAACGCACAAGGAAGTCTGTGTGCAGTGCCGGCTCCAGCTTTTTTGACACTCCAAGCAGTAGAAAAAAAAAAAAGAAGAACCCGACTGAGCTGCCGCCAAAGTGCCACCAAGGAGTAAGGCCTGGTCTACACTACGCGTTTATACTGATTTTATCAGCGTTAAACTGATTTAACGCTGCACCCGTCCACACAGCGAAGCCCTTTATATCAATATAAAGGGCTCTTTAAACTGATTTCTGTACTCCTCCCCGACGAGAGGAGTAGCGCTGAAATCGGTATTACCATATCGGATTAGGGTTAGTGTGGCCACAAATCGACGGTATTGGCCTCCAGGCAGTATCCCACAGTGCACCACTGTGACCGCTCTGGAAAGCAATCTGAACTCAGATGCACTGGCCAGGTAGACAGGAAAAGCCCTGAAAACTTTTGAATTTCATTTCCTGTTTGCCCAGCCTGGAGCTCTGATCACCATGGGTGATGATGCAGTCCCAAATCCAAAAAGAGCTCCAGCATGGATCGTACAGGAGATACTGGATCTGATCGCTGTATGGGGGGACAAATCTGTTCTATCAGAGCTCCATTACAGAAGACAAAATGCCAAAGCATTTGAAAAAAATCTCCAGGCTATGATACAGAGTCCACAGCACAGTGCTGTGTGACAAGCGTAACAGAAATCCAAAGAATTAAATGGACGCTTATGGAGGAAGGGGGGTGGGGACTGAGGACTCCAGCTAACCCACAGTCCCCGCAGTCTCTGAAAAGCATTTGCATTGTTGGCTGAGCTCCCAATGCCTGTAGGGTCAAACACATTGTCCGAGGTGGTTCAGGGTATATCTCGTCAATTTACTTCCCGTCCCCCCACCGTGAAAGAAAAGGGGGAAAAATCGTTTCTTGACTTTTTTCAATGTCACCGTATGTCTACTGCATGCTGCTGGTAGACACGGTGCTGGGGCAATGAACAGCAGCATCCTCTCCCTTCCCTTCCCTGGTGGCAGACGGTACAGTGCAGTAGGACTGATAGCCGTCCTCATCATCAGCCTGTGAGTGCTCCTGGCTGGCCTCAGGTGAGGTCGGCCGGAGGCGCCTGGGTAAAAATAGGAATGACTCTCGGTTATTCCCGGCAGATGGTACAGAACGGCTGGTAACCGTCCTTATCATAGCAACTGGGGGCTGAGCTCCATCAGCCTCTCTTTCATGTCTAAAGAAAAGATTCTGTACTGCCTGGACTATCATAGCAACTGGAGGCTGCCTCCTCCTCATTTTATCTCACTAAAAAGTCAGTGTTTCTTATTCCTGCATTCTTTATTACTTCATCACCCAAATGAGGGGACCCTGCAATGGTAGCCCAGAAGGGTTGGGGGAGGAGGGAAGCAACGGGTGGGGTTGTTGCAGGGACACCCCCTAGAATGGCATGCAGCTCATCATTTCTGTGGGATCTGACACGCAGAAGCTGTGCTCTCTGGTTCTCTGATACACTGGTTCTCTAGCACACTTGCCCCATATTCTAGGCAGGACTGACTCTATTTTTAGATACAACATAAAGGAGTGAATGACCCGGATGGTCATTCCCATTTTTGTCTTTGCGCCCCCGGCCGGCCTCAGCAAAGGTCAGCCAGGAGCACCCGTGACAGCAGCAGACGGTACAGAATGACTGATAACCGTCATCTCATTGCCAATTTACAATGGCACAGCAGAGACGGTACAGAACAACTGGTAACCGTCTCTGCTACCTTGCAAAGGCAAATGAATATAGCTCTGTAGCGCTGCAGTACCGCCTCTGTCAGCGGCATCCAGTACACATATGGTGACAGTGACAAAAGGCAAAATGGGCTCCATGGCTGCCATGCTGTGGCATCTGCCAGTGCAATCCAGGGAAAAAGGGCGCAAAATGATTGTCTGCCGTTGCTTTCACGGAGGAAGGAATGAGTGACGACATTTACCCAGAATCACCCGCGACACTGTTTTTGCACCATCATGCATTGGGCTCTCAACCCAGAATTCCAATGGGCGGGAGTGACTGCAGGAACTATGGGATAGCTATGGGATAGCTACCCACAGTGCAACGCTCCAGAAATCTATGCTAGCCTCGGTACATGGACGCACACCGCCGAATTATTGTGCTTTGTGTGGCCGCGTGCACTCGACTTTATACAATCTGTTTTACAAAACTGGTTTATGTAAAATCAGAATAATCCTGTACTGTAGACGTACCCTAAGACAGCGAGTGAACAACTTGCTGCCGAATTACCGCTAATCTGGATTGGGCCAACAGAGGTGCCGCCGAAGTGCCGCCACTGCCGATCCAGACATGCCGCCCCAAGAACGGATGCACTGCCGCCCATTTCTATTGGCCGCCCCAGGCACCTGCTTTCTTCGCTGGTGCCTGGAGCTGGCCCTGCTGTGTGGTAACTGTTACATCAAAAGGCATGGAACCATGTGGATTCCAGGGTTTAACTTTTCCAGGCTGGGCATTCCCCTTCAACCCCATTAGGTGTCATGTGTCCTGGAATAACCATAATATTGCATCACAGCCTGAGTTTTATCATACCTGCACTGGAAGTCCTTCATCCAGAGCAACTCTGCCAGTGCACAAACTGTGTCAGTGAATCAGAGACTGTTGCACAGCTACTGTCTCCCTTACCCACCAGCAGAGTGAGGAAGTCTGCGTGAATGACCGTATATAACTAAGCATGTAAGTTAGATCCTTCCTTACAATCTTATATGTCACCTATGAACAGTCCACAACAGCCCTCAAGTGCTGCAGTTGATATGAACCCAATTGTTGTTGGCATAAGGCTTGAATGAACTGCTCTCTGGCCCAGAGGTCTGCCGCTTGCAATTGCTACGGTAAAAGGGTGTAGGCTTGAAAAACTTTTTCTAAGGACCTGCCCTTTTCAGTGAGCAAAGGAACAGAATGATGCTGCTTTTCAGAGCTGGTAGGAGTCAGTGGCTTTGTTGGTATGGTTTCTTGATTTCCATTGTTCCCATTCCCTTGTTTGTTTGAACGTTCCTCCTCCTTGTCTTGTCTGTGCTGAGCTTCCTACTAAGTCCCGCATGTAACATCCCCAGGAGCACCAACATCCAGCTGCACTATCTTCCTCCCTTCCTCCCTCCCCCTCTGCTCCTTGCTGCAAGAAACGACAATAGATCACATCACTGTACAGTTCCGTATGTATTCATCTGTGCAGAGAGATTTCAAGTTCTTTTTTTGGATGACCTTATGGCTGCTACTGACCAGAACTACCCAATAAGGATGGAGAGGAAAGATTGTATTGAAGTTAAGGCATAGTACATGGACATAGAGTGGGAATTGCACCCACAATTTTCTGTTAGAGATTCCTTGTGTGACTAGATCTCTCTGCTAGGGGAGGAATGAATGACACAGGATATTGTTCCATGCTGAGAGGTGTCTGGGACTCTCTCAGGTGAACAAGAGTGACCTGATACAGTTTCTAGGTGAGTGAACATTTCTCCAGGTGCATTCTAGCTGCCTCACACCAGTGTGCTTTTTCCTGCTCAAAACATTTCACCCGGAACAGATACAGGTGAATACTTTATTTAGCTATATAAACAAAATCTCCAGAAATACCTCTCTATTTAAACTACAGATGGAAAAGGCCTTTAACTCTCCCCAAGGGATAAGCTCTACGATGTTATCACTAGCACACAGGAAAGGATTTGCCTCTCCAACCTGTTCTACACTGACATTGCTCTACACTGCTCATCTTCTGATCATCTTCTTTGCAAAAATGGGCTGTTCTTTCATGCATGATACACAAATTAAAGGTAATCTGAAACAATAGTAATTACTTAGATAACTAAAGAATTATATAGTTCATTTTAAAAAACTTTAAAAATAGAATTTATCGTAAAACAGCATAGAAAGTTGGCAGCTTTTCTCATGCATTCCCATGGCAGATGTATTTCCTGTGTCCTAACCTACAAAATCAGACTTTCAATATGGCAGCTTCATTTTTGGATCTTATTTAAAATAATAATAATAATTAATAATTAATAAAAATAACAAACTTCTAGCCTGCCTCTAGCCAACAGAGCAGAAAAAAAAATAATTGTGTTTTTAACTCTTGGGAACTGAGTCCAAGGTGGTAGGCATGGATATAAAAAGCTAGATCAACAGATTCTATTTGCTTTTAGTTTTTTTAATTACTGATTTAGGGTTTTTTTGTTTTTATTTTTGCAGTTATTGTTTTCCTTCATAGGGGATGGAGACTTCATACCCCCAAAATGGGGGCTGTACTGCATGAAGGCCAGTTTCTACAGGTCTTTGTTTAGCACTTGTCATTGATGGACCTACTTGTGTGAGTTAGTGCAATTCCATGTAAGGGCTGCAGAAACTGGTCTTTAGTAATCTGCTGCGTTTTCTTGTATTTATGGTTCAATCCAAATGATCTTTTCTTTCTTTCTCTTATTTCTATCCCTCCTCCAACAGTTTCTCTCCCCATTTCTCTTGATGATGGGTTAGTATTAAATCATTTTTAACCTGGGATTTTTGATAGAGAAGGCAAAATGGCAAGAACTAAAAAGAAGCTATGCCTGACCACACTCCATTGCAATGCCAGTCAGGCAAAGTTCAGGTCCTGGCCTGACAGCCAATTGCATGTGTTCTGCGTGCACTTTCCAAACACCCTGCGGGAACATACATCCTTCTGGGGTCAATGGAAGTGCTGGCCAAGAAGTAAGGAAGGATGGGAATATTGCAGACAAGTCTGCTTATCTCTTATTAATACAGATCCAGTCACCATGAGCTTGGTGGATTTCATTACTTCCTTCACTGCCTGCTGAACATCCCTCATGGGCCACCACCACTCTACCCAGCAAGAGCAACCCTTCTGCCACCAAGGGTAGGGCAAGCTCAGCCACAGATGTACACTAGGTAGTTGCCCAGGGATGCAAAACATCTAGTGACTCTTGATCGAGCAATTGCAGGGCTGTGAGATGCAGATATTTCACAGTTAACTTGAGGTGGCAATAATTCTGGAGCCAGATATGACTGATCAAGTGTTATTCTATTAATGGAAAAACTAAACAAAAGGGCTACAATGACTATTCCTCTAACAAAAAAAAAAATACTTTCAAACATCTAATATTATGGGTCTGACTCAAAAACCCCAAAGGCAGGCATATTCAAAGATGACAGCCAGATGAAAACATTAAGCAGCATGTCTTGGGTTTGAGTCTCACAGCAAAATTTCTGCTCATCTCTAATGTCAATACTATAGTGTACTAGTGGGGTGGGAATTGTGAGATGAACTACTAGACATACCTCAGAGGAGCGGCTAAAGCAAATTCTCTTGTGAACTTTTCTGGTGTCTGCCCAATGGCCCTTCTGAAGAAGCTAGAGAATATCTTCAGTGAACAGCCCTGCAATCGTCTCAAGCATATAGGTTCTATTATCCCAGGCTCTTTGTGAGCTGTTACTGGGTGCATGATGGCTAACACATTTGCCTGCATAGTCACTGCACTGCCAGTATCCAATTCATTTGCTTTGTCAAGTGCTTGGGATTACCTGAAATTAAAAAGATGCTGATTTACAATGAAACTCTGTTCTAGGAAATAAAATAACCTCTCTCAGCTCAGTCCTCAGGATTGCCTGAGCTGCAGTCAGCACGGAACACAAGGGGAGGAGGGCAAAGGTGTTTCTAAGCTACTTTTGTGCCCCTTTCCCCCAGATCCTAGGACTGACAGTACTCATTGCAAGTTACAGCAGAATATGCACCCAGGAGCAACAGCTCCCAAGGAGCCATTCTGGCTGTCGGTGACCCACAGCTGCAACAGCAGTGCTAAAGCTGTGATCTGGCACACCCCCTGCACTGGGGTTGGTGGAGGGTTGGTGTAGAGAGAGCTACACTCTGTCCACCTGGAGATTCCATGATCCCAGGGAAATTCCCAAATACCCAGCTAAGTCGGCTTTCCACATGTCTTGCACTACCAGAGCAGTAAGCAGATAGAACAAGGCCCAGGATATAGCCCTCTATTTATGGTCCTGTACACTGTGTGACAGCCAGAAACAGCAAAAAGCCACAACTTCAAGCAAACAATAAAACATGGAAAATCCCATCAGGCACCTGTGACTAGGCATGCCCTTTCCCACTACCAGGGCTGACCCTAGATTTTGAAGGACTGAAAACTAATTCCTGGGGGAATCCATCCAGCTTCCACCCAAAACCTGACCAGCTCTACCCACCTCTGTGTACTCTCTTTTGTCCACTGCTGGCCACATCTGTTTGTGAAGCTCTGGCAATCCATGCTACAGGTGCAAGAAGGCCAAGAGGTAGAGCCAAAGTACAACTTTCCTAGTGGGGACTAAGGAGGGAAACTAGGGTAGTCCATTGTTGCCATTGGGACCACATGGGGACATGGATGGACAATCAGAGATAATACTCTAGCTCAGGTGTGTGCATAGAATGTGGGGTGTCTTAAGGCTAAGCAGACATATATTTTGCATAAGCCACCCCTCTTCATCACCAGGAGTCTGGAGTGACTTTAGAAGTAGTCCTGATTTATCTTCAGCTGTTAGCACTAAGGAAACCTCCTTGAGAAACATGTAGAGAGTTACAGCTTTAGGACAATGGCAGTAGGAAAGCTGCTTTATCTAACCAAACTCTAATGCTAAAGTGCTAAATTTTATCTCCTTGGAGCATTCCAACAAGGATTTAGGCAGAACTGTTACTGCTTCACTGAGTTAGAGGGGGAGAACAGAGAGGCATGGAACGTTGTCACAACTTTGGGCCAGTTCTATTCAAGTTAATTTATGATGTTGCAGACATCCTCCTTGTGTAACAACAAAAACCACTGTGCTCTAATGGAGAATTACCTCCAAGGAGAGCATGTGGTGTTTCTCTTTCTGGCCTCCTTTGGGTTTATGACTGGGAAAACAGTTCTGTTTCTGTTGGGTACTCCCTACTGTGGCGATTGCCAAAGTGCTCACTGGCTCACTATAGCCCCCCTGAGAGACTGAGCTTGTGGTAACCTCCCATGGCCATAAATTCCCACCCTAGAGACTTTTCTACTCCAGCAGAGGCTATCACAAATAAGGGCTGATTTTGGCATTTCATGTTTTTTTCTTATTATTTAATTTTTAGTGAAGTGAACAAATGAGACTCTTCAGAGTGTAAAAGATCTTTCTGCTTTTCAGTGTGTGGCTTGGGGAAGGACACAATAGCACTGTCAGAAGAGACTTTATAAAATGCATTGGTTTCAAGCACATTATCATGCCGAGATTAAAAATAACGTAACATTTCTTTGTATTCATTGGTATGAGAGGAAACTTCAGAAACCAGTCTGCTCTTGGATAATTTCTGTCTATTACAGCTATCTATAAAATATTTCCTTCTTGTTTCATCATATCGGAGAGATAGGGTCTGATCCAGAACCCACTGAGGTCAAAAGAATGACTCCCATTGAGTCAACGTCCATGGGGTTTTATAATCCAAAGCCTATTGAAGTGAATGGAAAAAACTACCACTGAGTCATGATCCCATTTGGATTAGATTCTTATTTTGCAGCCCTGAAGACTGGAAACAGTATTATGTTCTCCCTGCAATAAACATACTTTGGCATAGTGCTCACCAGTGTCAGTCATAGAGTTCTGTATGATTTCCTGTCTGAAGGAAAGGGAAATAAATGTATAAGATTCACAATGGTAGTAAAAGAATTTGTGTGATTTGCTCAATATTTATTTTGTGTTCAAGTCACTACTGGGATAAAAACAAGGCAAGCAGCAGTCTGGACTTGAAAGAGGAACAAAATATCTGTCAGTTCAGGCCAGTTCTTAAGTGAACTTAAATGGAATTTTGGAAAAGGGAGAAAAATACTTGTCACAATACTAATGAAATACAGGACGTTCCAGCATGCCTACTTTAGAAATAAGAAAACAGTCTTTAAGAAAACATTTTGAATATAAAAGTCTATGACTAAAAGAGAAACTATTGCAAGCTTAACTCTTGGTGGTATATGTAAATATCTAAGCAACGGTGACCCACCATGAGTTACAAGTTGGCAATGCAGTTACCAAGTAGGCTAATGCAGAAGCAGCCTTCATCAAAGTTTGTGGGATAATTCTCAGAGGGAAGTAGTGGCAATTCCATCTCTTGTGTCCTTTTAGAAGTAGATGAGATAAAGCACTACGAAATGTTCTGTATGAAACAGTCTTATGTGGGGTGGACTGGATGACCAAATAAAGCACTTCCATCTCTAATATCTAAAACCATGCACGTACACACCCACACCGATACCCTGAGAGCCTGCTTTTGGTGAGAAGGGGAATTTTGGCCAAGACACATTGTTGAAAAGTGATCAGGGAATCTTTTATGTTGGTCTGTCATACCCCCTGCCCCTTTGTCTGTCTTGTGGATTTAAATTGTAGGTTTTTCAGGATAGGGACTATCTCTTACTATGTTTTGCATAGGGCTTAGCACAATGGGGCCTAGATCTTGGTGGTAGTCTCTAGGCACTATAATAGAAAATGGAGGGGGGAGGGAAGAGAGTCAATAAGAATGTCTCCATTTACTAGATGATTCTTGGATCAGGCATTATATGACAGCATTGATCAAAAATGCCCTTCCTTCAGACCATCACAATTTTTGTGGATGATATGAATCAGTTGTATCATCATCATAAAATGATACATATTACTATGACATAAATACCTAGTAATACTACAGGAAACTCCTTTGGGGCAGAAACTGGAAAAGAGATGGTAAGTCATACAAATGATCCTGTTCTATTCTTTGATATTGCACAGGTAACTCATGTCAAAGCTGTAAGTGTGGAAGGAAGTCAAGTCAGCAGAAAAGTTTCTAAATGAGTTTATAATAATTAAATTCAGACTTTCTTGTAACTGGCTGGCTACAAATCTTTCCCCATCTTGATTTTTGTGCTAAATTTACACTCAGCTCATAAACACTGAGTAAATGAAATCAGAAATCACTTTCTGTAAATGCATACACAAACCCTGAAGGAAATGTAAATCACTGGGTTTAAGAGAATTTAAAGTGTGTGTGTGTGTGTGTGTGTGTGTGTGTGTGTGTGTGTGTGTGTGTGTGTGTGTGTGTGTGAGAAGATGAGGATGGTTAGGGATTGAATTAAAATGCTGAGCAAGAAAAAATAAAAATGCAAAAAAGGAACACAAAGTTTATGAAGATAGAAAAAAGTTTCTAAGAACTGTAGCAAAGGTTTAATATCTGTATTTGGGGCCAGGTGAATAGTTCAGAGAGTTAATGCAAACCTGGCCCGTATAGAGGGGTTTGTATTCTCTAAATACATTTGCAAACAAGAGGCTTGTATGTATCATGTTCAGGCCTTGGCCCCATCAAATCTCACAGCTGAATAAGCAATGTCATCCTGGTCAGTTATTGGATAGGAAAACATTAGGAAGTGCAGCTAGTAATTCAGTAAGAGGCACTTTTCTAAGGATGTGTCTATACTTCAAACTGGGGGTGAAAATTCCAGCTTGAGGAGATATACCCATGCTAGCTGTGATCAAGCTAGCATGCTTAAAGATAGAATGTAGCCACCGTGACACAAGAGATGGGAGGGGCTAGCCGCCCTACATACATACACATCCTCAGGGCAGCTAGTCCCTCCTGCTGCTCCCACCCCTGCAGCTACTCTCTATTTTCAGTGTGCTCACTAAATCAGAGCTAGCGTGGGTATGTCTCCCCAAGCTGAGAATTACACCCCCAGTTCAAAGTGTAGACATACCTTAGGCCTGGCTACACTTGTGAGTTACAGTGCAATAAAGCAGCCCCGGGCACCCTAGCTCACTCCCTGTCCACACTGGAAAGGCACGGAGAGCACTCTGACTCCACAGCTATGGCCCTGCTGTACTCCACCTTGGCGAGTGGAATAACGTTTGCTGCACCCCCTGCTGGAGTACCACGGGGCCAGTGTGAACGACCTGTTGCGTTACTGTGCTGCAATCAACCTCCGGAAATGTCCCATAATCCTGTTAAGTCAAGTAGCCACCCTTGTCACTGTTGTGAAATCAGCTGCAGGAATGTGGAAATGCCTTTTCAAAGCTCCCTTTTGGAGAACCCTGCTGCTTATCAGATCCAAGAAAAAGCAAACATTTACTGTTTGCTTTGAGTGAGAGAGAGGCTGGGAGGGAGGGGGTCTGAACTTATAAGACAGCATGCTGACACACTCTCAGCACGCCAAAAACCCACTCACTCACCCCCCCCACATACACACAACACTCCCTGTCACACTGCACCCCACACCATCCCATTTGAAAAGCACGCTGCAGTCACTGTCATGCTGGGATAGCTGTCCATAATGTACTGCTCCCAATGCCACTTCAATTGCCACAAATGTGGTCATTCCAGTGTGCTTGCAGCTGTCAGTGGGGACAGACAGCAGCGCTTTTTCCTAATGCACTCGACGAAAGCAGGTTTAACTCACAGTGCTCTACATCTGCAAGTGTAGCCATGCCTTTAGGTCAGAACTGTGCCAATTTCCTAACATCGAGAGGGCCTTGCTCATGGAAGTAATGTCTTCTGGATGAGTTGTAAAGTAAAGGTATTGATCATTCTTAGCTAGATTTCAATGTAATAATTCACCCACCTAAATTCTCCCTATGCACTTTCAGCTGGCACTATCATCCTTCACATCCTTTATCAAAAGCTGTTGTACAGTGTCACTGTTAAATAGCAGTTGCATTTCCATGGGGGATAAGTGATGTCTATATGTACATAATTTGCATAGTGCCTGGGAGATACTTATAGATATAAGGTACTATTACAGAAACATGGAAGTGATTCTATAGAAATCGATCTGTCCAGAATTTCAATCTATTTTCTATCCCCCTCTAACTTTGAATTGTAAGTAGTGATTAGTCTGAAAATATACATGGTTATAATAGACTCGGAGAAGATTTTGTTTTCCCCTGGAAACTTGGAAATTAAAAGATAAAACATCCATTCACTCATTCAGATAAAAATAGCCGTCTTTTTAAGTATTACAGCAATATCTTAGGATACTTCGGTCACCTGTTCCACAACCTAGGGAAAACTTAAGAATACAAAATTTCACACCTGTATAGATGTTTCTATGCATGGGGCAGTTTCCATGGAAAGGATGCTTAAAAAGTTATGAATGAATCTTTATTATTTTGACTGGATCTCTGCCAGCTGCTTGGCCATTAACATTTAAATGGCCCAGTGATTAAAGTTTGAATTACTAAACAGACATATCCATAGATAAGTTCATATTAGATATATCTAGGCTTGGAAGAATTCAATTTTTATTTTTTTTTAGAATGTTGACAGATAATCTCGATGTTTATGTTTAAACATTTATTTTAAAAGTAATATATTCCCAAACTGAGGCTCCTTTCTGGTCCTGAATCAGAGAGAAAACCTCTAGGTCATATTATTTTTATTTGTATTGTGGTAGTGCTTAGGAGCGCCACTCTTGGACTCGGGACCCCATTGCGGTAGGCACTGTACAGACACAGAACAACAAGCTGACCCTTACTCCAATGAGCTTATACTCCAATAAAAGCTTACAACCCAAGGAGTCAATTTCCTTCCCTAGTGCAAGGTTGTTCCCACTGTATATTTTCTGCATGAGACTGTACATTGGTTAAAGTTGATACTGAAATGTCCTTGGCTCCCTTAGTGTGTTCTACTCGCTTAAGTCTCTCTTCCTGTTGATTATTTTTCCAGCCGTGCTTTTCCCAGATGCTCAGCGGTTTAAGAGATGGTCGTCATCTGCCCCCGTGAGCCCGGTGCTGCAGAACTCGCTGGATGATGTGAACATGCTTTTTGAGGTTCAGTATGTGGGGGCAATGGGCACCCTTCTGTCTCTATACGGAATAGTGTCAGTGTTTCCCATTCATCACAGCCTCCCCATTTCACCCTATCTCTGAGCTCTGCCCCAGCCTCAAACCTGAATCACTGACCACTGTGCGGTCCCTTATGGTTAGTAGCCCACTGTTGGTACCAAACAGAGAGGGATTGGAGACGTATATACTTTTTAAAGTATAAAATATCTTTATTTCAGATTCTACATACATGTACATTCAATAAATTAAAATATACCTAAATTTGAGAAACTCTCAATTCAAAGTGAACTCCTGATTTAAACAAACAAACAAAACTTCCCAAGAAATGACGTCCCTTCAGCCCATGGGTAAACCTGACATTGGCACCTGGAGTTCAATAGATGTGACTTCTGTCGGACTAACAGGGAGGGCAAGATCCAGAGTCAATGCCCCCCCGAACATACCCCATCTTCTGCCCCCTAACCGATAACCATATAGTGCCATTTTGATTCCTTGATCCAAAGCATCAGTGCCAAATGAATCAGTGCTTAGCAGCACAGCACCATGCCCGGCAGTGCCAAGGAATCAAAATGAAAAACAAACCTCCTGGGACAGCATGACTATTTCACCTGTACAGAGCAGGCTCAAATCCTCTGTTCAGGCCACATTTGAAAATGATTTTGGTGCTTTGACCCTAGTATAGATTGCAAAGCCATTGCATGATCTGCCACAGTTCAGCATGGCTATAAAAGACCCTGAACTGTAAAAGGAAGGGTATCATAGGCCAGTATTAATATGTGTTGGTAACACAGTGTAGTGGCCTCAGAACTGGAAGGGCAGGAATTAAGGTGCAGTGGTGGAATATTAGAGGGCAACTTGCACAGTGTCTTTTTACTCTACCCTGGCTTAGTTCTTTGCTTGCATTTTACCAAGAAAAAGAAATAAGAACAAACTCTAAATTAATGTTTACTCTATATATAGATTCTCAGAGGATAAATTGCTTTCTGTGTTCTGATTTTGTACCAGTTTCTTTTAGCTGAGATTGAAATTGACAAAAATCTGAGGCTCTCCATAAAAGACGAGGAGCTGGCTTCGCTGAGGAAAGCCAAAGAATTTGACACTGTCTGCAATGACATTATCCCCAAGAGCATCACAGAGATTCGTCGGCTGAGTGCCAGGCTGTCTGACTACCCGAGGGTCCTAAAGAAAGAAGATTTTGAAAGGACAGTTTTGACCATGGTCTACACAGCCTACAGGGCAGCTCGATCTCGGAAGCACCAGAAAGACTCTTGGGCTGAATCCTTCATCAGTCTCTACAAGGCCCTGAAGCATGACTTGATGTTCTCATGCAGCGAAAAGCCATTGCACTGAAGAAATTTATACACCAAGAATGCAACAAGCTCTGATGAGAAGGGGACACATAGCACGTCCACCACTTTATTCCGTAAACAATTTAAGTCTATGCATAGTTAAAGATTCTTTATTCTCTAGCTCCCCCTAGTGGGTTCCTGTTATAGAAACATGTTAAACAGGAAAAACATCTTGTGGCTTCAGTCCCTGGCGTCCATTCTCATGTGGGCAAAGAAGAATGTTTTATTACTGAGGTAGAAGGGAATATGTATATTATATATACATATTTAAAGTTATTCCCAAAGGATGAAGGAAGGGCACGTTCATCTGGCAAGTTTGAGGGGAAGTTTTAGAAACCCATTTCCTGTTTTGGAAAGTAGTAGATATTTTGAAATTGCATTAAACAAGTCAATCCCTGGTGTAATATCAACGAAGTTAATGGCTTTATGTCTGGGATGATTTGGGCGTGATCTGTCTTGGGGGTGAAGGGGAGTATGCTACTCCGGTAATTAGTTTGCAAAGCAAGCTCAGAAGGAGAATGCGCTGGGGAATGCTACCTTCCTGGCTAGAAATGGGATGTAAAAAGAGAGAGAGAGAGAGAAAGGCTCACTATAAAATGAAGAAGAGTCGTGGCAATTAGAGCTTGGAGGCTCTGGCAAGAGTAAAATCATCAATATTCTTGTAAATCAAACTGGCTGACTTGCTTCCCAGGTATTGGCAAACTATTTTAATCTCTTGTTCACATACATTGGGTTGAGCCAGGTTTTATTCACAAGAATGTTTGTTTGTGGAAGGACACATAGTTATCTGTGTGTGCATTCTCCCCAGAAGAGCTCTCACAGCCAGTCTATAAAGGTCCTTCCGTTATTTGCACATGTCTCTGAGCCTGCAACTATCTGTCCATGTGGAGTCAACTGCAGGATCACAGCCTAAATTAATGTAACAATTACACATTTTTCAGCTTGTCCCTATAACTCAAAGTCACTGAATTAGTCTCCCGGTTCAGAACATCTCTGAACTTTGTGATGGGTGTAAAAAATCAAGATTTTTATGGATAATTCATGGGATAGAGGAAAGGTATTCATCAGAGAAATTATTTGCAATGAACAGTTCAACCTGTTCTAGTGACAATCAGGGCCGGTGCAAGGAAGTTTCGCTCCCTAGGCGAAACTTCCAACTTGCACCCCCCCACAGCTAGCCCCCCCCCCAGCAGCTAACTCAGCCCCCCACCCGGGGAGCCCCTCCCACAGCAGCTACCCCTCCCCCACCGCGACAGCTAACCCCTCTCCCCCCTATCCCTCCAATGCAACTAACCTTGCCTGGGGAGACTTCCCCCCTTCCCCCAGCAGCTAACCCTGCCTGGGGAGACCTCCTGTGGAAACTAAGCCTGCCTGAGTAGCCTGCCCCAGCTCACCTCAACTCCGCCTCCTCCACTGAGCACGTCGGCACTGCTCTAATTCTCCTCCCCGCCCAGGCTTGCAACGCTGATTGGTGGAGACTTAGGGCTTGGCTACACTCGAAACTCCAAAGCGCTGCTGCGGGAACGCTCCCGCGGCAGAGCTTTGAAGTGTGAATGTGGTCGCGATGCCAGCACTGGGAGAGAGCTCTCCCAGTGCTGCAGGTACTCCACCTCCCCATGGGGATTAGCTTGCAGTGCTGGGAGCTGCGCTCCCAGTGCAGGGGCACTGTTTACACTGGCGCTTTACAGCACTGTAACTTGCTGCGCTCAGGGGTGTGTTTTTTCACACCCCTGAGCGAGAAAGTTGCAGCGCTGTAAAGCGCCAGTGTAGCCAACGCCTTGGAGCCGGGCTGTGTGCTCAGCGGAGGAGGCAGAGTGGAGGTGAGCTGGGGCAGGGAGCGGTTCCTCTGTGCGCCCCCCCTCCGTTATTGCGGGCACCCCCCCACCCAGCTCACCTCCACTTCCTCGCCTGAGGGGGCTCTTAGGCATCCCCAACTGCTAGGCGCCCTAGGCGGGCCTAGTCTGCCTAAATGGTTGCCCCAGCCCTGGTGACAATGTCCTAAGATTTAAAACAGGTTATACTAATGCTGTTTGTCTACCTACGTCCGATATTTCTAGCATGTCTCACAGTAGTATCTGAGCACTTCTGAAAAGCTGTTACCCCCTTAATATTTGCACCTGTGCTCTCTCTCATTGACTCTCACACACTACACTCAGTCTTTCTCTCTTTAATCATCCACTTTACTTCACTGTCTAAAGTTTATAAATAGAGACGGGCCCAAACCAAAACCAGCCAGGCAAATAGTTTGGTTTTGAAGGGCCAGACTCTGAGCCCCAGGTTGCTCCTTTTGCATCACTCAGGCTGTGCAGAAATTGCCTGCAAGTCCCTTAGGGATATTCCACTAGGTGGGTGATTTCCCAGTAAATGTGGAGCTGGCAGAGCTACTTCCTACACTGCAGACAGGGTGTTAGGGACAGTCAAGGGCAAGCAGGGGGAGTTATCAGAGCACCTCAGCTGGTGTATGACCATTGCCTGCTCATGCTCTTTAGAGTTTTGCAAAGTTATACACAACTGAAAATAGGGTTTTATAATGGCAAGTCTGAGGTGTCTTTAACAACAGGTGTAGCTAATTGTGTTCATGTGTGGAAGAGTATTCCTACCCAAAACACCACGTTGTGCATCCTTTAAAACTGGCCTACACTTAACACATCTAACAGAAACGTTCCAAATGAAAAGCAATACATACCTTCCACTCCTGTGCCTGGAACAACGCAACTCATTGCTAGCCAAACTACCATATGATACAACCTTTATTAATTAACACTTCCCCGAAAAGGACATCAGTCTTCCAGAATGCCCTTTCCCAAACTCCCACCACCATAAGCAGACCAGCAGATGTCCCATGTATAATGTCTCTTCTGCGCCGTTCTGGGAAACCACCCTCCCATATTTCACAATCTTGCGGATTACTTTCTTTTTCCAGAGTGGTGTGGAATGCGAGTAGAGGGGAGCACCCATTTGTGTCTTATTTCTTAAAAGCAAACACAAACCGTCTGTTTTTTCCTTTTTAAAATTACCCTGTCGTATAATTAATTTGCTCACAGAGGGTAATTACCATGAGTGTTCATCCTGCTTTTACTCTGTGCTCCTATTCCATTCCCTAGAGTGATATCTGCTGGGAGAGACTGGAACCAGAGCATTCAGGCGCTACCGCCACAGGCCAGTGGTCCTATGTTCTTCCTTACTGTGACAACAAGCAGGACTGAGGCAGTAAGTTTGAAGTAGAATTGGCTACACAGAGAGGTCTCTCTCACAGCAGGTGGTACTGTACTGCATACAAGGTTCATTTGCCAGTGAGCATCATAAGCCCCTCAGAAAATGATCAGTACAAACATTGCTCAGAACATCCTACCATTCCTCGTGGATTACTGCACTTTACAAATTATCTTTATTTCTTCACTGTTAAATTAAGTCTTTTCAGGCTTGTTATCCCCTCCCTTCTGTCCCAATTTCTGTGGATAATGTAACAAAAGAGAAATACTATTGTGTCACTCACATTGCCCAAGTTTATTTAATACAGAATCATTAATGAAATAATAAAACTATAATTGACAATTACTTGACTGTTTGGTGTATTTGTTAAAGGAAGTAACTCCACTGAGGATATGTGGTAACTTGCAGATGTAACATGCCCTTATTTTAGGAGCTGATTTGCTATTTAACTACCCTGCAGCATGTTCTCAGTCGCTGGATACCTTTCAATCTGTGGAGCTCCATCCCCACAAAGCATAACCATTAGAGATGGGCAGGAAGCGGAATTTCTGTTCAATGGGAAACTCCAACACGTAGAAACTCATTTTCATTTTTAATTGTTTCAAAACGGTAAACAAATTTTATTTTTATGTTGCAACGTTGTAATATAAAATATTAAATATAATATACAGATGTAAAATATTAAAATTAATATAATAGCAAAAAATGAAACAGGACTGTTTTTTGCCTTATTGAAACTAAATATTTCAACATTACCAAAATGAAATGAATCATCTCCATGTTCTTCCATCAAAAATGTTGTTGAAATCAACACGTTTTGACCAAATGTTTTGATTTCAATCAAACTGCATTTTCTGATGGAAAATTACTCTGTGGAAAATGTTTCCACCAGCTTCGATAACCACACTGCCAGGCCATCAGGATAATTCTAGTGTCTGGATCTCTTTCCCCCTACAATAAGAATAGCCATGTGATTGGCCACACAAGTTTTCAGCAGCCCACAACGTTTTACCAAAAATGGATGCTTGTGGCCTGTTGGAGTAAAAGACCCCAATGTTCATTGCAAGACATTTGGTGCTCACAGTTCTCTGGCTGTGCAGAGGCACTCCCCACTCTGCCAAAGTGGAAAGCACCGAGCAAATGGATCAATAGCCCCATGGGGTATCTATCTTTCCCCCAGGCAGAGGATACAGAGTTGTGCATAGGAGCCAGGGTAGAACAGAGAAGGGCATATGGTCCCTTGTTTTGGAAAGGAGGTAAGAGGTAAGAAGTAGAGTTCCCTTCTTTTCCTTCAGCTAGGAGAGAGGGTGAAGCATGGAGTTCAGTGCAATGGAGCACTCTGACTCAGGAGAGCCATCCTGGCACAGTATCTCTCCTAGACTCACTCTGACACGTGCACAGATTGTCTGATCTTCTGGGGAGAGAAGTAAGCACTATAGTCATCTTTATTCCTGAGCTCTTTCTAGCATAACTTGTTTAAAGTCAGGAATTTTTTGGCTCTTCCTACCTTGGTCTCATATCCACAGACAGTGACTTACACACTGGTTCTCTAGTGTGACAAAGACCCATTGTCCTTAAGAGAGTTTTGTGCCATACCCTCAGTCATACATGAACAAACTGTCATGGAGTGAAAGAAACACTGCTCCCTTGTGGTAGCTTCATGATCCAATGGAGTTAAAGACACTTATGGCACCTTCAGATGTGTTCTCCTTAGCATATGGGCCACAGCAGCAAGATGTGAATATTTCACTGCAGCATCACTTATAATTCTGGATTTATTCCCCTCCCCCCACCCCCGAAGGCTGCTCCTGTGGACCATATTCTCCACTTCTCTGCATTTTGTGTAGTCACTTACCTTCTGCCATGTCAGAATAGTGGCTTTTTGCATCCACTTTGCACAGGTGTGGTTGACAACACAGGTGCAAGGCAGTGGAGAACATGACTCTATATTTTTAATTCTTGACCAGACTGTGCCTACTTCTCAGATTTCCAGTTCTCCAATGTGGGGGAAATAGGGATAATAATGACCTCAAAGAGGGGCAAAGGGAGAGACTTCATTTTTTCTCTTATATTCAAATATCCTTTCTTCCCTCCAGTCTCCCTTCACAAGCCCATCTCTCTTCATTGCTGCCACTTTTCTCATCTGTGTCCTTCAGCTCCAATTCCCTTATTCAGACATCAGTGGTAGGGGGCAGCAGCTGTGGGAACCTGAGTAATTCCATGCCTATGGGTGGTAATGGGAAGGCACAGGAGGAGAAATAATTTGTCATTGCTATTGGTTGGGCTGAGCCAACCCTTTGGCCTGCCAGCAGGAGCTCACACCCAGCCAGCCCTGCTGCAGCCATCAGTCAAGGTTCACATACAGCTGTCTGGGCTCAGCCTGTACAGCAAAGTATTTTCCCAGGCTGCCAGCAGGACTGATTGGTGTCCAGGGTAGATGGAGCAGATGTTGCACAATTTGAACCTATTTTGGAACATGACCCCCCAAAAAGTGTATCTACTGTGTGGTTCCCCAGGAAATTCTGGATGCTTGAGATGTACATCCTCATGGATCCCTGCAGCCTATGGATGAGCTAAGCCATTGGAACCCCATGGTTGGGGAGCATTAGGTCCTGAATTTGCGTCTGATTTCCATGGAGTCTGGCTGATGTTAGTGTGTACATAGGCACAGATTGCAGCACACCCCTTCTAAATTAATAGCCCCCATGAATGAAGCAACAGTGATCATGAAAGAGAAAGTATGTTCTATAGAAAACAATGTTTGTTTATTTATCAGCAGCTCCTAGGCCTTGAACTAATCACACTGTTCAGCAACTAAAACAGCCTTTCTTTGTGAGGGGAGGTTGTTTGTCTTCTCAAGCATCCTGATTGGCTTTTGGATGGTGGGCGGAGGTTCTACCATTTTCCATCCTCCTTACTGTCAAATTATAGTTGGACGAGCCTTTTTAACAAGTTTTTTTATCTTGAGACTGAGGATAATCTTTGCAAGTACTGCCGCCCTGCGAATTCCAGGCTGAAGAAAAAGTAGGGGAAAGGTAAACTCAAAGTCGAAAAGAAAATTATAAGGAAGAAATCTGAACAAAGCACATCATCAAAAGCAGGAAGACTTTAAAAAAGAATACTACATCTTTCCTTCAGTGATTTAAACTGTAAACTGTTGCTACTAACAATTTCCCAGGAAGAAAAGAAATCCAGTATTGGAAAACTCAGGCTATAGTATTAGTAAGAGAGACTATAGAGCATACCGGGGCTGGTTATGCTGGTATTAGATTTCGTTTATCAAAAGCAAGACTTACATCACTGAAAACCAGATGATGGAAGGAACAGAAGCTTTATAAAACAGGGATGAGAAGGCAATGCAGCAACTTCTCTGATTCTGAATAAAAACACCAATACCAAAAAGACCACTATGCTCCAGCTTGCAAACCTCTGTAGGTTATGGTGTGACAATCATAAGGACATGCTAGTAAGCCCTACATAAACCTGATAAAAAGGTTAGCAAATTTGATAGTGTTTCTTTAATATATAACAGAAAAAGAATAAATCTTATAACAAAGATATTTCAGGGGCGGGAAGGTGGGGAAAGGAGTTGACACAGTGCAGTCAGAACCTGTTCGGAGACATCAGGGCAAAGCTGAAGAAGGACCTGGAGCTGAAGTAGAAGCATCTGAGGAAAACAAGGACAAATCCAAGAAGAAGAGTAACCAGGAAGTGGAGTATTATGGCACTGGTGAAGGAGCTCCTCAGGGCCAGAAACCTTCTGCTGGTTGTGCTCATTCCACTTCTGCTGCTTCCTCTGCCACTTCTATACCCCAGTAGTGTAAGTACATTATTGTTTCCTTTTTATTAAAGCTTGTGGAGCAGATGGGCAAAGAGAGTGATAGTGAGTTGCAGGATAACCCTCCTAGACAGAGGTGCTGCAGAAAATGGAGGGCCGGGGAGAGACTTACAGAGCAATTATTCTTACAGAGCAATGATGCCCCTTTGTAGAACTTAGAAATACGATTTATTTAGAAGCAAAAGTAGTAGTCTCCATAGCAACCAAATATGATGTCACAAGCAGAGGTGAGAAATCAGCACTGAAGCTGAAAAAGCTCCTGTTTTCAGGCAAATGCATCAAATACATTTTTTTAAGTGTGACAAAAATAAGGACTATATATGGCAGATACACAGCATTATCTTTAACAAGCATTCTTTTAAAAATTATACCAGGTGTCATGAGGCTCGTAATGACAACAGGTTGTCCGGGGACTTTCAAATTAGACTGAGTTTTTATAAAACAGCTGTAAAGAATGGAGCCAGGATTCAGTAATAGAAATGTAGGAACATCCACAGCATTTGTTGTTGCATATCAGACCTTGGTTTCTCTAGTCCAGTATTACACTTCTGGCAGTGGCTAAGTGTTGAAGTCTCAGAGAAAGGCACAACAGCACAAAATGGAGGAATTGTGCTTGGGGGCTGAGGAATCTGGTTTTTATTCCTGGCACTGCCCTGGACTTCCTGTCCTTAAGGTAGTCATTTTATCTCTCTGTGCCTGTGTTTCCCCATTTGTAAAATGGAGGATAATAGTGCTTCTCTACCTCATAAGGATGTTGACGTTTAATTTGTTAATGTTTGTGAGGTATTAAAAAATCTATGGTGATGATCCCCATAGAGATGCCTATAAATAAATATACATCTGGCCAGTGGTGCGGTACCTTACCTTGAGAGCAAAATTCCTTCCTGATTCCTGCTAATGACCAACTCAAACTCTCCTACTTCTGTGAGGATATTATTACCATAAGCATAAATAGAAATATTATTAATAGCCATAAAATTATCCATCCCTTTTTGGAATATAGCCATAGGGTTTGATAGGGAAGAAGATCAAGATTCACAGAATAGGACTGTTCCAACACCAGAGAGCTTTGTGTTGGACTTTGCAGTAACTTTTATTGCTCCAGACTTCATGGTAGAATACTAATAAACTTAGCTGACAGGATACTACTCAAGCATTTTAATGTAGTTTTTATTTCTTGCTCTCTCTGATTGTAATTCCTCCTCAAAGCTCGAAGATTAAATTGGCCCTTAACTGATTTTGTCCTGTTCCATTAATCAATGGAACAGGACAAAATTAATCAATACTACTTTTCTGTCTTTCTCATGGAAATTGAAGTTAACACAGAATTTATGTTTTTACCAGCTGCCAGTCCAACACTGGGAATAACATTTGGTTATATGAATTACATCCCCTTACCTCATGCTGCCGGACCCACTGCCCCACTGAATCCATTCACTCACACATAGCCCTTCCTCTCCAAGAAGAGCAGGAGGTGCTGGGTGCAGTAAATAAACAGTGTGCCAGGGGGACAGACTAGGATTCAAAGAACATGGCCAAAGATTATGTACTTTGGTTCATATTAGTCTTATTTGAATTAAAGAGAGGAAACATATAAGGTGATGGAAAAAGCACAGGAATGAGGATTGGGATCTGGTTTTCATTCCTGCCACTAAATCACTGTATGATCTTGGGTAAGTTTTCAAGAGTCTCTTGAGTTTGGGTACCCAACTTGAAAGGGACCTGGCTTTCAGTAAGTGCTGAGTCCCCACCCTCTGACAATCAGGCCTTTTCAAGCTCTTTCAAGTTGGGCACTCAAAAAACCTGCCCTCCCAATTTACCTGTCCCTTTAAAAAATCTTGCTTCATTTTCGCCATCTACATAACCGGTAAATGCCTTCCTACCTCATTGGGCTGGTGGGAGGTGACTTCATTCATGCTTTGAGAGCCTAAAATGGAAGATTCTTCAATAATGAAAAATTTAATCATCATCTTTAATCAGGGATTGTAACATGACTGTCTACAGTCCCACCTTTTTCTGCCACAGGGGCTAATTGAGATGGCATTGGTGGAAGCCGAGTCATTGCACCACAGCCTTTCTATATACATCCCTCTCCACTGCATTCTGCTTTCCTACTCCCTGTTTCAGGACACTCTGTAGCTGTGGATTTTGCACCCTCTTGGGGCTGTGGGAGGAAAAGGGATGGGGTAGAACAGCTAATGCTTCACTAGACACAACCCCACTTCAGTACTTAGTTACTCTGGTTACCAATGAATAAATAAATAAATAAAGGTGAAATAGAAGAGATTAGCATGGTTTCTCATAGAAACAAGCCCTCTTAAAGTACTTGCAGAATAAATAGCCCAAGCTGCTACAGAAGCTGATTAAGTCTTTAGCAGAGATTATGATACAGCAGTTATTGTGGACACTTTTCTCCCCAAGCACTTACTGCTCAGTTTTCTGTCTTTTCAAAATGGACTTTGTTTTTTTTTGTTTGGAAATTGAGGACGCACTTGTTCTTAGGAAGAAAAAAAGCATCAATTGTAACAGATTCAACTTTTCCTCCATCCCATGTAAACTGTGTGCTGCCCCATTTTTACTATTGTACGTTATTTACATCACAACAAAAGGGTTGGTGAACGTATGCAATGTAGTTGTAGCTGTCTTTGTCCCAGGATAGCAGAGAGACAAGGTGGCTGAGGTAACGTCTTTTATTGGACCAACTTTTGTTGGTGAGAGAGGCAACCTTTCAAGCCACACAGAGCTCTTCTTTATTTATGTGTTAAAAAATTATATCACATACTTTTGAAAGGGAAAGTAGTTTAGGATCAACATATTATCCGATTAAAATTATTTTTGGCAAAGAATATCTTTAAAATTTTACATATTTACCATAAGCAAAATAAAATACTCTTAGTTCCACCAAGGTTTATTTTTAAATGGTCCCTGTTTCTCATGTAGGACCTACACAAACTCAGTGCTTTTGTTCTGCAGCAGAAGTTAACTAATAAACATTCCAGAAATATGTTAAATGGCTCCCGGGGGCTCTGAGGGCAGGTTCATACACTGTATCATATATAAGTCTATATTGCTTTTGTTGTCAATGATGAGGCTGCACTAACTAGGGAGTAAACAAATAGAGTTGTGTTTATTTCATGTCCCATGACAAACATATGGAAAGATCCAATATATGTTAAATGGGAAGGGAGAAAGTTCTTGGCAGAATTTTTTTTCAGGCTTCTAAATGGAATTATAAGCAACAGAAAGAAAAATAAAGAAACCTATACTAATCAGCTTAGTGTTTAATTTAAGTATCTCATACTACTTTTTCCTTGTCATCATCCTTTTGTATCTTTGCCCAACATTTGGACTCCTGTCACTGCCATGTCAAAGGTGGGAATCGGTAGCAACATGCAGAACAGCCCAGACACTTGATTTATGACTTGACTTGATTTATGATAGTTTTTCCAAGGCTGCAATTCTGCCCCCACTAAATCTATAAGCCTGATCTAAAGCACATTGAAGTCACTAAAGGTCTTTTCATCCAGGCTTTTGTGAGCTTTTCAATGAGACTGTGTCAAAGGGTGACTGGTCTTTTAAGGGATGCTGGGTCTAGCCCCAACTATGACACACTTAACTCACTTCCCTAGGTGGAGAAAATCAGCAGTTCAATGACAGGCAGGTCATGCGGCTAAAATCATGCCTGGTGTGATGGTGATAAAAACAGAAGCCACTGAAGAGCCAGGAGAATTGAGGCACTGAGGAGCAATGCTAGAACCTGCCTGCTTGTGGGCTGGTGAAGATGACTTGAACCATTGCAGGAGGGCTATGAAGTCCCTTACGAAGGGAGAATACTGCATAGCTCCACAAAGGAGGTCTGTAGAATCCTTTAACCAGGGAGAAGGGTTTGAACCTGAGAGACCAAAGGAAACTGTATATTTATAAAGACTCAATAAACTGGACACCAGGAAGGGAAATATGACTTTAGGATGTGAACAAGTTAGTTGGGAGAAGCAAGAAGAAGCTGAGGGTGACATTAGGGTTGCCACTTCTGAGGTTAAAAAAAAAAGGGGACGTCTAGGATGAGCCCAATCCCATGAAATTGGACAGCTGGCAGAGTGTACTGAGCACCATACAGCTTTCTCAGGACACCTAACTCAAGAAAAGGATGATCCTGGGAAAACCTGGACAGGGGGCAACCAAGGGTGCTGGAACAATTTGTATAGCGGGGATGCTGACAGCCATTGAACCAAACTGTAAAGCCTGTATATGATGGAAACCACTTCAAGCCAGGGGGTGCAGCAGCACCCCCAGAACCACTAGTTCCAGCACCTATGGTAGCAACCCAAGGTGGCATGCCTGCAGCACCATGTTGTTCCAGGATGGGGCATGCTGCAGGGATAGAGCCAAGCCATACTCCTGGGTCTCTCTTGAAAATTGACTATGAAGTCTAAAAGTAATTGGTGATGTGGCTGACAAGCCATTGACTCCTAAGTTAATGTCATTAACTTGATTAACCATGTGACTCTGGCCTAGACTACGTTTAACTTGTCTCCATAGATTACAGAAAGTAGATTAATTCTTTGCACCACATAACCTGTGCTCTTTCAGTTTACTCTTCATTTTGTGTAGGATTAAGAGGTTACACAGCTTTTTAAACATAAGATTTTGAAACCAATCAAGCATTTATTTTTATTGTGTGAGCACTTCAAATTCATAAACATATACATCAAATAATTCAAATGTATGCTTCCATGTGATTTGTAGATTTGGACCTCATTATTTATTTTTTAGTTTTGAAAAGAGAAACAAGCAAGATAATTGCCATGTGAATTAGGATACTGTCCATCTGTCTAAATAGCAAATAATTGCAGTAAGCCACATCCCAGGTGCATACTTCATTAACTTCAATGGAATTTTGTCTGACTTTGGCACAGTCTAAAAGAGAAAATTTCAGGCTAGCTCCAATCTCTAGACTTTTCACTATATTATTTTAAAGAATCTGTTACGAATGTCATAAACTGTATGTTACCCTTCCTTCACTCCCAGATATCCCCACTCCCACCTCTGCATCTTCATTCTTTTTTCTAAAGTTAATTCTAGGTTTCCTGCTGCTATCCTGCCCTTCAGAATTTGAAGAAACAAAAGTAACAAATGGTTCAGCGTAAACCTACAATCACCAAGAAAAGTAAAGTTAAGGATGCCACTTTCTGTAACTTACTTTGTGACCTCATTCCAAGAGTTTGAGATCCATGTGTGGGGAGGCAGAGAGAGAGAGAGAGAGCTTCTGAGATCACTCCCTGTTTTTCTGTAATTCCAATGTATGTGTGTGTGTCTTTGTGTCAGATTTTGAGATCAGTGAACTTGTGGCAAAAGGGGGTGGTCAAATCAATGTTTGGGGACCTGTATGATGACTAGCTTTAGCTGAAACTATCACTCTCATGATCTACAAACTCGCACTCAAAAATTAAAACAGAAATTTGTGATGTGTAGAGATATAAAGGAAAAGGAAAAAACATTCCTTAATCTTACAGAATTCATTGCTCTCCAAAGTTCTGGTGTCGACAGAATTGGCAACAATTTGATAAGTGTACATTTCTAGCAATGGAGATAGCTGGTGTGAAACCATGCAAGTACCTTTTCTAGGCAACCTGGATAATTTACTGCAGTCTTCCAGCTTATTTTTCAAACAGACATGTGTCACTTCGCTCTCTATGACATTCAGCAGAGCTCGCCTGCGTCTCAGTGAGTTATGTTTAGAGTTCTGGGAATATTTACTGCTAACAACTAAACAAATTTAGCCTCTTTTACTGTTCATGAATTATCTTCAAGCAGATGTCAATTTTCACAAATTAGGGGCCAGATCCTTAGCTGGTATAAATTGATAGCTCTATGGAGATTAAAGGAGCTATGATCATTTATACCAGCTAAGAATCTTGCCATTGTTCATTATTGAAAATTATCCACTGGATGGTTTGTATGAAAATATGTCATCCTATGGATTTCTTACTTAATAATCACAGACTGTTGCTTTGAGTGTTCACTACTCATAATTTCCTGTTTGAGCTGCGTGATTTGTTCCTGCTCCTGGACTAGATGATTCCCAAAACAACAAAGAGTTTTCAGGAAGCCACATGAACTCTTCTTGTGCCAATTGACAGGTATTTCTAACACTTATCTTTTCCTCCAGTGAATTATTGTGTACAAAAATTACTGCAGAAAAAGAAACAGAGAGCAAATCACAGGGGACTTGAATACCCTTTAAATTAATTAGTTTTTATTCAAATCAATGTTTGTGAATATCTGTTGACAGTACTACTTGGGCTCTAGTTATGATCCCCCCTCAAATGTTTCTTTTCTGTAGTTCAGCATATAATACCATCCAGAACTCAACCCAAAGAAAATGTTTATGCAGATTAGTATCTGTCATTGCATCTATTTGTTTAAAAACTTCAGCCAGCCTAGGTTTAAATTAGTTGTCGTTGACCTGGCTTTAACCCTTATTTCTGAAAATGACATTAAACAGTCACAATTCAAATAACAAAGAGCATTACAGTAACTGAAATATAAATAGTAAAAACAATAATTGAATTAAATAATATAAACTAGGAGTACTCAAGCTGCCATTAGAGAAATACAGATCCAGATTGCTGTGCTCCAGCTATATAATTTCATTGGAAATTCTGGAACTATTACAATTCCATAACACACATGTATATTTTGTTTGGTTCTGAACCTTAATACAACACTGGATCATATGTTAAACTTTCCATCATAAGGTTTCACTATTCCATAGTCTGAGATCTGGTTGAATTAGGAGAGACATTTTTTCTCATTCTTGTACAAGAATTTATCACAGTTACAATGTCACTATAGGCAAGAAAAAGCAATTGGAGTGTCTAGACTAGTCTAGGTTAGAGTGGATGAGATCAAAGACTGATTTTAATATTTCTGGATTATGAAGCATGTATTTGGGAAATGGGAAGTCTTGAGACGCCAAGGATTGTGGTTTAATTGGTAGCAATTTGAAGTGACCGTTCAATAAAAATAAATTCTTGATTTAGCTTCAGAATTGTATTTTTAAAATTGAAGTAACTTAAGAAACGGTGTAACCTCTTTAATAGTCACTCTTTGTGCTCTTCTTTTTACCTCAATTGTTTTCCTAATCCATTTCTAATTTGTCACTGGAATAATCCTTAAACTCTGAGTAGCATCCTGCTCTCATTTGGAATTTCTTCAGTCCTCTAGTGGTAGCCTACAATTTAGTCCCAGTTAACTGGCTCTTTGGGAAGTCCCCATAATATGGTCCCCATGGAATGTGCTGTAATCTAATCACCTGTTGTTGGGTCCTTTCTGTGGACACACTTGCAAAGGCTGTGCAGCAGAGGTGATTTCAGCGATGTCTAACCTCAGTGATTTGTCCCCACAGGAAGCCTCATGTGCCTATGTGCTGATAGTGACAGCTGTGTACTGGGTCTCAGAAGCTGTACCGCTTGGAGCTGCAGCCCTAGTTCCTGCTTTCCTGTATCCACTCTTTGGAGTCATGAAGTCCAGTGAGGTAGCTCAAAGTGTAATTTTGAATCACTTCTTCTTTCTCTGCTAATCGTTTGCAACAAACAATTTAGGAGAGCAACAGGGATAACAGAGTGCTAAGTGTCCTAAACATGTAAAAAGTAGGACAACCATCAGCTTATAGAAGGAACGTAGTATGACATTCTGGGGTGCAATCTAGACGGATGTGGGGTTATGTCACCCCTGCCCTGCAACCTTGGGTGTCTCACAGAGCTGCTGTAGCTTCCAGCTTGGATCACTCACAATTAGCTTGCCAGCATGCAGGTCACACACAGAGTGTCTTTGTATATCCACAGCCCTGGTCCATCAGCTTTGACCCCAGCAGCCTGTCAGCAGAGACCAGCCACACCCTGGCTTCCACCAGCCTGGGTTACTATTTTCAGGGTGACCCCAATATACTCCCAGTCCTGAATTTTCCCCCAAAACATGTCTTCTGCACTGTCCAGCCCTCTCCTGGACAGTCCAAATATATTAGGTCTGTTGCCCCTCAAAGGAAATCCATACACAACAGTTTGTTACCTTAAATGAAGTTACCCAAATAATTCACAACACTGGTTTAGTTTTAATTAAAGAATAAAACACGTTTATTTAACTATAAAAATGGATTTTAAGTGAGTACAAGAAGTAATAATGCATTAAAGTTAAAAATGGTTACAAGAAAAATAAAGATAAAATGTTTTCTAAACTTAAGAAAATAAACTTGGTCCAAGGTGAAATTCTTACATGTTTTCCGTACTTTGCTGACTACACTCTTAGGCCAGAATCTGTTCCCAAAGTCCATAGGTTGTTTCTTTTGTCATTTTAGGTGGCAAAGAGAGATGGATAGGGAGAGAGAACTTGGGGTGCTTTCCCCTCTCACTTGTATAATTCAATCACCCTTTGAAATGCATTTTCCTAAGAGTGACCCCTAGATAAAGTTCTTTCCAGCTGAGAGCAAGGAGACATAGAGTCTGGTGGGGGGGAGGCTTTTTGCTGCTGTTTGCTAAGATGCAGACCTATTTTTTTTGGCCCCTTTTCCTTGCCAAAGAATGGCGACTTGATAGATTATGGCTCATCAGCTTTGATGACACCTGGCTGTGGCATCAAATTGTCCTTCGTCTTTGAGGAACAGGTTTACCAACTTTCCAGACTTGACTGATAAACACACTTCAGTCATGATTTCGCTTATGTTCATAACTGTGCATATAACGTTGTTACCTACATCTGATCATGAAATTATTGACCAGCAAGTTATTAATTTTCAAATGATAGATTGCAAGGCATATTTTACACAAATATTATTACAATAGCGTATAGCAGGGGTGGCCAACCTGCAGCTTGTCAGCCACATGCAACTCTTTTACAGTTAATGTGTGGCCCACGGAGCCCCTCCCACCATTCTCCAATTTCCAGACTGTTTGGGGGAACTTGGGGCTTCTGCCCTGTGGGAGGGTGGTGGAACTAGGGGCTTCTGCCCAGTAGGGAGGCGGGTGTCAGGGCTTCAGCTCCACGGGAGGCACCTGCCAGGGCTCAGGGCTTCAGCTGGAGTGGACTGAGACCTCAATCCCTGGCAGGCATGCCCTGCAGGGATGAATCCCCAAGACCCTCTAACTCCGTAGGGCAGAAGCCGCTAGCCCTACCACCCCATCACAGGGTTAAAGCCTCAAGCTCCAGCAGACATGCCCCAACTCTTGAACTTCTGAAGATTGTTATATGCAGCTCAGAGGGTCAATAAGTTTGTCCATCTCTGGTGTATAGGATGTGAATACAGAGGTGCATTCCATCACATAGAAATATAGGAATGGCCACACTAAATCAGATGATTGGTCCATCTAGTCCAGTGTTCTATCACCAACAATTCTCAGTATCAGCAGTTTCAGAGAAAGGTGGAAGAAACCTTGCAATAGGTAACTATGGAATAACTCTTTCCCAAGCAAAATTTCCTCCTGAACCCTAATACTTAGAGGCTGTCTGATCCCTGAAGCAGGAGGATATGCATGACTGATATTAATATTTACTATTATAACTAGCTATTCTTATCTATATAAATGTCTGATCTGTTTCACAAATCCAGCTAAACTCGACCTCAGTGATTGATATCTTGTGCCAAAGAGTTCCACAAACTAAGTGCGTGTTGCAAGAAAAAAAGTATTCCCTTAGATCAGTTTTGAATGTTCTTCCTTTAATTTTCATTAGTTATCTTGTATTATGGGACTGGGGACTTCCATTCATGCTATCTACATTCTTTATAGGGGTTTTCTTTTGTTATTGTTCTCAGTATGGTCATAGTCAGCTTATTAGAGCAGGAAGCAGAGGGCTTATCTACATGAACAATGTGTATAGAAGCCAGGAAGTCATATTCCTCACTCATAGCGTAGATTTAATCTAAATGTAATACCAGGCCTGAATGTAAACCGGTACAGTGAAGTGTACAGACAGCCTGAAACTGCTCTGCAAGGTGTGAAGTGCCCTGGAGATCAGCAGTGAAATGATTAACTGTGTTGACATGGAAAATTACATAATTAGATTACAAGGTTATGTTTTGCACTTGTTACACAAGCTCAGCCTACCTCTTACTTGTTCCCAAGTGCCAAAACCCCAACTATGCCCTACGCAACTGCAAGGCCCTTCACTTTCCCCTGACTTCTAAACAGCTACACATTTTCAGTACAAAGTACATTTTCAGGCTGAAGATTTAAAGATGTAGCAGTGTGCTACAAATTGAATGTAATATTTAATTTAAATAACCACAGGAATACTCAACAGACTGCTTTATTCATTTATCAAAAATAAAATGGGAACTTAAATTAAAAAAAACCCAAAAACCTAAGCTGAAGCTGTGGCAAAATTTCCAGTCTGCTGCACTGGAGTGACACAAAACAAAGGTCTTGCCACACACTTTACATCAAATCTTGTTCACAGGGCTGTGCGTGGGTGTGTTATATTCATTTCTTTCTCAGAAATAGTGTAAAAGGGATAAAGGGAAACAATTAAATCTTTGTGCTGCTAGCTTTATAGATTCCTTTCATTCAGTCTAAGAACTTTTTTATTAAAAAAATGCTGGACAGAGTCTAGGGAAAAAAAAAGTTAATGAGGCAGAAAGTAGTGAAAGAAAGCCAAAGAGGTGATATTTAACAGTTTCTGGCAAACACTTAACCATGGTGGCCAAATCCTTTTTCTCACCATGGGAATTTGTTAAATAAAAATAAATAACTTTTAATAACGTATGATAGCACTTTTCATGAGCAAAGCTCTACAAAAGAGAGTGAGTATCATTATAATGAGATAATGACAGATGAGGTGTAGAGAGATTAAGGACAAAGAGAGAAATCTTGACCCCATTGAAGTCAATGGCTAGGCTCCTATTGATTTCAGTGGGGCCAGGATTTAACCCAGGTGTTTTCAAACCCTAACCCTACATTTAGTTAAATACATAGTTGGGTGTTGGGTTAAATGTTTGCCTACTCTTTTAAATATTACTTCTTTGGGATCATCTCCACAAGGAAAATAAGAGTGATTTTAAAGCGTGGTAGCTGATACGTGATTGCTAAAGCATTTTAAAATCCCAGTGTAGTCAGGAAAAGTTGTAGTATTAACTGTTAGCTGGTCCTTGTAAACCCTTTCCTGTGAATCCTTCACCTCAACAAGCTAACATATTAAAACTACAGCTTGCTCTATCTGTATTAGCGATCACATTTTAAAAATACACCCTTTGTTCAACTGTGGAAGAGTCCTTTGACTTTTTTGAATTAGCAGCAGGCAGAGGTGCCAACTCCATGGGTTCTGCGGGGCTGGGCACCACAGGGAAAATTAGCGAGTGTTCTGCACTCACCAGCAGCCAAGCTCCTTCCACCCCCTCCTCACCTCCTCCTCCCCTAGCATGCCGGGTCCCCGCTCCTCCCTCTCCCGGTGCTTCCCACCTGCTGCCTAACAGCTGTTTGGTGGCACTTAGGACTTTCCAGGAGGGAGGGGGAAGAGTGGAGAAACAGCGCGCTCATGGGAGGAGGCAGTAAAGAAGCAGGGCAAGAGTGGGGACTTGGGGGAAGGGGGAGGAATTGGGGCAGGGTGAGGGTGGTGCAGGGCGGGGCCAGGGGTGGTGGTCGGTGGTCGAGCACCCATGGAGCAGTGAGGAAGTAGGCGCCTATGGCAGCAGAAGCTGCAGTTGCACAGCACATCTGAAAACCAGACCCATCTATTTACATGCTAAAATATGAATTTAGATGCCTGACTACAGGTAACTAATTTTGAAAATTTAGGCTTTAGGGACTTAACACAGCAAATCTGTGGCTGAGTCAGGAATAGCGCCTAGGCATCCTTACTTTCTTTCTTTCTTTTTTTTTTTAATTATGGAGAGGCAAGATGGTCCAGTGGTTAGGGTACTAGTTTAGCGCTCTGGAGACCTAGGTTCAGTTTCCTGCCACAGGCTTCCTTTGTGACTTTTCAGGGAGAAATGAGGCCACAATTTGGCTCTAAATATCTTACCCAGGGTCACTAAGAGAGTCTATGTCAGAGCAGTGAGTTGAAGTTTATAATATAGACATTGGTAGTGACTCCATAGTTACATTTGTATGGAGATTTGCTATGAGATTGTGATTAAATCCTGTTCTGTTTTACACTTTGGTGATGGAAATTTGTCTCAAAATTTCCAGAAAATTCTTCAAAAAGCAATGGCATTTTCTGTGTAATTTTTTTTAGTAAAATAGTTGCTGATTTTTGTGCTTTCTCTCTGTCACACGCATATGCTCACACGTGCATGATCAGTGGCCATTACACACTGACATTTCAATCTTTACCTGGTTGGGTAGAGTCAACATGTCTCTAGGGGTTTTTCTGTGGTTGCTTTTTAGCCCTGGCTTTCCTTACTATTAAACAGAGTTAAGTGGGTAGGCAGTAAAATCCCCAGGTTGAGTGAACACTTCAGAAGCTGCCACCTTTATACCTATTGTGGGAATCAGTAGGAGATGTTTCAGTTTGGGTCTAATCAGAACATTTAATACATTACAAAGCAAATCCTGTTCACGGACGTAAGAGAGAATCACATGACTTCTCTCAACTTCTTTCAGTCTCTCCAAATCTGAGAAACCTAGTGACAGGAGGCATGAGACATCTTTTAATTTATAAACACCAGAAGAAAGAAAATTAAGATATCTGCATCTGACGAAGTGGGTATTCACCCACGAAAGCTCATGCTCCAAAACGTCTGTTAGTCTATAAGGTGCCACAGGATTCTTTGCTGCTTTTACAGATCCAGACTAACACGGCTACCCCTCTGATAATTAAGATATGGTATTTTGACTCATAGGTTCTCCAGTTCCTCCACCTTGCCAGCATGCTCCCTGCTTGGAAACAAGTAATATAAGTGTCTTCACCTTCCCAGCATGGTCTCTGCAAGTAACTTTTACTCTGTGATTGCTTATCTCCTGCTTGCCTTTCCTGCAGGTGGCTGCAGAGTATTTCAAGAACACAACTTTGCTCCTAATGGGGGTGATTTGTGTGGCAGCTTCTGTTGAAAAGTGGAACCTACATAAACGGATTGCCTTGCGTATGGTCATGATGGCTGGTGCAAAGCCAGGCATGTGAGTGAATCCTCTGCCTTAGAGCATTAAAGGATACAGGCATCAAATTTAAAAATAAATGAGCAAATATTAATTAAATCTTGCCCTGTATACTTTTCAAAAGCAAATGATGTCATTACCCATAATGCACTGTACTTTTACAATCAGGTGTCCTAGGTCAATCTTTGATGATCTTTTCATGAGCTGAAAGTTTATGAATTTTCCTGTCATTTCTCATTCTCTGCCTCTTCTTTTTGCTTTTTATGCCTTCACCAGTACTCTCTGTTTATTGTGCTCTCACACTTCTTTGGTTTTTGTCTCCTGTGTTTGTTCTCTCTTTGCCTATTGTTTAATATGTACAAAATACTCATGACGAAATGTAGAATTTCTTGTTTTCATGTTATAATGAATTTGTAGTCAGGACATAGATCGGACTTAAATGATGCATTGTATTGTGCTGGTCCCCTGCACTGGGGTGAATTTCAACTTGATGCAATCTAATATATTTGTAAGCAAAGAGAATAAATAATAAATAAATAACAATGAATTAATTAAAATATTAGAAAAGGGGTCACACGAAAAGTTGTACAAGTGCCCCAAGAGGGCTGTTCTCTCCTGTATTCTAGGTTACTTCTCTGCTTTATGTGCTGTACAACGATTTTATCCATGTGGCTTTCCAATACCTCCACCACAGCAATGGTGATGCCAATTGTGGAGGCAGTACTACAAGAATTAGTGAATGCTGAGGAGGAGCATGAAGTCATCGGTACTGCAGGCAACACCATTTCTGAAGAGAGGGAGCCAAAAGGTATAGGATGATATCAATTTAAGGCCGAATCCAGCTCCTGTAAATGGGCATAGATCCATGGAAGTTAGTGGAGCTATGTGATTTACACCAGCTGAGGATTTGGCCCATATGATCTATTTTCATTTATTTTATACGCGATGTTTATTTTATAGCCTCAGGGGTGCCTGGCAGGAGAAGTGGAGTTAGGAGCCTGAGTAGGCTGAAAGAAGCTGAAGTGAAGGCATCACTATAGGACAGATTTAAGTTGTAGCTTATGCACAAGATTTCAGTGAGTTCTAGCTATATGGAAAGTTTGAAGGGTCTGTGACAGGACAGAGGTAAGGTTGTCTGGGTGCCCTAACTGATATGTTTGGAATTATTTTATGTTTAAACAGTGAATTTCCAGGGTTGCTCATGCTTAGTTTTCAGATGTTTATAACATTCCTATAATGCAGTTTACCGTAAATTACTGATGTGTACTCTCAACATAATTTTTGTCTAGAAATTCCCTTGGTTTTTTTGCTTTGTTTTAAATGAAAATGTTCAAGAGAATGTTCTCATGTGATATCTCTATTGATTTAAATATGTGAAGTATCCATCTTAACTAGTTTATTTAGTTTTGACTTTTGGGGAGGGGGGTCATATTCTCTGCTACACTCTGGCTGTTTTACCCAACTTGAAAACAGCACAAAACATCCAGAGCATACAGGCCAGTTAACCTGGGTTTAAAACCGCTTTGTTTAATTGGAGCTGTACAAAACACCTTCAGTTTTCCCCCTCCCTCTTTTCCTTCAGATTCTTACTGCCTTTTCCACCTCCCTACACACACATCAGTTGCCTGCACTCCTCTATATTCCCTGCATGAAGACACATATATATATTCAATTTAGTTTCTCCACCCTCCTAGTCTACTTATTGAGTAGATCTGGTGCCATGGATATTTTTAAATATTTAGGCTTAATGGTCATTTTGTGCCATTAGTTTTCATAACTGAAAGTTTATCTCTTACAAAGAAATCCCCCCTTTCCAAAATGGCCATCATCTCTCATTGCTGTCGATGGACCTTAAACCACAACTTCTCTCAGAGAAGACAGTGGCCACGTATGCTTCCCAGAGGCAGAGGCACTCAGTACCACTGAGATCAATGAAAGAGAGAGAAGATGGCTTTTTCAAAATGGCCACCAACTGAGGGCGTCTGTCTCTTCAGTACTGCCTAGAACAATGGCAGATGGAAGATGTTTTGAAAGAGGGCAGGTCTTATTTCCTAGCTGACCATTGTGTCTTTCAGCTTTTGCTGAAGGAGAAACGTCCAGTTATGAAGAATAAGAAGGGAAATGACCACTAATCTTAAAACATTAAATAAATAATAAAATACAATAATTAAAAAATCATAATCAATTGTAGCTCATGCACAAGATTTCAGTGAGTTCAAAAAGTGGATTGTTCTGTTACTGAAATAATTAGGGACAAAAAAATCTAAGATTGGGTGCTAACGTTTTTAAGGTCCCACTTTTAATTAAGTTTAATTCCTAAGATAAGAAATTTACTTCTACATTCTCAGATCATTGGTTCTATACTCAGTGCTATTATTTGGAAGAGAATACACTATATTTTAAATAAGGAACAAAGAGGGTAAGTTCTTGCTTTAAGTGCAAGACTTAATTATCTATGCCACCATAATACATTACTTAAAGTTCTGGACCATCTGTATCAGAAGGAAGCTAGCTGATTATCTCACACTTGTTTCATTCATGGTAGTGGAGGAGGGAATACTAGACAGGGCATAGAGCTCTCTGTCACTACAGGGCATAGTTAGGGTTGTTTGGGTCCCTTAACTGTATTTCTAAACATTAACATGTTTGGATTTCTTTAAGTGTAACTCTAACTCTGAATACCATCTGTCACTGAGCTAATTTACAACATCACTGCAGTGTTTTTTACCCTTAACTTGCTGAAACATACTCTCAACCTTAACTCCATTTTGATGTAATGTTTTGTCTGGGAATTAATAATGGAATGTCTTCATTCATCATTGAAATGCTTCCAGGACACAGAGGCACAGCCCAGAGGCATGGAAGCAAAAGTGTACTTAAGCTGGTCAGGGTCTGAAACAACCCTCCTTCCTCCACACCACCATCACTGCCATAAAAGTTGATAGCTCAGGGAGCAGATCTAAGGTACAGCAACCCAGTCCTTGTGGCCTATGGGTAGCTATGCAGAACCTCCATAATGCTATGTTACAGCCCCAGCATGACCCTTATGCTGGGGGTTGTGAGAAAAGGCCTGCACAGGGCATCCTACAGCTGTCCAGTTCAGTACTTGTGCTAGAAGAATTTGCCACCTGTCAGCTAAGGGGCACTTTTTGCCCCATGTGCCACTGCAGGAAAAGCCCTCCTTTTTAAAAAAAAAATTTGGAGGTGTTCCATCTTAGTACTGACCAGATCCAACCTTGCTTAGCCTCTCAGATCTATGACTGAGGATATACAGCTATAGTCACGTAGAATGTGTTACTGTTAGGTCTTTATTGGCAAAAGGTAAATAAGCAAGAAAATATGGAGTAATAAGATGCTGAATTAGGTCCCCGAATAGAAGGAAGTGTTTATCGAAGATTTTTTCTGGATTCATTTTACATTTGCTCCTGCATATTCATGGACACAATTCTGAATTGAAGCCAAGAAAATCAGCTGAATTCCCATCTTTGACAGTCTCTCTCTCTCTCTCTTCCCCCTCCATCCCTCTACCCATTACTATAGGTCTCAGCGAAAAACATGGCCAAGCCTCAGTGGAGGTCATTTTCATCAATGAGGAGTAAGAACGAATCCTGTGCATCACTACTGGAGATATGAACCTACACAGGTTGCAATGAGATGAACACAAGAATGGCAAAAGGAAGGGCAAACAGAAGCTTGCAAATGAACATTTTAGATGTGCTTGAAGGGAAAAGATTATGCAAGGAGTGGGGTTAGGGTAACAGATGTCCCTATTTTATAAGGACAGTCCTGATATTTGAGGCTTTTGCTATATAGGTGCCTACTAATGCCATGCCAAGGCCTGATTTTTAAACACTTGTTAGGGTTGCCAGCCCTCCAGGATTGTCCTGGAATCTCCAGGAATGAAAGATTAATCTTTAATTAAATATTACGTCTAACCAAAATTGGCAAACCTACTTGCTATCTGGTCACCTTAAGTGGGATTAATGTAATGATCTGGATCTCACTATGTTATGATCCACAAGCCACACAAGATAGATGTTAGTCATGTTGCTTTAATGTTAGTCACGTTGCTACTGGAAGGTGCTCAGATGTTATGGCAATGAGGGAGGTATAAGACTCTACACAGAATAGAATAGATTAATAGTGTTGGGTTTTCCAGTGATTCACTCCACTGTGATAGTGATATTAAAGGTTTGGCCACAAACACTGTTGGTTTCATGGAACTGGAACCCCAACATCATAGAGCTAGAGATAGAACCTTGGAACAAAGTGATTCTTCCCATGTATTTAGCTGAGATGTCACTGAGATGTCAGAATAAATGGAACTTTTCCCAACTCAGCAGATTTTAATTCTTGTTTAGGTGCTCCACTACCCGCCCTGAACATGTGCCTTTTGAGATAGCTGGGAAACATGCCTTTAAAAATAAATTTTCTTTTCTTTGTTTTTAGTGCTACGATGACTGACTTCAGCTCCGTGGTACATACTAAGGTATTGTGATAGGTAGTACTACACCATGTGACCAACACTCAGCTCTGCATTATAAAGCAGTACAGCAGGAATGATCAAAAGCACACTCCTGTATCTTTAATGGGAGGTAGTTCTAGTGGAGTCCATATATTATAGCATGCCATGCTTTTGCTGGATCCTATCAGCCTAGCTCCTGAGATCAAGATGGAACACTGGTTCTGTAATTTCTATGGTCCGCATCTCCATCTTACATGCGAGGCTGTGATCATCTCAATTGATTAGTGAGTAAATGTAGTCCATGGGCTCCTAGCAAGTAGCAAATGTGGCCTTTTGTTCTGCCAGATTTGGGCACTTCTGCAGTCAGGGTTGTTCAGTCAACTAGAGCACTGTAGTGGTTGACCATGCTACAGCTTATAAAATCAAGGCTCAGGTGCTTCTGGCATGGTTTATGTTGGATTCTACCATCACAAAGCTGCCTTGATGACAGAAGGAGATGAGCTAAACGGACCATTTAATTTTAAAGATTTTTTTAAAGATAAAAAGACTTACTTTTATTTAATCTGCCTTATTTCATAGAATAAGGTTTCAGACAAATTGTAGTTGACTTATTGGAAGATTCTTTGCCTGAAATATTCCAAAGCACCCTTGAATTTAATTCTAAGCGCCTTCTGGAATTAGGTAGAGAGTATTGTCTAATCAAAGGACATTTACCTTCTTATAGAATATGAATGGTGTGCACATGATAGCCAACCCAATTGGAACTGTGAATCCCCCAAACAAGGGGCAGAATCTACCTCAGGTAAGAGGTGGTAATCTTCTGTGGGAGACAAGTATCACACATTCTTCCTGGCTTCAGGTTCTTACCTTGTAAGTAGCTTTCCATGAAATATTTGCCTCTGTAGTCTCAGAACATTTAACAATTACACCTGTGCTGGTTCCTCAGATGGTTTCCACTTTTTTAGTTCCCCCCCTTCACAGCCCTGTTACATCTTTTTGGGTTTCTTTGATGTAGTCAAAAGGTGAGCGGAGCCCTTTTCATAGAGGTGCACCTCACAGGCTGTTCTCACATGAATTCAATATCATATATTCCATGCTATGGCTAGACAGTTTCCATTTCTGTTTTGCTGTTCCACTTTGTTTCCCCAAATGTCCCTCTGGAGGTAGCTCTACATAAACATCAATTTTTGGCACAGATCACTGGCTAGAGCCAAACATAAGGTAGACAGAAACTGTTCCAGCACCTTATGGACAGCTCTATCAGCCCTCACTTCCAATATTCCTGCACTTCCTGTCCTTTGGCAACCCACCACACATGCAGCACACACTCACAGAGACACTTCTGCCAATATACCTCAATCCTGATCTGCATTTCCTTCTTCCAGTCCTGGGCATGCCTGAGTCAGGACTTCAATTACATGTATGCACTGTTTTTATGTACAAACAGATGTCCAGCAGAGGTGAGACTCCAGTCAACACATTTGTTTGCATATATGGCTCAAAGGCAATATATACCCAGATCTTCAGAAAAGCTACTGCACTACCCTTGCCACTGAGCATCCTCCCATCTCATACTCACATTCAAGGGTTATTTTGTAACCACCAAATTCATTTCAGTTTTGACCTAATACAGATTTGAACCAGGATTTTCATGAGAGAGACTGCAGAAGGATTGATAAATTCATAACAGCACCAGATTCCTCATGGAAAATAAGTCCATTACAAACCAACAGAATTATATTATGGCAAATGAATCCAGCTTCTCTGCTGCTGGGGCCTTTTTCCTGAGCCTACAGTACAGCCTTTTTTCTTTCTCTTTTCCCTGCGCTACAAGTGATAGGTCTCTAGGAGTGGCACCTTATTATTTTCAATATAATACCTTAATTTCCCAGAACCATGCACTGACAGCCACCGCTATGGAACCTTCTTTGTGCCACGCTACCTTTTGCAGCCATGTTTTCATTTACCACTTCTCTCTGGGACATATCCTAGCAGCTAAGCACTAGGTATTACAGCTAATTATCTTGTACCTTCCCCCTCCTAATATTAGATTGCTAATTAGAGGTTATGATTCATGAGTCAGTGTGAGGATGGAAAGTCTGCCAAACATTGCCTGGAAGCTTCTAACATGCCTCAAGGATTATATGTTCTTAAAACTGAAATAATAGAATCTCCTCCTCCCAGCTCATAAAGGTTTCATGGTATCCAGTTGAGATCCCATTGAGGACTGGAACAGGGCCAGACTCTGATCAGAAGTCTGATTACTGTTTATGCTGCATTTTGGTTGCAGATCAAGCAGTTTGGGGTTACTGGACAGGTCTCTAGTTCTGAGCCCAGTTAATTCCCATGGAGAATAAGCTGCCTGCTCTTTCACAGGCAGGTTATTTCTTTGTAACCTGTAGACATCTTGTCACTCAAAGTTTCCCTCTGGGCCAGGCCAGGCTGTTGGTAGTGTCTAATAATAGTGCCTTATGGCATGTCTTTCTTCTTACAGACTCAGATACTTGTCCTGCCTCCTAACCCCAGAGATCTGGACCTGAGCACTAAATACCAGTACCAGTCCAGACACGATCACATGATCTGCAAGTGCCTGTCCTTGAGCATCTCATATGCTGCAACCATTGGGGGACTGACTACCATCATAGGGACCTCCACTAGCCTCATCTTCTTAGAGTACTTCAACAAGTAAGTGATGATATTGCACAGTTTCTGATATTACATTGGGGAGCTGTGCTGGAGTAACTACCGTCATCATGATGACTCTATCAAAGGGTTACTGATGTCTAGTGGAAACCCTGGAAGATATTCTGTTTAGAGATCATTTTTCTTCTATCTTGTACATTTTCTTTGTATATACTTTCTCTCCTAGGGCTTTATTACTAAAGGTATTTAACTGAAAGCGGGATCTTTATTTCTTATGTGCTCATTTCCAAATGGGAGTTGACCTCTTTTGAAAAGATCAGGCCCTATGTTATAGTGGGCACATGCATGTACACAGATGGAATGTTTGTTTGCTTTTTTTATTAGAAAAAATGCAAAACTACTTTGAGGGTCAGAGATAATTTCGCAGAATAACTTTTGAAATGACACACATGGTTTTTGTAAAACTGACTCTACAGGTGAACTCTTGATGGAAGGTTTGGGTTTTCAAGCACCCTCAAAGAAGACATATTAGTGTGCCTTGCCATTATGACACTTCCAGCACTTTTGGGTTGTTATGAGATGCACTGTTAAACAACTTTGCCAGAGTCCAGTCTGCTGTATTAATTTTTTTATATTTTGTGTCCCAAGACCACAAATACACAGAAACCATGAGTGAAGTCCTGCTGCTATTGAAGTCAATAGAGTTTCAACAGAGCCAGGATTTCATCCCTTGTGCTTGCCTGTACCTCTGAAATTATCTGTACATATGTTATCATTTTTTTAAAGAACAATTTGCTGTATTGAAGCAGTTTGTGATACAACTAGGATGCAAGACACAATGTAAAAACAGTTGTATTGCATTATAACATCCATTTAAATTTACCAATGAATTCCATCCTCAGACTAACCTGTTATTTCCATAGCCATGGTTGTTTTTACATATCATCCAGACTACCCCAAATATGAATCAATTTGTTTCCATCACAAACTCCTTGGAGCAAAGAGATATTTTATGCAGATGTTGATTTCTGTTGAGATGAGCATCAAGATGTATTGATCTGTGAGCTTCTTGACTGAGGTTACTACATACATTCGTGACGTGTTTTGAATCTATATTACACTGGGCCAAATTAATTCCTCCTGTAGTAGCAATAAAAATATGTGCCATAAAAACATTTCTAAAATGTCTGTGGTAAACTGAACACATGCTGGTATTTGGTATGGTGTTGATATAAAGGCTAATTTGGAAATCATTTGGGAGTGGCTTTGCTATGCATGTGTAATGCAGTTATCACAAACTCATGCTAATACAACCCTTATGCCATACCACACAGCCATATACATAGGCATAGATGCATGTTGTGAGAGTCTGACCATATATCCTGTGGCCTTCTTATCTCTTATACGGTCTTTTTCTTTACAGCCACTATCCACATGCTGAGGTGGTGAATTTTGGAACTTGGTTCTTGTTCAGCTTCCCCATATGCCTCATCATGCTGGTCTTGACTTGGTTCTGGATGCACTGGCTGTTCTTGGGATGCAAGTGAGTGCAGGCTGCTAGAGCTGTGTGGGAATCCCAGGGCTAAAACAGTAGGGAATGCCACAGCTTCCTCCCAGTGCTGATGCTAGCCCACTGGGGGTCCTAAGCAGGAATATTTTGGGCCCACCCCATAACACATACTAATAATTAATAGGGGGCCCCCTTTGTGCTGCTCAGGGCCCTAAGTAATTGTTTAGTCCGGTTATGCCTAGCGCCACCATTTTAGAGTTCACAAAGGCACTAACAATCACAAGGGGCAAATGCTGAATCACTATCGCTTCCTCTTACCAGGGCAGTGGGTCTTGTCCACTCCCTAGAGAGAGTCTCCTTTCCTAGTAGTACTGGATGTGCAACAATGTACTTTATTGAGTCCAGTGGCTGAATAGGGCTGATGAAAATCTGCTACACACCATGTTTATTTTTGACGGGAACAGTTTTAACACTGCCCTGCTTTGACGAGGGCCATTAACCAGCCTTCTAATCAGAAGGTGCAACTGAAAAAAACAAAAGAAAAAGCCAGTTAGTAAAAACATGCCCAATTCTCCTTTCACACTGCTGTAAATCAGGAGAGATGCCACTGAGGTCATAGAATCACAGAATATCAGGGCTGGAAGGGACCTCAGGAGGTCATCTAGTCCAATCCTGTGCTCAAAGCTGGACAAATCCCCAATTAATTCATCCTAGCCAGGGCTTTGTCAAACTGGGCCTTAAAAACCTCTAAGAAAGGAGATTCCACCACCTCCCTAGGTAACCCATTCTAGTGCTTCATCACCCTCCTAGTGAAAATATTTTTTCCTAATATCCAACTTAAACCTCCCCCACTGCAACTTGTGATGATTACTCCTTGTTCTATCATCTGCTACCACTGAGAACAGTCTAGATCCATCCTCTTTGGAACCCCCTTTTAGGTAGTTGAAAGCAGCTATCAAATCCCCCTCATTCTTCTCTTATGCAGGCTAAACAATCCCAGTTCCCTCAGCTTCTTCTTATAAGTCATGTGCTCCAGCCCCCTAATCATGTTTGTCGCCCTCCGCTGGACTCTTTCCAATTTCTCCACATCCTTCTTGTAGTGTGGGGCCCAAAACTGGACACAGTAGTCCAGATGAGGCTTCACCAATGTTGAATAGAGGGGAACGATCACGTCCCTCGATCTGCTGGCAATGCCCCTACTTATAGAGCCCCTAACGCCATTAGTCTTCATGGCAACAAGGGCACACTGTTGACTCATATCCAGCTTCTTGTCCACTGTAACCTCTAGGTCCTTTTCTGCAGAAGTGCTGCCTAGCCACTCGGTCCCTAGTTTGTAGCAGTGCGTGGGATTCTTCCATCCTAAGTGCAGGACTCTGCACTTCCTCTTGTTGAAACTCATCAGATTTCTTTTGGCCCAATCTAATTTGTCTAGGTCCCTCTGTATCCTATCCCTACCCTCCAGCATATCTATTGCTCCTCCCAGTTTAGAGTCATTTGCAAGCTTGCTGAGAGTGCAGTCCATGCCATCCTCCAGATCATTAATGACCTGGTCAGTGGACTTACTTTGGTGTCAAACCAATGTAAATGACAGGGGAATAAGGCTCAATATATCTGTACTTGTACTGGTATAAAGTGCCATAATCACAGTGCTAGAGACAAAAATCCTATGTTTATCAACAGAATAGGTGGGCAGTGAGAGTTAAAGCTTTCCCTCACTCCCAGGCTGAAGGCAAGAGAGAGAGCTCAGTCTCTATGATCACTTTAGACCAGGGATGGCCAAACTTACTGACCCTCCGAGCCGCGTACAACAATCTTCAGAAGTTCCTGAAGGAAACATGCCTGGCGGGGCACACCTACCAGGGCTCGGGGCCTCAGCCCCACTCCATCAGCTCAGCAGGCACCTCAGGTGGGACTGAAGCCTCGAGACCTCCCTCCCTCCTGGGCAGAAGCTCCTAGCCCCACCACCCCACCACAGGGAAGAAGCTCTGAGTTCCCCCAAACAGTCTGGTAGGCGGAGAATGGGGGGGGGAGGTGTGGGGGTTCTGTAAGCCACTCTTTAACTGTGATAAAGCTGCATGTGGCTCACAAGTCATGGTTTGGCCATCCCTACTTTAGATGATGGCCTCTCCAAGGGACAAATAAAGCCAATTGTGAGGGCAAGAGGGAGTTTGGCTGACATCATTAACATATTTCACATAGGACAAGGAATAGCTGTTAAATGATAGTGACTTCTGATGCTATTGATCTTGAGTGCATTTGAAGAGGTAAATAGCACTGTGTCCTTTTCTCAATTAGTCCCCTGAGTCTTCTACTTTTGATGTAAAAGGCTATAATAAATTATTTCTTTTTTAATCCTGAGAGGAAACAGGCCCTAACATGACTCTCAAATCCTTTATTTTTTAATAAACAGCATTGAAATTCCACATTGCATCCAAGAATTCTCCCTGATTAATGTTATTCTAAAGAACACCAATGAACTGAAGCATTATTGACCTTTTGTGAAGTGTTGGTTGGTTCCAAGCCTCTTTAATCTCCAACTCCTGTTCTCTGTGGTTCATTAGAGAAGATGTTAGGTTAGGAGTTTGTCTATAATGCTCTGCCTGAAAATCCTTCTAAGACTTGGCAAGTGATACGGATAACGTGGTGAAGCAATGTTTAGTCTAATGGTTGCTGATGGACATCTATGGAATTCCTGGAAATGTTCATGCTACGAATCCTTTCTAACAGGGCACCCACTGTCAATCTCTTGCCCCTAGCTAGTGCAATGACTGGAACAGCTTTCCAGATTTTCTTTCTAGCCTAGAAACTCAAGTTCTTGGATCAGAATGCAGGATCTAGCCTCTTCGTAAGTCAAAGAGGGAGGGAAACAGGCCTATAAAGTTCTTCCTATCTGAAAATCAGGGGAAAAAATATTGTGACCCCTCCTTGGGACAGGGGAAACGGTAATTCACAGAGACACAGCTTTTCGCTTCAGCTAGTGCTGCACAAAGTAAGTATTGCTGCAAATATCTAAGCATCAGTTTTACAAAGGTATTTTGGTGCCTAAAATTGCAGGTAGACCCCAATGCAATTTACAAAAGTATCTAAGCAGGTTAGGTGTCAATTTCCCATTGGAACAGAAAAGCAAAATGTTGCTACAGTACTTGAGAAGAGGGTAGAAAAAAGCTTATAAGCATCTCAATTTAAATAAACGAGTACAGACTCTGTGACACGCAAATGCAATTTTACATGAGCCTGAGGGCTGAACCTAATTTGCATATAAATTTGTAGGCAGTTTAAATGCACTCAGCCATAAAATGTGCTTGTATTTGTATCTCCTTGATAGAAGTATAGAAATTGTTCATTGGCAGAACAGTAGGATCATCAGCTTTGACTTTACCCTTCAGTTACAGAAAGAGTGGAACCTTGCAAGAGTAATCCTGGTTTAAACAGTGCTAGAAATATCAAAGGCAGTCATGTCAGTCTCATGGACAGCAGACACTGTAGTTGTGGGGATTCCCAGTGTACGATGGGTCATTCAGTCCTTTGTCAGAGCTTCAGTTTGTAGCAAAGTTCCTCCAGAGGTAAGAAGCAGGAATGAAGACAAAATGGAGAAGATGCAGCTGCCTTTTATAGTCTTTTGCCATGCGGTCTGTGCTTCCTTTGTTTCAAACACAAGCTGCCTAGCACATGGCTTGAAAGCCTTAAAGTTCTCTCTATAGACATGTCCCTGCATGCCTTTCTGAGTCACAACGTTTATCTGCCTTCTTTCATTGGGTCAACTATATAGCTGATGGTCCTCAATGGGCCTTCAAGCAGGCTAGACAGTGCTGTCTGGAGGTGTCACCCAGAAGCATAGCACAAATTTTGAAATACAGACATACATATCTACAATCCGTAATACAAAGGTGACACAAACATATAAACAAGATTATCATAGCTGGCAAATTATAACATTTCTGCAGATACCTTACATGATATATCTGGCCTAACTCATTACAATTTTACAATATTGATATTCATAATATCCTCAAGTGTTTCCCAGATTCCATGCAGCATCACACCTTTACCAGACTACCTAAAGCAGAGAAGGTTGCACCTTGAGCTTTCAAGAATCATACTCTCTTCACCAAGTCAAATGGGATTAGGCAGCCAGAACTACTTTTGTGTGTGCTATTCAGAATGCTGTTCCTGGAAGGGGACAACACATAGATCCACTATATAGAAAAACTAGTCCCATTTTAGAACAAAATCTCTATATGTTTTGGGCCACAACCTACCTATGATGTAGTGTAAAGTGGTTGTAAGCTGCCCTAAACAGGCACTATCAGAACACAGGATACTGGGTTCAATGGACCATTGGTCTGACTGAGTATGGCCATTCTTATGTTTCTAAGGCTTGCCTGGCATAGGGACCACCTGGGTGTTGCAGGTCTGGTGAAACTGGTTAGTTAGGGAAATGTGATGGGGCATGGCGTCGAGGAGGTAACATGGCCAGAACACTAATGTGCTCCAGTGATTATGATCTGGCATATTGACCCCTTGTGTGTTATAACTAGCTGGTATTATTTAGAACAGCCCGAAGCTGCTCATGCTGGGGGTTGAATTGGATCTTAGCACCTCTGGGAATTGGATAAGTGCAAAAGGGGTATACAGCAACCTTCCCCACTTTAGCTCTCATGTACTGCACCAAGCACAGCTCGGCCAGCCACAGGGATTGAGTCCTCAGCTATCTCATCTGCTGCATAATTTGCATACTGTGGTACCTTCATTCTGAAATCTGATTCCCTTCTCTCATATTCCTGTGCCAAATTATCCTTCTCAGTTTTAAAGAAACATGTTCTGTGAGCAAGAAGAAGAAGACCAAACGAGAAGAGATGTCAGAGAGGAAAATTCAAGAGCAATATGAGAAACTGGGGGATACTAGGTAAAAGGAGCATATATTCCTGTGGAATTTGCCTTTCTTATGTTGGAATCCATCTTTTGTTTTGTCCTCCAAGTTGAATTTGTCTTATATATGTTGGACTTGATCTCTCAATTCTTTCTCCCTATTGAATCAGTCCCTATGTTTTGGAACTTGTTTCTCTTTCTTTTCAGGGTAAGTGTGGGGTCCACTATAAAGATATGTCAAAATCAGAGACTTAAATAAAAACACCTATCATTTTTTTTAGGGGAGGTAGGAAGAGGGCATTGGCTTCAGACTCAAACCCATAGATCTTGATTTGCCCCTACAGTTAAGGTTGCAAAGCAGATAGGGACCTATTTTGGCAATTTCATGTCAGACGTGGCAAAGAGAAGCTAAATTTTGCAAGATGCCCGCCTTTCAGGATGGGAGCTATCTCATGAGATCAGCTCTTCTTCAAAGATTTCTCATTGTTCACTGGAAAGTTCATGAGATCAACTTGCAAGATTTTAGCATGATCAAATTTGAATCTAAATCCTAGCCCTTATTCAGCCTCTGAACCGTGAATCTGAACCCTGAATAAAATCCAGATCAGAATAGCAATTCCTCAGCCCATCTCTGTATTTGTTTGTGTTTAAAGTAGCAATGCTTGTTTATTTTGGTATCTGTAATTATATTTCTCATATGCTTTTAAAAATCACATAAAAAGACATTTACAATGCAGAAATAAGGAAAAATTTATTTTGTTGTCATATTTCAGTTCCTGGATCACAGAAATACTATAAGAATAAAAATTTTGTATTTGTTTGGGCTCATAAATATCTCATGACAAATGAAAGTATAAATACAGATAATGAGATACTCAGTTTTATTTTTTTTCTAACTTTATTTACGTTACAGCTGGGACTCAAATGTAAAACCCTAGTTCAAACTGATCTCCCTGTATTTTATTTTATTCTCCCTGTAGATTTTTTCCTTGTATGTTGAAACGAATCTCTAATTCCTTTCTCTGTGGAATTTGCTCCTGGATTTTGGCATTAATTTTAGGTTCTATTTTTGCTTTTTCTCCCCACCTCTCCTCCCAAGCTATCCTGAGATGGTGACTGGGTTTTTCTTCATCTTGATGACCTTGCTTTGGTTTACACGGGAGCCTGGCTTTGTTCCAGGCTGGTCATCTTTCTTTGAGAAGTAAGTGAGTAAGGTTGCCTCCTAATCATTTGCAGAGAAATGAAGTTCTGATTTTCCTGGTTTTCTAAAACAATTTGGTTGATTGGTTTTTGGCCATAGAATCTCACGATGCCAGTAGCCATTTTGATAAAGGCTGGACCATATAGAATCTTAATCCTAAACTGAGGATGCTCACTATTTTAAATGTACCTGTTCACACAACCAAAACAGTGTCCCTGTTTCTCCAGGTAGCAGGGTGACCCCATTAGACTATGAGAAACAACACGAGAAATTTGTTCCTAGTAGAAAAAATGGAAGAGCCCAAATTCTGAAGTCAAAAGCAAACATATCTTTTAAAAAACCAATTTTACTACAAAGAAGTCCCAAAAAGCATGTTTGCTGCTAGGTTTGATTGTTGTTATAGTTCACATTTCTGGTGTTTGGGGCTTGGTTTTGGATATTAGCACAGGGAACATCAGATAACCTGCAGATTGTTTTTAAAGTCATCATCATTCTCTAGTTCATCCATGCAATGAAATAATTGGATTTTCTCCCAGAATTTGTTTACTAACACTTGGTTCTAGTAAACATAGTTCTTTCTGCTACCGTCAGTTTTACAAGGAATACTATAGAGGGTTCAGCATTTAAATCCTGAACAGTTCTATTGAGTAGATTCAGAGACTTTAAAACCTGAAGGGACCATTATTAGTCATTAGAATATTAATTATTCTTGATAATGACTACATTGAGCTAGCACACTGAGACACAAATCAAAGGAAAACATTAATTTATTCCCTTCACATTTTGGGGCAAATTTTCTAAAGGCAATCTACTAAGTTTTCAGCTTTGCAAAATTGCGTGGATACAAAATTCATATCCACATCCAATCCACAAAAATGATCCACAGACATCTGCATCAGTGGATCTGCATATCTGCAGATATAAAGTGGATATCCATGGATTTGCAGGGCTCTATGCATGTGCACTGATATGTTTCCACACATGAAAAGTGCAAGTACATGGGCTTGTGACTGTAAATCTCTAACAACTTCCCACAGACTTACATCTAAGGCTTGGGATACACTACGGGTTTAAACCGATTTTTGCAGTGTTAAATCGATTTAACACTGTACCCGTCCACACTACGAGGCCCTTTATATTGATATAAAGGGATCTTTAAATCGGTTTCTGTACTCCTCCCCGACGAGAGGAGTAGCGCTGAAATCAGTATTACCATATCGGAATAGGATTAGTGTGGCCGCAAATCGACAGTATTGGCCTCCGAGCGGTATCCCACAGTGCACCACTGTGACCACTCTGGACAGCAATCTCAGCTTGGATGTAGTGGCCAGGTAAACAGGAAAAGCCCCGCGAAATTTTGATGTTCATTTCCTGTTTGCCCAGCGTGGAGCTCTGATCAGCACAGGTGGCGATGCAGTCCCAAATCCAAAAAGAGCTCCAGCATGGATCGTACAGGAGATACTGGATCTGATTGCTGTATGGGGAAACAAATCTGTTCTATCAGAGCTCCGTTACAGAAGACGAAATGCCAAAGCGTTTGAAAAAAAAATCTACATGCTACACAGTGCTGTGTGACAAGCGTAACGGGAAGCCAGAGACTCAAATGGACGCTCATGGAGGGAGGGAGGGGGTACTGAGGACTCCAGCATCCCACAGTCCCCAGCAGTCTCTGAAAAGTATTTGCATTCTTGGCTGAGCTCCCAATGCCTGTAGGTTCAAACACATTTTCCGGCGTGGTTAAGGGAATAGCTCGTCAATTTACTCCTCCCCCCCATGTGAAAGAAAAGGGAAAGAAATCGTTTCTTGACTTCTTTCAATGTCACCCTATGTCTACTGAATGCTGCTGGTAGACGCGATGCTGCAGCAGTGATGAGCAGTATCCACTCCTCTCCCCTGCCCGGTGGCAGATGGTGCAGTAGGACTGGTAACTGTTCTTGTTATCAACCCGTGAGTGCTCCTGGCTGGCTTCAGGTGAGGCCGGCCGGGGGCGCCTAGGTGAAAATAGGAATGACTCCCGGTCATTCCCAGTAGATGGTACAGAACGGCTGGTAACCATCTTCATCATAGCAACTGGGGGCTGAGCTCCACCAACCCCCTCCCTTTCTGGTGTAAAGAAAAGATTCTGTACTGCCTGGACTATCACAGCAGCGGGATGCTGGGCTCCTCTCCCCCGCACCGCTTAATGTCCTGCCTGGATTGTCATAGCACCGGGAGGCTGCCTCCCCCCATTTTATCCCACTAACAAGTCACTGTTTGTTATTCCTGCATTCTTTATAACTTCATGACACAAATGGGGGGGACACTGCCATGTTAGCCCAGGAAGATTGGGGGAGAAGGGAAGCAACAGGTGGGGTTGTTGCAGAGGCACCCCCCGTGAATGGCATGTAGCTCATCATTTCTGCGAGATCTGAACAGAGCAGCTGTACTCTCTGATACACTACTTCTCTAGTACACTTGCCCCATATTCTAGGCAGGACTGACTCTATTTTTAGAAACCATAAAGGAGGGATTGACTCGGGGAGTCATTCCCAGTTTTGCCTTTGCGCCCCTGGCCGATCTCAGCCAGGGGCACCTATGATAGCAGCAGACAGTACAGAAGGACAGATAACTGTCATCTCATTGCCAATTTACACCGGCAGCAGACGGTACAGAACAACTGGTAACCGTCTCTGCTATCATGCAAAAGCAAATGAATGCTGCTGTGTAGTGCTGGGGTATTGCCTCTGTCCGCGGCATCCAGTACACATACGGTGACTGTAAAAAAAAAAAAGCTGAACGGGCTCCATGGTTGCCATTCCACGGCGTCTGCCAGGGCAATCCAGGGAAAAAGGGCGCGAAATGATTGTCTGCCGTTGCTTTCCCGGAGGAAGGAATGACTGACGACATTTACCCAGAACCACCCGCGACAATGATTTTTGCCCCATCAGCCACTGGGATCTCAACCCAGAATTCTAAGGGGCGGGAGAGACTGCAGGAACTATGAGATAGCTACCTAATAGCTACCCACAGTGCAACGCTCCGGAAATCGACGCTAGCCTCAGACCATGGACTCACACCGCCGAATTAATGTGCTTAGTGTGGCCGCGTGCTTTCGACTTTATACAATTTGTTTTATAAAACCGGTTTATGTAAAATCGGAATAATCCTGTAGTGTAGACGTACCCTAAATCGTCATAGATTATTCACTTCAGTGAGTTACATTGATTTACATCAGCTGAGGTTCCCACCCAGTGTAGCCCTTATGTTACTGACAAAATGTTAAAGTGGTTGTCATTTAAACAACGTTTGGATGGCACTGTTATAGGGCAATATAAGTACATCACATTCTTGTATTTGTGTTGGTGCTGGAAGGAGCTGAAATGATTTTATGCTTAAAGTATTTCCCTCTATAATATATAGAATAAATGTATGGCATGATGTGTGGAGGAAAGGTACACCAAACCCAATAACAAAAAGAAAAGCAAAGCAAAGAAAAGAAAAGGCTTAAGTAGTATGCTCAGCTCCCTCAGCTCCCCATGCATGCTGTTGAGAACATGGGGTGTTGCACATACACTTCACTACAGCACACTTTTAGTATAGCATTGCTATAATCACAACGTTTCTTTCCTAGGAAAGGCTACCGGACTGATGCTACTGTCTCTGTCTTCCTTGGTTTTCTCATGTTCCTGATTCCAGCAAAGAAACCACGCTTTGGAAAGAGGGATAAAGGTAAGGAGTCAGCTAGAAAGAGACTTGACGCACTTTTTTCTGGGAGGTTGTGATCCCCATCCCCTTATTTTATGGCTACATTAAGGTCCCAAAACTTATAACATAGGATCATGGTGTGGCAAAGGTTGAGAATGACAGTCTTTATTATTGCAGTTGAGCGTTGCAATAGTGCATGGAAATTAGAACTTGTAAAAAACTCAGTCCTTGCCATATTTCAGAATTAGAAGAATTGGGGAACTGCTTGGCACAAAAAAAAAAAAGTCTCCGATGTACTACCACTGCTATCTGATAATATAGCTAGAGACTGATCTATTTTATGTTACCATTACTGTTAACATAGTCTTCTGGATAGTGATTATTATTATTTAATGTTTACATTTTAGTAACACCCAGAGGCCTCAGTCAGGATGAGGCCCCTGTTGTGCTAAGCATCGTACAAACATATAAAAACATGGTCCCTTGACATTTGCTTCCATATATTTATTAGAAATCGTATGTAAGTGTGTACTCTTACATGGCAGATTGCCCTAAAGATATATACAGCATTTAGGAAAAAAATGAATTAATAGTAAGTCCAATTCAACTAAAGACTCAGACCTCTAAAAGCTAATACTACCCTCAGGAAAAGATTGAGCAAATAGATGGACCTTGTAGATTGTCCTGATATTAAACATACTTGGGCTCTATTGGGCCAGGAAAAATGAATTCTACAAGTGAAGACCCTCTTCTGAGAATGCCCAAGCACCAAACCTCAGACATTCAAGTGTAGGACTACACAGACATGTCTGAAATACACACATGCCCACACTTCTCAAATAACCATTACCTAAACCATAGGGCTATATAACCATCAATGTCAACCCCAGAAGCCAATAGCAAGTCAATTCAGCCTTCAGAAAATGTAGGTACTATGCTTCCTGAGGCTGAGACCACCAAGGAGGTTGGTAGCTGCATTCTCCACTAGCTTTATTCTATAGATGATCTTCAAAAGGTAGCCCTATAGAGTGTGCATTACAGTGATCCAATCTAGAAGTCACAAAGTCAGAGGTCAGTGCAAAATGCTCCATATCTTAAGGAAATGGCCAGTTTAGCATTAGACATTATCTTTATTTTGCTTTGACATAGGAGATAGTGAAAGTTCTACAGATATTAACTCAGTGGAGCCAATAATTACGTGGACCGACTTTCAGAAGACCATGCCCTGGGAGATTGTAGTGCTGGTTGGAGGAGGTTATGCTCTAGCAGCTGGATGCAAGGTACTGAGTTAGATTTTCCATTCTTCTCTCACTGAGAACTTGAATATCTAAAACACTTACAAGCCTGCACCTTTGTTTTAACCTGTGGTGTTCTGAGAATTCTGATAACGAAATTCCTGCGACACTTTCAAAAGGGTATGTCACTTAAATCTCCGGGATGCTCTTCTGAAAGTTGGTCATCTAACACAATTCAGGAACTTGGTGTGCAGTCTCTTTCATAATGACTGGAAAGTAGCAAACAAAAGTCACAAAAACAAGTCAACTACTGTGTTACAGGGTTACCACTGGAAACACTGCTTCAGTCTTCATACTCGAATGCAAGTATGGACTGGTTTTGGTGATGGCAGGGATTAAAATGAAATGAGTATGAGTGAATCAAATTAGATTAGCAACCCTAGGAATTGAGGTCCTTGATTTGCAGAACTACAGCACATGAAATGACATTACCATTACTTTTGTAGTAGCACCCACAGGCCCCAGTCTGGTTTGGGGTACCATTGTACTAAGTGTTGTAAAAATCTATATTTAGACACGGTCCCTATAAGTTTCCCCCACTCATTCAGTGTGCCTCAGTTCTGATCTGGAAGAACAATCTTTACAAGTTAGGGGGAAGTACAGTCTTTCTGCCCATTCAGTTTTGGTCTCACTGCTAAACAACTAGTAGTGCCATTTAGTGCCAAATGACGTAGTTTTATGTTATGGACCCTACTGTAGAATCTTAGGGTTATGAACACCAGAGTTATGAACTGACCAGTCAACCACACACCTCATTTGAAACTGGATGTATGCAATCAGGCAGCAGCAGACACAGACAGACACACACACACATACAGTGATGGGGAACAGTAGAGTACTATGTTAAATGTAAACTGCTGAAAAATGAAGAGAAAGTTTAAGAAAAGATTTGACAAGATAAGGAAACTGTTTCTGTGCTAGTTTCACTTAAATTAAGATGGTTAAAAGCAGCATTTTCTTCTACACAGTGAAGTTTCAAAGCTGTAATTACACCAATGCTCAGTTGTAAAATTTTGGAAGAGCAGCCATGACCTTTTGTTCAGAGTTATGAATATTTCAGAGTTACAAATAACCTCCATTCCTAAGGTGTTCATAACTCTGAGGTTCTACTCTACTAAGAACTGGACTGAAAGCATCAATTTATTGAACATAAGCTACTAGATAGAGGACTGCCCAGTTTACTGAGCTAAATTTTTTTGCCAGTGGGATACTCCATTGCAAACTCTCTCAGATACAAGGATTTGGTTTGGAAACATAACTTGTATCCTGCCATTCTCTTATTATTGTATGTTTCTGCCAGACCTCTGGCCTTTCAACATGGATTGGGCGTCAGATGTTGTCCTTGAGCAGCCTTCCCTACTGGGCTGTCACTCTTCTGGCTTGCATCTTGGTGTCCATGGTAACAGAGTTCGTTAGTAACCCAGCAACCATAACTATCTTTCTGCCTATTCTATGCAGCATGGTGAGTAAAAGCAATAGGATTTTATGCTGGGTTTTTCCCTGTTAACTTCATGGAATATCTTGAGATTTTAGGCGATTAGTGCTGTGAGCCAGGGTAGAACTCTGCTTCATTTTGAGTGCCATCGCTATGCTCTTTCTTTTATAGAAAAATTAATAAGCATGGTCAGCCAACAGGCCTGAGTGCAATAAATTTCTGAACACCCAGAAATATGCTCAGCACTTCTCAAAACAAGTAAAAACATAGTCCCTGCCCTGAGGGGCATACAGTTTAATTGTAACAGAAAAGGGGGAAGGGAGATGAGAAAGGAAAGACAAGACTGACAATAATAAGATCACAAACCATGAACACGTCTTGATGCTTTTTTTAATTCTATTTTGTATTTATAGTCCAGTAGTTAACAGTCCACCTCTTTGGGTTTTGTAGCAGAAACATCAGAATTGTTTCATAGGGGATTTAACTAAAGGGTGGGAGACAGCTTGGTGAACAGGTTGGCAGGCCAAGCATAAGGACAGCACGGAAAAATGAACAGAGACATTTGTGAGAGAGGAAGACATTGTGGGTATGGAGGCTTGTGTCTCTGGCAGGGGACGGGGACAGCAGATACTAATTATATCCTATATTAGTGTGTATATATATATAAACTATTATTTTCACAGAAATTATAGAAATCTTCCTCGGTCGTTGCTTTTTATGTAATGAGAAGTTCTTTTCACAAGGGACATACACTGTGAAAAGTGAATGCTAGATATTTTCACGACTTTCTCCATAAAACCATTTTAGGGATTTGTCTTAGTGATCTACACAGTGAAATGCCATGGGGGTAATGTGTACGGTGACCAGACAGCCTGATTTCATAGGGACAGTCCTGATATTCAGGGCTTTGTCTTTCAAAGGTGCCTGTTACTCCCACCCCCTGTCCTGATTTTTACACTTGCTATCTGGTCACCCTAGTCATGTGAATTGAGACCAAAAGCCTGGTACCATGTTCCCTAAACCAAGAGTGCTAAGGGTTTTATGGATGCAACATGCTTGACTGCTGGGGGAAAGGAGCTCATCCTGTCAGGCTATAGTGGCCTCCTCTGGAAGGAGCAACATGGAGTACAGCCCTCCTGCATGCCCAAGGGTAATAGAGGGGGGAAGTAAGATAGACCTTAGAATTTAGGGAATGGAGGGTATGCTAATAATTCTAGATCTTGAGGTGGGGGGAAGCAGACAGGCGTCTTTTATCTGTAATTGTAGCCAGCAACATGGAACTTCTCTTTCTCACCCAACCTCTCTCTTTACAGTCGGAAACCTTGCATATCAACCCTTTATACACCCTGATTCCTGTAACGATGTGTATTTCCTTTGCGGTGATGCTGCCAGTGGGCAACCCCCCAAATGCCATTGTCTTCAATTATGGGCACTGCCAGATCAAAGACATGGTAAGTCTTGAGAATAGTCACATTGTTCCAAGCTTAATGCAAACTGAACTCATCATCATATATGGGATCTGAAAATAATCACAGGATCCAAGTTAATGTAAAGTCACATTGGTCAGCGCTGCAACAATTTCACAATAACTCTCATTTTAAGAACATCGGAGGCAGGAGTGTGCATGTGTGTGCGCTCTGTTTTTTAAAATGAATATAATGCTTGTGAAATGTATCAGAGAGTGACAGTACAAGATCCCCCCCGTTATCCTGCAGTGCAACTACAATAGCAGTCCTGGAGAAGGGAGATTAAGATATGTCTACAATTGGAGATGGAGTGCAGGGGACTGGACTAGATGACCTCTTGAGTTCCTTTCCAGTCTTATGATTCTATGTACATTCCAGGTACAGGAGTCATACCTGAGCTAGCAGTGATTGAGCTAATACACTAAATATAGGATATAACTTCAATGGCACAGGCAGAGGCAGAGGCTAGCTACCTCTAGTTTGTACATGTCTGAAACCTTAGGTATGTGTTTGAGGCAGTTAGACCCTTCTGCCACTTGTGCTGTCATGGCCACACTCTATCTTCAGCATGCTAACATGTATTCTTGAGCTGGAATTCACACCATTCAGGTCTAGTGTAGACATAACCTTCGTGAGCAGAGTGCAAGTGCAAAAGTTAGAGGGATATGACAAATTAGATTTATCATATACCTACAATTAATCTACAGCTATCACCTGGCATATGTGGTATAAATATATGGAGATGTCCATGTGACAAATTGTAGTCATGTGATGAATTGCATTTATCATGCACCTTTGACAACGTCTCCTGCATTTTCCCCATTAATACACACACTCTCACACACAACTATTCATTAGGCTTTTTCTGTGAGAGCAGTCAGCAAATTTACTTTGTTCTTTATGCAACAGGGAAAGTTAGAGAATTGACTGTTCTCCATCCCGCATCCTTCCATCTTCTGTGTTTATTAATTAATGCTTTCTAAACTGTTTGACATTGACTGTTCTCTGGTTTGTTTGTTTTTTCCACAGGTGAAAGCTGGCTTGGGTGTAAATCTGATTGGTCTAGTGGTTGTCATGGTGGCAATCAACACTTGGGGAATTAGCCTCTTCCAACTGGATACATTTCCAGATTGGGCAATGGTCAGCAATGTAACTGGTCAGCCATAACCATCAGTGACGAAACTTGTAGAACCAAAGCTGATTGGGGCAAAATATTTAGTTTAAATTGCACAAATAAGGAAGAAACTTGAGTGTATATAGATTCAGTAGCCCTAATATCTTATTTGTGTCCATTTATCCTTTTCCGTAGAGACTGTCCAGTTTGGCCGATGTACATAGCAGAGGGGCATTGCTGGCATATGATGGCATATATTACATTGGTGGACGTGCAGGTGAATGAACCAGTGATGGTGTGGCTGATCTGGTTAGGTCCTGTGATGGTGTCGCTGGTGTAGATATGTGGGCAGAGTTGGCATCGAGGTTTGTTGCATGGATTGGTCCCTGAGCTAGAGTTACTATGGTGCGGTGTGCAGTTACTGGTGAGAATATGTTTCAGGTTGGCAGATTGTCTGTGGGCAAGGACTGGTCTGCCTCCCAAGGCCTGCGAAAGTGTGGGATCATTGTCCAGGATGGGTTGTAGATCCTTGATGATGCGTTGGAAGGGTTTTAGCTGGGGACAGTATGTGATGGCCAGTGGAGTCCTGTTGGTTCCTTTCTTGGGTTTGTCTTGCAGTAGGAGGCTTCTGGGTACATGTCTGGCTCTGTTGATCTGTTTCCTTATTTCTTTGTGTGGGCATTGTAGTTTTGAGACTGCTTGGTGGATAAATGGACACAAATCAGATATTAGGAATGGCAATATACAAAAACCTGTAAGAGAACACTTCAACCTCCCTGGCCATGCTATAGCAGACCTTAAGGTGGCCATCCTGCAGCAAAAAAAACTTCAGGACCAGACTTCAAAGAGAAACTGCTGAGCTTCAGTTCATCTGCAAATTTGACGCCATCAGCTCAGGATTAAACAAAGACTATGAATGGCTTGCCAACTACAAAACCAGTTTCTCCACTCTTGGTTTTCACACCTCAACTGCTAGAACAGGGCCTCATCCTCCCTGATTGAACTAACCTCATTATCTCTAGCTTGCTTGCATATATATACCTGCCCCTGGAAATTTCCACTTCATGCATTTGACGAAGTGAGTATTCGCCCACGAAAGCTCATGCTCCAAAACGTCTGTTAGTCTATAAGGTGCCACAGGATTCTTTGCGGCTTTTACAGATCCAGACTAACACGGCTACCCCTCTGATACAGTTCTAGCATGAAAATTCATTACTGCAGTACTTGTCTCTCTTTTGGAAAAGGGAACTTCAGAATCTCCTCCAGATCTCAGTTGAAAAGTATTTGTCAGGCCTTGCATTCCTTTTTATTTTACTGCTGTGGTGAGAGCTTTCTCTAGCAGCTCTATAGTGGAAGCAGTTCCCGGCAAACCCTTATGTGGCCAGGCCACATGTTCTCTAAATGGAGAAAGGACAGTCTCATCCAAGATCACAATCAATACTGCTCCGTGAGTAAGAAGGGAGAGGGCTGAAGAGGAGAGTCATTGGCATAATCTCAACATCACCACATTCACTCCAAGACTCCACTCACCTGCTTTCTAGCAGCCCAGAGACCGGGAGCTCCAAACTAAGTTAGCTTCAAGATACAGTAACTAAGAGGCATACCAAGAATATGTCTGCACTGTAATATAAGCCCAGGGTTTGGACTCAGTCTCAAGCCTAACCCCTCCTTCCATCTACACACAAATTGCACTGACCTAGAGGCCCAGGACCCCACATGGATGTAGGTTCCAAGTCTGAGTCAAGTAAGGACACAGGGTTTAAGCCCTATTTCTTTGCAGAGTAGTCACAGCCCTATGGGACTTGTGCACTGGGAGTCAGCCAAAGGTATTACACAATTTTATGGGTTGACTTTCTTTGTCCTCCGGACAGGCAAGTTTGGTGGAGGGTCATGTTTTCCAACCCTAGAGCAGCCACATTTTGAGAGAGTGCTAGGAAGTCTGGGATATGGATGGTTGGACTCAGGGGCCACATAATGCAGTGTAGACCCTGGAGCCCCAGGTTGAGACCCAGGGTTCAATAATTCCTAATCTGGGGTTACACATGAGTGTAGATGCTCGAAATAACTAGAGTTCTATATCCCTGGGCTTACATTGCATTGTAACTATACTCCAAGGGGCCAGTTTCTCTCACCTTTCTAAAGGTGGATGATCTGCATTACTGACTGGATTCCAATGATCCATGGTAGGCTTCCCTTATGCAATGTATTTTTAATTACTGATTTCCTGTCAATCTTTGATCTGTGTATTAGGAAAATTGGCTCTCACATAATCACTATCTATGTACTTTAATCAGTTTTTCTAGAGCGCGTTCAATAGGCTACCCCACTTTGAAACGAGCATCTCTCACAGTTAGTGTGAATTTTCTACAGTGCATCAATAAGATGTCAATAAAAAAAATTATTCACTGTGTCATGTTCTAATGCTCTGTAAGACTATAAATGAGACTCAGGGCTACATTTCTCTCAGCGACCCAAGTCACTGCTGCTCACGGTGGCACAGTTCCAAGTAGATGTTAACATTGGTGTAGTGCTTACATTTTAACAAGCGGTTTCCTGTAATGTAATTGATATAATAAGGAAGGCCCTACCAAATTCATGGTCCATTTTGGTCAATTTCACGGTCACAGGATTTTAAAACTCATGCGTTTTATGATTTTAGATATTTAAATCTGAAATTTCACAGTGTTGTAATTCTAGTGGTCCTGGCCCAAAAGGATATAATGGGGGAATTACAAGGTTATTATGGGGGGGATCACAGTATTGCCACCCTTACTTCTGCGCTGCTGCTGGCAGTGGTGCTGCCTTATGAGCTGGCTGGACAGAGAGGAGCAGCTTCTAGCCAGGAGCCTAGCTCTGAAGGCAGAGCCACTGCCGGCAGCAGCACAGAAGTAAGGATGGCCTGGTACGGTTTTGCTATCCTTACATTTGTGCTACTGCCCTCAGAGCTGGGCCCTCAGCCAGCAGAAGCCACCACTCTCCTGCCACCCATTGCCACACTCACTTTGGCGCTGCTGCTGGTGGTGCTGCCATCAGAGCTGGGCGCCTGGCCAGCAGACGCGACTTTCTGGCCACCCAGCTCTGAAGGCAGCGTAGAAGGGTGGTAATGCCATGGCCCCCTACAATAACCTTGCAACCCCCCGCAAACTCCTTTTGAGTCAGGACCCCCAGTTTGAGAAACTCTGGTCTCCCCTGTGAAAGCTGTATAGTATAGGGTAAAAGTACACAAAAGACCAGATTGCAAGGTCCGTGGTGCATTTTTCACGACTGTGAATTTGGTAGGGACCTAATAAGAAGGGGCATATGTATTTACAAATAAGGGTGTTGAAGGAGGAGGACTCTCTCCATTTGCCTTTCTATTTAACAAAAAACACTCCTTTATAATCATGACAAAAGAAAGAGGCAACACCACTTGGTGGAAATTTGTTCCTGAAAAATATAATGAGCCCTATATAGCAATAGTATAGTGTAACCCACTGTTTCATATGTGCTATACATCCCCTCTCTTTAACTGTTACAAAGAGGGTAGCTGCCAGCTTCTTCCCCCGATGATGGTCTTAGTCCTTTGGCTCAAGTGGTGAAGGGTTGCGCTGGAGATCTTGAATTCAGATTCATCTGCTGATCCATGCAGGGGGCTACAGCAGCACAATGGCCAACCTGCATGCATTTAAATGTGGGTGGATGGGAGCTCAGACTTTTTAAAGGGGTCCAGATCCTCAGGATGTTATTGCCTCTTGGCTGGTGGTTACTGTTAGGAGGCAAGATTGATGATTATGTCTGGTCTTTGGTGAAATATTGTTTATTTATAAAAATGGTGCAGAGCTGTTTCCCTGAATGCAGTGGAAACACACAACAGAAGACAGTTTCCTTGCTCAGAAATCCAAATCTGCCTTTCCAGCCAGTACTATGCCCCAAAGCAGCTCTCTCTCGGCTTTCTCACAGAGCCATGCTCACACTGCTTCTCTCACTGTCTGCTCACTTTCTTGTTCCTTTCTGCCACACTCAGACAGTCAGCTGCAACCACATCTGTCCCAACGTTTGTAATCAGCCTCCAAGGCTGGAGCCACATGGTTTGACTTCTGTTTAGGCTTTGCCATGCTGGTCCATGCCTTGGCCGCTGGCTTCTATTATTTCAGCCATCACTAAACCTAGTGGCATTTAATTGCCCCCTCATTTAGCCTGAATGAAATGTTGCTAGCATGCCCATCAACTTCAGTGAGATCTGTGACTGCCTAGAGACCAGACACCTTGGTAAGCAGCTACCAACACTCTCCAGCAGGATAACATATGTTTGGAAAGTATTTGATGTAATCTGATGCATTCCAAAAGCAAAAATTTAATTCTTCATAAGTATTTTCAAAATTCATTCCTGACAGGGTTAATGTAGAGACATCTAGAGAAGGGTGAACTCAGTCAAGGAGTCTCCACAAAAAGCTTTCCCAGCATATCAGTGGATACAGCACGTTGATCTTAGCTGTTGGCAGCCAAGATGCCACATTTTGCTAATTTGGCGCATCGGGCTGCTTACAGAAATGTGGCATGCTGAAGAAAGCACTTTTTTCACTATAAGCAATACAAATGGCTAAATTCTGCCCTTAGATATATGTGGAGGGCTGCTATTAGTTTCAGTGGGAAACATGAAAAAATATCTGAAGGCAGAAATTGGACCATAGTCTATGCTTTGGTATGCCAAATGGGGCATATTTCTCCAACAATGGTCTCCGAGTGGCATCTCTTTTGACATGTTGCTCATGTCTACACTGCAATTAAAAACCTGTGGCTGGCCTGAGCTAGCTGACTCGGGCTCACACGGTTCAGGCTAAGGGGCTGTTTAATTGTGGCATAGTTGATCAGGCTTGGCTGGAGCCTGGGCTTTAGGGTCCTATGAGATGAGAGGGTCCCAGAGCTCAGGATCCAGCCTGAGCTTGAACATCTAAACCACAGTTAAACCAGCCCCTTAGCCCAAGCCCCACAAGCCTGAGTCAGCTGGCATGGACTAGCACGAGTGTCTAATTGCAGTATGGACATACCCTAAAAGTAAAACTAAAACTGCTAAATGTACAAAGGGGGGGGAATCTTTTAAAACAGTTATTTATCTTTATAATGTACTGTCATTTAACTTCAGATTTCTCTTTTCCAATAACCAAAAATTAAGCCTTTTTTTCAGAAAGGAAAAAAAGTAATTTCCATATGCTCTGAACACTTCATATAAATAGTCAAGCCTTCTAAAAGTTTTGCATCAGTCTGACATGTAACAAGAAAATGCCGGGTTTTCTTTCCAAAATCACTCTGCCATATTAACTGATAGCTGTACTATACTGTCTATGAAACCATCTTATAATCCTATATGCAAGTAAAAGGTTAAGTATAATCCCCTTTAATGACAAATATATAGTTTATTACATTAATGTAAATCCTGAATAATACCACTGAGGTCAACTGAGTTACTCTGGATTACACTGAGAGCAAATTTTCACTCTATAATGGACAGAGTGGTATTTTCTTTCTCAGTGCAGAAATCCCTTTGTGCAATTGTAATTGTGCTAACACCTGTGCAACAGCTGTTTGTTTCTTTCTGGCTCGTAAACTATAAATCATAAAATTTAAGAGTGGATTTCAAAGGGTCAGTTTTTCCGTCCTTCTGCACACTGGACCTTACGCCGCAAGAAGCTCCATAGATCTTTATGTCGTGTTTTTCAGAGTAAGGCATGATTCAGTGGGAGTAAACCTGGCAGAATTTGGCACTCAGACCCTAGATCCTCAAAGATATATAGTCTCCTAGCTTCTAAATGAAATCAGTCTAAGTAAGGAGCCTAAATACCTTTGAAGATCTGGGCCTCAATCCTATTCCTAGCAAACTGCTGAACATTTCCTACAGTGTTAGTTGGTAGCTTTAGGGGTAATGTTACAAAAGACCAATGGTTGGAAAACTCCCCTCAGCTCTAGGGGTAGTCTGTACAGTTGCTTTGAAACATGCTTGTGAGGATATGATTGGCCATGCAGCTCTGTGCATTAATAGCTGAAGTTGACTTCAGACTTCAAGACTGTTATGCTGACATCTGAAATCTTAAAACACAGTAAAAGAAGATAAGGCTGTAACAAGTTAGAATATGAATCAAGATGTGTGTGGGGGGGAAGGCTTGTACTGTGGTTCTTCTTCGAGTGCTTGCTCATATCAATTCCAATTAGGTGTGTGTGCGCCGCGTACACGCTCATCGGAAGATTTTTACCCTAGCAACACTCGGTGGGTCGGCTGGGCGCCCCCTGGAGTGGCCGCTATGGCGCTGGATATATACCCCTGCCGACCCAATGGCCCTTCAGTTCCTTCTTACCGCCCGTGTTGGTCGTTGGAACAGTGGAGCGCGTCTTAGCTGATCTCCACCTCCCTAGCTACTCGTAGTTCTTTTATTAATTCTCGTGTATATAGTTATAAACTCTATAGTTATAGTTAGTTTTATTCATTCTTTGTTATAGTTAGTGTATATAGTTGAGATGGGTTTGGGGATTAGCCCCTTCCCCGCACCCGGTACCGGGCCCCATGCCCAGTTCACCGGGCTTCAAACCGTGCTCGACCTGCCACAGGCCGATGCCAACGGGAGATCCTCACGACTCTTGCCTTAAGTGCCTCGGGGAATCCCACCTCTCGGATAAGTGCCAGATCTGTAAGGCCTTTAAGCCCAGGACGAAGAAGGAACGGGACTTTCGTCTGAAGCAGCTCCTGATGGAGGCAGCTCTTACTCCTCCTCCCTCGGCACCGAGTGCTGGACAGTCCGCATCAAGCAGAAGTGTCTCTTCGGCACCGAATCGAGCCAGTACTGCTAAGGCCCCTTGGCACCAACCGTCGCCGGCACTGTCATCTGCTCGGCACTGTTTCCTCTCTCCGCGGGTTAAGAAGCATAAGACTCCTGCGGCTCCTGTGCCACCTGCACCACAGTTGGAGCACCCGCCTAAGTCGGACCGCCCGGCACTGACACCTGCTGCGGCACCAACAGCTTCGGCACCGTCGATTCCGGTCCCGCAAGGGCCGTCGAGTCCGGTGCCTGAAAGCTCCCCGGTGCACGCCATGGTTGAGCTCACAATTCCCACCACGCCGGAGACCTTTTCTACGGCAAGGGAGCTGATCGCGCTGACGGAGTCCGCGCTGCCTCAACCCCCGGCACCGCCAGTGAGGGTCATTCAATCAATAGGCAAGCCTGCCCTGCTGAGGCCACCTTCTGTCGGCACCGTCGAGAGGCACCAGTCACGATCACGGTCCCACCGGCACTCTCGGTCCCGTCGCCAAACCCGGTCCCAACGCCGCTCGCAGTCCTGGCATCGTTCTCCATCTCAGTACCAGTCGCACTCGCAGCACCGCTCAGCGTCCCGTTCGCCGGCCCAATACTCTCGGCACCGATCCAGCTCCTGGTACCGTTCCTGGCACCGCCCCTCTCACAGCCGCTCCAGACGTTGAGCCTCCAGATGCCGGTCGACCTCCCGGCACCACTCCGGTCGCAGGTCCCGGTCTCGTTCCCAGTACCAGTATGGCAAACGGTACCGCTTTCCAGTGCCACACAGGGAGAGATTGTTTAGAGATGGAGACCCTTCCCAGGGTTTTTCAGTGCTTCCTTGGCCATCTCGTCACACATCTGCGTCATCTCACGCGGACAGTGCTTCCTATGCATAGGACCATGACTCAGATGTGCCCGGTCATGTCTTCCAGGAGACCCAGACCCAGGAACAGGGACTCCATCAGTGGTCATTCTGGACACCTTGGGCATACCACCAAGCCCAAGGTGCCCCTCCAATGCCATCCCGCTCCACACCATCGGAACACTGGGTGCCGGAGGCAACAGTCAGCTGCCCCCCTCCCGCTGGTACAGAGGAGGCTCTCATTCAGCTGGCAGTGTCTCAAGTTCCACCTGAGACTGACGTTACTCAAGAAATGGAGCTCACGCAGGACCCTCTTGTCCCTGGCCTTTCCTCTTCCTCCTGTCCAGATGAAGCGGTGGCGGGGACACCTCCTCAGGCCCTCTTCCAATTGATCTGTGGGCACATCAGGACCTCCTGAGGCGGGTAGCCCTGAATATGAATCTTCAGGTGGAGGAGGTCCCGGAGATAGAGGACCCAGTGGTGGATATCCTGTCAGCTGACACCCCCACAAGAGTGGCCTTGCTGTTTACCCGTATGATACAAGCAAATGCCGATACCATCTGGCCATCTCCAGCATCTATTACGCCCACAGCCAGGGGAGTTGAGCAGAAGTACACGGTACCTTCTAAGGGATATGAGTACCTGTACATGCACTCTCCTCCCTGCTCCCTTGTCGTGCAATCAGTCAATGAAATGGAACGCCATGGCCAGCAAGCTCCTGCTCCAAAATCAAAGGAGGTGAGGTGCATGGACTTATCGGGCCGCAAGGTATACTCTCCGCAAGGTATGCCTCCAACTCAGGGTGGCAAACCAGCAAGCCCTGCTCAGCCAGTACAATTATAACACCTGGACGGCGGTTGAGAAATTCAAGGAGTTCATTCCCCAAGACTCCCGCCCAGAGTTTGCTGCCCTTTTGGAGGAAGGGAAGAAGGTGGTGAGAACTTCTCTCCAGGCCTCCCTGGACTCAGCTGACTCCACAGCCAGGACCCTGGCTTCAGGTGTCAGGCCTTCCACCTGAGTTACAAACCACCATACAGGACCCTGCCCTTTGATGGTCAAGGCCTATTCTCTGAAAAGACTGACCCCAAGCTGCAGAGCCTTAAGGACAACAGGGTCATCATGCGCTCCCTCGGGATGCACACCCCGGTGACTCAGCGCAGGTCCTTCCATCCCCAGCCTCACCGCCCTTATCCCCTGCCTAGACCAAGACAGGACTTCGGCAGAGGGCGCGGCTGAGGCAATCGTAGATGGCGGTCTGGACCCCAAGGGGGCCAGAATCAGGGTCCCTCCAAACCGCCTACGGGGCCAAAGCCAAACTTTTGAAGGTGCACTCGAGGACAGCGTACCAGTTCCTTTCCAGGATCCTTTCCCTCCTTTTTCCAACTGCCTCTCCTTTTTCCTCCCTGCGTGGTCCCAGCTAACTTCAGATCGTTGGGTCCTACGCACGGTGGAACTTGGGTACCACCTCCAATTTATTTCGCCCCCCCTTTAAGCCCCCACTCTCATCCCTCTTCAGGGACCCCTCTCACGAGCAATTCCTCTTACAAGAGGTGCAGACGCTCCTTACCATTGGAGCCATAGAGGAAGTACCAGAAGACGAAAGGGGGAAGGGTTCTACTCCTGCTATTTCCTAATCCTCAAGGCGAAGGGAGGTCTCAGACCTATCCTAGACCTGCGAGAACTCAACAAATTCATGATAAAGTTGAAGTTCTGCATGGTATCCCTGGGGACCATCATCCCATCCTTGGATCCCGGAGACTGGTATGCCGCCCTCGACATGAAGGATGTGTATTTTCACATCACCATTTATCCTCCACACAGGCGGTACCTCTGGTTTGTAGCCAACTGTCAGCATTTCCAGTTTACGGTCCTACCGTTTGGCCTCTCGACAGCACCGATAGTATTCACAAACTGCATGGCTGTAGTCACCGCCTCCCTCCGCCGCCACTGGATACACGTCTTTCCGTATCTGGACGATTGGCTCATCCGAGGGACCTCCGAGACACAAGTCAACCATCATGTAGGCATTGTCAAGGACCTATTCACACGTTTAGGCCTGATGATCAATACAGAGAAATCCACTCTGGTTCCCACACAGAGGATAGACTATATTGGGGCCATCCTGGACTCCAATCTCACCAGAGCCTGCTTACCACCGACTCGGTTTCAGGCGATGGTAACAATTATCCAACGCCTACAGAACTTCCCAACGACTTTGGCTCGCACTTGTCTTGGTCTCTTGGGTCACATGGCTGCCTGCACGTTCGTGACCAAACACGCCAGGCTACGCCTCCGTCCCCTCCAATCTTGGCTCAACTCGGTATACCATCCGGGTAGAGACGCCATAGACATGATAGTCATCATTCTCCCGAGCATCCTAGGCTCCCTCGACTGGTGGCTGACGCCTTCCCTGGTGTGTGCAGGAATGCTGTTCCATCCACCCCAGCCTTCTATGTCTCTGATGACGGACGCGTCATCTCTCAACTGGGGTGCTCACCTCAGACATCTTCGCACTCAAGGCCTTTGGTCATCTCAGGAGCTGGCCTTGCACATCAGCGTCCGAGAGCTGAGAGCAGTCTGCCTTGCGTGCCAGGCATTTCAACAGCACTTACAAGGCCATTGTGTCTCAGTGTTCACAGACAACACAACGGCCATGTATTACATAAACAAGCAGGGAGGGGCACAGTCCTCCCCCTTTGTCAGGAGGCCATCCAACTCTGGGTCTTTTGTATAGCCCACTCGATAGACCTGGTATCGTCCTTTCTCCCAGGGGTTCAGAACACTCTGGCGGATTGACTCAGCAGATCCTTCCTGTCTCACGAGTGGTCGATTCGTCCGGACATTATTTATTCTGTTTTCCGGAAGTGGGGATTTCCCCACATAGACCTCTTCGCCTCCCGCGAGAACAGAAAATGCCAGATGTTCTGCTCCTTCCAAGGTCTCTCCCAGGGCTCGATCTCAGACGCTTTCCTGATGCTGTGGATGAGCCAACTGCTTTACGCCTTCCCACCATTCCCGCTGGTTCACAGAGTCCTGCTAAAGCTCCGCAGGGACGGAGCTCGCTTGATCATGATCGCTCCAGCGTGGCCCAGGCAGCACTGGTACACCATGTTGCTCGACCTTTCGATAGACAACCCAGTTACCCTGCCTCTTCACCCAGACCTCATAACTCAGGACCACGGCAGACTTCGCCACCTAGACCTGCAGTCCCTTCACCTCATGGCATGGCTGCTGCGTGGTTAAGCCAGTCAGAGTTACGTTGCTCTGCCTCAGTACAACAAGTACTCCTGGGTAGCAGGAAACCTTCCACTCGGTCAACGTATCTGGCCAAGTGGGAGCATTTCTCCTGCTGGTGCGAAACATAGAACGTCACTCCCACCAAGGTCTCGATCCCCACCATCTTGGACGACCTCTGGTATCTCAGACAGCAGGGCCTGGCAGTATCATCGAGGGTGCACTTGGCGGCCATCTCTACCTTCCACCCAGGGGAGAGTGGCCGCTCCGTGTTCTCGCACCCTATGGTTTCTAGGTTCAAGGGCTTGGAGCCGCCTATACCCCCCAAGAATCTGGGACCTCAACCTGGTTCTAACCAGACTCACGTCTGCCCCATTCGAGCTGTTAGCAACCTGCTCGCTACTGTACCTGTCTTGGAAGACAGCTTTCCTCGTAGCCATTACATCGGCCAGATGAGTCTCCGAGCTTCGGGCTCTGATGGTGGATCCACCGTATACTGTGTTTCACAAGGACAAGGTGCAGTTGTGACCACACCCGGCGTTCTTTCCTAAAGTGGTTTCAGCCTTTCATTTCAAACAGGATATCTTCCTTCCAGTCTTCTTCCCAAAGCCACACTCATCACGATGGGAGCAACAATTGCACTCCCTAGACGTCCATAGAGCGCTCGCATTTTATGTCGAGCGGACAAAACCCTTTCGTAAAACGCCCCAACTTTTCGTCATGGTCGCAGACCGAATGAAGGGCCTACCTGTCTCCTCCCAGAGGATCTCATCTTGGGTGACGGCGTGCATCTGTACTTGTTATGACTTGGCGCATGTTCCCTTGAGCCACCTCACCGCTCATTCTACCAGAGCTCAGTCTTCATCTGCCGCCTTCCTGGCTCATGTACCCATCCAGGAGATGTGTCGCACAGCTACCTGGTCCTCGGTCCACACCTTTGCCTCTCATTACGCTCTGGTTCAACAGTCGAGAGATGATGCAGCCTTTGGCTCCACAGTTTTGCATTCTGCAACATCTCACTCCGACCTCACCACCTAGGTAAGGCTTGGGAATCACCTAATTGGAATCGATATGAGCAAGCACTCGAAGAAGAAAAGACGGTTACTCACCTTTGTAACTGTTGTTCTTTGAGATGTGTTGCTCATATCCATTCCAAACTCGCCCTCCTTCCCCTCTGTCAGAGTAGCCGGCAAGAAGGAACTGAAGGGCCGTTGGGTCGGCAGGGGTATATATCCAGTGCCATAGCGGCACCACTCCAGGGGGCGCCCAGCTGACCCACCAAGTGTTGCTAGGGTAAAAATCTTCCAACGAGCGTGCACGTGGTGCGCGCACACCTAATTGAAATGGATATGAGCAACACATCTCGAAGAACAACAGTTACAAAGGTGAGTAACCGTCTTTTATGGCTTCAACCAGTGATACACCATCACTTCTTTTTCTGGCCCCCAAATACTCTGCAATCAGTGGTGGTGGTGGTGGGCGGGTTGGACAAACCTTAGCTCTGTTTTCATGGAATATCTGTTCTGAGGATAAGTTCTGCAACTTTCTCTATTCTTCAAAGAAGCAAACAAGACAGTTTGTGGTGATCATTTAAATTTTAATGCATATTTCAAAAGAAGTAGTGAATAACATCTGTTATCTTATATTGCTACGTACTCAATAAATAGAACCCACCTCTTGGGAATCCATAAAGGTTAGCAGACATCACTGACAAACTTAACAAAACAGCTATTTTTTTCAGTCCCCCAGAGAAAGACGTAAAAAGAGCAGTACAGGGTAAAGTGTCCCTACACTGTTTAACTGCCTACCTCATTGCATGAAGCACCAGTTTCTAAGACACAAAAGTAACGCCATCACACAGCAGTAATATTTACTCTATGCAGAAATGGCAAGGCCTAAACATATTTCTACAAAATGTAATTTATATTAACGAAATTAATCCCACATCACTTGAACATATGGCACTGATTTGTGTCTTTGTTCTGTGTGCGTACCATGGCCCATTGAACAGTATAGGCCCAGTAGCACAAAGGGAGGTAGGGGCCTAAGTACCTTTATGAATCTCGGCCATAGTGATCCAAAGCTGGTACAATCAATACAAGACGCTGCCCCTAGGCCAGCACAGAATATATCACAGTGCCCCCTAAAAAAGGCAGATGTGGAGAGGTCAGCAGGAACCTGTTGGGAGACGTGACTGACAATGTGGTAGGAGAGGGAAGTCTAAGGCCCCATAGAAAGCAATTAGAGTGTTATCACTGACTTCCTTTGGGCCAGGATTTTACATGATGTCATTTAATACACAGGGAAAAGGTCCTTTGCTATTAGGCCAGCAGGGATTGCCTCCCATCAAGATTCATCAGTGCTCAAAGTTGTGCTAAGATGGCCCCCAGAGAACTATGTTCAGCCTTCTTTAACTAGAATGAAGACCTCCATCATTAAGGTCTGTTGGGGGCAGGGCAGAAAAGGGTTAGTGAAGAGAAGTGAAAGGGGAGCGGGAATGAGAGACTCTAAGCAGAAGAATATTGAAACAACTAGAATAGTGAGTTCTTGCCTTCATTTGTATAAATAAGGATTCTGCAGGAGTCTCAGTTTGGCACTGCCTGACCTGAATGAGGCCCATGAAGTAAAACAGAAGCACCTGTGTACTGGGTGTGGAAGCCTGCATCAGTTTTCCATAGCAAGGTATTCTGGGATAGCTATAACAGTCAACAGACAACCAACCAGGTGACTCTGGCAGCATGTGATTGGGTTAGAAGTGGGTCAGAGGAAATGCTAAACTTGAGGTACATTGATAGCTTCTTGGTTTGAAGCATTCTGCGATTTAGTATTTGTTGATCAAGGGCTTTATTTTTGTTAAACATCTGGAATGCAGCCTTTCTGTGGTAGCATTCCATATCTTCCTTCCCCAGACTTTGAAACAGGCTGTGCCGTTCTCTCCCATTGCTGTGCCCCCATGAAGGATTCAGCCCTAGAAAGTGGAGCTAGTAGTTGCACCCCAGTTCATCCTAGGTGCTTTTGCAAGGGAAGGGCGGTTTTAGATGCTGGTTGGCAATTTAGCTATTTACCTCAGTATCATTCCTGTGCGCATTGCCATGGTTCCTGAGTGCAATGGGAAACCTGCTGCCAGATGATGCCTCAAGGATGCTCTCAATTAATCTAAGTGGTGTGTGACTTGCTGTAACACCTCTGCTGCCAAAACAATTCCAAATCCTACTGTAGCAGGCATTGCATGCACTATGCATCATACACTCTTTATGCCAGATCGAATTTCTGCTAGTTGGACGTGTAACTATGGGTTACACATCAGTATAATCTAGTGTAGCCCATGGCTAACTTATGTTTAACACAGTTTATTGTAGAGGGCTTGCAAAATTTTCAAGAATTATTGCCCTCTAAAATGTAATTGAGCTCTCCAGTTTTCCAGGTGGAAGAAAAATAATTTTGGGCTAATATGCAAGGTGTTGCAAACTTTGTGGAACACTTAAACCATTATTATTAATACTTTTGTATTGTTTATATAGTGCTACAGATATGCCTGGTTCTCTCTATTTGAAAAAGCTTTATAGGCTGATAGAAAATTTCCTGACATCTGCTGTGAATTGTCAGATGAACATTTGAGATATAAATTGCACCTTTCATGCTAAAGCAGCTTCTATGGTCAAATATTATAGAGAAACTTTAAACACTCATTCCCTCCTCACCTCTATGTGATATGCAGGAAGAGCATAATATACTCCTTGGGAAAAAAACTAAATTCACAATAAGTGTTCAAATAATTGTAGGTGGTAACTGAAGAAATCTGAGTGGTTTTAAGTACTGTATACCAAAATTTTGGCTCTAAAGTTCTGGAGAAAAGAAGAAAAATAATTTCCCTCAGATTGTTTATTACCAAATTCATCACATTTGGAAAAGGGGCTTTTAAACCAATTAGGCAGCACGAGTCCAGTTCTGTACTCAAGGGGAAAGTGCATGAGTACAGAGTGCAAGACTGACTTGAACAGATTTTGGATTACCCAGTGCGAGTCTCTCTCAAAGAATAGTCTGTGCTCAATAGTGGTTTGGCATAGCTGTGTTTTCCTAGGGAATTCCCATAATCTTTGATGCTATTTCTCCTTCTCAAGACCCACTACTACAATGATGCTTACTGGTAATCACCAACAAATAGTGTTATTTTAAATGGCTGGTAGGAATGTCTAATATATACTTTAATCTCTCTCTGCCTCAGTTTGCCATCTGTAAAATGGAGATAATTCCACCCCCTCACATTATACAGGTGTTGTGTAGTTATATAAAAGTTGTTGCAGGATTACTGATCAGGGGTACTTGATGGGTCTGTTTCTTTATACATGTACTTCTAAAAACATGTGTGAAATGCAAAGGATGGGTGCTTTTTTAGTGGAGAACAGTAAACTAAACTAATAAACATACATCTATTTTTGTCTGATAGGGTGTTTACAGTTCAGGCCAAAGAGTGTAGTACTTGTAACATCATGGATCAATGCCTCATACTTAAGGGTTTGTACTTCCATTTAATATATTGTAGCCAAGAAAGGTAAAGGGGAACATGCTAGGCTAAGTAGTGCCAGAGCATGCTCAGTGAGGTGGTAAGATGAACTTGTACACATACTAAAATTATTGTCCAACTGCAAAAAGAAAAGCAGGGGTTGAGGGCCTGGTAGGGTGTGTCAAATACTACATTCAGTATGCTAATGCTTCATCTGGGGAAAAGCGCTGCTTGGGGCAGTAAGGAGAGGGTGCAGAAGAGCTGAACATTTAATCATCTTTAGAAGATGACTAAGTGAATTTGAGTCAACTGCTGATTCATCATCCCCAGCTTAAGGTACATGTTCCAAAATGACCAAGGGGAGGGGAAGGAGTGAAAATGAAATGGGGTGAGGCAATGGAACAGAGCAGAGAAAGAAAAACCAGTGAAGGTAAAATGTAGGTTGAAACTGGTATCCCTTTACATCCTTTTGAGTCAATCATGTTTTTGCTCACTTTGTGCAAAGAAAAACACTGCCAAAAACAAGATAATACACAAACAGTGGAAACAGACAACTATTCATGTAGATTCACTGGACACTCAAAGCTCTCATTCCATCTCCAGCACAGGGACTGAAATTATCCATGATTCAGTCCCACACAGGAGGATTACAGAAAGGACAATGACGTAATATAAATCAGAATAAAAGAAGTCTTCAGAAGTGACTTCCGGATACATTTGTTTTAATTTCTTTTGAGGCATTTTAAGAATTATAATAAAGCATCAGGTAGGGATAATTGTAGGATTTGCAGTGATCTTCAGTTGAGCCATATAAAAATGGATTATAAATATTAGGTAATTGCAAGAAAATCCAAACTTTCTTTTCTAATCACAACAGCTCTGAGTCAGGTTTCCTGAAACTCCTGATGTTAGGTCTCACTGCACATTCATGATTGCACTTCAGCTTAAGGACAGCCAGGTTCTGGGAGACTGGAAGTGGAGGAAATCCCCCAAAGCCTGAATTCTACTTGGAACTTGTCGCTTGAAGGGGAATTACATCCTTGAAATTTGTGTGGAGATGATCCGGTCAACATCAGTGGCTTACGATTTGTCACTGGGAGGTTTCTTCTTAGCTTCCACATCTCTTTTAAAATCTTCAAGTTTCTTTGCAAGGTCAGGAATCTTTAAAAAAAAAAGTTAGATATCATCAGCTGTATAGTTGACTGATTAGGGAATGCGAGAAAAACTATACAAAGTTTAATGCTAACAACAAAGAGCTTGTTTCTAGGACCCACTCCACAGGACTACCCTGGACAGAAGAAGCATGCTCAGTAGCGTGAGGCGAGGCGAGGCAAGGAAGAAGTGGTTTGCAGACATGTTGAGCAACCCTTTCTAGTCAACTCAGTGATGGTGCTGATGTGCCCCACATGGAGTCTCATCCAGATGTTTTTGGATGGAAGGAGAGTTAGACCTAATTTGGGGTAATCTTTGTTGTTGCTGGAAAATGGGAAAGGAAGATGGACACAAAGGAGTAAACAGGACATTTAGAGGATCAGCCCGCCTACCTCGCCGGAAGAAAATGAACTGCCACAGAGTAGGCCGCAAAAAATACCACCTCAGTAATATTAATATATTCTTCTGAAAATACCAACAAGTGTAATGAGAATTTCTATGGTCTGTGTAATGTAGGAAGTCAGAGTAAACAAACACATTGGATCCTTCTAATCTTAGTTAAAACCTATAAGGAGAGCTGTGCAAAAGGAGGAAAACATTTATTTTGCAAGATGTCAAAAGTATTTATTCTGTTCTTTTTTTTGGCCCCCAAATGTCTCTGATGTTAATTTTTGCACTGAAATCTGCAACCTTTTGAAATTTCACACTTTAAAGAAAAAAATTAAGATTTTCTTCTAAAGATCAAGTTGAGATGAAGTGGGTATTCACCCACGAAGCTCATTCTCCAAAAACTTCTGTTAGTCTATAAGGTGCCACAGGACTCTTTGCTGCTTGAAACTCCAGTAGTCTCCCCTTAAAAATAGAAGCATTTTAGACTGAAAATGACCCAATCAAAATTTTTGACTGATAATGGCAGATGCTGTGCAGCAAATTCTTTATTTTGGTGGCAATCAAGCAAAATTTGTTTTATTTTTCTCTCAAAGCCACAACTTCGCAAGTTAACTGATTACATGAGAATCTCAGCTTTTGTATTAAGATTCTAGCTCTCATGGTTGTGGAGAACTGCTTGAAGATGAGACCCAACTGGGACAGAAACCATCAAACGCCAAAGGCAAATAAAACATAACCCAAAATGCGTATTTTTATTCATGATTTTTTTAGCCAAAGTTCATGATTTTTTGGGGCTCGACTCAAGACTTGAGTGGTCAGGTTAGCCATATGAGAAATGCCAGAAGCATTTTTGCATGGGGGTGGGGTGGGGTGAAATTGGACCAATTTTGTGAAACTGAAACTAAGACCCCAAAACTACATATATTTATCCATATATAGGGTGACAAGATGTCCTGATTTTATAGAGACAGTCCCAATATTTGAGGCTTCGTCTGATATAGGTACCTATTACCCCACACCCCCGTCCCAATATTTCACACTTGCTGTCTGTTCACCCTACACATATACTTATACAGTTTAAGCAAGTAAGTAGTCTCACTGATGTCAATAGGGATACTCACATGCATAAGCATTTGTAGCACTGGGGACAACATGTGAAAGAGCAGATGTTGAAGCTTTTGAAAAGTTACACCTTGAATTACCCTTACACTCCCTAGGAGCATCTGCAGGGGTTATAGTACTTCTTAAAAACTCCTTGTTTAATTTACTCTTGGGCCTATTCCTAAAAGAACTCCCTGTCTAATGAAGTTTTACACACATGCCAAACACACACTTGCAGAGGAAAAAAAACCCTAACTTTTAATTTAATCACTGTTTGTATAATTGGGACTTTTATGATTAACCATGTGGAAAATCATTGTAGATACTGTAACAATCAAATACTTGGTTCATGCTAGCAAATTAGTTTTACATCACCAGGGGAGAACTTCCTCTGAATTAAAAGCAGAAGCAGCCCTCCTGTGGTGACACTTCAGTTGTACTGCACGAAAATGATTATACTTCATGCTTTCATTAATTACATATGCAACATACACTCAGGTGAATTTAGGTCTAAACTACAGTTTAGGTTTTGTAAACACAAGCTTTAACAAAACCTAGCGGTTTTGTAAACACAAGCTTTAACAAAACCTAGCTTAATGAAATTTTCCTGATTTAAAAACAAACAATAGAAACATCACACTAGGTAGAGAGCCAACTAAACCAGCCAATGGGAGATGCTAACAAGGAGTGGGGGCATGTGCTAATCCCAACCCTTCTCAGAGATAAGCACCTAAAACGAGGCTGCAGGGAGGCAATCCTTAGCGATCCAGGAATGGAAACCCACTGCCTCGAGTCAGCTGGATTAGATGCCTAACCTGTTTCTTGAGGGAATGAGTTGTGTGGAGTAAGATAGGCACCTAAAATGGCCAGAAGAAGAGGAAGTGGTTGTAGTGGATAAATAATAATAATAAAAAATGACTGCTTATGTAATTAGCCAGAGTGGAACAGCTTCAACAGGAGAGATGGAGGTAGCCCCACATCAGAAGATCCCATAAACTAGTGATTAGAGCACTCTCCTGAGAGGTGAGAGACATCTGTTAAAATCCTTTCCCCCCTTTGGCAGAGGGGAAAAACAAACCTGGTTCTCCCACATCCCAGCTGAGAGCTCTGATCACTCCTCCTTCCACTGGATTTTGAATGGGACCCAATCTGGTAGGCAGCCTCTGAGCACTGCTACCAGATCTGGCCTCTCAGGTGAATTAGATGTCCTTGGATTTGTGAATCACTCTGGGGCTTAGGCAAGAGATAGGTGCCTGTACGCCTAGAAAGACTAGACAGTGAACATGTTCAGAGGCAGAAATGTAAGCTCCTAAGTTTTTGCAGTAAAACGTTCCTTAGGCAGAGTGAGAGTTTAGGTGTCTACAGAGTTCAAAAGGAGTTTTGTGCACTGTAATGGAGCCAATACTGGGACTTAGGTGCCTAAGTCTGGCGATTAGGAACCTAAATACCTTTGTGGATCTCACTCTTTGATTCTTTTAATTCTGAGGTAGCATTAGTAGCACAGGTAAGGAATGTTTTAAATTTAGGATATCTAACTGGATAGTAGGTTTTTAATTTTAAATCTACTAAATCCTCAAACTTGCACTGATACTACCGAAGTTTGGAGGCTCGGCCCCCAAGGCTTCTGCTCCAAATTCTTGGAAGACAAAATCTCCCCTAATTCATATTCAGAAAACCTCAATCCAAGTTGAAAAGGAAGAGTTCAGGTCTACATAAAATTCCAAGCAGAACTCAGACTGAGCCCTCCCAAACACTCCTGACAATTCCACTTTCATCATTCATAGAAGAGAGAAATACAAGTCACTATAAAAACTTTTATAGGCAAACAAATAGAACTGTGTGGCAGCTAGTGTATCCTATGGGACAGGGCACTAAACTAGGAGTTAGGAGAGCTGGTTCTAATCCTTGCTCTACAGCTGACCAGTTGTGTGATCTTGGACAGGTCTTTTCACTTTTCTGGGCCCCCAATTTCCCCTGCTTTTTCTGTTTAGACAGGACAGAGACTGTATCTTAATATGCATTTGTGCAACATTTGCATAATGGGGCCCTGATCTCAGCTGGAACCTCCAAGCATTACTGTAAGATAAATAAATTAAGGCCAGTTCTAGGTATGGCCAAGCTGATTGCCCACTATTGTGCCATGTGGATTTGTTTTTGTTTTTGCTTTATTCTGATTGGCTGGTCAGTTTTGCTCTGCTTATTGGCCAGCTTCCCCCCCACCACCCCCGATTGGCCAGCTTTTTTTTGTTTATTTGTTTGAGCTCAGCTGCTTGGGGAAGGGGCAGTCAAAGTATTTTCCACCCTGGCCAGTAAAACAGGTAGGGCCACTTCTGCAAAATACTACTACTACTTTAATAAATAATAATACTTACATCATAATTCTGCGCCAGATACATCCCAACCACATTGCCAAGAGCAAAACCAAGCTTAAGAGGGAAAGAAAGAAAAAAAAAAGACAGAAAATAAATGACAAGGAGTTTAACATTTTCCCCTCACTTGCACACAATGTATGAACACTTGGCAGTAGAGGAGGTTGAAAAAATGGTGGTGGCAGAGAAATCATGAACATTTTTTAAATGGTTTCCATTTCACAGGCTTCAAAATGGAGATTTTTCACAAAGCATTTTCTGAAATCTTGTTTTCATTAAGAGAATGCAGGTGGTTTTGGTGCGGAAAAAATTCTATTTATTTCAAAAAGAGATTTTGGTAAAAACATTAGTTAAAAACCCCAGAAAATTTAAAATAATATTTCAGTCAAGTTTTTTCATGAAAAAAAATTTCAGCCAGCTCTACTCATAAGTTGTTTTATATTACTCTCCCCGAAGCTCTCTCTTCCTTCAACAATGTACCCATTTATACCCCAACTTCCATAAAACCACCACCACCACCAGAATGAGACTTCTTTTTATCACTGTTCTCTTACAATTCCAAGAAATCTTTGGTGCAGAGATTGGTCTTTTGTTCTGTAAAGTTCCTTGGACATCCATTACCACATAAATCATAATAAGTCCATTAACTATAATGGCACAGGAAAAGTCTTTTTGTTCAATACTTGTACATCTCTTAGCACGAGGGTCCTGGTTTATGACTGAGGCTCACAAGATACAATACAATACAAATACTAACACTAATAGGTGCGGGGGGAGGAAATCACAGGACACATGCAAATGAAGCGGACTATAAAACATATGGGCTGAGGAGATCATAAGGGAACAGTGCATCAGTAGATTTCTGGGCTGGCCTAGTTATACTACTTTGCACATAACGTAAATTTAGGTCCCAGGCTTGGGATAAGAGTTGCTGGTTGCTAAAGAAAAGGTCATTTCAGTGCATGAGTTTTAAAGGAAGAGTACGAGGAAAATGGAGTACATAGCTCCTTTCACTTACAGGCTGAGGAGAAACTCAGGTCTTAATCACAACGGAGAGAAAAAAAAATATCCTTTGTTTCCTCAGAAATATATATCCAGATTTTCCAAAGTGTTTAGCATCCAGCAACTCCAAGTAAAACTCTGGCCCTTATTATCATTACATTTCAGATTAAGCTTCCTTGATGTACAAATGCTATTAAGATTTTTCTGACTATCAATACTGCAAGTTTGGCATCATCTCTGAAAATCTGTGTGCTTTTTTTTTTTTAAATCATCATCAACAGTAATGATTTTTAAGTCAAAACCTAGCTAGAAATTGTAATCACTGCACAAAGTAGAATAGAATATAACTCACTCTTCCAGTAGCAAACACAGCACCAGTCACTGGTAAAAAAAACCAAACAAAACAAAAAAACAAACAAACCCAAAACATGTTCTTGTCAGAAAGCTATGGCCATTAATAGAACTGGTTGCATTTTCATATGCTGATGCTCTCATTAACTAAATGTCTGAAATGTAAAAGAAACGGAACATATATTTAAAATATTTGTTTACTCCATTTTTAGAGCTTAGGGCTTCTTGGCTTTTTAAAAAAACTGTAGTGTTCTTTTTGTGCGTTTGGTATAAAAGCTGTATTTTATTATTAGTAAATTAATGAAGTTTTTTGCATGGGATATTATTAATGCATGCTGCACTGAGATAAGCAGGATTTAAGATTCCTTTTAATGCTGAAAGTCAATCCAGCAGAGAGGACTTTCCTATATCTTGGCAGTGTCCATGCATTCACCCAAAAGGCAAGAAGACTCTCAGCTGAGAATTTCAAGACTCTTTGCAAAGACTGGCTTATATTACTAGTCACTGGAGCGAACCTTTCAGTCTATCCCTTATAAAACAGTTTTACTAAGAAAGTTCTCTTGATTTTTTTCTCCTAGAAAGGACAAAAATACCTTCATTCTCCTCCTCTCAGCCTAAAATACATCCAACTCCAAAACTGGGACCAATACTATACCATGCAATGTCTTATTTTTTATTGCAAGTATCTTAAAACCTATGTCAAACCCAAGAACATAAACAACCTGTATCCCATTAGTTGAAGTCAGAGCTCCACACATTCCATGCAAGACCAGTCTAGACTGTGATGTGCTATTTCATCAGTTATACAGGGTTTAAGAGATGCCAATTCATGTAGAGGGGGAGTCTCACTGTTTAATCTTCATCACTTTTGACAACTAAAAATGCTGCCAATTAAAGGGTGCATGCCAATTAAAGACAGTAAGGACTAATGAGGGGCTTCCAACAGCCACCCAATACGCTAAGATACACGTTAAATATAAAACAAACAATTACTTAACTCTGAAAGGCAAAAAATATAAAGTTTATAAGATTATCCCTTTATCTCCTCGCTGCAGCTCCAGCTAGGGTGAAGGAGAGACAGACACCCTTTCCATGCACAGGAAAGGAGAGGAGGAACCCAGAATTAATACTGTATGCCGTTCGTTCCTCTTTTCCCTTCACCAGCTTTCAGGAACTAATCAGAAAGTCTTAATTAAAACTGATTTTTATCAGACATTTGCAACACAAGGACTTCAAGTAGCAGTTGAGTTCAGAAACATTCTGACTCCAAAATCTGCTGAGTGTATTAGTCCTATTACCCATTGTTTCCACTGGAACAAACAGAGATACGAATGAGTTCATTCTGAAGAAATGCATATGCATTTATAAATTTGTATAAATCTTGTGCTGGACTAGGGGTAGGATATGGAGGCTTATTTTTTAATACACACCCAAGAGCTAAAGTGATTCAGAAGAGGCTCTCTGCTGACATTATCAACAGAGACCGGAATTGGAAATAGTCAACTAACTTAAAAACCATATTTTAAAGAGAGCCTAAAGTCCTGATTTTCTAATAAATATGCAACGTATTATTGGGACTTATTGGCACCAAGTCTGAAAATCTGAACATACTGGTAGCTAAAAATCCACACTCTCTCCAAATTAGGTCAGCAGCACTTATAATGAGAAATGCTGCTGTGCTTTGTTACTGGCATGCACCCTGTTCTCTCTGTGTTATTTACTTTTAATACGTGCTAGGTATTAAAGGCATTAGCATCAATTAAGGATTTAATTAGAATTGTAAATAAATCATATAGTTGGGCATCTGCCTTTAGCATCTGCCAGAGTTTTCAGACACATGTAGAAAAAGACTAAAAGTTTAAAGAATGCTCAGCTAGTCAATGAGGCAAACAGCTGCATTAATTAACAAATACTTTTTGCCCCTCATTCCCAGTCCTAAATTATCATTTGACTGTGGGCAGAGTTTAACTCTGACCACAGGAACAGCTTATCATATTTGCAGAAGGTCAGAGCAGGGCTTGGCTCAGGGGAAAAATAAGCCAAAAGCTTTAAATCAGTGGTTCCCAATGTGGGCCCGCAGGTGCCATGGCGCCCACGGGGGCATCTTAATGCGCCCACGTCCTGGACCCCAGGAAAGCACCCGTCGAAATGCCACCGAATTTCAGTGGTATTTCAGTGGGGACGCCTCTCGATGACGACGCTTGTTGCCAACAAGTGATGTCGAGAGGCGTTGCCCCTGAATTTCGGCAGGGATGCCTCTCGCCGTCGACAAGTGACGTCATCGAGAGGCGTCGCTCCCGAATTTCGGCAGCATTTCGGCGGGTGCTCCACTGCTGCAGTGGTCCTTCATCTGGCCCCCGCCAGACGAAAAGGTTGGGGACCACTGCTTTAAATGAACTGCAGCCACTGCAACAGAACAGGCAGTGCATTGTCAAATCAAAGTGGGAAAGGTGAAAATTTGAATGGAAAGTGTGTGGGGAGGGAGAGAAACAAAAGACAGAACACAACAACAATACCCATACCAGACTGGAGGGGCAATATGATTAAAGTATGCTTGAGATAGCTGAATTTTTTTGGAACAAAAATTGTGTGATAAAATACAAATTAACATATATTACTCTGATACAAAGGTTGAATTTGTTTTACTGTAGCGGTGAGCCAATTAATGCACTGGAGGTGTCAACCCCATGCGCAACTCTTTTTACAATGCACTGGCACTGTACAAAAGCAGCAGCAGTCCAAAAAGAACATTATTCCACTGGCATGGGTTGTGTCTTATAAAAGTATTGGTAACCTGTGTTTCATTAATAGCATAAAAGCAAGTTCAATATATGAAGAGATATTAGAACTGAGACTTCCTATAGGGATCAAGAGCACCTGTTTTTCAAAAAGGACAATGAATTAAAGCAGTAGTTTTAAATGGGAGATGGCAGAGTATGTTTAAAATTTCCAAAGGGGACAGCACCTCCATTCGAAAAATTTTTAAGGGTCCACAAATGAAAAAAGGTTAAAAATCACTGAATTAAAAGTATTGGAGCATGAGCTTTCGTGGGTGAATACCCACTTCGTCAGATGGTATTCACCCATGAAAGCTCATGCTCCGATACGTCTGTTAGTCTGTAAGATGCCACAGGACTCTTTGCTGCTTTTACAGATTCAGACTAACACAGCTACTCATCTGATACTTGAATTAAAAGTACACATCAACCATGCATACAATTTCTTAGAGAAAGCGTTAAAGCATTGGGCGCTTTCACCTTTACAGTCACCTGACTGGCATCCAACAGAATACATCTGGAGTGATTTGAAAAAAAAAGTGGCTAAGAATAAAGGAAGCTGCATATTGTAGACACATAGATGGTGAACCAAAAGAGAATGTAACCAAAAGTAGCAAGGCCACGGTATATTCAATGTATGATGGGGATGTAGACAATTTTTGTTATTTGAGGGGGCTAGAGTTAAATAATAGCTGTTGAATACCATTTTGAGTAGTTTTGTATCTTGTCTAAATTTGTCCACTTTTAATAAAGTGAGATAAATGAGCTTCTGTTCCAAACTCACTCTTTTTTGGGGGGAAGAAACATGGGGGTGGCTAATCCCCCCAGTTATCTACACACATGGTATGCTACATATTCAGAGTACAATTGCAGGGTCTTAACAGGCATGGACCAATACTACTTTAAAAATTAATATATTTCTTTGGAATGCAAATATTTTTAGATGTGACATCAACTGAAACCATCACTCTCATATTATAGCTACAACTGTAGGTAGAAGAATTGAAACCTTTTCCCATTACTTTAATTGAATTTACTCTTTCACAAAAGGCTCAAATGCAGCTTCTGCTTTGTCTGATCACATCCCTTGACTGCAAGTTCCACAGTTTTGTTACACAGAAGATGCAACTTGTCTGAGGTTACACAGTAAGTCACTACTAAAAAGTAGAGCCCTTTTTGTTTTTATGTTTTACTATAGGAACGTAATACTGGAGGGAGTGGGGGGAAATCCAGGGGTTTGTATAACACTCACTTAACTGATTCATTTCATTCATGGTAGCATTTGTGTTATTCCACTAATAAAGGGATATGCTGGAAAAAATTTTATATTCTGTCTAGTGTGAGAACTTAAAGTCCCCCATTATTTTGTGATACACAATGAACAGAGCCTGATTTTGCAAGAAGGAAAACTAGACAAGTAAATTTTTTTTAATAAGTGCAGAAAGGCACGTCTACACATAAGCCTTTACGCTAATGGGAGGGGTTCTCCTGTTGGCGCAGGTACCTCACCTCCCCAAGAGGTAGATATGTCAATGGGAGAATTCTCCCATCCACCTAGTGCTGTCTATAATGGAGGTTAGGTCAGTTTAACTGCACTGCTCAGTGGCATGGATTTTTCATATCCCTGGCCTACCAAGACACTGGGGACAGGCAGTTATGGACCCACCCATTGCTAAAGGCCTCCCACCCATAAGGGAAGGAGCCCCCAATTCATACCACTGAGTGACAGTTATACCAACCTAACTTCCTAGTGTAGACCAGGCCTTAGCCTAAGTCTCACTGAAAATCTATCAAACTATGTCTACACTTAAAATGCTACAGCACAGTTGCACTCCTGCAGCAGCACTGATGTAGCACTTCAGTGTGGACACTTACTACAGCAATAGGAGGGGTTCTTCAATCACTATAGGTAATCCACCTCCCCGGGAGGTAGTAGCTAGGTCAACAGAAGAATTCTTTTGTAGACCTAGCGCTGTCTACACCAGGGTTAAATCAGCTTACCTACATATCTCAGGGGCGTGGATTTATGCTATGCCAAATGTAACTTTCCAGTGCAGACCAGCCCCTGGGTTCCGACCTGCCTAAGACTTGGCCTACACCTAAAAAGTAAATTGACCTAGTTGCATCACACAGGGCTGTGAAAAATTTCACATCCTGTGCAATGTAGGTAGATTGACCTAACCCCCCACTGTATACGCAGATATGTCAATAGAAAAATTCTTCCGCTGACCTAGCTACCGCCTCTGGGAGAGGTGGATTAACACTACCTTGATGGAAAAATACCAAGCAGCCACATTACAGAACTACAGCACTGTAGCTGTGCCTCTGTCCTGTAGTTGGACATGCAGCAAGTCCCTTTTGCAAATGGGACTGTCAGGCTAGCCATATAATTAACTGCTAGATTGTGATACTATTCAGTGTGAATAAAGGTATTGAAATCAGCAGCTCTAAAATAGGACTATTTGGGGTGAAAGGGTATAACAATCTGTCCCTAAAATAATAATTCATTTTGCATGTGTGCATAACTTTTAATGAGGAAAAACCCCTCTTGGTACAGTGAATAATATTTAACAAATGTCAAGGAATGGAGCTATGGACCCTGGAAATACTGATGTATCCAGCTCTAAGGCAGTCCACCTGACAAGCTGCTGAGAGCCAGATGAATGAACTGGCAGGAAACCAGACAGGCTCAGTTCAGCTTAATGCAGAGTTAAGTACCCTGGGATGTGCAACCAGACAGCTTAGCACCACACAGACAAATGAGTGCAGCACTGGTGTGGACACAGCAACTTAAGGGTTATACTGCAATTTGGCTACTCCCACTCAGGAGCCATAACTTGAGTGCAGATAACGAATTAACTATCCAGTGAGCACATATCCAAAATCATAACCATGAGGCTCAAATTCTTGAGCAATTCAATCTCCGTGGCTTGGAAGCTGGTGCATCATGAAGGGCATATCTAAACTATGGTAAAGGTGTTAGCTGAAGTGTTTTGTTTTTTTTAAAACAACTTGTTTTAATGAACAGCTTTAGAAAACACAACCATCACCCTAGAGCACGTCAGGGCTAGTCGTATTTCACCACGTTAGCTGGCCCCGGTGTAGCCCAGGCTTCATCTCACCCAGCCAGCACGTTAACAAAATACAACCAGCACTCAAATGGTTTAAAACATGTTCGTTCACCCTTAAGCGCCTTTTATCCTCGTCCAGAGGAACCCTTAAATGGGCAACAGTTGCCAAACAAGGTCCCAGGTTCATCAGTGCCCCAAGTCTGGGATCCGTTCAGAAAACCCCAGTATCAAGTCGGGAGGGAGCTTTGGGTCTCTCTCTCACACACGCAGAGGTGCTGAAAGCATGCAAGTAGCTCCAGGGCCCAATGTATCCACCGCTGGATGAACACAGCTGGGAAGGGGGATGGGTGGATGTAGCGGCTGTTTCTGTGTCCAGGCTCAGCGGCGCCTTCCTCCTGCTGGGGGAGGGAGCGAGAGCGGGTCTCCCAGCAGCAATCCCCCTCCTCCCTCCCAACGCAGAGCCGGGACAGAGGCTCCACGTGGAGAGGCTTTGCAGACACTTACCAGAAACTGAAACATGGTGTAACCAGGCTGCCTCTCTCCTCCGGGGGGCGGGGAAGTAACTCACCCTAGCGGCAGCTTCTCTTCCGGGTCCCATCCTCCCTGCTGCTGTCTCACTAGCTTAGGGGTTTGATGGATGTCTGAGCAATCCTATCCTTCCTGGTCTTGCACGCCCAGCCCTCTTTCCCCTCCCTCGAGCCCGCCTCTGGCGAGGTGACCCTGGCGCAGAGTAGGGCTGCCCTAGGGTGGAGTAGTGAGGATTGCTTTCAGAAAATACACAGTGCAGAAGCCCCTTGTGGAAGGTCTGGTGTTTCTGCACCGAGCAAACACTTCCACCTCCCAAGCACACAGTCTGATATTCCTACTGACGAGACCCATAGTGTCATAAACATCCCAACCTGCACTGAATAAGGCTGAAACCACGAAGGGTGGGTGAGTGTGGGTGTATGTAAAGAAACATAGCACCACACACCAATTTATATCTGAAGGTTATGGATGTGAGGAATACATGTCTCTATGCTAGGGCAAGGTAGATGACAGTCAAAGCTTTGTAGGTAATGTCTTTGCCTCGGGAATGGAGGTTGTTCCTAACTCAGTGTCATGGTTGTTCTTTCAAAAGTTTACAACTGAACTTTGACTTAAACAGCTTTGAAACTTTACTATGCAGAAGAAAAATGCTGCTTTTAACCTTAATTTAAATGAAACAAGCACAGGAGTAGTTTCCTTACCTTGTCAATTTTTTAAAAAACCTTCCATTTATTATTTTATTATTTTTAGTAGTTTACGTTTAAGGTAGTACTGTACTGTATTTGGTTGGGGTGGTTTTGTTTTGTTTTTGTCTCTGCTGCTGCCTGATTGCGTAGTTCGGTTCCAAATGAGGTGTCAGTTCATAACTCTGGTATTTGTAACTCTGAGGTTCTACTGTATAGTGCTATGACTATGTAATGTACAATATAAATGCTAAGTATTATTAATATTGGAAGCCCTGGTAGGGAGGGTTAGTGAACTAATGGAATGAAGATTTCAGAGTGGTAGCCGTATTAGTCTTTATCACCAGAAAGAACGAGGAATCCTTGTGGCACCTTAGAGACAAAAGCTTATGCCCAACTAAATTTGTTAGTCTCTAAGGTGCCACAGCCACTCCTCATTGTTTTTAATGGAATGAAGTAATTCCAGATGTTTTACCACTCTGGCTGTTGCCTCTTCCTAGCAGTCCTTTTGTTGTTGGTTCCTTTAACTTTGCACAGGCCCAAAGCTGAGATGAAGGGGAAGAAGTCATATGGAAAAAGAATTACATAGAAAAAAAAACAACAGAGCAGAAGCAAACTATCAAAAAATAGGAGCCTGAATGCAAAATCTACTCCTGGGGGAATTCTATGCACAATATTTTAAAATTTTGCAAAATTCTGCATATTTTATTTGTCAAAATAACACAATAAAATCATACCAATTTCAATTATTTTGGTAATTTATTTCAAAATGCCTGTCATCAAGTATGCCTATAACAATACAGAGAAAAAAGATTCAGGAAATGTTGTTTTGACAAATATTTCTTACTAGGCGTATTAATACAGAACTTTGAGTAATAATTAATTTAAACTATAGTACAGAACCGTACTTCCCACACCCCTCAGAAGCAGTGCAAAGGCTTGGGGGAATCAGGGGTAACAGAGGAGCTGTGGGAGAGGGAAGTAATTGCTGGAAGCAGCCTGGAAGTGATCCTAGAGGCTTGTTGGGTGTGGGTGGGAGAAGTATGGAACAGAGTTTTTTGGGAGCAGGGGATTGTTAGGAAGTTGGGGAGCCTCCCCCATGCAGATCCTGGCTGACTCCTAGCCTTTCCAATTTAGTCAGGTACATCTCCCATTCTCATGTGTCCCTGCATCACTCTACCCCCAGCCCCATATGGCCCTGCACCCCCATTCCCATTCAGCCCTTTCCCAAGTCTGTCCCCCTCACTAGCCCTTCTGAACCCCAGTCTATGTCACCCCCCAGCAGCCCCATGTGCCCTGCTCCGTCTGTTCCCTCCCATCCATATCCCGTGCCTCCTAACCTGGCCCTGCAGGCATGCTTCTGTGTGGAACACTGCTGGCTGCTTCTGCCAGTGAGCTGGCTACTCTCTGTTCTGGTGCCACAGTAGCCCCTGGTGGTAAAAAGGTGTAACTGCCGCACCTCTCCAGCAGAATGTATTTTCTGTGGAGAAAAAAAAATCTGCTGAGGACAATGAATTCTGCACATGCACACTGGTGCAGAATTCCCCCAGGAGTAAAAATCAGGCAGCTGGAAAGCACTCTTGGATACCTAATGGCACATTTGTGAAGTTGTCACATTGGTCAAATGAATTAAGTGCAAATAAACATATTTTTCTGTGATGTGATGGTTTGCGACTGAGACATAAGCCAACAGTGCTGCCTTCTTCAGCATTAAATTTCCTGGCTTTTGTCTGATGGTGTCACAGTTCCATTAAATGTTGTTACTGTATTTTCTTTGGTGGAGGAACTTAGCAGTAACATAAAGATTACTAGCTCTGGCTAAGGCCACCCATAATGTGGCAAACATTGCATATTATTCCATACAGCTCTGCTAATAATGGACTGTGGAGAAGGTTAATGAGAGCCTGTGGATCCAATTGGCTCCAGATGTCAGATATGGAAGTAGTTAAAAGGAGGAGACCTAGCCTAGTTTAGAGATGACTAGAGCTCAGCTTTTCCTGATGCTGGAGAAGCCTGGTTATAGCTGAGTGAGTGTGGAAGCTTGCTAGCTGGTTTTTCCTGAGACTCTACCATCCTGGAAGAAATTGGACAGACCTGTGTCTTGGATGGAAGACTAAAGCACTTCTGTGTTAGACTCTGTGAAAAATAGCAGCTATCCACTGGAGACCATGTGAATCGATGAGTTGTACACAGTAAGCTGTGAAGGGGAAAACCTGGTCGTATGTCTCTTATTCTAGGTCCACAGCACTCTATCCTATTCCACTTCCAGGCCCTTCCAAAGTTCCTGCAGTCTACTCCACACCTGTCTCTCCTGCACATATATTATTCCAGTTTTGGCCTCCATCTCATGGTCACACAAGGTGGGTTCATTTGATGAAATTCAGTGGCAAACACTTGAAAACAAAACAGAATGTTATTTCACACAGTATGTTATTCGTCTGTGACATTCACAGGAGGTCTAATGTCAAGTACTCTAGGTGGATTTTTAAAAGAGGTGAATAACTTGTGTAAGTATACTCTACAGCAGAAACAATAAAATCTTATGATTTGGTGTCACAAGGATCAGGAAGGATTACTTCCCCAGCCTGCTCCATCTGTAGATTCCCACCATGAAAAATAACAGTTACAAAATGGCAAGGAAGCTAGTTAATTCTTTTTTATTTAAAAAAAGGGGGCATTAGTGTAAAATAAAAACCTGTATGAAGTTTAAATGTGTGGCTTTGGGGATTTTTGCCATTTTTGTGCTTCCGTGGCACTCAGTCTGTTTTTTTGGTTTTTTAGGGGGGGGCGGGGTTGGGTTTTTTTGCACTTCGGCGGCACTCTGGCCGTTTTTTTCTTTTCTTTTTCTTTTTTTTTTCTTTTTTGCTTGGGGCAGCTGGAGCCACCTTATGATCGCCTTATATCCGAATTCGCGTTATTGCGGGAACCGTTATAGCGGGGTTTCCCTGTAGTAATTTCTCTCACTGCCAGACATACTACTTTCTCTACCTTCTTGTAAGGCAGCTGGTTCCCCCTATTGCAGCTGCCAGCTGTTACCATAGAGACTGGGTGCAGTGCTAGGGTTGAGTAGCAGCTATCTGAAAAGAAGTTCAATGAGCTTTGCATAGGAGTGACCACTCTTTAAAATGTGTAAGAGTCCCTGCTTTCAGCTGACCACACTAGGGAAAGGTGGGGGCTCTTAAATTAAAAACTGAGTTTGCATCACCTTTGCTCTCTCTCCTTCTGTCTTTCCCCTTATACAGTATTCCAGTATGAATGAACAAGTTTATTGTCAGGAATGTTCACTGAAACAACAACATTTGTTGAAAGTGAATTCTGAGTCCATAAAGGTGGATACCTGCAACGTAAACCTCCATTCTAAGAGTTAGGGAACAAACAAATATGTAACCTACTATATGTATTCAGTCAAAACTCCATCTGAGTTAAATATTGAATATCAAATACACTAAATTACTCTAATCTACCAACCAATAAATGGTGAAAAAACACCCCCCTGAGCGCAGCAAGTTACAACGCTGTAAAGCGCCAGTGTAAACAGTGCCACAGCGCTGGGAGCGCGGCTCCCAGCGCTATAAGCTAATCCCCTCGGGGAGGTGGAGCTCTCCTGTGGCAGCGCTTTGGAGTTTCAAGTGTAGCTAAGCCCTGTGTGAATAGTGCTGTTGATTTTACTAGGAATACCTTAGAAGTAAAGGACTACCAAGTGTGAGTAGGTTTGGGAAAAATTGGCTCTAAATTACTTCTGGATAAATTGTGACCAGAAGAAGTGGTTGATTATTTTTTAAATACTTTAACTGCAATATATTTACTGAGCTCTAGCGACTTTACCCAGTTTTCCAACTGTAGTGAATGAAGTGTGTGGGCAGGGAGGGGGAGAGAAAGAAGAATCCTACTGCCCAGACCTGCAAATCGGCAAGGCCAACTAAAGAAGATAACCAGCAAAGTATGAAAACACAGATGTGACGACAAGAGGGGTCGCCGAACCAGGCATCCCCGGAGCCAAGGTGTTTTGGGAAAGTTGAAGAGACCACCGAAAGCCAGTTTGGACTGACACAAAGAGCACCAGGAACAGAGGTCATGGAATGGAATGCCCCCAAAGGAGCGCAGGACATAAAACCTTCCTGAGAGCTGGAGCAATTCGGAGAGCACAGCAGATTCTTGGATGACCTGGGCCCAGGACAGCACTCCCCGTCCAACCCCCCTCTTCTTCCGATGTTACACCTAGACTTGGCGAGTCTGGGTTGTGCGTGGTGTGAGTATGAAAGTGGGCTAGGGCTTGGGGCTCTAATGCTTTTTTTCTTCCCCTCGGTGACATGCAGGGGTGGCCCGAGGCACCAGCATGCCAAGCGTGTGCTTGAGGCGGCAAGCCACGGGGGGCGCTCTGCTGGTCGCCACAAGGGTGGCAGGCAGGCTGCCTTTGGCGGCATGCCTGCAGAGGGTCCGGTGGTCCCGCAGCTTCGGTGGACCTCCCGCAGGCATGCCGCCAAATCCGCGGAACCGGGGGCCTCCCGCAGGCAAGCTACCGAAGGCAGCCTGTCTGCTGTGCTTGGGGCGGCAAAATACCTAGAGCCGTCCCTGGTGACATGGGAATGGTCCCAGCACTCTCTGCTGTATTTTATTATTTTATCAATAAAGCTTTAAAATTTAGACACTTGATGTGTTTCCTCATCTTCCCCCAATATCCTGCGGTGTCAGCCTGATCACCTGACACAAGGGATTCATTGGTAACAGAAATCTGTCACACTACTAGGTGAAATTCTATGACTTGTGTTACATTGGAGGTCCCTTCTGGCCTTAAAAAAAATAAAATAAAAAAAAATCCATGAAGATGTAGTCTACAGTATGGAACAAGTTTGTGAACCTCTGCTTATTAAACAAAAGCAATAATTCATTTGGGTTTTGTTTTAATTAGCATGGCAATATAAAATGAACCATGCCAGGTATTTTGGTCTGTTATATGTTGTCCCAGGTAGATTAACAATAAACAGTTTACACACAAGGTGGCTTTTGCCCCTAAGTTCTGCTGCTATGTTCTCCGGAAAGTTTGGACCCAGTATGAACATGTATTTCTAGATTCTCCATGACTTGTGGTCTCATAGCTCTTCCTTCCATCCTTTTGTTGTAAAGGGTGGATTACCTGTTTTAATCACTGGAAGGGGAAAAAAACCCTCATTTTGATCTGAACTGAAACTTTTATTTAAAATGATTGGATGTGATGCTCAGCAATATCTTGTTGCAAGCACATCGGGTTAATCTGAATAAAGTAATAGCGTATAAATACAGGCAAAACAGAACTTTTGCTATACCTGCAGTTGAGCTGTATAGTTGCAACTACAAAACTATGGTAGAACTACTTAAATCTGGGTGTCCTTTTAATAACCATTCCTTGTTTCCATTGTAAAGCTGGAAAATGCAGCTCAAAATAATGTATTGCACTAGAAATTCTATGGAATAAACACCAGATGGTGCTAGAAAACCACTTGAATCAGTTTAAAGTCTCGTGCAGTTTTTAGATTTTTCTCTTTAATGTTCAGTGTTCTCTCTTATCTTCTTGGGGAAATGTAATTATACTATATTCATCATGACATGCTTGACCTATTTTTAAGGCACCCTGCTCACTGTGGAGTCCCCTTCCCGTGCCTGAGCAGACCTCACATTATTGCCAGTAGAGGCTGACCAACAAACCTAAATAAAGAAGGACTTTAGGGAAAACTTGCAAACATGCCAGGCAGGGATGCCAACGGGATTGAGCAGAGGGCTAGGAGCCAAAAATTCTATTACTGATTGCCATTAACTCACTGTGTGATGTTGAGAAAGTCACTTAGAGCCAAGTTTTGAAAAGTGGCCTCTAATTGAGTGCCTCAGGTTCTGGGTGGCCTGTGTTGAACCACCTAAGGTCTCTTCCTCCCTCTCCCGGCCTCCTCCCGAGTGAATACTGGCAGCTAGGAGCTGCAGGTATACTTACTATTAATTCCACAACACACAACCAATTTCATTCTGCTCTGTCACAAACACAGCCCGAAGGATCAAAAAGTGGTGGGAAAAGGCTTTTTCAACCAAACAGAAATTTTCATGCAGTAGGTCATTTTTTGTCAAAGATATTGAGGTTTTCACCAAAAGCCTGGAACACCTCTATGACCATTTTAGACAAAAATAGGGGAGAGGGAGAATCATTTATCTAAATTTTGCAAAAGGGGGAAATAATTTTCTAGCTAGCTAGACAATTGATTTTTGTCTCCCATTGCCAAATTAACCCTGTCCCACCCATTTAGAGCCCCCATACTTCACTTTTGAGTCTGGCTCCAATGTAACACTACTCAACAATACATTCCTGGTGACTCTAGCCCTCTGTCACTAATCCATGCACAATTGATCGAGTTTTCCCCCATGCACAGTTGACTTTAGCCCCTATCCCCACACCCACCAGTTAACCCTGGATCCTCTAATTTTGAGCTGATTTTGCCAGATTGCTTATCCTGCTGTTCTCTGGGGTTAGGGGGGCCATCTTTCTAATGGCTGAAAACCAGACACCCCTGCCCAGCCCCCTGCCCCACCGCTTCCTCTGAGGCCCCGCCCCCTACTTGCTCCTCCCTCCATTGCTCACTCTCCCATCTCTGGGGACTCACCTGCTGCCTGCAGAGTCAGGCTGGGAGCAGCTGACATGGAGCCTGCCTGCCTGCTCAGTCTGGGCACAGTGGTTGGGCTCTTCCCCCACCCCTTACTCCTTTTCTGAACCAATCAGGGTATGGTGGGTTGGAGTGGAGGGGTAGGTCCCCAGAGCAAGGGGCTGGGGGCAATCTGGGCACACTAGAGAAGGGGAGGTTGGTCCCTGGAGCAAGAGGCCAGGGGCAAATCAGGGCACAGCAAGGGGGTGGGGGCTGTCATTCTCAGGAGAGAGGGGCTGAAGAAGGGGCAAATCGGGGCACAGGATGGGGGGGGAGGACAAGATGCCCCCCAGGTGGCAGCAGTGCTGGTATTACCTACCTCTCTGCTGGAGGCTGGAGCTGCGGGTCTGGGGCTCAGTTCTCTTCATCATCAGCTGAGCAGCTCCTCCAGGCTACAGTTGCTGCTCTTTCTGCCCTTTCGGCAGTGAGGTGGATTGTAGTTACTCTGGTGACCTGATTTTTATTGTCCGGTCAGCAGTACTGACTGGACACTGTCAGGTCCTTTGTTTTCCACTGGACTTTCTAGTTGAAAACCTGCCATCTGAAATCTTATCTGGGGCCCTGCTCCTCACTTCCCACTCCTTTGCTGAAGAAAGCAGCAGCTTTTACTTTTGCCAACTCCAAGCATTCAAAAATCATGAATCAGGCCTCCCAAAATCATGAGATGGTGGTTTTTCAGGGTACTTTTTATTTGCCTTGAGTCTTTAGGGTGCACTTGGGTCACATGTTCAAGCTTTGTTCTACAAGTATAAGGGATAGCATTAAAAATGGAAGCTGAGCTTCTCATGTATTCACATACTTCCAAGACCTGGGACTTTAAGAAAAACAGTAAATATTTTGAGACTTATGATAAAAATCACAACAGTAGGCCACCCAGTTTTGGCTGCTGGTCTATGGGGTAAGCAGGATCAGAGGATCTTCAAACACACGCCCACGCCTGAAGGTCTCAGCAAAACTGGAAGCTCTGTGAACAACAGTAGGCCACCCATTCACACAAAGCCCAGCAGTGAGGCCCTGGCTGAATCAGCACATATATCAGCCTCTGAGAAGGAGAAGGAGGCCAACAATACTGGAGATTCTTCAGTATCTCTTCCCAAGCCTAAAGATCAGGGGGTGGGAGGGGAAGGAAAGTGCTGCAGGAATATTCACTTCCGATTCAGGAAATGCTGTAGAGGTGAAAGGAAGCAGCTGTTCCTCAGCCCATTTTGAGTCACCAAGCTAGAGGACAGCAGAAACCTTCAAAACCTGCTTTTTCAGGAACTACAGAGGGAGAAGGAGACTCAACTTCCCACTGCTGCATATGCTAAGGGACCAGGCTCTCTCTCAGCACATGAATCAGCTGTAATTAATTGCCCAGCACCAGGAGGCAGTTGAAAAGTGAAGGGCAGCCCTATGGATGGGTTTTTTCCCCATTCCCCCAGCTTTACGATAAAGTCTAAAAAGCTGTAGAGTTGTCAAGCTTGTGAAGGCTCAGACAGTTGAGAGGTGCATGGCTTAACATCCCTAGTTTTCTGGGTTGATGTCAAGTCTTGGGTCTGAGAGTTCACTAGTGACGCACGTGTAACATGCTCTGCTGAAGTCAAAACTTTGGGGGGTTTTTTGCGACTGCTACAATAACACCTTTAGTTTGCAAGCTCATATAGCAAAGGCTACATCTTAACATAAATGGTTTAGTATCTCTTACGGTGTGGGAGATGATCTCAAACCTCATTTGATGGGCAGCAGTGGCAAACAGACATCAATTAATAGTTTATTTATTACCTCTATTATGGTAGAGACACTGACTGGGATTGGTGATCTGTTGTGCTGGGACATTGATAATTCCTGTAGTTCTGCTCTTTCTCCACCAGAAGCCTTCTGAGATGTAGGGTAATGCTGCTTGTCCTTCCTATTGACAACCAAAAATTGAGACACTGGTCCCTTTTAAAGGCTTGGCTATAGTAACTTAAATTTGGCCAAAATAATTGCAACATGGTATAAAATGTTCCCATTCTGATTTGATAAGACTCATACACCTCTGTTGTACTCAGGAGCAAATGATTGCACAAAGTGTAAGGCAGGGGAGAATCGGCCACACAATACAGAACCCTACCATGCAATTTTTACCGAGACACTTTTCAGAGCAGAATCAATCTGTTCCAAAACGCTAAGAGTTATTAAATGAAAAGCAAAACGAACAGAGAAACAAGAAGCTTGATGTGTAGCTAAATTCACTGGCTAACTTATTTAAATTAACCAGAACAAAATTGTTTTTCATCAGAGAGAAAGAGGGGAAAGGAAAAAAAGTGTATTGCCTGAGTAACATTCAGGAAGGAAAAGTCAATAAATTCAGAGTGGCTATAAAAAAAAGGCTCACGGGGCAGTAATTAAAAGAATATAATTAGAACACAGCTAGCAGAACACCTGAATAATGACTTCTGATTTAAATTCTACTACATCTTGCAGGTATTGAAAAATGTTTATGGCATCAGGTTAATGTGACATCACTATCCCACCTGGATATTTTTAATTGAGATCTCTTCTTAAAGGTTGCCTTTCTATCAGGGAAAAAATGCTTAAAGAATGAGACTTTATTTGGAATTGAACTTGTATATTCTCCTTAGTACACTAGAGTTATAATGTACTATCCTTCAGGGCATGTTGCAAGACTCACTGACGTGGACACAGCAGCAAAATGAGGACAGATGCATGGAATTAAAAGGGCAGGCTGTAACTTTTATTCAGTTTTAACACAGGGAAGAGGCACTACCCATCCATCACCCATACTCTCCTATACCAGGCATTTAATTGGCTCTAGTGCAGGGGTTTCAGGTCTACTTTCCATATAACCCATAACTTGGAGTGCTTGTCCTCAGCCTACCACCCCAGAACTCAGCTCTAAGTCCTAGCACCTCCCCCCGCCCTTGGGGGGGGACAGAGAGTGCAGCAGAGTGGGGACCTCTACCTCTGAGGGCCATAAGATCTGACCTCAACTTCTGAAGGCCACACAGTCTCTATCACATAAGCCCAAGACCCATCACCAAAATCCCAGGTCTTTTCCCTCTGGGAACCGTTCATTTTATTCTCTTAACTGCACCGGACATTGTCTGCAAGTTGTGCCAAATAAACAAAACCACTCCAGTAGCTCAGGTACATGTACATTCCTATTTAACCCACTATGGCCTGAGGAGCTGAGAGGAAAGCAAAAACTGCCTAGTCCTCTGCCAGTTGGCCCATGGGAGAAAAAAATTCCTTCCTGACCATTACATGGGCAATTGGCTAGACCTGCAACATCTGTCAGGCCGGGTTTCCATTCCTAGTTTGTGCGAGATGCTGGAATGGAGCTGAAAGAGGGTCAATGGAGCTCTGGGCTAAATCCTGGTAGCTAGGGTATGCTGGCCAGCACTCCTCCCCGACAGCTGGCCAATGGGTGCTAGAGACTCCCAGGAGGAGGAGCTACTTATTCTCCCTTGGCAAGTGCCTCCCTCCCTTGGTACTGGAACTATGCCCCTTTCACTGGTGGATCCATCAATTTCCCTCACCCATTGATGTGGGAGGGTGGCACTTTGATTTCTGTAGCTGTATGGGAACAGGAAAGCTCAGTTGGGAGACAGCCTAAAGATCTTAATATGTTTTGGATATTTTTACTACCCCTGGGATGCTGTTAGAGCTCATGGAAATGTTGGGGTTTCAAGGAATGGTCTGTTTTATAACACCATTCAAGATTTGTTAGGAGCAGCTAGCTCTTGCTCCAGGTGCTCCTTTTTAATAGATATGTTTATAAATTTAAATGAATAAAAAAATTGGGATTTTTGGGTGATGATCACTAGATGGTGCTGTTTTCCTTAGCAAGAAGTTAAAAATGTATTTTCAAAATAGTAAAAGTACATCAACTTCTTTTAACCTAAACTTTAAGAATAAGACTGGGTTTATTAAGCATATTCTAATTTCCAGACTTTTTTTTTCCAAAACTCATTCAGATTTTCATTTTATTTCTTACCAGTCAAGGAGACACTGTTCAGACTTCATTGAACTTCATTGAACTTAGTGGAATAAAAACATTATTTTGATCACATATTACAAAAATAAACTTTTCAAATGCTATTAGATTGTGTCCAGCCTTTAATTAATTCTCCTCTTTTTAACAAAGTTGTGCACTCTGGTTTTAATTATCTAATAATCATTTTATTTTCCCCATTTAGCAAGATAGCTTTAATTAAATAAGGAGTGTAACTTCAGGGTTAATATTTTTAGCACCTAGTCCTGCTGCATTAAGAGTAGCATAGAAAGGGTTTGTAAAAAGTGTTCTCTAGCTTTAAATCAAGAGATTGACTCCGTTCATTCCTTAAGCCCTGATCCTGCAAAGACTTAATTATATTGCAGTGTGAGTTATCCTGTTGACTTCAATGGGGCTACTCGCTGTGATAAATGGTGCATAGGTCTTTGTAGGATTGTGGCCCTAAGATTCTTAATGTACCATTGTCAAGGTTTTTTCCCCACTTTGAACTTTAGGGTTCAAGAAGTGGGGATCTGCATGATCACTTTTAAGCTTAATTACTAGCTTAAATTTAGTACACTGCCACCAGCCAGAAGTCTGTGTCTGGCACACTTCTGTTCCCCCAAAACCTTCCCTGGGAAACCCAAGATCCAAACCCCTTGGATCTTAAAACAAGGAGAATTTAACCATCCCCCTCCTTTTCCCCCTAGACTCTTCCCTCTCTGGGTTGCCTTGGGAAGCTTCACACCGATCCAAACTCCTTGGATCTGAAAACAACGAGGAATTAATCATCCCCCCCTTCTTTCCCCCCACCAGTCCCTGGTGAGTTTAGACTCAATCCCTTAGATTCTAAAACAAGGAAAAATCAATCAGGTTCTTAAAAAGAAAGCTTTTAATTAAAGAAAGAAAAGGTAAAAGTTATCTCTGTAAAATCAGGATGAAAAATGCTTTACAGGGTACTCAGATTCATATAGACTAGAGGGACTCCCCCCCCAGCCTGAGATTCAAAGTTACAGCAAACAGAGGTAAAAATCCTTTCAGCAAAAAGACACATTTACAAGTTAAGAAAACAAACATAAGACTAATCCACCTTGCCTGGCTATACTTACTATTTTGAAACATGAAAGACTGATTCAGAAAGATTGGAGAACCTGGAATGATGTCCCATTCCTCTCCGTCCTGAGAGCGAACAACGAACCAAACAAAAAGCACAAATAAAGACTTCCTTCCACCAAGATTTGAAAGTATCTTGTCCCCCTATTGGTCCTCTGGTCAGGTGTCAGCCAGGTTCACTGAGCTTCTTAACCCTTTACAGGTAAAAGAGACATTAACCCTTAACCATCTGTTTATGACAACCATAATGTCGGAAAATTCTCAATATTTTTTTTGAGCTTGCTTATAAGTCTCCTTGGTCTTGGGTTTCTTCTTGGAAAGACAGAAACCTGTACCTGTGACACAATGCTGAGAACACCAACTTACTTGATCATGCTTATCCAGTGGTAACTCTCCTTGAAAACTATAATATATAGAGGAGTATGGTCAGAGTCCCAATACTCACCACTGACAAGCATAAACCTGCTGCCTTCTATGTTTCCTCTAAGTAATCAGGTAACCCAGCCTACTTAAACTTAGAATCACCAGCTATAACCGTGGATAACCATAGCCCAGAATCCCTAAGGTGAGAGGGCTTTGTGTGTTTCAGCCTAGACTCCTGTCCACTCTCTCTCTCCTCTTAAAGCAAGGACTGCATCCCCCTCTTAGCCTCTTTCTTCTGTTTGCTCTTCCTCCCCAAGGGCTAGAGTCTCTTTAATTCTCAAGGATTTGTGCTGGGAACTTAAAAAAAAAATAGAGGGAGAAAGACTAAGGAGATTAGACACTCACTTCACTGGATTTCATTTGAATTTGGGTGCTGAATTCCCATAGACTCTTTTTTTCATGATCCCAGGCTTAAATAAAATAGTTGTGTGTGTTTATAATGATCAGTTAATCCCATCCTCCTCACCATACTATCTCAGCAAGATTCCTTTCCCACAAACCATTCCATGTAGTAATGCGCCACCTTCATGACAACAGAGAAAATCTTTGGCAGCATGGAACCAGAGAGTTGCAACCTCTGAGCCAAAATGTTAGAGATTAGGCTGAAACCTAATGCGTGAGACAAATTACCTCACATCTGCCTACTGCACATTTCTTGCACGTTTTTCTGAAGCATCTGGTGCTGGCTACCGTTGGACTAGGTGGACCAGTGGTTGGTTCCAATATGGCCATTCCTATGTTCCTAGGTACTGGTTCATAGTAAATAAGCTTGGTAACATGGGCCAAATTTTCTGTTGGTGACAGGTGTATCTAAGCAGGCCATTCATCCAGTTTTAAGACTAACAGTCCTGTTTTTCCTAAGGTTTGTCCCCTGTCCAGTACAGAGATAAAAGCAGATGTGGTTTTGCCAGGTATCATGGACAGGAGATGCTGTTTTGAAGAGGGCACAGCTCCACCTCAGCTGACGTGACGTCGTATACGTGAGATCAAAATGGAGCTTTTTGTGTGACAACCTCACATGGTGCATGCGGGTCACACTGGAGTGTGCGGGGTCACATCATTCCTGAAAGACCCAGAATATTTGGTATTCTGGAGATGTCTGAACAGCCATCTCATGTGTGTTGCTTCCTGGGATATGCAGGGTTGCTACCACTTGTTCTTGCTGTGAGGGAACTTTGTGCATCGTCTCACCAATTCCACCAGCCAGAGGCAATACAAGCACTCCCCTCTCAGCCTACACAGACCTTGCTGTCACTCTGCAGGTTAGAAATAGACACAACCCTTGAGCCCTCCACGCATCTCCTTGTAGTGTCCAGCCCCTGGTCCACTGGACACTCCCAGTATTTACAAATTCACTGTTTCCAAAGAAACAGCACATGGCAGCGTACCCATTCCACCTCAGATTGCTGTTTCACTTAACACACAGCACTTATACATGATTTCACTAAACAGATTTAAGTTTATTTTAAAAAGCATGAAGAATCAAGGAGAAGTACTGGAAACAAATGGTTATATATACAATCATTACACCTACTCTAGAGCCTAGACTTAATTAACAATATACTCAAGTATCATAGACTAATGCTTGCCCGAAATCCTTGTTGTGCTTTACACTCTGGTTGGCTGTGACCCTAGTTTCATGAGTCAAGCATTCTATCAGTTGCCTCCCATGTGAAGGATTCTGCATGTTTCCTTGCACTCCAAGATATATTGGACCAATCCTTTGTCTTTATTTGTAAACCGGAAACCCTCTGACTGTCTTTTTCAACCTGTAAATTTCCCCTCTTCTAGATTTCACAGTCTTCCATTCCACTCTGGCTCAGTACACGAATAGACCTACATAGCGAGGCATTCTGTACACAAATGACCAGGCAGGGAGAAAGGTGTCCATGATTTCCTTCCTGTAAGAAACATTTCTGAGGGATGTCACCTCCTGGTGACCTGCCTTAACTTCAAGACTTTAAGAAAACCATTTTCAGCATAGATACTCCTTAAATATTATCAGTACATACATTTTGCAGTGATTATGATGACCAGTATGCTACTGGCTCTCAACAGAGACCTCACATGCCACCCTTCAATAAACTGTTATAGATATATCTGACCCATGGGATCCCTGTAAAATCCAGTGTGCCCCCTGTGACCTCTGCCAATGGGCACCAAGGAGTCACGGGGTCACACAGTGTAATTTATTTCAATGGAGTTAAACCAGTAAAGAGTTTGGCACTATCACTACTAGTTCTGCTATTTTCAGTGCAGATTTCCATCCAGAATGTTACTTACATTTTTTCAAAGTTATTACATTAAAGCAAAAATCATTCTGTGGAGATGAGAGATGGAGTTTCTGATTGATAGGGAGCAGCTTGACAGGCACCAAGTGACTGTAGCATTCTCTAAATGAAGCCATGTCTTATCTTTTAGGCCAAGGAAAAGAGGTGCCTTCAAAATCCATTTTAGAGTGAATATTAATCAACAATTTTATAGTTAATGAGGACTTTTGAATAGCAGGTATAGAAAGCACGTTCCTGTTGTCTTAGTAACCATTCGTTCCCCGCTGTGGAGCTAATTTAACACAAAGTACAAAGTAAATTTAACCCTCAACAATTCTGATCTTTGTTCTTTTAGCAAATGGAAACATTCCTTAGAGCCGGGAAAAATTTAGTCTAATTTGTAACACTGTCTTAGGTCGTTGCTCAGTTCACTAGTAATGCCTTAGGGACCAGATACTTTACACTATCCTTTTTAAGGTACCTGCACATAAGATACAAACAGACTCAGAAAAAGTCAGGTTACATCTGAAGATGAGTTTCTGTGGATGTTCAAGGGAAGAATAAATATTTTACCAAAAGCACCAAGGAGCATAGCTAGCAAGGTGCCCAGAGAAAGCAACTAAAGGCCAGATTCTGCCTCTCTCACTCAGGGTGTTGAGTAGCAACTTGCACCTTGTGTCATCCAATTTGCTTACTCATCATGAGTAAGGGTTCCTGAATCTAGTCCATTTACTCTTCCCAGCATCCTCTCCCAATGTGACCTATAGCATATATCAGAGATCCCTGGAAATACAGAAACCCACAGGTAACAATGTATTATTACTCAAGTCTTTTAAAAGAAATGTTAAGTACATTCCTGATCAGCAAAACATTAAATCTGGAGCATGTGCAAGCTGAAGTCAATGGGACAGTAAAAGAGAGATATAAGCTTTTATACTACATCATTACATGTAGTTCTATACTTCCAGGGATTTCCACTGCATACTGCAGATCGTATTTTAAATGGACCAGTGGGAGGAGGTACTGAGGAAAGCTATTGTCCGCTTACATGCTTACATGCTTAAGAGCTTTGCAGAATCAGGGTCTAAAAGTGGGTGTTAGACATAAGATAAGGGAATACAGTGGAGGCAGTATGAATTATATCAAGTATGTATACTGTATTGTAAAAATCATACCAATGAATTTTTGAAATTCTGTTTTGGAGTTCAAGGGGTTAATTTTCCCTGTTCCTATGGCCCAGATTTTTAAAGGTGTTGCTATACTCAGCATTGCAATGCCTAACTGATTTAGGCACTAGAGATCCTAAATCTCATTGACATCCAGTGAGATTTAAGCCCCTGAAGTGCCTAACTCCCTTTGAAAGTGAGATTTAGGCTCTTAAATCAGTTAGGAGCCTTAAGACTGGGCACTTAAATAAAAAAATCTAGACACAGAAGAGCTAGTGTGGTACAGGCCAGTTTAGACTGGTGATGTGAAGCATAATACAAAACAAGCTTATTTTGAATGATTTACTGAGCTGATGGACTGTATTCCTAAAGAGAACAATTAAAATTAATCTTCAGAGATAGCCATGAGAATTTTTTAAAAGACAGGGGTCCTGTGGGGAAAAAGAATATTATGTAAACATGGAAGACTTAAAGATCATAAGATAATGCAAACAAACAAGGGGTAGAACTAAGGCTGTTAAAGGGCATCCTTAATTCTGGTATTAGCTTGTGAGAGCATAACATTGCAACCTTAATTATTCTCTTTTTACTATAACTATTTTGTTATCTATGTTATGGAAGCACCCACAATGTGCTAGGTGCTTTCTAAACATATAGGGAGAGACCAACCTCATCTCAAAGAATTAAAATATACATAGACCAGACCTTCAAATATTTCACTTGTCTAAGTTTTGGCTTTAATTTTTTGTCTTCAATTCTTTCTCCTCCCCCCTCTACCAAACACTTCTCCCCTCTAGCCAAAAACCCCAACCATCCTGCTCTGCCTTTTCTGCCTTTTCTGTACTTTCTTTTCACCTTGTTCTCTCCATGGCAGAGATTAAAGCCCAGTAAAAAAGCCTGAAAAATGAGCACAGAAATCTTTTGTGACTTTGCTGTGAAGCACAGAGGTCTTGCAGACTGTACAGAACAAGCAAATATGCCAAAACCTGTTTCCACTGCCAAACTTGTAAGTATCATGATCCCCTCTAAGTCTTAATTGATATTTGAACAAGCATTGTCAAGGCAGGAGGGTGAAAAAGACACAAGGACCAAGTCAGAGGTGCTTCGCACTGCATTCCACCTATGGATGGTAGTAATGATTGTAAGATTTTCTTTTTGCCGTGGAGTCCCTTTGATTCCTTCAGGGAGGCTGTTATCCACTAGTACTGAAATTCTTATCGGAAAAATCAAAACAGTCAAGGTGATCCTGCAAGGTGCTGATCAGTCTAGCCCCAGTCTAGTAAAGCACTTAATCAGGTGTTTAAACACAAGGGTTTAAGTGCATTGCTCTATATGAGTCAAAGTGCTCAGTACCTTGTATGAACTCGCCCTCAGAGTTTAAGAAAAAAACTCACATTTGAATTATTTCTTTAAAAACAGGAGTGGATTTATGTATTATAAAAATGTTTTTTCTGTGTTTCAGTATAACAAAGGAAGTCTAAGCCTAATTCTCTACTGCCTTGTACGTCACAGTCATTTATATAAGTGCAAAGTGGGTATAAAGCCCCAACTTTCACAGCTGTAAGTGACACAAGGTGCAAGATACTGGAGAATCAGGCTCTTCATTTCCTGGAAACTTTGATTATTGAAAAGAAGATCCATTATGTGTGTGTGTTCTTGTTCTATTGCCATTTCCACCTTGCAGCAGGGAAAGTTTGTGCTGCTGTTAGCACACAGACATTGACATTGGGTAGAGCTTTAAAATGGCTTTGTACCTACGAACTCTGCATTTGTTGGCTTTGCCAAGGTGGGAGTTTTCACTGTTTTGTTTTGTTTTTTATTCTGACACACACATCCCTCAACAGCTATACAATGTTAAGAGCTTGTGATGGGGTGTGTGTACCCCTCACTAAGATGAGCAGGAAAATGGTGATCCAGGCACTTAGAGATAGGATGAAAAGAGGAGGCAGTGAAAAGGCATCTTAAGGGAAAAGGAAATGTTTTCTCTTGATCTCCCTCCCCTCTTCTTGGAGCCCACAGAGGAATAATGATAAAATCATGAGCGCTAGCAACACGGTAAATGTCACATAGCAAGCAAATACCAAAGGGTGCAAACACAGCTGACACGTATGCATTTAAATATTCAAACATAGAGGGTAAGTTCTTTGAGGGCAGAGATTTTTCACTGTGCGTCTACAGGGTCTAGCTAATGGGACCCAGAATGGGTTCTCCATCTGTATTGTGGTAGCACCTAATCAGAAAATAAGAGCTATTAAAAGCAGCATGCTAATTAGTGTATAAAAATTCCATTTATAGAAACTTATTTTGAAACAAAGATTGTACACATATTTGCAACTCTAATGATGTATAGTTGTAGGCCATTTTCTGCTAGTAATAAATAAAATAAGAATAAAAATACCTATTTTGTACACAGTGTTTTTCATCTACTGATCTCAAACCACTTTACAAAGGAGATCAGTATCATTATCACCATTTTATAGATAGGGAAACTGAGGCACAGAGGGGGAAGTGACTAACCTAAGGTCATCTGGCAGGCCAGTAGCTGATCTGGGAATAAAACTCAGTCATAGTCCAACACTCTATCCACTAGGCACCACTGCCTTAAATATAAATGACTATTTAAGAGAGATGTTCATGCACATCTGTGCATGTGCACACATATCTCTTAAATAGTCATGCAAATTAGTTTATATAGTTAAATAAATAAATTGGGAATATTGACTCAGCTCCAGTGATGTTGCCTGGCTGACCTTCTCAGGAAGACAAGATATAACACCACATAACAGAGGGAGTTCAGAATGATCTGCTCCCTAATCACTCACTCTTGTGATCCATTAGAAAATGCAGAGATGCATTTCCTATCTCTGTTTTCAGGACGCCCTACTAACCTGACATTCATTGATCTGAGCTTGTCTTCTGGATTGTTAATTCGTTTGTGTTCCTAAGTGGCTGTAACTGGTTTTCTGTCAGGATTCTTCTAGGATCTGATAGGGCCTCTCTTGATAAATGAATATTCTTGCTGTGTAACTTTTATAATAATATTTAATTATAGCTAGCCATGGCTTTACAAAATACTGTAATATAGCAAAGGACAACACCAGCCTGAGGATATTCTGGCTACTTTAGCAAATGTCATAGCTTATCTTTTGAGTGAATCCATTTGGATATATTGCAGTTAGCTTGTCTAAAATTGCCCCAAAAGGGCAATGCAGTCTATTTTTTTCAAAAGGTACATTTCCATTACTGCAAAACCTGGAAATTATAGGGACATTAGCCATTGTATTGAAATAATGGTTTAAGTATTAAATGCAAAGCACTGACAATTTTTTCTTAAGACCGCTGCATCTATTCCAAGCACAGCAGTGAATATGGGTATGAAACAATAAAACCCCAATACTATCCAGAGTTGTGTGTTATACTCACATATTAACTTGAATCATAGCAAACCAGATTTGCTTGTGCTATTCAGTTATAATTTTTGGACACTTTTCTCTGTTTCAAATGGCAGAGTTGGTATGTAATTTAATAGCAGTATTTCCACCTGAAATCCCTTTTTGTTTGTGTGCAACAGCTATTCATGGTTTCATTGGAAATGGAAGTACAATGACTTCATATCGGCATTTAAAATAACGTACAGTGTATATGCACAGATATTTGTTTCTACCTGGGGGGACGACCAATATTTAGTTCCAAGGCACTTTACCAAATGAAATAATTAATGACCAGATGCAGTGAAAGAAAGTGCTCAATGGACAAATTGGATCCTACTGCCTACTGGAAATAACAGGCAGTCCAAGCAATATGGAACCTAATTTTTAACACCATAATTAGCGGCAAACAGGATCTTCAGCCAAGTAAAATCAACAGGCTGCTGGCAGAGATGTTTGTGATGTCATAGGTGGCATTCTTCCCTTTGAGTCAACACTGATTGAATGAGTCAACATGGTGTTAGGGGAACTGTGCTGCTGGAGCTGCTGTGCTTTGGAAAGAATCCAGCACCATTTGCTGACATTAAAATCAGCACTCTTTTATAGGGGTGTTGCCCTTAGTGTTCTGGCTACATTTCAACTCAGATCATTGCAATTTGCCCATCTACATTGTTCCCATGGTGTCAGAAGGAAAATATGTTTTTCATTTCCACTCCTAAGCCATAGCATTTCTGCAGCTACTGCACAGGTGCTATATTTCACCCTTTTTAGTGGTGTATGGGTGAAGTAATGTATCGGGAGGTGGGGGTGATATTGCCCTCTAATGGCCAGTCCAAAGAGGCCATGGGAACCTGCTGCTGCGGCTGTTACTACTACCAACTGAGGGAGGTCTCCTTTCACTTAAGTGGTGGAGCTCTGGTAAAGCTAAAAGTCCAGAACTGAAATCCTGGCCTCACTGAAATCAATAACAGTTTTGCTATTGACTTCAGTGGGGTCAGGATTTCACCCTAGGGCTTTGATCCCAGTTCCATGTGATTGATTAATTGTGTCTATTTGCTGAATGTTGATGTGTGTTCATGTGTTGGATGCTTTAAAGATAAGAATAAAATAGATAATAAAGCTATAACAAGCAGTATGGTAAATCCTCCCCCTTCAGAGAGCCACTACAAGGACTACATATCAGTCCAGTAACTAGTTAAGGAAACAGGGTCTCTGTCTCTCACACATGCAGATTAACAAATCCATTCCTAGGGATTTAAGTGGTATGTAAGGCCCAGATCCACAAGGGGATGTAGGCATCTTAGATGCCCAAGTCCCATAACTCCCTGGCCATTTTGTGTGGAGTTAGCATCTGAGCATGTCTGCTGGATTGGACCATCCAGATGGGACAAGCATTTCCTCATCTGTCTTCATCTGTCTTGAGGATTGTGCTGGGCCTTAGGTGGGAGACAGGAATTTAGGCACTTGCCTGATGCATCAGTACTAGAGTGACCAGACAGCAAGTGTGAAAAATCGGGACAGGGTGGGGGGTAATAGGAGCCTACATAAGAAAAAGACCCCAAAATTGGGACTTCCCTATAAAATCGGGACATTCGCTCACCCTAATCAGTACTCATGCCTAGAGGCAGAAACTTATGAACCTAGGAACTTTTACAGCAAACATTTAAGTGCCAAGTGAGTTTAGGTGCCTACAGGGTGAGGAGGAAGCTGAGTGCAGGTTTTGTGGATTGCAGTGGTACCTAAATATGAACTTTAGGCACCTAAATCCATTCGGGGATCTGGGATAAGTCTCTGTGCTAGTCCTTACCCCAGCATGAGAGTAAATGTTTGTAGGACTGGGCCCTATATCCTTATAGCATTGTCCTTACATGTGAAATAAGTTGATATAACAATCTGTTACATGTAAAATGACACTATGTAAGTAAATGAAAAAATATTGCAGTCCCCCCCCTTCTTCTCAGATATCTTGAAGTTGATTCAGAGCCAGGAAATAAGCTATTTAAGTTCTAACCATGAACAGAAATGGAGAAATGTGTCATCTGCATGAATCTGTAAGTTAGATATTCTTGGAAGAGATACAGAAAGTGGGTAATTTCTGCTTTAAAAGGTCCATCTTGGAATGGAAATCTGAAAGTTTTGTTTTTTTTCTTTCAGTTCCATTTCCATTTCCACAGTGAACTTTACAGAAGTTGCTTCTGCCTAGCCAGATGGGTTTGTTAGTACAATGGAACTCTGTTTTATTAATATAGTGGCCTTGTTAGGAGTGCTAGTGACAATATGGGATTCAGGCCTATATTTTCACCTGAGATAGAATTTTGGGTCTTGCTTGCCTATTTGATTCTTAATACACTTACATTGTTAACTAATATGTGTAAACAAAGGGATCCTTACATAGTGTCCTTGTACTTTGTTTGCACATATTAGTATCAGAGTAGCAGCTGTGTTAGTCTGTATCTGCAAAAAGAACAGGAGTACTTGTGGCACCTTAGAGACTAACACATTTATTAGTCTCTAAGGTGCCACAAGTACTCCCGTTCTTTTTACATATTAGTATGTTGCTTCTGCCTAGCCAGATGGGTTTGTTAGTACAATGGGAACAGATTAGAACAGTTAGTGTTCCTGGGCATGGAAGGACTATAATATATGAGTAGACGCTTTAAGACTGCCTCAACTCCTATCTCAAGGCAAGGTCAAGCAACCAGTCGGGAGGAGCAAGGGGGGATTAGGGGGAAGGTATAAAACACTAAAAGGCCAAAGACATGCCTGTCCATGACCATAGCACAAACTCATTCCTTACCCTGCCCATGGGGTACAAAAGAGGTGGGATGAAGACCCCAGACCCATGACCTCCCAAAACAGAACATGACCAGTTGTCAGGGGTGGGACTGTGGGCATATATTTCAGGCATAATTATGCCTGCTGGAGAGGAGGGGGGAGGGGACACTGGGAAACAAGGCTCTGCGGCATCAGAATGATGGTATACATGCTTGCTGGAAACTAACCCCAATAAACATTGCATTGCCTGCACTTCGAACTTCTGGTCTTCTGCTTTCTGTTGGTGTGAGAATCAGGGAAGATGGTGAAGGGAAAGCCCTCTAACAGGCCTCAAAGCTGAAGAACACTTACAGTAGTTTTAAGATAGGATTTTTCAAAAGTCAGAGTTATTGAGTTAAGGCCAGAAGGGACCATCCAGTGTGACTTCCTGTATAGCACAGGCCACCAATACCACCCATAATCCACCCACTAAACCCAACACTTGAAATTAGACCAAAGTATTACATCTCACATGAGTTGAGACTATTATGTGCCAAAAACAAAAGGTAGGAAGGTCCCAGGTGCACCAGTGCCCAGGGCCCCTGCAATAGCAAGGAAATAATTAGGGGAAATATATCCAGATAATCCTGGCAAGTGACCACATGCTGCAGAGCAAGGTGAAAACCACCTATGTTTACTGCTAATCTGACCTGGGGGGGCGGTGGGGCGGAATCTTTCCAAACTCCACACATGATACCAGTTTGGTCTTGAGTATGTGAGCAAGAACTAGCCAGCCATGTGCCTGCAAGAGAGAATACTTGGTGCCAGCTCAGACCACTGATCCCTCCAGTCCAGTATTCCATCTCCAGTGGTGGACATGCCTGAGGCTTCAGAAGAAGGAGGTCCCTTCCTGATGCATGCAGGTGGCCAGCTGAAACTCTGAAGCATGTGCTTTTAGAAACATAAGATATAAACTGTAAGTGAACTCCAGAGCTGCTGAGCCCTGCCCCCTACTATCACAAGGAAACCCGTTGATAGAGGCCCATTGGTGGCTCACTATTCTGTTTCAGCAAATCTTATCAGGCTTGACATGAAACCTAAACCTAACATGTTGTCATGATATTTATCCAAAAGGTGGTGCATCATATATCACTGGAAAACTAATAGTTGACTGATCATTAATATTTTTGCACAATGAATGTATGGTAAATCCACAACGGACATTATAAATATATGCTGGAAATATATGGCTAACATGTTTAAACTAGTTTTGTCGGGATAGTTGATAAATAGGTTCTGTTTAGACAAAGGAAGCCTGCCAACACCTCAAACCAGGCATGGCCACATCCAGTGGGCTATTCCTTTGTATTGGAGGCTGCAGGAAGAGACAACTTTCATTGTAAAAATCACCAGCAGGATCGAAGGCAGCAGGGAGCCTTCACCGGACACCATGGCATCCACAGCCAGCATGGAAGAGGAGTTTTGTCTGTGCTTACTTTTCAAATGATTAATTTTCAAGGTTTGCTGGATGATAAAAAGAAAGGGGAGAGAACCTCATAGTTGTCCATTACTGGGCAGATAGAAGAGGCCAGGGTTCTTGTGCATCTGAGAAAAATTGATCCTTCAACCAAAGGGGTTGAAGTCTCAGGGAACTGAATATAGGTGAGAGACCTTCTTAGGCATCCTCTCACCCTGCAGACCTTTCTCAGTACAGGAACCACACCCTCCTCTTTATGACTGAGTCCTCCAGCCAGGTCCCCATATGTGTTATACTTCTTGGGTGGTATAATGAAGTCTTTCCAGGACAAATCATCTCAGGAAATCTGCTGCCCTCTGCCTGGTTTGTGCCACATCCCCAGTAGCTGGTAGAGGAACCCAGATCCGCCCTCTACTTTGGGTTTCCACTCAGGGGCCCTCCGTTCAGCAGTCAAGGCCTGCACTGTCCTCCCTTCCTGTTATCTCCCTGAGTCTTTTCTTCCCTTCCTAGCTTCCACCCTCTTTGCATTTGCCAGCCGCTCAACTCCCTCCTTTCAGGAAGTAACTGTGAACTACCCTAACACACCTCATTTCTCCCAGTCCTCCTTCTATCACATTCAGGCCCCCTTCCTCTTTGCAAAATGTTACTGCTGGAAATACCACTGCCTGAGACTCGTGTCTTACAAATGTGATGCAGCTATTTCCTAACTTTGTTCCCAGTCATTTTCACAACAAGGTACTTTTTCAATGTGAAATGTTTGCATTTTTTACTACAAATTTATTTTAATTGAAAAGCACATTCAAATGTTCCAGTTCTGAATTTAGATAATGATATGGGGGTTGAGGTATTTTGCACAAAGTGGGACCATTTTTAAGGGAAAATGAGCCTACTTTCACTCTAAATTATGAAGGTTTTTCAGAAAATTGGTTCATTTTCATAATAATATGAAACATTCAAGTCTCAATGTCTTGTTAACTTAAAAAAAAACAGTTTTTTGATAAACATCTAATCACTTAAAAGCCCCAAAGCCAATGTAATGGTTTGCTCATGACATAGTAGCATCTTCAAACCAAAAGCATATTGATTTTGTTTGCAGAGTAGATTGCAATAATATCGTTAAAATGAAAGAGGGAAAAAATCCTTATGGAAAGGAAGATTCACACATAGTTCCAACTGAAATGCATATAGCTGTGTGACGGGATGGATAAATCACAAACAGAGGAGTTAAGGGTGCAGGAACAACTCTGGGCCTGGGAAGCCCTGCCCCCACAGGCCTGCTGGGCATGCTCCCATTGGAAGAGGGACTTAAAATGGAATCTCTTCAGCACAGCAGGGTAGTGAATCAAGGCAGACTTGCACTTCCTGCTGCCAGAATGGCATTCCCAGGGGGAGGTCTGCTGCATGGAGCTGAGACTTCCTACCCTGATAAGACCCATGGACCAGGTTTCCAGGGACAACTGCCAGCTATGAAATGCCCCAAAGGGGAGGGGGATCAGATTGGTAGGAAGAGACCCAGAGGAGAGCCTTAACAGGACCTCCAATAGTAGACTCTTGCCTTCTGGTGCTCACAAGGGCCCCTGGGTCAGAACCCAGTGGAGTAGGAGGGCCCCCTATCTTGTAACTGCTATGTGGGTCTGCCACCACAGACTGTAACCACTCAACCTGCTCACAACTGGTGGAGAATATGGTTGGGTTGTCAGGTGTCCAGTTTTTTACCAGAATGTCCAGAAAGTCCACTGCTGACCGGGCCATTAAAAGTCTGGCTGGCTGTCCACAGTAGGGCAGGTAAGTTGGCCATCTTGGACTGCTTTAATATGTCTCTGGGAGATACCACCAACACTTCTGGAGAGAAAAATACCTACTGGGGGCCCATCCTTGGATAATGGCCCAGCACCTCAAGGATTATTGCAAGTTATAGAGGAAATTGTCCTTGAGCAATTTATCCAGACTCTCCTGGTTAGGGGATGGGAGTGGGTGAAGACACATTGACCCGGCACACTGTCAGAGGTTGGGGGCTCATGGAAAAATTACCTAGATACTGAAAGGCCAATCTTCCAGACTTCCAAAGTTGGAAGCCCTGAAATTAGGCTGTTGCCAAATGTAGAGGTCTGAGCATAGCAGAGAGAATGGGGGACAGGAGACAGAAGGCTGAGGCGGGATCCGAATCCCTTTAGAGGCAGAGACTATAAGGTAGAATGAGAGTGGCCCAAGACACCAAGAACGAGGGAGCCAGGGAGCATAGAAGCTAAGACTTCTCTCACTGGGGCAACTCTAATGAAGGGTGGAGGTTACCCCAGCAGTGGGCAGCTGCGTCAAGGATGGGAAACATGGCCACTTTCAATATTACTGCCTCTTTATGGACTGTAGCTACAGGCAGACCTGGATGGTGGCCTCTAGAGCCAGCAAACAGGGGTTGGCCAAAATAATAGTCCCAGTGAGGATCTATGCAGATGAGTTGATAGCACTAATAGATTCCAGGCGCAGCCAGAGCCTCCTGTGGGGAAAAAGCTGGTTGAGGTCCAGGACTGTGTCCAACATGATCTTCCTATAGAGTATACATAGGGATATGCATCTGTAGCCTACAAAGGAGATATAAGTGCCAGTGGAGAACCATAGTGAGACTCTCAGTACGGAGGTGGTGGCCTCTCTTTCCTACTGGGAGGTCCTGAGATGAGACTGGAAGTACTTTAGTGAAGTCTTGCAGATACCGTGACCCCAAGACTGTGAAAGGAGCCGGGCTGATGCAGGAGTATGTGAAGATCTGGGGGAAGTGACCTCACAACAAACACAGGAGCTCTGAAAGACCAGCAGGACCAGCAAACTCAAAGGTCCATGGTTACGGAATGGCTGACCTAGAACAAGGACTTCATCAGGGGACAGAAAAGAGATACCACCTAGAGCCAGGCATATAAACAGCTGGCAGCTGTCAAAGGACAGGTAACTGACCCACAGAAGGCAGTACGATGACTATGCTTTGAGTTGAGAGGCAAACTCCTCTACTGGGTGATACAGACTAATGAAGTCTGAGCCCAACTCCTAGTACCCCAGCTCTTTTGAAGGGAGTTACTCTGGCTTGTGGGGAAAAAAAACAATGGAAAGAATTACCTGCCAGTTCTATTGGCCAAGCATCCATAAAGAGGTAAGAACTGCTGCATGTCCTGCCATGAGTCCCAGCTGACAGGACCCAAGAACACTCCAAGGCCCCACCTGATACCAATGGTAGTAGACATCCCTTTTGAGCAAACTGGTATGGACTTGATCAGGCTGCCAGAGAGAAACATGAATGGATACTAGCACATACTGGAGATCGTAAATGATGCAATGCAGTACCCTGAGGCTATTCTGCTTCACACAACCAACATTACGACCATAGCAGCAGAACTCATGAAGGTCTTTGGGGATCCCCAGCCTCACAAGGAAATAACAGACCAAGGGGATGAATGTCATGTCATGACAGAAGAACTTGTGGGAGCTGCTGAAAATCCAATCTTTCAGAACTTCTCTCTATCACTCCCAAACAGATGGGCTAATCAAGTACTTCAGTGGGACCCCAAAGGTGATGCTGTGAAAGTGTATGGCTGAAGATCCCTGCCTACGATTGCTTGTCACCACCCCTCCTATTTGCAGGGCATGAGGTCCCCCTGGCCTTGATGACATTCTTGCCCTTCAAACTGATGGAACGGGGGCAACCCTGGAGGATTTTAGACCTTTCTCTGGAAACCTGGGAGGAACAAGAGCCCAGAGGCACTGGGGAAGTACAGTACATTCTACAGCTGTGAGAGAAGCTGAAGACCTTAGGGACCTTTGCAAAGGAAAATTTCTTAAGGTTCCCAGAGTGTCAAAAACAACCCTATGACAAGAGCACCTGCCCATGTGAATTCCAGCCCGGTGACAGAATACTGTTGCTATTTCCCAGCTCAGAATCAAAATTAATGACTTAATGTCAAGGGCCCTTCAAGGTGTTACATTGAGTGGCAGCAGTAGCTTATGAGATTTGACAACCTGAGAAGAGGAAAAAGACTTAGATTTATCATATATACCTTTTAAAGGCTTGGCAGGAACATGAGAGCTTATTCATAACACCCTTCCCCTTGATTCAGAACTGGGCTTCCCGGCTCAGTTATACCAGGACTCAGACACAATTACCCTGGGGGATGGAGACCAGCCATTCCAACAGGCTTAGATGTTGCAGGTGGCCTGATCTTTCCCTTCCATGAAGCCGCTGCTTTACTGTATTTGTGTTATATCGAGTTGTGTTATATCGGGGTAGAGGTGTATTACAGTAGTGCCAAGAAGATCCAATCAAGATTGTTATGCTAGGTGTTGTACATACACGTAGAGAGAGACAGTCCCTGACCCTAAATAGCTTACAATCTAAATAGACAAGGCTGAGAAAGGAAGTATTATCCACATTTTACAGATAAAGGAACTGAGGAACAGACTCATCCAAGAAATTGACTCTGGATACAAGGAAACCTGGAAAACTAGGAGATGATTATGTCACAAAATAATGGCTTTAGGTCTGGTGGGACAAAGCAGCACTCATTATATGTTAAGAGCCTGGAGATGGGGGTCACATATGTGCCAGCTGATTTTCAGATCCACTTCTCTTAGTCTGTAGTTTAATTTTTCACTTTTCTCCCCCAAAAATCTGGCTTTGTTTATAAAGAACCTATCTCACAGCAGTATCTAGGATACTGTACATAGTAAGTCAAGAACTGGGTTCTATGTCTAGAAGGACCATCATGCAAAAATAGTAGGCAAAGAAAAAGTTTCTATCAAGAGAAGAGTTGGTGCAGAAAGGGGAGCCAAAATGATGAAAAGTGGGCTGCAACAAGAATGCTGATTGAGAAGGAACCTCAGTACAGACAGCAGCCCAACTAATTCCAGCTGCTTTAAAGAGACATAGAGATTGGGGTGGTTGTTCAAGCACCTGAGGACTTGATTAGCAGGTTTTGTGCCCTAATGAGTTAAAATTTAGGATCTTGACGGAAATGAGGAAAAATAAACTGACTTTTCTTTCCAAAGAGTTTTCTTCCAACTCTCTCTGCACAGCCAGAGTGAACCCAGCTGATTTGTCACCATATCACAACAGATCCTGGGTGGAAGGTCTGTGGAAACCCACCATCCCTTTACCAATAAGATGTGGGACACCTTACATTGGGAGCCACAGGCAATGTTGGATTTCAGGATGGTAGAGGAATCTCACAGCAGATGGTGGAGCCCCATTGTCCTGGTGCCTAACATGGATGGAACAATGTGGTTTTGTATCTACTTTACGAAGGTAAATGCAGTGTCTGCATTTGACACACATGCCATGCCTTGAGTTGACGAATTGATGGAACAATTGGGGGCTGTAAAATACATTTCAACCCTAGATCTGACCAAGAGCTACTGGCAGATTCCATCCAACAAGGGAGTCTCAAGAGAAAATAGCTTTTTCAACCCCTTTCAGCATGTACCCTTCAAGACTGTAGACTTTGTGGGGTTGCAGACACCTTCCAAAAGTTGATGGACACAGTCCTATGACTGCATGGCCAGTATGCAGTGGCCTACATCTATGATAGTCATTTACAGCTGTGATTGGGAGAAACATCTCAAGCATACATTGACAGTCCTATAGGCCCTTGTGTAAGTCAGTTCGTGGCTAACCCAGCCAGGTGACAGTTGGGGTTTCAGGAGGTGGTGTACTTGGGATACACTTTTGGAAGGGAAAGCCTTAGGCCATTAATCGGGAAAGTCCAGGTCTTCATGGAGTGCTCTGTCTGCGCAACAAAAATGCAAGTTAGACAATTTCTGGATGTGGCCAGATACTATAGATGGTTCATATGAAGCTTCAGCACAATAGACACACTCCTCACAGGCCTGGGGATGAACTCTAGTCCCAAGAAGGTTACCTGGCCCAAGGGCTGTGACCAACTCTTCAGACCTCAAAAGACCTCCTCAGCAGGGAACCAGTCCTCTTCCACCCAGACTTCACACAATGATTCATATTCTACACCCATGCTTCAGATGTAGGGCTAGGGATCATACTGTCCCTCGACTTTGATGGGGAAGAACATCTGATACTCTACATCAGCTGCAAACTATTTTTCTGGGAAAAGGCCTACTCGACTATAGAAAAAAGACAGCTTGGTGGTGAAATGGACCATAGAAGTATTATGATATTAACTACTGGAAAACCCCTTCCTCTTGATAACTGATCATGCACTCCTCCGCTGGCTCAGTTCTGTGAAGGATGCTAACCCCTGGATTATGAGGTGGTGTTTGGCCTTGCAGCTTTATGCCTTCTGAGTGGGCCATGGGTCAGGAAACAAACACCAGAATGCAGATTTATTTTCCTGGGGCAGAGGACTGCAGTGCTTGGATGTAGATGCCCCAGTGCCTGACTTAAGGGTATGTGTGTGTGTATATGTGTGTTATGGGGTGCATAAACCCCACATTGGAGAGTTAAGAATGTAGGAATAACTCTGGGTCCAGGAAGCCCTGCCCCTATAGGCCTGCTGGGCATGCTTATCTGAAGGAGAGACTTTAAAGAGTGTCTCTTTAGCACAACAGTTCGTTGGGCAGAGAGGGCAGACTGCACTTGCTGCTGCAGAGGGACTAGACCAGGAAGACATTTCTAGGGGGAGATCTTCTGCAGACAGCCAAGACTCCCTATGCTACTGAGACCCATGAACCAGCTCACCAGGGACAACTGACAGCCATGACATGCCCCCTCAAGGGGCATGGGGGCAGAGAGGTAGGAAGAGGCAGAGAGGAGAGCATTAGCCAGATCTTTGGTAGCAGACTCCTGCCGTATAGTGCTCAAGAGTGCTCCTGGGTCAGAACCCAGTGGAGTGGGAGGGCCCAGGTTCCACTACCCCATAAGCGTTAGGTGGGGCTGCCACCACAGGTGATAACTGCAAGGTGTAAAAGCCCACTCCACTCACAAGCTATTTCAAGTAAAGACTTTGGTCCCACAATCAAAAATGCACAGGGACCCTGTGCCTGTGTGGTCACCCATTGACCTAGGTAGTCTGTGGTTGGTCAAAAGTCTAGAATCAGTTGAAGAATTGGGGTCATAATATTTTACATCTTGCAAGAAAAATATACCTAAATCCACTACATTATGTATAAGTCTAATCACAAATGCAGTTGAATGATGGCATAATTAGCAGGTTTGATTCTAAAGTGCATGTAGCAGCAACCACTGCCGACTGGCTTGCTTGGGACCCAGGAGAGAGACTAGAGAAGTGGTTTTCAAACTTTTTGAGCTGAGCTCCCCTTTGAGTTACAATTTTTGGTTGCACCCCCCCGACCCAGACAAAAAGTGGTGAATTAGGATATGGAGATGGTGCTTTTTCCCCGAGCCCCATTGTGTGCCATCACTGCTCACTTCCTCGAATGTTCCTCTGTGCCCCCCCAGGGAGGTGTGCCCCACAGTTTGAAAACCTCTGGACTAAAGAGATGGAGAAAAGTGTCTGTTCTTTCACCCAATCATAGAGATCCTATTGACTTAATTAGGGCAGGATCATACCCAAAGAAAGCATACTTCCTGTGCAACACATGCAAAGTCCCTTGCAGGCATAGTCTGATTAAAAGCTGTCTCAGAATGGGGAGTAGGGAAAGCATATATAGGGTATCCAGGCAAGTCGTGGTACATCTCTAGCCTCATTGTAAGGGCTTTGTTCTGCTCTCTTTACTCAAACAAAATTCCCATGTTATCAAGAGTATTCAAATGGTAAACTGTCTGGTGCAGGGGTTGTAGGAACAGATTTTTGATAGCCCAGAGCCCAGTAACATACTTAAACCACTGCCAGTAGCTGGAATACCAATTGTTGTGCTTATTGCTGAAAGCAGCTAAAAGGAGGCCTTTCTGAAATCTTAGCACGACTAACAGACCAGGAGGGGAGCGGTCAGTGACCACTAGGAGTACACATGACCCTGTGCCCTCCTAACTTGAGTTCTTTTTCCAAAGCATGTGGTTTTGCAAGATGGAAAGTCTGGCAATAGTTAACTATCACTATACAGCTGGTTAATTGATGGAAAATTTCTCTGCCTAACTAATGAAAAACTACAGGCTGGAAATCTCCACACTTAGCTTCTTTCAGCAGGGGGGGTTGTTTGTTTGGTTTGTTTGTTTGCTTTGTTTTTTGATGAACAAGCTATGTAATGCTAAAAAATTGGGTATAAAAAGAGGAAGAAATCTGAGCTCGTTGGACACTTGAACGCTTGGACACCTCTCCAGTTCCCTTGCAGATGGAAGGCCAGCCACTGGGCGTTTGCAGTTATCCACTTGAGACCTCCTCAAGACTCTGAGTAAATATGAATCTGGGATTTTGGGGGGTGTTTTACTAACCTGTTGTGGACGTGTGTAAGTGCTGGAGACAAAATAAAGTAAATCTTTAAGTGAAAGCACGCTTGTATGGTGGTGTTTGTGCCAGCCACCTATCAGTCAGACGGCCATGTCTTGGTTGATTTATTTCCTGCTGCCACCTCGCCAACAGTCAAAGTTACCAAGAGCTTTGGGGTCAGAAACCCTGGATAACAGGGACCATCTTTTTGTTTGTACAGCACCTAGCACAATGGAGTCCTAGTCCATGACTGGGACCTGTAGCTGCTATCACAATACAAATAATAAATAGGAGCAGCATGTTGGGGTGGGACAGTGTACAGCCCCCCTTCTTCTGCTGATGTTTCCTCTCCTTTCGATGACTTGGAAGAACAGTGTGTCCTCACAGTTCCCCAGTCCCTTTTGGCTGTTGCTGGGATGCCTCACTCTCCTATTTCTATCTACTCTAGATCACAGCACATAAGCCAGTGGGAGTTTTCTGCGAATAAGGACTGAACAGCAGAGCTCTGAAAATTCCTCTTAAATTTTCCTTTTTCCCACCTCCCAAATCATTCATGCACTGTAGGAAGGTAGGAGACATTGGATTGGGAGAAAAACTCTTCCAAATTAATTAAACAAGTGACTTGCTCACATGGTTTTTTTTTCCTTTCCTGAGTCCATGTTATATAAGAAAATGGGCTAGTTATTTTTTAAATACTTCAGTCTGAGTGGTGGGGTTGGGGAAGAGCATTAAGCAAGAATTATGTGCATTGGTTGCCATCCATTCTAACATGTCAGTTCAGAAGAGTTGGTAACATAGTGACAGGCTGCAGCACTTCATTATCATAATCTGCTACCTTTAATACAGTATTTGACATTTCAGTCAGACACAGATTTGTGCCTAAACTGACAACTGCTTTATGCTTTCCACCCAAGAATATTGCCATATTGGACATGTGTACCATACCGGGCTTTTGTCATCATCGGATCGAGATGAACCAAGAACCATACTGGGCATAAAGAAGCTGTGTTTATATACTAATGTCAAACTAGTGATAGTAAGATGCAAAGCAAAAAAACAAACAACTCTATCTTTAAAAAAGTAATGATAAAGTACTGAGCAATCCCATAAGATCTGACCAACTCACACTCCATCTTTGTTAAAATGAACAAAATTCCCTGATTTGCTGTTTCCAGTGAGGGATTGTAGTGGTGCAGGTGGCCCACTTCAGTAGGGGGTGGGGCAGAAGCAGCCAGGGAGGCTGTGGAAACCTGCAGCGAATTAGGGGCGAAGCTTGTTAGGAGCCAGACAGGAGGCAGCTGCTGGCACAGCCCAGCAAGGCAGTTTCTCCCTGACTAGCAAGGACGAAAGACTGGCTCAAGAGGTAAGGAGGTAACACCTTGGACAGAGCAGTTCTGGGCAGGCTTGGGAAAGCAGAGAGAGGGCTCCTGCCTGTGACCTGCCAGGCTGCGGCCCCTGACTAGAAGGGCTGAGAAGGTGCAAGGTGCCAAAGGGGAAGTGTCCTAGGCAAGATAGTCAGACAAGAGGAGAGGAGGACAGAGAGAGGCTGCTGCTAAAGGGTCTCTGGATTGGGACACAGAATAGTGGTTGGGCCTGGGTCTCTCACAACCCCATCCTCCACTTGCACTGCACCTGGCCACGGAGGAGTGTGGCCGATACAAACTGAAACTTGCCCTGAGGTAAGGGGCTAGACTTTGGGTTGTGGTTGGCTCTATGGACTGCTGTAATCCCCGGAAGGGGAGTAAGAAAGAAGTAGTGGGCACTGCAGGAAGGCGGTGTCCTGAAGAGGACACTGCTGAGTGGGGGAGCAACACGGGTTCGAAACAGTGGAGTAGAGCAGACAACGGGCAAGATCCCACCCGCAGAGGCTGCTCTGGACCTGGACTGAGCTAATCCCCAGAGCAACCAGCAGGAGATGCTGCGGTACTGAGTCCTGAGCCCATTACAGGGACTATGCAAAATATCTGACTATGAAAAATATCCTTCATCCTTAGCTATGTTGAGCAGCACCTTGTTGTGACATCAGACCCCATATTCTTAATATAAATATTGTTATGATATGAATATGGCAATACTAAGATTTTTTTATGCAAGATGGGTCATGTGAGGTATCTACTGAATGTGTTTATCCAATTTGTATGCATGTATCATTTCTGTATCTGAAGTTAGGAATACTGACTTTGTAACAATTACAACTGTATGTGTACTTGGGGAAACACCCGCCAGACAGTAGGGCATCAGCCTGAGTGGGCCATTAGGAAGAACAATAAGACTTGGAGGATACTAATCTCCTGCCTTCCTGAGAAGCTTCCTGGGTTTCTGCTTTGACACTGAAAGAGCATGTGATGATGTCACCTGGTACGGAGTACCACCTTAGACACTGCTGGTATTTTTTCACTTGAAACAAAGGATTCCCACTTTATGTAAATTCTATTTAAGGCTGAGAAATGAGTCAATCAGGACTCTTCTCCATTGCCTCCCCGCCCAAGAAGGAAGACTGCTAGGCACACCTGAAGGAACAAAGGGTTTATCTTCACTGGCAATTAATAGCGCTGCAACTTTCTCGCTCGGGGTGTGAAAAAACACCCCCTGAGTGCAGCAAGTTGAAGCACTGTAAAGTGGCAGTGTCAACAGTGCCCTGCTTGGAGCTCTGTTAAGGTAAGTTTTTTTAGAGCGTTGGGAGAGCACTTTTTTACGGAGCTGTGCCATGACAATACAAGGCACATTAAAGAGCCAGCATGGCAGGTATTCAGTGTTGCCAGTGTAGACTAGCCCAAAGGAACTAAGCAGGGGAAAGGCAAGGGCTGAGTTCAGGCTGACACAGGTGTCTAGCCTGTAAATAGACATAACTGGAGCTCTGAGCTGCAGAAACTCTACAACCTGCCTAAAACAACATTTAGGGTAAGAAATTACTATTTGTAACCTGTTTCTAGAGTATATTAAGCTTAGTTTGAATGTTTTGTTTTATTTGGTCGGTAATTTGCTTTGTTCTGTTTGCTATCCCTTATAATCACTTCAATTTACCTTTTGTAGATAATAAACTTATTTTTTCTTTATTTCAAAACCCACTTTGTGCAATTCATATGGCGGGGGGAGGGAGGTGAGGACAAATAGCTGTGCAAATGTCCCTCCACATTGAGGGAGGGGGCGATTTATCTTTCTATAGCACAAGACAATATTCTTTTGGGTTTACATCCCAAAGGAGGTGTACATGTGCGTGCTGGCCATTCCCCTAGCTGAGTCCTTCCGCAGAAAGCTGATCGCAGACTCTGTGTGATTCTGCATATGGGTGTGTCCCTACTTGTGTGTGTGCTGGAAAGGGGCTTCAGAGCTGGTCACAGCAACACAGAGTGAGGGAAGCATAGGCTGGTGGGACAAGTGGGCTCAGTGGGACCCCAAAACACCAGGTGGCACCCCAAAAAGGGGGGGTCCAACTCATCACACTTGTTTCATGAGAAGTCCCATTAAAATCAGTGGAATTACTTAGTGTGAGTCAACGTGGTAGAATCTAGCTATAAGTAACAATTTTTAGACCAAAGAGGTCTAAATACTTTGGGCTTGATTGTCCTCTCATTTACAACGGTGCAAGACAGAAGTAACTGCATTAGAGGTGTTTGAGTTGCCTCTGTGTGAAACTGATGTTCTCGGTAGTGTTAAACAGTTGTGATATAATTCCACCCCCTAAGTAGCTTAGCTGTGGTGCATGAAATTAGTCGTACATGTGGTTTGTATAATGTCTTTTGTGAAACCCTATAAAGTAAGTTTTTTATCAATATCCATGTTTTAGCAAAAATATCTAATATAAGAAAATCTAAGATTAAAGCCTAAAGACACCTCCTATGATCTAAACTGATTTCACTACTAGCAGTGGAAGAAATAGATGATTTCCAACAGTGCTTTGATTTATCTTGGTTAGAACATATTCTCTCAATAATTCATGTGCTATAGTACCAGCAGTCTTTCTTTTATTAAGAGTAAACCATTTTTTTCTACTGCTAGGTTTAAAATACCACATTTCAATTCTCAGGATCTGTGAATTGAACTGTTTACAACTTTTTCCCTTTTATAGACCTCTTAATTGGAGGTTGATTGTCAGGAATAAAGACTTGAAGACAGTGGTCATACTGGCATATGAAGCCCACTGCCTGGAAGGAACCAAAGTTAAAACTTCTTTGTCAGAGAACCAAACAGCCAAAATATCCTGATGTTTTGTGTACATTTCTGAAGACCTGGACTTAGAGAACTTCAACAGATTCTTTTTGTCCAATCACTGTCAGAGCCAGCCTTAGTAATTTGGCAAAAAGCATGCAAAATGGTTTTCATGCTCATTCAGTGTGTAACCAACTTCATGGTTTATTTATAATAGTTACAGTCTGAAGAGTTTTAGAGAAGATCAGTGTGATGATCCTTTCATACACATCCAGAATTAACTGGCTTGTTTTATATGAAAAGAGAGTGGAAGGAAATTTCAGTTCCCAGTTTAGTCCTGCTTCAGGAAAATTAGAGTCCAGATGCTTGGGCTGGGCTCTGTGTATTATTGTCAACATTAAGGCTAATTTTCCTAACAAGCTTGGGAGAAGTTGCTGTCCTGACTGTGTATACATCCCGGTGAATTCATAGTGCTTTGCAAACATTAACTAATTTGTCGTCATAGTATACCTCTATGAAGGGTGAGATAATTTTAAGTATAATTATCCCCAGTTTAAAGCTGAGAAAACAAAGAAAGTTTAAATGATTTCACAAAGGCCACAGAGTCAGGGCTTGGCTACACTTGCAGATGTAGAGCGCTGGGAGTTAAACCAGCCTTCAGAGACAGCAGCAGGGAAAGCATTGCCGTGTGTTTACACTGTCAGCTGCAAGTGCAGTGACGTGGCCACATTGGCAGCTCTTGCAATGCCACAGAGAGCAGTGCATTGTGATAGCTATCCCAGTGTGCAAGTGGCTGCAGCGTGCTTTCCAAATGGGGGTGGGGGTGGAGTGTGACAGAAAGTGTGTTGTGTGTATGTGACAGGGAGTGTGTTGTGTGTATGTGACAGGGAGTGTGTTGTGTGTATGTGAGAGGAGAGACAGTGTGCTTTGGAGGGCAGAGTGTGTCAGCATGTTGTCTTGTAAGTTCAGATAGCAGCAGACTGACCTCCTCACATACCTCTCTCTCGCTCTCTCACTCACACACAAACACACACACCCCTGCCTCAGCAGCAGCAGCATTCCACAGTAATGGTATGCTTTGTGTCCCAGAGCAGATAAGCATGTGAGCTGTCAGAAATGGAGCTTTGAAAGGGGATATCTGCATGCCTACAGCCGAGTTCAAAACAATGACCAGAGTGGCCACTTGACTTCAAGGGATTATGAGACTTTTCTAGAGGCCAATCACAGCACAGTAATGCAACATGTCGTCCACACTGACACCCAGGCATTTCAGCCAGGATGCAGAAAGCATTATGCTTCTCATGGAGGTGGATTACCAGGAGCATTCCAGCTGGAGAGTCCAGGCGTGCTAAGTGCCTTGCCAGTGTGGATATCTCAGGAGTTAAGGTGCCCGGGGCTGATTTAATGCACTCTAACTTGCAAGTGTAGCCAAGCCCTGAGTGGCTGAGCCAAGATTAGAATGAAGTTCTTAGTTTCATATTTAGGGCTTGTCTACACATGGAGTTATTCGGGAATAGCTATTGTGCTTTAAATTCACACCCTTCCTTAATCCAAATTAACGTTAAAGTGTAGACAAGTGCTAAACACTACTGTCTGACAGAAGAGCTGATTTAACTGAAGACTGTCTTTTGGGAAAGAGTTTGGCAGGAGCTGGGCAATGCTGCTGACACCAGCAAGTTGGTTACCACACTAAGATCATTACAAAACATTAAAGATCTGCATCTCCAAGTTGAATAGACATGGAAAAAAACAGCCCCAGATCACTGTGAGGGAACTGTGAGTAACTCCAGATCTTTAGGAAAAACTGGCAATGACTTTCAGCGCTAGTTATCGGTTTACCTTTTCAAGGCTATCTTTACTTTTAAAAAAATGAAAGATGAGAATAGTCCTGACAATTCTAGATCCCCAGAATTATTGTGGTGAAAGAAAAACTTGATTCTTGGCACATGCACAAAAAGGTGGCTTTGTTATCATATAACATTACACTATATCACAATATCATGTAATACAATCTCTTTTTGCACATAATAGGTAGCACAGGGGGAAAAAATCTACATCTACATATAAAACAGACATCTCAGCAGGCACATATTATAACTTGTTTAGAACTGAACAACCAAATCATCATTAATGCTGCACTGGCATATGCCTTACAAAGTTACAGATTAACTCTTCGTGCACAAAATGTGATTCTAGTAGGTGCATTAACAAAAAGGTTTTCGTACTGCCTGCTTTTATCACTCCTCTCATATATCCTTGGCCAACAAGCTCTGCTGAAACTACACTTTCCAATATGAGAATTTAATGCCATCTTTATACACAAAATTAGATCAAACATCGTCCCCTTCCATAGTTCCATAAGAGCAGCTAAACTAAATACTTTTGCCTTTGCACAATATGGGGTCCAAATAAGTAAAATAATAGTATTCTAGATGGGGTTAGCGGCTTATATCAATCTCAGACCTGATTAAAGCTGATAGGTTTATTCAGCACCTTTTGTTTAGGCTAAATGAAAGGTGCAAATAACTCCCCTTCTGTGAATTGATAGCTGAAAGAATAGAGGCCACCACCCAAGGCACTGGCCAGCATGGCAAGACCTGAGCAAGTGAACCCATATGGGCTGAGAGGTTCCCTTGTGGACTGATGGTGCATGCAAGAGCTGGGTCAGTGAGTATTTGTTTGTATGGGAAGTAGAAAGCAACCAGAAAGTGAGAGAAGCAGTGTGTTGTATCAACCAGGCAAGGTACTAACAAACTTCAACAGGACTTTATTTTTAAAGTGGAAACCTCTTTACCAAGCTGCTGCTGCACCCTCTGTAACTCTCACACTGCCTCCTCAACTCCTCCCCACTCCTTCCTGTTTCCTGTCCTTTCGGACTCCCAACAGCCAGTGCTCATAGTTCTAATAATCACAAGCAATATCTAAACACCACACAGTGGTGAGTTAGGCCCTGGGGAAAAGTGTAGAGAGCGTTTCTCTTGACCACAGTGCTCCCTGGAATGGTAGGCCCGGCTTTCTGAACAAGGAAACTGTGTTCAGGGAAACAAGACTTTGTGTATATTCTTTGCATCAAAGAAATACCTGAATCATGTCATCAATTTCTTCTCTGTACAGAAACAATCCAGCAAAGACCTGAATATTGGCTAATGTCTTGGCTCAAAAAGGGGCAACAATAACAAGTGTATGCAGGAGTCCACCATTGTTGCTGAGAAGTTTTTAATTAAAGAATCTTCCATTTGGCTAAGAGTGGAGTTTCTCTCACAATATGGTCACAATCATTGGGTGAAAACCTGGCCACAAATCAGTGGCAAAACTTCCATTGACATCACTAGGACCAGGATTTCACCCTGAAATTAGCATAAAGTGTAGGTCTTCCCTGAAAAGTGCTTCAGTACAAATGGTTTCGTAGGTACCAAATCCATGTGTGTCACTGATTTTTCTAACATTTTTTTCTCATTTTGCACATATATTGATGCTTATTCTGATTATTAGCCCCATCTCTAACTCTCACCCTTGGGTTTGCACAGATAGAACAGAAGAACTGATCTAAAGACAAAGGAGTCACACATGCATATCTGAGGGCATCATTTGGCCTACAGCCTCCTTTATTCCTGGTGACTGTTAGAGAGGTGGAAAGAACCGAGTCTGAATTTCATCAGAGCCCAAGGTCAGTTTGTGAGGGTGACAGGAACAAATACCTTTATTTTTACAAACTATAAAAAAAAATCTGCTACTTAGATCAGTGAGACACAACAGATATGGAAGTCCATGATGCTACTTTTTACAAAAACACTTTTTAGTAAAGTTTCCCCATACATAAGTTCCTCTGCAATGCTGCAGAATACTGTAGGCAGATGAAGCCTTAAACAAAACCTTTTGACAGTATGACATCCCCAAGGCAGTAACAGCTGGATAATTTTTCTCCAAATAGTTCTGTTTGTTTAAACTGATGCTATTACTGTCACCAGGTATTTTAGGCCAAATTTAAATGCACTACAAAATAAATCCACATTAGTGCATGCCTGCTTTTGCTTTACCTGAATAGGAATTTATGTTCCCTTGTTGTTTCTCACACTCAGATAGCCTTGCAGCATCTATTATGTTTGTTCTCATCAATTTTTTTTTTACAAACCAATGATGCCCGTCTCTTAATTTTACTTTTTCCAAAGGATACAGATTGTTTTTTCTTGCATTTTTAATTAAAATCCTTGAATCCCTGTGTCATTTTGATTGCCTCTGGCACTACAAGTATTTTTACTAGATGCATGTGGTAGATGCACTTTGCCTTCTCAGGATTCTCTTAGTTTTTTTCAATTAACTTCCAAGTACACAGAAGTCTAATTCAATATTTTACATTTATCCTTATAAAAGCTTATTTTTCTTTTGTATGGTGATAATGGAACAATGTAAGCAGGGCCGGGTCCAGGCGCCGACCGACCAAGCACGTGCTTGAGGCGGCACCTTCGGGCAGGGCAGTGCTCAGTTTTGGGGGTTTTTTTGGTTAGTTGGGGCAGAGCTGGATGGGTTATTTTTTTGTTTCGGTGGCACGGCACTCGGGGGTGGGACTTGGCGCAGCGCTCGGGGGGGTGGGGGCTTTGGGCAGCATGGCGCTCGGAGGGGGCGGGGGCTTTGGTCGGCGAGGTGCTGGAGGGGCGGGGGTTTGCGTGGCGCTTGGGGCGGGACTTCAGGTGGCGTGGTGCTTGGGGGGGCAGTGGTTTTGGCGGCACGGCATTCACCAGGGGGAGGGGTACAGTGGAGCGGTGCTCTTCTTATTTGCTTGGGGCAGCAAAAAAGTTAGAACCAGCCCTGAATGTAAGCAAGGGTGTGACTGTAGCTGGATCATAAGGTCTCATGTCCAGTTGAGAGCAACAGGGGTAGCAATGTGAATGGCTGTGACGTCTCCAGGACGAGCATAAATTGGGCAATCATCCATGGTGTGTCTGACAGTTTGCACAATGCCACTGCTGCAGCTTGGTGATTCCCTCGTTTAGCATTATTATACATATCTTCCATGAAAAGTTATTGTACTGATGAATGATATCAAAGTAATGTCTTAAATCTTCCCAGGACCAACACCTGTCTGGAATTTTAGTCTGTAAATGGGAGTGAGGAGAATAAAAAATTAAGTTGATATCCATGTAATAAGGAAGAATAATAACACTGCTCTACAGCCAAAATGCTTCTGAAATAAATGTAGTCCAACTTTACTAATTCTGGGTCACTGAGAACGAAAATGATGCTTAAAATTGTTGATTGGCTCTAGTTTTCAAGATATGCTATTGGGTCAGTATATGCGACCCTTGACTTGGGAATAGTGGAGGATAAGTGAGTTATAAAGGGAAGGGATCTCAGTTTAAACCAGAAGTGACTAAAATACATCTTTGACTGGATCTATGAATAAATCTATGACTGGGTTTGGACAGTACTTGCTTTTTAGGCAAAACAATGAATGATGCAATCTGAAGCTGGTATTGTGTCATACATGATATGAATTGCATCATGATATTCCTAGAAGTCATGGATGATGCAATCATAACGAAGCTTACATCACTCTGCTGAACAAATTGCCCTATATCAGCTCTAGAAATCATACAGTGTTGTGCTCTCTTATTTGTCAGTGTTTGATTATGCAAAGGGACACATTTCTGTTTAGCCAAAGTGAACAGAGATGCCTCGTACTTGTATGAACAGTGGTTGAACGGGAAAAGGAAATCTATGCCTTTTGCAGTGCCAATGATTTGGAGAGAGCCAACCACTGGTAAAGATTTGTTGCACAAGTGTTGCAACATATGTGTGGGGCCCACCTCTTGTCCTGATCTCCAATTTTGCAGCCAAAATAAAGGTGATAGACTTTCTTAACCACAGTGGTTATACTGCACTTTTGTGATGCAAAAGTCACTTCACCACAAACATAGCAGAAGTTATCTGCACTGTTCACACTAGTACGAGGCATCTCTGCTCACTTTGGCTAAACAGAAATGTGTCCCTTTGCAAAATCAAACACTGACAAATAAGAGAGCACGACACTGTATGATTTCTAGAGCTGATATAGGGCAATTTGTTCAGCAGAGTGATGTAAGCTTCGTTATGATTGCATCATCCAAACATTCCATCAGCTATATGTCCAGTACCCTACGGAGAAGGACTGCCGGTTCCTGATGCACCAGAATCATTATCACTTGAGTCAGACGAGGAAGAGGGAGAGGATGAAACTTCTGGTCCTGAATCATCAATGTCACAGGACCCACATTTTCTTCCATCCTCCTCCTCTGAACCACACCTCATAACACAAGGTGAACTGAATGACCTTTTCAGGGATTTGAAACTACCCAAGAGTAAGGCAGAGCTGTTGGGCTCCAGACTACAGCAGTGGAATCTCCTGGCAGGCTATCAGGGCAAATGGAGCCCATCAATGCTTGCAGACTATTGCTGGACAGTGACAAGAGATGCTTCATTTAATGAATACAAGAGACAAGCCAAGAAGCGCCGAGTAGACACTGAATAGGACTAAACTATGTACATAATAGTTTTTTTCCTTTTGTTTCATAATAAATTTTATTTATATAACCCTTTTGCTGATTTTTAAAGTGTTACATAAACAGGACAGGTGAAATATTATCATGTAAAGCAATCATAAACACATGAAAAGACCTAGGTTTACAATTTATGATTAAAACTCTACTATCTACACGATATACATAAACGTAAAATGGAAAAACTTAAATATCTTAGAAAGAGTAGCCAATCAGTTGTTTTAATTGTCATATTTGAATTCAGCACATCAAAATACATAATAAATATCACATTTTATCTCTGAAGCAGACGACTTCTCAAAAATTGTAGACCAGTGTAATTGACAAGAACAAACAGAGAGCAAGCAAAAGTAAAACAGAGACAAGCATGATATGCTATGAACATGTCACTAATAGCTGTTCTTGGTTGCTTTGACACACTCTCTTTGTGGAGAATACATGAGTGGATCTATAACAAAGTGGAGGAGTGTGCTGAATCTCAGAATTATGCAGATACATCTACAGGATGGGGGGTCTAAACATAAAGTCTTTGCTTCTTTAGTTGACAAACAAAGGATCTGCTTTGGATTGTTATCGAGCGAAACCCATCATCAACATGGAAGCATGTCCTCTGGAATGGTGGCTGAAGCCTGAAGGGACACATTAATCTTTAGTGCATCTGACACCCTAGGTGCCAACTCCATCGGTGCTCTGGGACTGAAGCAGCCACAGGGGAAAATTAGTGGGTGCTCTGCACCCACCGGCAGCTCCCTGTCCCCTTGGCCCAGCTCACCTCCTCCTCTGTTCTGCCTCCACATCCTCCCCAAGTGTGCTACTTCTCCCCCTAGCTCCCAGTGCTTCCCGCTGTAAAACATCTAGGAGGGAGGGGGAATGTGGCACACTCAGGGAAGAGGCAGGGCTGGGGCGGGGATTTGGGGAAGGAGTCCAATGGGGCAGAGAGGGGGCGGAGTTGGAGCGGGGACTTTGGGGAAGGGGTTGTAATGGGGGTGGGACAGGGATGGAGTTGGGCCAGTGCCGGGAAAAGCTGGCACCTATGTCTGGCATGTAAATATCTTACAACGATGGTTACAACAGTGCCATGCAAATGCCTGTTCTCACTTTCAGGTGACATTGTAAACAAAAAGTAGGCACTATTATCTCCTTCAAATGTAATCAAACTTGTGTGTCTGAGCGATTGACTGAAGTAGGACTGAGTGGACTTGTAGACTCTAAAGTTTTACATTGTTTTATTTTTGAATGCAGTTATTTTTTTGTACATAATTTGACATGTATAAGTTCAACTTTCATGATAAAGAGATTGCACTACAACACTTATATTAAATGAATTGAAAATACTATGTCTTTTGTTTTTTACAGTGCAAATATTTGTAATAAAAAATAAAGTGAGCACTTTACACTTTGTATTCTGTGTTGTAATTCAATTTAATATATTTGAAAATGTAGAAATCATCCAAAAATATTTAAATAAATGGCATTCTATTATTGTTTAACAGTGCAGTTAATTGTGTGATTAATTGCAATTAATTTTTTAATTGCTTGAGAGCCCTAATTATATTCAATATTTTGATCATATTACAACAAATATTTTACCTTCTCAAAACTAAAAACTTCCAATGGATCTGAATCAGATTAACAATTCTGACTTTTTGTTCCATTTAAGAACAATTTTTGTTCAAAATGTCAGACTTTCCCATTAAATGAAAATTCTTTTTTCCAGTGAGCTCTAGCTATATTATGCTAGGGTTTTTTGTTTATTTTTAAAATACCATAGAAAACCTATATTAGCTGTGAGTGCTGTCCCTTCTTGGGAACTGGTTTAGAGCCCACTGAAGGCAGGCTTCCACTGACTTCATATTTTTTTAGATCAGCTCCAGAGTTTAAATTCAGCCACTGTCCAGAGCAGAGCTCCGGTAAGTATTTTCAAGCCTGTGGAAGCCCTGGTGTGCCCAGCAGGACTTGAGCCCTGAACTCCAGTGCCTCCTGCAGGGTTCTGGGAAATACTTTATGAGAATTTAAGCCCTGATCAGCCTCTGATATAGACTGTGGAACAAATCCTCAATTGCTGTAGATCAGCATAGTTCCATTGACTTCAAGGAATATTGATCAATTTAGCTGAGGATGTGGGTCAATATCTAAATTTAGGATTATCATAGCACCACACTATAGGTGTTCTATACTATTTCTTTTCTAGTGTATCAAATGACATAATTATGGTTTACATTCCAAGTTACCCAGTCCAGAAACATATAAGTCTCTCTCTGGAGCAAACTCCTTTTTTATGCAGGATACAAAAGTATATTGGACTAGACTTTTAAAATATGACCTGGTTTAAGAAACCCTTAATCATTTTAATAACCATCACGGAGCTTTAAATCACTAATATCTGTTTTTCCTTCCCTCTCCTCTGACACTATGGTCCTAGTTCAATATCTCACTTGGATCACTTTCATAAATATAGATTAATTCCAAAGAAGTGCTAAGACATCCTCTAATCCAAACTCTTTTGGCATTTATTTTACTGAATTACTCTTTTCTGAAGCAATTTCTCTTGTTTATGGTATCAGTTGACTAGTCCCATTGATTTAAGTCTCAGCCAGGATTTGCTCTTCTTTCAGAACCAATATTCCTTCTCCCCCCTTCCCCCCGCCTCCGGTGCTATTATCTTCTATGATTTTAACTGATACTATTTGAAACAATAGTTCCTTTTTTTTTCTTTTTAAGATGCAGATCTTTGGCTTGCTGCTGTGTGAGGTGCTGCTTAGCCCCCTCAACATATTCCTGGAGGTAAAATTCCTGAGCTCTTCAATACCTACATGTAGCAATTTAATATTCTGTGGAATTCAATTGCCTAGGTTATTTAGGAACTATTATTATGCTTGTCTGGATCCAAAAAAACAGACTCTTAGAAAGTTCCCTAACTGCTGATGGGCCACAAAGGCTTTGAAAGAGCCATTAGACATGGACTATAATGATTATAATAGGCAGAAACAAGTTTTTCTCTCAGCCAAAATTCTCGTCTATGTCAAAGGCCTTATTTGGCCTAATTATAAATAGTGAACAGTATCAATACTTATTTATAAAGCAAGGCCTTTCCTCCAAATAAGAACAAGAAAACATTCAAAGGTGGGGAATTCAAAACTGATAAAAGGAACTACGCCTCTACCTTGATACAATGCTGTCCTTGGAAGCCAAAAAATCTTACTGCTTTATAGGTGAAACTGTGTTATATTAAACTTGCTTTGATCCCCTGGAGTGCACAGCCCAGCCCCCTCGGAGCACTGCTTTACCACGTTATATCCAAATTTGTGTTATATTGGGTGGCGTTATATGAAGGTAGCGGTGTAGTTCCCTGCACAATACACAATTAGATTATGGAACTCATTGCCATGGGAAAAATGCAGCTTCAAAGATATTTTCCCTATCCCAATGTTTTGATCATGTTAACACTCTCTTTGCATCCCTTCACTGGCTCCCGCTTTTGTATTATTCAAGCATAAGGCATTTGTCTTCATTTTCAAAGCCCTTCACCGCCTATCCCCACCATACGTATCTTCTCTCATTCAGTACTGAACAGTTGATTCCCACTTCCTCTTGGCCATGATGCCTCCATCACCAATTTGTTAAACTTTCAAACAGGCACTTTAATTCTTATTTATACTTACATTGTAAGCTCTTTGGGGAAGGAGCCATCCTTTTGTTCTCTGTCATAGATTCTATGCCCAGAAGGGATGATTGCAATCATCTAGTGTGACTTCCTTTATAACATAGGACATAGAACTTCATCCAAAATAATTCCTAGAGCCTATCTTTTAGAAAAACATCCAGTCTTGATATAAAAATTTGCACCCTATTTCCAGTCTTAATTTGTCTAACTTCAACTTTTAGCTATTGAATCATGTTATACCTTTCTCTGCTAGATTGAAGAGTCTATTGGTAAATATTTTTCCCTAGGTAGATACCTATAGACAGTAATCCAGTCATCCCTTTACCTTTTCTTTGTTAAAATAGATTGAGCTCTTTGATTCTATCACTATAATGCATGTTTCCTAGTCCTTTAATCATTCTTGTGGCTCTTCTCTGAACCCTCTCCAATTTATCAACATTCTTTTTGAATTGTGGGCACCAAAACTGGACACAGTATTCCAGCAGCAGATACACCAGTGTCTTATACATAGGTAAAATAATCGCTCTACTCTTACTTGACATTTCCCTGTTTAGGCATCCCAAGACTATGTTAGCTCTTTTGGCCACAGCATCACACTGGGAGCTCATATTCAGTTAATGATCCACCAAGACCCCCAAATCTTTTTCAGGGTTGCTGCTTTCCAGAATAGAATTCCTCATCCTCTATATATGACCTAAACTTTTTGTTCCTAGATGTGTATGTTTGCATTTCACCATATTAAACTGTATATTATTTGCTTGCAGCCAGTTTACCAAGAGATCCAAATTGCTCTGAATCAATGAGCTGTCTTCTTCATTATTTGCCACTCTTCCAATTTTTGTGTCATGTGCAAACTTTATCAGTGATTATTTTGCTTTCTTACAGATTATAGATAAAAATGTTAAATAGCATAAGGCCAGGAACCAACTCCTGACAGATCCCCTGGAAATACACCTATTTGATGACAATTCACCATTCACAGTTACATTTTAAGAACCATCAATTAACCAATTTTTAATCCATTTAATATGTGCCATGTTAATTTTATATTCTAGTTTTTTAATCAAAATGTCATGTGGTACCTAGTCAAATGCCTTACAGAAGTTGAAGTATATTACTTCAACGCTATTACATTTATCAACCAAACTTGTAGTCTCTTGTTAATTTTTTTTTATTAGTTTGACAAAATCTAGTTTCCATAAACCCATGTTGATTGGCATGAATTACATTACCCTCCTTTATTCTTTACTAATAGAGTCTAGTAGCAGCAGCTCCATTATCTTGCCCAGGATTGATGTAGGGCTGACAGACATATAATTATTCAGGTCATCCCATTTACTCTTTTTAAAAAATTAGCACGACATTAGCTTCTTATGGAACTTCTCCAGTGCTCCAAGACTTGTTGAAAATCAACATTAACGGTCCAACAAGCTCTACAACTTGCCTCTAAAAGTTTTAAAAGAGCTGTCTATCTGAACCTGCTGATTTAAAAATAGCTAAGTTTAGTAGCTTCTGTTTAACATCCTCCAACGAGACTACTGGAATGGAAATAGTTTTATCACCATAAGATGAGGCTATATCACCTGTTTTTTCCCTCAAATACAGAACATAAATCAATATTGAACACTTCTGCTTTTTCTGCATTATTATTGATAATTCTACCATTTCCATCTAGTAATGGACCAATACCATTGTCAAGACTCTTTTTGTTGCTAATATATTTTAAAAACTCCTCCATTGTCCTTAACTCTGCTGGCCACAGATTTCTCCTTGTGTCCCTTTGCTTTCCCTTTCAATTTTCTACAATTCCTAACTTCTGATTTATATTCTTTACTGTCAACTTCCACTTTCTTCCATTTGTTTATATATATAAAATTTTATTTTTTACCGTTGCCTTCACTTTCCCCTCTAAACCAGGTCAGTTTTTAAATCAGCAAGGCCTTCTTTCTTGATTGTGAGATTGCAGCTCTTTTGGAATCTAGTAAAGTGTTCTTAAATGATTCCCAATTATCATTCACATTTTTTATTACATTTTTCCTCCCAGTTGATTTGGCTCAAAATTGTTTTCAGCTTTGTGAAATTGGCTCTATTAAAGCACCAAGTATATGTGTCACATGTCTAGACTTTGTTCCTCTTGCACATTATAAGTGTGATCAAGGTAAGTTACCATTAATGTTTAGTTCTGTGACCAGATCTTCTTCTTCTGTTAGGACAAGGTCTAAGATAGAATTTCCCTGTGTTGGCTGGTTAGGAAATTGTCATCTGTTAGGTTTAGAAATTCCAAGGATGTTTTAGTACTGGCAGCATGAGACTTTCAGCATATGTCACTCCAACTGAAGTACCCTATGCTTTCCCTGCCTCCCCCCACTCCCGATAGGCACATAAGGAAGTAGTCATACTGTTCCTAGCATGATTTGGTGCTCTATAGCAAACAACATCTTGTGCTTTATCTATTAGGATATTAATCCATAAGCATTTAAGATAATTTTCTTCTGAGTTATCTAACTCAGAAACAGGCAATGCCATTTTTGACAAACCACCATTCCCCCATTCCTTTTGCCCAGTCCATCCTCCTTAAATAGGTTTTAACCATTGATTTTATCATTCCAGTTGTGTTAATCATCCCACCATGTTTCAGTAATAAGCAATTCCAGTTCCTTTTGTTTATTACCCAGCCTCTTAGCATTGATGTAAAGACAATAAAAGAATTTCTTCTCTTCATGACCTTGGTTCCTTGGTTAATTTTGTTCTCAAAAGCTCAATTTTTGGAGCGTTCATATCTCAGTGCTTTTTACCCTCCACTTTTGATATCAGTTTCACCCCCTCCTGACTACTCTAGCCAGCCTGTCTCTGAGGAGATTGAGCTCCATTCTACTGAGATGGTATCTATACAATGGGGTACTGATCCATGACTGGGGCTTCTAGGTGCTATGATGACAAACATAGTTAATAATAAGAACTTAGACTCAAAAGAGGATTAGGCAATTATATAGATAATAAGAATATCCAGACTTCTTATAATTAATTTAACAAATTTTGAAAGGATATTAAACATTCTGTTTCATGATTCAAGCCAGTCTCTAACTATTAGAGATCAGGATAAGACCTAAGGGGGGCAACTTATCCTCCATTTGTCTACTCTAGGGTCTTTCTACACCTTCCTCTGAAGTGGTGGTGGCCACTCGTGGAGACAGGATAGTAGACCAGATGGATCTCAACTCTGAACCAATTTGTTCCTATGAAATAATTGTGACAGGTTCCCCCCCCGGGGTTCCACCTGGAACTGGGGTACCACTGTTCCCCCCTGACCCACCAGCCTGGGCTCCCTCTCACACTGTACTGCTGTGATAAGCTGCAAAGTGCATCCAGTCTGCACTTTCAGCAGCACACATACAGGTAGGGACACACCCAGCTGCAGTTACATGCAGCCTATCTGACCAGCCCCAGTATGGAAAGGCTACTCACAGCTCCTCAGGCACGCAACCCCTCTGGAGTATATACACAGAATTAGACCATCTTGCACTGCACAGGGAACTGTACAGCGTAAGCTCATAAAATTTGTCCCCTCCCTCAATGCGGAGAGGAATATGCAACAGCCTTTTGTCCGAGTTATGATTCCCACACACTTCAGCTTTAGATAAAGTGAAAACAACTTTATTAACTACAAAATACTGACATCCCAAGATGGAGTCTAGAGGCATGTGGTCTCATCACATGTCATTATAGAATCATAGCAGCCATTACTCGGGGGTTGTGTGTAGCATTCTCAGGAAGGCTCCCCAGGAGGGAGATGAGCTTCTCCCAAGGCCTGTTGCCCTGAATAGGCCCTTTCTCAACCGGCTATCTAGACATCTTGTCTCGTGGGCTTTACCCAGATATAACTACATTTGAAATACAGATACATTGACAATATTTATAACTCAAATACAAAAATGATACATGCATACAAATAGGGATAAGCATATTCAGCAAATCATAACCTTTTCAATGACATCTCACATGACCAGTCTTTCATTAAATACATTACAATTATGTTATAATCATATCATAATATCAAAAATCTCATTGTGAAGAATATGGGGTGCAGAGTCACAATAATAAATATATATTCGAAGAACACAGCAAAAACATCAACAATGCATGACAGAGAGTCATTGCCATTTGATGAACATTTAGAAGATATAGCCAGGAAGTCATATTACTATCCGCATTTGATGAGACAAGTGCAATGAAGGCATAGATATAATTATCCATGTCTTTGTGATCTCAAAATTACGCTGACATCATGCATTCTACCTGAGCTAAATCTGGAGACCACTAACAAACTGAATGTGGTACAAAATGCTGTGGCCCATCTGCAAAGTGAGTGTTTGTGTTAGGAGGAAATTACACCAATGTTCCAAGAGCTCAGTGTTGGAAATTAACCTGGAGCTAATTCCCAGATGGAATTCAAGGTATTAGTTTTATCCTTTAAAGCCCCAAATGACTGGGGATCAGGTTACCTGAAAGACTGATGCTCTCTTCATTCCCTTCTGCCATAGATGAGATAAGCAGAAGCAGATGAGCTGGAGCTCTTTTGAGATAAAGTAAAGGGATGTGCTGATGGGGTATATTCCATGAAGACTGTTTGACTCTGAAATTCACTTCCCTCCTGAGTCCACCAGGTGCTCAGATTTCTTACTTTTCTGTTCATTCTGCAAAACCCAATTCTTCTCTGAGATTTTGAGGGTGCTGGTTTGTAGAAAGAGGTTGGTATTTACTTACTGAGGTCCATGGGAGGTATTGGGCACCCTGCAATTATTAAAATCAGGCCACTTATTTTGGAAAATAAATAGGGATTTAGAAGCCTTGCTTGAGGATCCTATTATAGAAAATCTTGGCCTTTGTTGCTTTTGATGGCATAAGTCTTATTAATTACATATGTTATTATCAGGGCACTCTGAGCTCAAGGTGTGATCCTGTTAATTGGGAAAACATTCTTCATTAAATAAATCCAAAGAACAAAGAAGTATGCTGTTTGGTGAACATACCTCCTCCTGCACAGAGTGAACAAAGTCCACATGGAATGAATAGGCTCCTCACCTCAATTACTATATGTGTTGCTTTCCCTTCCTCAAAAAAAGAAGAGCTAGAATGTTTGAATGGACTACAGTCTTCCATCAACAATTGAAACTACTTGCTTGATCTGCTTGTTGACCTAAGTTGTCTGCAGGCTACCTCTAACTGTCTGTAGGACTTCAGTGAATGTATATGCCCCAGTGCTGGATAAGCATGGAAAAACATTCTTGGACAGTATTATAAAAGGAGGTCATTTTTAAGGTAGATCTGTTTCCAAAAAGCCATTCATAATCTCTTCTTGTTAACCTTTATATGAGCTTAATGAATAGTTTGTTTGCTTGGCTCCTCCTGAAACCAATCTAGACATTCACATATGTCAGATCAATTTGTCCCCAATCCACTCCTAGTCTTGCAATAGTGAGTGCTCCTGGCTAACCCCAGAAATGTTCATGAGGGTTAAAACTTGATATTTAGACAGAGACTATCCCACTTCCTGTCTTGCAGCAAGAGAACCCTGTATGACAGGGCAGAAATGAAACACGGGATGACTTCTGGGCCCCAATAGCTTGCATTAACTGGTAGAGTGGAATTAATATCTATGACTATATAAATTTCTGCCAGACAAGATTAGTAAAATGCCAGCCCAGATTAGTCCAAATTAATTGGACAGATCTTAATAAGGAAGATAGTCTTTCTTTTCAGCCTTATGGTTGCTATGTTAATGTAAGTTTAAAGAAGAGAAAATATAAATGCCTTTCAGATGTGAAAAAATTGAGTAGTTGTAAATGAAGCCCATGCATATCTAGCAGGAAATGATGATCTAGTGATTGATTAACAGACAGAGTCCGAACTTGTGGGTGCTATGTCCAACTGCCACCCATTAGCTAAGTGAGTAAGAAATCTGAGCTCTCCATTCATCAGTTCCCACATCTACAAAATGGGTAAAATAAGACATTAATTCAGCTCTACCTTTTAGGAAGGTAATATGAAATCTATGTCCCATAGGAAATTCCGACATTTCAACATTTGTCTTTGTCTCATATGTTATGAAAAGTTGAAATTATGAAATTTTTCAAAGGGAAAAATCATTTTCTATGAAAATGAAACATTTTGACATTCCTGAAATTGAAGTGTTTCATTTTGATTTGTTGAACTAACCCAAAATGTTTCCTTTCAAGTAATTTCATCATGAAACAGCATTTTCCAATTCTGGCGCATTACTCTGTGGGAACTATAGTTCAGGAATTTGATGCCTTCTTTCTCCCCTATGCCCCAAACTGTCTGAACAGAATACATCTCCCATGATGTACTCAGGTCATGTGACTTTCTCACAGTAGACCATGCAAAGCTTGGTCAGAAGGACATTCACTTTGTTATGGGAGATTTAGTCCTCCAGGGAGCTACTTTCATAGGGGAGAATGGGGGCCTGAACTACAAGTCCCATAACATAGTGAGCTAATAACAAAGTGAAGTTTAATTTAATTGATTCAAAGTGAAATATTCAATCTGTTTTCCCAATGGAAAATTGAACATTTTTGGCAAAAATTAAGATTTTCTCACAGAATTTTAATTTTACAAACACCAAATTTTCTGTCAGATAATCATTCTTTAATTGATACATACAAAATTTCATTGAAGTGAAGCTGGGTTTTCAGGCTCTTAGTGTTTTGCATATATATTATATTATGGAATGTTAGAATTAAACAACAATAAAAACCCAAAGGTTAGAAACTGAGAAAATTCACAGTTAAGACTGAACTTCCACAACAAGTCATAGACCAAATAATCACAGCAACCTTCATTCTGCCCCTCGCAGTGTTTATATTCACAATGGATGCTTAGCTGGAAACTTAACTCTGAAGTGGGTGCTGTCAAACTATCATTCTGAACCACTGAGAACCTCTGATAAAAGTTGCTACAGACATACAAAGAACTAGTTCTACTAGTGTATTTGACTACATTATTATATACCTGAAGTCTGCCCAAAGTTGTTAGAAACCGACAAACTGAACAGCAAATAAGTACTGTGTTCTCCTTCAACATGACATATGGTTGGTACATTAAAAAGTTAAATCCAGTTCTAGTGGTATAAAGAGTCCAGATATTGCCAATCGTTAAAATGGGGAATGTCACTGGAACAGGTAACACCTCTAAAACTGGAAGGGGGTTTTAAAGTGTGCCTATTGTAATGCTATAGGACCAGTAGTTATGTTTGGGAAACCCAATACCAACTGTATCTTCATTTTTATATTTTCTCTGAACAATATAATTCCCCTCATATTAACCTGAGATAATGAATACATGGGGATGGAAATGTAGTTCTTAGTCACAGATGTTGTTTTCATGCAGGTGCTTTGCTGGCTTGTTGAAACAAGCAATGAGGAAGTATTGTGCTCACAAAGATTCACATTTTTGGTAGAATTATGTATCATTAAACCAAATGCACATACTGATTTATTTATTCAAAAACATTCCACACCAGCAAGCAGATGTATTACCAAGCAATGAAGAATATTTAGTGGTTTTATTCCTGTTGGTTCCAAACACAGTGAGGAGGTAATTTCATAAAGCTCTCTGGTGAACATGATCAGCACAGTAAATTCAGAAAAGTTTAGCTTAGTTCAGTTAATTGCATAGTTGCATTACCAACAGGCAAAACTGAGATGGCATTGTAAGTTATTGTACAGTTAAAAAAACACCTTTTTGTTTCCAATGGAGTTGCAGTGTATGATACTATGGTTATGGGGGCCTTATCAGTAGCTGGATGGATGGTATGAAATGGATGGTATGGATGGTAGTTACTGAAGAAATTATCTATTGCTGTATTATCTAATGTCACCATAGCACAAACTATTGGCCAGTCCAGCAAACCCTTATGTGGATTATTAGACTAGCCCCATACCATGACAGTAGGCCCATTGGCTCCTTTTCTCCACCCCCCCCATACTGAATGCTGTTATAAGAGAGCACTATAAAAGAGATAAAGTGCCAGTAGACTGGTGCTCCAAATTATGCAGTATTGTTCCTGGGGGGTTTTCAGGACCAATAAAAAATTGTTGACTTGTGCATTGCAAATAGCTTCTTGTCTGCTGCTCTTTACCTGTCACTGTCAGCAAGTGCAGGGAGTTGGAAGCTGAGAGCGGCAAACAGCTTCATTCAGCCAGGGAGAAGCAGCATCAGATCAATCTTTCATTTCATTTCATTTGTTTGAGGCAGGGCTGGATTAACCTTTTGTGGGTCTGGCGCCGAACATATTTGTGGGGCCCCATGGGGAATGATCGTAAAAGACAGGAGATCGACATAGAAGTTGTCTTTGACACAGCATTGTGCCAGGTTGCATATTGTGCTAGCTATATAATAGGAACCTTTAAGATACAAAAATAGAATGATTGAGACAAAGAGTTCCTTTATGAATTCAGTGTGGCAATTTCAATCTGCATTTGGGTCAAATGGAGTCCCAGTTCAGCAAGAGGAAATTTTCTGTTTTAGAAAGCTGGAAAAGATTTTAAAAGGTCAGCTAATACTAGCCAAAACGGCAGCATTTTGAATTTACTAGGGTTATTCCTGATGTCTGCCTTCAATGGGTTATGTTCATGTTTTCTCTTTCTTGCAGTCTGAGCTACATAAATTGCTATGCAACCATATAATATTGTTTTCAAATAGACTCATTGGCCCATTTATCTATAGCACTATAATCTGCCAGAAGATTGGGGAATTTTTTTTTATTAAGTTGTGAATATCAGCTCCCTTGGGCATAAAGGTATCATCAACTCAGTACTAGCTTTGACTCATATAAACCTCTACACTTGAAAACATTAATTTTTTTAGAGCTATAGTACAGGTGCCGGGAGCAAGAGCACAGCAGGGTGGAGGTGGCGGGGGTGTCAGTGAGGCTGGGGGCAAGAGCACAATGGGGTGAGGGGAGTTGGTCCCCGGAGTGAGGTGGGGGCTAGGGGCAAGCACAGCGGTGTGAGGTATATGTGGACAGGATTCCCCCCGGGGCAACACAGAGCTGATACCTCCCTCCCTCCATCTGAGCATGGCCTTAGGAGCCAGTTCTCTCTCTGTCCAGCTGAGCTGCAGCGCCTCAGGAGCAGCAGCAGCTGCTCCTCCTGCCCTTCTCGCATGGAGGTTGATTGTGGTTACTCCTGTAACCGGAGTTTTAGTGTTGATGCTGCCAGGGTCCCTTTTCAATCAGACTTTCTGGTCAAAAACTTGACACCTGGCAACCATAATGGGCCCCTTCTGCGTGATGGCCTGGTGAGATAGCACCATTGGTGCCATAGAAAACCTGGTACTGGTTTATGAATGAGTATGAATGTGAATGAGTAAGTAGCAAGTGGGAACAAGGAAGCTGAAGACCAGAATGATCAGCAGCTAAAATCATTTAAAAGATCATGATTGTTTAGCAGACAGGGGCTTCATGGCTTTGGAAGGGGCAAGACCGGCACAGGAATGGATCTGGAGAAGTGTAGGGGAGAGAAGGATCAGTAGCCCTGCACTGGGTGTCACTGCTTCCCCTCGCTTCTGGTGCTGCTGAAAGTGCTTCAGTAGCGGCTCCTGCCAGATTGAATAATTTATATTTTTAGACACAACACCCAAAGCAGCCATTTTAATGAAAAAGCTGAAGTGCCATGGAGATTTGAAGCATCAGTCTGAGCCACAGCTTTGTGTGCTGCTTTATTGTGTGGAACCCTACTGCAGGAGTTTCAGAAGGCAACATTTCAGGCAAATTTCATTCAGCAATTGGTGCTTCACACAGGATTAAATATTTCCACTCAAAAAGTTGTCATGGTTTTGAAATAACTTGGTCTTTCTAGAGGGTATTCAGCCACTGTGCTGCAGTTGGGGCAGTGTGGGATTGCACAGCCCAAGGGGCAGCAGCCCAGTAGGGGGCCACAGGAGGCATTGTGCCTCTCTGTCTGCACTCTGAGGAGACCAGTCTGCCACAAATCTTTCAGAGGTCCAGCATAGTCCATTCACCAGTCAGCCAGCCAATCCTGTTAGTTGGCACTTAGCAGGGAGTGTAGCCATGACACTCCTTTCCCCAAACACTTCTGCACCCTCTTTATGAGGTGTGATTTCTCTGGACGGGGCAGCATTTCACTAGCATTGTTTGTACTCTCTTAAACTCAGATTGTTATTCTGGGCAGACTTTATGCAAAGATCATGGGGAAAGTCTGCTTAATCCCTCTCTCTTGCTGTCCAAAGGGGGCTACAATTTAGCCCACAGCTAGTTGTAGAATGTAGCTGTCACCTGCAGAATTATAGTACAACATAGTAAAATGTACATTATGGAAACTCAAATCCTTCCCCATATTTTAAGACAGAACAGAATTTGCTCTTTAAGGGAGTGCTAGATATAAAGTAGCAGTTATTGCTGTTGGGAAATTTATCACAAAAGAATAATACTAATAGAGGGATTAAAATATAGTCTTCACTTAAGATACTTTGTGTTATTTATGAAAATGATTAAGTAGTTTAAAAAAAACATCCAGACACTTCAGTGATGAATAAATTCCATTGGTTTCCTCAGCCCAATGTTTTCAGGAGCCGAGGAGGACATTGGAGACCTTTACTAATCCCCCCAAATCTCATTTCTCTTCATCACTTTTGTGCCTTTGGTCCCAGCATGCTCTAATTACTCATAATTAAACCTATCAACCTCACCACTGTCTGAACAAGAGAAGAGAAAAGGCAGTAGGCAGTGTGCTGCAATATTGCTAATTGTGGGACTGCAGGCAACAAGTTCATGCAATGAATTTGTGACAAGGAGAGGAAGGGGAAAGGACGTAAAATTGTTGAGGAGACTGGATGGGTCAAAAGGTTGGTAATGAAACATATTAAGTCCCTTTTATCATTAGGCAACCTGATGGAAATCCAGCCCAGGTAAGAAGTGATCAAAATATTGTTTATATTTGATAGGCAATTAAATACCTTTTGGACTTGCCATCATAGATTGGACCAGGGACCCATCTAGTCTAGAAACCTATCTCCAACAGTAGCTATAGTAGCTAGGACTGTGTTGTTCTTTTCAGTAAGGCAGCTAGAATTTGTATTTAACAACTACGTTATTTTTATTCAAACAGTTGATAACAAAGCAAGCTGTCATTGCTGTGTTAAAATGCAGCCTGCCTTAATCTGTTCTGTTCCCTGCAGCCGACCCCACAGCATACAAAGAATACCAGCTGCTCCACACAAGTACCAGCTGCTTCAGAAGATGGTGCGAAAGGCAATCATGGTGTATGTGAAATGAGTATGTGGTCTTTTTCAGACTACATAAGTGTCCATAAACCACTATCACCACTGACACTAGTTGAGATCATTGTTGGCCATCCCAAAAGAGAGGCCTAGAATTGCATGGTAAGGGGAACAACCTACCCTATCCAAAAAGTAGTCCTTCCAGGATAGGGTTGAGACCTGTTGAAAGAGATTTGGAGAAGCTTGAATTGCTACTTCCTGTGCATATCATCTGCAGATAGATAGATAGCGGACTTCACTGGTTTTATTCTGGCACCTTTCATTGTTACTAAACTTGCTTTTTAAAAAATGGCTTCTGAAACCTGGTGTTACTCTTTTATGAGGCTCTGGGACTACTCACAAGCTTAAGGCAGGGCTCGTGCTTAAGTACCGTACTGAATCAGAGCCTTAATGCTGCTATTTTAGGACCTGGTCATTCAATTATTATTATCTGCCTGCAAGGGACTACAGAATTAGGTCTCTGATCTGGTAACATTTTTAGTTGTTCTATAGCACACATTCATCTCTAGAATTTACCCCCCTCCCCAAACATTACCCCTCCAAAACCTGCAAGTTACAAATCTGTACCTGTACTAATTTTAATTTGCAATTTTCTAAACAGATATATAGATTTGAAGGCTAAAAAAGACCAGTATGGTCATTTAGTCTGATCTCCTGCCTGATATAGTTCATTGACTTTCACCCAGTAATTCCTGCACTGAGTCAAATAACTTATGATTGAATTAGAACTTATCTTTTAGCTAGACATGCAATCAACCATTTTCATTTCTGTTTTAAACTTGCACTGAATTGTGCTCACTAAGTGTCTTCTCCAAATAAATGTTTGTTCAAAGAATTGGAGAATAAAATAACATATCACATTGTCTGGAAAAACAAATTACTACACAGCATTCACCTATCCAAGATCAGTGACAGAGAATTTCGCATCTTATGTTTTCTTAAAAAGAGCTGTCAGAAAGTCATTAGAACTATTTCAGAGGCACATTTAATGTCTTATTCAAAGCAAACTTTAAATCCCTTAGGCTATGTCATCTATTGTATTCTATGCACCTGATATGAGTACATTATTAGCCAGTATCTTTAGGCTCATTAATCCACAGCTTGAACAAGCAGACTGTCAACTAATTTGCCGATATAATAGGAAAGGCCTTTCCTCTTCCGCCAAAATTCAATAGGTGGGAAATTCTTGTAAGGACATGAAAATTTGCAAAGCAAGACTACAGCTAAAATAGACCTCCCTGGTAATTTCTGGAAAACTCTTTTTTAAAAAAATTATACATACACTAATGCGTAAAAGGGCTGGAGTACTGCATAAACAAAGTGTAGGTCAATACTTTTGGCCACTGTTATGCTGAACAGAATAAAGGTGGCAGTGGATGAACTATTATGAGAAGAACAGGCTGGGTTCTGTACAGGAAGATCATGTTGTGAATAGATAATCACTCTTCAACAGATGATTGAGAAAGCTATTGCTTAGTAAAAACCCTTCTTAATCAACTTTATTGACTTTAAGAAAGCATTCAATAGTGTCCACAATGGGACAACCAAATCCTCTAGCCTGCATATCACAGGTCACCAACCCCACCCAGTTTCCCCACATGGAACCTAACAATCAAAATTAGACCAAAGTATTACATCCTACATGAGGCTGGATTATTATGTGCTACAGGCAGAGACTAGGAGGGACCAAAGTGCATCAGTGCTCAAGGCCCCCTTAATGGCAAAGAACTAATCAAGTGAGATACCCATATTATCTTGGCAAGTGACCTGCACCCGCACGCTGCAGAAGAAGGCACCCAAGACTCAACGTCACTGCCCAGCTGACCGAGGGGAAATTCCTTCCCTACCCCACATAGGGCAATCCATGAGATCTTGAGCATATGAGCAAGAACCAGCCAGTCAAGCACTTCAGAGAGAGAATGCTTAGTGCCATCTCAGAGCCCTGGCCCTCCCTTCCTACTGTGGCCATCCCTGATGCTTCAGAAAAAGATGATTTTTTTAAAAAACCCAACCAAACAATAGGGGGGAAATCCCTTCCTGACCCCTGCTGGCAGCCAGCTGAAACTCTGAAGCATGAGCTTTAGGAATGTAAGACATAAAATAGAAGTGAGCCTCAGGGCTGTTGAGCCCTGCCCCCTATCATCCCAGTCAACTCCATCATATAATTGTACTCATACATTTATCCAGGTCTCTCGTCTCTCTTAAAACTAATTAAGTTGTTTGCCCCCACAAACAACATTGCTCGGGACTGATAGCAGTACAACACCTCTCCAGTTTGTGCACTGAGTAACATCACCTTTGTTGGAAATGCTATGAGGATACCATCTTTCCAGTCTTGTGGGACTTGTTCTTTTACCCATATTTCATTATGGAGTTTTGTTAGCTGCTCTAACAGAATTTTGCCTCCCATCTTCATTACCTCTGTTTGAATTCTGCCAACCCCAGAAGCTTTCCCCTGTTCGAGGCCTTTGATGGCTGCTTTAATTTCATCAGGTATTACTGGTCCCTCTTGCATTTCTAATTTAACATTGGAATTTCTTTTGAACCTGTGCATGATCATCCGCTCTGGATGGTTGAATACAGAATGTGTTTTCAACATATGTCCGTAAGAGTCCCTGTGCATCACCTGTGGTGGTCTGGTTCTTCCTGAAAGGCCTTTCACTATTCTATAGAGCTGCTTGAAGTCTCTCCTCTATACTGCTATTTCTGCCCCTGCACCCTTCTCCTAAACCTAAGCATTTCTATCTTGCCTGTTTCTTATTTATTTTGCTCTCTCTCCCTCTTGCATCCACTTCTGAGTTGTGCCTGTGTCTTGTACTGTTTTGCCTTCAGAGATTTCCACTTGTCAGTCACTGCCCATGTTCCAGATGTAATCTGTGCATCTTTTTTTCATGTCTTCAGAGAACCATTCCTCCCTTGGCTGTCTCGACTACCATCATCATCCAATTAGATCGTCTCTCTTCCAGACTTTCATCAGTCTAGTCCTATAAAATGCTGGAATGGTTTCTAAATGCAATCTGTCCTGTTTCTTCATCCTTGAACTTCTCTATTGCTGTAACACTCTTTGTCTATCTTTGTGATCTTTTTGTGTTTAAGTTGTAACATGCCACTAAAAAATAATGATCTGAGCCAACATCTGCCCCTCTGCTGACTCTGATATCCCTCAAAGAAGATGCCCATCTCTGAGATAAGCACACATGGTCTATTTAGTTGACAGTCACGTAGTCTGCTAATCTCCATGTGAATTTGTGAATCCTCTTGAGCAGGAGGAGACGGCCTCCTATCTTTAGGCTGTTTGTGCCACAGAGATTCAAGAGCCATTTGCCATTTATCAGTTCAGATGCCTTCCGCTGCTATGCCCATGACTCCTTCCTAGCTAAGAGAGTTGTTGCCAATTTGTGCATTGAAGTTGCCTATTAACTCATGGTTAGACACATCATCTAATATTTGCTGTACCTTCTCATAGAATGTGCCTTTTTTTCCACTGTCACCTACTGCATTTGTTGATGCATATATTTGGATTATTGTACATTTGACATTTCTTGTTTGCAGCCTAGCTATTGTTGTTCTGTCATTCACTGGCTCCCAAGCCACTAGGGTTTTTGCTGTCATGTTACCCAGCATAATCTCTACATCAGTTTTATGCATTCCTCTTCCTGAGTATAAGATTGTAGCATATCAAACATCATCTCGTCACTCCCTGCTCACATAGCTTCATTCACACCAAGCACGTTGAAAGGGTATTTTTTCATTTCTCATATAATCTGTGCCAGGTTTCCCATACTATACAAAGTGTTGTACGTTCCATGTGCATGCTTTTGTTACAGATTTAGTCATAAGGATTCAAGGGCCTGAGATCTCATCTTCCTTTTGGCTTTCACTGACATCTGTCATATTTAAGTTTTGAGCTCCATCTGCACCTTCCATCCTCAAGTTTTGGTTTAGCCAAGCTGTTTCTGTTTCAGTAAGATTTTACCTGAGTGGATTGCAAACCTAGCTGCAGAATCCTCCTCTTTTATCTGGGCTTTGGACTGGCACTGTTACTAACAGTGACAGAGTTGATGATGGAACTGTATTTTGATTCTAATTACACCCTCTTCTGGTATAATATATAAAGTGTTTTTATATATTATACCTGAAGAGACCTTGTGTTAAAAGAGGGAAACTTTTCTGATTTTTTTTCCCCAGGACCACAGCAAACTACTTAATGATGTTTGAAAGGTTCATCTGAACAATAGGGCTCTTCCTCCACCTCTCACTTCCTCCTACCCCATGCATTTTCCCCTCTTTTGTACAAAGAGTTAAACAAATAGATTATGTGGTTTTAGAATCAAAATACAGTATACAATAAGGTCCCCAGAGTCTAGCTGTCTATTTTCCAAAGGCCCTTTGATGGATCAGTCAGTCTGGAGTCAGTTCCTTTCACCATCTCTTTATGGATATACAAATAGAAATGTTACTTCAAGGGAGTTTATTTTCCTTTGATTTTCTTGGAATTTTAGAAAATTCACCAAGAAGTTTATGGAAAGGCAAGACACAACACTTAAGAATTTTTATACTGACAGAGGGAAGTGGGGGAACTCTTCTTCCATTGGTATGAAGTGCATAAGCTGCCTTTGTACCATTTCTCTGTACTCTCCCCGTCTCCACATAGAACATTCACTTTCATGCTTGAATCCATGTTAAGCTTTGTAAGATCCATGTCAGCTATAAGAGCAGCAACAAAATAGCGTGTGTCAAAAAAATATGCCAAGAATGTACTGTATTTGCAAGGGAAGAGAAGGAAGCCAGGTTGCACTTTTTGGGTGATTGTAAGAAATAACATAAAATGGTTTCAGACCATTTTAGCTTAAAATGCTGCCTTTCCTCTTGTTGTTTTCTGTTCCCAATGATTTTGCATTAACAAGCAAGGATTGCCTTGGAAAACAAGAAGTACCAGTGTGACATGGCACTGCATATTCTTCACAGTGATATTATGATATGTTGATTATGGCATAATTATGATGCATTTTATGCAAGAAAGGTCATGTGAGATGTCATTGAAAAGGTTATGATTTTCTGAATATGATTATTCTATTTGTATGCATGTATCATTTTTGTATTTGATGTTATAAATATTGCCTATGTATCTATATTTCAAATGTAGTTGCACCTAGGTAATGCCCACTATGCAAGCTACTTTCAATCTAGATAGCTGGTTGGGAAGGACCTATTCAGGGCAATAGGCGATTAGGGAAAACAATTGGCCTTAGGAGAAGCTTATCTTTCACCTAGTGACCCTTCCTGAGAGAGTGCCAAACAGCCTGTAATGCAGCTTTCCCCTTAAGAATCTGCAGCCTGCTTGTATCACCTCTTAGGGTGAGAATCTACTAATTCATATCCAATCTATTTAGTATATTAAGCTTAGTTTGCTTTTTTGTTTATTTGCTAGGCAATCTACTTTGATGAGTTTGATATCACTTATAATCACTTAAAATCTATCCTTTGTAGTTAATAAACTTGTTTTTGCTTTATCTAAACCAGTGAGTGGGAGTGAAGCGTATAGGAAACATAGCTCAAAGGGCCAAGGCTGTTGATATTCCTCTCCACATTGAGGGATGGGGGTGAACTTTATGAGCTTATGCTGTACAGTTCCCTGTACAGCACAAGATGGTATAATTTTGGGTTTATACTCCTGAGGGGATGCATGCCCGGGGAGCTGGGAGTTGCCTTGGAGGTAGCCTTCCTATGCAGGGCTGGTCAGAGATCCTGCATGTAACTGCAGCTGGGTGTGTCCCTACCCGTATGCAGGCTGATGAAAGTGCAGGCTGGATGGCTTTGCAGCTTGTCACAGCAGTACAGTGTGAGAGGGAGCCCAGGCTGGTTCTCAGTGATACCTCAGTTCCAGATGGCACCCTGAGGGGAACCCATTGCAACAGGTACTTTCCCAAACCATGTTCAAAGACTAAGCCCTACTCAACTGATATAGAAGAACAAGGCATAAAAATTAATAATAGGTTATGCAGGTCTTTACAGTATGGCTACCTCTTTCTGACTGTGGTCATATCTGCTTTGGTCATCACTTAACCATGTCAAATTTTAGATCATCATCATTAAACTCCAGACTCAATACACGATTGAGATGAATGGAGCAGTTCACACCTTCCCAGCCATTGTTTTATGACCTCTGCAGACTCAAGAAAATGACATTGCATCAGTTTACATGTGATTCACAATGTGAAGATTAACTTTGGAATCATGAGAGCTAGAGACATGGGCCCTGAGCCATCAGGATACTCAACCATGTGCATAACTTTAAGAATATGAGTAACCCATTGAAATCAATGGGATTACACAGGAGGTAAAGCTGTTGACATGCTTATGTGCCTTGCTGAATCAGGACCTTATTTCCCAATACTGCAAAGAGTTGTTCACTGATGCAGAACCCCTATTCACAGAGAGCTCTTAGCAGGATTGAGATTCTTTTTAAATGAACAGTTAAATCTGGACCACTAAAATTAACACTTACAAGCAAAGCACCAACTCACCAAGTACCATGAAAGAGCTCAGTCTGATGACAAGTGACAACGACTGCCACAAATGAAGGCAGCTGGTGTAAATCCTTGTAACTCAGGTCTTTTGCTTTACGACGGCTGTGCTTCTTTTTAATTATATGTAAATTATTAATGCACCAATAAATATTTGTGGATTAAATAACAAGCAAAAGATAGGGAGGGTGTTTGACAAGAAAACTTGTCAAACCATATCCTCTGAACAGCCAAGGTGTGTTTAAAGGTGAGGAAGAAATCATCGAAATTATTTAACAGGCAAGCTCTCCAGTGCAAGGACAATGTCTATTGTTATCTTAGAAAAGCATCTGGCACATCATGAGTGCACCTGGAAACTACTGCTACTATTTTTATATAATAAACATATTAATATGATATAGCTTATTATAGTATGTAATCTTGCCAGAAAACTTAAACTACATACTGACATCACTGCCACAGAGAGACAAGGCAGACTCTCAGCTGTTCATAGTAGTCTCTATCCGCTTATTGACTTGAGTCTACTCTGTCAGCATGCCTGGTGCCATTTTCAGGGCCATGTGCTGCACTATATACAGATCCATTTGGCTGTAGGACTCAATGCGCATTTCCTCTTTTACTGTAATCGTTATAGCCTACCATCTGTGCTTCAGTTAGAAATCCAGTCAGAACACCTGGCTTCAAAAATTTGGAGTGCTTTGGGAAATGAAGCTGTCAAAAGAGTGAATCGCTTTTAGCAGGTATATAAACTGCTATTCGATTTACTTATTAAAACAAATGTGTTTGAGAAGCCACTGTTTTCAATCCCTTTCAGCGCTCTTGAGAGATCCAGGGGGAAACTTTGCTAAACTATGCTGACTCTTTCATAGACTAAGCCCAAAGCCATATTCTGTTGGCTAGAGTTTTGCTCATTTGTGAAAAAACTGCTTTGGCCATATGTAGAGGAATTTGAGAAGTGCTTTATGACACTGGTTCTCAAACTAGGGCCACCACTTCTTCAGGGAAAACCTTTGGCAGGCCGGGCCGGTTTGTTTACCTGCTGCACCTGCAGGTTTGGCCGATCGCAGCTCCCAGTAGCCGCGGTTTGCTGCTACAGGCCAATGGGGGCTGTGGGAAGCGGCAGCCAGTACGTCCCTCGGCCCATGCCGCTTCCTGCCGGCCCCATTGGCCTGGAGCAGCGAACCACAGCCACTGGGAGCTGCGATCGGCCGAACCTGTGGAAGTGGTAGGCAAACAAACTGGCCCATCCTGCCAGGGGCTTTCACTGAGCAAGCGGTGACCCTAGTTTGAGAACTACTGCTTTAGGAGAATTAGAAATCCTTCCTCAGATATCCATAGCTAAACAGTGGATTATTATTTGTCACTGCCTGTTCTTTTGACAGCAATTTCACTGATTTTCATGTCAGGAAAATCATCTGGATTAGGATTTGAAACATTATGAGCAACTATTTGACTTTCTTTTTTCTTTCTATTTTGTTTGGCTCATTTAATATTTCAGTCCGGCCTGCATAATTTGTTAGGCCTGATTGTTCCTTGTAGACTTTCTTCTATTTTTTTTAAAGGGAAAATGAGTAAAAACCAATGTTAAATTATGTACTGAACTGAGGAAAGGCACTTAATCTTCTCCTCACCTTTAAGGAATTTAAGAATTCTTGCAAGTTGATGCTTGTGGAGGCTGGCTATACACTGTGACATTGCTATTGATATTCTAAACAGGAACCAATTGTAATGCACTTACACTACCCTTAATCTGTAAAATGGCAACAGCAAATCAGCCTGTTCCCCTCAAATGATATTAACAAAGTTAAAGCAACGATTATGAGATATAAGCATTCAGGAACTAGGATATAAATGTTAACTACCTCAATTAATAGGCACTTTAAAAATGCTAATATGTTCAAATGGGATTCCTCTTTGGTTCAGGACTGTGATCCTTTGTCACAGTCTTGGGGAAAATCCAGTATTTGTGCCTCTTCATGGAGTAAAAATGAAGAATTTGTAGTAAAAATGTTGTAAAATGCATTTCCAAGTTCCTTATTTCATTCATGCAGTAACTATCTGTGAAGTTTGAAAATTTAGCAATCAGTTCCACTTACTATTTTTAAGGTTAAGCACACTACAAACCAAGTAACAAGAAATTGTCTTCCTTGGAAGTTCTAGTCCACTAATTTTGAGGTTATCAACATTTTCAGTGAAGGAATGAGCCATGTGTGGCATAGTGATCTATTTTAAATCAAACAGATGTGTAGAGAGAGCTTACCTAAATGAAGTTCCATATTAAGTATCCTTAGTGTTAATAACAGGCATACATTCAAAGTTGCCTTATTTTTCAGACCCTGGATCTATGATGGGAGAGTCTCACATATAGGCTGAGCACTGTGTGTTGTCCAACTTTTTAAGTGCAAAGGGTTTTTCTGGTTTAAGGATCATCTGAGTAGTATCCAGGGAAGCTGAGGCTGGAAGAGTTGACAGTAACAAATTCACCATTAAAACAGAATGGGTGAGGTCTGTCCCACCTAGTAGATTTCACAGAAGCTGTAGATTCTCTTCAGCAGCTCGTTGAAAACAACTCGGCCCCTGGGCTGAAAAGTAATCAAGTAGGGAGTGGAGAACTCCAAGGAGATCTGTATGGGAGTAAAACTGATTGGGATCGTGAAGAGAAGTGTTGCACTAGGAAAATACTATGTCAATAGCTACACTTGTGGTGTTATGCTGCTGGAAGGCGTTAATGGTTACTCTCAATCACAGACTTGGTTTAAGAACTGACAGAGATACTGATCTCTAAGGAGTTTATGGTCACAAAACAGTGTACCTTTGCTGTTTCCTTGTATAATTGCTACTCCCTCCCACCCCACCCCCCAAGTCTGAGCATATTAGAAATTCAGTGATTCTGAGAGGTGTCTGCTGCAATGGATTTGTTTCCCTAGGGTACCCATTCCACTAAAATATAGTTACCCCTGCCATTCAAGCTTATGAGCATTCAATAGGTAGAACACCATATACTGTGTGGGAAAAATCCTTCACGCAGACATGTTTTGTTGTCAGATCTTCACATAAACAACATGGTCTAGAGCCTGATCCTGTGTCTAACATACAGCCCAGGTATATTAGGGTAAGGTTGTGTGCTAGTAAGAAGTCCACAGGATCTGGGGGAAAGTAAGGAATCCACCCTCCAGGCCAGGTGGCTGCTCTACAGTAGCGAGCTAGGGAACACTGATGCTACAGTGATTCTCCCCAATTGCTGCATTCCCTTCCAAGGGGACGGAGGTGGATTCATATAGAGGCGGATAGATCAACAGGCCCTCTTTTTGAAATCTCTGCTATGGTGACATACAGGGATCTCTGAGCTTGTGCTACAGTGGCAGGGATGGTTAGGGCAGGAATAAGGACCTCCGAGGCAGCCTCCGAAACCTGCCTCCTCCCCTAGGTAGTGAAACTGAAACTGTGTCCAGGGCTGTCTGCGCCAGTGGGTATGGTAAGCTATATGTTAAAGGTTTTATTGCACCTATGAGAAAATTGGATATGGCTTCCATTGCAGTTGATGCTTATATCAAGTTTGAATAAAAGCTTTTAGCATAGACTCAGAGGATCTCTTTTAGAGGTAAAGTGC